>NC_134208.1:156917500-158167500 GCF_965140235.1 Caretta caretta | reverse complement strand
AGCCCAGACCCACCCCCTACTCTGCTCTCATTCCCTCTCCGTCCCCAAGCCAGCTCTGCCTCTAGCCTTGGCTCCTCGCCCATCCCCAGTACTGCCCCCAGCGCTGCCTTCAGCACAATCCCCACTGCTGAGCCAACTGTGCTGTAATGGAAGGGGGCATGGACAGATTCCATTACTGGTAAGGTGGGGCATGACAGGAAAAATTTGGGCACCACTGCTATCAAGTCACCACTTTTATCTTTTCTTTGTTAAGCTAAACAGACTGAGCTCCTTGAGTCTGTCACTGTAAGGCATGTTTTCTAATCCTCTAATCTTTCTCATGGCTTTTCTCTGAACCCATTCCAATTTATTAACATCCTTCTTGAACTGGGGACACCAGACCTGGACACACTATTCCAGCAGCAATTTCACAAGTGCCAAATACAGAGATAAAATAACCCCCTTTTCCTACTTTAGATTCTCCTGTTTATGCATCCAAGGATCCTATTAGCCCTTTGGCAACAGCATCATGCTGGAAGCTCATGTTCAGCTGACTGTCCAGCACAACTGCCAAAATTTTTTCAGAGTCACTGGGTCCCAGCATAGAGTTGCCCATTCTAGAAGTCTGGTCTACATTCTCTCTTCCTAGATACATACATTTACATTTAGCTGTAACTTAAAACGCATATTGTTTGCTTGTGCCCAGCTTACCAAGAGATCCAGATTGCTTTGTATCACAGACCTGTCCTCTTCATTATTGATCACTTCCCCAATTTTTATGTCATCTGCAAACATTATCAGTGATGATTTTATGTTTTCTTCCAGGTTACTGATAAAAAATGTTTGCTAGTGTAGGGCCAAGAACCACTTCCGATCAGTCAGCCAGCTTTTAATTCATATAATGTGTGCCATGAGTCATTGTGTGGCCTTGAACCTCTAAGAGGTACAGAAATTGCAACCCGGGAGGAGGTGAGAGCTAAGGTGGATTTAAACCACCTTTGTACCCTCCTAATGCTGGGCTGCTCTGGGAGCTGAAGACACTTCTGGTGTAATTTAGACAGCCCTAGAGGCCTAAATTAATGGCAGCTCCATGAACCACACAGTGCTGCCTGAAATCTCCACAATGGTGCAGCCCAACCTCAACCCGCCCCTAGTATGGCCAGCCCCCCACCCTGGTATGTCCCCTATGGTAGAGCTTAAGAGGGATCCTCACACTGTCTTCTGCAGTGCCTGGGAGAACTGTACTCCAAGGGGAGCCAGGGTGTTAAGGGCCATTTTGCCTGACACAAAGGGGCTGCAGGTGCGTGTGTGAGTGTGCGCACGTGCGCACACGTGTGTGAAGGGTCTGGCTAGGGGTGGGGGCTCTGGGATGGGGCACGGGATGAGAGGCTTGGGGTACAAGAGGGGCACTGGGCTGGGATCAAGGGATTCGGAGGGCGGGAGGGGGATCAGGCCCTTCAGAAAACTTTATAATAATCAGGTGAGCAAAGATTGTATAGTCATCCACTGGGAGAGTGAAATAGCTGCCAAGTACATTCATAAGGAGTTGAGGGACAATCGTGTAATTTTCAGAGAGAGGAAGTAAACCAGTATAGTTGGAATCTCGGAATCCTCCGAGGGCAGCTGATGATGCTGACACCATACAGAGAACCTTTCAATTTATTATATAGTATTTCCTTATAGTGTCTTTTCTGCTGTTGCTAAGGATGGGCTATACAGAAATCAAGCAGGATTTTTTTAAGTTCATTGTCCAAATACCAAATTGCCAGATGGAGAGATGCTGGGTTGGGATGAAGGACCTTGCTTCTGTCCTGGGTTAAGAGGTCTGGCAAGAGCTGAATGTGGATGCATGGGCGCATGGCCATCTGGAGGATATGTTGCTTTGTCTTGTCTGATCTTCCTCAGAACTCGTGTTAAGACAGGCCTAGACAGAAACACATAAATTACTTGTTCCAACCACCAGACAAGAAATGGAGTACTTGTGGCACCTTAGAGACTAACAAATTTATTTGAGCATAAGCTTTCGTGAGCTACAGCTCACTTCATCCTATGCTCAAATAAATCTGTTAGTCTCTAAGGTGCCACAAGTACTCCTTTTCTTTTTACAAATACAGACTAACACGGCTGCTGCTCTGAAACCAGACAAGAAATGGATCCCCTCTGCAGCTGTGGCCACGGACTACTTAGGAACAGTTGGCTAAGCTTTTCCTGTTCTCAGGAGATGCAAAGAGATCCCTCACCAGGAATCCTCTTCTTGAAACATACTGCGCACTCCCAAGTGGTGTAGTTCCCACTTGTGGTCTCTGGAGAAATGTCTGCTGAGGCTGTCAGAACGTTCTGCACTTTTGGTAGGTGCACCACCAAGATGGTGATATGGTGATGGAGGCATCAATTCCCGGCATTGACAGCCTCTGTGCACAGAAAGATGGATAATGCTCCTCCCTGCTTGTTGATGCAATAGACTGTTTTCATGTTGTCTGACATGACTTGAATGTGAAGGTTACAGGTAAACAACAGGAACCATTTGCAAGCCTTTGTCAAGATTGTGTGTGGGAGCATGATCAATTTATCCAGACAGTGCTTGCTTGGTGCACAGAATGTTCACAATCATGCCTGTAGTCTAGAGCCCTGCATGGGACTATTCCTTGATCCTGCTGCTACCGCTATCATCACAGCCAGTCCTGCAGGACCCTCATGCCACTGCAGGGCTCTACATTAGTCCCATGTAGGGCTCTACTGTAGACATCATAGATGGAGTCTCACAAAGGATATCACATATGTATCCGAGACATCCTAGGAGGATGACGGGGCCTTACTTGGGGTAGAGTGATGAATTCCGTCATAGCCTGCAACCAATCTTGAGGTAAGTTAGGCTGTGACTGAATCCAGGGTGGCCCCAATAAAATCTATAGTCTTTGTGGGAACTAAAGTGGACTTTTCTGCGTTTACCTCTAGACCTAATGATTGTAGGAGTTAGAGCAGCAATAAAGTTGGTATGACTTTCCCGTGAGAAGCCAGTTTTCCAGGTAAGGGAATACTGAAGTACCCTGATGACGCAGACATGCCACCACTACTATTACTACTACCTTTGTGAAGACTCTGTATTGGTAGTGGTCTAGGTCAATGGTAAAATGCAGGGACCTCTTGTGTGTGGAGCAGATATCTACATGGAAATAAGTGTATTTCAAATCATTGTTACCGAACAGGTTATTTCCATTAAAGGGCAGATCCTCCACAGGTAATTGGACTTCCCATGCAAGTCAGCATCCACTCACTCCTTTGCTTTGTCAGTATGGAGAAATGTCTTGCCACTTCTGTGGATGACAGTCTTGAGGCACTTTTGGGTCCTAGTGCTGAGGAACCAGTAACATGTTCCTTTTGAGCTCCTGACACAACCCATACCATGGCACAGAGTCTCACCAACTTAAAATGGGTCAGGGAAGAAGTTATCTTCTTAGACGAGGACTTAGAGGGGGGTTTCTCATGTCCGTCCTTGTGAGAACACTTACTTTTAATCCTCCTCCTGTCTGCCTTGTTTACTGCTAGAGTCCTTAAACTCTGCTCTCTGAGGTCTAGTAGCCAGAGCCATCGCGCTTGAAGAGGCACTTCTCAGTGCCTCTCCCTGATGTACCTAGGTTCTGATAGGCCAGGGTCCAACTTTGGCCTCATCGAGTGATCCATCAAGAATGTGTGAAGTCTGAGCTCACAGGACTGATTCATTCAGTAAGGAAAGGACCATTAGATATTACACTGGGAGGGGACGTGAGTTTCCTTGAGGCAACACAGACAAGTGTTGTGGCCATCGCTAACTGGGAACGCCCCTGGGCAGACTACACAGGTCTTGAATCCTGGGGTCCTAGACATTCTAGGTACCTTTACAGGGAGATTGGGGGGGGGTACCCCAGCCTCTAAAAAATTCACTAAAAAGAACCCTAACACTGAAATCAGAATTTTATCAGGCTAACACCATTTACAACTATTTACACTAATAAAACAAAGAACGCTAGCTAAAGCTGCGGGTGCTAGCAAAGTTCTGTCTTAGACCACTGGTGGCAGAAAGGAACTAGAGAGATGTTCCCTGTATCCTTGCTTTAGAGCCCAAGGAGAAGGGAGTAGGTGCAGATCAATGGACGCTGCTAATGAAACATCTTCCAGTTTCAGGTGCATGGAGTGTATGTGTACCTCAGGTGGAATACAAACAGGGACCATCACTCAAACAAGAAGGTGGTATTGCAGGAGTGTATGCACAGTGTATCTATACACAAGACTCTTCTTTTAAAATGTCAAAAGAATTTCTCCTAGGCACATGGCCCTTGTTCTCTGAAACTCAAAATTAACTATGTTCTGGAACAACATTAACGGGTATCAGAACTTTCATAAAGGTACAAGGCCTCTACCAGTAAGTCTAGGTCACAAAGGAAAACAGTATCACAAGAATTTCATAGCTAAAAATGGAAAGTTCTTAGATCTATAAAAAGAGCATATTCTGCTTGAACTTTTAAGGTTATAATAAAATCTGTTTTATTTCCATTTGGGACATCTGCCTTCTTAAAAGTCCATCAGTGTCTCATATGAGCTAACTGCCTATAGCACTATACACCAGGAAATACAGCACAGTTCAAGAGTTGAAGTGTTAAAGTAAGATTGAAAAAAAGGACATACGATCTTTTAATGTTGCTTAAAAAAAAGTTACAGAAGTTAAGAATTGTCAAATGGAAGTAAAAATTTGAGCCCAAGCCTGCAAGGTTATGACTGCTCTGAGCTGTCTTTGAAGTCAAGGAGTGATGGAGCACTCACCTTGCAGAACCACACACCCTGTTTTATATTAACTACTCCAGATTTTTGCATGAAGTGGCTAGCTAGAGAACTCTGCTCTAAAATAGTTTTAAATACAAAAGAAGAGGAATGAACAAAGCTTTGATTTCAATATGTCTAACTTGCTGAGAATCCTCAACTATCTTTAGAGTCACTGGGAGTTGAGGACCCTCAGCACCTCTCAGAAGTTGATCAGCACCTCACAGTATCAGCCCTGATGTGACCAGTGAAATGGCATATATGAGCTAAGTACTCAGGCTTTGATACAGCAAAGCATCCCTATTCAGGAAGGATGCTTAACTCAACACTTAAAATTAAGCAATTTGCAATGTTTCCATATAGCAGATCCTCAGAAAGGAAACCACCTTTGTAAGACAGAGACCTTATCAGACATTGTTTTGAAAAAGCACAAAACAAACTCCAGGTAAGTGTCATACAGATTACATTTAGAAAATATCAGCTGGAAGCTGATGGATGTCAGTGACAACTTCATAACTGAATGAACTTTAATTGAGTCTTTAGGATTCAGTTGAGCTAAAAAACTGCAAAAGGAAATTCAAAGAGACAGCCATCCAGCCACGTTTTAGAAAAAACAACATTGACTTAATATGTCAGGAGTATACAAAACAGTAGACCTCCCCCCCACCCCCAAAAGATGTCCTTGCTGCAAACAACAGCCATCTATTTTTTGTAGATTGTCTAGCCTAAATCTCAAAGAGTTAAAGGCTATATACAGGCTGGCTGGAAAAAACATTCCTATTTAACAGGTCTAGCTTTAGTTACTTTTGAAATTTGAGCTCAGAGAAGAGGGACCAAACAATGCAAAAATGTCTAGTCGTGGGCCCAAATTTTGGGTTTGTATGCATAAACAATTCCTAATGATCTTCATCATGGTCATGTAGAGGCATCTGATGACACAATTTGGCCCCAAGAGGAGTAACAAACAATGCTGAATTTCTGTCCAACAAACTTAAGTGATCGAAGAACAGACATTCTAAAAATCTATAAGCTATTGTTTCTCTCTAAAGAATGGCTTTAGTTGTCAGTCATGTTTACGTAGTGTAACCCTTTGAAGATTTAAAGTATTTCATCATCAACACTCCTTTACAATGTTTTTCAGTGTTATCATATTTACTGCTCAGAAAAGTAAGCTTATTGACAAAGAGTTTAAGTTACTCACTCATGGTCAAACTGCAAGTCATTAGAAGAGCTGAAAAAGAACCCAAAAACTAGTCCTCTTCTCTTCTCTCATCACTAAGCAACACAGTTGTTTCAGAATTATCTTGTTTTGCTATTTGACAAATATCAACTTAAAAGGTTTTTTTATTTTACCCTTGGAACCAGAACTGTGGTTTTACAATTAAATGAAAGGTTTTATTGTTCAAAAACTCCAATTTAAGATGTCAAACTCTTCAATGGAAGTCCCATTGGGTACATTCAGAGAGCTCTCAGTGCAGTCAGTGGAATATACATGCATAATTCAAGTGCTGAATTGGGACCTAGGGATAATAGCTATTCTTCAAGGGGAGCTTTAACCACCTACAGTGAAGAACATTTCTCTTAAAAGGAAACTTTCACTTCTTGGCAAGTTACTATAGAAAAAGTTTGAACACATTTCTACATACTGTATTGTTCTAATATGAATTGTTGCAAAACAGCTTGAGTGCAAAGGGAAGAAAAGCTCTAGAAATAAAATTAATTGTTATTGCTATTATGGAAGTGTCCATTAACTTTATGAATCTGTTTTCTGGCTTCTGAGCTTCTATCTACATACAGTAAAAGGCTTCTGCAGGCCACCCAATAAGCATCCATAAATTAGCACAAACTAAGGAGGATACACTTGAATTATGGTTTTAACCTTTGCCATTGCTTAGTTTTGAATAGGACCCTTTCCATCTTGTAGTGGAGTCTCAGATTATGTGACTATAATAATTTATCAAAAAATATAAACTAGCAGTAGGGAAATGCAGAGTGTAATGAAAACAAAATATTAACAAATGAATATTATCATGCAATATTAATGGACAGATATTTTTATTATGTTTTTAGGCCAGTATCAAGTGAGTGGATTTTTAAAAAAATGCAAAACACACTCACTCACAAATTCCTGAATGTTATTCAGTGTAAAAAGGCTGCTGACATGTGTTAAACACAAGAGAAGGCAGAGATTTATGTCCTTTGTACTCAGGATGATCACCTATATCACTATTCTCCTGCAAGATCAGAACATGGTTCATGGAATATACAAGAGGTTGGATTACAGCACTGCCCTGTCTCTAACTGTACACAGCAGTCTTTCAACCCAGGTAAAGAGCATCATCAAAAGTAACATCTATCCTCAAGTGAAATCTTTGATATATATTACTGTAATATGTTAATTTAAATAACTCAAGTCAACCAATAGTCAATGGCTCGGCATTAATTTAAGCAAAAGGCTAGTTTAAAATCTCATAGGAAAAAGAGACTAATTCCATGTGTTAATGACATGATATCAGCCATATTGCTGTACATGCAGTAATGAAGACTAACTACCTAATTCAAGACAAAGATTGTTCAGATATGGGTTAGGGTCAAACTCTCAATGATGCATGGAAGCAGAGCCTGGCAATGCATATGAAAGAGAATGATTTACTCCTAATCACAGTGGAAACAGAAAAACTTTTTAAAACCATACTAGTATTAATACAAGTTGAGATATTTCACCAGAAACATAATGAAGATGCTATGATTCTTTTCATTTTCCTCTTGCTTTACAGTGTTTCTGTTGCCTACATGTAAAACCATATACTGTACAGAAAAGTACAGCTTACATACAAATGGCACAAGGCAATATTCAACCTTGGCTTACTACCAAAAGAACATAATTTAATAATTTTTTAAACTAATAAATTAAATGGGTACCACTGGTAAACACAGTCCTTACATGAGCTCCCAAGGAAGTCTTATTTGAGTAAGGGCTGCACAATCAGGCAAGAAGTATATATGCAACCATGTTCAATTAAAGGTAATTCATATAAACTAATCTTTCCAGAGTCAGTCATGGAGCTCTCAATGCCATTGGTTAATGCAAAACGCATCAGTGACTTGCACCAAGAATAAAGTAGTTAACCTATGTATTACTAGAAAATGCACTTTAATGATTATTAGAATTTATGAGATTGATAAAACAAATGGGTAACACACTGCACAATTTGTTCCCTGAAATTCATGAGCAGCAGTGAAATATTATCATGTAAGTTTGAACGCAGCTCTTTTCAGATGTTTACAGAGAGTGCGCAAGCATATATACACACGTGTCTATCTGCACCATATATTCATATATAGTGCAGATACACACACACACACACAAGCTAGCTATATATTAGTTAACACCTACCATTCTCTAGACTTTACAGCCTTCCAAATAAGGGTTCTGCAATCCAGCAATGCCCGCTCAGAAATTGCCTAAGGGCTTGCAGCACAGCAACACAAAGCTGAGGAGTTCTGCAATAGTTTATAGTTTCAGAGGTGCATAGTTCTAAGGTTGCTTGTGTTTCATGTCCATAAGCTCTCCTGACAGTCCATTATGGAAGGACAACAATGGCTTGGGTAAAACTCTTGGGTTATCTTGCAGGATAACTACCATGGTGATCAGCACCATTCTCCAGAAAAACTTCACTCTTCTATAGCTAGAATACAAAAGCAATTACTGAACAGTAGAAAAGACTGGAATGGATGAAGGATAAAGATAAAAGGGATGAGGAATAAGGATAAAAAAAAGTATATAAGAAATATAGGCAGGAGGGGGAAGTGCTCTTATCACAGACTATGAGACTAGTTGTGGTCAATGTGAAAATCTGTCCTGAAAGAGCTGGGACACCAAAAAAGCAAGACTAAATATTCAAACCCCGTAGAGTTCTGAATCTTGATAGCAAAATAACCTTGAAAGAAAGATGTATGAAATATGATGTTTCTAATTCACCAGCTACACAGTTCAAATCCCTGTGCATGCTGCCTATCCATCAGAAGTACTGGCACAACAGATATTACATTATCACTTTCTATTAATATATGTTCTCTTTTGCCTTTCCCCGGCCCTCCACCTCCCACAACAATATTTCCCCCTCGCCAGAGGAGGAGGCCACCAGGGTTATTTTTTCAGGAAAGAGCACTGCTGGCACTTACAAATGTTTTCCTTTCTTCTGCTGTAACAGCTGCAAACATCTCAATAAAGTAACAGGGAAATGGATCACATTTCAAAGGCTGATCACTTAACACTTACTCAAGGCCCTTTTGAATTTTTCATCTTTGCAAAAAGCTTTTTTCCTTATAAACACACTTTGAGTTACTTCTATTTGAATTATAAAAAGTGTCGTTTTTGGACTGACCTTAAAGAGAAGATTTATGAATATGCTACATGCAGCTCACTGGCAAAGCTACAAATAATAATACAAAAGGACCGGGAGTCTATTTTCAAATAAGTATGGGTAAGTTAATATGTCCATACACTGATTCCTACAAGCATCTATCTTCAAATCTAACAGTTCTGTTGCTGTAAAGCTCCTATAGGATGCCATTTAATTGTGTATCACAAGTTCACATGCAAACCAATTTAACATTGGGGACATAAACAATCTGAAGATGGAAATGTCACCTATGTTGTACATTACGTATTACCAGTACAGGAATGACAAGATTGTCTTCTGAAAGAAACGTCTTCAATTATTTTTCTGAGAACTGTAGCTACTCTACAGGCTGACTTAAGAGAAAAAGTTTAGCAGCCTAGCTAGCATCTGAAATGCTCTTTCACTGCCATAAAAAATAGTCAGTCAGCAGGCTCAACAATTCACACACAAGTTACTTTTTAAAAGCCTGATCCAAAGCCCACTGAAGTCAATAGCAGTCTTTCCATCAACTTCAATGAGCTCTGGATCAGGTGCAAAATGATTTAAGAACACATACCTTCTCAAAGACACACACTTGAAATCATTTGAATTCACAAAGATCATAAATAAGATACTTTTAATGGGTCTTTTCCATTAGGAAGGTTCACAAAGAGCTCCTTTCCACATAAATTCAGTCCGTTGACAGAACAACCAATTCTTTTCTCCCCTGGAAATGGTGAGTCACAAGACTTCAAACACATTTCACATGAGAAATGAGGAACCTGACAAACCCCAATTCCAATGATGCCTACTTCAATGCTTAAGCAAGACAAATCAGAGCTTACCAATGTAAAATCACAAGGTGCTCCTAGCTAGGACCCTTTCATGAAGAGCAACCTCAAATCAAAATAAAATCAATCATTAGGACATTTCTTCATACCAAACTCATGCTAAACTGAAATGGATCCCAAGGGCAACCTTGTGATCACTTCTGGAGAGGAGATCAGGCCAATATGAATGGCCAAATAATCACTAGTGTTGTTTATGCTCAAAAGGAGTCTTAGGTGGAATTTCCAAAAGGGCTTATATGTAGTTAAATTAACTCTGCTCCAACTGAAGCCAAGGGGAGTTTTATTATTAACTTCAATGAAAGCAAAGTTAGCTCAATGTTGAATCATTTTGGACAACCCACTCTCTCTCTTTAGGCAGTATCCTACTATCATTTTGGAACTGCCCCTGCCATCATTATGAAGCTGTTACTGAAGTCAGCAAGAGCACCGTGTTAAAAGCAATGGCAGGAATGAGCCATTTTTATACATCAAACTAATGCACCACATTTGACATTACATTTAAATTAAGTTCAAATGCTTTCAGTTATTTGTACAAATAACTTAGTCACTACCATAAAGCCATAAGCAGTCGATTGCTAGAAATGTTACCAAATCCAAAACAAAACTTTAAAAAAAAAATCAAAATTCCAACACTTAATTTCGTGCTTTGAAATATTTATGCACAGAAGAAACTAATCAAGAGACACATTCCAAGCATAAGACTTGATCCTGCAATGTGACCCACCCTCCAGGTATCTGCACAGATGCCTGGTGTCCAAGTTAGCAAATCACACAGCAGCCATATTTTGTGAAAGATCTACATTTAACAAATAAAACACGCATATTGATTTAGAAGATGCCAATGACAAAGATTTTTTCGAGAAATATCTTTAAGCTTGTTGAACAAGCCTGGCAACAGTTCTGAACATCCAAAAAATGAAGCCACATATACAGTGGTCACCATTACATTCAATATTTGCCAGTTGCGCCCACTCTAATTGACCACTAAAGCAAAATCTTGCCCTCAGGTAAAACTCCCCTTAACTTCAACAGGAATTTGGTGAAGTTAGAACTGCAGGAAGTGGTCCATAATGCAGTGTTAAAGTCATCTCTGTATTTCAGTGCTGGATTTCCTTACCTATGGACGTAGTGTAACTGATGTACAGAATCGATCGCTATCACCATTTCAGCCAAATAAAAACGAGCCATATCTTCAGGTAACCTGTCCTCAAACTTGCTGAGCAGGGTGAGCAGATCTCCTCCAACATAGTAATCCATAACCAGGTACTATGAGTAAGGGAGAGGTATGGGAGACACAAAGAAAAAAAATTTACACAATGACTCAAAGACCAATACAATCCAAGTACAGCTAAAGAACTGCAGACTATTATTAATACTTTAGATACCACTGAAGTGCTCTTCGTGACATTTTCTTAAAATGGAGACAAAACAGTAAAAGAAGCATTTTTAAAAAAATAGCCTTCATAAATGTACCTTTTCAAATAACCTTTGACATTCCTTGTTATCCTGCAAACCATAAACTTGTTTTTAGCAAATTTTTTTTTGTAAAGATTTCATATTTACCTATGTCCAAATAAATTAAACAAAAAGACAGGGAAAGTGTCTGTCTAGTTCACCATTCCAGAATCAGACAAGATTATGAAATTAAGTTCTCTCAGTTTATTATAAAAATCTCCTTAAATGGAATACAAAAGTCTTAAAGTATTAAAAAATTTAACTGAAAAAAAAAGTTGGGTTAGCATGGGATCTTATTTAGGGGCCACACATTTCCTCTAGTTTGACGCAATTTCTTCCTGCACATCTACCAATGTGATATATGTCATCATGTGCCAGCAATGCCCCTCTGCCATGTACATTGGCCAAACCGGTCAGTCTCTACACAAAAGAATAAATGGACACAAATCAGACGTCAAGAATTATAACATTAAAAAAAACAGTCGGAGAACACTTCAATCTCCCTGGACACTCAACAACAGTCTTAAAAGTGGCAATTCTTCAACCAAAAAACCTTCAAAAACAGACTCCAATGAGAAACTGCAGAACTGGAATTAATTTGCAAACTGGACACCATCAAATTAGGCCTGAATAAAAACTGGGAGTGGATGGGTCACTACAAAAAACTAATTTCCCCTATTGTTACTCACAACTTCTTGTCAGCTGTTTGAAATGGGCCACACTGATTACATTGGCCTCATTACCGCTACAAAAGAGATTTTTCCTCCCTTGGCATTCTACTGTTGAGAATAGCCCACTTCCACTTTAACTGAATTGTCTTGTTAGCACTGACCCCCGCATTTGGTAAGGCAACTCCCATCTTTTCATGTACTGTGTATATATACCTGCCTACTGTATTTTCCACTCCATGCATCTGATGAAGTGGGTTTTAGCCCATGAAAGCTTATGCCCAAATAAATTTGTTAGTCTCTAAGGTGCCACAAGTACTCCTCGTTGTTTTTGCGATACAGACTAAACACAGGTTCCACTCTGAAACCAGAAAAATAAATGCTTTACCTTAAACCAGTCTTGGGATAGGGAAGGACCAACAGATTCCCTGTTCATAGTACTGGCTCCTGGTAGAATATCCACGGACAGTGGAAGGGATTACCATTTTGTAATTTCAATCACAGAGAAAAGCAATTTTTGAGTTTACTGATTTAAAGTTAAGTAAATGTTTCCCAATGAAACATAAAATATGATTGCAACGGGATGTGATCATAGATTTTGAGAGACCATAACCCCTCTCTATTTTCCTATATTATGGAAACTAAACTCTGAAAACGCATTCAAATATATGGTCAAGATGACCTGAAACAGATCAAACAAGGTAAAAACTTTTGAGACTATGAGTAACTTATTTTTCTTTAATTGAAAAAGTCCCCCAAGGGCTTGTCTACATAGCAACATGGTGAGGACTACTGGGGTGTGAATTGTGGAGTGCTCTAACATGTTGCACCCCAACAGCTCATTGTACACCCCGCTAGTGAGAACAAAAAGATGCCTAATTCATGTTGATGGTAGCATCAACACAAACTAGGTGCCTTTTAGTTTACGCCAGCAGGTTTTACAGAGGGCAGTTAGAGTGCAACACGTTAATGCACTCTACAGCTCATACCTCCATAGTCTTTACTGCTTTCACGTAGAGAAGCTCTAAGACTCTGGACTCAGGGATAGCAACTGAAAAGGCAAAGCGGGGGAAAAAAAAAGCCTTATTTTCTGGAATTTCATCAGCAGCTGAACAAACAAAACTGGCACAGTCCACCACTGTTGCTAAAAAAACCCTTATAATGTCTGTGACGCTAGCGGAGCCCGTGCCTGCTCTTGCCAGGGCCCCAGGCCTCACTGAACACTGACAAATGCACAGCTGGAAACCAGACTGGCTTACCTGTGTGTTAGTATTCTTAAAATAGCTATTAGAATTATAAGAATGCTTTTGTGTTTAGACTTTACGGAGTGCTTGTAGGATGCTGCATGTGTTAATCCTACTTATAGTATCTATATCCAATGTTATAAGGCAATGTTTAAATGTTTGCTCTGTAACTATGAAAATGTTTGCTAAGACTGTAAATCCCCCACAGTGAAGAGAGAAGCATTACCAAATGTAAAATGCTAGTTTACCACAAGAAGTGTTATCTCCTCCCCAACAACAGAAGTTATGTGCACAAGCTCTCGTCCCATCACAGCATGAGCCCTGGGGGAAGGCAATAAAAGTGCCTGTTAAGGAGAAATTGTTATCCCTATACTGATTGATCTCGGAAAGGCAGAGATTTCTAGGCATAAGCAAGGGATCTCCAACTGTGTTTAGCTTGGGTTAGCTCTAAAGGACATAGAAACTTCTATAATAAGTAAACTCTATATTATCTTTTGAAATCTAAGATGAAGTCATTTATCTGCTTTAAATATCATAAAACTCATTTATCTGCTTGCAAATAAAACAGTTCTTTTTCCTAGTTAATAAATCTTTTGATAATTTATTACAGTATAGGCTACAAGCATTTTCTTTGGTTTAAGAGCTGAAATACAGTTGACTTGGGGTAAGAGACTGGTCCTTTTGGTACTGGGAGTAACCTGAATATTGTTATGATTTTTGATGGAAGGGACCATCTATCACAGAGAGAAACTTGCCTTTGTGGCAAGACAGACTAAGAGTAGTGTCTGTGACTCCATGTTAAGGCTATTATAGTCCTTTAGGAGTTCACACTTGTTACTTTGTTTGGTGAAATCTAATTATAGAACATACAACCATTTGGGGGTTTGTGTCCTGTTCCTGGACAGTCTGCCCTGAGTTTGGAACTCACACTCATGAGCCACTCCAGATGGCATGATGAAACCTTTTCTGTGAAACTCAGAGGCAAATTTGGATTGTTCCACACACAGTGTGTAATTAGACTATCTGGACCTGTTGAGGGTAGGAAAACTATTTATGGTTTACAAAGATTGCTAACAGTATGGGTCCCCCTGGAAAAACATCCAGCTGGGTTTGAAAATGGTCTGGATAATCTGCACAGGACCAAACTTTTCAACACCTATTACAGAAAGCACATTACGATAATATAACCTTGATCATCATGATGAAAGACTAATTAATTGATCAAATTTTCCACCAAAATTCACAATAATAGTTGAAGGTCTCTTTCTCAAGTTCATTACTTTATTTACTATTTCTCTATCTTCAAGGAAAATAGTGTATATCCACGTTTCCAATCATCTGTCTTTAGAGTAGGATATAGTGATGTAGGAGTAATATAGCACAAAGGTATGGTGCTGTATATTTTCAATTTGCCTATTTCTAACTTCAATGCCAACATTTTGTGGATAGTCAGTTTCATGGATGTTCCTTCATAGGAAGTCAATTTTCCTTTTTGTGTGTGTGTGTGTGTCTTTTGAACAGCAACAGAGGAATGAAAAACATTTAAAAATAGGACAAAATGATTGCCAAAACCAGAATAATTTGGCAGGGGAACTCAGGTGGGGAATCTTGTGCCTTGCCCGACTAAGAGGTAAGCAAGGGAATGGGACAGGGGGATCTCCCCAACATTAGAGTCTACATTTGTGAGGAATAACTTTTACCCCTCCATATTTGGTCACCCTTAAGGTTTTTTGTTGAAAGTTTTTATACATTGTTTGAAGAGGAAACAGATTCTGCTGAAAAGAAAAGTAGTTTTGGATCCTGTGTTTTAGAACTCCACTGACTGTAACAACTTGAAACAGCACATTGTGACATTCTCCTGGGAACCATTTTTAAGTTTACCAATTGTTGTGGAGAAATGAATAAAGTCTTTCCACAAAGTCTTCAAAATATCAATAGTCAAAATGTTACTGTGTCGCTGTCTGCCATTGAGTTGCAAACCTGCTATGCTGCAAGATGTCTTGCTAGCATGCCTTACACAAGGCAAATAAGCTATGGTCACCACTGCTCTGAAAAATCCCAGTGAAATCATAGAATATCAGGATTGGAAGGGACCTCAGGAGGTCATCTAGTCCAACTCCCTGCTCAAAGCAGGATCAATCCCCAATTTTTTTGCCCCAGATTCCTAATGGCCTCCTCAAGGATAGAACTCGCAACCCTGGGTTTAGCAGGCCAATGCTCAAACCACTGAGCTATCCCTCACCCCCAAATGAGATGTGTAATATCGGATAGCCTTCCAGGTAATACTTTTTAAAAGCTGACGTGGTTGTATACAGAATGTGATGATTATTAACTGATTTGCTGTGTAGTGGTTTTGCTCTCATCCATCCATGCTTCAGTTATTGCTAGGATTAGATTGTTATTGGTAAATGTCGGTAAACATCAATTTTGCTGTACACACACACAAATTGAGAAAAAATATTTCCACCTTAATAACAGAAATTTACAGACACGAAAAGAAAAATGCTGCTTGAGAATGCAGAGTTTGTATATTTTGACATGATCATGACAATTTGTGTTTTAACTGTTATAAAGCTTTAACTTTTTGAATCTCAACATCTACTCTCATTAAATAATTATTTTCTGACCCTCCTCCATAATTTCCCACAACTGTGAAAATTAACGTCAATCAAAACAGAAAAAAAATGCTTAAAAATAAACATTGATATTATCCATCAAAATTATAAATAAACATTGAATTCTGCCAAGCCTAGTTATTGCTGAGAAAGAATGCAGGAAAAAACTGCAACAGCATTCCTTTTTCTTCACTGAAACACGATCTTGTGTATTTGTCTACAGCGATCATTCACCTTTTTTAACACAATATTTTTGGAAGCCATTAAAAAAAAATTTAGTTGATGCAACCATAAATACAAAGGGATTTTTTTTGTTTGCTTGTTATACAGCACTTTTATATCTTCGTTCTACTACAAAATAAATTTTTCCAGGTGTAACAAAAGCAATAAAGTGATAATAAAATATCATCTAACACCCAGGCCTGCAAATAGTCACATTGAAGTTATTGGGACTATGTGCTTGAAGTTAAGGGTGTGCATGAATATTTTCAGGATCAAAGTTAAATTTGTAAGGTAAATTTTTAATGCAAAAATGGAGTGAATTCTTTAGACAATATACAAACCACTGTCCCAAGTAGTATCATTCATTCACATAAATGCATTATTATTTTCTTCTAAGACCAACATAATTAAGAAGATCAAAAAAAGAACATTACAAAGAGGAGATTTCTATTTTTAAACTGTTCTTTATCTATATAGCAGTAAGGTGCAGTTCAATGGATTTCACAAGTTGGTTGGCTGGTCAGTTCTCATGTTGTCAGCTGAACTGTATAGAGGTCACCAAATGTCTTATGTGCCTAAATCATGCTCCATCCCGAGCGAAGTAGAAGAACTAAAAGCTGACCATATAAATTCTTTATATAGCAAGTATCTACATCTTTCTACCCAATATAACTCTGAGGAATTCTCAGATATGCACATAAATTCCTTGGTTCTCGTTTGGCAGACGAAATAAGAGTTAGTCACGGAATCTTTCAACCAAAGATGATCTGATTCTCTCATTTCAAGTCATAGAATCATAGAATATCAAGGTTGGAAGGGACCTCAAGAGGTCATCTAGTCCAACCCCCTGCTCAAAGCAGGACCAATCCCCAACTAAATCATCCCAGACAGGACTTTGTCAAGCCTGACCTTAAAAACCTTTAAGGAAGGAGATTCCACCACCTCCCTAGGTAACGCATTCCAGTGCTTCACCACCCTCCTAGTGAAAAAGTTTTTCCTAATATCCAACCCAAACCTCCCCCACTGCAATCTAAGACCATTACTCCTTGTTCTGCCATCTGGTGCCACTGAGAACAGTCTAGAGCCATCCTCTTTGGAACCCCCTTTCAGGTAGTTGAAAGCAGCTATCAAATCCCCCCTCATTCTTCTCTTCTGCAGACTAAATAATCCCAGTTCCCTCAGACACTCCTTGTAAGTCATGTGCTCCAGATTATTTTTGTTGCTCTCCGCTGGACGCTTTCCAATTTTTTCATATCCCTCTTGTAATGTGGGGCCGAAAACTGGACACAGTACTCCAGATGAGGCCTCACCAATGTCGAACAGAGGGGAATTATCACGTCTCTCGATCTGCTGGCAATGCTTCTACTTATACATCCCAAAATGCCGTAAGCCTACTTAGCAACAAGAGCACACTGTTGACTCATATCCAGCTTCTCGTCCACTGTAACCCCTAGGTCCTTTTCTGCAGAACTGCTGCTTAACCGCTCGGTCCCTAGTCTGTAGCGGTGCATGGGATTCTTCCGTCCTAAGTGCAGGACTCTGCATTTGTCATTGTTGAACCTCATCAGATTTCTTTTGGCCCAATCCTCCAATTTGTCTAGGTCCCTCTGTATCCTATCCCTACCCTCCAGCATATCTACCTCTCCTCCCAGTTTAGTGTCATCTGCAAACTTGCTGAGAGTGCAATCCACACCATCCTCCAGATCATTTATGAAGATATTGAACAAAAGCGGACCCAGGACCGACCCTTGGGGCACTCCACTTGATACCGGCTGCCAACTAGACATGGAGCCATTGATCACTACCCGTTGAGCCCGACAATCTAGCCAGCTTTCCATCCACCTTATAGTCCATTCATCCAGCCCATACTTCTTTAACTTGCTGGCAAGAATACTGTGGGAGACCATGTCAAAAGCTTTGCTAAAGTCAAGGAATAACATGTCCACTGCTTTCCCCTCATCCACAGAGCCAGTTATCTCGTCATAGAAGGCAATTAGATTAGTCAGGCATGACTTGCCCTTGGTGAATCCATGCTGACTGTTCCTGATCACTTTCCTCTCCTCTAAGTGCTTCAGAATTGAATCTTTGAGGACCTGCTCCATGATTTTTCCAGGGACTGAGGTGAGGCTGACTGGCCTGTAGTTCCCTGGATCCTCCTCCTTCCCTTTTTTAAAGATAGGCACTATATTAGCCTTTTTCCAGTCGTCCGGGACTTCCCCCAATCGCCATGAGTTTTCAAAGATAATGGCCAATGGCTCTGCAATCACATCCGCCAACTCCTTTAGCACTCTCGGATGCAGCACACCTGGCCCCATGGACTTGTGCTCGTCCATCTTTTCTAAATAGTCCCGAACCACTTCTTTCTTCGCAGAGGGCTGGTCACCTCCTCCCCATACTGTGCTGCCCAGTGCAGTAGTCTGGGAGCTGATCTTGTTCGTGAAGACCGAGGCAAAAAAAAGCATTAAGTACATTAGCTTTGTGCATATCCTCGGTCACTAGATTGCCTCTCCTAATCAGTAAGGGGCCCACACTTTCTTTGACCTTCTTCTTGTTGCTAACATACCTGTAGAAACCCTTCTTGTTACTCTTAACATCCCTTGCTAGCTGTAACTCCAAGTGTTATTTGAACTTTCTGATTTCACTCCTGCATGCCTGAGCAAGATTTTTAAACTCCTCCCTGGTCATTTGTCCAATCTTCCACTTCTTTTCTTTTTCTGTGTTTAGTATCAGCAAGGATTTCACTGTTAAGCCAAGTTGGTTGCCTGCCATATTTACTATTCTTTCTACACATCGGGATGGTTTGTTCCTGCAACCTCAATAAGGATTCTTTAAAATACAGCCAGCTCTTCTGAACTCCTTTCCTCCTCATGTTATTCTCCCAGGAAGCTCTGCCCCTAGTTAGTTCCTCCAGCACTTGCACCAGGAAATTGCCCCCTACACTTTCCAAAAACTTCCTGGATTGTCTGTGCACTGCTGTATTGCTCTCCCAGCACATATTGGGGTGACTGAAGTCCCCCATGAGAACGAGGGCCTGCAATCTAGTAACTTCTGTTAGTTGCCTGAAGAAAGCCTTGTACACCTCATCCCCCTGGTCTGGACTCCACAGACTCCCCACTCAGTTCTCTAAGATCTAATTCTCATGTGAGAATACTCTTGTATGCAGAGATTAGGTGGAAAAAAAAAAGAAGCATACTCCTAAAGGGACTTAAAAATACTCTAACCTCCAAATGATGACTTTTTTCAAGCACTAACAGACTATCCTTTGAGTGACAACTGAATCAAATCAGCAAGTGTGCACATTTAAAACCACACTCATACAAGAGTCACAATTCAGCATAAAGAATGTGAAATCGGAAACAGAGCAGGTCCAAATATTATTATTAATTTATTCTGCAACTCCAGCAAGGCCATTGTATCTTTACAATTTTTTTTTTTACTGTCTTTTTAATGGTGAATAGACAAAATAATACAAATACCATGATGAAAAAGAATTCACTCCACAGAAGTTGTTAAATTCATTTTTTGGTCCAATATTCATTCATCTACACTCCAACACAGAACAGTAAATAAAACAAACTTAAAATTTACATTTGTATTAGTTTACAATATTAGTCCTTCAAAATATTCTCCAGTTTCTGAGTAACTTTATAGCAAATCTGAAAAATATTGTAACCCGATAACAAGCAGCTAAAACACCCTCAATTTTTATGATAGCAGTAAACCTGTACAAGAGACATTTAGAAGAGACTACAGTATGCTGAAAAAGAAACTTAGATATCATCTGTAGAAATAAATTAAGATGCCACTAGGACACAGTAACCCCAACTCAGTTGTACATATTTATATTATGTCAGAGTCTTCTTCACAAAAATGTTCCTTACATTTTTATCCTTTTGCTTCCACAGTTGTAACAATAAAGATAAAGATATAAGGAAAAACTGAGCTGATTAAGCTGCAGATTGAAGTTTTCCATTATAATAAAAACTGCACTACCAATAAATTGAGCAACATATCCCTTTTTTAACGTGTGCAGACCCATCATATCTATTACAGTATATACTCGTTCATTAGCCCGTTCGTTTATAAGCCAACCCCCCAAGATGGACAGGTAAAAATAGTAAAAACTGTATGACCCTTTCATAAACCAACACTATATTTCAGGGGTTGGCAAACTTTGGCTCCCAGCCCATCAGGGTAAGCTGGCGGGTCGGGACGTTTTGTTTACCTGCAGCATCTGGAGGCATGGAGCCCCTCAGCTCCCTGTGGCTGCGGTTTGCCATTCCCAGCCAATGGGAGCTATGGGAAGTGGCGCACCACTTCCCGCAGCTCCCATTGGCTTGGAACAGTGAACCGTGGCCACAGGGAATTGAGGGGCTCCATGCCTGCAAACGCTCCAGGTAAACAAAACAACAATGTTAGATATTGAATTCAATGATTTCATAGAGTTTAAAATCATCAAATTTTGTTGTAGACCCATTTTTAAGCCAACCCCTGCTCTTCGATGCGTCACTTTTTTACCAAAAAATATTCGGCTTATGAATGAGTATATACGGTAATTATTTTTATATACTGCACATGTCACTACTGCAGAGCATCACAATGCTTCCACAATTAAAAATCAAACATCAATTTAAAAAAAAAAACTGTTTAAAAGGGTAGAAGTGCAAATTAAGGCTGTTAAACTCCAGCAATAAATACATATTTAACACAAAGGCATTCAATTCAGGTCATAGATCTGCCTAAATTCTGTATCACAGGTACTTTTCAAATGTATATTTTATCACAAGAAAGAAATAACATGCTCAAAGCACATATTAAAATACTGAGAATCAGACAGTTTTCCTGCCTTTTTCTCCCAAATGAAACAATTTGCAAAACTAGCACATGTTAACAGACCATCAGTGATAAAGAATGGAAGCAGCTCTGTGCTCAACGAGTATATTAAGGAAAGCGGCTAGATTAAAATTAGTTCTGGCAGGCTGCAACTGAATATTTAATGTTTTCTTCATAATACTGCTAGCAGTCAGAACACATTTATAGTTTTTACTGGTCCATATTACTCAATCAGGAAATAGAAAACCTGGGCCCTGATCCTGTTAACAGATATACACAAACAAAGCCCTGAACCTGTGCCAAGACCAACTGAAGTCAAGGGAATGCTGCAAGATTGCAAGAGGCTATGCTAGTGCATTCAACTGCAGGATCATGACCAAAAGTCCCAGATCTGCAAGTCCTACATTCACGAATTTCCTTTACCTTAAGGACCAAATCATACATGCTTTACTCCAGTAATTTTACTGAAGTTAATGTGATTTCATCTGTGAAATGACCAGGAAGTAGCCTTTAGTTGCAAACTTATATAAACACCGACTAATGACAATGCTAAACAGAAGTAAAGGTGTAGTAAGACTTCAAAACTACCAATTTATACCTATCAAGTGTACTTTACAAAACAGGAAAGTAAATATAAGGTTAGCAACACAATTCAAGTATGCTACATTTATTTTTTAAAATGACAAAGATTTAGTAAAATCTGATTATCCTTTATTAATTTTCCTTCTTGAATCCTATATATTACCTAACAGTTAAATGTAATATGAAAGATTGGATTCTTTCAATGAAATTTATGATGGACATACATTTTAGACATGTACATCAATTTAAATTTCAGCATCAGCATGCAATAATTCATTTTACTATGAAGAGTACCAAACCACTCCTTTTTTAAATGACTAAGAAACATAACAACCCAAACTTTTCAGAACAAAACCAAAAGGCATTCCAATTACATTTCAGACATACTTCTTAACATAAACGTATTTAGATACTTTCATCTGCAATTATAATCTTCAGTTCTATGCAAATTGATTTTTTTTTTAAAGTGGCTTTTCTAAGTTATACAGTGGCTTTCTGTTCCCTTCTGGGACTTTTGTGGTTAAGCCCCCCCAACCAGCAGGAGGAGACAGTTCAGAATTGAAATTATGCCTCTCTACTCTTTGCCAGAGCCCAGTTGGGTGAATTTCAAATCAATAGGACCATTCCAGTGCCAAAATTTAAAAACAATAATCAAGATTAAACAAACTTTATATCTAACTCTAATTTCATAGTAGGAAAAAAATTTACTGCTACTTCATTCTGTGAATCAGACCAGGATTATTGGGACAAAGTAAATGACAAGATTATAGAAAAGGTACAGTAATATAATTGCAAGAGCACTCCCAAAAGAAGAATAGTCAGATTACCTGATACCTACTGGTCACAGAAGTCTGCCCAATAATTGCAGACTCATACAGAGATAAAGCAAAGTAGCATCTTGAGATATTCATGGCCAAATTCACTAAACCCCCTGCCTAGTTTCCATACTATAAAACTCTATGCACAATAATGCATTTGACAAGGTTTTGATGCATATGGAGATTCAATTTCAAACATAGGGCTAACCATTGCATGCACACACACTATATCTGTATTTCAATATCAGACTAAAAGCCTAAAATCACTTTAATAGATATATAAAGGAACACTCACTAAATAGTTGTCATCCTGGAAGGCATAGTGCAATGTTGTGATCCACTGGTTATCTCCATTCACTAGTACATCCCTCTCTTCTCGAAAACAGGCTGTCTGAAGGGGGCAAAAGAATATTTTAGTTACAATAAATGTATGTCATGAAATGGCGATCAAATACATAGGATGACATTACAAGGTACATTTATCCCCCTTCAGTAAAAGGCATTTAATCCACACTCCTGACATGTTGAGAACATGGGGCCAGTAGTGTATCAACACTTTACATCTATTTGGAGTACAACTGTACTTCCCAGTTATTGTTCTTGGGATGAAGACAGAAAAAACAGACTCTTCTGCTCACTGTCTCCAGATCACAGGTCAAAATCTGCTCTCAAACCTGTTCATGGGGAAGTCAATGAGATTATATTATGGTATCTGAGGGCAGAACTAGCCCTACATGTGCACAATTTCTTCTGTGAGCTATATATGTTTCTATTATAAACACTCATTTTCAGGATTTATAACTTGTCCAATAAATTATAGCCCACACAACTGTACTGCAAGATTGTTTGATTCAGTACAAAACAGTGCTGTCTTATCTACAGCAACAAGACAATGTGAGATTCTCACCCCAACCTCTGTATTTGCTGCATTGAAAAAATACAGCAAGATTCTTTATTTTAATCAGAGCTGCTTCTCTGTGAGACTATTTGCATTATATAATTTATAAGCACAAATATATTTATATAAGTACCCAAACACAATGACCCCTATAGTAATGCAATTGAAGTCCACAGGAGTAGGATCTGGCTCTACATATTATGGGCTTATTTCATAGCACTGTCACTTCACGTTTACACTGGTACAGTCATATTTTATATATGCAATATTTTTCTAATGATTATAAATAAAGTAACCTCCAGATACTTCCATCTTCCCCTCAATCTATTAGTCAAACTAGCTGATTTCTTTTTGGCATCATATCTGAGGGTTTGGCCATGTTAGAATTAAGTTGATGGTGAGACATCCAGGAGGACATGTTAGAGACAGGTTGAGATGCAAGATGGGATTGAAAGAAGCAGATTTGCAAGTCATTGGTCTAAAGATGGTAGCTGAAATCATGTCAGCAGATGAGATCACCCAGTGAGAAGGTATAAAGCAAGAAGAGGAGCAAGCCAAAGATGGAGTCCTCCGAGATCCCACACAGGGTAGGAAAGGGGAAGAGGAGAAACCACCAAGAGATGCTCAGGAATCACTGGAGAAGTAGGAGAACCACAGGAGCACAGAGTTGTAAAAGCCAAGGAAGGATAAAACGCTGAGAAGGAGAACAAACAGTGTCAAAAGTGGGAGACAGATCAAAGTGATTAGAGTTCTTGAGACTTGGTGAGGAAAATGTCAGTAGCAATCTTGGAGAGAGCAGATTTGGTAAACTAGAAAGGAAGGATGCCAAACTGAAGAGGATCCAAAATGTAACTGCAGGACAGGAATTCCAGGCCATGGTTGTAAATGATCTTCAATGAATTTGGAGTGAAAGCCAGAAGAGGGATAGGATGACAGTTGAAGAGGCAGATGGGGTTTTTTAGTTTTTGAAGATGCAGAGACCTGGGCATTCTTGGATTTTGAGTGGGAGCTGGCTAGAAAAGGATGAAAGAGAGAAGAAGATTAGTTGATAGATGGAGATTTGGAGGTAAAGCGTAGATGAGAAACTCTGCCAAGATATACTGTAAATATTCTGCTACTCCAGATACACATTTAATCAGTTTCAGTCAATTTCATCATCTTAAACCATATCCTGTGTCTTCATATTTAAGCAATAGCTTAAAGAAAAATCAAACCTTTTCTTCCTTATTATTTTTTCAACCTCATTTCCAAAAACAGCCAAATACCAAAATGAGTATGACAGGTTTCAGAGCAGCAGCCATGTTAGTCTGTATCCGCAAAAAGAAAAGGAGTACTTGTGGCACCTTAGAGACTAACGAATTTATTTGAGCATAAGCTTTTGTGAGCTACAGCTCATTTCATCGGATGCATTCAGTGGAAAATACAGTGGGGAGATTTATATACACAGAGAACATGAAACAATGGGTGTTACCATACGTGATCAGGTAAGGTGAGCTATTACCAGCAGGAGAGCGGGGGGGGGGGGAACCTTTTGTAGGTGGGCCATTTCCAGCAGTTAACAGGAATGTCCGAGGAACAGGGGGAGGGGGAGGGGAGGGGGAGGAGAAGAGAATAAACATGGGGAAATAGTTTTACTTTGTGTAATGACCCATCCACTCCCAGTCTTTATTCAAGCCTAAGTTAATTGTATCCAGTTTGCAAATTAATTGAGTATGGTTATTGTTGGCAGTGAACTTTGGAGAGGGACAAATGAAGAGTGCAGCTTAATGATTTTTGCGCAGAGATGAAGCTACACTTATAAGAGCAACCAAAACACACCAAACCTTGTTCTGACCACTAAAATGAGCAAATGTGACACAGAGGTCGGAAAGAAGAAACACTTAATCACTTTTTACACCTGAAGAGTAACCTTATGCAAGAGAGAATAGGAATGACTGACGCAAGATTCAGTAATAAAATACACTGCACAATAAACAAAAGATCTTTATTGGGAGTCAAATGAGAAATAGCATGAGGACAAAAAAAGAATTTGGGGGAAGAGTGGTTTGGTTTTGTTTTGTTTAAGTCTTGCCAGAAATAGAGAACAATGAGAAACTAGAAACTCTTTGTTGTTCCCACAACATAATGACAAGTAAACAAACTGCATGTTATTACACAGATGCATGGAGCTAGTTTCTACAGTGAGTCTATCTAATATTTATTGTGCCATCATATCTGACACAAATTCACAAAAGATCTTGCATTCCTTGAGTACCCAGAAGACTCCTGGATGTGGAGGAGAATGCCTGGAGCTGGCAGCAATTTTTACTACAGTAGATCATATTTGAAATTTTAATAGCCTGGCGGAGAAAGCTGGAGCAGCTCTCTCACGAGTACCACTTTGTCTTGGGCTCCTGATCTTCTCATATTACTCAGCCTCTCCCTGGATCCTCAGCCCCACTTCACTAGGCTCCCTCTGGATGAAACTTTTCCAAGTACACAAATCCTGAGGCTTACAGCGTGGATTCGTTTTTAGGGAAGATGTGTATCTAAGTCTCTTAGATAGCTTTGACAATCTCAACATACACACATCAAAAGTAAATGTTTAAAATGTATATGTATAAAAATAAACATTTATTTTAGATGTATGAAATCTGCTTTAACTTGTAATATCCCTTGGGTTCCTTCTAGTCTAGATAGAGTAAACAATACTACTGGGTGCCTCTCCCCAGCCTATCAGGCCAAATTTTCTTGTACTTCACTTTTTCCTTGACCTGTCTGGCCTCCACTCGGTGGACAGCTTCTCTTGGACTGCCAATCCTTCCCTTCCCCACTTCAAACATTCCCAATGCTTTCTGTGGGTCTACTACTGAATTATGTAGGGCCATCAACAAATAATGGGGCTCATTATATGGTAAATTATGCAACTGCATAAATAACAGGCCCTTGAAGACTGTTATCTACAGGATGGGTCATGCAGTGCTCCTACTCTCCCAGCTGATGAGAAGGCCAACAGGACTGAGTGACAGCCAATTAAGACAGATTAATTTTTCCCCTTAAAGGAAGGAGGAGTAAGCAAATTTAGTACTAGATTTAAGACCCAAGGTAATATGACAAATATGACTAATAGCTTCAGTGTATGTTACCAAACACTTGATAACTTTTGTAAAGTGCAAAATTATTTTACCTTAATCTTAATCAATAGATCTTCTGCTGATCTATTGATCAGAACTATTTTATGAACTGTTGGATCTTTAGCACTCAATGCTCTACAACACTTAATCTCTTCATATTAGACAACACCAAAAACTTGTTTTAGTTAAAGTTCTAGAATGAAATGCAGTATAAATAAGTCACACATGATGGAATTCAGCTGCATTTTTTGCATTCCACTTTATTTCTATCTTGGTGTTTATATTCTGATGATCTCCAATGCGCTCAGCCAACTGTTTAATAAGTAAGATTGATGGGAAATCCATTGTGTTTCTAGAGAGCATTTCCAAAGAAAAATTAAGACCAAGTGTTGATTTATATGGTTCCTGTATGTTTTATGAAAATTGTATCACATTAAACGAACATAAATGACAGAATCATAGAAATATTGAACTTGAAGGGATGTAGAGAAGTAATCAAGTCCAGTTGCTTGTGCTGTGGCAGGACCATGTAAACCTAGACCGGGATAGGCAACCTTCGGCACATGGCCCATCAGTGTAATCCGCTGGCGGGCCACGAGACATTTTGTTTACATTGGCCATCCACAGGCATGGCCCCCCGCAGCTCACAGTGGCCACAGTTCGCTTTTCCCGGCCAATGGGAGCTGCGGGAAGCAGCAGCCAACACATCCCAGCGGCCCTCGGGTTCCCACAGCTCCCATTGGCTGGGAACTTGTTTGAACTCTAGCGGTGTTTCCCCCCAAAGTTAGATGAAATTACAGTGTGTAGTATGTTTCATTATTTCAGCATGAAAGCAAAATCAGATAAATCAAAACTAGAAATAAAACTCCATTCTATTTTTAAATGTACCCTCTTAAAGCCAGTTTAAAAATTGTATTTCTTTCCATTAAAATGAGGTTATAAATAGTTTTGAAATATCTTCTCTATGCAAGATATTTAAAATGTCCTTCCCACAGGTCCCAGTGGGTTTCTTGAAGTCTGCACAACCAGTCTAAAAAGAACTACAGCTTTATTTTTCCACTGGTTTGGTGACTAGATGACAAAAAATGGAAACAGAACCTTCTGGAATTAAATTGCATTACACAGTGTGACCTTCAATGCCCCACATACCTGCAAATGCCATTCTTTTCAATTTTTGCAGTGTGTGCCTGCCCTATTATTATAACAACAACAATAGATTTAGTAGTGTCTACAATATATTGCACAAATACCAAAGTACATGTAAAAAGCTTATACTATAAAAATACAACACAGAGATGGAGGATGGGGAAAGGAGCACAACAGAGAAAGAAAGCGATCAAGGAGTAACTACCATGTTTTGATAGTCTATATCTCCCAAATACACCACAATCTAGACACAAAGAAAAGGAGTACTTGTGGCACCTTAGAGACTAACCAATTTATCTGAGCATTTTGAGATGCTCAAATAAACTGGTTAGTCTCTAAGGTGCCACAAGTACTCCTTTTCTTTTTGCGAATACAGACTAACACGGCTGTTACTCTGAAATCTAGGCACAGTAAGCCAACTGATTTCTTGTATGGATCAGTAAGCCAATAGAAGGCATTTGTCAAACTAAGTAACACTACATATAAAAAGTGTTAAAAGTATTTAGGTTGCAAAGGCAAGCATGCAAGTTAGAAAATGACAGATTTATGATTGCTCTTGCAACCTTAGTTCAGCATCCTGGTGTGTCCAACCTGTTCACTGAATTAGGCAGGATCCCTGGGGAAAAAATTGTATTGGGTCATGTAATTAAGGGTCATAACCATACATAAGGGGCAAAATTAAGGTTGCATGGGCTACTGTTAATCTGACATTTTCCTTACTTTCAGTTCTTGATTTTGCAACCTACATAACATCCTTTTAATGTAGTTTTTTGTATGTAATGTCTTAGGATGTTTTAAAGAACAAAAGTAAACACAAATTCTGTTATGTAGAACTGCAGTAAGCTCTTCAAGGTTTGAACCCTGAGTCTTCTGCTCTGTAGCACAGACTTCTACCACCTGAGATACAGGACTAACTACATTAGCTGGAAGATGTTATGCCAGACTTGGGGGGAACTGCTGGCACAATGTACAAGGGTTAACTTTTACTCTATGCAATTGAAATGTTACACAAGCACACATATTTATAGAACATACTATGTTAAAATAATTTAAGCCCCTAAAATAAATTTACAACAAAGCAGGTTTTACTGCTATAATTTATCCTTTCCTACTTTTCAATAAACTGATATCTGTGGGCTGGTCTACACTGAAAATTTACATAGCTATGTCTCTCAGGGGTGTGAAAAATCCACACCTTTGAGGGATATAGCTGTCAACCTAATCCCCAGTGAAGACAGCGTTAGGTCAATGGCAGAATTCTTTCGTCAAACTAGATACCACCTCTTGGGGAGGTGGATTAACTACAGCGATGAAAGACCCCAACTGTCACTTTAGCAAGTATCTACAGCAGTACAGCATTGCAGCTGTGATGCTGTAACGTTTTAAGTGTACATATTCCCTAAATCAACTGTATTTGTATCAGTATAGTTAAAAAAAGAAAAAAAAAGAAAAAAGAAAAAGAATCACATAATAAGGGCTGCATTCCAAACAGGAAGAAAGCACCTGAAGGATCATAGGGTTATAAGGAATAGCCAGCATGGGTTTGTCAAGAACAAATCATGCCAAATCAACCCGATTTCCTTCTTTGACAACATTACTGGCCTAGTGGATAGGGCGGAAGCAGTAGATGTGATGTATCTTTGTTTTAGTAAGGCTTTTAACATTGTTTCACATGACATTCTCAAACAAACTAGGGAAATGTGGTCTAAATGAAATTACTATAAGGTGGATTCACAAGCACAACTGGTTGAAATACTGTACTCAAACCCAATAAGGTTCACTTTCCTTTTGCTTAAAGAGGAGAAAAGCTATACAAACTTATCCAGATACCCAAGACATGCAACTTGGTTCCATGGAATACAGACTGATGTTATATGCAGACAATGTCCTTTTGTGTATATCCAAACTACAAATCACTATTCTAACCCTCCTATCACCAATTCAAAAATTTGGAGCAATAGCTAGTTAAAAAATAAATTGGGAAAAATCAAAAATATTACAACTCTCCTGGTTGTCATGTCGTGGGGCTTTTTCTCAATGGAATTTCCATAGGCAACCTGATGTAATTAAGTATAAAAGTACCAAGAAACTTTAACAAACTAGTGAAGGTAACTTTAGATCCTGTATTCTTTCAAATAAGTAATGATACAAATAAATGGCACCTTCTCTCCCTGAGCCTATGGGGAAGGTCAATCCAGTAAAAATGAATATTCTGTTTAGGCTCCTCTATATTTTAAATGGCCTAGCTATAGATACCGCTCTTTTCATTTTAAAAAATTTACTAACATTATTAGAGCATTTCTGTGGGGCCCTGGTCAACATACAACTATCATTTAAAAATCTCCAGCTCCCTAATGTCAAAGAGTGGTTTGTGCTCCCAGACCTACAAAATTACTATTATCCTTTTCATTATGTCACAGATGTCAAATTGGTTCCAGCATGCTAACATCATGATACCTACATAGGTGGAAACTGAACAGGTATTAATGCAGCTAACTCCCCTAGCAGGAAAACGAGTTTTTCTTTGTCTGACAGAGAAAAATAGGATGCCTGCAGCAGAGACTGTGCAAAGGGTCTGGGTTGTCCTAGCTAAGAGGTAGCCATTTCAGCCTTGCTGTGCTCCAAAAGTACGTATCTAGGGTAACCCAGACTTGAAAATTGGGAAAAAACCTGGAGAAACTGGCTGAACAGGGGTTTGATATAGATGTCTAAAATTAAAGAAACAATATAACCAGCCACCCTTAGTGGAGTGACTGTACTAACAACTGAAACACTTGCCAACTTATCAATTTGATCTGGATGCTCTAGGACTGCCATAGGCCCCAGAGTTACTAAGAACCCCTGGAATGTTCATACATTCCCCAGGCCCATGTCCACTATGTATGCTTTACTAATGAAGAGGAACTCCAGCAGCCTGAAGTTCTTTGTGAAAGCGTGGGAAAGTGAATTATCACAGCCCTTAAAAGTACCTCAATGGCGGAGCATATTACAGAATGTTAAAAATGCTTGTGTGGATCTCCGGCTATGCCTGATACAAAAAAATATTTTATTCATATGTATTGGACTCACCAGAGGTTACACAAGCAAGCAGTTTGTTGATGCTGTAGTAAAGAAAATGGAATCCTGATATATATGCTATGGACTGTTCAACAGCTAGGCAGCTGTGGAAACAGGTGGACACAAGAGTGAAATTAGTTGCTGGCTTCTGCAACCAAACCTCAGTTGAAAATTATAGTTCCAAGTTACATATCTACATGCTGGTTTTATCTCCACCACCAAGATTTTGGCTCAGAATTTAACAAAAGTGGAGGAGTAGGCCTATGCCCAGAATAGAGCAGTGGTATTCATACCTTCTGCATTAGCAACAAAAGAAAGAATAGGTTATTGTGACAAAGAGCAATTATATGAATTAGAAAAAATTTTGAACCTGATTCTTGATACATTTGGATAAAGAATGCTGAGATAGCTCAAATAATGCCAGAGTCCCATTGCACCTACCCTTTCTGCTTTTTCCCTCCCTCTTCCTGTACTCTCCCCCTTTTCTTTATTTTTTATTTATTTGGGGGGGGCTTGGTTACCCCCAACCCTAACATGTTAGGCCTGTGTAATACTGTCTGATTTTGAATTGTATGGTCTTTCAGCTTTGACCAGTTGTAAAGTTGTGTAATTGTGTATATTTATTGGATATCCTTGGAAAATGTGGTTTTGGGTAACATATACAAGCTGTAAATCAACTACCTTTTTGTATTTTTATTGTTTGTTTCTTTATGAAAATTCAGCAACTTTTTTTTTTTTTTAAAAAGAATAACTGAGTAAAGTCCTCACAAGCAAGTATATGAACACTAAAAACATTTCTGTAGTCTTACCTCAGCTCTCTTCAGCATCTCCCATTTATTCAGTATTTTCATGGCAAATACCTTATCTGCATTTTTCAGTTTTACTACTGCAACCTGGAAAACATAAATTGCAGATGAACAACCTAAAATAGGAAAAAAAGTGGTTGCCAGAATAATCCTTTTTTGGAAATATGTAGACGGCTGAGTAGCTTTAAATTTATTTTTGTTGTGATAGGATTTGACTCTGATTTATAACTTCACTCTGCGTACATGATGCCGTACCAAGCATTCATCATCACAAACCATGAAGAGTAATTTCACAGCTGTCCAGGGTATTTGTTCTGTAAAAGTTCTTAAATTCCCCTTAAGCCTCCATTACATAAAAGTATATCCTTCTACATTACAATAGCTGAACACAGCTGAAAGATGGCACTTCTATCAGTACAGTACTTCCTTCCCCCTCTATCCTATTACTGCCATATCATCACTGGATATGTTCCCAAAACTTGGAATAGTTATTGAACCCATTCTCTTCTATCACTGAACTAAATGGCTGCAGCGACAAACAAAAAAGAGTTCCTTTGTAATGTAATGTAGTAGTCAGGTCCCAAAACCAAGAAACATCAGAATGTCAGCTGGTACAACGAATTATCTACTGGAGATTTGCTACAGGATCAATCTTCTAGACCCATTTCAAAGAACAGGGAAAGCTATAATAAATAAAAATAATTAAGCATAATACTATGCACTCCTATACCATCTTCCATATGAAGCTTTCACTGAGGTCTCTTTACACCCCCATGAACTAGGAGAGTATTATCATCCCCATTTTATGGATGGGAAAACTTAAAAATAGAGAAGTTATGACTCTTACTTAACATTTACATTAGGCATCAGAGGTACATTTGGCAATTTACCAAGAGAAAAAACCCAAACTCCTTGTCCTCAGGATTTTACAATCTAGATTAGATACACTATGACAAAAGCCAGGATGGGATCATATCAAGAAAGAGGCAGGGCAAGTGGGAGGTGGGGATGTTTATACAAAACAAATTTATTATTTTTCTTGTTTTCACAATGTGGACATCATAGGTACAGTCCTGAATTCCCTAGTTTGGATAAGCCATAAAAACAAAGGAAGTCTGAAGCAAAGCTAACAACAGAACCCAGGACTCAACTTCCTGAGCCACAAAATTAACCTTCAAATATGAAAAGCTCAGTGCCTTCATAAATTTTAAAATCCATACATCAATCTACCCCAATTCCCATTCGCTTGCAAAGAAAGGCATGCTCCCAGGGCCTAAGGAGAGAAGAGACTGTTTTTGTTTTGGTTGCAGACCAGGATGTTGTCTCACAGATTAGCATCATCTTTACCCTGCAGGCTAGTGACAACATACATACATACACACACTATATTATATATGGTTGAACTCTACACTTTCTCCATCTCTTTCATATTCAGCAACTTGGTTACATGCCAGAGAAGTAATAACAGGAAAGAAAATGCAACAGATGCTGACAGCTTGATGAAGGAAATGTCATGCAAGGCTCTTTTCAACCCTTCTTCAAAGGTGGCACCAGCTGAAATAGCTTCATCAAGCTAGTATAGGTGCATGTTAAACTCCATTTACAGTCCTTATAGATTTCTAAAGCAGAAACACTCTCTTTCTCTCGCTAAACTATAAATTGGGTGGAACAGCTATTAACTCCCAGAGGTGCTGTGGTACATTAATCAGCCTGCCCTCCATCACATCCCACCCCCTTCTGAAAATAAAATGCAATTCAAGAAGAAATGAAAAGAGGAGAAAATACAAGGCTATCAGACCTAGCTGTTGAAACTAGTTTCCAAACTAAATTTTTAAAGGCTATCCTCAATAAAGATCAGGCACATGAACCTAGGTTCCCATACACAGATTCATTAAAAAATATAGATTCTAAGGCCAGAAGGGACCACTGTGAACACCTACTCTGACATACTGCATAACCAGGCATAGAACTTCCCCAAAATAATTCTTGTTTGAACCACAGCAGTTCTTTTTAGAAAAACTTCCAGTCTTGAGTTAAAAATTGCCAGTGATTGAAAATCTGCCACAGCCTTCAGTTTAGATTCATATTCATAAAAGACTTTCAGGTCCAGACTTGGGATTTCTCAAGACTTGCTCAAATTTGGTACTGAAAAAGATTTAGATTCCTTGTCAGTTTCATAGCTGTCCCAAGGTTCTAAATAGCAGTGTTGAAACTTATTTGTTTCAGTTTCACTCTGTTGTTGCTTGAGAAATCTATGAGCAATTCCAAAGGCAGTGGAGCTGGATGTCTCACTCAAGAGACAACACTGCATCAGTTTATATTTTTTTCATATTTGGAAGGTGACCTTTACAACCATAAGGGGTAGAAAGTTTTTCTTTTGTTTTAAGAAGAGGTTGAATTCTGCAGAAATTAAAGACTAAAACCCCTTCATTTACCAGGGAACCCTTCTGCTTGGAACTAGTAAAGAAGTCAGTGGACTTTTCAAACTCTGTCAAGGAGTTAGGTATTTCGAAATTGGCCCATAGTCTTGGAAGTGGCTGTTAATGATCCAAGGCCTGAGCATGTCTGCTACAATTTTCAAGGAAGGCTAAAGGAGTTAGGTCTCCAACTCCCATTGGCTTTCAATGGAACTTAGGCACCTAACTCCCTTTGATCCCTTTGAAAATCGCAACCATTGCATGCAGAGTGATCTCTACCCCAGCTGACCTGGGAAACAAGAGGGCATTTATTGTCAGTTTGGGTTTTTTGGTAGCTTCTGTTAGAAAAATACTTGAGGAAGCAAAGAGAAACATGCTTACATATAGTGTAGAGATGAGAAGCCTAGCTAATAAGGGGCAGAAACAGTTGGACAGCATGCCAGGGAGCATTGCTGTTTGTGGGAAATATGTAAAACTGCTGGAAGAATGAAACAGAAAATAAAATCCAACTAAAATCAAACTGTTTACATCAGCATATACCAAACATTTTTCAGTGGGTTACTCACAGAAAAAAATAAATTTAAAAAAATTTAAAATGTCCAGTTTTAGTAAGTTCCAGGAACCAGACTTTTATGATGAATAGAGGGGAGTGATTAACAGTTCTTCCTTTCTTTGACCATTCAAAACATTTTTTGAGGATAGCAGAGTATCAAAAAGGCCCCCTGTGTACGTGTTTGTGTGTTTATGTATTACATAAACTATCTACACACACACACATTAGTGTCTATATAATGTTTCAGAATTTTCTTTTAATTTTGATTAGAAACAATAGCAGCCTTGTTGATTACTATTTAAGTAGCACCATTGTGGTTCATGTTTCACAACGCATAGTAAAAGCAAACTCTTTAGTCCAAAGAGCTTACTATGTAACTAGATAGAAAACACAAAATACAGTACACCCACAGGAAGTTACTCTCCATAGCCAACACAGTTTTAAACATGACTTTGTACGGGATGTAGACAGAAAAAGTTTTATTTAGGGACATGGTAGGTGGTTTACATAAAATAAAGGTTACAAGGTTGCTTGGTACAGATTGACCATGTCTAGTAGAAAAAATATGTTGCGTTTTTAAAAACACGTTAGCTAACCATGTTTTAACTAACACAATTTTAAACAGGGCAATTTATGTTTTAAAACATGCTAACTGGTTGTGATCAACCCTAGGAGTTGATCACAACCTGATAACACATTTTTAAAGATGACTTCATAGCTTTTAAAGCCAGAAGGGACCATTATGGTCATCTAGACTGACCTGCTTCATAACACAGGCCTGTGACACTCTGTGTCCCAAAATGACACTCTGCATCCCATATTCACCATTGGTGATATAATTATATGTTTTGTCCAAAGTATGCTTGTGAGGTATCATTTTAAAGTCTTAATCTGTTGAACATTAATATCCTGTTAAGCTGTATGTGCTACTGCTGTATATGAAGTTATGAAGTTTTGCTATGTATGTGCCACTGAAACATGTTGTGAGGTTGGGAACACCCAACAATCAGCCTTTCAGGTACAGTAACTCCTCTCACTTAACATCATCCCGATTAACACTGTTTCGTTGTTCTGTTGCTGATCTATTAGCGAACATACTCATTAAAAGTTGTGCAATGTTTGCTTATAACGTTGTTTGGCTGCAGCCTGCTAGTGGGTAGGGGCTTGGAACCAGGGTGGGCTGGCAGCCCCATCAGTTCCCCTTCACCCCACCAGCGAGCCCTGTGGATCAGCAACTCCCTCCTCCCTCCCCGCACCTCCTGCCCATAACAATCAGCTGTTTCACGGCATTCAGGAGGCTTGGGGGGTGGGGAGGAACAAGGATGCAGTGTGCAGCCTCCCCCATCCCTCCCCATGCCTCCTGCCCGCAGCAATCACCTGTTTCGTGGCATTCAGGAGGCTGGGGGGGGGAGGGGAGGAGCAAGGGACAAAGCACGCTTGGGAGGGAGGGGGTTGAGTGGGTAGAGTGGGGGCGGGCCTGGGGCACAGCCAGGGGTTGAGCACCCCCCAGCACTTTGGAAAGTTGGTGCAGCCGTGCATGCGCCGTCCGGAGGACGGAGTGGTGCACTCCAGTGGGATAGCATGGGTTCATCATCATTTTCAGTTTCTGCAGGAAAGTGTTTGCAGCCGCTGCTGTGCATCAATTTGTCTCCTCCCTTCTACCTCTCTCAGTGCTGCCGTGTAAAGTGTGTGACTACATTAACAACGTGTTAACCCTTGAGGGCTCAGCCGGGTACTAGTTCATCATTTAGCAGCAAGACATTCCCTGGGAAATATCCCACCTGATATCAGCACGGTTGCTTTAGGAGAACCTCAGGGAGCTTATGACCAGGTCCCCAGGCAATCCTCTGATTAGAACTTGTTTAAAACTTATACTGTATATGTATATAATTTCTGTCCGGTGAAAAAAATTTCCCTGGAACCTAACCCACCCCACTCCCTATTTACATTAATTCTTATGGGGAAATTGTATTAGCTTAACATCGTTTCACTTAAAGTCGCATTTTTCAAGAACATAACTACAACATTAAGTGAGGAGTTACTGTACAACGATAAAAAGGCCTAATGGCCCATTCAGAAGAATACAAACACTCACAAGGATTACACCAGGAACTGTGAACAATGGAAACCTCTCAGAGATAGCACTCCACAATGGGAACTGTTTGACTCAGATCACAGCAAAAGATCTTTTCAGCAAGATGGAAGAAGCAATAAAAGGAGGAAGTGACATCACCACTCAGTCTCACTCCCCACACAAGGGAACACCTGGAAACACATGACGGACAATGATTGAACTGGGGGAAGTGCTGGTCCCAGGAGGGAAAGAAGGAAGCCTGACTGTGTATGGAAGTTTGGTGGACTGTTTGTACTATTTAAGAGGGTGTACTATTTAACTGCTTGAGTCAAATCCAATCCAGTTTAGAGAATTCAGATTGCACTCTTGTTTTATTTCTTATGGTAATCTGTTTTGACCGGTTTGCTATTACTTATAATCACTTAAAATCTATCTTTCTGTAGTTAATAAATCTATCTTATATTTTACCTAGAAACAGTGTGGTTTGAGCGACGTGCTTGGGGAAAAATCTCAGCTCAGCTAACAAAGGCTTGTGCATTGTCCTCTCCACTTTGAGGGAGGGTCGGACTGGGTAATAACTCATACACTGGTGAGGTTTTTGACTAGAGCAAGATGGTACTGCTCTGGGGTCCTAGGCTGTGGAGCTGGAGGGTGAGATGGCTGGAATCGCTCTATTATTAGTTCATGCGTGGTGGTGGAGAGGCCCTCATGTAACTGCAGCTGGGTGTGTCCCTGCCTATGTAAAGCTTTGTACGAGTGCAGGACCAGGAGCGGTCTGCAGCTTGTCACAGCAGCACAGTGTGAGAGGGAGCCCAAGCTGGTGAGACAGAGGGTTCAGCAGTACCCCAGTTCCAGGCTGCACTCCCGGGGGTGGAGGGAACCCATCACAAGGCTATAGAAACTTACCCTGTGTTTTCTGCATCAAACCCATCACCTCTTTTTGTGCTATAGCACAGAGGTTCTCAACCTTTTTCTTTCTGAGGCCCCTCCAAAATGCTATAAAAATTCCATGGCCACCTGTGCCACAATAATTGGTTTTCTGCATATAAAAGCCAGGGTCAGCATTACTGGGTAGCACGCAGGGCAATTGCCTGGGGCCCCATGCCACAGGGACCCCACGAAACTACACTGCTCAGTCTTCTGCTTCAACCCCGGATGGTGGGGCTCTGGGCTTCAGCCCTATGCGATGGGGCTTTGGCTTTCTGCCCTGGGCCCCAGCGAGTCTAATGCTGGTCCTGCTTGGAGGCCCCCATGAAACCTGCTCTAGGCCCCCTCGGGGACCCCAGACCCCAGTTGAGAACCACTACTATAGCATCTCTGTTAGAAAGATACCCAATCTTGACTTAAACTGCAAGTGATGGAGAATTCCTCTTGTCTGATGCCCTATTCCTTTTCTTCCAGTCATGCCAATAACCTAGATTATAAATTCCTCAATGCAATGATTGTGTCTTTACAGAGAAAATAACATGGTATTTACACATCAGGTGCTATGTAAAAGTGTTAAATAACAATAGTTTATACGCAGTTGTGGCAGCACGTATAGAAGTATGCAAGGAAGGCTTAGTTTTTTGGGGGGTTTTTTTGGGAAAGCGTAGCATGAGTTTCTTCCTGCTTCATGCCAATGAGTGCCTGTCATTTATGGTAAGATTCAACTGGAATGCTGAAGGTTGGTTGCAGTATTAGGGCCCTGTTCTGCTGCCATTCCAGAACTAGAATTGCCACAGAGATGGCTCATCACAGAGTTTCTAGGTTATCATTCCAGTCTGCAACGCAGAAGTAGGCCCACATGTCAAATTTACATTGTGGGTTATATTTTACCATGGGGATTGAGCCCTTCCATTCCATTAATATTACTGGGAGTTGTGTCTGAATCTTAGCGCACCATGCTAAAAATGTACCCTATGGCGTAAACATATTTTTCTCTTATAGACTAAGAGCGGATTATAGTCAGATGTAAAATAACTGTCAGTTACACTCAAACTGCCTGGAAGAATTAGAAGAAAGGTCCTAAACAACAAAGCTGTTGCCCACGGGCCAGTGGCAATATCCCCTTCCTTTGTGTGATCCACTGACTCACGGTTTTAAAGACCTTTGGCTAACAGGTTTCTGGTAAATTTTTCACACATTGCTGCATGGGGCCAGCAGTACTAGGGCACTTATTGGCCGCATCACGAGCTGTGCCAGGATAAGAACAACTCCTACTACACAGGCATGAATGAGTTCCTTGGCCAGAAGATATTGTCCCAACACAGGACCTTGCATAAACAAGTGTATGTGGGAGCTAAATTGAACAAAAATGGAAGGATTCTCAGGGCTACATCAGGGAGGGCAAGGACTTCAAGAAAAACAAAAATAAACTGTCAACTTTTACAATTAAAAATAATAATTAGTTCAGAGTGCCTTTGTCTGTACCTATCCTGTTCAAAAGTAACAAAAAAGAGAATGAGAAATGAGAAACTATTCCCGAATGTATACATTATAAAAAAAGGAACCATGTGAGTACAGAGCCACTGTATGAACAAGTGTTAGCTTGTGCCAATGAAAATTTGAATTTGCTTATTATGCAGAAATATTCAGAATCATGAAAGTCATAGCTGCAATACATTTTTGCAATGTATTAGTAACTTAATTTAGGCTATTTTAAGCTGCAATGATGTGTGATTTAGCAGCCTTTACCATTTTTTTTATTTTACATACCTAACAGTTAAAAGGATATTTTAATGCACAAAGGAATATTTGGTAAGAATATGTTATTCCAAATCCATTTTTTAAAAGGGACAATATCAACCTTTACAGGATTTAAAATGTACCTTCCTTAAACAATGGTAAAATCATAACTAGCATCCTTGAAGGATGCCTTTTAGCTATTTTAGAACTCTTATTTAAAAAACAAACACATTGGGTTTTTACCAGTTTCAGCATAGATTAACATTTCTTTTTACTGAAGACCAAAACATAAAAAAAAAAAAAAAAAAGACAAATTCCAGAGTCTTTTAAAAATACACTTTTATGCATTGCTCTCCAGGAACATGGCATGGAGTTACCTGGTTATTATCCTTTATGGAAGACAGGTGTCAGGAATTAAATAGGTTGATGGTATCCATTTAAGGCAAGAGGATTTTTTTTTAAAATACTAAAGAAAATCTAAAGCAGGGGTCAGCAACCTTTGGCATGTGGCCCATCAGGGTACTCCGTTGGCAGGCCGTGAGACATTTTGTTTACGTTGACCGTCCGCAGGCACGTCCCCCCGCAGCCCCCAGTGGCTATGGTTCGCCATGCTGGCCGCCACTTCCCATTGGCTGGGAACGGCAAACTGCGGCCACTGGGCAGTGCAGGGGGCCATGCCTCCAGACGGTCAATGTAAACAAAATGTCTCGCAGCCCACCAGCGGATTACCCTGATGGATCACGTGCCGAAAGTTGCCGACCCCTGGTCTAGAGCCACCCATTGCGCAGAATCTCAGTATTAGCTAAAGCTGACAGTAGATGAGGGTGGGGAAAACTATGCTTTAATTATGAACTGGAGAGGGTAGTCAACTGAAGCAAGAGCAAAAGGGAGTAGAGGTGAGCATCTCAAAGTTGGGCTCCCCTTGATAATATCTTACACAAGAAAAATTACTTTCTGTGCATCAAGCTGAAAGGTGTCTGCAAAGAGATATTGAATACAGCTCCCTAGATCTCCTTGGATGCAAGAATTTATAGGGCTGAAACACCTTCCAGTTCTTCAGAGGTAGAGTGGAATAGATCATCCACTCTGAGAGGGAACTCTGACTCCAAATGCAAAATTTCCTGATCCCCACAAAGATAGCCTGTGTAGCAGATGATTTAGGCTTCAGTACATAGGGTCCCGAGAATAGTTTGCAGAGAATAAAAATCCCAGTTCCTTTAACATAGCCAAGTGGAACAACAGATTAAATAAATGCAGTGTACTTGCTCCTGGTAGCACTGCAATGGGTATCTGCTGTGTGATGGTTCTCATATTTTAAACATGTATATGGTGGTGGTGATAGCAATAGTAGGGACCTACATTAAAGTAAAAATCACAGTTCCTTTAGTATAGCTACAGAAACTAAGCCTTCCATGACTCTAGACAAGCACAGCCTAATTCTTACTCATGAAAGAAAATAAATGTCCTTGAACCTGCCTCTTCCCTGCCACCCAAACTTTCAGTCTCTGCTATCTCCACAGGCTGGTCAGCTCCTTGGAAGCCAGTGACTAGTCACCCTGTGCGACAAATTCAAACTGAAGAGGGAACCTCTGATCTAGACTGTTAAATGAGCAGGAGCAGAAAATTAAAGCTTTACAACTCCATTGTACGTGCTACCAAATGAGGCATGACAAAACTCTGGTATAGTTTTAGAACAATAATAATGCAAATATAATCAAATAACCATTCAAAATTGGAAGCAAAATGGGAGGAACAGAAAGGGAATAATCCATGTTTTTAAAATGCTTGGATTAAAACATATACTGTAACAATTAAAATTCACAGATTATATCTATTCTGAAAAAAGAGAACGTGAGCCATAAATATTTCCATCTTTCACAATGCCTTTCAGGACGGTCTTGGAAGTGTAACATGATTGACCTTATCTACTATTAAACACTAAAAATTGGGGGAATATACACCTTCTAAACAAAACATCATTAAATGTTTAGTAAAGTGCTCATTTGACAGTCTCAGTTCAACAGTACAGCTTCAGTCCAAAGGACCCTCAAGCTCGGTGGAAAACCAAAGAAATCTGTAACAATTTCAGTACGGTCCATCCATCATCGTCAATGTTTTCTACGCACAAAAGGAAACTGGGAAACCCCTTTTTCTTGACAAAACTATGATTAAAAAAAAAACCTACACAGATCATTGAAAAACTTAATATCATCTGTCTCCTGAACAAGGACTGGGCTCTGCAGGCACAAAGACCATGCTGTTTCCACAGCTATCCACAACGGAAAGCCTATTTGAGTGTGGGCAGAGATCTTTTTGGTGAAAATAGAAAAGCAACAGTGAAATTATCATTTATCCACATCTATTCCCATTTGCTCATCAAAATAAGAAATGTAAATTAAAGACAGACAGAAGACCAATGACTTGCTGTGTAACTTTTTCAAATCACACAACCTTTCTCTGCTTAGTTTCCCCATATGCAGAATGGGAGTAACACTTATTCAACTTTGTAAATCACTTTCAAATCTTCAGATAAAAAGTACAAAAAGACAAATATTCCCTACCCTGTAAATTTTCTGTTTTTGAAATCTTCTGTACCAGATCAGATGCTTGGATTAGTGGCCTTAATACAGATTTTTAAGGTGATCTTCTGGGCACCAGCCTGCATCTTTGCCAAAATTATGAAATAGATGTGCATGCTTTCACAGATATGGACTTTGGCAAACAGTTGCTGCAGACAGGCACTAATACCTCCTATATATACCCAAATATATGAACTGCCTTGGGAGGTCACAAGAGGAGGTGATCAGAATTTTTTTTGACAAATGCAGATTTGTGGAATTTGAAATGTTTTGTGAAAATACTTCAAGTTCAATCAATTTTCGTCCCTGCCTCCATCCCTACCAGCTCACTAAGTAGTATTTCTGTATATTTCTAGAGGACTTATATTTCAATATCTTGGTACCAATAAATTTTCTGACTGCAGAAGATTTTCTGTAGTACATTTAACGTCTCAAAAAACCTTACCTCTCCAAAGGCTCCTCTACCAATCACCTTCAAGATTTCAAAATCTTCTTTATGTAGTCGCATCTGTTTCACCTTAGATGTAAAAGGTTTGGCTGAAACAAAGGAAAATGTCAATCATTAAAAAAAAGGTAACATTAATAAAATAAAATATTAAGTTATAAGAGACCTGAAAATAATGGAACATTTTTCTTATATACATCTATTCCCTAAAGTAATATTACAAAATATAAAGCTGAAACTAATGACCAATAAGAGCTAAGCCAAACTTTCTGTCTGCTCTGAAAGGAATTTTATGGCGTACATATTTTTTACAGATAGAATCAAGCTGCCTATATCCTTCTATATTTCTTATAAATCCACACGATGATTTTCAATATAGTAGGTTTCCAAGTGTTATAGATTGGTATGTCTGGTTGTGAAAGTACAGTATGGTAAAATTATGACATCACTCTGGACAGAAATATGCTAACTTCTACACCAGCTCAATATTAATGATCAATATTTTACTCCAAGGAAAATTAAAGTGCTGATGAAAAGGTGCTGGACTGATAGCACTGTCCCAAGAAGATATATCAATCAATACATACTTCCTGAGAGATCACTACTTTATGTGCAAGGGTTACTAACTTAACCTTTAACCCTTGGTTCAGTATGTTTGCTTGGGGTTTTTTGCTTTGACCTCCATTTCCCTCCAAAATCTTTTTCTAAGCCATATATTTTTACTCTATATTTTATTTTAATTTGGTGACCAAACTTGAACGAAACATTCCACACACAGGTAATTCTAGTGTTATATATAATATTTTCTGTATTTTTTCCAGAGTCAAGTTTATAATAAACAGCAGACTTTCTCCAAAAGAAAATTCGGTGAACTGAAATGTTTTAGAAATAAATATTTTAAAACCATTTAGATCCCAAATGATTAAGAGCATACGTGCAGACAAACATTACAAATATATTTAAAAACCATTATCTAGTATGCCTCAACCCTTATTTATAATTTTGCAAGTTTTAATTATGTAACAGCACCTACGGCTATGGAAAGGCAGGGTAAACACAGCCATGAGAATGAAGTAAAAATGACTATTTTAAATCAAGTTTACCTTAAGTTATGTGCCAAGATTCATGTTTAGAATTCTGCATTGCCCCTCTTAAGTTGAGCTCAGCATTAACACAAAGAGAATGCAGGGAAACATTTTGGTCTGCATTCTTGTTTGAGATTTACTCTTCCAAGAGAAACACAGAAGTCTAACTTCACGTCTTGACAGGTAATAATAGGCCAGCCTATTTATCCCCTACATCCATGTGCAGAGGGGATCCTCTGCATGTGGAACACCTCCTTTCTAACTTGGAGTGCTAAACTCTCTCCCCCAAATCCCAGGGGCAATAAAATGAAAAGGTAAATTCTCAGGATGCATTGCTAAGAGCCATGGAACCCTCCAACTGAAGGACAATGCCCTACCAAATAAAAGTTCTGGGGAAAATTCCTTGGAGGGGAACTTCATTGACCCACTGACATTTAAACGGTTTCAGAGTAGCAGCCGTGTTAGTCTGTATTCGCAAAAAGAAAAGGAGTACTTGTGGCACCTTAGAGACGAACAAATTTATTTGAGCATAAGCTTTCGTGAGCTACAGCTCACTTCATCGGATGCATTCAGATGACGTGAGTTATAGCTCACGAAAGCTTATGCTCAAATAAATTTGTTCGTCTCTAAGGTGCCACAAGTACTCCTTTTCTTTTGACATTTAAACACTCATCATCTTCAAAGGACTTTATAAATATTAGTGTTACGATTCCTCAAGTCTTTAAAAGCTGAACCCCAATTCAGGATTATGAAATCAGAAGAATTTTAGGAAATCTGATACTGTCTCTCTTTCAGTCCCACACCTTGTCAATGGCCTACCCATCTAATTTTTACATCTTCCGCACCCAAATCTGGCTAGCCATCTGCATGTCCTCAGGGAGACATGAGCCATGTCTCTGAGAAACATTATGTAAATGAATTCACTTATTAAGGTAAAAACAAAAACCTTGTTTTGAAACATTTTGTTTTATAAAGCAATTATTTGACATTCTTATCAATTCATACAATGTAAATCCTATTACTAATGCAGGATCTATTATTTAAGAGGAGGAAGGGTGATCTAGAATATAGGGAACTGGAATGGGATTCAGGAGAAGTAGGTTCAATTCCCGGCTCCACCACAGACTTATGTGATCTTGGATTAGTCATTTAAGATACTTTGATCTAGATTCTCAAAAGGACTTAGACACTGGGTCCCACTGTGATTCACAACCCCACCCTCTGCCCCTAAGCTGCCACCGAACCCTGTAGGGAACTAAACTCACTCAACTCAGAACTCACCTACCAGACTGGACACCATATAAAAACTCTCACAAAACTTCCAGAGGACCTCCCTCATAACTTTTAGGGTACTCACCTGGAATCTGGGAGATCCTTGGTGCAAGTCCCCACTCTGCCTGATGCAAAGAAGGGATCTGAACAGGGATCTACCACCTCTCAGGAGAGTGCTCTAACCACCGGGCTACAGGATATTCTCCCTCAATCTGTCCTATTTAGGCTGTTCCACTGTGGATAAATAATGAAAGAATCACTTGGCTAGAGAGAGATTGAGTAAGCATGAGAATGACCCTGTAGCTTGCTGATTAAAGCAGTCTCCTGGGTAGTGAGATACCCAGAATTCAGCTCCCCTGCTCCCCTATTTGAATTATTCATCCATAGTGGAACTGTTTCAACAAGAGAGACTAACAGACCTCCCACCCCCCATCAGAATATCCCATAGCTCAGTGATTAGAGCACTCACCTGAGAGGTGGCAGATCCCTGTTCAAATCCTGCTCAGGTGGAAGGGGACTTTAACTGAGGGTCTCCCTAACTACTGAGGCACCCATCATGCTGGCTTTTGTGAATCCAATTCTTAGGCACCGATTTCTCCCCCATTCAATGTATAAGGAGCTTAGGCATCTAACTCAATCTTCATGAATCCCAGTGATTTTCACGTGCCTAAATGTCAGGCATGGTGACACTGACCATCACCACACTTACATTTCTTTGAGAATCTAGTTCCTCATGCCCCAGTTTTGCTTCTGTAAAATGGGTTTAGCACCTCCATACCCAAGTAGTCCCCTACCTTACAAGTGTGTCAAGAGGATAATGAGATGCCTACATACTAGAGTGACAAGGACCACACAAGTACCTGAACAGAGAGGGGGAAATGGCACGTTCCTCCAAATCAGATAAGCTATCTTAGTTGTACACATACAGGGTGTGAACATGCAGATAGGTGGGCATGTAAAAATGATGGTTAAGATTGAAAAGGGACATTTGAAAATGTGGCCATAAAAATCTTTTCAGATTGATTTAATGGGATACTGTGTGCATTAAAGGGCATGTGTGGGCAGATTCATTTGCAGGATCAGGGACTAGAACTGTGAAAAGAGTTTCTAAGTGGAAACAGTAATTGCTTCTTCACTACAACAGCAAGAATGGTACAACAGGTACCACTGGATTCTCCTGGCATTAAAATGAATTTGGATTCTCCTGGCATTAAAAGTTCTGGCTTTCTGAAAGAGATTTTTTTAAAAAATAAAGCACTGAAAGTATGAATCAATCTAGATGGAAAACAAATATTCAAGTGTCCGTCTAATCATTTCATTTTATTTAAAATTAAGACAGATAGAGATTATACACATATAAAAATGTGCTCCAGGGCTTTACAAAATCCCTCTCCAAAATGAAGTTGCACAAAACGATAAGCTAAGAAATTCGGTTTTAGATACTTTTCCTTCTTGAGAAAAAACAGACACAAACTTCAACCGAATGAAAAGTCACAATTCTGAGATTTGATAAATAAGTGAGACAATTAAATTCATAAGTGCTCCAAATGTCATCGGATAAACAGGACACAGACCCGTTAATAAAATTAGCTTGTTCAAAGAAGAGAAGCTCCCACTGTATTCAACAAGTAAACTGATGTCCTTGCACAATATCAGTGAAAGCATACCGCAATGAGTGTCTTGTTACAGAACATAATAGATATTATAGGGATCCATGAACCCATAGCAGAACAGACTTTAAAATGTGACTCTATTACAATGACAACATCAACAACTTCTAACTAAAATTCAAACCATTCAACTTCAAATGCAGTTTAAAGTTTCAATCCGAGAAAGTTCTCCACAAAGCTCTTAGTTAGGCTCTGATATTAAGGCTTTGGCATTAGATATAGGTAATTTCATAGCCTCATAAAATTTCTTATCAAACTGGAGTGATTTTCACAATTAAAAAAAACGAACCCAGTGGAGACAGCACAAAAAATTAAGGTTAATTATATTTTATCCTGTGAATGCCATTCTTTTTACAGGCAAAATTACTTTGCTCTTAAAGTTAGTTCCTTTTTCATTCCAGAAGGATATCAACTGCTTTAGAATTCTGTTTTTAAAGCACTAACGGCCCAAACCTGCTTTTCTTACTCTGACATGTAGTCCCACTGAAGTAAATAAGAATATTTTAAGACAAGGGGATTTGGTTCTACAGCAGTGGTCCCCAAACTTTTCAGGGTCACGCCCCCCCCCATCCCTGTTCATGCCCCCCTTAAATTCTACAAAAAATTCTAAATTATTATATATATAGTTACATACATACACACACTCTCTAGGACAGGGGTATGCAAACTTTTTGGCCCGTGGGCCACATCTGGGTATGGAAATTGTATGGTGGGCCATGAATGCTCATGAAATTAGGGCTGGGGTACAGGAGAGGGTAAGGGCTCTAGGGTTGGGCCAGAAATGAGGAGTTCAGTGTGCGGGAGTGGGCTCTGGGCTGGGGCAGGGGGTTGGGCACAGGAGGGCATCAGGGGTGCAGACTCCGGGTGGTGCCTACCTTAAGCAGCTCTTGGAAGCAGCAGCACGTCCCCCCTCTGGCTCCTATACAGAGGTGAGGCCAGGTGGCTCTGCGCACTGCCCCGTCTGCAGGTGCCATCCCTGCAGCTCCCATTAGCCGCAGTTTCTGGCCAATGGGAGCTGCGGGGATGGCGCTTGGGGCGGGGACAGCGCACACAGCCCCCGGTTACCCCTAAAAGTAGGAGCCGGAGGGGGGACATGCTGCTGCTTCCAGGAGCCTTGGCATGCGCACTCAGAGTCCAACCCCGCTCCCTGGCTGGAGTGCGGGAGTAGGGTAAGTCCCAGACCCTGCTCCCCAGCGGAAGCTTGAGGGCCGGCTTAAACAGGCTGGAGGGGCGGATGTGGCCCCCAGGCCATAGTTTGCCCACCCCTGTTCTAGGACTAGTAGTAAGGTCTAAGGTCCCAAGCTTGCAAAGACTTACACATGGGATTAATTTTAATGATGTGAGTAGTCCTCATGAGTTCAACATGTACTTGCCTTTGCAGGTTCAGAGACTAAAAGGGAAATTTAAAGCTAAGTATTACACTGAAACTCATATTTCCTCAGACATGCCCACTTTCTGACCTTAACTCTCCTTCATCCTGCATTCTTGCAAGTGCACAGGGGGCTCGTGACTAGTTACCACACAGCATCACAACTTCTAAATGCTTAATATTACTTGCATCCATGTAGAACTTCCAGTTACACGAACTGCAGAACAACAACTCTGCACACTTTACTGTACACTGCACAACTAAGTCCTCAAACAAAAAAAATGACTGAATTTTCTGTTTGAAGACAGAAAAAAAAAATGCAGCAGTTGTATGTTGGACTACCGAGAGAACAACCTCCACGAATAGCTAGGTAAATCCTGACAGTGCATTACTTTTTTATTATGAAACAATTCTATCCCAAAGGGGTTACAATACTATCCCCTATTACAAAGCATTGCATCAAGGAATCATAATAAATATTATTTTAAAAATATAGGCACATCAGCTTTACTTTCTCTTTCTGTTGAGCTCATTGCATTGCCACAATACAGGGTCAGGCCTCTGGGAGCCTTCCCTGTTTCAGGGTTTGCAGAGTCTGAACTTGTTGCCAGGTTTTCTAAAGCCAAGGGTACAGTAGACAGTATACATCTTCCACCCACTCTGTGTTTAAACCTTTTTATATCTTAAACAATTTTTTGAATAGTTGAGCTGAAACCAAAACATGATTTCTTATTGGCCAAGCGTAAATTATATTATACTATGTCATCTGAAATATTTTAACCAATGTAAAGATGTCGATATCATTGTTCAAATATTTTTGAATAAATAAAAAGCACGCTATTAAAGGGGGGGGACTTTTATATTGAAGAGCGACAGACTAAAAACAAAGGAGCAGCTCGTGATATCAGTAGTTTTTGACCATTATAGGCATGGCTGGAGTACAAGGTAAAATATCTTGTTAACAAGCACCAACATAGCTGTTTAAACGACCAAACAATTGTTCACTTTTCACTGTAAGGAAAGGCCTGTCATTCTTCAATTTTTATATTTTGGAATCTTCCAGGGTTTCCATAGGGATACTAGAAAAATAAACATCACTAGGTCTACTCATGTAAAAACACAACAGACAAAAATAGGCTAGGGCTGTATATAGTGATTCATATATAGTGGAAGGTTTGTAAACATTTTTGGTTACTTTATTATCTCAAGAAACAGACATGGCAATGTATCGCCCAAGGGCTCCATAAAGAAAGATAATTACTTGTCCAAGAAAGATCAATTCCCTAGGCAAATTTATTTTAAAATGGTTTGTACCATAGAAAGGTCAATTTGCTTGGTCATCAACATTGTTTGTTATGCATACATCTGCAGCTTGTGGCAACATAATAATTTAAAGTACAGAAAATGGGTCCGGGTCCTGGTCCAGGGCCGGCTCCAGGCGCCAGCGTTCCAAGCAGGTGCTTGGGGCAGCAGTTAGAAAGGGGAGGCAGTGTTTCCGCGGCGGTGGCAATTCGGCGGCAGCTTTTCCCTTTTGCCGTCCATGGTGGCAGTTTTTTTCACTGCTTGGGGCGGCAAAAACTGTAGAGCCGGCCCTGTCCTGGTCAAATGTATTGGAAGGTATATCTTCTGACAGCACTCTCACACATTGCTCTCCTGGCTAGGAGGTTGGGGGCAGATTTGATACCACTTGTTTGACAAGGTCATGTGAGTTATTTCAAAGGAAGCAAACTGTGAGGTCAAGAGAAGGGTTTAATAAAATATCTCTAAACTGCATCCCTTGAAGGGCTGTCTATGCTAAATAGATTGGTAATAGGATAGGTTTAGCGATAATAAATCATGCACCCTTCCTCAGAGCTAAAACATCTGGAATACGTTTTTCTTGACAATACTTTGGGTGATACATTGTCATTCAGCAAGATGAAAGATTTGTGGGAGCAGAGGATTGCGCATGTGACTTTCCTTCAGTACCTCAACTTGGTGATAGCAATAGCTGAGGCAGTAGATTTTTCCACTTTATTTTCCCCTTTTTTAAAGAGCACCATTTTTTTTGCCCTTAGTGCTGTGAACCAAAATGTGATATAGATAGGCTTCAGAATTTGAGTTTTATTTGTTTACAATTTCAACAGATATCAATATTTATTTTTAAGCTTCTCCCTCCCCCCATCTGTATCAATTTAAATGTTCAGAGTTGTGCAAAATTATGGGTTTTAAAATTTGAAAAAAAAATGCTTATTAATTTTCATGGTTGTGGGAAATTATGGGAGGGGTTGGACAATAATTATTTAAATAGAATAGACACTGATTCAAAAAGTTAATGCTTTATAACCAACACAAACTGTTAAGATCGCACATTAAAATATACAAATGTAAATATACAAAAATAGATATCCTTAAATCAAACTAATAAACTCTCAAGAAGATTTTTCTTACTTTGCTTCTCTAAATTTCTATGGTCAACAATGAAAATATTTTTTCATCAGTTTGTACAATGAAATCAACATTTACGAACATGTACCAATAAAAATCCAATCCTTCCAAGCCTAGATGTTGAGTATTTAGAGTAAGTTCTTTTTGAAAAATGTTCCATTCTGCTCTACCTAACATTATGACTTAGACAGACTAGTTAGGCCTTGATCTGCGGCAATGAATTGTGAAAACAGGCTCTTTCAAAACAAAAACACAAAACCAAACAAACAAACAAAAACCAGCTACAATTATGTGATCCTCAAAACCCAAACAGAGCAATTCTTTTCAGACTTGTCCCTACCTAGGAAAACTATTGACATTGTCCTCTTGGAAAGATTTCCTGCTGTCATTCAATCAGTTGATCACAAATAACCAGGAAAACCAATCTAAACAGTTCATCCTAAGGAGAAGAAACCTATCTATTAACTATTTAAAATACCTTAACTTGCTGAACAATGTATCCCTAACATGTCTGTTTCTTCTAGCCATCCTCTAGTTAAATGCTTCTTTTCCTACCTTTTATTTTCTACCATTTCAGTTATGCCTCTAATGGATCAGAGCGATAAAAATAAGTAAAAAGGGGGAGCAATACAAATCTGTATGAAATGTCTACTTAAAGCACTGGAACTGGAGCTCCAGCCGCAGCAACTATATGCTTGGTAGCATGTATGCAAAGAGAAAAGTAGTAGTAATCAAATCTTCATCGGCCAAGCCATCCTGACCGCCATGCAGGAGGAGGACAGTCTCCACCCCAAATAGAGAGAGAACTATAAAAACTTCCCAGAAGAAGAAAGACAAAGCAGCAGACACTGAAATATTACATTAGATTGCAAGATTCCTCTACTCTGCCTGATGTAGTCACAGAGATGTGCATTAGTTTATTACTATTATTTACAGTTTATTTAGCACCAGAGAAGTGCAGGGTGCTTTTCAAACAGATGGAGATTCTGTCTTGTCTTGTTCTGAAGAGCTGACCATATAAATTAAGATGAGAACAACCTCTAGGAAAACTGGTGAAATGTCATGGACTTAAACATCAAAACATACAGAGGGCACACAGCTTTTTCCATCTTTCACAATATAAAAATCACAGCATCATAGAAATGTAGGGCTGGAAGGGATCTTGAGAGGTCTTCTAGTCCACCCCCCCTTCCCCTCCATGATAAAGAAGGATTAAGTACAGCTAGATTATCCCTGACAGACGTTTGTCTAACCGGTTCTTAAAAACCTCCGACGACAGGGACTCCACAAGCTCCCCTTCGTAACCTATTCCAGTACTTAACTATCCTTATTGTTAGAAAGTTCTTCACAATATCTAACCTAAATCTCCCTTGTTGTAAACTAAGCCGGTTGCTTCTTATCCTGCCGTTGTTGGACACTGAGAACAATTGATCACTGTCTTCTTTATAACAACCTTTTACATTTTTGAAGATTGCTATCATGTTCCCTTTCACCCTTCTCTTCTCTGGACTAAACGTGCCCAGTTCTTTCAACCTTTCCTCAAAGCTCAGGTTCTCTAAACCTCTTATTTTGTTGCTCTCCTCTGACCTCTCTCCAATTTGTTCACATTTTTCTTATATGACAACACCACTGTAACCAAGCTAGGCCAGAGCCTGGGTGAGATAAACCCAAGTGAGACTGGGGTCATGCTGATTGGCAGGGGTAAATATTTTGCAGAATCCGCAGCAACAGAGCAGCCTCCTCTGATTGAAGATTCACATGCACAATTGGTCAAGTCAGTCCACAGTTAAGGAGTTCTAGATACCGATTCTTAGCTCTTCCACAGTAGCACTTCTGAATAAGACACTTCCATCTCTAGCTAGCCAGAACAGGGATTCTCAACATACATTTTTTTAATGAGGGACCCCCCTAAACTTAAATAGGCAAATCCGAGGACCCCCAACCAGAGAGCACACACCGGGGGAGAGGGGCATATGGGGTCACGTCCCCCCTCTCCAGATTTCTGCCTTTATTTGGCTATGCTCCCTGAAGTGCTGGTGTACCAGAGCAGAGCACTGGTGTGTCTCCTTGACTAGCTTCTGCCTGCTTGTGGAGTCAATGGCTATGAGGCATCCCCCTTCTGATGGCAGGGGGAGATCTCTCTTTTGCAGCGATGCTGCAATTTTTGGGTGCACTGCCCGAACCCAGACAGGCTGGGTGGCCCACTGAGGTGAGTCAGGGAATGGGGGAGGTGCTGCCTCCCTGAGCTCCGCCGCTTGGGACTAAGCCCAGTCCTTGTCGGACCCCTGAAACCTGCTCATGGCCCCCCAGTTGAGACTCTGTGAGCTGTCTCCCACCCTGGAAGAGGATTCCCTCCCAGTGGAACCACATCAATGCAAATCTACATGGACAAGATCCATGCAGCCCTCAGGAAAATGCAGGGTGCCTCCTCACCAATATGAGTACAACAAACCTACCCTCTGCTCATTACACTGGCTCCCCGGAAATATCATATCAAGTTAAAGCTGTTGGTCCTTATCAAGGGATTTCGTGTTCTGGGGCCAGGATAAGAACTCTGCTCCTTCGTCTACTGCCAAGGTAAAGCTCATTCATGCAGCAGATACCACCTTTCTTGGGGGCAGGACCAAGCCTGTGGAACAAACTCCCGCAACAGTTATGAGCCACCACAAATTTCATCACCTTCCATTCTAAGAGGAAGGCTCTTGCCTTCACTAGCACATAGCATATTAAATAAAATTTCAAAAATCCACAATCATTTTACCATAGGAAGAGAAAGTACATGTGACAGCTGTTAGTCACCTTGCTTAACACACTACTGGAAGGCACTCAGATAATACAGCGATGGGCACAGTGTAAGAGATTGAACAGAACAATTATGCAGTATCAACTTTTCCTTTAATAGGTTATAAGCACTTTATAGTTTGGTAATTTCTGCAGAAGGACTTTTTCCCCCTCTCCCCAACTTGGAAGGAAAGAATTTAATGTTTTATTTTAGGGGTTAATCCAAACCCATTGAAATTAAAGTTTTTCTATTGTCTTCCATCAGCACTGAATCAGGCCTTTAGTGATTCTGAAATATGTTAGTGGTATTTTTGAGGTTTTAGCATAGGGTTTAACCAGAGGATTAAAAAAATATATAGAATGAGGTGGGAATGGATGTTCAGTCATGGGAAGAGGGACCCTTCATGGGAAGGGAGAAAGCCCTGCCTTTGGGAGAGGGTTTGAGTTAGGAAATATAGAAACTATACCCTGATGAGGAGCACACAGAGGCTCACTCACATTCTCCTTTCTCCTCTATGCATTCCATCTTTTATGGTGGGGCACACAAAGAGTTAGACTCTAGAATGACTATGGAGGCACTAAAGACCTTGTTGATCCAAGAGACTGCTTTAAAGTACAGAAGTTCTGACCTAATTGGCCTTGAAAAGATGGTCTCGTTTGGGCAACGCATTTCCTGGTTTCCTTTTGACTCTGCTGCTAAGGAAGGAGTGATGAATACTTATTAAGGGCACTGATGGAGCTCAGAACCTCACAGGATTAGTTCCTAAAAACTCTTCTAGGAGCCTGGTATGGGCAGAGCAGCCCATATACAGTGCAGGTGCTATAGAATCAGCTTGAAGTGAAGTGCTGCTACAGTGTACATTTGGTGGATTTTTATTTTTCTTGCCTTCCATAATTCTTTCTTCTTGATCTGATGATGTGCAGATGAAAAGAAAACTTAAACCACTGTAAAAAAAAAAAAAAAACGTCTCCAGTAAGCACCACTTCAAAAAACAAAAAGGGGAGGGGGAGCGACTGAGCAAGAGGGAGCTGTCTAAAACATGACCAATTTACTTGAAACAAGAAAACAAGTGGGGAAAAATAAAGGAAGCCCTGCCCGCAGGATAGCCCAAAGGCACAAAAAAAGCTTTGTTGGAACTGGCTGCCAACTCTGTTTAGCACATGAGATGCAAAACCCTGCAGTCAGCAGTGATAGAAGCTGGATTACAGAATGTTATTTAGACGAAGGTAAAATGTAAGCCACAAAATTCTTCTCAGTTTTAACAATTAAGACTCTGTTTTCACTCTTTTGGAATTCTTCTTAAAATATTTTTCCTGATGAACAGTAAGTGCCAACATCTGTAGTGCAGTTTAAGAGAAGCTGGCATTTCCTGCGAATATGAAATACACCCACAAGTTCCTGTACTGTAACAGTATAGTTAGACACACAATATTCTGGCTCCTATTCACATTGAAAAAAAGTAATGTGTTCCCAGCTAGGTCAATTGGAGATCATCCAGTCATCTTTGGCTACAACTTATCCCCAAAAATTCATAACCAGGGAATTTCAGATCAGGGTAAGAAATGAGATTTCACTTTCATATAAAAACAATCACATGCAAAACAACCCCCGTGTTAACAAAATATCCACTGCAAAGATGGATAAATGCATCTCTGTCCCACAAAAATAAACCATGCATTATTAAGGATGCAAAGTCGAGCACTCAAGCTTTTGTGTATGTATTGTGATACAGTCTTTAATTACATGATCATATGCCACTTTTTCCACAGGACCCCTGCCTCATTCAGTGCATAGGATGGACCTGCTCTGGGGATGAATCATGGTTATCGTGAAAGAGGCTGTTGTCTGTAGGATCCCTGCCTTATTTTTGCAGAAGTAGAAGGTGTACAGTGAGCAAGGCATGAGACTGCAGGAAGAGAAAGGATGGCCAAATGTTAAGGCAGTTGAATATCACCTTAGAAAACTGGATTCTATCTGCCACAAAGTTCCTGTGTGATGCTGGGCAAGTCACTTTTCACAGGTGATAACTAATTGTGTGTTCTTCATTTTTTGAATGTCTGACATGAGACCCTAAGGTCTGATTTACAGAAATGTTCAGCACTCACAGCTTCAACTGAAGTCAACAGTAACTGTGCTTTGAAAATATAAAGTGCTATTTAAGGTTAGTTGCTCTGAAAAATCAGATCCTAGGTGTCTCACATTTGGCACCCAGAATTAGTGGCTACTTTTGACCTTAATCTCGCTCTCTGCCTCAGTTCCCCATCTGTAAAATGAGGATAATACTACTGCCTCACCTCACCCGCATATTGTGAAATAAAACCATTAATGTTTGTGAAACATTAGAAACATGAGCATCATAGATAAACCCAAGGAAATTCATAATTCTGTCTTCAGAGCAGAGTTTGAATAGTGGGCAGTAAATAAGGCACAGGGTCAGTCACTGGACAATAAGGGAAAAACAAAATATTGAACAGATGCTCATTAAGTGAGCACAATCCATTCTATGCACTGATTGAGGCAGGAGTCCTGTGGGAAAAATAGCATGTGGCCACGTAATTAAAGACTATAAACTATATCATAATGCACATACAAAAGTGGCAAAGGTTTCCTTATGTTTGATTGCTTCACTTTGCAGACAATTATATTCTTTAACACAGTGTTTTGTGTATAATTCCCTCCATTTTTCAAAAAGAAAACAGAAAAACAGAAATTCCATGATGTGGTGTCATACTGACACCCACATAGTTTATCAAGAAGGCTGCAACCTTTAGATCCACTGCATAGCCCTCTGACCCTTTGAGCTAATGAAGTAACAGATAGCAATAGTCAATTGTCATCCCCTATATGGGCCAGCAATAGTGGGGGATAAAATACACAATTTATCAGTAGGTTTTCACAGCTCTATGCTCACAGTAGAGAAATGTTGAAACTTAGGGATCTTGGGCTCCATTTCAGGCTCTAGAGGGAAGTGGGCTCTAGTGGTCACAGATTTCCCCGCCCATTTCACCCCTCTCATGTTTAACTCCTACTGCCTATCTCCTCCAACCTGTCCCATTCCTGTTTTTTGGCCCTCACCCATCCCAGCCCCATTCCCCTCACCTAGTCAATCCTAGTCTCTCCCCTCCAAGCTCCCCATCCCAGTTTCCTTGCCCAGCCAGTTCTAGCTGTCCCCACTATACTCTGTCTCTGCTCCTAATATCTTCCCCTCTGCTCCCTTCCTTCTTCAATCTGCTCTGCTGGTTTCTAGTCCCAGTCCCTTACGCAGCAAGTTCCAGCTGCCCCGGCCAACTTCTCATCCAATCTCTGTCTCCCCCTGCCCCTCTCTAGCCCATAGGCTCCCAGTTCTCCCCATTTCCATCTCTAGCTCCCAGTCTCCTTGCCCAACCAGTTCCAGTCTCCCCACACAGTGATTCCAGTCTTCTTGTCCAATCAGTCCCTGCCTCCTCTCCTCCACTGGCTTCCAGTCTCATTGGCCAGCCAGCCTTAGTTTCCCTCTCCCTCACTGCCAGCCTCAGTCTTCCCAGCCCCCAATCCCCTTTTGTCTCAATCTACTCCTCCCATTCCCAGCACTGAGTCCACCTCTTCTCCCCTTCAGCATTTGAATTAAGCAGCTCCCTCCTTTTCACTGCCTGGGCCTAATGTGGGGAAGGGCACTGAAAGCACAGGAGAGAGGCTTTCTTCTCTTAGTTCTGGCACCTGGACCAGGCACAGCCCACAACAGCTGGGAGCAGCAATTGCATGGAAAGCCTGGGGCAGGAGCATGCTTAATGTAAACAGAATCTTCTGAGAGTTTAGCTGCAAAGCTCCAGCAATTCTCTCCTAAGCGTATGCAAACTGCAGTTTTTCAAAGGTTTATAACTTGGCCAGATTTGGGCAGGTTTGCAAGGGGATGGCAAAAAGCACAACCTTGACACAAAACACCATCCTCCCTTTGCCAAATTTCACACACCTGCTCCAAACATGGGGCTGAGTTTCTCAATAAAAGGTCTCCAGAATTATTTTATAATGGGCGAAACAATGTATTTTTAATCAGCCTCATTCTCAGAAGTGGCTGAACCATTTTGCATGACATTTCCCAAAAATATGCAGCCTAAGGCAGAAACCCAGCCTGGAAAATTTCAGAACTGTAAAAATATTGTGGTTTGATTCATTGCAAGAACAATCTAAAATATCAAATAAAGCAAAGAGAGGGCTTTGAACAATATTAAAAACTGTATAGCTCCTTACACTGAATTAACAGAAAACCTAAAACTAAACAGAAGTATGTGCATCTAAAAGAAAAAAAAATCACCTACACAACCTTGGTCAGGTCTCCTTTTACTTGCATCATTTTTAGAGAAGTTACATATCTTCAAGCATTTGCTTATAGTAAATGTATTAAGTTTAATAGTTTGATTCTTACATCAGGTGTTGGGAATTTCATTGTATCTTATGGGACATAAGGAAAACGGTCAGTATCACTCATTTTTACACAAGACATATTTCTTGTAAAAAAAACAACAACAAAAAAAACACCTATGGAAAGCTGCATAAGCCTTTTGCCCTCCAGTCTTACAACTCGCTACAGAAAATGCTCTAAGCCCAGGGGGAATAAAACATACATCACTTTTCTTCTGATACAGTTTTTTTGGATGCGTAGCTACGTACTTATTTACATTTCAGCACAGAACTTGTCTAAATGTTTTGCTTCACTTCTGAGCTCCATATTACTTCATTAAATATTATTATTATTATTATTTAAAATTTCTCTCTGGTAACACCTAAATATAAATATAAAATAAAAGGTATGGCCCTCGTCCAAATGAGCTTCAATATACAGTATCTTTCATTGTTATTTCTCTTTCATATGTCCCAGCAATATTGCTCAAGCTGCCATTATAGGTGCTCAGTTTGCAAAGGGATCTGTGCAGGCAGACCCTTACGCCCATGCATACTTAATGGAAATCCACATGGGCACAAAGGCTTGAACAGGCAGTTCTGTTTGTATGATTGGGACCTCAGGTTGTAACATATATAAAACTTTTCTTGGAATTTTAAAAATATTTAAATGCTTATGTATAATAAAATAATCTTTAGTATCACCTTTCTAGAGTCTAGAACCACACTAAAAGTCAAAAATCTCCATTTAATTATACAAATGTAAACTCCATAAAAATGCACCTCTCAATGTGAGAGTAAACATAATAAAATAAACATTTTTTATTTAGTATAAGTAGAGAGCATGGTTTTAAAAAAACAGTTATCTATTAACATACTAAATCAAGGGATTTCTCATTACTACAGTATCAAAAAGCCATTATACCTTACAAATTTATAAACAACTATTTTTGATCAACGTAGAGAATGAATGCAGTTTACCGTTCTTTACAATTTTTCAAACACCTTCTGAAAAATGGAGGTGATTGATGTAATATATTTCAGTAGTGAATACAAAAAGCTCTAGTGGTTTTTGCCATAGCAGTGAGAGGAAATAGGGCTGCCAGATGTCCGGTTTTTGAAAGGTTGGAAAGGGACCCTGGCGGACGGCGCTGACCAGGCCATTAAAAGTCCAGTCAGCGGCACAGACTGCAAAGAGCTACAAAATGAGCTACAAAATGATCTCACAAAATGGCATGACTGGGCAACAAAATGGCAGATGAAATTCAATGTCGATAAATGCAAAGTCATGCACGTTGGAAAACACAATCCCAATGATACATATAAAATGACAGGGTGTAAATTAGCTGTTATCACTCAAGAAAGAGATCTAGGAGTCATTGTGGATCGTTCTCTGAAAACATCCACTGAATGCGCAGCGGCAATCAAAAAAGTGAACAGAATGTTGGGAATAATTTAAAAAGGGATAGATAATAAGACAGAAAATATCATATTGCCTGTATATAAATCTATGAAACGCCCACATCTTGAATACTGTATGCAGATATGGTCGCCCCATCTCAAAAAAGATATAGTGAAACTGGAAAAGGTTCAGAAAAGGGCAACAAAAATTATTAGGGGTATGGAACGGCTTCCATATGAGGAGAGATTAATAAGACTGGGACTTTTCAGCTTGGAAAAGAGATGACTAAGGGGGGTTCGATAGAGGTCTATAAAATCATGACTGGTGTGCGGAAAGTAAATAAGGAAGTCTTATTTACTCCTTCTCGTAACACAAGAACTAGGGGTCACCAAATTAAATTAATAGGCAGCAGGTTTAAAACAAACAAAAGGAAGTATTTTTTTATACAACACAGAGTCAGTCTGTGGAACTCTTTGTGATGGGATGTTGTGAAGGCCAAGACTATAAGAGAACTAGATAAGTTCATGGAGGATAGGTCAATCAATGTCTACGAGCCAGGACAGGGATGGTGTCCCTAGCCTCTGTTCTGTTTGCCAGAAAATGTGAATGGACGACAGAGGATGGATCACTTGCTTACCTATTTTGTTCATTCCCTCTGGGGCACCTGGAATTGGCTACTGTTGGAAGACAGGATACTAGGCTAGATGGACCTTTGGTCTAACCCAGTATAGCCACTCATGTTCTTAAGAAACACTTTCTCAAAATGTATTTGAAAGCTGCATTTTTCATTATCCTTAGAAACACCTGCTAACAGTCATCACAGCTATCTGAAATAGCACATTTGTATTCTGATTACAGAGGAGACCATTGTAAAAGATTTTAAACCAGTTTTTACATGCTTTAAAAAAGGAAAGATTCTGCTCTTACATGTGTCCTATGGGCGGCTTCACTGAAATCAACTGGTCCATTTTATTAAAGTTCCGCTTCTGTTAAACCACTACTGAAGTACAATGAAAAACAATTTTCAATCTTTAATGGAGGGTTCCAATACTATTGCTGTCAAAGGCACTCACTCATCTCATGGTCTACTATAAATATTCCTACAGTATATGCCCTGATGTAAATAATATAATATGGTATGGTTTTTTGTATATACTTCAGTCAAAATGTGTAACTGCATGAAAGTAATACCTGTTTAAGTGGATCTATTAATTTATTCCTACAATAAGTCCGCTGCACTTATCAAAAATGCTCCAGGCCCATGAACAATTCATAATAAAAACTCATTTTACAAAAAATATAAATCTAGGCTGTCACAATACTAACTAAAAAAGAGTTACACTACACAAAAGTTTGCATCCTTCCCACTCACTAAAAATCTGAGTGAACAGATACCCTTTGCAGCATAACCTGAAGGTTGACAATTCTGAATATTTTCAAAACTGAGGGCCATAAATAAAGTCTCCAGAAATAAAAATCTAGGTCTTGCTACCTTGAGTGCCACAGCTAATCTTTTCTGCCACAGTATAAGGAATCCACCCCACCCTCCCAAATGAGGAATCATACTGAAATTAATAGGATATCATGCAGTAATAAGGGTCTGCACAAAGCGATGCCTTTGCAAGATCAGGATCAAAGAAAGAGGTGGTCTCTCTGCTATACACATCACAAACCTGATTATTAATTAATGGATGCCTATAATTATAAAAATCATATATTTTACATGTCCTCACCTTGGTTATTAGTAGGGCGCTACCAAATTCATGGCTGTGAAAAATGCATCACGGAGCGTGAAATCTGGTCTTTAGTGTACTTTTACCCAATACTATACAGATTTCACAGGAGAGACCAGCATTTCTCAAACAGGGGGCCCTGACTGAAAAAAGGGTTCTGTGTGTGTGGGGTGGGGAGGTCACAAGGTTATTGTAGGGGAGTCGCAGTATTGCCCCCTTTACTTCTGTGCTGCCGGCCAAGTACTTTCAGAGCTGGGTGGCCGGAGAGTGGCAGCTGCTGGCCAAGTGCCCAGCTCTGAAGCCAGTGCCCCGCCAGCAGCAGCGCAGAAGTAGAAGTGGCAATACTGTACCATGCCACCCTTACTTCTGCACTCCTGCCTTCAGAGTTGGGTCAGGACTCTGACACTTACAACACCATGAAATTTCAGATTTAAATATCTGAAATAATGAAATTAACAATTTTTAAAATCCCATGACCGTGAAATTGATCAAAATGTACGTGAAGTTGGTAGGACTCTAGTTATTAGCACCACCTTGGATTATTTGAACTGAAACACTTTAAAAATGTAATTTACTTTTCCATATTGATGCTATATGCTTACTTCTTGCATTTCTCAGCTTGAATAGTGTAATTAAACAGGTCTTTTTCACTCTCTGATTTTCACAGACAAGCACAACGATGATGTATTTGCATTTTTAATATTTATTTAATAAATACTCACCATTAATGAAATTAAGAATTTTCCATTTCATTAAAATTTGAGAAAATTCATAAATTCATTCATCTTAGTACTTTTAAAAATATAGTCTTTAATTCTGGTAAAATAGCAAGGTCCCTCCACACAAAAAGTTATCTTAAAAGAATGTTAGTTTGGTTACTAAGTCAAGCACTTGGAAGATAGAAAATGGTAATATTTAGGTTGCCTGTACAACCTTTATTCAGCCCCCTTGTGCATATGCATTATGATACAACAGGGATGGGCAAACTTTTTGGCCTGAGGGCCACATTGGGGTTCCGAAACTGTATGGAGGGCTGGGTAGGGAAGGCGGTGTCTCCCCAAACAGCCTGGCCCCTGCCCCCTATGCGACCCTCCCACTTTCCACCCCCTTTCCACCCCCCCCCCAGAACCTCCAACCCATCCAACCCCCCCTGCTCCTTGTCCCCTGACCGCCCCCTCCTAGGACCCCCCCAGCCCCTAACTGCCCCTGCAGACTCCACCCCCATCCAACCCCCCCCCCCCCGATTCCCTGTCACCTGACTGCCCCGACCCCTATCCACACCCCTGCCCCCAGACAGGCCCCCCCCCGGGATGCCCACACCTATTCAACCGCCCCCTGCTCCCTGACTGCCTCCTGAGACCCCCTGCCCCTTATCCAACCATGCTGCTCAGAGCACCAGTACTGGTAGCTGCACCACCCAGCTGGAGCCAGCCATGCCACCGCGCAGTCTAGAGCACCAGGGCAGGCCAGCAGCTCTTGCAGCTGCACTGCCCAGCAGGAGCTCACAGCCCCGTTGCCCAGATCACTGGGGACGTGGCAAGCTGAGGCTGCGAGGGGGGGGAAGCAGGGGAGGGGCCGGGGACTAGCCTCCCCAGCCAGGAGCTCAAGGGCCGGGCAGGACAGTCCCATGAGCCTGATGTGGCCTGCAGGCTGTAGTTTGCCCACCTCTGTGATACAATCACCAGTTACATGATTGTTTATACGATCAGGCCTTCATTTCTGAAACCTCTACAGCAGTCACAATCTTGTTTGCTGTTTCCTTATTAAATGATCACTATAAAATAAACTTTAAATATTCTATGCCTTCCTTCTAACTCATTTTATTTTCATGGGAATGCTAATCATTCAAACAATTTTCATTAATTTGGATGGATATGTTTGCATTTATAATAATATATAGTTGCTGAATTACTAATTCCTATTAATTAGTGTTTCTAAAATTAATCACCCACCCTATCATTAATGCAAGTAGACTGGAATTCACTGTGAAGATGTTGGTTCAACTGACACTGAAAAATACATTTTCTAATGCCCATGTTAACTTTGCATTCTGTAGTTTCCATTAACAGTTGGCTCTCATATAAACTAAAATAGATTATGCTCTCATGCCACATCTACATGCTTTGGTACAGAATCTTCTTAAATAAAAGCAAGGATTTTATGTCGTCTCTAGCAATTCATTTGTAAAGCATAGTTTTGGACCCAGGATGCTAATTTATAGATTTCTGATGGAACCAAACATTGTAATCAAAGTTAAAATGTACTTAATTGGAATTTCTTTCTTCATCTTTCAAAAGGAGACCCTCATGTTGTCCAACTTTACTAACCCTCCTCCCTCATTCTACCCTCAAAGGTTCTGTATACCTACCCACAGGACAAGATGGTTCCAGCTAAGACCTTCAAAATGTTTTAATATGTTAGCTGGAAGGGTTCCACTCTCAGCAGCAATTCTAATTACTGTTTCACAGTACTAAATACATCACCACCATGGCATCATTTCTAATCACTGCTGGCTCAGAAATAGGAGATAAAGTCCCCATCTTGCAAACTCTTATGTGTATGTATTTGCAGGGCTTGGTCTAAATGAAGAATCCAAACTTGGATTCCCTGCAATGAAGCAGAGAGCTGTTATCTATGCGACTACATAAGACAGGCTAAAACTAAGTTTCAGAACATTATTTATTAATACATTAATTATTACATTGTCATGTATAATTAAATAATATACTGATAATGGTAAACACAGTATGCTTCCTCATTTTGTTTCTATATTTCAGTGCATGATAAAAGATAGTGAGATTGACATTGCTGGTTTACGTCACCGGGTTAGACTAAAATACTACTATTCCAACCGAGTACAAGGTAGTACCTTCACACTAGTTAAGGTAAACTTGCATTCCATTATGAACCCAAATTTTCCCCCTCCATCACATCTCCAAATCTTCATTAAGGACTTTTCCCACTTAAAATGTTTTAGGCCTTTTGCATGCATGGCTAGCAGAGATCTTTTTGCTCATATTAGAGGTGACTTGAATAACCTGTTGTCAAAGATATGCTGTCAGGGGGTAAAATACAACATCATGCTTTAAAAATTCTTCTACTGCATTTTTGCCAGGATTTATCTCAAAAGGGGATTCTTATAGAAACTTGCCTTAAACTATAGTTTATTTTGAAAGATCTTGACAAGATATAGTGCACGCAACCAATTCGGAGACAAGTAAAGGATTATTTAGGAAGTTGGGGCTAGATTTTCAACAGAGCTCAGCACCCAGCAACTCTCATTTAAGCTCCTAAATATGCGGCCTGATTTTCAGGGCTGTTCAGTTCCCATTTAGTCACCTCAGTGAAGTGCTCAGTTTTTCAAAAGTGCTCAAAACCTAGCAGCTACATTCATTCTTAGCTAGGTGCCTAAATGGGAACTGGGGTCTTATAAAAATCTGACCTCAGTTATGGGTGCTGAGCACTAGTGTTTAGAGTCCTAAGCTTTCATTTTTAAATAAAGTAAATCCTCAGCCCCATTTCTGGCAAATATAGAGATAGGGTTACATTTTGAATACTATGTATGTAGAATAAGTATGTCATGGTGATTAAAATATTTTTTAAAATATTTTAAAATTTCACAAAGACAATCTCCCCAACAGTCCTCTTGTTCAACAGTCCATAACAAAAAAGTTATTAGGGCAAAATAAAAATAAAAAATGGCAATTTCAAAAGAAGTGCAAAACTTAAACTACTTAATTAGCAAATTATTCTCTCAGCCATATAACAAGAGCACCTAACGCAACAAGAATGCCTAAATCAAACACATGCACCTGGTGTCTTCTACTTCCTATCTACATTTTTGTTGAAATTTTCTTACCAGCACTATTAATTACTTAATAATTAATTCATATAAGCACAATAAGGTTGCAAGACTGTCACACTACATGAATTTCCCTCTGAAGTATGAATGTCATAATTTCTCCCCATACTACATATAGGGAACAATGCAGAGATGCCAATGCAAAAAATAAAAATAAAAGGAAAAGTAGTCATTAAGATTAGATTTTACATGGACCCACATTATAGATGGTTATGTATGCATAAAATCTATCTTTCTGAATTAAACAGGTAATATATATTTTTAAGTAAGGTCCATAAAATCCATTACTGTTGAAAGGGACTTCTAATGGGTCAAACAGTCCTCCTTTCTACAGCATGGCAAAATTGAGCTAATTGCTTTTAAACTATTCTTGATAGATGGGTCAAGCCAAGCCTGGACTATTTCCATAGCAACATGTTCCATTGCCTAAAGTTTTCCTTAATACTTGGGGATACAATTTCCCTGCAGCACTTTAAACATATATTTCTTGTTCCCGTCTTGCATCGCTATTTTGATTCCTGTACTAAAACATAATTCTACATACTTGTAGACTGTTATTCTGTATTCCCTCCGGGTCCTTGCATCTAAACTGAACATTCCCACTGCTTTTGCCTCTTCAGTTTTACTTTCCTAGAACTTTATTATTTTGCTGCTGTTCTTTGTCTATAACTTATTTGATAGAATGTGATTATTAAAACTAAATACTGTACTTTAACTAAGGGCTAAATCACTCCAAATACAAGAGAATAATCACCTCCCTTATTTACATGCAATATTCAGATTTATGAAACACAAAATAGCATTTATTGTCCCCCATCCCAACAATTTAAGACTGCTGACTCATTAAATTTATTATCCAATACAACAAATCGCCACTTTTCCTTTCTAGATGTATTTGATTAGTCCTTTCTACACAAATCATTTTCCACTTTGTCATAAAAAAGGGCTCAACTGTTCATCTAAATTCAATTAATCTATCTTCAAGTGCATTCCAAAAAATCTATACAATGAGAAACACCCAAATGAGAATACAGAAGTAATTCAATTAAAAAAACAGAACCTAGTGTAAGCAACTTCAGTAGTATTAGTTCACAGGAAGTGGGTTGCTTATCTAATTGTTTTAATGAACAGGGCATTTTTATACAATCTGGTCTCCTGGGATTACTTTGTTGTTGTTAGGTTTTCAAAATTATTGTGGAAAAAATAAAAAGTTATTACATTCACTAAACTGAAAACAAATACAGAAGTCAAAAGAAATTTATATTTAGGATAGCCATTGTGTACATTTCCCCCCAGATAGCCCAAACAAAAAAGGAAGCATAGAACTGGATTGCTTAAAAAGGAATCGAATTGGATTGGTGTTCAGGCACCTGTTGTTTTATTAATCCTGCAAAATTACAATAGACTTCAGAGAGCAATTTTTAAAAATGTTTTTGAATAAGCAACTCAACAAACAACAACAAAAGTTTAAGATGCTAAAATGCTTGACTCTCAGGAAAGACAGGAAGAGGAGGATCCTATTATAGATTGAGAAAAGGTAACATTTATTTACCTACCTGTAACAGTGCTTTCTTGGACGTGATCACCTGCTATTTTGTTATCCATTATAAGTCGGCTCTTCTCCTTCATCCTCCACACATGGATTTTTTTTCCTAAACCTCTCACTCTCTAGCTTTCCAAAGTACTGACAGTGGGAAGAGTTGTTCAGAGAACTAATTACCACTCTAACTCCCTTAGCCAACTGCCATAGCCAAGAAGAGACTATAAATTCAGATTAATAAACATTGTGTAAGATAAACCATCTCCTGATATGATCCCTTAACTTTTATCTCTTTTATATCCTCCTCCTCCCAAACTTTATTTCTTCACGTACCACCTTCTTAAATAATTTTTGTGAAGTAAACTGATTGACTATCAAGCTCACATACCACAGTCTGGGAACCCCTGATGTACTTCTTAATTTATAATACAAAAAACAGCAAAGACATCTTAAAGCAAGATCCTAAGAAGAAATCTAAAGATTTCTTCATCTCTCTCCAGGAACATGTCATTAGGGAAAATGGAAAGCCTGAGATATTTCCTTTCCAACAGGAATTAATGCAAATTAACCAAATTAGGCAACCTCATAGGTGGGGTTTCACAAAGCACCAGTTGTCCACTTAGAGAAAGCAAAATTATGGGTAGGTAAGTAAATTTTACCATTCTTTCCCACAGGCAGCTGGGACTCCATTACAAATGGGGAAAAACCAGCAGTAAAACAAATCTCCACAAATGGAAGGGAAACTTAAAAACATCACGAAAACTGAGCCAGGAAGCAAAACAGGTCTTATTTTAACCCTCCTCATACCATCATAAGGGTTTTAATGAAGGAAAACCAAGGGAAAGATTGAAAACACATTTGTCACAAGACATACACTGTAAATAAGTATCTGCCTGGAAAAAGAGGAAAGACCTAAAGGAACCTTCTCTTTCCCCAAGTAGAGGTGAGACTCTCAGGAATTAGCGAGGCAATCAGTTCTCTGAACGGCTCTGCCTGTTGTCAGTACACTATGAAGCCAGAGAGGAGAGTGGCTGGAAGTTGAGGGGGAAGAACCCAGCTGTAATGAATCATGGAGCACTAGATCCCACAAGGAAGAAACTAATATTTAGCAAAATTTGAATAATTTTTTCTTTTCTTCATCTTGTTTCCATTTCTTTGTATTTGTTGCTTTTTTACCTAGATGATAAATTAATCTCCTTTCCTAATTATCAACTACTACCTTCTACAACAACTTTCTACAGTTTTCTCAGGCTTGAGAAAACATTCTTTCTTATAATTAACTGTGGGTTGTTTCTTCATGTTTTAAGGCATTAGATATATGGAATAAAAATACTGTGATATAAAATATAATGACCAGAGATCATAATGTATTTAAAATGTATCAATAAAATCAAATAATGTTATTTTAGTGATAGCTATGTGATATATGAACCTGTGTTATGGAATTACTTCATCACCTACCTCATATACAATTACTTTAAGGCAGGGGTCTCAAACTCAATTTACCTAAGGGCCAGTGCCAGTCCTCAAATCCTCCCAGTGGGCCAATAATGTCACTGAAGATGGTGTTCAGACAAGAAAATGTTTATATTGTATTTTTTTATTTCAAATTTCTTAGAAATAATAAAACTGTCATACAACTTTATACAAGTCTTGCCTGCCAGAGAGTTTTTAGTGTTTGCAGGATATCTGGCAACGCTTCAGTTCTGTCAGTTTGTTGATGTTTGGCCTCAGTGACTGAGCAGTTGAAACCTTCAGGATTGCAGCAAGGTGTGCATCAGACAGTTGTGTTTGGTATTTTGACTTGTTTATATTAATTGTGGAAAAAAGTGACACTGCCTCCATGGCTGACTCTGCCCAGCAACTAATGATGCTGACTCTGTGATGGTATCTCTGTCCCTCTCCCCCAGCCAACTGGAGCTGCGGGGTGCAGCACCTGCAGCAGACAGAGCTGGCAGCGTGGCGGTTCTCGGGCCACAGATGGCCCGCAGGCCAGGACTTTGAGACCCCTGCTTTAAAGGGAAGGTTAGTTTTAGGTTTTCTGAATATTTCCAAATACACCCCACATAAAACCTCTATCATTCCAATCATCATCCACTTATGCATACATTCCTAAATTATATCAAAGCTGGTTGAGAAACAGTCCAGGCCTAGATTTTGAATGCCAAGTTTCAGCCAAGATAGAACATTTTCAGACAGGTTATAAAACACCAGCATAAAAGGTGTTTATATTGGAATGAGCTACTGTATGTTCTCTTAACAACTGCAGTATCAGAAGGTTCATCTGAAATAAATTTACATTTTGAGGAAAGAATTTTCCCTTACTAGAATTATTCACTATTTCTATGCATGAGAAAACTGCCGTGACTCTTATTCACTGTATCAACCTACAAAGGATCAACAGCCATTGAAGAGATGGAATCTCATTGCTAGTAAGTTCCAAATACAGAATGAGCTATTCTGTACTGTTTCAAATGCTAACAGGATCTCTAGTGTAATACAGCCTTTTGAATCAGAAAAGTGCAAAGCTATTTGATTTAAAACTACTGAGAAAGAATATACACACATTAGCAGATCTGGTCTAACCCACAATTAATATTTTATTTACTTTCATTCACACACAAATCTGTTAATACTGTTAATCACAGTAAAATGCTGTCAACATAAATAAACTTTTCATCTACATTCTGTTAAAGTTGAAGTATTTCCTGGCAAACGCAGAGGAACTGTATACATTAATATAAAATTCCTTTTGAATATTTTAAACATGAACCTGACATGAAACTCAAGGGATAGAGCTTGCTCTCTGCAATGCTTATTTAATTGAATTAATACCCATGAAAATAGACAATGTCTGTATGGGTTTAATTTCATCTAGACTTCATCTACACTTTAATTTCATCTACACTTCATCTAGACTCCGGCTGTGAAACCAAGAAGAACCAGACTAGAATCTCTGTATACCTAAATGCACAGCCATTAGCTTGAGCACTGACCAAGAGCCAAATCTTGTTCACCTAGTACCACTGATGGTAGAGCGATTACTGTATACATGTGAGTAAGGCTAGCGAAGTGTGGCCTTTAATCTATATAACTGACAATTAGAGGTGATTTAAACTTAGCACTTAGAAAGAAATGATAGATTTAATTTGAACCATGGAGCTACGACTATTGCTCCCTAATTAAAAGGTCAACATTAAGAAACAGGTCTTGGACTAAATCAAGCTTTTGCCTTCTCACCTTACCTTTGCACAGTAATTTTTTTAAAAGGTATTTTTGTATGCAAGTGAATTTAGTGCTTATGAAAAGCAGTGGACTGAGCCTTTGAAGCAGGTAAAACCTAGTGGATAGCAGCAGGTCAAGCTTCCCTACACTGTCCTCATGAATATATTCTGATCACAGTTTCAAATTGAGCGACTCCTCTAAAACTGATGGGATTTCCGTCTCCATGACCCTCTTGGTCTCTGCTGAAACTAGCAAAAATGCTAACAATACTTTTATTACTGATTCTACTCTCCCCATCCAGGGCACCACAGAAATATCCAAAACTGTGTTAAAATTACACCAAATAATTAAACGGTTGGTATTAAAAGCTCACTCATTACAATTGACAATTAAAACTAATTTGACAGAGTCAGATTTAAAGAATGGGGAGGAAGAGAGTGGGAGGGAAAGGTAGTATACAGGCAGCCAACACTGGGTCATTCTAGAAATCTCTTTGAGAAAAGTGCTTTTAGATGCTTTTTAAAAGGAAAACAGTTGAACCAAGATGTTTTTCAGAAGTAAGCAAGTTATACACCTATCCACAATATCAAAGATACAATAATTTGTGGATGTAAGACACAATGGTGGAATTCTTAAAAGTTTACTTATAAATACCAGTAAGGATGAAGCTTAAGGAGAAGTTCTTGAACATAGCAGGGTCTGCATCATAAGGGCTTTAAAAAGTAAATACTGCCAGCCAAAAGTCAATCCACCAATTTCTAGTCAGGCAATGTAAACACTACAGAGCGACATAATGTGCTCACAATTGGCTCAGTCCCAATGAGCAAACAAACTGCTTCACTCTGAATGAACCAGAAGTGATGGCAAAACCATGCTGTAAATCCTACAAAGACAGAGTAACAATAATCAAGCCTCCTGATCACCATATGTGTTGCTTTCGCAAGGTTGTCATGGGATAAACAGAGGTGTAGCCTGTGTAAACTCAGCTATTAAGACAAACACTTTTATATCACATCCAATACATGGAGCTTTCATGGGAAGGGCTCGCCTGAAGTTAATGCCAAGTTTCTCAGCCAAATTCACTACCTCCAAGTAAATCACCTCAACAAATGGAGGCACAAAAGAGAAGGAACTTGCTCTTATTGAGGAGTTTTGTCAGTAGTACCACTTGTTTTCCCAGGGAGGAGGACAAAGTAGTTTAGAAATACCCAAATGGAAATGTTTCAGAGTAGCAGCTGTGTTAGTCTGTATCCGCAAAAAGGAAAGGAGTACTTGTGGCACCTTAGAGACTAACAAATTTATCTGAGCATAAGCTTTCGTAAGCTACAGCTCACTTCATCGGAAATGGAAATCGCATTCAAAACATTCCTCCAGATTAGAGACAGAATTGGCAGAGTCCTAGGGGCAAGTGACATACAGCTGTATAAAGTTTCAAATCCTTCAGTGATGACCACACAATTGCCCCAGCACCACCGAATCTTGTAGGTATGACTGGAATCACAACACACCTAGTCATTGAAGCAACAACCCCTGTTCATTCACATGAATGAGCATGACCAACCTGCCAGCTGACACCAATATAAAGCTAGCTAGAGATCATTCATGATCCTGAACAGTGCCAACCACACCAAAAGACAGGTCAGAACACACAACCCTATAACTGTATGTCATTGATCTCCAATGCACCTAGATTTGAATTAGTTCCAACAGTTATGGTATTTTTTGTGATGTGATTCTTGCTAACTGGGAATTGGACAGAGACCATTAACATCCTTTCACATAGGCCACCAAATAGCCATCAAATTTTGAACAATTTAACTCACTAAGAACCCTGGACTAGTTTCAAACGTGAAGCCGCAAAACTCTCTATATACCAATTACTAAGCTCCTGAAGCAATCCATTGCCCACTCAAATTTCTTAATGTACACTGCAAGTAATGCAATGATGAGTGCAACTTGTCTACCAGCTTAACCTGGCAAGCCTGACAATGTTTTTTAAAAAAAATTCAAGTTTCTGACAGCACCACTTTAAACAATATATCCTGAGTATTTTAAAAAATTATAAGCAATTTAATGCTTCTCTGCTGATCTAAAGATTCTTTTCAGCAAGGGAAAGTGTGTGGGACCAAGCACACAATCACCAAACATACCCAAGCGAGGCTCCTATTGTTCTTTGACCCTCCGCACAATTCTAGGTAAGGACGAAGAGACTCTCTGCCCCTTCCCAAGGCAGCTTTTTCTCCCTAGTCCTGTATAGAAGTTTGGGGGAACCCCCTTCTTCACTCCCCTATCATATGCTAGCTTCTTGTGTTCCCAAACCCTATGCAGAATTCCCAGGGGGAAAAAAGGGTCTTCTTTCCCAAAACTCAACATCAGCAATTCTGATGCTGACACTGGTAAAAACCCTCTTGCAGAACATGCATATGAGATTCACCCCCAGTGCCTAAGACTGACATCTTCATGCATCCGATGAAGTGAGCTGTAGCTCACGAAAGCTTATGCTCAAATACATTTGTTAGTCTCTAAGATGCCACAAGTACTCCTTTTCTTTTTGCGAATACAGACTAACATGGCTGCTACTCTGAAACCTATCTTCATGCTTGTACATGAGATAGGAAATACACTTGATCATGATAAAAACAGTGAAATTACATAAAGCATAAAGTAAATTAAATGAAAATATAGGGAAAACTTTTTTTGCTAACCTCTTGTATCTCGGATGAGTGTAAACAAAACTTGAAATAGCCAAGATCTTTCCAAACAGAAATGTGATTTTTCAAGTTGACTGTGTCCTCTTTAAATGTTCTCTCTCAAAATAGGACACCCAATCTTTCCTCTTACTTCTAAAGGCACCAGTAACTGAGAATGACAGAGCATTTTTTCTCCAAGTTAGCCTGCTATAAGGGCTCTGAAAGGCTGTGCATGTCAGCAATGGTGATCAACATATATCAGAGGAATTCAAGAAAATAAAATGCTGCTGAGTCACAAAGTGGGAGAATCAATGTCAAAGCAATCTGTGCCTCTTCAAGGCATGGTGTCAATGAACAACCTCAGAGCCCTTATGAAAAAGGTGAACATGACAAAAATGCTGTAGTGCAGTTATTCTCAAATGGATCACACAAATTCCACACCATGTCTGCATAAGTCTTAAACTTTAACAGTGCTTGAAAAGGTGAGATAAAATGCAACTGAAAGGTTAAATGAACTTTGTGCTACTCTTAGCTTTTGGCTGACAACAGATGAAAAAACAGTTACTAATCTTTCCATAACTGTTGTTCTTTGAGATGTGTTGCTCATGTCCATTCCACATTAGGTACATGCGTACTGCATGCGCTGTTGCCGGAGATTTTTCCCCACAGTGATATACTGTAGAGCAGAAGTGAGCAAACTCCATCCCGCGGGACTGTCCTGCCCAGCCCTTGAGCTCTCGGTTGGGGAGGCTAGTCCCCGGCCCCTTCCCTGCTGTCCCCCGTTCTCCGGCAGTCACACCGCCGCACAGGCAATGCGGCTGGCTCCTGCGGCTCTGAGCGGCATGGTAAGGGGGCGGAGGGAGGTGGTTGGATAAGGGGTCCTGGGGGGGCAGTTAGGGGACAGGGAGCAGTTGGATAGGGAGGAGGTTCGGGGGGGCAGTCAGGGGATGGGGAACGGGGGGGTTCGATAGGGATGGGAGTCCCGGGGGGCCTGTCAGGGGGGCGGGGGTGTGGATAGGGGTCAGGGCAGTCAGGGCACGGGGAGCGCTGTTGGATGGGGGTGGGGTCCCGGGTGGGAGAGCAGGGGGGTTGGATGGGTCGGGAGTTCTGAGCGGGGCAGTGGGGGGCGGGGGGGAAGACAGGCTGTTTGGGGAGGCAGTCTTCCCTACCCGGCCCTCCATACAGTTTTGCATCCTGATGTGGCCCTTGGGCCAAAAACGTTTGCCCACTCCTGCTGTAGAGCCAACTCTAGTGCCCTCTGGTACCATGCGCCACTGTCCCCACACCCTCACAGTTCCTTCTTGCCAGACATCTCCGACAGAGGGGTAGAAGGTTGAGTTGTGGAATGGACACGAGCAACACATCTCGAAGAACAACTGTTACAGTTACAGAAGGGTTAGTAACCATTTTTCTTCAAGTGCTTGCTCACGTCCATTGCACATTAGATGACTCACAGGCAGTACCTGAGGAGGTGGGCCCAGAGTTCATGGACAGGACGACTGCAACACTACTCTCCTGAACTTGGTGTTGTCTTGAGACTGTTGGGCGATGGCATAGTGGGATGACCAAGTTGCGGCCCTGCAGAGATCCTGAATCTGAAACTGCATGAGGAACGCTGCTGACAAGGCCTGAAATCTTGTGGAGTGAGTGGTCAGGGTGGCTAGAGATGGGACATTTGCCTGCTCATAGCATGCCCGAATACAGGAAGTTATCCAGGATGACAGTCTCTGGACTGACACTAGAAGGCCTTTTATCCTCTCTGCCACTGCTACAAAGAGTTGCGTGGATCCGCAAAAGGATTTAGTCCTTTCTATGTAGGAGGCAAGGGCATGCCTAACATCCAAATGAGTGAAGCCGCTGCTCTGAGTTCTTGTGAAGCTTTGTGAAGAAGACTGTCAGAAAAATGGCCTTGTTGCTATGGAACTACAAAACTACCTTTGGCAGGAAGGCTGGGTAGGGGTGCAGTTAGCACTTGTCCTTAAACAACATGTACGGTGGCTCTGACGCAAGAGCCTTAATTTCAAAGACCCTTCTGGCGGAGGCGATCGCTACCATGAAGGCGACCTTTCAAGAGAGAAGCAGCAGAGGGTACGATGCTAGCAGCTCAAAGGGAGTACCCATGAGCCTCGACAAAATCAGGTTTATGTCCATGGAGAGATCGGTTCGCGGACCTGAGGATACAGTCTCTCCAACCCTTTAAGAAAGTGAATTGTCATCTCGTGAGAAAACAGTGACCTTCCATTCACTGGTGGGTGGAAGGCTGAAGTTAGTGCTAAATGTACCTTGATAGACATGAGGGCCAGACCTTGTTGTTTGGAGCGCACAGTCTAGAATAGACTGAAGGGAAGCCAGTCAGAGAGAAGTCTTGTTGGGACGACCATGTTAAGAAAAACTTCCATTTAGCAAGATAGATAGCCCTTGTGGACAACTTCCTACTATCCTGTCAAAGGCCTGTCAAATTTGTTCCGAACAGTCCTGCTCCTCCGGGTTCAGCCATGTAACATCCATGCAATTAGGTGAAGGGAGTCACGATTTGGGTGGAGTAACCGACTGTGGCCTTGTGAGATCAGGTCCAGGCGAAGTCAGAGCAGTAGCAGGGTTGCTACCAATAGATCTAGTAGCCTGCCAAACCAGTGTTGGTGTGGCTACACTGGGGCTATAAGAACAACTCTCTCCTTGTCCTGCTTGATTTTCAGGAAGGCCTTGAGAACCAGAAGAACTGGAGGGAATGTGTAGAATAGGAACTCTGTCCATAGAAGCAGAAAGGCATCGGAGGGGGACTGCCCACATAGCAAGCAAAACTGAGCCATTTCCTGTTTTGCTGGGTCACAACAGGTCTACCTGGAGAGACCTGCCACCTTTGGAAGATGAACCTGGTGACCTCTGGGGGAAAGGGAATACTTGTGGTGAGAGGAGAAGGATCTGTGGAGGTGATCAGCCAGTGCGTTCCAGGCTCCCAGAAGATGCGAAGCCTCGAGATGGATGGAGTGCTTCACACAGAAGTCCCACAGATGGACGGCCTCCTGACACAGAGCAAAGAATTGAGCTCCTCACTGCTTGCTAATGTACAACATGGCTGTGGTGTTGTCTGTCAGTACTTGCAGTACCTTGCCTGATATCTGGGGAAGGAACACTTGGCAAGCTAAGCACACCACCCTGAGCTCCCTGACATTTATGTACAGGGAGACTTCTTCCCAGGACCACAGGCCCTGGGTCCTGAGGCTATCGTGGTGGGCTCCCCAACCTAGGTCTGGTGTGTCTGAGACTAGGGACATTGACGGCTAGGGAGCGACAAAGAGGACACGCACATTACTGACCATGGGTCCTTCCACCAGTTGAGGGAGGCAAGGAGTGGGACTGGAACAGTAAGCACCGAGTCCAAGTGGTGTCCGTTCAGAGAGTAAACTGATGCTAACCATGTCTGCAGGGGCCTGAGGCATAGCCTTGTGTGCCAGACCATGTAAGTGCAAGCAGCCATGTGTCCCAGGAGATTGAAGCAAACCTGGGCTGTCATGACTGGATGGACCATGACCTTGGATATCAGGTCTGACATAGTCTGGAACCGGGGCCTCCAGAAGGAAGGCTCTGGCTTGGGTCAAGTCAAACCCTGCACCGAGAAACTCTATTCTCTGAACTGGAAACAGACTCAACTTTTGCTCGTTTATACACAAGCCCAGGGCTCGGAAGACAGTTTGGTACATGCTGATGCTATTCTTTACTTGAGCCTCTGAACAACCCTTGATCAGCCAGTCATCGAGGAACGGGTAGACTTGAACACAATCTGAGGAAGGCAGCTACCAGCACCTTTGTGAAAACCTGCAGGGCTGTGAACAGGCCAAAGGGAAGAAGGGTGAATTGGTAATGAGTCTGGTTTATGATAAACCTGAGGAATCTTCTGTGACCACGGAAGATGTAAATGAGAAAGTAAGCATCCTTCAAGTCAGGGGCAGCATACTAGTCCCCTGGATCCAGGGAGGGAATGATGGAGGCCAGAGACACCATGCCGGACCTCAGTTTCTTGAGATAATTGTTGAGGCAAGGCAGGTCCAGGATGGGCCGAAGGCTCCCCTTTGGCCTCTGGGAATAGGATATATTGGGAGTAAAACCCCTTTCTTCTCAAGTTTTGAGCTACCTCCTCCATGGCCCCTGTCATAAATATAAAGAGAAGGGTAAACACCTTTAAAATCCCTCCTCGCCAGAGGAAAAATCCTTTCATCTGTAAAGGGTTAAGAAGCTAGGATAACCTCACTGGCACCTGACCAAAATGACAAAGAGACAAGATACTTTCAAAAGCTGGGAGGAGGGAGAAAAACAAAGGGTCTATGTCTGTCTGTGTGATGCTTTTGCCGGGGACAGAACAGGAATGGAGTCTTAGAATTTAGTAAGTAATCTAGCTAGATATGCATTAGATTATGATTTCTTTAAATGGCTGAGAAATTAAGCTGTGCTGAATAGAATTAATATTCCTGTCTGTGTCTCTTTTTGTAATTTAAGGTTTTGCCTAGAAGGATTCTCTATGTTTTGAATCTAATTACCCTGTAAGGTATTTACCATCCTGATTTTACAGAGGTGATTCTTTTTTACTTTTTACTTCTATTAAAATCCTTCCTTTCAGAAACTGAATGCTTTTTCATTGTTCTTAAGATGCAAGGGTTTGGGTCTGTGGTCACCTATGCAAATTGGTGAGGATTTTTACCAAACTTTCCCCAGGAAGTGGGGTGCAAGGGCTGGGAGGATTTTGGGGGGAAAGACGTTTCCAAACAACGCTTTCCTAATAAATAAACCCAGATAAACATTTGGTGGTGGCAGTGGAAGTTCAAGGGCAAAGGGTAAAATAGTTTGTACCTTGGGGAAGTTTTAACCTAAGCTGGTAAAAGTAAGCTTAGGAGGTTTTCATGCAGGTGCCCACATCTGTACCTTAGAGTTCAGAGTGGGGGAGGAACCTTGACAGCCCCCATCCATAGGAGGGTCTGAACCTCCTGGGCTAGGAGCTGCTCATGAGAAGAATCCCTGAAAAGAGACAGGGATGGGAAGGATGAAAATTGAAGGATATGACCGCCCACCACTGCATTTAGCCCCCAGTGGTCCGATGTGATGAGGGACCACCCCAGCTGAAGTGAGACACTCGGTCCAAAAATAAAGGGGAGGCAAAATCCAAAGTGGGAACTGATATAGCACCCTTGGGCACACCTTCAAAAGGCCTGCTTGGGCCCACTAGAGCACCTATGCAACGCCAGCTGGGAGGAGGATATGGATGGAAGCAGCTAACGGCGCTTGTAACCTCTACCCTTTCTCTTGTAAGGGTCCTGTCTCATAGGCAGAACTGAGAATAGCGGTGGCTGATGAGACCAGTCTTCCCTCTCATTTTTTATCTCATTTCATGTGAAGAATGAATTTTGTTATGTGCACCAATATGGAGGTGATGTGGCCCCATGTGGTTCGCACTAAACTGCCTTCCCCCTTCTTGCCTTTCTTCGGCACCAGCAAGTGCACTTTGTTGATGTGCTGTTTTTTATGCTTCTTCCTTGGCACTGGAGATGAAGAGCAGTGCCGGAGGAGGGCGTCGCATCTAGGCCGAAGTGTTTGGTGCCGAATCTGAGCAGCTTGGTTCCAAAACCAGCCTTAAGAGTGGCTTCCATTAGATAGCCTTCAGTCTGATCAGTGTCTTTCTTTGTGTAAGGCTTACAGTACTGACAAATATGACAGCAGTCTTTCACACGAGATTTTCCCAGACACTTCACGCAACTGGAGTGCAGGTCGCTCACAGGCATAGGCTTGCACCGGAGGTACAAGCGTTGAAGGCCAGGGACCAGGGCATGCCCGGCCCCAGAGGTGAAGAGAGCCCCTTAATGATAAGGGGTGGGGGTACTAACTATCTACATTCTCATTATTTAGAATGTATACACTAAAACTGAAATATACACTAAAATTATGATATAGAGAATAAAACCACTGAGAAGAACGTTTTGCCAAAGCAAGAGGAGAAGTTCCAGCAACCATGACAGGCGGTAAGAAGGAACTGAGAGAGTGTGCGGGGCTGGCAGCGCCCCTTATACCAGAGCATAAGCACATGGCACCAGAAGGTCCAATGGATACCGCAGAGGGAAAAATTTCCAGCAACAGTGCACGTGGAATGAGCAAGCACTCAAAAAAGAATGATAAGCATAAGGTGGTGTACGCTAAGTTCGGCTTCTTCATTCTGACTTTAATGAACAAGACACAACTTCAAGTCTGAGCACCTATGGTGAACACTGTCTTATTAAATCTAAAGCTGTCTGTTTTTGCAGCTCTTGCGTTCTGTGTTATGACCTTTTCCAAGACACAAAGCAAGAATAGAGCTCATAACAGGTATCTTCATGTGAATCTATAATAGGCATTTTCCTGGAAAATTTGGAACTCTGCTTGACAACACAGCATTAGTTTTTAAATCTTCTAAAGTTCAATTGCTGCATTAAGATGCTAAAACAATAACTGAACTAAAGTAAAATTTTGTTGCTCAACAACAATGAACAATAGCAAATTATATACTATCAAGAAAATGACTGAAAAAACTAAGGAAACTAGAAGCAAAATCCTAACATGTAAGCCAACCTACTCTACACAAGGCAAGTCTACACTACAGCGCTACATCGGTGCAACTGCTGCACCGATGTGCGTCTTGTGAAGACGCACTATGCCGACGGAAGAATGCTCTCCCATTGGCATAATTCCTCTACCTCAGTGACAAGCGGAAGCTGCATCAGCAGGAGAGTGTCTCCTACTGACATAGCTCTGGTGTGGACAGCACGAAACTTGCGTTGCTTGGGGTGGGAGGGGACTTTTTCACACCCCTGAGTGACATAAGTTATATCGACTTAGGCTGGAGTATAAACCTGCCCACAGCAAGGTCAGAATTAGAAAGCCATTTCCTACAAGCAAGTTCCAATGATGCTAATGAAAATTTTCTCTGATTCTTTATCAGAAACGGTGGAAAGAGGCTATGATGTTGTTTACACAGAACCCCTAGATGCACAAGAACAAACTTCCTAATGCATGAAGACTACCACGTGCTACACAGCACCTCATGTCTCTACAAATAAGAGCAAGACAAGACTGGTATGAAAGATTTTGAGAATAACTTGGAAAAACTCTATCCGCTCTCCTGACAGAGAACTGTTCATAACTTTTCATATGACTAAGGACCAAACTGTTCCTTCCTCTTCTCTGGAACTCTGCAGTGATGTGGGGCAATATAAGCAGTGTGGAACTGAGGTGCTATGAGATACTCTGCTTATTCAGAATGAATGGTATCGGCATGCCTCAGAGAATTGAAGGGAGCACAATATGTAGTGCTATTTAGAGCTCTATGCGCCTGTTCTCTCCCCAGCACTTGAAGCCAAGTCTGAGGGTGGACAGCTGGCCTTGGTCTGTTGGGACTATGAGGATTTATTGGATGAACTATCTAGACTCTTCTTTCCCCACCAAAGCACCCTAGGGGCATTAATTATGGCAGACTCCTAAATACTGCATGTGAGCACTCACAGCTGATGATGGTGCTGGAGAAATGGAAAGGTTCCCTTGTGAATCTTTTCTCCAGCCCCCTCCCACACACCTAGGTAGAACAAGCAAAAGTTAGGCCTGGTCTACACTACAGGGTTAGGTTAACGTAAGCTGCCTTGCATCAACCTAACTGTGGAAGTATCATCACTTAAATTTGGCTCCCGCTGACATAAGTGTCTTTCTATGCTGATTTAGTAACATCACCTCCCTGAGCAACGTAGAGTCACGATCAACATAATTAGGTTGACACAGCATCAGTGTAGACAGTATGTTGCTTACATTGACTGCTACTGGCTTTCAGGAGCCATCCCACAAAGCCCCATACTAACAATGTAATTGATACAAGTGCTCCTAGTGGGGACGCGCACTGCCGACACAAGGAGTTAAGCAGGCACACACACATACGATTTAATAACTGTGGTGGCTGCATGCTGACATAAGTTAGGTCGACATAATTTTGGTAGGGTAGATATGGCCTTAGTCCTACACATACTAACTACTTCCGCAAAAGGTAAAGCTAAAACATTTTTGACTTGTTCAGAATTCCTTGGCAGAATTTTTGACATTGGCAACATGAGTCTTTTACTTTGTTTACTTAACACCAAGGAGGCAGTTACTATTTATTTTAACCTATGCTGTCAAGTGGATATTTTGTGCAGTAACATGTCAACAGTTCTACATACTAAGAAAAGAGATCCAATTATACAGGCATTTGAATTTTAGGAATTTTTGACTAAATGGAAATTTTCACAAAAAAGTCTCCTCTCACACATTCTACAGGAGTTTTGTAAAAAAATGAAAACTGAATTTTTTTTTTTGGTTTTCAGAATTTTCAATACCCTGCCCCATCCCCCAAAATAATTTGGTTTTGTACATATTTTTTGAGGAGGAAAAAATAATTTCCTCACCAGCTCATTAAAAAATACCAGAAACATCCCTTTCACCTATCTAAGGGTATGTCTTCACTACCTGCTGGATTGGCGAGCAGCGATTGATCCAGCGGGGATCGATTTATCGCATCTAGTCTAGACACAATAAAATCGATCCCTAAGCGCTCTCCTGTCGACTCCTGTACTCCAGCGCTGCAGGAGGGCACAGGCAGGGTCAACAGGGAGTGGCAGCAGTCGACTCACCGCGGTGAAGACACCACGGTAAGTCGATCTAAGTTATTCATGTAGCTGAAGTTGTGTAACTTAGATTGATCCCCCCAGTGTAGACCAGAGCTAAGAAGAAAATATTCCTGACATTTGTGGGAGGAACTGGATTGTTCTCTCTTCAGATATTAACACTACGTATACACTGAAATAGGCAGAATGAGTTATTACTAATTTGTTCCCAGGCTACTTGAACAATAAACTGATTTTCTCAGTTCTACACAAATCTCAACTCCAATATGCTCATGAGAGCTCTGTGCATAGGAGTAGAGATGAGTAATAAAACTGATGCACCACTCACATCTGAGAGGAGCATTTTGACTTCAGAAGATAGCATATTTGAATATACAAATAGAATAAAAAAAGAATTCCCATCCCATCAAATAAATCTAAACATCTTATATAACTACAATGGCACAATTCTAACAATAAATCCTAGGAGTATAATACAAAAAATACCCAAAAAATTGTCTAAAAATAAAATTCAGTATCAAACCTCACACGTTATAAAAGATATCCTCTATTTTTGTCCTGCTGGAGGGAAGATTTTTTTTAAATACACTAACTTAAGACATTAGAAAGTTCTGTGTCTTCCAAAGGCAAAAAAATAGGTTACTTATCCAACTAAACTTTGTTCACTGACTCTGTGGCTTCCACAGAGCCACATGGCAGTGTGAATGGCCAGCAGCCAATGCAAAGGCTACATCATGAAGAAGAAAAAATACCCCACCCATCTTTAGCAAATGGCATCAAATAGGAAGGTTTCAGGGCTAGCTAGATTATATAAAAAGGAAGATTTCTTCCCAAAATCTTTTGACCACAATACCTGTTCCAGTAAACAATTTCCTCTCCTGCATTTAGCGAAACAACAAGGAAATACTCTTCTTGATTTGTGAAGCATTACATAGTTTAAAATACAGAAAAACTGACTTCTCTTCAACACCAATTGAGAATATTTACTGACAAGGCGGATATTACATATTCTTAGAGGAAATACAAGAACTGCCTAAAAGATCTAGTTTCTTCAGTCCCTTCCTTCATTCTTTTCCCAAATCAAGAGGCTCTTGCCACTCATTTCCATCCCATCTTCAAAGCTCCTGACTACCTCACCATTTCCTACTTTAAAAAGAAAATGCACCTGATTTCCACCTTGTTGTGTTAGCTATCAAGATTGTAACACATGTGACTGCTCTGTTCACAGCCCTCTTTGTACGACAACCTCTATACATACACAGGACTGCTGTTGCATCACTGGTATCATATGTGTGAAGACCGGAGGACAATATATGGTTCATAGATTTCGTTACATAAAAGTTAACAGTAGTTTTCCTTCCTTGCTTTAGTTTGACTTTTTAAAAGGTCACCGATATCTACAAAGAATATTTACTTAAAACAAAACACACTGCCTCTATGTTTGTATGACCCACTGAGATAAATTTATTAAAATGTGAGTTTCATATGGTCTCTGATGAAGCATACACTAATAAGAATCATAGATATTTTAACAGCTAATTTAAACTGAATTATCAAATATGCAGGACAGAATTTATCCAAATTAAAAATCCAGTTACTTAACTGGCTTTCCTGATTTTATCTGCTTTTCCATGGCCAGTGTTTTTAATCCATAATTTTTTATCAGAGACAGTACAAGGCAAATATGACAAAAGCATTAGGTATGAATTTAAGCTCCAAATCTGTACTAACAGGACAATTCTTTATTTCATCTCATCTTGTAAATACCATCTTTTATGAATATTTATATCCCTGAATATTTTAATCATGTAGAAAACGTAAAACTACAGTCTGTTCTTTCAAACCAGGTATGAGGTGAAAGCAATCCTGTTAATAAATACAAAGAAACACACATACTAATGCTTTTTATGAGGTTGTGAACAAAAATGACCAAAGCAAAGGTGAAACATTCTAGGAGTCTAATTCTCCTCTATAATACTGATTTCACACTAATATAACTCCAAAGACCCCAAAGGAAATTATTCGATTTACCGAAAATTAAGGCCTATATGTTCTCTAACTTAGACACAATAAGACACAAGTACACATGGGAGCAGAATCGGATCCTGTTTTGTCAAAATAATTAACAGTTACTAGCAGTTATTAGCAAATGTATATTGTATGCTGAAAACCAACACCATCATGTTACAAAATATATGGAAACACAACGTCAGGCATAATAATGTTTGTTTAATATGTTCTTACAATGTTTCTGCCTTTTGACAGGTAAGCACAACTCCCACTGACTTGCTGCATTTGTTGTAGTATGGCCAAATGTATCCATGTTTACCTGAAACTTTCCTTTTCTCCAAGTATAAGATTTACAGATCAGCATCAGCCTGTCTGTAGCTCTGGGGGCAGAACCAGACTTAATATCACTGGCAGGAAGGATGATAATCCAGCCTCTGAAGACACAGCCAGTTTGAAATAATTTCCACAGAAGAGGACAACTGCCTGGTCAATAAGCTGAAAGATGAGCTGTTCAGACATTTTCTTTAAGGGGCTCAAATGGGTGTTTTGTGAGAATGCTGAGAATCAGATACAGGTCCCAGAAAGGGGTCTCAATCTAAACTTGCCGGGGAGGGGAGAGGGGAGCTGAGAATATGTTTGATGAGTAGGAGAGATGAGGGCCTCTTTTTGCCTACTGTTCTATGTACTAAGATCAAGTGACAACTTGTCCTTCAGTGGAAACATTGATGCCCTAGTAAGGCCCTTCTGCAGGAATTCCAAAACATGGCCGATGCCAGAGAACTGTTATGGTCTGTATGTCATTAGCTCTGAATGTCAGCCATGTTTGCATATACTTAGTGTAGGAAGATTCTTTTCTTAAATCTAGCAGGGTGGAGATGACCTTTTCAGAACTTCCTCTTTCTCATGTGATACACCACTTAAGCAAAATTTAATCTATCTGGTTTGGGACTTGAAACTAAAAGGTCTCTCTCCTTCATGGCTGATTTAAGGGAGGTGATACCAGAAAGATGAGTAAGTTTAGAAAACACAGACTCCAGTGCAGTACCATTAAGTTTACTAACATATTTATCTCTCCCTTGATCTTCTGAATTGAGCTTGATAGAAAAGGCATAACAGAGCTCTTGACCAGAAATGAAAAAGGCTGCCACTTACTTTAGGCCTCCAGATCCACTGATGAGCATAAACTACGAGTGCCCTGAGACTGAAGAGAAGCAAACAGGACCACTTCTGAGTGGATTGATACTGCGATCTTCTATATTGTCAGCTATAATTACTGCTCTCCAGCTTGCATATGAGCAGTAATTACAACCTTCCATTTCCTCAAGTCACTTCTGGGGATTATGGGGTTATGTACAAATTTTCTCCAGTGGGCCCCAGGCTTCCAAGAGCTCCCTCTAGAACTTCTTTTTATCTTTTCCACAACCCTTTATGTCTTTTCTAAACAACAAACATGCAACTCCTCTCAGCAGTACTGATGTTCCTTCTCTTGTGTCTGAAGAGCTGTTCTCTCGGCTCTTGAGTTCTTCTCTCTGGAAGCCACCAGAAGACTGCTTGGCCTTGCTATAGTATTCTCTTACAGGGGCCAGTGACTTCTTGCACTTTTCTGCCACAAACCACACTGTCTCTCTCAAACTTTGGGCCTCCATACTTCAAGGCTGACAGGACAGTTTAGCCTGTTTATCCATCTCTGAGTTATGCAAATACCTATGCTGGTAACCTATTGTAAATTTTTAGGCGCATCCTAGGCCATGATCTTTCTTCGTTTTGAGAATGATGCCTAGCAGACTATCTAAGGAAGAACACATAGCAAAAGTATATTTTTAAATATATTAGCAACAAAAGAAATTATGGCAATGGTATAGACCCATTACCAGATAGACATGGTAACATTGTTAATAATACTGCAGAAGAGGTAGAAGCTTTCAATACATAGTTTTCTTCTGCATTTGCAAAGAAACAGAATGAGGTACTCATATCACATGTGGATGGCTGTTCTTTCCAGATCATTAGTAATTAAGCAGGTTATTAAATAACTTCTATTAGGGTTATACATTTTTAAATCAGCAGGCCCAGATAAACATACACCCATATGTCCCAAAAGAGTTGGCTGAGGAGATCTCTGTCCCACAGATGTTATTTTTTAATAAAGCCTGGAATACCAGGAAGATTTCTGAAGATTGGAAGAGTGATAGTGTTGTGCCAATAGCCAAAAAGGGCAAGTGGAATGACCTGGGAAACTACAGGCCCATTAGCTTGATATAAATCCAGGGCAAAATAATGAAAAGCTGACATGCAATTCATTTGATAAACGATTAATGGACAGGAATACAATTAATGCCAGTCAACATAGTTTTATGGAAAATACTTCTTGTCAAACAAACATCATTTTATTCTTTGATGAGATTAGATATATTAGATTAGTTAGATATTACACCTACTCAGTTTAGGGTTGCCAACTTTCTAATTGCACAAAACCGAACAGCCTTGCCCCGCCCTGCCCCCGCTCACTCCATTCCCCACTCCCTCCGTCAATCGCTCTCCCCCAGCCTCGCTCACTCACTTTCACTGGGCTGGTGCTGGGGTTGGGGTGCAGGAGAGGGTGAGGGCTCTGGCTGGGGTGCAGGCTCTGGGGTGGGGCCAGAAATGAGGATTTCAGGGTGCAAGAGGCGGCTCTAGGTTAGGGTGCGGGGAGGGGGCGCTGACGGCTCCGGCTGGGGGGGGAGGTGCCGTGGGGTGGGGCCAAGGATGAGAGATTTGGGGTGCAGGAGCAGGCTAAGGTGTGGGGCCTGAGGGATTTGGGGGGGAGCTCCAGGCTGGGGAAGGGGGTTGGGCTTCGTGAGGAAGTTTGGGTGCAGGAGGGGACTTGGGGCTGGGGCAGAGGGTTAGGGTGTGGGAGTGGGTGAGGAGTGCAGGCTCCGGGTGGTGCTTAGCTCAGGTGGTGCCCAGGAAGCGGCTGGCATATCTGTCCAGCTCCTAGGCGTGGGGTGGCCATGGGGGCTCCACACACTGGCCCCACCCGCAGGTGCCGCCCCCACAACTCCCACTGGCCGCGGTTCCCGGCCAATGGGAGCTGCAGAGCCAGCTCTTGGGCCAGGTCAGTGCGCAGAGCCTCCGTGGCCACCCCATGACTTGGAACTGGAGAGACATGCTGGCCGCTGTCAGGAGCTGCGCAGAGCCGGGTAGGGAGCCTGCCAGCCCCACACCAACTGGACTTCTAACAGCCCGTCAGTGGTGCTGACTGGAGCCGTCCGGTCCCTTTTTGACCGGGTGTTCTAGTTGAAAACCTGACACCAACCCTAACTCAGTTACCTGTGACTTTTAATTTTACTTAATACTGCATGGCATTTTGGTTTAAAAATTGACACTATACAATATCAATAACGCACACCTTAAATAAATTAGAAACTGGCTAACTGACAGAACTGAAGATATAATTATCAACGGGAAAAATCTCTGAATGGGAGTGTCTCTAGTGGGACCCCGGCAGGCAGCAGCATGCCATTAAAAATCCTGCCCGCCCCGGTCCACTCTTCTCCGCTCTCCACGCAGGAGCAGGGTGAAGAAGCTTGGTCTTGCTGGCTGCTGCTGCAGGACAGGCGAGCTCCTCCCTCCCCCGCCTCTTCCCCCACCATGCGGGGTTCCTGCCCCTCCTCCTCTCCCTCCCTGCGGCCGATCAGCTGATGGCCCTTACGAGGGAGGGGGAGAAGCGGAGCCGCAGAGCGCTCGCTGCTCCGGAGAGGAGGCGGAGAAGAGGTGGGGATAAGGCCTTGGGGAAGGGGGGTGAAATCAGGGCATATACCCTCCAGCCCCCTGCAGTGAGCTGCTCTGGGCAGGGAGCTGGGAGCACCCTCACAACCCTAGCCCACACTCCCAGCCCTCTGCCCTGACCCCTGCATCCCCCCACAACCCCAGCCCTAACTCCAGCACCCCGCACACATACCCAGCCCCCCCATGCCCTAACTCCTGCACCCCCCTCACCTGCCCCCAGCCCTCTTCCTTGACTCCTGCACCCTCCTCACACACACACACCAAGGTAATTTGGTGAAATTTAATTAATGGCTTGTGATAGACAGGAAATCACAGTAGATGATCTAATGCTCCCTTCTGAATCTATGAACAACCTATGGGGGAAAAGAAAGAAATAAGCGAACTTAGATTCAGAATCTCCCAGGGAGGGAAGGAGAACTCCTGCACCTGTCTCCTCTCTCTCCCTTTTGGGGACTGGAATTGTCCCAATCTCTCTGCTCTGTAACAGAGAAGAATGGGAAGGGACTATGAAAAGGAGGCTAATGGGATGCTTATCCTTTTTTTGGGGTGCCATCTCTGGCAGCATATCTTTTTGTAACCCATTTTACTTTATTTCACAGCACCACTTGACTACAAGGGGAAGAACTCTCTTGAACTCCTTGAAAGAAGCAGCAGATGGAGGGGTGAGAGCAATGTTTGCTCCTCATATAGTTTATCCAGCTATCTTCCAGAGTCAGCCCCCTCTTCTCCTGTAGCCATCCCCACATCTGAGGTTCCTTTCGGGGGATGTGGGAAAGGTACTTGAAGCCAATACTTCTCAGGGGGATGACACTGAGTCTCAAAGGAAGGGTCCAAGCCTCCACCTTCCTGGGGAAGACAGCCTCAACAACAGTAGTTGTTGTTACCAAAGCAAAGAATATTCCCACTGATGGAAATCCAGATTCCAACCCAGACTATATAATGGATAGCATGGAGCACACCACTGCAGGGTGAATCCCATTTGGGCTCAGTTTACTGAAAACGAAGACTGGGAGGGGCACTGCTACAAGAGCAGGAAGGGAACAAAGAAGCTAGAGGATTGGGTCCAGGTCACTGATCACAGTCTCTCCATTCCTCAGCATCTGAGCTGCAATCACCAGCCTCCCTTTGTATTGTCATCGCTGCACTGTAATTAGTGACTAAGACTGGCATTTGGGTACTGTCTGTCCATGTCCTGTGAAGGGACTCCTAGCAGTGCTCCCCGCAGAGAGGTGAGTAGGGAACTGTCATGGGCTGTCAGTTACTCCCTCTACTTCCTTGTAGTTTTTGATGGTGGAGCTGGCTCCTTATTATATTAATAAGAAAACACCCCCTGGAGAGTAAACCCACTACTATCCCATCCTTCTGCAGAAGCAGTGATCCAAGAGAAGCAAAAGGGTCTGAACTTCACAGGGCAATCAGCTTCCAGCCCAGTAAAATCTAATGGGTACCCTAGGCACTCTAAAACTTAACAACTGAGAAGGCTAAGAGCTGAAGACGACTCTGGAGGAGTACAAAGTAACCTGGAGATACTAGCTTGACTGAGATCTAGAAGGTTATTTAGACTGGTCCCCTACTGCACAGTCCTAACTTTCTGTCTGGCTGTTCAGAACTGTCCTCCTTCCACAGTCACTTGTGAGGATGCAGGAAATCTACTCAGTGGTCAATTTACCTCTGTTGCTAAAATGAAGTTTTTACTATGTACAAACCATTTAGAATTAAGACTACATTGTCTACGGCAACAGTTACTGAGTACCAGAAAGAGTCATTTTCCTGCTAAGGGCATATTTCCCACCAACATTTAGAATCAACTTCCAACTGAGGAGAAAGGAAAAGTGAAGAACCACAGTACATTCAACAAACTACAAATACGATTAATCAACCCATGTAGGAAGCAATAGCATGGAACTTTACTATAAGTTTAGAAGTACACATATTTAAGAAACCCACTGAAATAAGTGTGTATTTGTACATTGCCTAGCTCGAGACCCTGCTTCTGTTAATGTCTTTTTAGTACTACTACAGTACAAATATTTTCAAGTCCCTCACTCATAATATTCTGAAAATCAGAAGGAGACCTTAGAAAACTAGGTAGAAAGAGAAAGAAATGCAGGAGCTGACGTGATGCTAGATTGCGGAGCTGAAACTAAAAAAAAGCACAAATACTCCCTCTTTCCCTTTCATCACTTATCTAGGGGCTAACGATTAAAACGTCATAATCGATAATACATCACACAAGAAAGGGGAAATTAAAACAAAAAGGCGCAAAACCTAGTCAAGGGAAAGATTTACGGAGGGTCAGCAGCAGCCCACAGAATTCTTCTCTAGAGAGAAGAGCCAATTATTCAACTTTCACTTATAATATTGACGAAAGGCATGAGAGTGGCTGTCAAATAAGCCCTACTCAAGGAGACGGTAGAATTCCCTGGTATCCCGCTAGCTGTTGCGCTGCACTGCCAAAGCCACCATGAAAATGCCTAGAAAGTTTCTTTCCCACTAAGGATCGTCTGAAAATTAAACACATTCATATGCATTTATTCTTATAGCTACAAGCTGCTTAGATGCAAGAAGTGCATTTTAAGTCCTTTATTTTTAATCTGCTGGCACAAACTAAGGAATTTATGAGAAAAGACATTCACATTAGTACACGCTCTGTGCAGTTCTCTAGCCCCACCAAAACACAAACAAACAAAACCCCACCTGATGAGGTACAAACAGAAAGTCTACCTTTTATAACAGTTGTAATAGTGATACCGAATAACCATTTGAAATGCCATGCAACACCACATCACACAAGATCCAAAGATTAAAAAATGCTCTTTCACCAACAAATTTTTAGTAGTCTACGCATACATTCTAATTCAAGCCTGAAAGATTACTACTACTTCTAGCGCAAATTATAGTTCTGAGTACTTATATAGAGCTGTTCATGTTCAAACAGCTATACAAAAACTGACTGCTCCCCATGAAATCCATGGGGAGGGGAGGGTAGAGGAGAGGTATTACTACCTTCATTTAATAAAGAGGATAAAGATCAACTGGATAAAACTGAACCCAGACCAGACTGAGATTATGCTTGTGGAAAGAGCACTTCGAAGTGCTTCCCTCCTGCGTAAAATCTGAGCACATCTGCCCCCCGATTGTCAAATTACTCCACAGCCCTGGAATCCTTTGGGTTCAGTGCTACAGGATGCTCAAACAGTTACGATAGTAGATATACCCACTTTAATTTGTGAATGGCCAAGAGATTGAATCACAGACTTCAGACACAAATCTAGCCTCAGTGATCCAAACATTCATGATCTCCAGCTTGGATTACTGCAACTCATATCTAGAAATTAAAACCTTAACACCGCTCCAATTAGTACAAAATGTAGGAGCCCTTCTGCCTACCAGCACAGGTCACTGAACATATCACCCTAGTGCTCTCTGCACTGGTTCTCAGCTCACAGACACATCAGTGGAAGAGGTATGATAATAATGCAAGAGATCCTGGCTCCCCTTCTCCATGCTCATGTCTCTAGACATGTTGCATCATATGATCTCATCCACCTTTGGCTTTTCCTTTTCTGACTACAATTTCATGATGTGACTTATATTAACTTTAATGCTCATACTCATGACAAATTATTGGGTCAATGGAATTATGACACTGCAGGTAGCTCCTGCCCTCTCCTTACTTCTCGCTCTGCTTCTCCTTTATGAGCAATTGATTCCTAAGTGCCATTCCAAAGATAAATCACCTCTTCTCTCCACACATGTCCTCCTGAATTGATTTATATTTGCTTTGGCAATCCTGTTAGTTGAGTTCAGATAGCAAATAAGCCAAAAACAGAAGGGGTATACGGAGAGGAAAAGCTATGGTTACTTATACATGTAACATGTATATATGGTAATATTATTACAAAAAATTACATTAAAGAAATATTAAGGTTGCAATGACAGCTGGTCAAAACAGGAACTTTTGTTTTGCGGGAAATTTTGAAATGGATTTTCATTCTGCATTGGACTAAAAACAAATGTGAAACATTTACCATGAAATGGAATATCTGAAAAAATTTCATTTCAGAAAATTTGTTTCAGAATTTTAAAATTTAATTTGAAATTTGATATAATTTTATTTTATGGGTTTTTTTTAATTTAATATTACTTCATGATACCAGTGCACTACTACTACTACTCATGGTATATCAGAATATTTCAACTACGTTGTCGTATTACATCACTTTTATTTTATTTTTAAAAACATTTAGGACAACCATTACTTAGTACTGATTGAAATATCTTATCTTCTAGATCAAAGAGTCTCCTGTTTGTGTAGTAATGAAACAATTTAACAGCCAATACACCCTAGGGGTAAGAGCAATCACCTGGGAGGCAGAAAATGCAAGTTCATGAATCAACAGAGCAGGGCCTTGACTTGGGTCTCCCACATTCCAGCGCCCCGGTCATCCCTAGGGGTAGCTGGAGTTTCTCTCTCTCTCTGCAAAAAATTTTGAAAGGGCTCAGCTCCACCTCAATGTGGAGTGGGAAATTTTTTGAAATCTCAAAAAGTTTCATTGGACAGGAAAACTGTTTCCTTCCCAGCTCTACTTCTCACCCTCTGCATACCACCCGGGCTGTTTCCATTCTTCCCTAAACTGCCTATGTACAGGCAGAGGGAGCACTGTGAGCATAGGGAAGAGAGCGCCTCCCTGCTCTCAATTCTAGTGCCCGTGCCAAAGTGGCCTTCAGCAGCAGTGAGGAGCAACTGCAGCAAAAATCCTGCTCAACCCTGGTCTGGAACCTGCTCAGTGAGCTCTGTGGAGGTAAAAGCATATTCATTGACGATGGAATGTTCAGAGAATTTTGTTGCCAGCTGCTGACAAACCTTTTCTGAGTGATTTTCAGAAGGGTATAATTAGGCCAAACATGGGTAGATTTTCACAGAGACAGCAAAATGCATCTCTCCAGCTCCTGGGTCTTTATCTTGCCAAATTTCAAGTCCCTGCCTCCCTGCTTTGGAATACTAGCTCTTCCCACTGAAACACTTGTAAGAATTTTTTAACATAGGTAAAACAAAAGTATTCCCCCTGCTCTTCTCCAGTCTCATGCAACCACAGGAAACAGTGAGAGCTGTTTTAGCGGAAGTTTCAAAAATGAAATTTAAAAAATCAGTGAGAAGCAGACACCAACATGCCCAATTTTAGCCTTCTGGGATGAAGTTTTTCAAAATTTATAAGCAAGTTAAAACAGGCTCTTATAATGGAAAGCATTAGGCAACCTTAAATATAGATGTCTCTACCAGCTCTTCCTATAACAGATATCAGACCAACACCACTTTGAACAAATTTATATGGGTATCCTTTGTAATATAACAACTTCACCTACCTCTGATGATCTCAAGTAGATTGTCAAAATTGAACATCATATAAAGCAGTGGTTTTCAACCTTTTTTCATTTGCGGACCCATAAAAATTTCGAATGGAGGTGCGGATCCCTTTTGAAATGTTAGACATAGTCTGCGGACCCCCAGGGACCTACAGACCACAGGTCGAAAACCACGGATATAAAGGATAAAGAAAAGGCTCCTATTTTGCCAGAAGAAGAAGGAAAATATTGAATTACAACTGTGGGAGTCAAATAGTTAAACTGCTCCTTGAAAGATTGCTGTGGGTTAAAGAGTGCAAAGGATTTTATACCCATTTCCTTCTTGGGCCCCTTTTTCATGCTGTGAAGTGATCCCATGAAGGAGCTTCTCCACTAGGATGTTATTCCTTGGTTATTGTGAGAACTTCTTAGCTTGCTTCCTGCGCCCTAGGAGATCTCACGATTAAATTGGGTGTCTGAACTGGAAAATTCTGCAGCATCTGATAAGTTAGAGTTCTCTTCAGATACAATGGCCATACACACTAAAACTGAGGGGGGGGAATCAAATCTCTGAATAGGCTTTACTATATCTATTAATAGTTGAAACTCAAAGAAAGATGGGGACAGACTCCCCCACCCCTTATTTGAATTCACTGAGCTGGTATCGACTTCCTCTTCCCTATTCTCCCAATCCTTTGGGTCCTCACAAATCAAAACCAAAACAGGATCCAGCTGCCCCGGGTTGTTGTTGAAACCCATTCACTACCACTAGAAAGTGGAATGTATTCTTGCATCAGTTTCCTATGGGACACTTATTTAAATGAATGAAACATAAGGACCAACTGGGTATATTCAGTCACAATAAACAAATACTAGATATACTGGCAACATAACAGTGAAAACATTTAAGTTATAATAAACCAGCAAGAAGAATACATTTAGTATTCTATATTCAACAGCAGCAAAATAATTAAATTTATTGATTGTTAAAAGCAAAGCCATTCAAAATTGCTACAAGGACAGTGCCATATTGTCCAGCAATTTAGAGTTAAAGTATCACTGTCAGGTGTTTAAGTCCAAATTTTAGGGTCTGTAAAACAGGATTCCACATTTTGTCATTCCAGTTTGATATACTGAAGTTGATTGTCTCTGTGTGCAGGATAAATAGTCATTAAGAAAATGTATCTACTAAAATCCCTAAATTTGTGACAAATCAGTCTGAATATTAGAGATTCACAGAAATTTTATGTTTGCTAACCCTTTGCCACAGGGTAAAGGAATATCCACAACTACCCAAAAGTCTGACAGTTACAAAACAAAGAGGACGAGAAAGACATCACAGTTTGTCTCTGAAGAGGTTGTACTCCCATCCACAAACTAAGCCTCATTTGAAGAAACATTTCTCTCCTAGACATGAAGTCTAGTTATGTGAGTCTAGACCAGTGGGAGTTTGAATCCAACTCTGACCACTTTACTAATATCTGTGGTCTATTCTGTGTGACCCTGAGACACCCTAGAGTTTAAAATAGTGTCAACAATTGTCTCAGATTTAATTTGAAGTTAGTCATCCACAAGACTATTTTATGGAAAGAGAAGTCAGATATGCTGAGAGATCTCTTTCCCCACACTAACATACACAACAGCAGCACACTTATAAGTCCAATCGTTTTGGATTCTACTAACTAAAATTCTGCATATTTTTATCTGGTACCAATAACAATTTGTCAAATAAGCTAATTGGATTGCTAAGAGTTATTGGTGCTACTTTTGACATCCAAAGTACTATAATAACTGGATTTTTTTTAGGGTTTATCTTCTTAAAATATTGCCACTCTCCTTTCCCCTACACACAAGCCTAATCCTCCACTGGCTCATGTCTATGATATTTATGGCATAGTACAAAGTAATAACACTCGAGTTAAGGTACTAAATAGTAATTGTGAAGAAATTACTATACTAATAATGTCCTAAGGGTCACAATTGATTTTCCTATGGAGGTGGTTAAAGCTAATCCACCACCAACTATTGTCCTTGTGAACTGTTAAGAATCAAAAGGGGAAAGAAAGCTTGGGATGCCAGTTAAATAAGAGTAGTAAACAGCTTCCTAGCACAATTTACCTTGTCTCAGATAATAAATTACTACAATAGGTTTAAATTTAACTAAAAGGACCCTGGTCACTGTGACTTGCACAGACAAATTCAACAATTATGCCTTTAAAAAATACACTTTGTGAAGACTTTCTAGGAAGAAATGTATTAAAAAAACAACAACAAAGAACACAAAGTTGAAAGAGTCCTTTCTGGAGTTATGTTAATTCCAGATGTGGACCAAAATAAGGTTTAATGAGAGTTTTACAAAAATATTAATGGCAGAAAGCGTTCCATGATTTCTCCATGAATGTTATCAGTTTCCTATGTTTGTAGTATCCTTTTTGAAATTGATTTTTTGTCCTCTACATAGCCACCAGGAGTCCTCTTCCACATGGCTACTTGGCTGACAATGAAGAGTTGATAACAAGTCAAGTTCTCTGATGGGATGTTCACCACACACTTGCCCACAAGTGTGGGGTTTATGAAGACTAAGACAGAGACTATTTAACCCAACAAGCCACAGCTGAGGAGAATCAGATGGCTAAGCAATCCCCTGACTGAAGGAGGGAGCCCAGGTAGGGAGGAAAGGAAGACAGGAAATTGGCAGCTGAGGTGGCTGCTGGAAAAGTCTACAGTCACTCCCTGGGAGCAGGGAGGAGTGTTTGGAGGCTACAGGAACAGGTAGCCCACAGTTACTCGGGGGAGGCCAGCAAACCCCAGAGAGCGGGGAATGGCAGATGGCAGGAGAGAGCTAAGGGAAAGGCAGTAAGGTCTAAAGGGGAACAGACCTTGACTGCTGGCTAGAGGGTTCCTGAGCAGGAACCTGGAGTAGAGGGTGGACCTGGGTTCCCCTGCCAGCCACTGAGGCAGCAGGACTATGAGGAAGCGAACGGGAAGACTGCCCAGGATTGTTGAAGGAGACTTAGATACCCTGGAAAAGGAAAACAATCAGTGACCTGGCCGGAGGGCCAAGTCACAAACAGGTAGCAGCAGCTTGTGGAGGGGTGCTGCAGACCCAGAGAGGCAGAGAGATGGTATGCAACCACAGGCAGTGGTGTCAACCTCGTGAGCTATTCCTTAGAACAACCAGGAGAAGGTGTCATCCTAACAGTGACTGAAGCACCGCATCACAAGCTCCACCACATAGTAGGGCAGCTCAGTGATGCCACCATTAAGTGGATCTACCAGCATTACTTGCCACAGAGCTTGGAAAGACTGGCTGCCCCATAACCTGGAAGATCACAACGCACAGAACCGCCCCATAACCTGGAAGATCACAATGCACAGTCCATTACTCAGGATGTGCACTGATTCTCAGCATTTGGGCCTCTTTATGGTTCTCCAGGGCGTTTTATGGTATCTAAGTAATGTTCCACTATATATGAGTTGCACATAACCATCAGTACACTTTTGATTACAACTTATACTGTAATTAAAAAACAAAATAAAAATGCAGAATGGCTGAAACAGGATACATTAGTACCACAGAAACATATTCCCCCAAAGACACAGAGCAATGTAATGTTTGTACAACATTACGTACATGTATGGTGTTCAATAATAAATAATAAGGATTCATTAATTCCAGAGCAGCCAAAATGAAATTAGTTACACTGCAGTAGGTAAATAACAGCTGCAGAATCCTTTAAAAGAGAAGGTCAGATGGTGCCAAAATTGGAAAACAACTGCTTCTCCTGCAGACCACAATGGGCATTACCCTTCAATAGCTCTCAAATACAAGCAATTTTGAGTAAAATTTAGAGCTAAGATATTGAAGATCAAAGCAAGAGTTCCCACAGAAATCAAAGCTGCCATGTTGAACAGTTAATATAGTTCAATAGTAAATGTATCTGTCTGTCACTACTTGCAACCCTAACTTCACAATAATTAATTATATATATTAAGTTTAAGAAAAGCATTATGGTGACAACTAATTTATTATAATATCAGAGATGTCAGAAGACAGCTGAAAATTTTCTAACAATATAACTGCCTCTTAAAATATATGAAATACCCCAAAACCCTGTAATTATATGTTAAAAATGCTGTGACTTAAATAAAAAAATACATTCTAAATCAGAGTTCTCATCTTAGATCCTGAAATTAAGTTTTTGTACATTTTTGCAACAAAATATTTTCCACTGTATTCTTCTATTTATGATCCTTCTACTATCCTCTCCTAGCAAGCCTTTAGCAAATATTTCTTTTGATGGAGTGACTTTCTTCTCATATCAATGAGGATTCTAATCTGTAAATTAATTCTGCCTCCAAGTATGAGAGTTTATGATAATTGTCTGAAACAAGTCCCAGGCCTCATTATCACTCTTACCACACCACCACCACCAAACTAAAACATAAAACTGAGAAACAAATAGCCCATGACAGATCTGTGTTGAAATTCCAAGAATCAAGATAGCTGAAATTTTTAAATCAGGCTAAACTCCTCCAGCAGGGTTTCCATTTTGAACTCAGGGGGACCTGTGCTCCCACGTCACATAGGTGTTTTGACAATCCCACTCTTAGGTGACTAAATATGGGTTTAGGAGCCCATTTAGAATTTGGTCCTCCATGTTTTATAGTTATACTAATAATCTTGATATTTCGTTTGTTTTAAAATTCTTTATAGCTATAGAAATCTTATGTCACAATAGGCCTCACAGCTGTAGAGAAATCTTGGATGGCACCCAAAAAACAGTTTTTATGAGGACTAGTTTGTCCTTGAGTTAATATCCTTCACATGAGCAAGCTGCTCCAATAACTCCCACACCTCTCTCTCAAACCTCTGGCAATGACAGATCCTCTCACAAGTAAGTCTCAGAGACAGAGCAGAATATGCAATTCTGGGACTAACGCAAAGGCAAAGAGTGACTTAGTGGCAAATAATGGGGTAAAAGTCAAGAACTGATGGAGTGAGGAAGTAGTTCAAGCCCTCATCTCCTAAAAAAATTTAAGCTTACCTCTGTACCTGCCCACAAAGGACAAGGAAAAAGATATAATCCACACATCTCCTCCCAAAAGCCAACATTCTCAATAATGCCATAGGAGCCAAACTCTAACTGCCTCCCATTCTCCCGGTGCCAATAAAATGTTATACAAGATCTGTTTATTTGCTTTTGTTGCGGCTATCAGACACTGGATTGTCGTATTTTAATTTCACATTAGAGTTTGAGAGGGCTCACGCTGAGGTTTGGGGGGCTTAATAAAGATTAGCTATTATCAGATTCAGATACAATAGTTAGCGAATGTTAACAGTAGTACAGTAGAACCTCAGAGTTACGAACACCTCAGAAATGGAGGTTGTTTGTAACTCTGAACAAAATGTTATAATTGTTCTTTGAAAAGTTTACAACTGAACATTGACTTAATACGGCTTTTGAAACTTTACTATGCAGAAGAAAAATGCTGCTTTCCCTTTTTTTAGTAGTTTAAGTTTAACACAGTACTGTACTGTATTTGCTTTTTTTTTTTTTTTTTGGTCTTTTTTGACTCTGATGCAATCAGTCAGCAGACTTCTGGTTCCAAATTAGGTGTGTGGTTGACTGGTCAGTTTGTAAATCTGTTGTTCATAACTCTGAGGTTCAACTGTAAGATAAAACCAGAAAGCTCGGAGGATTCATAATAGAATACAGACCCTTTCACTTCTACAGTAGGTCAGTAGTTTGAATTTGGACCAAGTCAATATTGACTTATCTTCAACAATTGAAGGCTGTTCAATCATCTTGGTGAAGTGATTCTGTGGTGTCACCCTGGTTTCTAGTGACTAGCATTAATTCACATCACTGCTAACAGTCTCATCAGAGGGACCACGGGCTGAAAGGGCATGGATATTGAACTATTCACTCCCCCAGAGATGACCCCCAAGAGATGTTTGGCACATTATTGGGACAGCCTGTACTGTACTTGCTCTGGAGATAAAAGACAGGACTTCAATATGTGGGGCTGTCGATCTTGCAACTTGCACCAGCACTAAGTTCACATCAATATTTTTAAAGAAGTAATTACAACAGAATCCCGATTTATTCAATTTACCAAATCTAAATATGACAACAAATAGCACACAAGTTTAAAAATGTACAAGCACAATTAGTACACTATCTGTGTACAGTATGTCACAAGGAGACACACACAATGAAAGATCAAGCGTCAAGTCTGTATGGCAATACAATGCGTTTGAAACTGGGACTAAACAAGCAAAAAAAGATCGTTCCTGGAAGAAAAAAAGAAAGACTTAAATTCCTTTGTTTACAAGGGGACTACAATTGTTGCAAGACACTGAATGGCAAAGGGAAGATTTGAATTTCTCGCTGGACAAAGATCTAGAAATAAGTTATTTATAGAATAAAAATTTGTCAAATGGTCAATGGGTTTATATTTAAACTCTGAAATACTATACAAATATTATGTGCCTTGGATCATAACAAAATTATCTCAAATAGATTCCAATTAGATACATTAATATTGATACATATGTGCATCTGTGACAAAATATGGACATTCTGGTCCTTTGATATCAATAGCAGTTGAATTCTATTACAATCTTGTACAGAAAGGTAATATACAGAATTAAGAAATTCTGCAAATGGCTAAAACCTGGGATGTAGAGAGTCTGCTATGAAGGATTTAAGATATAACTTCTCTGTTGTGCTGTATAAATGATGTACTGATGTTATAGGCAGGGCTGGTAGTACCACCTATGATTAAGGTTGCCTAACACTTCCCAGTATATGATCCTGTTTTCAATTGCTTAGAACTCTGCCAAACTTCAACTGTTTGGGCTGAAATTTTTCATGCTGAATGTCTGCCTTGGGCTGATTGATTGATTGAAAATTTCAAACCAAACAGTTCAGCCATTTCTGAAAACAAGTGTAGGGAAAACCACGTTTTTCATTGTTAAAATTCTGGAGATTTTGGGGGGGAAGCAGGGGGGGGGGAAGAAGAGAAGAGACTGGTGGAAATTTGGCACGGGGTGGCTTGTATGTCAGGGATGTACCTTTTGCTGTTCCTGTGACAATTCCCCCAAGTTTGTCCAAGTAACAAGCCTTTGAAAAAATAAAATCACACATTGCACATGTTTAGTAGAAAGACTTAAACAGCTAAAACTTCCTCATATACCATCCTCACTGAGCATATGCAAGTTTCACAGATCCCAGTACTAACCTGCTGCATGTGCATCATCCCCATAGAGTGAATGAGCATGGTCCCTCCAGCCTAGGGCTATAGGGGTGAAGCTGGACTTTCCCTATAACGGCTGTGCTTCCAGATGCTGGAGGGTCATGGTAGGACTGGGCACAGGAACTGAGACAGGGAGAGCCTGCCTCTCCTGTACTCTCAGTGCCACCTCTGCTGGCACCCAGTCAACATGAGGGAGGAATCTGTATGATTCAAATGTAATGGGACAAAAGCCAAGTCTAGGGCATCGCAGGGGGGAAGAGGAGACAAGGGATGGAGACTGGAACTGAACAGTGGCAGAGGGGCAGAGACTGGGTCTGGCTGCCAGCGAGACAGTGGATTGGGGGAGAAACTGAGTTAATGTGAGGACTGGGAATCAGTCAGGTGGGGCAAAGGGGAGACATAAGACAAGAAGACGGCAGGGGAGAACTGGGACTGGTTGGGCAAAGACACTGGAACAAGGAGCTGGACGAGGTGAAGACACAGATTGGATAAGAAACCTAGGAGCCAGTGTGGATGGGGAACATGGGCATTGGGGTGATGGAAGCAGGCGACTGGAGGCCAGAGGGGAGAGAGTGAGAAAGATTGAGGAGTGGGGGAGGGAACTGGCATTGATTGGGGAGACCAGAGGGAGTGAAACTAGGACTCACTGGGCAAGAAAACTAGGACGGTGCTCAGAAGCCTGAGGAGAGGAGACCAGGACTTACTGTGTGAGTTGATAATCTCAGCTCAGTAAAGGCCTGATCCAAAACTCACAAGGAAAGATGAGTCTTTCCATAGGACTTCACCGGGCTTTAGGTCAGGCCCTAAAAGTGCTCTCTCTGCTTAGTCTAATATTTAGTCATTTAATTAAGGGTCTGAACCTGCCATGTGGAGGGCACTCAACATCTCCCTGGAGGCACTTAGTGCCTCGTAGAATTGTGCCCTAAAATGTTCAATACAGGGCTAAATGGTTTAAAAAAAAATCGCAAAACCTAGCAAACCTCTGTTTATATAAAACTTTGCAATTATCACATATCTATCCCTGATGAGTGGCTATTCATACCTTTATACACTGACAGTCTTCATGAACCCTGAAGTAAAATAATTTGTTAAAGCAGAAACATCTTCATATCCTACAGTTAAGCTGTGTTTCTCAAACATAGCTCACAAATTTCCAGTTACTCAATGGTGGGGAGGGGCGTGAATTAGTCTATTTGAACCAGATTCCCAGTATTATTATATGGTAATCTCTCTGTAGGAGGATTCTGTTAGTCAATCTACTCATTAAAATGACATACACAGAAAACAATTTCTAGAAGAAAATATCTTGAAGACACAGTTCAGAGTAGCAAATTAGCTGAAGGTTAACCTTCAATTTAGCATGGTCCATTTCTCCCAAGGAATTGAACAGCTTTCTTATTAAAGTAGTATGCATATACTTCCAGTACCTGCGCTTGCTGCTTTTTACACTACTAACAGACTCTGTTGCACATCATACTACAAGAAAGATTTATTCTTGGGTCAGTTTCTTCAAAAACCAAGAGCGTAGTTGTCCACGTCAGTATAGCTATTTCAGGGGAGAAGGGGAGGGCGGCGATTTTTTTTTTTTATTTTTAAAGTGAACTAACTATATTGGTACAACCTATAGCGTGGTACAAAAGTGCTTAGACTGGAGTAGCTTATTTCTCTTCCCACAAAGGATAAACTGCATCTGTATAAGCAATTTTATACCAGTAAAACTGCATCCATACTACAGGGTTTGTACTGCTTTAACTATGCCTGTACAATTAAAGCAGTACAACTTGTGCGTGTAGTCAAGGGCAAAGTCACTTACACAAAGTTTATTGCTGAAAAGGATTTTCTCTCATCTTTCACTACATGTATATCATGTTATCTAATTGTAGGGTTGTCTTTCTTAGCATAAAGGAGAACAGATTAAGCAAACAGATTAAGCATCCTAAAGGTTGAAGGTCGGAGTAGAGGGACTACAGGTTTTAGGTCTCTGAAAGAAACTAAGGCCACCATTAAAGGCCAAAAAAATCAAAATCAATGTATGTTTAACTGTTTTATTAACATGCAAGCAAAGTAAATATACAGCTGCAGCCTCCTAATTAAAGAGTAAATTAACATCCCAAGATCTGTTAATCCTAAAAAGCAGCTCTATATAAAATTTCTCTTTGTGCTTTCAGATATCACTTGTTTAAGCTTTTTCCTCCCAATGCACTTATTCTAGTTGCATAGTAGGTGGGAGTAAAACATTTGTTTTCTGAATGTTTGGATGTAATCTCCAAGACACTTACTAGCAAAATATATTGGCACTGGTTTGTAATTCTGTATTAGGAATACTTCTGAAAGTAGAACTGCATTCTCATCCCATGTATAGTCAAGAACTGTACTGCTCACTCTCCCTGCCCTCCAGCCATCTCTATCCTACAGTTTGTCAGACACATGGGAGACAGATATCTTCCACATCAGAGCAGAACAATGCTACAAATAGGAATATAATCTTTCCAAACTAGGATTTCTTGTTTCTTCTGCTGCGGTTGTGCCCCATTTACTGACATTTGCTTGGCCTTATAACCACAATTACAGGCTGAGAGGTTTTTCTCTTTCTCCATATACATTCTTAAGTGTTTCAACAAAACTCAGCTTTGAGAATTTTTTTTTAAATGACAGAAATGGGGGAAAGAAGGGGCACAACACCTTCCACAACAAGTGAATACGTCCTCCTACAATCTTAAAAGTGGACAGTCGCATAAGGCGAAACTGGAAAAGAAGAAAATATTTATGAACACATGTTATTTATATTGCTGGTTGTCTTCCGTACCTCCACTTCTTTACCCAATACTAATATAAACCATTTGGGTTTCAATAAAAACTTCCCCCTAACCATCCAATGTTAAATTCTACTGTATCCCACACTGATCTCATAATCCTTTGTTTAGGACAACCCAAAGATGGGCAAATGACAGTGATATCCAAAATTTCAACTTCCTAATAAGACTATAAAAAGAAAAGCAGTACTTGTGGCACCTTATTTGTTAGTCTCCAAGGTGCCACAAGTCCTCCTTTTCTTTTTGCGGATACAGACTAACACGGCTGCTACTCTGAAACCTGTCATAAGACTATAACTTATGCCTGCTTCGTGTGGCACTCTGTCCCCCTCTGTATAAAAGAGGAGGACATGGGCAAAGAGAAAATTAATTTAAAACAAAACAATAAGCAATTATTGTTTATATACTATTTTCTACCTCTAAAGTACCAAAAAAATCGACACCATTTTTCTATCAACTGTAGCAAAAACAGGATTATTTGGGGAGTTGGTTTCTTAAAAACATACTTTCAACTTTTGTACATCTATAGTTTCCTCTGAGCTTATTCTATGGAATAGATCATCATCATTATCAAATTATTTTTTTAAATCACTTGGGAAAAGCACTGAAAGTAAGGTAATTTTAGATAGTTATTTCAGTAGAGTTATGCCAATACGCACCCGCTGAGGATGTGGCCCATTTTTTTTTAAATGGGCAAGTAGATGTATTTGTGCTTTAACTAACTTAGGTCTCTTTAGGCTGCAGTCATCCTAAAGTTTTGCCTAAATTAGGGAAATGTGGAATACTAACAGCTGTAGGGACAAAATTAGAAAGGCCCAGGCACAAGACGAGATTAAACTAGCTATGGACATAAAAGATAACAAGAAAATATTTGACAAATACATTAGAAGCAAGAAAATGCCCATGGGGAGAGTAGGCCCATTATTCAATAAGGAGGGAAAGACAACAACAGAAAATGCAGCAATAGCCAAAGTGTTAAATGCCTTTTTTATTTCAGTTCTCACCAAAAAGATTAGTAGTGGTGATCGGACGATTAATATAGTGAACATCAGTGTAAATGGGGTAGGATCTGAGGCTAAAATAGGGAAAGAAAAAGTTAAGAATTAGGCTCTTTACACTACGAAGTTAAGTTGACTTAAGTTACGTTGACGTTCAGCCATCGCTGTAATTAAACCGCTACTGAATGTCCACACCATGGGCATCTTACTAGGTTTCCAGCTGCTTTTCAACTGCCCTTGTAACCTGCAAGCCACCCACCTGTGTCAGAAAGCATGTATCCTGCGCTGCTCCTCAGTATTGTGCTGTATGTTTTGAACACAAGGCTATCAGCAGAGCTCAAAGGGGGAGCTATTAACCATCACCCTGACCCCTGCCACCTCCTTGTAGAAGTGACACATCTGCAGTTCTGCACCAGAGGCAACTATTTGCTTCCCTTGCCTTCTGCTATGCCTGCTGCAGCTTTAAACTTTACACAGCACTGCTTCAAGTCTCTATCATAGCCCTTCCCCGCCGTGCCCCAAGCAAGTTCCTGCAGCTGGATTGGAGCTATGCCTCCACAGCCTCCACTCTCCACAGACCCAGGAGATCCACCATCTCCCATATGCTGGAGTGCATTTGCTGTGTGGAGCCAGCGTGCTCAGCTGGGCAGTTGCTATGTTAGCTATCCACACCAAGCAAACAAAGAGCAACTTCAGAACTTCCCAGGGCTTTAACAGGGGAGGGGGATTCACTTGTGTACCTGGCTGCAGGGCAGTGGAGTTCAAAACAGTGACCAGAGCGATCATGGTGAGCATTGTGGGATACTTCCTGGAAGCTACTTAGGGCAACATAAGCAACACAGTGTTTACACTGACTCGGTGTTGCTCTAAATTGCCCTAAGCTCTAAGCCTCTTGTCAAGGTGGTTTTATTATGCTGGCATAACAGGTGAGTTAAAGCAGCGGGAGGAGCATTGCAGTGTGTACACTTCCACTGTTAGGTCAACGTAAACTGGCTTATGTTGACAAAACTGTGTTGCGTAGACATTACCTTACTTAGACATGTTAGAGGTCTTCAAGTCACCAGGGCCTGGTGAAACATATATCTTACAATACTTAAGGAACTGGCTAAAGAGATCTCTGAGCCATTAGCATTTATCTTTGAGAACTTGTGGAGGATGGGAGAGATCCTGGAGGACTGGAAAAGGACAAATATAGTAACTATCTATTAAAAAAACAGGGGGCGGGGAAGGCAATCCAGGGAATTATAGACCAGTCAGCTTAATTTTGGTACCCAGAAAGATTACGGAGTAAACAATGAAACACCTAGAAAATAAGGTGATAAGTAACAGTCACAAACAAATTATGTCAAACCAACCTAATATCTTTCTTCAATAAGGTAACACGCTTTATGGATTGGGGTAAACAGTAGATGTGACATATCTTGACTTCAGTAAGGCTTTTTATATTGTCTCACATGATCTTCTCATAAGCAAACTAGGGAAAAGACAAACCCACTATAATGTAGGTGCACAACTGGCTAGAAAACTGTACTCAAAGTAGTTATCAATGGTTCACAGTCAAGTTGGAAAGGCATATTGAGTGGGGTCCTGCAGAGATCTGTCCTGGGTTCAGTTCTAGTCAATATTTCCATCAATGATTTGGCTAATATCATACAAAGTACATTTGTGAAGTTTGTGGATAATACCAAACAGAGGGATTGCATGCATTTTGGAGGACAGGATTAGAACTCAAAATGATCTTGAACTGGAGAAACTGTCTGAAATAAATAGGATGAAATTCAATAAGGACAAATGCAAAGACCTACACTTAGGAAGGAATAATCAATTGCACAAATATAAAGTAGGAAATGACTGCCTAGAAAGGAGTACTGCAGAAAAAGACCTGTGAGATTATAGTGGATCACAGACTAAATATGGGTCAACAATGTAAAATTGTTGCAAAAAAAGCTAACAGCTTTGTGGGATGCATTAGCAAGAGTGCTGTAAGCAAAACACAAGAAATAATTCTTCCACTCTACTCAGCACTGACAAGGGCTTAACTGAAGTATTGCATCCAGTTCTGGGCATCACCCTGGAAAAGAGGAGGACAAATTGTAGAAAGTCCAGAGGAGAGCAATAAAAATTATTAAAGGTCTAGAAGACATACCCTATGAGTAAATATTGAAAAAACTGGGTTTGTTTAAATCTGGAGAAGAGAAGATTGAGCGGGGACATGAAACTGTCCTCAAGTATGGAAAAAGGTTGCTATAAAGAGGAGGATGATAAATTGTTTTCCTTATCCACTGAGAATAGGACAAGAAGTAATGGGCTTAAATTGCAGCAAAGGAGATTTAGGTTAGACATTAACTACCCTTACAGTTAAGATGTTTTTCCTAAGTACTTGAACAAATTCTCTAGGAAAAGTTGTCAAATTTCCATTGTTGGATGTTTTTAAAAACAAGTTAAACCAACACCCATCAGGGATGGGCTAGATAATACTTAGTTCTGCTTCAGTGCAGGGGTCTGGACTAGCTGATCTCTCAAGGTCACTTCCAGTCCTATATTTCTATGATTCTGTATGGCCCCATTAGCACCCCTGTAGTAAGTTTGTTTTCTGCACTAACTGCCCTCATTTGGCTCAGACATGCTTTGATCAAGGTTAACTGCCTTGTAGTCCTAAATTGTGCCAGTGTGGAGCAGGAGACACAAGGAGAAGAGAAGAGAAAAAGAAAGTCTCCCTTAGCTCCAGTAATTATACTCTGTGTAGTTCTGACATCACAGGAACCTCACCTGCTTCAAAGGAACACAGGGAAGAATGAGCACAAGATAGTCCACGTCTCTCGGTGGGTTTCAATCCCTGAAGTGGGAGGCTGTGCTCATTCTTAACATATGAAAGATGCACATACATTGTCAAAATCATCTCTTTCAGAGGTGCAGAAATTACGGCGGGCTAAGTAAGAGCACTGAGGAGATGGAGACAAGAAACATCCTGGGTGTCTGTTGATGGCTTCCATATGGTGATCTTATAGACAAGATGCAGCCCTTCAGAAGCAGACCTGTGGAACTTGCAGTCGCAGAAGCTCCCTTTGTACCCTAGAAACTATTAAGTCTGATCCTTCCCCTATAATAAATTCATGAGTGAGTTCTGATTGCCTTATAACTTCTCTAAAGCATTAACACACAATGGGCCCTATTCTGTAAGGTCTTCAAAATGACATCATGGTGCACAACACCTTGCAGGATAGGGCCTATTATGGCTATCTTGTCCCGAAGATAATCACATGATCAAAATTGTTCATTTCAACACTTGTCCTTCCCCCCACTCCTATGAATTTTAGAGCCAATATAGCATAAAAGAGCTCAAATCAGGTGTGACATCAGGACAAATCTTCTGTCATGAAGCCAGACCAAGTTCAAAGGTTTCTCGGAGCCAAACAATTTGGCTTGCCCAACGAGCTACAACACTAAGTAGATAACTGCTAATCATGAACCTGCTCTCAGCACTTCTCAAATAGCACACTCCTTTCCACAATTTACTAATGATGACCGTAACAAACAATGGTAACTTTAGGGTTCGAAGTTTAATTCTTACTTATTACTAAACTGATTAACAGTCTTCTGCAAAGTCATGTCTTAAATACAAGATTTTTTAAAAATGTTAATTCATTTTCTGGCAAACAACCAAAAAAACAACCACCCCCCCAAAAAACCCAGCCTTAACTTTTTTTCAATTTACAGCTATTTTGAAACACTGAAAACACTTCCCTCAAGCCATCCCACAGAATGTTCAGATATTAGCAGCCTCTTGAATTAACCTACATTATTTCTAAGTTTATGAATTTCATTTTAAAACCTGCAGTGCCTGGGCATGAGAACAATTTATTAAAATATGAATGCTTACTTTAATGAAGATTGTAAGTACTGTTAGTATTACAATTAAAGGAATATTATTTTGTTTGTAATTTGGATAAATAAGTTATTCTGCCCTTACATATTGGTACAGCATTTTTTTCAGGCTGTGTGTACTTTATGGTATTTTGTACCATGCACTTTATTACTAGGAGAGAAGAATTTAAGATACCCCTCACCGTGTGTCGGTCTCCTTGGCTGCCCGAGAATTTTATTTTGAAGGAGGTTTAAAAAGAGGAGAGAGAGAGAGAGAGAGAGACTTTATACTAAATGAAAGATAAGACAGGTACAGTAGTACCACTTGTTAGCCTTTATTTTGACTGATACTTTTCCTGAGCCAGCAGCATAATTTTCTTTAGCCCATTTCCAATCATCACAATAATTTCCTTTAATAACAGCAATCAAGGAAGAGTAAACAAATATATGCACATTACAATGCTAGGAACAACCTACTTAAAACTATTTTATCCTTCATTAATAATATGCCTAGTTTAAAAAACAACCACCACATAATGCATGAGCACAGGCATGTGCAGGAAAGAAGGCAGATGCATTCTATTTAATTCTGCCAGTCTGTATCTATTCCTTCGTTTGGTTATCTTAGCAAAACAGCTTTTCAATAGAACTTGCAGTGACGCAGCTGAAAGTATAAACAAACATACGAACAAAAAAAGCCTTCAATTCCTATGGAAAACTTCTTTAGACAACAGGGATTGAAGCCCAAAAATGGTGGCACTGTCCACCAAAGCAGCAGAAAAGTGGACCCTGAGTGGGACACAGAATTGTGGGATATGAAAACTACAAGCATCAGGAGTTTAACAAAATGCATAAATGATTGAATGGGAAATGATTGAATTTAATACTGTTAAAGCAAAGTGGAAAATATTTAAATTACTAGAAATGGAAACTTCTGTAACATATCTTGAAAGTAAGTCTTCAGGGCAAGATGTAATCTTTACAAGTTTCATGGCATACAGTAAGATTTTAAAAACAAGGACATTGAAGAGAATAAAATGAGAGCCATTAACTTTTGACCGGCCAGCGTTCCTGGGAACGCTGCAAATGTTTGTGTTGTAAAGTATGAAACATGACTAAGTGATTTATTAGCCCATGTATTTTAACAACAATTAAACGAGTTGGAGTGTCTTTAAGGTAAAGGTCTCCTTCCAATTGACTCTAGAACAATTCTAATTTTGTGTGCACAAACAGTAGTCAAATATATAAATGTTTAAGAACAATCAGACTAACAAACTTGAATATGAAGGGCCCCATAGTGGGATATGCCCAGATTACTTTCTCTCCCTGCTAAAATGAAGGAAGAGTTTTGCAGAAGTCAAGAAAATTAGCCATCTATTAGATGTCACTGTGGTAGTTCTGTATCCACCAAGACCACATTTGGATTCTGCAGATAATACTTATTTCTTTCAGTCACCTGAGGAAGCCAGGATTTTCCGTAAGGCTAAGCAAGAGAAACCATCCAGTAAAATTACAGAAGCTGAGGCAACCAATGGACTGAGTTTTGTCCATCTTGCAAGATTTAGTTCCATTTTATGTTCCCCAAGTATACTAGTTAATTTCTTTGATATTATTTCAATGTGCAAAATATTGCAGAACATTCAGAAAATTAAGTATGTGTAGTATTAAGTTTAAAGTATGATCCCAGTTTCCTACTTTGAGTCGAGGCCATAGACTCTGCCCCAACGCTGAGGGCCCAGGTCACTGCTGTACAAGTTCCTCATTCTGTAGGCGTCACCTGCATTTCTTGTCCCTGGATGTAAAACTTTGCATTTGACTGTATTAAAATGCATTTTCTCTGAATGATCCCAGCATATCAACTGTTCCAGATGGCTTTGTATGACTGCTCTGTCCTTCTCATTAGTTACCACTCAGTCAATCTTTGGGTCATCTACAGAATTTATCAGTAGTGATTTTATATTTACTTCCAGATGATTAATGAAAATGTTGAACAGCATCAAGTCTAGTACTAGAAACACCCCATTCAATGAGGATTTCCCACTGGCAACTACTTTTTGAGGTCAGTCAGACAGCTCTTAATCCATTCAACGTGTGCTTTATTGATATTGTATAGTGCTTTTTTAAAAAAAAAATCAGAATGTCCTGCAGTCCTAAGTCAAATGCAATATTTTTCAATCACTGTATTTTTATAATAAAAATAAAAAGGCACATATCCAGTCTTTTAGCCACAGGATTTCCTGAGGTTGTCTCATTGACCACACAGTCATATAATCAATTAAATGTGACTTCCTATGACTAGGAGGAAACCAGAAGGAACTTACTCATTTGAGAACAGGCATTGCCTGAAGAAATAATATCTTTCAATGATAGCATAGATTATAAATATTCTACAATTCAAAAGTATTGTTTTAAGAGATTCAGTTTTGTGTGTTCATCAAAATGCAATACACAACCAACTACTGAGGAAACAACGGCTGCAAGTCAAACAATGCAAGAGTGTTGTGTAACAAACAATGCAAGTCATAAGATATCAAAACATTAAGAAATTTTGTTTATTTTTAATACAGTACTTATCTCATCTAACAGACTGAGGTATGACTGTTCTAATTATGTAATTTGTAACATAAGGATGTCCTGTTCATTCATTCTATGCACTTTTTAAAATAAAACCAGTATTGCTTGTCAGTATTGACAGCAGATTCAGATTAGAAGTATGTATAAATTTTGGCTGTGTGTATACTAATATTTTTCTTGATATATCCCAAAGTTGCACTGGCACACAGCAATGCCGGGAATGCTGGTGTAGACTCAGTCACTAGCATTTTAATCAAATCATCTAAACCTGCTCTAAGCTCCAACTGTTGCTACCACAAATGAAGCTGCGCCAGTAATAGTACAATAAGAATGTTTAAGAAAGATGCTTGTGGAGACAAAGCCTATTTTTAAAAAGTAGATATTCAGGGCAAAGTTCTCTCTGATCCACACAGTCTATCTCTAGTGCATATTCTACACATTAAGACCTTCAACTAGCAATAGTGATATTTTTAATTGAGGAATGCACAGTAGAAATCCACATTGTATCCATAGGAAATCAACAGAGCAGAATGGGAGGAAGAACTTTGTTTACAGCTGGGGTGAAATGAACACCGGGGTATCACAGTGCTGGCATTAGGACATGTCTTATCTAAGGCCTTGTCTATGCAAGCTGGGGTCTGAATCTACTCTGCACTAGCCTGCCATGAACCAATTGTCTGTATGGACTATGATGCACAATAACGGTTTGTTAATTCAATTCAATCTAGTTGTGCGAAGAGGACTAAATCAAAGCACAATAACTAACTGCTAATTTACGGAGTTCACATGGAGCAAGTGCACGACAAGCTAGTAAGGGGTAGATTCACTTGCCTCAAACTAAGTGTTTTGTGTAGATCAACAGAATCAACATCAACAGAAATGAAATTCACAGAGTATATTAAATTGGAAGGAATTTCAAACAGAGGACAGGGGAGTAACACAAATGGCAGAAAACAACAAAATGAAATTGACTCTGGAAAAATAAAAGGATAACACATATGAAGTGAAAATATTCCTCAACTTATACTAAATGGGAGGGAGCAGTGAAGAAGCAACCCTGAAAGAGACCGAGGAGTGATGATGTCCCTGAAAGATGACATTTCAAATCCAAAGTGGATGGGGAAAAATAGTCAATGCAATTTTGGGCCTTGTCTTCAGTCGTTAAAAAAAGGTGTACTTTTATCATGGGGTAACTAAGACACATGAGCTTTCTTGCTGTAAAAGACACAGTGGAGACAAACCACTTTAATTTTACTGCGAGGTAAATTAGACAAAGTCAGCACTATAGTACTACTAGACATGTGACATTAACAGTCTTCCAAAGAAGCACACACTATGAAATAAGTAGCAAACAAAGCCATAAAAATGTCAAGTCTATTTTCATCACCAGAGATGAAGTTTTAAAAAATGGGAGGGGCAAATAAGTGTCTATTAGTCACAAAGTATTAATCAACCTGTAGAGCGAGCTCCAATCCAATTTCACAGTTCATTACCTAGGATAGATGTCTGTATCAGCTAGCGTCAACCCACGCCAGATGCACTTTTTACAGGGCAATGCTGCACCAAAATTTAGTTTAAAAAATACAACTATTAAAATTGATTTAAAATTCACATAATTGGTGTACAGTCTTTTCAATGTGGAGAAGCCCTGTAATTCATTTAAATTCTACTATATTGTTACATGAAAAAAAAAAACATTAGTAGGAGACGCATATGGTTTTACAATTACCCATATGAACTAGTGGAAACTGATCTGCTAAGAGAATATAACATGTTATCATTACCTCTAGGTAGATGTTTAGAGTAGACTGACACTATGTTAAATATGCAAAGGCAATACAAAACAACATCATCCCTGCCAAATGCTCCTTGTTAATCATTCTTTTTTATGCACCATGATGCATTCAATACAAGGCCTCACATCAGAACTGAGACAAAGCTAGGCTGATCTAGCAGCCAAGTGACCGTGCTCTAGCCAAATAAAGTGCATTAACAGACTCCAAAAGGAGTCCTCATCCAGTTTTCCTCTGACAAAAAGCTGATGATTACAATGAGTAACTTCAGGAAAACAAGGGTAGACAATCTGGTGAAAAATCTTTCATTGGCAGGGAGGATGCACTAGATGACCTCAATCTAGGCCTTTTCCATTTTTAATTTTTATGGTTCTAGGAAAATGAAAGGGCTCTGTCAAGGATGAGTAAAACCTGCACAATAATTGGGGTGGGGGAAGAATTAAACACAGACTAAATACTGCTGTGGATTTTTTTAAGCAATACTTGAAAAACTTATTTTCACACTAATGTGGACATAGAAAAATTACAGTTTGCACTTTTTGCCATCAGAATTTGAGTAGAGTTCCCATCCTGTCAAACTAGAATTCCTGGGAAGAAATTTTAGGCTTTAGTGGAATACCTTCCCTTTCAGGATCTCTCCTAAATGGTTTCTTGTATCCTGCTGAATTTATTTTTAGGCTTGGAAGGATTAGATTTTTATCAGTAAACGTCAATTTCACCACACACACACACACAAACCAACAACAAATATTTCCATCAATGATAATAGAAATTTATGGATAGGCAAAGTGGGAAAATGTTGCTTGAGAATTTATCAGAGTTTGATTTAAAGGATATTTACTTTGTATATTTGACATGTGATGCTGACAATGTGTGTTCTAACAGTTATAAAGTTTTAAATTCCTGAATCTCAATGTCTTGGCATTAAATAATTATTGTCTGACATTTCCAAATTTTCCAACAATGGTGAAAATTTAAATTGATAATCTAAAAAGAAGTTTAAAAATAAATACTATCGTCAGTCAAAATTATAAAAAAATAAAATTTTGCAAAGCCCATTTATTTTATTTTAAAACTCAAGTTTATGTTTCGCAATGGAGGTCAACAATCTCTTTTTGCTGTTGACAATAAGAAAGGGTCTCTGAAAATAGCATAAGCTTTCTATATTGGTTTTTGGAAAAGATCCTATAGCATGGCTACAACTAATATTGTGTGTGTTATCTTAACTGAGTGACAATCATAAATAGGATCTTCGCCCTAGATTCAAGAAAGCACGTAAGTCCATCCTTATTTAGGAAAGCACGTAAGCATGTACCTAACTTCACCCATATGCTGAGGTCTCACTGGCACTTTTTTTGAAAGGAATATCTTTGCATCTCAATAACACAGAATCTCTCCTTGATATATCCTCATCTGATTGGTTAGATTGTGATCAATCAGGAAAAGAGTGAGTTTTTGTCACACTCTATACTGGAAATACTTCTGTGTTAGCTACACCAACGTTCAAAGGTGGCTGTCTGCCAGAACCATGTTTGACAGCTGTTTCAGAACATGGCAGTAGCGAACAGTTTCAATGCCTTGTGTTGATGGGGATTACTTAAGACAACTGTGCTATAAAAACTGTGGTGCATTCTACTCAGCACGAATGTGTTAGTAACAAAGTCTAGGTGTTGAGTGTGGATTGAACTGTAACTGTAGCAGCATATGAAAACTGTGTATGAAGTTGTAAGCTCTCGTGCACAAAATATTATAGATAAAAATCTTTACTTACCCCTTTTACTTACCTGCTAAATTACCATCAGGATTCTGTATTTCCCACAAAACAGTCAATACCATCAACATAATAAAAGCTATTTAAGGGAGGCAGGTTTTTTTACATTATTTTAACTGTTACTGAGGCCATCAGCCATTCTGTGGGAGATAGAACCATGAACTTGGGTTTTGACAGGTACAGTGTCCTTCAGTTCACATATAAAACTGATTTACCTGGAATGTTTAAGTTCATACATATATTCTGCTCATGATTTGGGATCTCAGATTGAAATAATTCTTTTGGACAGCCATTTCATTAATGCTGCCCAATCTTGTGAGAACAAAAGTGGCAACCCAGCAAATTGGATCTGTGGATCTGAAAGTGCAGAGAGGGATCTAGTGGGGAAAAAAAAGCCAATGTAAATTGTAATTAAATTGTTGCCTCTCCTTTACAATTTCACATACTAGCTCTTTGTTGTTTTGTACTGTTCTTGATCTCCCATGCCTCCCACAGTTAGCTTACATCACCTTCAATTTATCACCTTCAAGTGGTGGGAAATTAACAAGAGGTGCTAAGATCAGAAGCAGGGAATACAAACTGAAAAACACCTAGTAAACTTGATTTAATAGTACCAGTGCTATATTCTGAAAATTATAAACCAGACTGTCTTAATTAATTATTAATATTTATTAATGGAAAACTTGAAGCCTTATTTCTTTCCAGTAAGGTTTCCAAACTGGTAATCAGCTGATAGGAAAATAAACTCTTCTTTCTTTTCTTTTATTATAGGTAATGTTTCCCCCACAGCTGGTACAAATTAAAATAATGGAGAGGTGGATGACTACCTGGTGGGAGAGGTTGTCACAGTGAGTACATATTTATATTTTAAAATAACAATGCTTTTAAAAAACAATTAAAAAGTTTTTAAAATTCACAATGTTAAAACTATCTTAATTGGCCCTACTCTACATTGCACTTACTTTCCACAAGGCTGAATTTGGTTCATTTTTTAAAAAAAATGTTGTAAAATTCTTAAAATTTCCTTGTGCTATTTTTGGATGGCAGGCTTCAGAAATACCAAAAAAGATGACTGAAAACCCACTCCAAAAATCACAAAGCCAAATCGCTGAAAGGCATGTCGCTGGCTTACAATTTCAGACAAATTCCAACTCTCAATAGTTCAATGCACATGTATAGGTATCGTTATTTTCCACTATGTTTGAATGGGCAACATGAATGTCACTCAGAAGTACTCATTAAATTAACTCATTTTTATTTTTAATAGAGTGAAATATATTAGAGAATGCTCGATTCCCCTTTATTTTTCAGTATCGACCCTTCTATACGTCATTCTCTCACGACGATCAGTCTATCGGACTCAATTCTCCTCAATGTGGAATCAGGTAAATCCAACAACAGTTATCAAATGAATTTGAACAATACATCTCAATTCCATTTTTAGTACATGTGCAATTTCCTTTCTGTTCCTTACCGTCAATTAAATCAATTTTCGTGTCTCTTTCTGTCTTAGCAGCTATTAAATAGGAATTTATCTTAAAGACCACCAAATCATATTAAAACATAGCCTATAAATAAAATAATGGCTTTCTATTGTGCTATCCACAGTTGTATCTGAGAACCTACAGTGCATCTAATTTAAAAAAAGTCACAAGAGTCAGACAATTCAATACTAAGAGCAACAATCCACTGCTTATCAGGACTCAACACATTACCTTTACAGACTGCCTTTTTAAGTTGCTCTCTGATGAGAAGAAAAGAGTTGGAGTGAGTAGCATAAAAAATGATAGCACTTCCCTATTTCACAACAAGAAGCCTCATGTAAATTTGCATTACTTTATAATCTTGACTCCTTTAGGGCTGAACCCTATCCAGTTGCATATTGGTTCATAGATGCTACAGAAAACAAACAGTCTCGCTTATATATGATCAGCACCAATGTGGTTACTATAAGATGCCTTTTAAACTAGAGTTATGGTTCATTAAGGTTGCACAAGATTTTCAACAAAAACTTGACATGTTGTGTACAGCAACATCCTTCCCCCTTCAGTGACTATTCATGGAGCAAACCAAAACGTAGTTGTTTAAGAGAGGTAGCCTTTCAGTCAATGTGGAGCACAACAGTACTTTACCTTTGAGGATACTTTGGGGTGCTCTTTTAAGACAGAAGTTGCCTTATAAGGGTGGTCTCTTGTACAGGTTGCACTGTTTTTATTTCCCCATGGGGAAACAAAGTGATAACTCACCATGTCAAAAGGAAAAAGGCATAAATTGTATCTATCAATATATTCATAAATCACGCAGAGCAGCTACGTCTGTGCATCTTTTAAAATATAGTAATAATTAGGTTATAAAATAGAAAAGCCAGAGATTTCAGCAGCAGATCCATTTCAAGTTTCTGTTGGATCCTGGAACTGTGCCACTTCTCACATTTTTCCTGAAACTGGCTCATGGTGCTAGTGAAAGGAAACAATTTGACCTCTTTACTAAAAATCAGAGTGTGACTCTCAAGTGGATTTCAATGGATTTGCCTGGCCGATTATTATTGCATAATTTACAGCCATAGAACTCTGCTTTCCTCACCTCCATAGGTCATAAATAAAATAGGTGAAAAAAAATCCCCCAAAGCAAGAGAAAGGAGGGTAATGCAATAAGTGTGGCATACTACATCCTTTTATCTGCACCAGTGAAAGCCCAGCCTCTCCATCACCGTGATGTTGGGAGTTCCAAAAAATTTGGAGAGAGGCACAGTAGTGGCAGAGGGCTAAAGCTCTGCATAGCATGTTTCTCTCTCAACAAGGCAGACAGCAGCAGTACATCACACTCCATGCGCAAACCTCTGAATGAAAAACATGGATATTGTGCAGGCACAAACAGGAATTATGGCAGCATAGCTCAAAGAACCTAGACTGCAGGGGAGAGAATGAGTTAGAGAGCACCTGAGAGCTCTGCAGAGGACCAGCTCCCTCTGTATGTCTGGAGTTTACTTCCCATGGGAACATGGGATTCAAAGTCCTCCCTTCTGAGGAAACCATTCATTGGAAACTATGAGATTAACAACAATTTTCTTTGATCCTTCGTTCTCCTCTTGAGGATCTTGCCACAGAATGGCATGATTCAGACCAAAATTAAATTATTCTGGTTTTAGGTTTTTAATACTTAGCATTATATTTCACTTTACCTACCATTTTCAAAGCACATCACAAACATTAACTAATGAAGCCTCCCAAAATTGAGAGATGGATAACAAGTGTTGTCCACAATTTTTAGATCGAGAAACTTAGAAAAAGAAAAGTGACTTTCCCAAGGCCACCAAGAGAATTAATGGCAGAGTTAGAATTAGAAATATAATCTGAGGTCTGATCTGTTCCTGTCAGATTCCTTTGCGACCAGGAATGGAACAGAGTAATGGCATTTGCTATATCATTCCATTAGGCAGCAGATGACAGATCGCCTTCAGTTTGTTCCAGTTCTTTTCAGGATTGGGTGATGATGGAGACAGGATAAATCTGTGCCTGGGACTTGGCTAGATTTACAAAATATCCCTTTTAAACCATCTCTAAAATCCATTTGCTTGATATGGAGAACAATCCACAAACTGAAAAAGATTACCACCTTCTCAGGGTTTCAGTCCAGACTAGGCTGCAAGGAACTTTATGGACTGGTTAAATGATCATGTGGATCTATTTGGAAAGTAGCCTTCATCTTCCACTGAAGAAGCTTCTCTTTCTGATCTTGAATTTTCCTGACTGGTTCTGCCAAAAAACTGGTATTCTCTTCTATAGCATCTAGCGAGGATCAGTAACTTCACGGCCTTAACTGGCAATTCCACCACCACCCTGTTCTTCAGGTACCCCAATACTTTTCCACCTGAATTCACAGAGGCTGCCAGGAGTAGTTTAGCCTGCACATCCAATTCCCAGTGGCTCAAACACCTATGTCAGTGAGTCACATTATTGAAGCCCATTATACTGCCTGAATTCTGAAATGCATCAAGGGCACTGCAGACAAAGATTGCAGCCAGAGAAATCTTCAGTTAGATAGGGTGGAGAAAGGCTTCCAAGCCTTAGGCCTATCTAAGCTTGAGAAAGATGTTTGCAAACTAAACACACTGGAAAAGAAGGACTGCATTTCCTAGACTGAGACCTTCTGTGGGCAAGAGAAAGGAAGAACAGCTGAGTCTGTCTGACTTTCCCCTTTTGGGGACTAAGATATCCTCTATATCAGCGGTTCTCAAACTATGGGGCGGGTCTCTAAGGGAAGCACGGAAATGTGTCAAGGGAGGTGTGAGTGTGTGGGTTTGTTTGGTGTGTTGGTTTTTTGGGTTTTTGTTTGTTTTTAAGAGCTCTGGCTGTCAGCCCAGGTGGCTGGGGCTCGTACAGAAGGGTCGTGCACAGCTGGGCAGAGGAAATAAAGGGGACAACCAGAGCCCCGTCATCCGGACTCACTCCTGCCCAATTCTCTCATCAGGAGGCAGCCTGGGCTCAGGCTCTCCTTCCCCCCTACACCAATCCCTAATCTAGAGGCAGTGGGGCTCCAACTGTCAGCCCCAAGGTGTCAGCAGCAGTACAGAATTTAAGGGGGACAATGGGGTGCTAAGTCTGCTGTGAAAACTGATATTGATGAATATCACTTTTCACACTGCCACCCTTACTTCAGTGCTGCTGCTGGCAAGGTACTGCCTTCAGAGCTGGGTGCCTGGCCAGCAGCCGCTGCTCTCTGCTCTGCCTTCAGAGCTGGGCGGCGGTATATGTACTTGTGGAGAGGTCAGGGGGCATAAATGACTACAGACACAAAGAGGAGCCTAAACAATTAAGTTTGAGAACCACGCTCTATTTTGTTCCAACCTCCTTGCTCTGAATTAGAGATGTTTGTCTTCCTTCACACAGCCACTTCCAATGGGGTATTAACTCTTTTCTTGGGGTGCCTGCAATGGGAGGACCTCTTTTTGTAGCCCCTTTCCCTCACCTTCCCATTCATTTCAGAGTGAAGGAACTCACTCTGGAACTCCCTGGAGGAATCTTCGGATTGGAAGGAGAAGAGGAGAGCACTGTTTGCTCCTCCCATGGCTGTGTATTGGTTTCTTCCAGAGACTGTCCTCTTTCCCTGCAGCTCACCAAGCAAGGTTCCTTTAGTGGGCCTGCAGGAAGAAGGCATGAGATTTCTCATGGGGTTGGGGGCATGAATTGAGCCCCCTGAGGAAGATCATATGGCTCCACTCTTTTGGAGAAGATAACCTAGCAGGTGCTACAACTAAAAGTTTTGTTACCTCTACCCAGTGGGGAACCTGTCTCCAGCTCTACAAATCTAGCATGTACCCTGAAGCAGACCACTTCAAAGAGCAACCCATTTGGGCTGTGCTATCTGAGAATATCAACTGGGAGACACCCTGTTACAAGAGCAGAAAGGGTTGTAGGGTAGCAGCGAATGTACCCAAAGGTCCTTTACTGTGTTCTCCCTGTTCCTTGATATCTGACCTGAGATCAATATCCTCCTCTGTTTTTTCTGAGCCAGTAAGGGAGGTGATGTGGTTTCGCTGCAATCAATGGATGGAGGCTGTGGGTTCAGGCTCCAGTGTTTTGAGCATACCCTTTCCCTTGGAAAGAGTCTGATGACTGTTCTTCCTTAAGAGTTATGGGGAGTAGAGCACCACTGGATGCTAATTACTTTTACTTCCCTGCCTTTACAATGTGCCCCCGACAGGGTTAACTAAAAATTGGGAACATCCTATATTTTTTATCTTCTTTCCCACAGCAGCCACTCTGCCTCACTGATTTCTCTAATACTCATTATGTCATGTCTTTAAGACTGAAAGTTATTTGGGGCCAGGATTGGCACATATCTTTGTACAGCACCATAGCAAGACAGGACCCTGATGTTGTTGGCCTCTAGGAGCTGGCCTCCTGCCAATCACTATATTTGTGAAGACAGCCTGGAGGAGGACAGAGCCCAAGCAGCAGGATCACACTATTCTACCCTTATGCAGAACCAAGGTTCTGAGGAGAGTAAAGGGATCTGAACCTACCAGGGTACCAAGTTTCCACCCTGTAAAACTACAGGGAGCACTCTGCTAGAGGGAATAGGCTTAAGGGCTTTGCATTCTTTCAGAGCTGCGTCAGCACTGGACGCTCTGGCCCCTTACTGCACTGTTCTGGCTCACTCACTGGCTCTTCAGGGTCGCTCAACCTTCACGGTCATCTTAATGAAGAAAGAGAAACAGGAAATCTGCTCTGCAGTCAGTAAGATTGAGATCATGAGCATGGGCTCAAACATCTTAGAGCTGGACTTCTTCTGGCTCATCAAAAGGGAATTTAGGCACTCACCTCCCTGAAGAATGAGGGGAGTCTGCATCTCCTCACCAGAGTATGTGCTAACAGAGAGACGGACTCAGGCAGACCCTCTCACAGTAAGATCATCAGTGAGGGACCCAGCTTCCAACTCGACAAGACACAAAAATCTACACCCACATATTCTATGAGAGGAGCAAAGGAGTCAGAACAGTGCAAGCTTGGTTTTCTTTCTAGTTCATCTGCCATGTTGTACTCTGAAGGCAAGAAAGGATACTAATAGGATTTAAGGTTTGTCTTCCATGCTGAACTACATGAAGAAGAGGAGCTCAAGCTACTGGAGTCTCAGGTGAATAGAAAGGAGGGCTTTCCCTTCTTGCAGCACAACTCCAAATATTCTGGGGCTGCATGAAAAACCTCTCTTTTTGGTTTCAATTTCTGTCCTATAATAGTGAAATCTGGAACTGGCTCCCTGAAGTTCTGGAGGCAGAACTCAAAACTGATTGATTGGTTCTTCAGAGGCCGGGCTGAACTCCTTCCGGCCAATACTTAACAGTTCTACTTCTGCCACCAAATATGCAAGAGGGCTAAGGAGTCACTGTTACAATATGTGAGCCCTTACTATGATAAAGAAATGCCTGGAACTTCGGCAACAAAGTAGATGTTAAACCTCTCTCTCCAGATCTTAAGAAGAGGAGCATTTCCAATATACACAACCCTGCCACTTGCACAGGAACAACAACATAGTGCTCTGGCCCTGAAAACGGTTAACCAGAATGCATAGAAAACTTCCATTATCACTGGAGCTGAATATTATCTTTTGGCCACAACAGCTGAAACAGTACAGTTCAGAGTAAGTGGTTGGAGTTGGAACTGAGATATGGCTGTTTTTCCTATTGGCTCTGAAGCATGTTACTTTAAATGGTCAAACATCATGCCTGCTGAAGCAACTGTGGTTTCCCCAGGCTCCCCCATCAAAAGTAACTTAAAAGTCAATGATCAAGGAAAACATTTTGGATTGCATCACTAGACCTGAATTATGATCTTACAAAAGGAAAGACAAAAGCTGTGAAGCATCAAAGTAGATTGGCAGACGCCTTTCCCAGAAGTAGAGTATGTTCATCTATAGATTGTTACAAAGCTATGTCAGGAAGAAGTTCTCATGTGAAGATTTCTAAGGGTTCACTGGTAAGTACTGACATCAAGGAGGGAGAAATAAAACCCAGAATCCTGCTGTTTCATTTTATTTTGGGGGGCAGACTCCAGATGGTCAAATAGTTGGTTCCCCTCTATCCACTCACTTGATTTCAGTCCCAAATGACTGCTTCTTTATCTCTAAGAAGGTGACTGGGGAAAACCTGGGTGATATTTAATCTCTTCCAAATAAAAAACATACTTCCCAAAGAAATAGTTCTGAGAAACTAGCTGTTCAGATCTATTTTACATGAAAGAATGATGAATGGATTGTAACATGGCAACCATACATAAACAGTCTGCATGGATCTCATGCAGTGCACAGTTTATGCAGATGATTTAGTTTGGGTAAATAAACAGAGGATCATGTAACTTAGAAGTGAATTTAAAAAAGGAATTTATGACAACAGTTAAAATGATGTAAACAAAGATTTTGGTTTACACTGTTCTAAAATCTATTTCTAAATACAGACAAATTAATTGAAGATTGATAATTTCTCTTAGTATCAAACCTAATAAATTGAAAAATATTGTACACATAGTTTTATTATATGCAGGGCTGATAGCACTACTTATTATGAAGGTTGCCCAACACTTCCCATTATAAAACCCTGTTTTCACTTGCTTAGAGCTTTACCAAACTTTTACTGTTTGGGCTGAAACTTTCCATGCTGGGTGTCTACCTGAGGCTCACATTTTTCCCCCCAGCCAAAATGGTTCATCCATTTCTGAGAATGAGGCTAAAGAAAGACATTTTGTTTAGCCCATGTTAAAAAATTCTGGCAACTTTTTCTTTAAGAAGCTTTAGTACCCCAATGCTTTGGAGCAGGTACTTGAAATTTAGCACGAAAGCGGCCTTTGTGACAGGGGTTTTATTTATTTATTGCCGTTCCTGTGAAAATCTGCCTAAATCTGGCAAAGTAATAAGCCTTTGTGGAAAACACAAAACAAAAAACAAAACAAAAACAGTTCACGCATGCTCAACAGAGCCTTGCTAGAGACTGACAGCTAACCTTCTTGAAAAGTTCATCCACATAAGGCCTCGGATTGAGCAGGACCTTCCCTGAAATTGCAGCTCTGGCGTGCTATGGGCCAGGGATGAAGAAAAGAAAGGACTTGGACACGGACAGCGGGAGGAAATTGGAAAAAAAGGGTCAAGCATGGGGGTGGTGAGGTAACAAACAGAAGACTATGCCCACTGGAGCAAACTCCCCTCCAGAGCCTGGAACGGATCCCAAGGTTCCTGAGACTCACCATTCCTCTGCTATCGGCAAATGTATGTGAAACCCACTAGCAAAGCAGGGGTCTTACAGACAACAGCCTCCTTCACTGCACAACCCTGTTCCACTCCGAGAACACGTTCATCTTCGTGTGGAAAAAACAGTACGCAATCATGTAATTAAAGGCTGTATTATAATACACATGCACAATGGAGATGAATTAAGGTTACACAGACAACCTTAATTCTGTCATTTTCTAACTCTTCAGTGCTTGACTTTGCAACATATTTATAGATATTTATATTATAAAACAAAACAAATAAAATGTGTTCAGTAGAAAAAGAAAATTACATTGCAAAAGGTGCCTTTTCAAAGCATCCAAGTGACTTAGGAGCACAAGACCCACTGAAAGTCACTTAGGGGACTTTAAAAATGCCATTCAAAATGCACATTTATTTAACATATGGATTCTAACTGGAAGAGTCGGGGGGAGATTGCAAACAAGTCTAAGAGAGTCATGACCACCCTTCCTCTCTTTATGGCTATATGGGATTCCCTGAAAGTTTTTTCACTTGTAACATGGGGTCACAGTATGGAAAATGTAAGGAACATTAAATTATAAAGGTCCTTAGTGTCCCACTTTAATAAGATAATTTTAAAGCATTTCAAGAAATACATACTAAATAGCCAAAATCCTATCCGTATCTATTTTTATAGCTCCTTTATGGAAAAATTTGATTTTTTTCAAGCTCTTACATGATCAGAAACTTTCTTAGCTGCAGCAACAGAAGCTGCATATAATATTTAGAGAGCAATATTCAAAGCACTGCCTTTTTTTCACCTAAGAGGAACTAGTACATTTTGTACCTACAAAATCTATTTCCCACTCACCAGTAGTATTCACTGGCAATTCAGACACCTAACCATCATCAGTTTAAGATCTCTTTTTTAAAAGTTGCTAGGGCCCTATCAAATTCACGGTCCATTTTGGTCAATTTCACAGTCATAGGATTTTAAAAATCATAAATCGTAAATTTCATGATTTGTTATTTAAATCTGAAATTTCACTGTGTTGTAATTGTAAGGGTCCTGACCCAAAAAGGAGTTGGGAGGGGTCAGAAGGTTAATGTGGGGGGGGGGTTGCAGGGCTACTACTCTTACTTCTGTGCTGCTGCTGCTGGCGGCAGCTCCCTTCAGAGCTGGGCAGCTAGAGAGCAGCCCCTGCTGGCCAGGAGCCCAGCTATGAAGGCAGAGTCACTGCCAGCAGCAGCGCAGAAGTAAGGATGGCATGGTATGGCCACTTTTACTTCTGCACTGCTGCCTGTACAGCTGGGCCCTCAAATCAGCAGCCACCTCTCTCCGGCCGCCTAGCTCTGAAGGCAGCAGAGCAGAAGTAAGGGTGGCATGGTATTGCATTGCCACTCTTACTTCCCTGGCTGCTGCTGGTGATGTTGCCTTCAGAGCTGGGTGCCTGGCCAACAGCCAGTGCTCTCCAGCCACACAGCTCTGAACATGGTGCAGAAGTAAGAGGGGCAATACTGCAACCCCCCCCTAAAATAACCTTGCAACCTCCCTGCAACTCCCTTTTGAGTCAGGACCCCCAATTTGAGAAACGCTGGTCTCCCCTGTTAAATCTGTATACTACAGAGTAAAAGCATACAAAAGACCAGATTTCACAGGGGAGACCAGATTTCAGAGTCTGTGATGAGTTTTTCATGGCCGTGATTTTGGTATGGCTCTATTCATGACTGCAAAAATAACCTGCCACGTGAACTGATATGCTACCACCAACTAGCTACAGGGCCACTCAGTGGTGCTGAAACAATTTTTATAGTGAGGTTGCTGAAAATGGAAACTATGTATTTGGGTTGTTATTACTACTACTAAAGTCTATGGCATTTTTGAGGCATTGTGACCTTCACTCTGCACATCAACCAGTAACAGGCGAACAAACCAGGTGGCGCAGGAAATGGATTTGAAGGACAAGAATATAAAGCCATTACTCTTGACTTAATCCAGAGCTGACCTACTGACCTCACAAGTGGGGTGGGGAAAAAACATTAGATCCAACACACTATATAGAAGGAAGCCTCTGCTGTCACTAGAAAAAGACAAGAATCCTCAGGAAAATAACTTTTCAGCTAGTCTTGAAGTTCAGCTCAAGGGAATCACCAAAGGAGAGACTATGTATTAATTTAATGTGTGTGTGTGTGTGTGTGTGTGTGTGTGTGTGTGTGTGTGTGTGTGGAGAAAGAATACACCAAAGAAATGCATGATAGTGTTGTACAAAGGTTTCCTCAGCATGAGATGGGGATGACTGCTTTACTCATAAAAGGCATTATCAAGGTAATCCAAAACAAGTACCAACATAGGGTCTGATTCTCCACTTGCTTGCATCTTGTGCAGTCATTAACTTCTGTGCAATGTGAATATAAAATACTGTCATTCTGATCTGATATCATTTTACACAAAGGTAAACGACTATAAAATGTTTAAGGTACTGAAGAATCAGGATGAAAATCTTTACACCATATCATGTATTTTGTTTACATCATACTTTCAAGAGAATTACCTTATAATTGTTTTAAGTAAGCTTTCATGTTTTTATTGTAACTATTTTCTGTATCCATCCACTTATAAAAGCCAGGTTGAATTAGTATCATGGGTTCAACTGTACAGGAAGGAGAGAAAAATAACTAATTTTAGTCACTCTCAAGATTTTCCAAAGTTAGATACAAGTGCTGTATTCCACTGCAAATGTGGAGAGAGAGAGAAGATTCCCAGGTCCTATTCCCAACCAGAAACCAGGACCCTTAGGCACTACTGTAATAAAAATAAATGAGGAAACAGTGGGGTCAGGGAATAGTCACCTCCACAGCAGCATTCTCCATCACCCTAGAGGACTTTCTGCACAGTTCTGGAAAATATGCATGTGGGATGGAGGAACAGAACAGAGCAGATGTAAGGAACAGGCTGATAGCAAGATCAGGGAGGTAAATGCCAACCTCCCACTTTCCCCAGAAGAATTTGGTGAAACCCTCAAAGGAAACCTGCACACTAACTCAGCTGTGTAAGGGCCAGAAATTTCCAAGCCATCACAGAGTATTTATTTATGAACACAGCTTTTGCAATTAGAACTAGGAAGACTGATCAAAAACTATAATAATTGTGGAGATTCGAATTTACCATAAAACAAAAATCTTAAATGACTGCAAGTTTTTCTAACAATAAAACCAAAATCTATTTTTTAAAATCTTAACTGAAAAATAAATCCATCTCCCTATTAAAGAGATCATCATTTTATTTTTCAGACAAAAAAATCACTGATGTTGTTAATGTACTATGCAAGACACTTTGTATTATATAAATTATGTGGTGCCTGGAAATAAACTCCACTTGTGTTGTACAATCTCATGAATAGTTCTTGTTTTTAACAGGACTATAAAGCAAAATTCAGTGATTCTATCCTGGGCACATTATGAGTGAGACTATAAATATGGACAAACATACCTCAGAGCACCATATAAAAGTATTTAAAAATCCTTAAACATGACACACCATTACAAAATTAACTAAGGTCTAGTGTATCCACTCCCATGCGGAGGATCCATGGGAAGAAGGCACAAAGGCCAGGAAACAACTTGGGTTCACCGTGTACAATTTCCGTAGAATCATTTCCTAAAGGTGAGATATTTCAGAGGTGGTGGGAATGGGCAAGAAGCAGACTCCTGGAGACGAGCAAGGAAAGCCACTTCCTAGTCGACAGAGGCAATCACATAGAGCAATTGCTCCTCTGTGCTGTCCCACTGCCTTTACTCGCCACTGGCAGCAAGACTACTTGAGGAGCTGTGTTATCATCAAGTAATAACTCTTTCAGACAGTACTAACACCCACAAGGATTTCCAATGGGTAATTCACTGGGTTAGCTGAAAACTATACCAAGAAGAGTTTCTATCACCAGAATTGCCTTCCTCAAACTCCCCCATCTCTCCATAGCTTCAAGGGAAGGGCTTCCAGGAAATCCCAAGGGGGATTGTATTACGGTGTAGAGCTACATCTTTCCCCTTCCCTACAGCAGTTAGCTTCACAGCACAAAAACAGGTTACATGATTTAGATTTCAGCTAATTCAATAACTTGATTACCTGAACATCTCCAAGAATCTGGTCCAAAATACACTGAACTCAACAGGAGTCCTTCCATTGACTTCAGATCAAGCCTTAAGTGTTTTTAGAATTAGTGTTCACAGATCTTCTGAAATAACTTTTCTTGGTAATATCACTAGAATATTATTAGCTCCTTGGGAGACTGGACGAAATATTTTCAAAGGTAAAGATGAAACCAGTGTAAAAGGAGGAGGTCCAATTCAAACCACATGTACAGCTACTCTGAGTATAATTGTTGCAAACATCCTCCTGACTTCTGAAAGATATTTTTTTCAAAGTACCCCACTGATTAAGAAAAACATAAGCACCACCACTGTAAACTCTCCTATTCTGAAGCAGAGAGAGACTGCAAAGAGGACATCACAGCAACAAAGTCACAGAATGATGGCTCCAAATCTGTTAGGCAGACTTCTCTAGTAAACTTTATTACACTGAGAGGAGGAACATCAATTTACCATTTGGGAACTATATGAAGAGGTTTTTTTTTTTAAATCACTAGTTTAAAAACACACACACACACACACACACACAAACTTTCAGGTAGTCCCATAGTAAATAACCCTGTCCAAACCTTAATGCATACGAAGATACATCAGATGAATGAACCTAATCCTAGGTACTATTCTGCCACTGGATTGCTGTGTTTTAATAAATCATAGAACCTCCGTGCCTCAGTTTCTCCACATATAAGATGATAATACTTACTCACCTTTATAAAGTACTTTTTGATATTTAGCAAAAGCCACTATACTCAAGTGTAAAGCATTATCTGTCCACAACTTTCTCCCTGACAACTTCTCTAGCTACAGAGAGCTCAAGAATGTATACACAACTCACATAAGGACGTCAATTAGTATCAAAATAGCGTGGTTCATAAGTGACTCCTCCGTTTCTGTTTATTTGGTTTAACAGATTTGAAAGGACATGAGTAGGTGAAAATAGATTTTAAAAAACTAAACTTCTTTACATGATATTAATACTACCTTAGATGTAAAATAAATTCTGTTTTAACAATCTGATTTATTTTCTGTGTTTTTATAATGTTTGTTTATACCCTAGCACTTTGCTTGGAAACTAAATTAGTCATTTTCACCTTCTGTGTCCAATGTTGTTGCTGTTTCAGTTCAGAACATTTACAAATGAATGTTTAAAACTTCTCCCCAAAAAATGACTTTTCCCCCCCTCCAAATGTAAGGACATTTCTGTTCCTATTTGGTTTTGTAACCCCCACTTTATTCCCCTCTTTTATTTTAACAAGCAATTTAAATTTAAGGTTTGCAACTACTGATAATATCCCTTTCAAAAAATTCTCTCTCTGAAAAGATGCCAAAATAATGATGTACAAGAATTTTTGCTTTGTAATGCAAATGAGCCAGACCAAATTCTGCTTGCATTTACATCAGTTTAAATTCAGAGTAATTCCTGTGGAATCAATGACGTAACTCCACATTTACATCTGTGTAATGGACAGCAGAATTTGGCTCACAGATATTGCCTTCTTCTTACCAATATGAGTCATGATTTTGACCCCACAGCGGTATGTCACCTCATGCTATTTAAACTATAAACACGAAAAAATTGTCCCAATTACTAGCATATATTTTCACACAGTCCATCTTTTCTATAAAGTAAATGAAACTGGCCTCTAAGATCCACTAGTGAGCCTGGCTACACTATAATACAGTACTTCAACGCCTGTACTTCCTTTAGTTAGTTGTACTGATTTTTTAAAATACTGATCAAAGGGGGTACAGTACACAAGCGGTTATTAGTCAATGCAGAACATTTACACTGTAAATTTTTAAACACCAAAAATTTGCAATAATCAATGGGGAGTCGACGTTGTTTAATTCTGAAGACATTACTGTAGTTTGGTGTGCCTGAATTGGCTCCCATTGAAGCCTATGGGAGTTCTGACCCAGACTTCAATGGGAGCAAAGACAGGCCCCCTAAAGGATTATCAAAAACAATGGTCAGCACACCATGAAGAAGAAATCCTTGTAGCTTTGCCAGAATTACTTCATTCACCATATTCACCATATGGTGCCGTTTTCCTCTGCCCTGTCCCACAGGAAATGATTTTGTACCCTTGACGCTATGATAGCAGTACAGATTGACCTTCCCACCCTGCCACAGCATTCTTTTCACAGCGCTGATGTTCTTGGAGAAAGAGAGGGAGGGAGAGAGAAAGAACTGGACAAGACAAGTTTAAGAGCACAAAACTGAAAAACTAAATTAAAAAACAAGCACAGCTGGTAGTTTAACATTAGAAAACTGTCATGAACATCTACCAGCTCAGATTACTCAACTGTCCGTACTAGAATGGTTAAAATGATGCAAAAACTATTTTACTTTCTCATAAAAAAATTACTGGCCCCATGCAAGTGACCTCGTCTACCTTTGATAGACACACAAATGTTCTGTTACAAGAAATTATTTCCTTAAACTTGGGAGTGGAGGAGAGAACCAAGAAGCTGTACCATACCTCACAAGTGATCCAAGTTGTTAAAGAATTTGTTGATAAAACACAGCTATTCTCATTTATTAAAAGAGAATAGTTTAAATAGCTCTTAGACTAGTTTAAATAGCTCTTAGATACATCTCTACCCCGATATAACGTGGTCCTCGGGAGCCAAAAATATCTGATGGTGTTATAAGTGAAACCGCATTATATCGAACTTGCTTTGGCCTTGAGCATTTCTGTTATTAATAGTCACTTCCCACCCTGACTGACCCCTCAGAACCGCCGACCCATCCAACCCCCACCCCGCTCCATTTCCCCTGTCTGCCCCGCCCCCTATCCACATCCCCGCCCCCTAACAGGCCCCCCCAGGACTCCCACACCCTATTCAACACCCCTGCTCCCTGTCCCCTGACCGCCCCGAGACCCTCTGCCCCTTATCCAACCCTTGGCCCTGGCCCAGGACCCTTAACACACCGCTCAGAGCAGCGTGTCGGAGCCAGATACGCTGATCTGCCGAAGCATGCAGCCCTGCCCCCCAGAACACTGCTTTACCACGTTATATCCAAATTCATGTTATATCGGGTCCTGTTATATCGGGGTAGAGGTGTATTTGATTTTGCTGCAGATGAGCGAGTTAAAAGTGATAGTCTAAACATCTAACAGTCTTACTACTTAAATAACAAGATAATATACAAATAAGTTAGGCAAGTTACACAAAAATCGCATTACAGTTTATGTGATATGAAGTTTTTATGGACAGTTCAGTACTGCAATACTCACAAGTTCTTTGTGCTTTAGAATCTAAGGCATCCTGCTTGAGAGATACCGGAGCAATTTACTCCATAGTTTGCAGCTTATGCAGTAGTTGCAGAAACAGAGGCATTTGTGATTAACATCATGACATCTTTTTTACACTCTTGACAAAACAGACTAACTGGCCAGAACAAGGACATGCGATTTAAAACAACTTTGCACGATTGCCTCTATCTTTCCAATAGTTTTGGATTTAAACCAACTAGTCACTGACTTGGACAGGGTGACAACCATGTGATCAACAGTAGTCAATTCTAAGGATACGTGATTCAGCAATAAGAGGGCAAAACACCCTGGGGCTGTATCTCTCTCTCTCTCTAATGGGGAGGTGAACATAAAGTTCAAAGGATTAATCTCAAGGTATTTCCTGGAAGATGTGTCCGCTCAAGTGGGAATTTTAGGGAGTACAAAATAGATGGAAATATGGTCACCCAGCTCTGTGGCTCCCCAGGAATCTCATAAAGAGGAGACACTGACAAGCACGAGGGCAGGATGGGGCAACACGAAGGTTCAGCATCTCCATGCTTCTATTTGGTCCTTCCCTCTTTTCCCCAGACAGTACAGCTCCAGTATAAAGATGCTGCTCTTGGCTAAATCGGTCAGCTTTACAGTAGGAGTCATGGAAGAAGGGCCAGAGACATGGGCGAGTGCCCAGGGTGCTCTGGTCAGGGGCAGAACAACGTGGTCAAGAGGCTGCAGAAGGCCCGTGCCCACCTGGGGGGCAGGAGGAGGGGATAAAGGGGGCTGTGGGGCAGGAGCCAACTCTGCCACCACTCTACCTGCTGCCGCTCTGCCTGCTGGAGTGGCCACCCATTGCTGGGTGAGTAGTACATAAAAGGGCATCAAAGAAAGTTCACCTAGCGCACCATTTTCCCTAAGGCTGGCCCTGCATGGAAGAGACTTTGCAGTGGTTAATGCTGGCTCAGGCAGAATTAATTCTCAATGGGATATCTATGCAGATATTCATGAGGGAAGCAAGAGATGATGTTACAGAGAGCAGCTGGTCCCCAGCTTCCACCCCCCTCCCAACCTAACACATTACAAGTATATACAGCTAATGTGAACCAGCATCATCATTAATAACACTTTTGACTGTAATTAGGTGCGTCAACCCCAATAGGAAGCAGAATTTTTCTTCATTGTCAGGTTACCAGAATTACTGATGGCCACCAACCAAAAGCCATATCCTTTCAGAAATTACTGAAAAAAAAAATTGGAAAAAGCAATTATTTAAAGTTTTATGCAGACAATGTTATTTCCCCCTCCTGCCCCCATCCCCCCCAAAACCCCTATGTTTCAGAATTAATACTCCCTATCCAGGTGTTTAAACAAGCGTTTCAGCTAAACTAATAAAAGGGAGATTTTTTAGTCATCTCCTCACTCACTTCACAAGAAAAGCTCTACAGCGATTGCCTAAGGCAGTGCATGATCCATACACAGACACAAATCTATCTACTTATGTAGTTAAAATTATTGCAAGACAATGAAAAACAACACAAATGAAAAAAAGTCAACTTCATAACATGGTAACATATACCATACATCGTTGTTTCTTAGCAGCCATGATTTCATATAGGGGATTGTTTGTCTTTTTTAATATCTGAGTCTGAATTTTCATCCCTGACAAGATTTCCATCATTCCTCAGTTTTACAGACAGGTGTAATGCAAGACAGGTGTAATGCAAGAAAGCAGGTAAGGTACCAAATTTTTTTTAAACCCACTAGACAATTTTTAAAGATAGTTTGGCCATTTTTTTTTTCATAAAGAGTTAATAAATAACTTTGGCAGATGCCACTGAAGTTTAAAACAGACCTACTATTTCTCTAGCCAATGGTGGGTTTTCTAGGCATGGGGGAAAAAACAAATGCAGTTTAAAAAAAAAATTTGAAATACAATGCCTAAAATGACAATAAGAAGTGTAGCTAGAATGAAGTTACATTTCTCCATAAACTTCTCTATTTGTGTAAGAAAGCTGCTCCCATAACTTGCCTCTGACAGATCAAATCATGACAAGAACAACAAAAATGTCTTTTGTGTCAGACACTGCTGAGATTATAAAAGAACTCTTTCAAATTATCCCAAGACAGAATGGCATAGTTCATCAAGTGCTTTTCATGGGCTGGGGGAAATAACACAGCTGCTCTAAGTCTGCCAAGACAAGAATCAGTGTCTTTCAATTGAGCTATATCTAAGGCAAACAGGCTAAAAAAAAAATGGTCTTATCTCTACACAACTGCCTTGTGGCACTTTCCATCTGAAATGCTAAAACTCAGATTTTTTGGGTGTGTTCAAGAACTATTTTAGGTAATTACCTTCGGGCTACAGAACACATGAATACATAGACACTTATTTGCAAGAAATATATATTATTGACATGAAATGACCCTTCTTTGGAATTCTATCCATACTTACAAAGTATACCATTTATGGAACAGAGAGTCCAGCTATTCCTATGGGAATCTGAAAACTCTCACTGAGCATTACCTCAGTCAATATGGACATGGCAAAAATTGTGACTCAAAAACTGTACGTAGCCTGGTATAGTTCTCACAATGGCAGAAAAAGCAGCTAAACCAACACTGCACTAGAAAGCTAGAATAAGAATGCCAGTTTCTATTTGTCCCACTTGTTGCCATGAATGTGAATTGGCACAATATTTAAACAGAGCATTTCACTACAAAAGAGAGTGTGGTAAATGGGGAAAGAGCTATAATGAGGGAGAGTTGCAAGTACCATGGGACAGTGGTGTCCCAAAAGTACTAACACTATTATCTGTAACCATTGTGCAACCCAGATCACAAAAGTGTTCTGCCACCACCTTCCTCATTACAATGCAGATTTCTTGAACTAATAGTTTTTTTTAATTACCATTTCTCTCTGGTCTCTAAAAACCTGAACATTTGGATAATGATGTCCACATCGACATACCCTGAAATCAGTTTTGATTTTAATAAGCTCTTGTCATAAATATAAAGGGAAGGGTAAACACCTTTAAAATCCCTCCTGGCCAGAGGAAAAACCCTTTCACCTGTAAAGGGTTAAGAAGCTAGGATAGCCTCGCTGGCACCTGACCAAAATGACCAATGAGGAGACAAGATACTTTCAGAAGCCGGAGGGGGGGAGAAACAAAGGCTCCCTCTGTCTGTATGATGCTTTTGCCGGGAACAGAAAGGAATGGAGTCTTAGAACTTAGTAAGTAATCTAGCTAGATATATGTTAGATTCTGTTTGTTTAAATGGCTGAGAAAATAAGCTGTGCTGAATGGAATGGATATTCCTGTCTGTATGTCTTTTTGTAAGTTAAGGTTTTGCCTAGATGGATTCTCTATGTTTTCAATCTAATTACCCTGTAAGGTATTTACCATCCTGATTTTACACAGGTGATTCTTTTACTTTTTCTTCTATTAAAATTCTTCTTTTAAGAACCGGATTGCTTTTTCATTGTTCTTAAGATCCAAGGGTTTGGGTCTGTGTTCACCTATGCAAATTGGTAAGGATTTTTAACAAGCCTTCCCCAGGAAAGGTGGTGTATGGTTTGGGGAGGATTTTGGGGGAAAGACATTTCCAAGCGGGCTCTTTCCCGTCTGTCTGTCTGTTAGATGCTTGGTGGTGGCGGCAATAAAGTCCAAGGGAAAAAGGAAAATAGTTTGTACCTTGGGGAAGTTTTAACCTAAGATTGTAAAAATAAGTTTAGGAGGTTGTCATGCAGGTCCCCCATCTGTACCCTAGAGTTCACAGTGGGGAAGGAACCTTGACAGCTCTGAAGACATTTCAATCAGTTTTCAGTTCTTAAAACACCAGAATTATGTAGGGAAATATAGAGATTATGCAGCAGCTATTTAGAGATGCTTCCTATCTAACACTAAGAGTTCTCCGAAAGTAGATATGGGATTTTGGAGCAGCGTTTTATGCTCTAGTGTTGATAAGGAAGCTCAGCAGAAGCACCTAGACTTGGCAAGAGACAACCAAAGATTTCAGATTATGAGTTAACCAGCAGAAGTTACTTTTCAAATACCTCTGGAAACACTAAAAAAAATTAAAATGGCAAAACCTGAAGTCAAGAGAGACAAAATGATGGAGCAATATAGCAGCAAATTTATTGGCAATCAGCACAGGAGAGATGGAGACTTGTTCAGTGAGTTATTGGACTCAAAACTGAAAATACCAAGTAGGTGTGCACAGACCCATACAAAAACTGGTATTATTAGTAGTATATTTAGTGAAGTACCAGCTAAAAATAAAAACATAATGGGAGAAGCATTCATAGATTCAGAAATGGCAACATTCTAAATCAGCCTAAGCAGACTGAAGAATTCATTGTTTTGCCTGCACAAAGGACTACAAAAGACTGATCACAATGCTGAGGCATCTCTCCTACATGTTAGGAAACTAACTGTTCCTATCCACTACACACCAAGAGAGACCATCTTCTTAACTTTTACAAAAATGGAACAGATGTTCCCCGGCACATAAGTACATTCTGAAATTCTTATCTATCTTTACATTAGTTATATTTAAAGGCCTCTATCACCATGACATCTAAACAGTGACAATTTTATCACTTTCAAGATATCTGCAATACTTATATATTTGTATAAACATAAGGAGAGCTATGCACTATAATTTAATTCAACAGTGAGTACAGATAGTGTTTTGATGTATAAACGCCATTCAGTATCTCCTGCCACAATTGCCATGTACTTCTCCTTGCAAATAGTGGCAAGAAGATTTAGACATGCCCTGGTTGTGTGGCTCTAAGGAAAGTGCCAAGTCAAAGATGATGACCAGGTTACAAGTCTGAATGACAAGGAGGGAGGTGCTGCTGTCCATGGTGACTGAGAAAGTAGAGAAGGCCTGGGGAGGGGGAAGGGAGGATCAAGAGCTCAGTTTCAGCCATGTTGAGAAGGAGTTGACAGCTGGACATCTATCAGAAATCAGGAGTACAGGCTGAGATTTTGGTTTGGATGGAAGAGTGCACAGGTATATCTGTGAGCTATCAGCCTACAGATGATAGCTTAAGCTAGGTTTATGAATGAAATTACCTACAGTGTATGTAGCGGGCATTGAGAAGGGGCCAAGAATGAAGCCATGTGCCCCCCCCCCAAAGTTTGAGCAAGGAAGAGGAGGACCCACTGAATGAATCACTAAAGAAGCAATCAGAGAGGCAGGAGAATAACCAATAGTTAGAAGACAGAGTCACACAGCCTGTGGGAAGGCAGAATTTCAAAATGAAGAACGTAGCTGACTGTGCCAAAGGTAACTTAGAGGTCAAGGAGGACAAGCATGAACTACTGGTTCTGAGCTTTGGCAAGGAAGGTGTTATGAGAGAGTTTGGTGAGAGTCATTTCAGTGGAGTGTAACGTGAGGAAGCCTGGCTGGAAAGGATCTAAGATGGAGCTGGAGGAAAGGAACTTGATACAGCAACTGCAGACAGCATGCTCAATGAGCTTAGAGATGAAGAAGGGGAGAGAATGGGGCAACAGCTGGAGAAGCAAGTGATGTCAAAGATGGTTTTTGTTTTCATAAAGACTTAAACATGCTTGTATTATGAAGAGAATGAACAAAAGAAGAGGGACACATTACGGAGAGAGGTGAGGGATGAGGTAAGAGTGGGGCAAGCAAGATCAGATGATTGAATGGGGTTGCTGATACATATGGGTTATAAGAAAGCTTAGCCTCAGTGACTGGGGAGGAGGTGGTGATGGTAGTAATGGTGGGGAGAGGCCCTTTCAATGGGGATTTTAACGTTATACCAAAAATACTAGAGAAACTGCTGTTGACCAGGTCCAGTAACGAAAGTGTACTTCTCAGATTCTGATCTAACAAGACACTGATTCTAATCAAGGCCTCAAACTACTTAGAATTTCACAGGAAAAAGAAAACAATAAATCAGGAGCACTTTAAGCATAACCACTACTATAGACAAAATTTGAAATTGAAAATAAGAAACAAAAATGGTTGCACAACATTTTTCAAACACTTAATATTTCTTCAGCAATTTAACATGTCCTCCTCTCTCAACAACCAGTAATACGTTATGTGAACAGTTGCCATAAAATTCTAGTAATAAAACTATAATCAAATTACAGCTGAAATGCAAAAGTTACTATTTCATGTAAGGTTTTAGTTTCAATATGACCTAAAAAAAATAGTTTGATATAAGTAGGGCTGCAATTCAAAACCTTTTAAATAGGTGCTAAGAGTTGCGGAGTACTATGTACCTTCTACCTATCAAAAAGTTAATCCTCGAGAATAAAAGAGGTCTAACTAAGTTGTGTAACAAACTAACTTAAATGAAACTGTAAATCTGGATACGGATAAGGAAGATTTATGAAACAAAGTCTTAAGAGTCTGGGTGCAACTCATGTGGATTTTATCCATGGTAACTGCTAGTAAACCTTGTTAGACTGTATTACTAGGAATAAAGTAAACTGACCTGTCTGAATAGAGGGTTTTTGCACCTATTAAGCCTAATGTCATCTTTAAACTAGTTGAAATAAAAATCCTGCAGTGAGCAAAAAGTGTCACATGACTAAATCAGTTGCAGTTTTTAAAACTTTTTGTCCCCATCAGTAACATTCCCAAGCTCAATTAGGATTTTAAGAAAACAAGTATGTGGAGGTAACTTGGCCAAGAAAGGAACAAAATATTCCGTATGTTCAGCCAGAAAAAGGAACTCTGTTTAAACTAATGTAAATAATATACTCATGGAAGTTTTTCCCCAAAAAAGACAAAACCAAGGCAGTGTTCTAACATTACAATCTTCAGAATACCATATAAGATTTCTAACCCACAGTCTCAAATACCTACTCTACCCAGCACTGAAATAGTCCATTCACTATCTACGTTTTGCTGCTTGGCAACAGCAACTAATTATTTCTGGTTTCAGAGTAGCAGCCATGTTAGTCTGTATTCCCAAAAAGAAAAGGAGTACTTGGTGCCACAAGTACTCCTTTTCTTTTTAATTATTTCTGGATGTTTCCTATACAGATTGATCATAGTTATGGCAAAATAGATAACTGCTGTTTTTAAATATAATTCAGGATGTTAGAATATTGGCTAATACTATGAAAAGAACTAGCCTCAAGGTCAGGGGTGGCCAACCTGCGCCTGAGAAGGAGCCGGAATTTACCTATGTACATTGCCAAAGAGCCACAGTAATACCTCAGCAGCCGCTCCCCCCCCCCCCCCCCGGCTCCGGTATGAAACTGTAGAAAAACCTGAGTGTCTCTGGATTAAGTTTAGATGCGTGAGCAACAACGGTGATGTCATGGTGGGAGTCTGCTATAGACCACCGGACCAGGGGGATGAGGTGGACAAGGCTTTCTTCCAGCAACTAACGGAAGTTACTAGATCGCAGGCCCTTGTTCTCATGGGAGACTTCAATCACCCGGATATCTGCTGGGAGAGCAATACAGCGGTGCACAGACAGTCCAGGAAGTATAGGGGACAATTTCCTGGTGCAAGTGCTGGAGAAACCAACTAGGGGCAGAGCTCCTCTTGACCTGATGCTCACAAACTGGGAAGAATTAGTAAGGGAAGCAAAAGTGGATGGAAACCTGGGAGGCAGTGACCATGAGATGGTCGAGTTCAGGATCCTGACACAGGGAAGAAAGGAGAGCAGCAGAATACAGACCCTGCACTTCAGAAAAGCAGACTTTGACAACCTCAGGGATCTGATGGGCAGGATCCCCGGGAGAATAACATGAGGGGGACAGCTGGCTGTATTTTAAAGAATCCTTATTGAGGTTACAGGGACAAACCATCCCGATGTGTAGAAAGAATAGTAAATATGGCAGGCGACCAGCTTGGCTTAACAGTGAAATCCTTGCTGATCTTAAACACAAAAAAGAAGCTTACAAGAAGTGAAAGACTGGACAAATGACCAGGGAAGAGTACAAAAACATTGCTCGGGCATGCAGGAGTGAAATCAGGAAGGCCAAATCACACCTGGAGGTGCAGCTAGCAAGAGATGTTAAAAGTAACAAGAAGGGTTTCTTCAGGTATGTTAGCAACAAGAAGAAAGTCAAGGAAAGTGTGGGCCCCTTACTGAATGATGGAGGCAACCTAGTAACAGAGGATGTGGAAAAAGCTAATGTACTCAATGCTTTTTTTGCCTCCGTCTTCACGAACCAGGTCAGCTCCCATACTGTGCTGCCCAGTGCAGCAGTCTGGGGAGGAGGTGACCAGCCCTCTGCGAAGAAAGAAGTGGTTCAGGACTATTTAGAAAAGCTGGATGAGCACAAGTCCATGGGGCCGGATGCGCTGCATCCGGGAGTGCTAAAGGAGTTAGCGCATATGATTGCAGAGCCATTGGCCATTATCTTTAAAAACTCATGGCGATCGGGGGAGGTTCCGGACGACTGGAAAAAGGCTAATGTAGTGCCCATCTTTTAAAAAGGGAAGGAGGAGGATCCGGGGAACTACAGGCCAGTCAGCCTCACCTCAGTCCCTGGAAAAATCATGGAGCAGGTCCTCAAAGATTCAATTCTGAAGCACTTAGAGGAGAGGAAAGTGATCAGGAACAGTCAGCATGGATTCACCAAGGGCAAGTCATGCCTGACTAATCTAATTGCCTTCTATGACGAGATAACTGGTTCTGTGGATGAGGGGAAAGCAGTGGATGTGTTGTTCCTTGACTTTAGCAAAGCTTTTGACACTGTCTCCCACAGTATTCTTGCCAGCAAGTTAAAAAAGTATGGGCTGGATGAATGGAATATAAAGGAGGATAGAAGGTTGGCTAGATTGTCGGGCTCAACGGGTAGCGATCAATGGCTCCATGTCTAGTTGGCAGCCGGTATCAAGTGGAGTGCCCCAAGGGTTGGTCCTGGGGCCAGTTTTGTTCAATATCTTCATTAATGATCTGGAGGATGGCGTGGATTGCACCCTCAGCAAGTTTGCAGATGACACTAAACTGGGAGGAGAGGTAGATACATTGGAGGGTAGGGATAGGATACAAAGGGACCTAGACAAATTGGAGGATTGGGCCAAAAGAAATCTGATAAGGTTCAACAAGGACAAGTGCAGAGTCCTGCACTTAGGACGGAAGAATCCCATGCACCACTACAGACTAGGGACCGAATGGCTAGGCAGCAGTTCTGCAGAAAAGGACCTAGGGGTTACAGTGGACGAGAAGCTGGATATGAGTCAACAGTGTGCCCTTGTTGCCAAGAAGGCCAATAGCATTTTGGGATGTATAAGTAAGGGCATTGCCAGCAGATCAAGGGACGTGATCGTTCCCCTCTATTCGACGTTGGTGAGGCCTCATCTGGAGTACTGTGTCCAGTTTTGGGCCCCACACTACAAGAAGGATGAGGGAAAATTGGAAAACATCCAGCGGAGGGCAACAAAAATGATTAGGGGACTGGAACACATGAGTTATGAGGAGAGGCTGAGGGAACTGGGATTGTTTCGTCTGCGGAAGAGAAGAATGAGGGGGGATTTGATAGCTGCTTTCAACTACCTGAAAGGGGGTTCCAAAGAGGATGGATCTAGACTGTTCTCAGTGGTAGCAGACGACAGAATGAGGAGTAAAGGTCTCAAATTGCAGTGGGGGAGGTTTAGGTTGGATATTAGGAAAAACTTTTTCACTAGGAAGGTGGTGAAACACTGGAATGTGTTACCTAGGGAGGTGGTGGAATCTCCTTCCTCAGAAGTTTTTACATTCAGGCTTGACAAAGCCCTGTCTGGGATGTTTAGTTGGGGATTGGTCCTGCTTTGAGCAGGGGGTTGGACTAGATGACCTCCTGAGGTCCCTTCCAACCTGATATTCTATGATCAGCTGCCCCCCACCTATCAGCAGCCCTGATGATCAGCACCTCCCACTCCCTCCCCATGTGGCATGCAGGAGGCTCTGGGAGGGAGGGGGAGGAGCGAGGGAGTGGCAGGCTCAGGGAAGGGGACAGGAAGGAGCAGGGGCTGTGGCAGAGTAGGGTTGAGCAGTGAGCACCGTCCCCCAGCACACTGAAAAGTTGGCACCTGTATCTCCAGCCCCGGAGTTGGTGCCTATGCAAGGAGCCGCATATTAACTTCTGAAGAGCCGCATGCAGCTCTGAAGCCACAGGTTGGCCACCCCTGCTCAAGGTAAACATTAATGTATAGATCATCCTCTAAAAAACAAGCACAGCCATACAGTAATTATAGAAGTAATAATAAAACAAAGGGATAAGAAATTGATCGCAGAACACAAGCTTTCGTGACCTAAAGCAATTAGCATAAGTATAAGGCCTTACAGCCTGAGTAAGAGTAGTTGCTCAATACACTGGCATAAGTAAGCAAACAAACAGTGACCTAAAGTTACAAGATGGCACAAGACTTTGTTTATTGTTTTGTAACACTCAAGTGTTGCAAGAAGGCAACATGTACCAGTTTTAAGAGTATTTTTTGGAGGAAACATTAGCAAATGCTGAATCGCAGGTAACCATAGTAGTACAACTGATATATATGTTCATGAGTTTATCTTCATTACTATACTAACCTACAGGATAACATTATGTGAGTGAGCAAGTTAAAATATGGTAAAGGAGAGATGAGCTATGCATACATATGCCTGTGAACCATCAAGGTCTATAAAACATCCTGGTCTCAGGTACAGCCATTGGGAGTTCTTCATCGGCGTGCCCGACTATTATCTGTCTCAACTTTTAGAACTCTTCCCAAGAATAGAGTGAGTATATACCTATAATGGTACTGGCTGTATTAACAGTGTTGTATTACATCACTTTACTTGTCTGGATTTGTTTACTTATTGGACTAATCGTTTTAATAATAAAAATTTTACAATTACAGAAGATTTTCCCTGAGTGTGAGTATTATTGTCACTGTCATGCCCCCCTGGGGTTCCCAAAGCAGTAATACTGATAATGCTGGGCCTAATCTTAGGTCAAGAACCTACTAAATTTCAGAGTGTTACTTGGGGATTCTAAATCAATAAAATCAATCAATAGATCAGGCAAGACAAGGGAGAGGGGTAATTTGCAAAAGGGCCTCCATCCATTTTGTGCTTGGAGTTTTGCACCTCCATCTGAATAGCAGTAGCAAGTTTGAACAGCTGCACCTATAACTACCCAACCGTGGGTGGAAATCAAGTGGCTAGAAGTGAAGCTACTCATTTTTGCAGCTGCAGTTCATATTACAGGAGACAATATGTGAGTGCAAATTGTATCTGCAAACAAGAAAGAGGCAGGGCCTCTCAGTCTGCTGAAAAACATAGCCCAAATTATTTAATATATTGAGCTAAATAAACTCATTAACCTTATAGCACTATATCTTTGTGAATTATTTATGTACCATAGGATATAAAAGATGTAGTTTAGTATAATTTATATTTATTTATATTTAGTGTGTGGCGGGAGGGGAGAAGAGTTTAATTTTGATACATATACTGCATTGTAAATTAAACTGCACCTACCTCACACTGAGCTTATGGATTTGTACAGAGATCTTTAAACAGTCCAAGCAGAATATTTAAAAATCAAATCATGATTTTATACCACAAATAAAATAACGTATTAACACTTTAGCCTGAAAAATGTTTTATCCTGATTAGTTTATTAATCATGGCATGAGATTATGCCACAGTTAACATAATATCTCAGATAATTATATTTCTCCTTTCATTTCTGTTAAACTAAAGCATGCTAAGAATTTCCATATGGAATAAAAGAATTTCTAATTCCTGAAGATGATGTGCTAAATGTTAGTGTGCTGTTCTCATTCATCAAACAGCACTGTACTCCTTTCAAAATCAAATAAAAAACAATCTACACTCCCAAACTACACAAAAGCGCCAAAAAGAGCCCAATGGTGCAGCCCATGAATAGCTGCAAATGCAGCTGACCTGCTCATAAATTCTGATGGATTTTTTAAACAAATACAATAGTCTAAAAATTAAAGTCTTGGGATACCTTGAGTTTGAATATTTAAGAAACTGACTGACAGCTCAGTGGGTTAATACATTACTCTTTGGCAGATTGACTTAAAATCCTAAACTAAGTAAAATGGAGTTTGGTAGTCTCACAGTTCATTTGACCACACAGTAATTATTGCCTTGTTTACCATAATTGGTAATCAAGACAGAAAAAGGTGTGCTAAAATCTTACATGGTTTATAATATGATGGCTCAAGCTGCTATTATTGTTCTCACTTTCATGTACACTAAATTCACTTATACTTTATACAAAATAATTTGGTATAGAAATTCACAAATTACTCTGATAAAAGATACAACTGCAAGACAGAAACCTCTATTTGGCAATACAAGAGACATTTGAAATTCCAAATGTATAACAAATACAATTGAACCTTAATAATTCATATGAATGACAGGTGAGGGGACCCATTAGGAATTATGCTCCAGAAATTTGTGAATTAAGCTCCAATCCTGCAAGGGCTACACACACATAGCCCCCATACTCAGCCCCTACCCCCCAGTCAATGTAACTACTCACGATTAACTACCTGTTTAACTATCTTGCTGAACTGAAGCCTTAGCTCTTCTTAGCTAATCCTGCTCTCACTGAAGCTAATAGCAATATTTTTAATAATTTCAATTAGACTAAAGACTAGGTCCTAAATGAATAAAACATACACACACCAGGACAATTCCTGAGAGAATGTAATTTATTTTGAAAAGTATAATTTATTTTTAATTATTTCTAATACCTTATATACTACCAATTATATTGGAGAATATTTTAGAAAAACAATGAACTCTTTCAGTAACAGAAGACTTAACTAAAACGCTCAGCTAGTCTGTGTTTGCAGAGAAGTGCGGTCTGACTAAGGGGTTTGTTTGGTTTATGTTGTTGTGGGGTTTTTTTGTTTGAATTATCAGGTTTGCTTATACATACAAGCACAAACATGACTAAACTGTACCTGACAACTCCTGTTATTTTTGCCATGACCTACAAAGGATTGAACAACTGATATGAGACACAGAGAGTAGGTTTGTTTGTTTTTTAAAAGACAAATGATCTAAAAAACTAAAACAAAAAACAAACCATTAATTCTCTCATACTTCTATGTGCATTTATGTTAAACTATTCAGAAATTTAAACCTTTAAAATTGTCTTAGCAAACAGTTGTAAATTACAGAACTGTTATTTTTACAGGACTAAAAAATAAAGATACATGTCCCTCTTCCAGTCTCAATGGCAACAGTTACACTCTAAAAACTGGGCTGCCATCATCAAAGATGCTGATGCACACATAAAAAACCCATAACTGTTTCATGCCATTAAAAATAAAGTGAGGAAAATAAACTTCACCTATCAGAAACAGAAAAAAAATGGTAGTGAAAGTCATTTTATATTTCTAATACAAGTTAGAGATGAAAGAGTTTTACACACAGTCATCTACTTCATTCCTCTGTTAGTGCTTTTTTCCCCTCCTCCTGTATATTTTGGAAGGCTTTCTTTGATCTAGATTTAAAGTTTCCTAAGCAATGTGACTCTCTTCACTTTTCTTGAGACTATTCGAAATCAATCTCACTATAAGAAAGTATTTAAAAAGTGAAGAGCAAAAAAAATTTATAAACCTGATTTTTTTTTTTTTTAAATAAACACCTCCTCTTTACTACTATTTTTCTTCTTATAATCCCCTGCATCCTGGCCTGCACCTCCCAGGCTTGTAAGCATCAATGAAAACCATTGCCGTTATAGAAAAGAAAAACAACATGCCTGGCATTCTCAATCTCTCCTACTGGCAGTCTCCAGTTGCTGCAACTAGAGAATCTCTCTATTCTGAACCAGAAATACAATTGACCATCAAAACTAAAACCAGTTTGCACACACAGTACACAGAGTGGGACCAAGTCTGGCTATATCATTTATTTCCAAGATTCATGCTCATTAACTCTCAGAACTCATTCACACTGACTGTTTCCATCAATGAGTTACGTAATGTATTTATTACTTGACAGAAATAAATGATGAATATATAATCAAGCCATATTACATTGTATGTCATATCATTGATAAAATATGAATACATGGGGAAAAGAAGTTTTATTTTAAGTCTAACCTAGGATTTAAAACAAAAACAGATTCTTAAATCACAAAATAATTAGCCTGATACTTCAGGTTCTTCTAATGTCTCTTACCATGATGAAAAAAGGATGGAAAGCTAAACAAAACACATGCTTGTTACACTGAAATTAGCTTCCCCTCCCCAAGTTTAGCAAGTTACATTCACCACAGCAATTCAAAAATAAAAGCTGAAAAACCTGGTTAAGATGTCCATCATTACTACGTTGCTTCACTTTATAAGTAATCATAGTATTGAATAAGAACAGATAACACAACATTCTTAACTAAATATAGCTGTAGTAATACTGCTATTGCTAAGGTTATGTCAACTTTTCCATTCTAAACCTCCTCCTAACCCTCTTCCAAGAGTTTATAACTCCACTATAAATATTCATCCTGGCATGAAATTTAACATACAAAGACTTGTTCCTGAAGCAATTTTTTTAAACCCAAAATCCCAACTCTTCTCCCGACCCTCTCCAGAAAAACAAAAATCTATTCACATGTTTTTAACTTACAGGAGTGCATAAAAACTGGAAGTTCACTGACTATTCCCCCCCACACACACACACACACTGTAACTTAGTATACTAAGATTTTTTTAAATGAAATTTGAAAGACATTATTGAAATCTTGAAACATGACGGTACAACTTGGAGGAGGCTTTTTACTCTTTTTTTTTTTTAAAATATTCATAGCTTGTGCTCAATAATAGGCTAAAAATATACAAAGCTTTGATTCTGCAATACACATGCGCTTAACTTTATAATCATGAGTAGCCCCACTAATTTTGATGGGACAAGTCACAGGGCCATAGGTCCCAATCTTGCAAAATGCTCTTTGCCAATAGATTTCTGCACCCACTTCCAATAGAAGCAGGATCTGGCCCCTAATCAATTTTAGTCCACTGATGAAAAACAGATTGAAATGCTTTGCATTTGTTTAAGACTTTTCATCTGAGTAGCTCTAAGTGATTTACAAACTGTAGCTCTCTCAACTCCCCAGGAGAAAAGTAGATATTATATTCCCCATCCACAAAATGGGGAAGCTGAGACAGAGATGTGAAATGACTTGCACGTGTCACTGACAGAGCCAGAAGGAGAATGAGATTTCCTGGCTGCCAGCCCTATGCTCAGACCACTATCTCAATGGTGCCTCTGACATTAAATACATTTGTAACTGCCCCCACCTCCACCCACTATCACTGTCCCTTTTCTGAACTGATAAGTGTGTGAGTGTGACTACCTTACAAAAAAAGAAGCAGGTAACTCTTTATTACACACTCTAATACCTAAATATAATGAGACATCTCAACAACAACCCAACCCTGCAAACCCTTACTCATGTGAGTAATTAGTGAAGTTAGTGGGAATACTTGCTTGAGAAAGCACTACTCACATGCGTATGGGTTTTCAGGGTAAGGGCCTCATTCGATAAGTCACCTCCCTTGTGCCTCAGTATCAGAGGACACTGTTGCAACTTTTCATTCTTAACCAACCCTTGACAAACCTATTTGAAATTTACAAGTTAAAAATCAGAATGGCAAGTGCTATGGCAGACCCTTGCCTATAAACAATGTAGAAATTCACCCTCAAGTGGAGAGAGTCTTTGGTGTGGAGCTCTTGCAAGAGGAGGAGAAAAGAGTGGTAAAGCAGAAAATAGTTCCAGAAACCAGGCATACAAGAGCGTTTATTGCAGTCTTTCCAAAATAGCATTTGATTTGTTTTTGCACTATTAAAAGTAATCTAGTAGATCCCTCACAAACAATGTAAAAATCTGCAATCACTGTCAGAATCTTACGATGACAGAGTCAGATGTCAAGTGACTATCACTGCATGATGTAAGTACCAGCAATCAATGTGGAAAGTTCTAAAAACTCCATTATCCCGCTCCCATTGATATCTTTAACCTATTTACAGGATATCAACTTGCCAAACCAATGAACCCTTGTTAGCACAATAAATTCTCCAATGTAAGACTTCTTTGGAGCCATTAAATTTTAAAAAACATTCCCTGTCAGAGAATATGGCAAACATCTGTCACAGTACTAATTTTAGAGCATGAATTCTTAAAGTATTAAAAAATTACCTTTTCAGCTTGTCAAAATGTGTTAAATTCTGCTATTCAGGTTAATAAAAGCACAAGACAAATATAATTATGAAGAGTTCAAGAATTTCAATTATTGAGTCAGATATTCTTTCCATGTCAGTATGAATATAGGAAAGAGCACACAAATAAAATTAGCAAACAGTGCAGAACTGCTTAGTATGTTTTGATAACTGACCCAACAATAATCTTCCTTCAATGACTTCATTATGAAGACTCCAGCTAGCTGTTTAACATATATAATGCTAATTATGAAGATTGGAAAGGTGTTCTTAAAGACAGCAGTCTGCTTATGTACATTTTGTGAAATATAGATGATAAAGATTTTATATTCAATTTAAAAGTACAGCATGACTTTGAAGCTTGAAGGTCACATACAGTAACTGTCCTCATCAGGATTCTTATGTGAGACTGTATCTTCTGTGCTACATCTATATTTAGAAGAAGGAAAAAACAGGACAACCTGCCCTATCATGAATTCAGGAAAGTTCAGCCACTAATTATCATCATTAATCTATTTCATTAAAAATTCTAAGCAGTCTATTATTGTGCTAAATCTCAAAATAGCAAGAAAAAAAGAAGACAAGTTGACTCTGGACTCTGCTTTCCAACTTTATTTTCCCTACCAGAAACCAAGCATTATATTCAGGTCAGCAATGACCTTAGGTAACAGATGACATATTTTCTCTATTTTAACAAACATTTCAAATGCATACATCATTTAAGAAGGTTGGCTTTTTCCACCCCTCTCTCCTATCAATGCTTTTTACTTTAATAGACCATAAATTTGATTGCACAGAAAAGTTACAGAACTGTGCACTTGTCTTTTTTCCTATCAGGGGATCTACCCAGCATCATCCTAAAAAGCTTCAAATGCAAAAAATTACATTAGGTGGCCTAAAACAAAAAAAACTCCACATGCCAGAAGCCGGTGGTGTCAAAAGATGAATTCTCATCTTTAGTGAAAACTTCACCTGTGATAACTGATGTGAAATTATTGTAATAAATACGATTAAAAAACTGTAAAGTACAGATATTATAAGACTCTTGAATAAAACATGGGCTATAAACAGACCCCAACTATACATGTATAACATAGTGACACACTACAAAGCACATGTGAACATGTAAAGGATGCAAACAAAGTAAGTATGTTCAGACTTACCCCATTCTAGATACTCAAGAATATTCTTCTCTCTCCTCAGGGGGGAATTATTACATTCATCATAAAGGCAGATGAGTATATCCAGCAAGGTTTCCACACTGAAGCACTGCCCATTAGTCCGAGTTGGCCCATCCAAAATAAACTGTTCCAACTGCCTCAAACGCACCTCTCCAGACATGGTTGTTTCAGTTTGTACTGGGGTTTCTTTTTTAATTATTATTATTTTTAAAAAAAAAAAACTTTTAAATGGATTGTTAAAAAAGAAAATCAACAACGTATGTTTTTAAAACAAATGTCAATGTAGCAAAGGTGGTGCTGAATTTACAATCCACCTCAGTGTTCCTAGTCTGAAAACTGAATCTCGGTCAGTTTCACTAATATACACACACATATACAGTATATACACATTTGACTGAAAAAAGAGTTATCCTAAAAAAAATATTTTAATACTTTTAAAAAGAAAGAAAAAATATATTGTCACTCTTGACATTTAAATAATAATAATTAAAATGAAATTCAACCAAGACTGACACCAATTTTATCATATATAGAGCAATAGATATATTTATATATTTAAAAAGGTCTTCATTCAAAATTCAAATCATGCAACATAATCCTGAAAAGAATCCCACTGCATCACTAAAGTGTAAAAGCCCCATTCAGTTTGCATCAGCAATTCACTTCCCAGGAAGGAGCAGCAGAAGGAAAAATATATAAAAGGAAGAAGAAAATTAAATGCATAGAGGAGGGGAGGGAAAGGGCTACAAAATACCCACCACCTCCACCTCCTCCTCCAGCACCACTCGGTAAATGCATCAGTGGCAATTTCTTCAGAAGGGTGGGGGGAACAGGTCGCTGGAAGCAGCCCCTCCTCAGGGCTCAGCCAAGTCCTGTCTGAGGAAGGCTTTTCCTTTCTCCTCCTCCTCCTCAAGGAGTCTCCTTTTAAGGCTTTTCAGTGATCCCCAAAAATAAAAGGCTTCATCCCCCCACCTTCTTCTCTGCTGTGTGTGGAGTGGGGCGCTAACCAGCCCCCGAAATACCAGCACCACCCAGGGAAGGTGGGGGGCAGGCTAATAACCCTGTCAAATCCTTCCCATGTCTGTGCGTGTCCTCCTGCCGGGTGTCTGCCCGGGGAGCGGGGTGCCCCCCCTCCTGCTGGAGGAGATTAGAAGACACTGGACATGTAAGGCCCCCAGGTGCTGGGAAGTGCTGCTGCCGGTGTTTTCAATCCAGGGGATGGAGAGATGCTGCCCCGGCTTCGCCCCACCGGGCTAAGGGCATCTTCCTCCGGCGGGGGGCAGGGAGGGCTCACAGCCTGCGCCCCGCTTTCCGCTCCGCCGGCTCCTGCTCCTCCACACGCCCCCCCCCTTCGCCGGCCCGGCTCCCGGGTCTCCCCCTCACTCACACCCACAGGCGGCGGCGGCCGCTCCTGCTGCTGCTGGGCTCTCAGGATCCAACATGGCGGCCTCCCCAGCCCTAGCGGACGGAGCAGCCGCGGCGCACAGCTGCAGAGAGCGGCGCTGAGCCTGGGAGCTGCTGCTCCTGATGGGATTCAGGGCGGGGGGAGCCGTTGCTGCAGCAGGGAATGCAGGGATACAGGCGGACTGAGGGAGGGGGGTAGGAAGAGGAGGAGGAGGAGGAGGGGAGACCAGGCTGCAACGCCCCGAGGGCTACTGCAGGAGCTGCGAGCTCCTGGAAGTCGCTCCTTAGTGGAGCTGGATGGCTTCCCTCGCTCACCCCCGCATCATGGAGCCCCCCTTGCTGCTGTGCCACTTCTTTCCCATACCCCGTCCTCTTAGTCCCCCCCCTCTCCAAAAAAAAAAAAAAAGAAGCGGTGGGCGTGGGACCCACCTAGCCCCAGCTGCGCCACTGGCTCCCTAACTTCTCTCCCCATGGTCCCTGCCCTTTGCTGCTACCTGGGCTCTTTCATTGTCCTCTTGGTGGCAGTTTTGTCATTTCTCTAATTACGCCCTTCCTCCAAAAAATAAAGAAAGGATGCCCTGTTTCAGCTGAGGGGCCAGAGGGCAGTGTGAGGCATGCTACTTGTCTAACTAGAAGCCGTGCCTCGTTATTAGAAATGCTTCAGGTGCTAATACTAACCCTGTTACATTCAAAAATCTTCAGATTTAGTCTCTTAACATATACCTGATCATTCATGGTGAGAACATCTACATGTATACACAACACCTTCCACCCCAAAGGATCACACAGTGCAATGCAAGCTAATACGCACCAGGGATCACTTTCCTCAGCACTGAAATTCAGCCATCTCTGGGGTGGAAAATGGCAGCTGTTTAATAGCACATGGCAATGCCATTCAGTGTAAAGATGCCATGTGAAGAATGCAATATCTAATTGAACCTCCAAGGGCGGGAGGGTTAAATAAATGTCATCTCCAAGAAACATTAGAGCTTAAACTAACCACCTTACCACCAGAAGTCAGAAGAGCAAGGAAAAGAAAACACGGTTGGGGTTTAGACCCATCCAGCAAAGGCTTAGCAGAAAAGGTGAACTTGTACTATTCTCTGAAGGCTAACTAAGTAGCTCTGTTGGAATTCCAGAGGTAAGGTCCCTCCAGTGACAATGCCCTTCCTCCTATCTTTGGGTCTGCATGTCTGGGGTTGGACTGTCAGCAAAAGTGCTTCAGCTGGTCTCGGTCACAACTATGGTCAATACAATACTGGCATTTTCTACCTTAGCCTTCCTACCGGGTAACATAAAACACTAAGGGTTTTATTTGTACCAGTATGTGCAAAAGAACAAGAAAACACAGATAAAGATTAATCATTACATGATCAAGATTCAAAAGAGAACCTCCAAAGCATTTTCCCTACGTTTACAGAAAGATGAGTCTTTTCAGTAGCCTAAAGTTACTTAAGGCAGCATCTTATCTGTAAACCCTGTGGCCTGAAGCTATAGAGGGTAGGGATGGGAGCTCCCTCATCCCTACTATCATTTGCTGGTGAACAGGAGAAACAGCAAATGGAATAAGCTCCATAGGAGAAGAAGCTCTCTGCCACCATCTGTTGGTGAATAGAGCTGCTTTATAAGCTGTTTATCCAGAAGTCCAGATAGAAGTTCTGTAAGGAAGGAGTGCTCTACTCCCAACTATCCGTGAACAGGGGAAAGTACAATTACAGAGAGAATTGATTTGTATAAGCTTCCTATCCAGAAATCCTCAATCCTCTTTGCACTTTGAGAACTCACCAACACTGTACATGAACTCTGAATTGCTGGCATAATGGGACTGAACTGAAAAAGAGAGAACAGTGGATTCCAGTTTGTGGTAGGGAATGTATCCATCATGGCATGGACTCTGTTCAAGGGTCCTATAATGGAAGACAGAAAGCAGAGGGGAGAGTGCTGAAGTCACTCTGTTGAAGCTGCAGAGGGCAGCAATGGAGCTGAGTGAACTCTGCTGAAAGGTCTCCTACCCACCATCACTAAAAACTGTATTAAGTGGTGGAGCCTCAGGTGTAAATCAGGTAAGTACTTCCCCAAGGGCCTGGAGACAGGTCTGCCTCACAGCAATCAGTCTCTGGGACTGCACCATCTACCAATGCCAAACTGTGAGTGGGATGTAGCAGTCGAGGAAGGGAGGACAGTGACATATTTAAGAGACATTTGCATATGAGATATTTATGCTGATGAGTGGAGAATGAATTTAAGGGAGTACTGCTAAAGACACCCTGGTGGTGTGGGTGTTTCACTTATTCATTTATATATATTGTTCCTGTGTTTTGCTACGTTAACGCTATGTTCCCTTCTTCCCAATAAAATATTTCCTAATTTTATACTGAGACTTGTGCTTGCAAGTGGGGAATTATTGCCTGTTAAGGTGCCTACTGAAGGTATCTAGTTTTCCCCAGGTTTCTGAGTGGGGACTTGAGCGGGTAGTGTTTGTTAATTTTAAGAGGACACGCATGACATTTGAACCCAGCCCTTGTTGCTGCCGGCAACACCTGGCAGAAGGTTACACATCATACCAGGTCTTCTTGAAGTGCTTTCAGTCAAATTCTTCCTCCTTAGAGCTCAGCTGAAGGCAAAATGTGTCTTTCTCTGATTCACAGGTGGCTCTATTTCACCCCCAGCAATTATTTCCTCTTTCCAGGCAATTGCCTATTCTAGAATTCCTACATGCAAAAGTATACAGGTGATTTCCATTACAACCCATTACATCACCTGAAGAATATCTCTAGTCACCAGTTCTGTCACACAAACCATGAGGAATCTAATCCCCGTATAACAAATGAATAAGGAGCAATACTTAACATTTATACAATGGCATTTTTCATCTTAACAGCTTTGCCCATATGCTAACTGCTTAATTCTCACAAAACCTCTATGAGGTAAGAAGTATTAACATCCCTGTTTTGCAGGTAGGGAAACAAACAATCAGAGAGGTTTGGCAAAGGCCACATAGCAAAACAGGTAGACCACAGTGCCTCCCAATGAAATAAGACATACAAAAACAAATAATGCTGACGTAGACTCATAAAATTGAAGGGTGGGAAGGGACCATCTCTGGATTGCAGTATTTCTAAAATAATCATAGTGTGTCAGGTTTTTTCCCAATCCTAATTTTTACTAGCACCAGAATAATATTTAGCACTTATTATTTCATAGTGCCATAGATGTGTATGGTGCCTTATGAAACAACTGAAGAATAATGTATATACTGGGGCTTGTCAAAACATGCCAAGTATTTAGAATCATAGCGTTAGAAGGGACCACAAGGGTCATCTTGTCTAACCCCCTGCCAAAATGCAGGAAAAAAGTCATTTACAAAAAATCATCCTAATTTTTTATTAAAAATTTAAATTTGGAAAATGTTGATCAGTTTTAATATTTTTAAAACAAAGATGATTGGTTTTGGACTTTCCCAGGTTTTTTCTTTTTCCTTTTATGTAGTTAAGCTGGGATCATTTTGTTAAATATATGGCATGGAGGACATCATCAGAATATTGAAATTAAAGGAGGCAATGACACTGACAAAGCTGATAATGACTAGAAACGAACCAATTCCTTAGTAATTTTTAAATTGTTCTGTGGAAAGAATTGACCCATCAAAGCATCCCAGAATGTTGGTAAAAGTCATGGAAAGTATTTGTTGAAAATACAGGCCTTTGCCACTCAAAGAAAATTTCTGTTACTTTTGTGGTATAGAAGGACACTTATGTTCTTTCTAAACTGAAACCAGCTGATAGAAGGCAAAATGTTACGCAGTTGCATGGTGCCCAATCCTGCTCCCACTGAAATCAATAGGAATTTTTTGCCATTGACATCAGGGAAAGCAGGATTGGGCTAGAGTGACCAGACAGCAAGTGTGAAAAATCAGGACGGGGGTGGGGGTTGGGGGGGGTAATTGGTGTCTATATAAGACAAAGCTCCAGATATCGGGACTGTCCCTATAAAATCAGGACATCTGGTCACCCTAAATTGGGCCCATAATTACCTCTGAAACTAATTAAATTGGTTTAGACCCAGAATTATCCACAGAAAAAACAGTTGTTAACTTTGCACAATTCCAACCTGTTTTCTCCATATTATAGCAAGTGCATGCATTTTTAAGGAGACTTAACTATATGGAAAATTTGAAGGTCTAATATGAAGTCTTTCTCATGAGGAGAAAGACAAGGCCTTGTTTACACCTACCTGGTGAGTTGCACTGGTTTAACTAAATCAGTTTAAGTGAAGACAATGGCAAAGAAACATCAGTCAAAAGCAATGTTCCCTCTAACTTTTTACATCCGTGTGCGGAATTAATGTTCTGTGCACCAATATGGAGGTGATGTGTGGCGGGGGTGGGACCAAGGGGTTTGGGGTGCAGGAGGGGGCTCAGGGATAGGGCAGAGGATTTGGGTGCAGGAGGGTGAGGGGTCTGGCTGGGGATGTGGGCTCTGGGGTCGAGCTGGGGATGAGGGATTTGGGTGCAGACTCCCCCCAGCCCTCTCTCGCCGCAGCAGCTCGGGAGGGGCTGAAGGAAAGGCGCCTCCCCCCGTCGCAGCAGCTCCAACGGGGCCAGGGGAGAGGCACATCTCCCTGCTGTACACCTGCGTGGCCCTTAATAGCCTGCAGCTTAGAGGGAACTCGGGTCAAAAGAAAAGTTTCAGATCAGGGTGTATTTTAATAACCTGTAACTCAAAAGCTGATTGGCTGATTTTCTTCCGTTTTTGCAGCTGCAGTCGCCTTTGTCTTTACATGTATGTGGCGATTTTCACACTAAACCATTTTCCGAGTCAAGGTTATGAGGCGGGCAGGAGGAATACGGTGTTATCATGGAAGCTGGTTTCAGTCTTAACTATGGATAAGCTACTGCCTCTCTATGATATCCTACATCTTGCCAAAGCATACAACAAATGAAATAAAATCACTGCTTATAATGGTATGCTTGTAAAACTTAGTATAATATTCTATTTACTTGCCTCAGAAATATTAAGCATAATAGACCTACATCTCAAACCATTTTCCCCCAGATACCAAGACAAAATCTGAACTTCACAGTGTGCCTGAAAGATTGACAAATAGAGGTTGTGGTGGCTCAAGAGAGGAGTGAATTCCAGTGCTAGCTGGATGTCCAATGATCATTGTGAGTTCTTGACTGTCTTCTGAAGAATCATCTTTCATTTCAAACGCTATAAAGACTGATTTTCTATTGAAGCAATAAAATGATCTTTAATATCATATCCCAGAGGAAGGAAAATGGTTGTTTATAATATCGAATGGTAGTTAGCTATTAGATATGCATTATCAAAAAAGACAATGATGGCTTTGAAAAATATTTGTTCAGCCTTTCCAGCAGCGTGAAGCTGTACAAATGTGACTGAATAATGAGGAAAGTAGTTGATGATCTAAAATTAGCTACTGCATTATGTATTCATGAGACACTCTTTCTCTGTCTAGTTAAACTTAGGGCCAAATCTTACAGTCTTAATCTCGGTGTGGCAATGGAAGTTCTCCTGAATCAAGACTGAAGGATTTGGCCCATAGTTCTAGAACCTACTTTTCCCTTTGGTCAGGGTTTCTCTGACAGCCCTAAAGGACAATGTCTCCAACTATGCTTTCATTTATTACTCCCATTCATTTCCTGCTCTGAAGGCATTTCCCCATATTAACCTGAATCCAAAGTAATAATAATAGCAGAGAGTTGCTGATTCAGAAAAGCACTTAAGCACATGCTTAAAGTTAAGTGTGTTCTTACATGCTTTGCTGAACTGGGGCCAAGGACAGATTATCTAGTAGTTGGAACAGGGGACTGGGAGTCAGGGCACCATTTCCATCTCCTGCCAGTTCACTGTGTGACCTTGAGCAAAGCATTTAACCTTTCTGTGGCATTATTTTCCCATATGTAAACTGGGAAATGTTAAAGGGTTCACATTCTGATGAAAAGAGACTGCAATAAAATAAAAATAAAGTGTGGAGAGGGAAGAGAGAAAGGCACCTTGGGACACCTTGCAAATGAAAACTGCAATATACAGGACAAAACAAACTTAATTCAGATGTAATGTAAATTGTATTCTCAAGTAATAGAATCATTGAATTGTAGGACTTGAAGGGACCTTGAAAGATCATCTAGTCCCACTCATGGCAGGACTAAGTATTATCTAGAGCATCCCTGACAGGTGTTTGTCTAACCTGTTCTTAAAAATCTCCAGTGATGGAAATTCCACAACCTCCATAGTCAATTTATTTCAGTGCTTAATGACCCTGACAGGAAGCTTTTCCCTAATGTCCAGCCGTAACTGATCCTTGCTGCAATTTAAGCCCATTGCTTCTTGTCCTATCCTCAGAGGTTAATGAGAAATATCTACCTCCCACCTCCTTGTAACAACCTTTTATGTACTTGAAAACAGTTATCATGTCCCCTCTCAGACTTCTCTTCTCCAGATTAAACAAACCCAATTTTTTCAATCTTCCCTCATAGGTCATGCTTTCTGGACCTTTAATTATTTTTGTTGCTCTTCTCTGGACTTCTCCAATTTGTCCACATCTTTCCTGAAATGTGGCTCCCAGAACTGGACACAATACTCCAGTTGAGGCCTGATCAGTGCCAAGTAGAGTGGAAGAATTACTTCTCACATCTTGCTTACAACACTGTTGGTAATACATCCCAGAATCATGTTTGCTTTTTTTGCTATAGTGTTACACTGTTGACTTATATTTAGTTTGTGATCCACTATGACCCCCAGATCCCTTTCCACAGTACTTCTTCCTAGGCAGTCACTTCCCATTTTGTATATGTGCAACTGATTGTTCCTTCCTAAGTGGAGTACTTTGCATTTGTCCTTATTGAATTTCATCCTATTTACTTCAGACCATTTCTCCAATTTGTCAAGATCATTTTGAGTTTTAATTCTATCCTCCAAAGCACTTGCAACCTCTCCCAGCTTGGTATTGTCTGCAAATTTTATAACTGTACTCTCTATGCCATTGTCTACATCATTGATGAAGATATTGAACAGAACCTCCAGACCCAGAACTGGTCCCTGTGGGGACCCCACTTGATATGCCCTTCCAGCTTGACTGTGAATCACAGATAACTACTAGCTGAGAACAGTTTTCTAACCAGTTATCACCCACCTTATAGTAGCTCTATCTAGGTTGTATTTCACTAGTTTGTTTATGAGAAAGTCATGCGAGACAGTATCAAAAGCCTTAATAAAGTCAAGATATACTACACTTACTGCTTCCCCCATATCCACAAGACTTGTTACCCTCTCAAAGAAAGCTAAAGCTACTAGGTTGCTTTGACATGATTTGTTCTTGACAAATTCATGCTGACTGTTACTTATCACCTTATTATCTTCTAGGTGTTTGCAAATTGATTGCTTAATTATTTACTCCATTATCTTTCTGGATACTGAATTTAAGCTGACTGGTCTGTAATTTCCCCGGTTGTCCTTATTTCCCTTTTTATAGATGGTCACTATATTTTCACTTTTCCAGTCCTCTGAAATCTTTCCCGTCTTCCAATAGGCTTAAAGTTTGTCATACTTTCTTGTTTATATATGAAAAAAATCATCTTTCAAGTCTATTAAATTCATTATCATGAACAATTATCAGGTAACGTGTTCAAATGGCAGATATTTTTAAAAGTTAATTTGCATTCTAGACAGTAAGGGTGCAGTCCTGACCCCACTGAAGCCAAGGGAAGTGATACTGTCTGCAGCACAGAGGAGTTGGAACGGGAGGGGAAAGCAGGGGTTACAGTGCTTTTGAACCATCTTTGTGTCCTCCCAATCCTGGGCTGTTCTGGGAGACGCCTCTGGCATATTTTAGAAAGTCCAGGGCTGTCCTGCATGCAAGAGTGCTGCCCAGAATCTCTGCAGTGCAGTATCATGCTGCAGGCTTGCCTTGATACGACACTCTCATGCCCAGCTCTGCCCCAACATGCCCTCTTATCAGGGCTTGCAAGTTGTCCTCACAAGACAATCTTAACACTATCTGTACAGTGCCTCTGCTGACCAGATATGGGGCTTTTCAGGCTGTCAAGGTTCCTCCCCCACTCTGAACTCTAGGGTACAGATGTGGGGACCTGCATGAAAAACCTCCTAAGCTTATCTTTACCAGCTTAGGTCAAAACTTCCCCAAGGTACAAAATTTTACACCCGTTATCCTTGGAATGGCCGCTACCACCACCAAACAATTACTGGTTACTGGGGAAGAGCTGTTTGGACGCGTCTGTCCCCCCAAAATACTTCCCAAAACCTTGCACCCCACTTCCTGGACAAGGTTTGGTAAAAAGCCCCACCAATTTGCCTAGGTGACTACAGACCCAGACCCTTGGATCTTAAGAACAATGAACAATCCTCCCAACACTTGCACCCCCCTTTCCCGGGAAATGTTGGATAAAAAGCCTCACCAATTTGCATAGGTGACCACAGACCCAAACCCTTGGATCTGAGAACAATGAAAAAGCATTCAGTTTTTACAAGAAGACTTTTAATAAAAAATAGAAGTAAATAGAAATAAAGAAATCCCCCCTGTAAAATCAGGATGGTAGATATCTTACAGGGTAATTAGATTCAAAAACATAGAGAACCCCTCTAGGCAAAACCTTAAGTTACAAAAAAGATGCACAGACAGAAATAGTTATTCTATTCAGCACAATGCTTTTCTCAGCCATTTAAAAGAATCATAATCTAACACATACCTAGCTAGATTACTTACTAAAAGTTCTAAGACTCCATTCCTGTTCTGTCTCTGGCAAGAGCAGCACACAGACAGACACAGACCCTTTGTCCCTCTCCCTCCTCCCAGCTTTTGAAAGTATCTTGTCTCCTCATTGGTCATTTTGGTCAGGTGCCAGCGAGGTTACCTTTAGCTTCTTAACCCTTTACAGGTGAGAGGAGCTTTCCCCTGGCCAGGAGGGATTTCAAAGGGGTTTACCCTTCCCTTTATATTTATGACACGCCCCCCAAATCTCAGCTAGGGTGAAACACTGGCTGGGATTTCTTCCTGGAGCTCTAGGAAAACAGAGTTAATAAGACACATGCATCTCTAAATATACTACCAAGTACATAAAGACTAACAATATTTTCCACATCTCAAGGACGATTTTAACCAGTTGATTCTGGGAAACTTTCACGGGAGAGTGCATCAGCCACTTTGTTAGAAGCTCCTGAGATGTGTTGGACGTCGAAATCAAAATCTTGGAGAGCTAAACTCCACCGAAGAAGTTTTTTGTTAGTTTCCTTGACGGTGTGAAGCCACTTCAGTGCAACATGGTCGGTTTGCAGGTGGAAACGCCGTCCCCAAACATATGGGCGTAGCTTTTCCAGAGCGTAGCCAATGGCGTAACATTCTTTTTCAGTGACTGACCAGTTGCTTTCCCTCTCAGACAGTTTTTTGCTGAGAAACACTGTGTCAATGGAGTGGTATGCCCGTTCAGTCAGTCCTGGGGTGGCTGAGAACGTTGGCGCGTAGCTAGTGCACAGCTCCTGGATCTGCTGTCGCTGCATACGCCCAAGGGTCATGGAGAGGTTCACCTCTTCCACACCACCAGCACATTTCCCTTCGTAGTAAACACCTTCAGGCCACTCAGCGTCGTCTCCTCCCTGGGCTGTAAACTGACAAACCTTTAATTCTCTGGAATAAAAGGGCTTTAGAGAATTAATATGGTACACCTTAGGCTTCCGGTTGGAGGTGGGGAATGCTATGAGATAATTAACAGCTCCCAGGCGCTCCTGGACCATGAATGGCCCTTCCCACGATGCTTCCATTTTATGGGCCTGGAGCGCCTTTAAGACCATGACCTGGTCTCCTACTTTGAAGGAACGCTCTCTGGCATGTTTATCATACCAGGCTTTTTGCTCTTTTTGAGCATCCTGTAAGTTTTCTCTAGCAAGGGCTAAAGAGGTTCGGAGGGTGTTCTGTAGGTTGGTTACAAAGTCCAGAATGTTAGTTCCTGGAGAAGGTGTAAATCCCTCCCATTGCTGCTTCACCAACTGCAATGGCCCCTTAACCTCACGGCCATATACAAGTTCAAATGGGGAAAACCCTAAACTGGGATGTGGTACAGCTCTGTAGGCAAAGAGCAACTGCTGCAACACTAGGTCCCAATCATTGGAGTGCTCATTTACAAATTTACGTATCATGGCCCCCAAAGTTCCATTAAACTTCTCCACCATGCCATTTGTTTGATGATGGTAAGGAGTGGCAACCAAGTGATTTACCCCATGAGCTTCCCAAAGGTTTTTCATAGTTCCTGCCAGGAAATTAGTCCTTGCATCGGTGAGGATGTCGGAGGGCCAACCTACCCTGGCAAAAATGTCTGCTAGTGCCTGGCACACACTTTTAGCCCTGGTGTTGCTTAGAGCTACTGCTTCTGGCCATCGGGTGGCAAAATCCATGAAAGTCAGTATGTACTGCTTTCCTCTGGGTGTCTTTTTCGGAAAAGGACCCAGAATATCCACAGCTACTCGCTGAAATGGAACTTCAATGATGGGGAGGGGTTGTAGAGGGGCTTTGACCTGGTCTTGGGGTTTTCCCACTCTTTGGCACACCTCACAAGACTGGACATAGGTAGAAACATCCTTGCCCATTCCTTCCCAGTGGAATGACCCCCCCAAACGGTCTTTGGTCCTGTTCACCCCAGCATGGCCACTAGGGTGATCATGGGCTAAGCTCAAGAGCTTGGCCCGGTATTTAGTTGGAACTACCAACTGTCTCTGAGGATGCCAGTCTTCCTGGTGTCCACCAGAAAGAGTTTCCTTGTATAAAAGTCCTCTTTCTACAACAAACCTGGATCGATTAGAAGAGCTGAGAGGCGGTGGGTTGCTCCGTGCCGCCGTCCAAGCTCTCTGGAGGCTTTCATCTGCTTCCTGTTCGGTCTGGAACTGTTCCCTTGATGCTGGAGACATCAGTTCCTCATGGGATTGTGGACCTAGGCTTGGTCCCTCTGGAAGCGATATAGGGGATGGAGCTGTTTCTGTTGACTGTGAACCGCTCTCCGCTGGTGCACTATGTTGGGATTCAGACTCCGGCTGAGCCTCTTGGGTCGGGTTATCGGCTGCTGCCAGTTCAGGTTCGGTGGGGCCCTCTGGTGTTGAGGTTGCAAGTACTGGATTCAGTGCTGACACGGGGTCTGGTGTTGGTTGTTCGGCTGGTTCCGGTTCTAGGACTGGTTCCGTCTGGGTCTCTGGGACTGGATCCACTACTGCTGTTGCAGACATTGGCCTGGGGTCCAGGTCCATCACCTCTGACCGGGTCCTGATAGAAGTTTCCGGAACAGAGCTAGGCCTCACGGCTTGTTTAGCCTGGCTGCGGGTGACCATTCCCACCCTCTTGGCCTGTTTCACATGATTGGCCAAGTCTTCTCCCAACAGCATGGGGATGGGATAATCATCATAGACTGCAAAAGTCCACATTCCTGACCAGCCCTTGTACTGGACAGGCAACTTGGCTGTAGGCAAATTGAAAGAGTTGGACTTGAAGGGTTGAATCGTCACTTGGATCTCTGGGTTGATTAAATTGGGGTCCACTAAGGAAGCATGGATAGCTGACACTTGTGCTCCGGTGTCCCTCCACGCGGTGACCTTCTTCCCGCCCACACTCACAGTTTCCCTCCGCTCCAAGGGTATCTGGGAGGTATCTGGGCCTGTGGACCTCTGGTGTGATTCCGGTGCAATGAACTGTAATCTGTTGGGGTTCTTGGGGCAGTTGGCCTTTACATGCCCCAGCTCGTTACACTTAAAACATCGTCCAGCTGACGGGTCACTGGGGCGAGGAGGGTTGCTGGAGAACGGGGTGGTGGGATGATAAGGGGTCTGGAGGGTTCTTTGGGAGGTAGGTGGGGCTTTGGGCGGCCCCCGGTAATAGGGTGTGGTCTGGGGTGGTCCCTTCTGGTCTCCACTCCAACTGCGACCAGTTTTCTTCTTCTCTGCCACCTCCACCCATCTGGCTCCAATCTCTCCTGCCTCGATTACAGTTTTGGGCTTCCCGTCTAGGATGTATCTTTCTATTTCCTCAGGAACACCCTCTAAGAATTGTTCCATTTGCATTAGGAAGGGCAAATTTACTGGAGATTCAACACTTGCTCCTGATATCCAGGCATCCCAATGTTTCACAATGTGGTAGGCATGTCGGGTAAATGACATGTCTGGTTTCCACCTTAGGGCTCTGAACCTCCGACGAGACTGCTCGGGTGTTATCCCCATTCTGACTCTCGCCTTGGATTTAAACAGTTCATACTTGTTCATGTGTTCTTTAGGCATTTCAGCTGCCACCTCAGCTAAGGGTCCACTGAGCTGCGGCCTCAGCTCTACCATGTATTGGTCAGTAGAGATGTTGTACCCAAGGCAGGCCCTTTCGAAGTTTTCTAAGAAGGCCTCAGTATCATCACCTGCCTTGTAGGTGGGGAACTTTCTGGGATGGGAAGTGGTACCTGGAGAAGGATTGCTAGGGTTTGTTGGTATATTCTGCTGGGCCTTTATCCTCTCCACCTCCTCCACATGCTTCCTCTCTTTTTCCTTCTCCTCCTCCACATGCTTCCTCTCTTTTTCCTTCTCCTCCTCCACATGCTTCCTCTCTTTTTCCTTCTCCTCCTCCACATGCTTCCTTGCCTCCATTTCCCTCTTGTGGGCAGCCTCCTGTACCTCCTTCTCCAGCCGCATGAGTTCTATCTGTCTTTCATGTTCCCTTTGTCTTTCCTCAGCCTGAAATTTGGCTAATTCCAGCTGTAGTTGAGCTGAGGATTTGGTCATTCTAACCTCTCTGTTTTTAACTAACTTTACACCTGAGGTTTAGAAATAAACAAACAAAACTTAGCTGTAAAATTTTGCTGTGCTGCAATAGAATACCTATTCTCTGATAGTGATTGTCAGCCTACAGAAAAAGACAATTCCCTTGTCTCTGCTCTGGGCCCAAATTAAAGCAAAAAACCTCCAGCTACTTGGAAACCTGCTTACCCAGCCCAAAGAAAAAGCAAATGGGTAGAACACACACCCCCTATTTACTTTTAGGAAGAAAAGAAAAAAAAACCTCTGGATTGGAAGATTTCCCTGCAGGAGTTAAGTACCCTGCCTCCAGGCAAAAAAAACCTGCAATTCACAAGATAATCCCCTTTTGTCTCTGCTTGGCCACAAAGCAGAGAGAAACCAAGCTGCTTTCAGTTTCAAAGCTGCTTTCTGGACTTTCTTTCCAAAGAAAAAAAAATTTTCCTTTTTAAAATCTGTATTTCTAGTTCAAAAAATCTCAACTGGATCTCAAATGATTTCAGGTTAATCCCACCACTGTGCCACCATGTCAAGGTTCCTCCCCCACTCTGAACTCTAGGGTACAGATGTGGGGACCTGCATGAAAAACCTCCTAAGCTTATCTTTACCAGCTTAGGTCAAAACTTCCCCAAGGTACAAAATTTTACACCCGTTATCCTTGGAATGGCCGCTACCACCACCAAACAATTACTGGTTACTGGGGAAGAGCTGTTTGGACGCGTCTGTCCCCCCAAAATACTTCCCAAAACCTTGCACCCCACTTCCTGGACAAGGTTTGGTAAAAAGCCTCACCAATTTGCCTAGGTGACTACAGACCCAGACCCTTGGATCTGAGAACAATGAAAAAGCATTCAGTTTTTACAAGAAGACTTTTAATAAAAAAATAGAAGTAAATAGAAATAAAGAAATCCCCCCTGTAAAATCAGGATGGTAGATATCTTACAGGGTAATTAGATTCAAAAACATAGAGAACCCCTCTAGGCAAAACCTTAAGTTACAAAAAAGATGCACAGACAGAAATAGTTATTCTATTCAGCACAATGCTTTTCTCAGCCATTTAAAAGAATCATAATCTAACACATACCTAGCTAGATTACTTACTAAAAGTTCTAAGACTCCATTCCTGTTCTGTCTCTGGCAAGAGCAGCACACAGACAGACACAGACCCTTTGTCCCTCTCCCTCCTCCCAGCTTTTGAAAGTATCTTGTCTCCTCATTGGTCATTTTGGTCAGGTGCCAGCGAGGTTACCTTTAGCTTCTTAACCCTTTACAGGTGAGAGGAGCTTTCCCCTGGCCAGGAGGGATTTCAAAGGGGTTTACCCTTCCCTTTATATTTATGACACAGGCCCTTATACCAGACCTAAAGGGATCAAAGCAGTTTGGAGGACCACACTTTAGGAGTTTTGCCATTGATTTCAGTGGGGCCTGGACTTCACCATGATCAGGCCCTAATTTCTTCCGTTTTGATCTTTACTCTGAATATTGCAAGGTTATAATTTACTGTGCTGTCTTGCAAGAATGCTGTCCTGAATACATATGCTTACTAATTTTTTCCAGTCAATTGAAAACACATTTATTATGCATATGGAAATTAGCATGACAACTATGTAGTAAGAATAGATTGTAACTGTAATTGGATATTAGTTTTGTGGCTTCAAAAAAAGAAACTAAAACTATAATCCATTCTATGCAAAATGAAATACAGAATCTGCTTATGTTTAGTTTACGGGTATGTTTGTGCCTTTAGAGCGATATTCTCTTCTGTTTGGTCTTGGTCTAATATATATCACATCAAAATAGCTAAAATTACTCTCTTGATTAACTGTTGCCTACTGACAGTCATGTCTCATAAGCAAAATTGCTAGCAAGATCCAGATTTTTTTAATATTACAGTGTCAGCAATGAAACTAGAAAACAATATGGTGAACAATTTATATAAGTAATATATTCATTGGATTTTACTTCACCTCTTCCTAGGAGGGGAAAGTAACCTATTCCTCTTATAGCAAATTAACATGTACCCATATTCTTGAGCAAGAATTATAGCATGTTGTCCTTTGCTTTGACCCTACAAAAGCCCTTCTGCAGGTGCTCCCCAGGTTTTGGCCTCTAGATGGAAATGGATTTGGGGGGGTGGCCAATATCTGTATTATTGTTCCTCTCCTTACTACAAAATCCATGGGCCAATCTAGTATGAGTTAATGCAGACTGACCATAAAAACCTTGTTTGAGTTCCCCTTCTGTGGGTACAATACTGAGAGACAGGAACTGCTGAGTTCTAATCTCATCTCTGATACTACTGGTGTCCTTTATGACATTGGGCAAGAGATAGCTAGAAGTAATCTGCAGGCACAATCTCTGAATCTGCACTTGAGTGGCTTCTATATCCCTGTCTTTTCTGTGGGGAGTGGAGGAGGAAAACCAAAATTCAGAGGGCCAAATTATCTCCCTTATTATGGTCTCTTTTCACTGCTCCTTCATGCAAATGGGTCAGAATTGAACCTTATCTAGCCAGCAGAGAATTCTCCTGGTGTGGTTAGCCCCTTATTTCACTGCTTCTTACCTCTGTCTGGCGACATGCAGGGGATAGGAGGAGGCATGGCTGAAGGGTTACTGCAGTTTGGCTGTTCTCAACTGGTAGACAGACTTCGTCAGTCCCTTACTGATTGGCATGGGTTACAGCAGCCTGGAGGCCATCCTAACTTGTGCCAGGGCTCGGGAAAAGCCAGGCAGAGAATCAAGGAGCTATACTTTGGGTCCTTGACAGCCCCCAACACCTTTGCCACATTAGAGAATGGCTCAGTGAATCCAAACTCAGTGTTTCCCCAGTCCATGGATGGAAATAACCCACATGAGGGAGTACTTAGAGAAGGCTTACCAGGTAGGTAGATGTTGTTAGATAAGGAATAAACTGCGGAGAGGTAAAAAGGCTGATATTTAAAGCAAAAATGACTAACATGTAGAGATTCAGTTGGAAAAAAATAAGCTGCAAGGATAGGAGGAAACAATAACCACATTATTTAAGCTGGGATGGGGATAGAGCTTGGATCCAGTGAAAAAAGGTGTGATTCATTCCTCCTGGAAACAACTCCAAAGTTTCACATGAGAAGATAAAAACCATCAAGACATGAATTACATCAGTGTAGTGTCTAGCTCAAGAACAGAGCTAGAGAAGAGTACATAGTATGTAATTACAACACCAATTCAGAATATAGGATATGTATATAGATATTTCCCAGCTGTGCAGCTGTAGTTAAGTATCTGTCAGCATACCCACTAATTTATATATGATGTCCTTATATCATGCCTATTTCTGTATGCACAAAGTGTGTATGCATATCTATGCACACATAGGTATGATATAAGCACATGTTCATTCAGAGGATTTTAATATGGTTAAAATACTGTGCCAAAAATGTGCACCATCTGTTTTCAATCAAAATATCCTATTTTAGAGAAAGGGAGTGTTGTCTGATGATTAGAGCAGCGGATTAATCCAGGACTCCTGGATTCCACTCCTGACTCTGCCAGGGACATGCTGTGTGGTTTAGGGCAAGGCACTCAATCTTTGTGCCTCAATTTCCCCATTCATGAAATGGAACTAATAGCATTTAGCAACTCCCAGGGATGTTATGAGGGACGGCTTAAGTTATTTATGCTTGTTGAGATCCTTGTATCTCAAACAGTGTAGAACTGAAGAGTGTTATTCACATCAGTAAATAAAATGAGATGAAATATATATGCTAAGTCATATACACCCAGGGGTCTAATTTTCACAGTGATTAATGCTACATCTCCCACTAAAGTAATGGGAAATCAGGGTGCTCAGCAAACTGAAAGTCTGGCCAATACAATGCAGCAAGTTTCCGCAAGCTTTGGAGCCAGGCCCCAGTGGGGGACATGGGCACCATCTGAATGGGGACTGAAATTCTGCCCCCTGCCCCCCCCCCACTTATTTGAAAAAGGAGAATGCAAATGGCTGCAGGGGATTTTCTTTCACATTCCCTTTGGTGAAATCCTGGGCCCCATAGAAGCAAATGGCAAAATTCCCATTGGGATGGCAGCAGGGCCACGATTAAACCCCAGCTTGAGTCTCTCTCTCATGAAAGAAGCAAGGCTGCTGGGATTTGATCAGCATTTCAGCAGTGATTTCTCATAGGGCCCTGGGGCCAGGTGTAGCACCAGCATTGAGAGCACGGAAAGTGTCTCTTCCTCTGTTCTCCATGCTCCTTGGCTGGTACCCAGCCAGGATGTAGGGTGACCAGATGTCCCAATTTTATAGGGACAGTCCTGAAATGTGGAGCTTTTTCTTACCTAGGCTCCTATTACCCCCCACCCCCTGCCCTGATTTTTCACACTTGCTGTCTGGTCACCCTACCAGGGTGGAACTTCTAAAGACAAGAAAATGTGGAGGAGGATGAGGTGGCTGCAGCACCAGCAGGTAAGAGGGGCAGAACCAAGGGACAGGGGCAGAAGGGGAAGCAGGCTGGAGAGACGAGATGTGGAACAGGGAACTCAGGAGGGGGGTGTAATGTGAAGCAGGGACAGAATGGGAGAGGCTGCTCCAGGGTCCCACCCAAGCACCTCCCCAAGCTCCAAGATCCCTCTGTTCCTCAACTACCCTCCCAGGCTCTCCCTTCCCCATGCAGGCTGCCCATGACTCCCTGAGGTTCCCCCGCAACACACACACACACACCCTTCCACGTATCTGTGGGGTGTGAGGGATAGCACCCACAGATCAAACCCCCAGAGGTAAATCAGATCAGAGGCTGTTTTCATGTGGTGAGAAATGTCATGCATGGAGTTGCACAAAATGTGGCAGCTGTGGGATTCAGTGGATGAGAGGGGAAGAAATGCATAGTACTTCTGGCTTTCTTGGGTTGCACATAGAAAAGTGGCAATAATAGAAATCATGCATGCTGACCAGGGTTGATATATTTTAGATACTTTAATATTCTAGTGTTTCATTACCAGTTGATACATACATGAATATGTATGTAAATCTAACCCATTTTCTGTAGCACACCATCAGATACAGCCTGAGCTAATTTGTTTTGCTATCCGTGGGTCATGATGATAAAATGTTTGACAGCCTCCGCTCTTCAGGATTCACCCTATGTATTATTACTGTTTTATTATTTGTTTTAAGTGTGGCCCCAGCAGTGTGCTAAGAATATAACTATGAATACTTATAGAGAGAGGCCTATTATTGTTTATCTTTGTGTGGATTGAGTTTTTTGAGTGTTTTAAACAAGGACAATCCATACAAATATGGATCTGATAGCTGTTGCATGTTTACTGTACATATAATTTTGCCTTGGATAAAAGCATTTCTTATAACATGGAGCACAAAGACCATGTAACTGAAGGCTATGTTGGAAAGATAGAATAACTGATTTGGACACAATTTGTGGGAACTGTACTCCCACTTCTCACAACATAAAAAACCATTCACTTCCCTTGCCCTCAGTAAAAATACCTGCTCTTTGGATCCCATCAATTTCAGAGAGAGAATGTGATCTTAGCAACTATTCACAACCAGCTAGAATGTGCTTTGCAAGCCTATAGTCTTTCTTGGAATTTGCTAGACTTTCCAATAATAGAAAAGCTCTATCATGTACACACATCACATTCACTTTCAAACGACCTGAGTCAGAATGCTGAAGGTTACAGATTTGCTGGCCAGGGAAAGTCACTAATATGAAACATTTATTTTTCTTCAGTTCCAGGACCTTTGTTGAGTTTAATTCTTTTAAAAAGAGATAAAATTACCTGCCAAAATGAGGCAATGTGTTGCTTTTAATTTCAGTGATGGCAAAGCAGGTCTTCTTAAACAATTTTTTTAATGTAAACATTTATGTAGTAATAATGAAAGGGGCCACATTAATAACATTGGAAATTGAACTCCTCTATCACCAAAGTAGGTATTGTTGTAATATGCTGGGTTTATGTGTGTGATTAAATTGTCCTCTAATGTCAAGTTCACAGAAAGGATAATGGACCGTCTCCTAGTGACACATACACCTGATCTTCTTTAGTTCAGTTGTGGGAGTCCTGTGTTTTGAAAACTAAGGGACCAGGGTTTCGGATACAGCTCTGTGTGTACGAGAGAGAAGAGAGAGACACATAGGAATTGTATCTGTTCTCTGGACCATATAGATTCATTATCTAGGACAACTTGGGAAGTAAATTTACACACACATCAACATCTCTTCCTGCAGTGGTTCTCGACCAGGGGTAGGCATACCCCTAGGGGTACGCAGAGGTCTTCCAGGGGGTTCATCAACTCATCTAGATATTTGCCTAGTTTTACAACAGGCTACATAAAAAGCATTAGTGAAGTCAGTATAAACTAAAATTTCATACACACAACAAAGTGTTTATACTGTTGTATATACTATACACTGAAATGTAAGTACAGTATTTATATTCAAATTGATGTATTGATTTGAGACCTATCTGGCTTTAAGATTAGACTCGATAAGTTTATGGAGGAGATGGTATGATGGGATAACATGATTTTGGCGATTAATTGACCTTTAAATATTCATGGTAAATAGGCCCAATGGCCTGTGATGGGATGTTAGATGGGGTGGGATCTAAGTTACTACAGAAAATTCTTTCCTGGGTATCTGGCTGATGAATCTTGCTCAGGGTTTAGCTGATCGCCATAGTTGGGGTCGGGAAGGAATTTTCCTCCAGGGCATATTGGAAGAGGCCCTGGAGGTTTTTCGCCTTCCTCTGTAGCATGGGGCACGGGTCACTTGCTGGAGGATTCTCTGCTCCTTGAAGTTTTTAAACCACGATTTGAGGACTTCAGTAGCACAGGTGAGAGGTTTTTCGCAGGAGTGGTGGGTGAAATTCTGTGGCCTGCGTTGTACAGGAGGTCAGACTAGATGATCATAATGGTCCCTTCTGACCTAAATATCTATGAATCTTTGAATATGGTAAAAATGAGAAAGTAAGCAATTTTGCAGTAATAGTGTGCTGTGACATATTTTATAAGCTAGTAGTTTTTAAGTGAGGTCAAACTTGGGGATACACAAGACAAATCAGACTCCTGAAAGGGTCACAGTAGTCTGCAAAGGTTGAGAGCCACTGTCCTATTCTATTTGGACCACCTCTAGGGGTGGGATGTGATTTCTATGGCCCATTCATTTCTTTATCTGTCTATTGAGACTCCCTTCAGAGATGCTAGAAAATGTCAGTTGTGTTGGTTTGGTTTTGTGGACATTTGTCCCCAAGGAACAGGATTGAGACCACTAAACTCATTGGACATAGACCAGTAAACAGTGTTAGATGAAAATTGTATTTGCTTACTACTGGGCTGCAGTTGAATTAGTGACCTGGAGATGAAAGGCTCTGTGTGTTTTTTTTTCTTTTAAATCCGAGGCTGATCTCAGTAATAATTCCCACACTATATGATTTTCTCCCTTGCCCCTCCCTTAAAAACCAAAATTGTTAAGCAATTCATGGGGATCATAGTGTTCTGAGGCAGTTATAATTAAAGGGATTTCTGTTTTGTAATAGCTTTTCACTATGTGCAGAAATTACTCCTAGCAATGTCAAGAAAGACCAGATGACTTTGTCACATTCAAACAAATCAGAGGAAGAAGAGAAAAAATACAAGTTAGCATATACAAGTTGTTTATTCAAATTATTTGTGTGTGTGTGTATGTATATATACATATACACACACACATTCAACAATAATTTTTGTAAATTAATGAAAATTTATGGACATTCCTAGTTTATAGATTTAAGATATCATTACTGAGATATGTAATCTGTACTTAGCATAGTTATAGTTGATCTCAAAAGAAGGGCAGATGTTCAGCCTGGTGTTTTATACACAAATATACTGCATTAGTTGTATTTGCTTACACTAAAGTGCACTACTCACATGTGTGGCCTAAATGACACAGTGACATGAACTACCTGACTAAATCTGAATGTCAAGATGTCCTTTGAACACAATGAAGTTATTGTGATATGCCATAATATATTTTTATCAGAAATTGATTCTGACTAGTATATGTTGGCATGGCATATGGACCTTTTTATTCTAGACCCTTCTCCATTCCATGTTTGAGCAGAGCAAGAAAGTGAATTGATAAGATCTGTGCAGCACATATCTCTTGCCAATGTTACTTTGCTGTTTTTGTTCACACCTGGAGCAGAATGGCCGGCCCACAACATTTTGGCACCTGAGGCAGGGAGCTCAAACCGTCGACGCCCCCATGCCCCCTCGCTTGGGCCAAAACTTTGAAGGCTCACCGTGAATATTTGTGTCTATGTATCTCAGGAGAGTTCCTTCCTGCTTAGATAGAAAAGCTTCCTTTGCTCTCTTTCTTTTTCTGATTGCTGCCCCAGAGGGGCGTTTTCTTCTTTCACTCAGGACTGCTGTTCTGTGCCAGCTATAGTGGCTCTCACCATTCAATGGAAAGGGACAAATAAGCAGGCTGGTAGCAGGGCCTGAGTGAGGGAAGATATCAGCGTCTTAAGGGCCTAACTGGCTCCTACTACTTCAGTTGACTGCCTGTTCTTCGCAAGTGGGTTCAGGGAAGCAGCAGGAAACAGGAAGCTCTCTGAGAAGCGGGTGTTAATCAGTCCAGGCTCCTGGGGGTGCCAGAGAGATACATAACAGGCTCCTCCTCCTCCTCTCTCTCCCTGCAGCTCCTGCTGCTTTCTGTTATTGCCTCTCACCTTTTCTCCTGCCTGCCTGTTATGTCTCTTGTGCCCTCCTTCCTCCAGCACAGCACTCCACCATCTCTGTGCATCTAGAGCAGAGAGAATACATATGCACCAGCAGCAGACACAATTTTCTACACTCTGGGTCCTAGTGGCATCTCCCCCGACCCCAGTCTGGCACCTGAGGCAGATGCCTAAGTTCACCTCATGGTAAGGCCAGCCCTGCGTAGGGGCAATGCTAAGGTCAGAGGGTATAGCAAATGCAATAGCCTGAGACTGTTGATGTCCCTTCAACCTCAAAGATAGTTAGCATCTGTATGCCTTGTCTGATAGATTCTTGTGATAGAGTCTTCTTACTTGTGGATAATTATCCACCTTCATCTTTCACTGTATATTAATTTCCTTAGCCTCTGGACTGTGACAAACAACCCAGGTAAGACTAGCAAAGACTGCATACAAATGTCAGACACAAGAGGTTTGCTATTATTACAAAGACGATGGAACAATGTGTGATTAAACGTCTGAACATTCCAAACCACAGCCTTTCTAAACGTCTCATTCTTCCAAGTCTGATGGGGATCCAGATGCAAAGGAAATTCCCCCCCCCCCCCCCAAAAAAAATCGTGACTGTTTAAACCTGCAGAGCATATAATACAGTTTCTGAATTTTTTCTTTAAAAACTTTTTTTTCCTGCCACTGTATTTCATGGATCCAATTTCCTTTTTCCATTTTGTTCACAGTTACCAGTATGTCTATTTTCATAGTCAGGCATTAGAAAACAAAGTTATTTTTTTCTCACTAATCCTTTAACCCGCACCCAAGCTGTAGGTGGAAGCCAAAGATTAACTCGTAATTTTGGATAACAATTCCTTCCTGCCCCTTTTACCCCCACCCCAGACCCACACTCACTCACAGCACACTTTACTTGTGCCTTTATTAGATTAGCAATACAGAATGAAGTGCTGATGGCTGTTTTCTAACGTCATAAAGAAACGTTGGCATGATTTAAGCCACGTGCGAAAAAGAATGTTGGCTCAGGTAATGGAACACAGAACCTTTTACCTCTATGCCTAGGTTTGAATCTAGCCCAGCTCAGTAATAGCCAAAATGGTTATCAACTGATGGCTGTTTGGTGGCCTAAGTGGAAAAAGTCGGTGTTCTTAGTCCAGTTTCCAGTGTCCACATCCCAAAAACCAGGAGACCAAATAACACTGCATCATCATGTGTTTTTCATTGTTGGCAGTCTTGATGCATAAGCCAAGGACTGAATTAGCATGGTAAAAACGTACCCTCTCAGTGCACCATACCTGTGGTGAAGAGGGAGTCATGGGAGAGTTGTAGGGGGCCTTAGAGCCAGTGCAGAGGTAAAGGGCCTGTGCAAATGAATAATGCCTCCAGGAGATCCCACTATATCTGTGTCTGAAGGGGTTTGGGGGGCTAATTGCCTGCTGGGAGATGTCTGAAAGGAGACTTCTGTCTATGCCATTTTATGGTTGATGTTAATTTCTGCTTCAATAAAGTTTAATAATAACCCCTCTCACCAACACCAAGATAGAAGAGTTTGGAAGAAACTCTCACAATGTTCTTTCCTGACATCTCCTACTTTTTTTGCATGAAGGAGTGATTGGATCCTAAGATATTACACCTAGTCTAAGCCAAAAGATGGACATGAACTGATAAGCACACACACCAATAAAGCAAGTACATTAGTGAAGTTCGTGCTCATGAAAGGTATTTGATTCACAGCCTGACAATCTGATGTCTTCTGTCCACAGAGCTAGTACGCAGAAATGCAAGCTTCACTAGTGTACTTTGCTATTGTGTTCAGTCCCTGACTTGCAGGTGTCTCCTGTACAGATGTATAGACTCATGCATGGACATACATATGGATGGATCATAGATCATGCTTACCAGGGACCCAGTCCAGTGAGGTGTGTCAGACCTGTTGCAGTATACTGCTGCTCTCAATGCCAAATGATTCCAGAGTTGAGGATGCTCACCACCTTGCAGAAACAGGCAGAATAAAGCTAAAGAACCCTTAGACCAGATCCTTCAGTATGATGGCCACTTTGCATCACTCATCCAGCATAATTTGCCCGTAAATATGAGCTAAGCAGCCCGTAAATATGAGCAACAATAGAGCTGACCCCAGGTTTTCTTATGTCACATACTTATTTCCTCTTTGCCAGCATAGCAGGAAAAGCAGGTGTCACTGAGGAAAAGGGGCATGGCCTGCATTTTTGGTCCATTGTGGCTATTATAGCTTTGTGTAAGGTCATACACAGAGCCCTGGTCTACACTAGGAGTTTAGGTCGAATTTAACAGCTTTAAATCGATGTAAACCGGCACCTGTCCACACGATGAAGCCCTTTATTTCGACTTATAGGGCTCTTAAAATCGATTTCCTTACTCCACCCCTGACAAGTGGATTAGCGCTTAAATCGGCCTTGCCGGGTCGAATTTGGGGTACTGTGGACACAATTCGATGGTATTGGCCTCCGGGAGCTATCCCAGAGTGCTCCATTGTGACTGCTCTGGACAGCACTCTCAACTCAGATGCACAATTGTTTGCCGTTGCTCTGACGCAGGGAGGGGCGACTGACGACACGGCTTACAGGGTTGGCTTACAGGGAGCTAAAATCAACAAAGGGGGTGGCTTTACATCAAGGAGTATTTCAGGCAGGACTTCACGGGGGGTTCCAATAAGAAATGGTGCACCTAAGTTATTGTTCTTATTGGAACAAGGAGGTTAGTCTGGCCTCTGATTGATACATGGCTAGATTCACCTCGCTGCACCTTCTCTGTGAGTGACTGCAGTGTGACCTAGAGGAATGAGTCCCCTAGACGGGGGGTGGGGGTTTGCAAATGAGTACAAAACAAATCTGGTCTATTTCTTGTTTTCATCCACTCCATCTATCTTTTACATCTTTGGCTGGCAGCAGACGGTGCAGAAGGACTGCATGCCATCCACATCTCATGGCTGCTCGGCAGAAGATGGTACAATAGGACTGCTAGCCATCCTCATCTCTTGTCTGCCCGGCAGAAGATGATGCAATAGGACTGCTAGCAATCCGTATCACCTGCCTGCTCACCATAAGATGGTTCAATAGGACTGACTGCAGGACTAAAGAGAATGACCTGATCAAGTCACTCCAAATTTAGTCCCTGCGCCCATGTCTGCCCAGGCGCTCCTGATCGACCTCACACAGGCCACCAGGAGCACCTCGGATATGACGATGACAGCTACCAGTCCAATTGCACCGTCTGCTGCCACAAAGCAAGGGGTTGCTGCTGCTGTGTAGCAATGCCGTACCGCGTCTGCCAGCACCCAGGAGACATACGGTGACAGTGAGCTGAGCGGGCTCCATGCTTGCCGTGGTATGGCGTCTGCACAGGTAACTCAGGAAAAAAGGCGCGAAACGATTGTCTGCCCTTGCTTTCACGGAGGGAGGGAGGGAACGGGGGCCTGACGATATGTACCCAGAACCACCCGCGACAATGTTTTAGCCCCATCAGACATTGGGATCTCAACCCAGAATTCCAATGGGCAGCGGAGACTGCGGGAACTGTGGGATAGCTATCCACAGTGCAACGCTCCGGAAGGCGACGCTAGCCTTGGTACTGTGGAAGCACTCCGCCGAGTTAAGGCACTTAATGCACTTAGAGCATTTTCTGTGGGGACGCACACACTCGAATATATAAAACCGATTTCTAAAAAACCGACTTCTATAAATTCGACCTAATTTTGTAGTGTAGACATACCCAGTCACCAGGATCAAGGGAGAGCTTTGTATCATCTTTGCACAACATCTCAGCCCTGTGCTCTGTGCATGTTGGCTACACATGAGGATGTGGCTTCTTGTATACCAGAGGCTCCATAAACACATCCCCCCCAAAATCTATAATTGTTCTTTCTCCTTTTTTCCCCAAAAGGACAGAATTTCTTTCCACCTTTTTGCAGCACTTGAATGTAGGACAAACTATTGATGTTTTTAAGAGTGGCATTCTGCTCCCCAAGGCCAGCTACAATTAAACAAAATGTTTCCTCTACATAATGAAGCATCAGCAACAGTAATTTATCAGTATTAACATTGAGTTTATTTCCAGAATTGATATTATAAAGTGAGATTAATTTTCAACAAGATTAATATAATTGCCTGTAACATTTTAGCAGATTTTTCCAGGTGATAACAAATTTGTGAATGTCAAATTACCATCATAGTTTTAAAATGCAGTCACATGTTGTTTTCACAAGTGCTGAACAACTGGAGATAAGAAATGTAAAATGTCAGTGTTAACATCCGTCAGAACCAAGATTCTTTTAAAATGTCATTACACATTCTCTTAAACTCTTCCAGTAGATCTGGCCACAGAGTCCTTAGTGATATACAGACCCTCAAATTTGTAGAAATGTCATAATGCCAATGTGAGTCACTGGCTTGTGTCTGTTACAGTGCACACCATGTTCCATCTACCATTTATTCTGCAAACTCTTTTATGACATTTTTACTACTTGGTAATCTAATTCTGATTTTATGAGTCCTTTTCTCTCTTGCCTTGTTTATGAAATCATACTCCTGCCGGTAATGTAGTTCTTACTCATTTCTCCCAAGAGATGACATTCACCATTTCAGCTGGACTTCTTGCAGGAAGAATATACAAAAAAGATTTGGGACCCATATTGGCGGGTAGCCTTACATTTCAGATGCATTGCTTTCCTTAGGCCACTGCTAGTCATTTACTGCTGTTTCCCAATGACCCATGAGGTTTTCTCCACATATGGTCTCCAGAAATAATCCTCCTACCAATCCCACATTATTGGCATCACAAAAAAGTGAAAAGGAGTTGAGACATCTTTTTAAGGCACATGTAATTAAGGGTGTGATCTTGCCAAGTCTAGAGCACCCTGAACTCTAGATGACTTCAGTGCAATTGCAACTCTCAATTCCCATTTTTGTCAATTGACTCTTTCCTCTTACCATACTGATCTATGTACTTGATAAAAGCCAAAATCTATTTCTGTGTCAAGCCCATTAACTTGGCTTTGTGTGGATGGATTCTGTAGAACTGTTGGGCACCTGGTCTGCAGGTGCTTCATGGTCACATACTGGTTCATCAGGGCTATGTTAACCCCAGTGGCTGCTGCACTGTCCTCTCCAGGCAGACCTTTGCTTAGCAGATTTGCATAGAAATGGGCAAACTTCATGGAGTCTGAGATTTTCCTTATCTCTTTTTGGTGACCTTTTTCCTGACCTATTTTTGTGATTTCCAAAACTACAGTGTTCTGAGTTCACAAACTATTTCCCCCTATAATGTCACCCCGCGTGTTTTGTGAGCTATTAGACAAGCTTGCGTTATTTTTAAGGGAGAGACCCTACCCACTCCACACCTCTACCTCCAACAGAAAAAGCTAGGCTTGTACAAATGGATGCCTTGAAATAGTATGTGTACCATGTTCAGCTTTTCAGTAGGGTTTTTGATTCTTCCCCCATTTCAGACTCTATCTGTATTTGCTTTCACTCTGCTCAGTCCCAGCTTTGTTTACATCCTACATTTTGGATGGTCTTCTTTTCTGAGCTTCTCTATCTCTTATTGTATCTCCAGCCATCTCTACTAAGAGCTTAGCAGGATCTAAAAAACAATCAGACATTTATATGGAGAATGTTACCTCCACAGTTACATTAGAGAAGATAAAATATGATTGGAAGGGATATCTCATGTTTCAGAGTACAAGTTAAGGCAACCTCTAATTGATGGGGCATTATTCCGTAGCTATCCTCTTTAGGTTTTCTTGCACCTTCCTTTGCAGTGGCTGGTACTGGCTACTGTTGAAGAAAGGATACTGGACTATAGGAACCGACCAGTGGTCTCACCCAATATGGCAATTCTTATGTTCCTATGTATGTAAACTTAGCAGCATTTCAGAGTGAGCTGCACTTTCAAATGCATGGCATTAGAATAGGGTTAAAAATGAGATTGCTATTCCCCACTACAGAAGCACATTGACATTTGTTTGCCATAGAGAAATGGCTAGTGGCTTGTACAACATAGGAGATCTCCAAGGTTTTATACGTGCTATAATGAACACTGAATTCCATTATGAAACTTGGAGCAACTGGACTTTTCCAGCTTTGTTTTTGTATGAGATTACATAAATAAAAAAGACATTCTAGATCATCTAGATCTTGTGGATTTCCACATAAAGAAAAATTAAACCTATAGACCACAAAAAATACATTTAAAAGTGTATTTACTTTTTTTAACTTAATGCCATACATGGATTCATTAGAATGTGCTTCCTTTGAAAAAAAACCAATGTCACTAGGCTGGGCATGCCAATATATTCTTAAAATAGGGAGTTGTTTCCGTAGGCACTTAGCTAGCTTAACTGGAACAATTGCTTCCTTTCTTCCTGTATTTCCGCAGGGCATTTTATAAGTCAGAGTCCTCGGGTTTCTGTTGACCAGAGCAGGAAACCAGAATGATGTCCATTCCACAAGCTGCAGCCAGATTCTAGGGACAAAGCTGATTAACGCTGGTGAAGCACTAATGCAAATCCCCTCCCATTTAATTCCCCAGCCCCTCCTCCACATTTTATTATGCTCCCCTGCAGATGCAGTCACATCTTACCAGGTCCCATAACACCAGCAGCTTTACATTAAGCTTACAGAGCTCTAGGCTGCCAGATTCAGTTCACAGGCTTTTAGGGTGAAATTCGCCCTTGTGCATTGGGACAGAATAAGTCCTGTGCTTCACATAAGTCACTTAAACCCATAAATAGTCTATAGAATTTGTGCCAGTTTTACCCTTGGCAGTCTGCATGCTCAGTCTAAGTTTACTTTGTCATGCTATCTGCCAGATTAGTAATATAAATATTTATCAGGTGTGCAGTACTGTGATATCAAACTCTATTTTACATAAATTAGAATGATACCAAACAATGTATTCTGAAAAAATAGGAGGCCTATATTTTGATATTGTCCAGGGGTGATAACATATGGTAGGTTCCCTGAAGAGATCTGTTGTGGTGGAGATGGAGCAGCTAGTAGATTGAGTCAGATCCAGGATAACCCTACTGAGGTCAATAGAATTCCACTGGATTTGCATCAGTGTCATAGAGATGAGAATCCAGCCATAAGTGTCAGAAGATTACTAGGCTTGCCATTAGTGGAAAGCCTGACCAAAGAGCTGTCTCTTACATCTTGCTCTGGTTTTGGCTAGATTCAGGCAAATACAGTATCTGGAAAATTGAATTTGAAAGGCATGGCCTCCTTTGATGGGGTGTATACCCCAGACAGCCTTTGAAAGGGTTAATGTGGGCCTGTGAGGCCAGTTATGCTACTTGGCTGCACCTGAAGGGTGGGCCCAGTTTAAGTAAAGATGGTTTCTACAAAGAGAGGAAGCCCAGAGTGGAAGGTGGTTGCAGGGAGAAACGGTGTAGTCGCTCTCTGGGTTGAGAAAGACAGGATGAAGAATTGACGCTGGTATCCTTTCCTAGATAGAGAAGACTGGCAGGAGGCCAGGAGGGACACAGAGCAGCCCAAAGGCTCTGGTGGTGAGGAACCATGCTAAAAGGGCAGGATCTGGACTTCCAGGGGGAGAGCTCTGGGAAGTGATCAAATGAGGAACAAAGAGAGATGAAAAGATCAAGCCTAAGGAGGGAAAAGTTGGTTTACATTTCTACTGTTAGTTTGGCATTTTGTTGGGGGATTCCAGGGGGAAAGCCCCATGAGTCCTGGCCCTGAGAGAAGGATGAAGCTAGTGAAGCTGTGGGAGATGCCAGATGGCAGTCTATGGTAGGAAGAAGTCTAGGGAGGCAGCAGGAAGGAGTCTGACAGAGTAGACCTTGGCTGCTCATCCCTAGATTGGAACCTAGTGTAGAGTGTGAGCCTGGGTTCCCCTAACTGCTACTGGGGAAGGTGGTGTGAGGCTCATAAAAAAGGTATAAGGAGGACGCAGAGCCCTGAGAGAAGAGCCTGGGGACCACAGTGCCCAGCGTTGGGGCTGAAGACCATTTGTAAGGACACTGGACTGTTATTTGTTGGGCTCTTGGTTACCCTGAAAGGGGTGGAACTTAAGTGTAACCTGTCCAGAAGCAGACCACTGTAAGACCAGAGCAGCTGTTGACAGAAATGCTAGATGAGGAAAGAGTTGCTATGCCAAGCCCAGGTGTGAGGGGTGAGTCCACCCTGCTACACCCTGCCATAGAGAATACTTGTCTATGAATAGCAGATGCTTTGACCTCTTCCCATTTATACATAGGGTCTAAAGCTCTGGAGGTTGGCTACAACTAGAAGTCTGGATAGAAAGGTAGTCAATACTTTTGGGCCACCAAACAACAAATGCAGATGCCCATCTCCCCTCCTCTCTCTCGTTTTGAATTTTATTCAAACTGCCCTGAAGTACAAACTTGTCTTTTTATCATAGGTTCCCTTCAGTGTAGCTATCTTGGCTTTCAGTGAGTCAACAAAGCTACTAAAGGTTTGTCAGTCATTCATGGATAACCAGATGCTGGAAAAAGGATGGTGTGTCATCTCCGTGAACAAACATTCAGGGCATTTATGTGTTTCCTCCCAAGTATGCTTTTTTTTTTTTTTAAATAGTAAATTTAGTGCTGATGAAAGTGAGGGCCTGGGGGAAATGTATTTCTATGGGGTTGATAAGGGGCTGTAGGACTTTTCACCTCTGGTTTTCCAGTTCAAACCCAGCCCATGTCTAAGTAGTGAAATAAATTGTTGCTACCTAATGGATATGTGGTAGCCTCAGTGAAATGAGTTTGGTGGTTTCATTCTTGTTCCCTGTGAACAAGTGTCCATCTCACAAAAAGCACCACCAGAATTCACACCTAATTAATCTCTGCAGAGAGGCCAAGCAATAAACCAACATGGACCCTGAACTTCCAACTGACAAAGCTTCGCAAAACACAAATTCACCTTCCTCAGCCCATCTCTAGAAATATAACAGAGTTATTAAATACATTGTCTGACATTCAAAATGATTTCTATGTAACATTTTGAATGCAAAATGATTCAATGTAATTACTCAGCTCAGACTCAAATGCACCATTTCCCTCCTTTAAAATGCCACTTCTTCTCTACAGATTATTAGATGGGTTTTAAAATGTACAGTGTTGCAAAATTAGGTATATTCTATGGACTGGCTAATGTAATAATGGAATCCTCTATTCTAATGAGAAATTTCTCATTTTCTGCTGGACCTTCAAGGCATGTATCAGCCATAACACAGAGTCAAGGAGAAAGCAGAGCATAGTTTAAGTGATAACAGTCTTTGTGAGTATTTCTCCAACACACTGTTTTATATACTACTGTGCTTTAAAGTGTTCATGTCACAGTGGTTCCAGCCTACGAAGCCTAGAACATCTCAGATTAATGAATCCATGACAGCCTCTAACAGCAAGTGGTGAGAGAGGAGGGAACTAAAAGTTAAATTCTGTCCTTTGTTACACTAAGTAACAGATTTCATCAGTGTAAGTAAGGCCATACTTTGGTTCTAATGGTTTAAGATGCTTTTATATATTTAAACAGCTCATAATAGTCACCTGAAAGAATTCTATGTGGCAATCCATATTAAGGACTTAGTCTGCTCTTCTGGTATGTAAAATACATATTCTGAAAATTCCTAAACCATTAACATGGGCCACTGTGCATGTGCAGATTCTCTTCCTCTGGTCTAGTGGTTAGTGTAGGGAACTGGGAATTGGGATTCCTTGGTTCTATTTCTGAATCTGCTGTTGATTTACTGTGTGAAATAGGTTCTCCTACCTCACAAGGATGCAGTGACGCTTCATTGATTTGAAGTCTTTGCATGAGGCATGCTATATAATTGAATAATTTTATGTCATTGTGATTAGCTACCAGTAGCTCTACATACTGCTGTGTGTTAGATTCTCACAGAGGAAAACCAGTAGCTGAAATATCTTATTACTACCATTAACTGGCTCTGTTCATAGATTGTTTTTAAAAAAACTTCTGCTTGGTATTCCTTCTGAACAGGTAAACGTTAGCTAGTTCCCACTATCAATGGACTCCAGGTTGACCTGGAGTCTGCTTGTAGCTTTCCCAAGTCTCCATCTCATTATTAGATTTTCCTGTACATTTAAGGCTCCGCTGCCCTCTTCTGTTTACTCATGTGCCTACTAAATCACCTATATACCTCAATATTCAGGCCCCCACCCTTCCTATCGAAATCAATAGGACTACTCATCCAGTAAAGACTGAAGGATCAAGACATTAGTGTCCACATATTTGGTTTTTCAGCCATGTTTCGTGATCCCGTGATGACTGAAGCTCCTCCATAAGCAGAAATTTCTAGTTCTTGTATTTTTGTCAGACTTCTTGTATTTACACAGATACAAATTGGAAATTTCCACATGGCAGCTATTTTATTGCTTTCTGTTTTAATTCCTCTACTTTGTTTTTGTCTCTGTTAACATTCTTCCTTTTTCCTCGCTATGCCTTTTGTCTTTTTGTTACTGTTTATTTTCCATCTGTTCACTCATTTGCTTGTTTTAGCAGCTTCTTCCTTCCTCTGGGAGCTTTCCACATATACTCACTCAATAGACCTGGCTAGGACAACTTGGGCACTACTGTGAAATAAACAGTTATTAACAATCACTGACAGTCACACAAACTCTACTTCAGTTATACTTGTGCCACCCCACTGATTAAGTCCCAGAGATTTACATTTGGCTCCATAATTACAGTATATCAACCCAGACAGCTCCCTAAAAGATCCCCTCAGGATAACACACCATGCTTCAGGAGCAGGGGCAAATCTACACCTAAAATGACAGGATGGAAGTCTAGAGAAAACAAAATAACAGTACAGTATTTCAGCTTTTATACTAGTGGTGCATAAACTTTTCCACTCGGGGCCCCCCGTTACCATTAATGGAATTTGTCCACAACCTCCTTCCATTACTGCACAGACAAGGCTGTCTCAGCAGCGGGACTGGGGTGGAACTAGGGATGGGGGAAGAGCTGGGGCTCGGGTGAAGCTGGTCTGGGGGCAGAGAGGGAATGAGGGCAGGGCAGGGGTTGGGGTGAAGCAGGCCTGGAGGCAGAGCTGGGCCTGAAAGTGGAGCTGGACTGGGGGCTGAATGGGGTTGGGGGAAGAGTGAGGCTGGGGGTGGAGCTGGTCTTGGGTGGAGCAGGGCTGGAAGTGTGGCTCTCCCTCCCTGCTCCCAATCCGGGCTGGCCCAGGTCTGGAGACAAAGCAGGAATGGGGGCTGAATGGAGTTGGGGGAGGAGCGAGGCTGGGGGTGGAGTAGGGATGGAAGTGTGGTGCTCCCTCCTCACCCCCCCATAGGGGCTGATCTGGGCCCTGCCACCCCCACCCCCTGCCCCCGAATGTTCCTCCGCACCCTCTGGGGAGGGCACACCCCACAGTTTGGAGACCACTATCTTATACCGTTCTTGACACTATATCGCCCACTCTATAGTTCTGCACAGCTGTGTTTGGGGACTATGTGTATCTATTGCATTTGTTCTAAGAGGAGCCTTAAGGGTCCCACCATCCTAAACAACTCCTGTTTTCACCCACTTTTCAGCCTCACATTCAGGATCTCAGTTTGCTATTATCTCTTTGGCAATGAGCTATGCACTGCTAGCATTTCTAGGAACTAGTCCTTTAGTCAGCTGGTTTCCTAATATCCCCAAATCAGAGAGTGGATCCAGTGAGGTACTGAACATCATACTGTACTGAAGCACATACAACTGAAGCACATACAACATTGTACACTACCTCATACATTCACACTCAGCCCTCAGTCTTGCTCTTGAAGTGCTCAGCAGTCCAACAGGCTTGACAAAGCCCTGGCTGGGATGATTTAACTGGGAATTGGTCCTGCTTCGAGCAGGGGGTTGGACTAGATGACCTTCTGGGGTCCCTTCCAACCCTTATATTCTATGATTCTATGATTCTATGATCTCTGGCAAAGGTACAGAGCACCCTCAACTCCCAGTAAAGATAACAAGGGTTATTGGGGAAGTGCCACTGCTGTTTACAGAATAGGGGCCCTGGTTTGTAAGTTTTCCAGTTTGTTTTTCTTTCCCGATAACACGTTGACTCCAGTGTGGATCAAGGCTACTGGCTCCTCCCAAGTTCCTGTGAAGAGATTGGTGCACAATGTCTGATGTTTTTCTTCACTACCCACAATATTTTCTCACCTTCAAGATTCTGCAGAAATGAGTACTTGTATGATAGTGTCACTGTGTGGTTTTCCTTCCCTTTTGGGTATCTCTGTGTCTTCCTTTTCTTCTTCTGTTTACAATACCCATCAACCTCCATGTGCCTCTCTATATTTTATATTGTGCAAGCCAGTTTTTTCCTGAGCATAGTGCAGACACTTTCCTAAATACTTTGCCTATGAACTCTTCATTATCCTGAAGCACATACAACATTGTACACTACCTCATACATTCACACTCAGCCCTCAGTCTTGCTCTTGAAGTGCTCAGCAGTCCAACAATACATGCACTCATGCTTGCATCTCAAGGTGTTTGGTCAAGAAGTGCCTGGTCCTGCACTGCTCAGGAATCAAGGGATTTCTCCCACCAGAATCATTGTTCTCGAGACTCCAGATGGGAAGCTGCAGAGGAAGAAAGGACAATGAAGCATGATGTCCAGGCTGTTTGTCACTCAGTGAGTCATGGCCACCAAACAATTGGCAGGCACCAGCTGCAGCCTACCTGAATTTAACAGTTCAAAGATGCTCATGTGAGATGTCACATACAATTTAGGCAAACAATTCCACCTTTAACCTTGTGAGAAGCCTTGGTGTAGGCAGGCAATATTTCCTGAGGACAGGTTTCTTTTATTCTCTTTCAGCAAGTCTTTCCCTGATTCACTGGTGGAGATCTGTATTGGTAACTGTTAGGATCTGATCCAAAACCCATTGAAGTCAATGGGTAGCTTTTTATTGACTTAAGTGGGATCAGGCCCTTAGTGTCTGGCCATATGTCCTTATTGGGTCTGTACCATTTTGCAGAGCAGATCCTAGAGCATGAAATGATAGAAGAGGATGGACAGGGCAGAGAAGCTAACTACATTGCTGCCCAAGCTGAGAAAAATATGAAAAGCAAGCAAATAGCAGCTACGGTAAAAAAGATTTTTATTTTAATAATCTAAGGTGCTTGTATAATATAAGTAAATAAGTTTGGGGGTTTTTTTAATATGATTTTTAACCCAATAGCGTCACTTTAAACATTCCCCTTTGGCGTTGTCAATCCACACATAATAGCATCTTGATGTATATGAAGTGTAGATGTAAGGGTACACAGACATTTTCAAAAAGAAAAGGAGGACTTGTGGCACCTCAGAGACTAACAAATTTATTTGAGCATGAGCTTTCATGAGCTACAGCTCACTTCATCGGATGCATGCAGTGGAAAATACGGTGGGGAGATTTTATATACACAGAGAACATGAAACAATGGGTGTTACCATACAGACTGTAACAAGAGTGATCAGGTAAGGTGAGCTATTACCAGCAGGAGAGCGGGGTATGGGGGAAAAAACAACCAAAAAACCCCCCAACCTTTTGTAGTGATAATCAAGGTGGGCCATTTCCAGCTTGAACAAGAACGTGCGAGGAACAGTAGCGCTGGGGGGAGGGCGGGGGGAGCAGAATAAACATGGGGAAATAGTTTTACTTTGTGTAATGACACATCCACTCCCAGTCTGGGGGAGTGGCTGTGTCATTACACAAAGTAAAACTATTTCCCCATGTTTATTCTCCCCCCTCCCCCACTACTATTCCTCACATGTTCTTGTAACCTGCTGGAAATGGCGCACCCTGATTATCACTACAAAAGGTTGTTTCCCCCCATCCTCCCCATACCCTGCTCTCCTGCTGGTAATAGCTCACCTTACCTGATCACTTTTGTTTCAGTGTGTATGGTAACACCCATTATTTCATGTTCTCTGTGTATATAAAATCCCCCTACTGTATTTTCCACTGCATGCATCCGATGAAGTGAGCTGTAGCTCACGAAAGCTTATGCTCAAATAAATTTGTTAGTCTCTAAGGTGCCACAAGTATTCCTTTTCTTTTTGTGGATACTGACTAACATGGCTGCTACTCTGAAACCAGACATTTTCAAGTACATGACAGATGAGGCTCAAGCCACAAACAGTTTAGTCTAGCTCACGCAGTATAAGCAATGCGGATCACTATGTGGTGATGGATATATCACGTCTATAAAAGTTTTCATAGACGGCCACTGTGAGTTCCTCATTTTCTGGCCACTCAGTCTAAGAAACTTGGAGTCTGATTTGCAGAAGTGCTGAGCGCTCCCAGCTGCAACCGAGCTGTGCTCTGAATGTATGACGTGCTGTAAAATACTAAGTATTCTGAAAAATCCGGCCCTCCGCGTCTCAGATTGGGCACCCAAAACTACTCGACATTTCTGACAATTCTGACTTGCATTTCTGTGCCTCAGTTCCCAATGTATAAAAAAGGAGCAATAACACAACTTCATCTTGCAGGGGTGTTCTGGAATGAAATGTATTTGTCAAGAACTAAGAAAGTACAATGATTGGCTCATAGAAAAGCCCAGGAGGAAATGGATAATTTTGTATTCAGTGCTGGGTTTGGATGGCATGTAATAAATAACATAGGACCAGTCATTAAATAATAAGGATAAAAAATGATGTATTGAATAACTACCCTTTCACTCAGTGAGGCAGGGGTCTTGTGGGAAAAAATGTATCTGATTATGTAAGTAAAGATTTTTGTCATGGATATGCACCAGGAAGCCAAATTAAGCTTGCCTGGGCAACCTTAATTCTTGCATTTCATAATTTTTGAGTGCATGATTTTTCAACCTTGACATTCCTTTTCATGTAATTTTTTGGATTTACTAGACACATAAGATACACCAAATAGCAATTGGAAAAGAGCACACACCTCGTTAGTTGATGAGATCATTCTTTGAAAAATAGTGAAGTTTCACAGAAAAAGCATGAAGGATGAAAGAAATATCTGGATAGTTGAAAAGTGGGTAGGATGCTGTGTGAAAGATGTGGTGTGAAACCAAGTGTGAAAGGTGATGAAGGGAGTTGTGAGAGAAGCATAGGGTATGAGTTAGGGGCATAGGAAGAACTGGGAGTTCAGTTTCTGGTCATATCATGTGCCTTTGGGCAAGTCACTCAATCTCAATGGGCATTTGTGCTAGCTTTCTCTTCTGTATAATGGGAATGATATTGCTTCCTTTTAGCATCTTTTCTTTGTATTGACTGGTTTCAGAGTAGCAGCCGTGTTAGTCTGTATTCGCAAACAGAAAAGGAGTACTGGTGGCACCTTAGAGACTAACCAATTTATTTGAGCATGAGCTTTCATGAGCTACAGCTCACTTCATTGGATGCATCTGATGAAGTGAGCTGTAGCTCACGAAAGCTTATGCTCAAATAAATTGGTCAGTCTCTAAGGTGCCACTCGTACTCCTTTTCTTTTTGTATTGACTGTTTACTGTAACCTTGAACTGCATGTTACACTTTGCAGTGTTGGAACCGTGTTGGTCTCAGGTTATTAGAGAGATAAGGTAAGTGTGAAAGCTTGTCTCTTTCGCTGACAAAAGTTGGTCCATATTTCACTGACAAAAATTGGTCCAAAGATATTGCCTCACCCACCTATGTATTACAGTGTAATGCAATGGAGCTCTCATCTTGGTTCTGGCCTCTAGGGCCTTCTCTACTACAAAGTATAATAATACCAATAATTGAAGTGAAGTAAGGCCGTGAAAGAAAGGAATAGGAACTTGAACTTCATGTGGCAAAAGAAAGGTAGCTAGTGACGGAATTCAAAAAGAGGGGAAATGAAGTAGTTGGCATGAGAGTTTGGACAGAGGGGGAAGTAAGTAAGGATGCCAGGAGGCCACAATGGAGGAAGTTGATTAGAAATTGAAACTGATTTGTCCCCACTGTCCAAGAGGAGAAAAATGTAAAAAATAAACAGCATAAATGGTAAAAGGTAGATTGATTTTAAAAATTCTTACCATTCTAATAGTCTAAGGTGTTAGCAGTAACTCAAGTAGGGCAAAATACTTCTGTAAGTCCCAAATAACTCACTTAAATGGGCACTGCTCCACTTATGCCAGCTGGGAATTTGATCCATGATTTTGAATCTGACAGAATCCTCTGACAAGTTTAATTTTTAAAAAGAATTTCCTTGTTTTTTCTCTTTCATTAAATAAGTCAGCATCATAAACAAATTAACTTTTGAAAACCAGACAGATAAAATTCCAACATATTCAGATGCATTTTTACTATGTGCTTGAAAGCTTTTTACCTTAAATGTATTGGATGTTGGATAACTGGTTTTAAAAGCTTAAGCCCATTCCAAAAACACCATGCATGGTTTTCTGAGAAGGAAAGACTATATATTACATTTGGCTCCTCTCCAAGATTAGTATGTCTCACATGAATACTCCTCTGTCTCCTTCTGTGGTGACATTTCTGAGATCAATTATGCCAACAGTAAAGTCTGGAATTTTTATGGTCAAACACTTTACGAGAATTTTCCTAGGAGAACTTATGAAGTTTGAGGCATAAGAAAAGCCCAGACTGTGTCCAGTAATCCTGGCCTGTTATCTTCATTATCTCCAGTTTTGTGTCTTTTCCTCATCAGACAAAACCACTCACGCTTACACATACATACACTCCATTGTGATTGGCTAAACTGTTATGTATATATTTGTGCCGAGAGTCCCATTGATTGGCATCTCACCAGTGCTTGTGTCATGGAACAATGGGCCAAGTTCTGCCTATACTGGATGGAGTCCCTTTCCCCCTCTCTTTCTGCTTTATTCTTTTTTGTCCATTCCTCGCTTGCTCTCTCTTTCTCTGAATCTTCATTCTTTCTCTATACAGGGTTATTCTCCCCAAAAGCCGTTCACACAATATTCCTTTGGCCAAATCCTTATCCTTAATTTGCTTTTATTCGGTCCTTTCTCAGGAAAAGTCCTATTGAAAATCAGTGAGAATTTAGCCTGAATATGGGCTCTGAGGCAGATTCTGATTGCTTTGGCTATGCTGAATAGCAGCTTGTTCCCATAAGTGATGTTAATGAAATCATGGTGTAAGGTAGTATTTAGCAGGATCAGTCTCTAAGGCTCTGTCTACACTGGCAAGTTTCTGCGCAGTAAAGCAGCTTTGAGCGCTGTAACTCCCGAGATGTACACACTGCCAAGCCACTTAGTGCGCAGAAACTGCGCAGATGCAGTGCTCTAAAAAACCCACCCCGATGAGAGGCGTACAGCTCTCTGCATTGGGGCCACAGCGCTGCCGTGCCAGTGTAGACACCGTGGTGATTACAGTGCTGCAGTTGGCCTCCGGGAGGTGTCCCACAATGCCTGTTCTCACCTCTCTGGTCATCGGTTTGAACTCTACTGCCCTGCCCTCAGGTGACTAACCGTCAGCCCCACCCCGTACATTCCTTTGCAAATTTGAAAGTCCCTTTACTGTTTGCTCGGTGATGCATCCAGTGGTCTCAGCACATCTTTTGAGGTGGCCATGTGATCCCCCGCTTGGAACAGTGCCGAGCTGCTGGACCTCATCGGCATTTGGGGAGAGGAGGCAGTGCAGTCACAGCTGCGCTCCAGCCGTCGGAATTATGATACCTACGGACAGATTTCTAGATGCATGACAGAAAGGGGCCATGACCGGGTCACATTGCAGTGCAGGGTCAAAGTGAAGGAGCTGCGGAATGCCTACCACAAGGTGCCTACCACCGCTGCTCCAGTGCTGTGCCCACGAGCTGCCAGTTCTACAAAGAGCTGGACGCGATACTCGGTGGCGATCCCACGTCTGCTGCGAAGCACCCTGTGGATACTTCATTGGCTCATGTGCCAGTTGAGAGTGGACCAAACCAGGAGGAGGAAATCTTGGATGAAGAGGAGGATGGGGACCCAGAGGCCGAGGATGACTCAGAGGCCAGAGATGCATGCAGTCAGGAGCTCTTCTCTACCCTGGAGGAGCCTAGCCAGTCACAGGAGTTGGCGAAGCACAAACAGGAGAGGAGGCCCCTGCTAAGTGGATCTGATTTTGGGAATTGCAGAAGCGAGTTGTTGTGGGCAGGAGGGTTGCAGGAAGCAGGCTTGTCACCCACCTAATGCCTAGTCTGAACGGCAGAACAGGCTGTTGATACATTCCCTCACTTCATGGGAATCTCTCTCAGAGATCTCCAGGAAACTCTCATGGAGATACTTGGCAATCTGCTGCCGCAGGTTCTTTGTCAGAGCTGCTTTGTTTCTTGCCCCATTAACGGTAACTTTCCCATGCCACTTTGCCGTGATCAGTGTTGGTCAGTGCAAGCAGCATACTGGTCAACAACTTGGGATCCATTCCTGTAGCCCGAAAGAGGCAGGGCAGAACGCGCAGTACACAAACCATTGAAAGATGGTGCCAAATGCGGATGGAAGCACAGGGATTGCTGGGATGTGAAACAATGCATCACGGGGCATTGGGACTGGACCCACGATGCCCCGCAACCCCCTCCGCCTTCCCACAAATCTTAGCGGCAAAAGAGAAAGAGGTGCTTTGTGGGATAGCTGCCCAGAGTGCACCACTCCGAATAGCACCACAAGTGTGAACTCGCTATTGTGCAGGCAGCTGCCAGTGTGAACACACAACAGCTGTTTTTCTTCGGTGCTCTCTGAGCGGTGCTGTAACTGCTGGCAATGTAACTTTGCAAGTGCAGACATGCCCCCAGTAAAAATCTAAGGACTTCAAGATTTGCCCCAATGTTTATTTACTTTTTGCTGGGGTTTTTTTCAGGCCAGACAAGAATAGACTAATTGGTTTAATTTGGTTATAATCGATTTTCCCTTTCATGCCCTAATTGAACACTGCAGGGGAATGCTTACTGGTTAAAAACAAAAATGTTTCCACTGGATTCTTAAAAAAAAAAAAATTAGTTCTTGGAAACATTTCTGTTGGTCTTAGATTTTGATAAAACTTATTTACACACAAAATCCAAAGTGTGTCATGTTCACTCACATTGACTAGTCCAGAAATAGTCTTATTGGATATACATTAATAAGTGTCAAAAGCCACAAGGAAGCAGACTCTGTGCTCCCCCAAGTGTGGGGACTGCAATTTTGACAGTCTGTGGTGGGGTGTCTACCCTTCCAGGTGGTGAAAGGGTTAATGTGTAAGTTGGCTGCTCAGCCCACCCCTGGTCACACCTGGAGGGAGGCCAGGTCTAATTTAAGATGAAGCCCAGAGAGGGAAGACTGGTGGTGTTATGAAGCAAAGCAATCTGGAGCAGAAAAGAGCTTCAAGGAGAGATTGAAGGACTATGTAGTTGCTCTCTTGGTAGTAGAGAAACTGGTGGGGGACAGGAAGGCTCCTGCAGGGTGAAGTGGAAGCCTGCGGGGGTGGGGGAGAGGAGATACCTGGAATCCATAGGATTGGAGCAAGCACCTGTGGCTAGGGTTGCCAACCCTCCAGGAATTAAAGATCAATCTTTAATTAAAGATTATGTCATGTGATGAAATCTCCAGGAACGGAACCAATCAAAATTGGCAACCTTACTTATGGCTAACCCTGTCACAAGGGTAGGAACTGGACCTCCTGGGAGAAGCCTGAGGAGGTGTTGCTCATTACAAATATGCCAGGAAGGAGCTTGGGGAAAGGCCTGAAGAAAGGCTAATGATAGGAAGAAGTCCCTGGATGCAGTGGCAAAGTGTCTGACAGGGCAGACTCTAGCTGCTTGCTTGTCTTTGGGTCCCTGGACTGGAACCTGATCTTGAAGGTAGCCCTGGGTTCCTCTACCAGCCACTGGGAAGGTGACATGAAGCCCATGACATTAGGGGAGATGGATGATTTAAAACCTTGAGAGAAAGGTGAGAGGACCATGGGGCTGAGGACCAGATGCAGGGATATTAGATTTGTTACCCTGGAAGGGATGAGACTAAAATGGGATCTGTCGGGAGGCCCAAGTTGAGAAGAGTAACCACCACAGGGCCAGACCATCTGTTGTCAGGAGCTGTAGCAGGGAAAGAGGTGTTATGCTACACCAGTGATGAGGGGATGCACCAGCAGTGAGTCCTTCCATATGTTTGCTTTCCCAGGGGCAGGGAGGCTCTGTGGGCTAGATACATAATGAGACTTAGGGGCCTGCCACTTTAGACGCTTAAGTCCCAGATTTAGGCACCACTGGTATTCACAAAACCCCTGCTTGGCTGCCACCTAACCCTGTAGGTGCCTAAACTCACTCAGGACTTACATTTTTGCAGTAACGATTCCTATGTTTCTGCTTGTGGGCACATGCGCTGCTGCCTTACTCTAGGTATCCGGACACCAAATCCCCAGTGCTATTCACAAACCAGGGGAAAACAGGTGATCCTCTGCCTAACTTGCCTGAGCATGCCTAACTCCTCACAAAATGAGCCAGGAGCTGCCTGATAACTTCTAGCCTAGTGGTGTTAAGGTACTCACCTGGGATGTGGGAGACACCTGGTTCAACTCCTTCCTCTGCCTGATGAGAAGAGACTTGAATAGGGATCTGCTACCTCTCTACTGAGGTGCAGTAACCACTGATATATGGGATATCCTGGGGTGAGGTTCTCTCAATCTCTCCTGTTGAAGCTGTTCCACTTAGATAAACAAACAGTTATTGAAGTACGGGGACTGCATCCTGGGTCTCCCACATCCTGGCTGAGTGCTCGAACAACCAGGTTACAGAATCATTCTCATGCTTGCTGTCTATCTCTAGCTGGCCTAATCACTCTACTTGTTTTAATCCAAAGTGAACGGTTTCAACAGGAGAAATTGTGGAAGCCTCACATCAGAATATCCCATAGCTCAGCAGTCAGGGCACTCACCTAAGGAAGTTTCAGATCCCTGTTTAAATCCCTTCTAGTCATGGTGCGGGGAGGGTCTCCTGCATCCCAGGTGAGTAGCTGAACCACTGGGCTATACGTTTTCAGGGAGCTGTCCTTCCCACTTCCTCCCCTGGCTTCTTGCAAGAAAGACCTTCAGCGCCTGAGTCCAAGAGGGTTCACAGATGAGAATCCCAATCTGAGAGAGGCGCCAAACTCCCTGAGGGGCTTAGCGTGCATGCATCTCCTTGGTATCTCTCATTGGCTAGCTTAGGCAGGGTGCTGCCTAGCATGCTGGCTGTCGTGAATCCCATTGTTAAGCACCTATCTCCCTACACTCATTCTGTAGGAAGCCTGAGTGCCTAGCTCAGGCTTTGTGAATCCCAATGAATTTCTAGGTGCCTAACAGTTAAATGTTACAATAGTGAGCGTCACAACATGTAAGTCCCTTTGTGAATCTGGCCCTTTGCACACTCTTCCATCTATGGACCTTCATAGGGAGCTGTCAATCTCCCTCTTGTGTATCCATTCTTGAAGACAGAAGAGTTTTGTCCTTATACCAGCAAAACTCTCATCAGATTCTATAGTGGCTCTGTTTGTGCTCCAGACTGCATTCTCAAAGAGTCATAATGTAAGGTGAGGACTTTGGATTTGCCAAAATGGTATCTTAGCGTTCCTCATTGGTCTTGACATGATTTCCAGATTCAATCTGCTCAGTTTTTATTAACTATCTGTGCTGGGAGCTCTACCTGCAACCTAACAGTCAAGCTGGGTTTTTCTGGATTGTGCATCACCAACAATACAATCAGCAGCTGGAATTTAGGGTGGGATTTTAAAAAGTGCCTGACAGTACCTTTACCACTCCATGTTCATTGCAAGTCAAGGGAGGTTAGGTGCTCATCTCCGTTAAGTGCTCTTGAAAATCCCAGCCTTAGTTGATAACTTTGTCTGAGGCAGAACAGAAGCCAGCTCACTTTCCTATAGCTCTGTTGGCTGTGCAGGTCTAACAGGAATAACAAAGAGTATAAACTGATTTTTGTCTGTTAATAAGCAGACATAACTCTGAGTATACACAGGCAGCAAGTATGTGGGGGAAGAAGGTGCCAGTTTTACTTCTAGGACTTTCGGCCTTCAGATAGTTTTGAGTTATCTGTAAGAAAATATGGACATTCTTTCCTATTTTTAGGACGAGAGCTATGTTTCAGCCTCATGTAATTAAAAATTGACTGAACACAACTGGCTGAAAGCATTCAAAAATTCACATTTGGACAAAGACCAAACATGGAAAATTTCAGCCCAAAAGAGAATGTTTTTGAAAGTTATGAGGAAGTGAATAGAAGATATTAGCCAACTTTTTTGGCTTTGTTCTTAAAATCCTACATTTTGGTATTAAACTAACTATCACTTTAAATAAAGACTGCATTCCTGTCAGCTAGACAAAGCCCAAATATGGGACAGAGTCTTAGAGAAAAACGTTGAATAGTGCCAAGATGTTTAAATTAGTATGGGCTTCATTTCTGCATAATAAACAACCCTACTATAATCTCTGTGTGCTAATCTAGCACCCCAATGTAAAGGATTAAAGGATTAAAGGAGAAGTAACCCTTGACTTGTAGAGTTGTAGTAAGGCAAATGTGACTCTAAAATGGAGTTTGTGTGGATCAGCAGGGAGATATAGGGCGAAATGGTTTAATAGCCTATTTGTGTTGATACACTGCCACCTTGTGCTGAGGTTGATAAAGAAGATTTGTCCACAGACTTGTAACTGTTGTAAATATTACATGGTGTAACTAAGGAGTTTAGGCTCAATCTGATCTACTTGGCTCAACACTGAAGAATAGCAATGTAAAAATGACATTTTCCTACTCAATGCATCCATTTCCTGCAGGTGTCCTGCAGGTGTCCTGCTCAAATAATGGTTAAATGAGGATTTTTACTATGTTTTACATGTGTGAGCCCTGGAGAGCCACTACGCCTATAGGAAAGTGAGCTGGTTTCTGTGAGCGTTAATTAAGAGCCAGTTTCTGCCCTCACTTCAGTACAAACCTGATGCGGACAATGGGTCAATGGAACAATACTTGGGCCTGGACAAGCTGTGTTTAGTACAGGATCTGAGGGAGGGGGAAAAAGTGGCTCTAAGCCATCTCTGTCCTTTCTCAGTCCCAGAGGCTGCCCTGGGCTGCCTTGATCTCCAGAGGAAGTTAGAGCAGTCTTTGTAACGCTCTAACTTTCACCACCTGATACTGTCCCCTAGGGGCCGTTCTGTCAGCTGGGGACTGCTGGAGTGCAATGTATTCTTGCCACCTCCCCAGCTAGGGTGACCAGATGTACTGATTTCATAGGGACAGTCCCGATTTTTGGGTCTTTTTCTCACATAGACACCTATTATCCCCTACCTCCTGTCCCGATTTTTGACACTTGCTATCTGGTCAGCCTATCCCCAGCACACTTCTGACATGCCCCTATGGGGGTGTACCTTGTGCTACACCAGCTCTACATCAGCCAGGAATTTCCACCTCTGATGGTGGATTCCTCACCTGTCCACTGAAGGCAGCTTTACGGCCCTTTTTCACAGCTGGATCTTAAGATAAAGGCTTAAGTGCTCAAGATAAAGGCTTAAGTGGCCCTCTATCCAGGGTGAATTCCACCTTATATTTAATAAATAATCCAAACTGCACTCCCACCCTTGAAGCTCTGTGTCCATTCATTCCCCTGCCCCCATGCTCCTGTGGATGTCTTTCTCACTCTCTTCTCTCCCTCTCATGAGAGTTGTGACATTGCACTCCATAAGTTTTATGGAAATATGTTTATAAGTGTGAATATCATGCACCTGGAATATGCTTCATGCCAAAGGTCTTTTGTAAGGTATCATTACAAAGCTTATGATCTACTGAGTGTGTTCAGCCTATTTGTTTGCATGTATTATTTCTATGTCTGGAGTTAGGTGAATAAGATATAAACTTGTGTTACTGATGTAAACATGTTAAGTGGAAGCCATTAAGTGGTGCTTCAGAATCAATGAACTGTGAATGGGTTTGTTTACCCGCAAGCCTTCCTATGTACCTGTCTTCCAGATACTAGGTAATGAAGAAGGAGGTCCTACAGTGACATATGATCATGCCACCTGAACTGGAATCCATCTTAAACTTGGTACTTTTCCGTTTAGAAGGAGGGATGGGGACCCAGAGAGACAAAAGATTCCTGCCTTGTGCCAAAGCTATCAAAGGGGATGGAACAGAACAAAGGGGGCTGCCAGTCATGAGAAATCCCCTAGTTACCACCTGAGCTGGAACTAACAAGAATTGTACCAGGGGAAAGGATTGGGCCCAGACTAGGAAGGAGTCTAGTCTGTGAAAGAAGCTTATTGGAACATCTCTGAAGTTGAGATTTACCTGTATTCAGTTTCTTAATGTATTAACCTTAGACTTGCGTGTTTTGTTTTATTTTGCTTGGCAACTTACCTTGTTCTGTCTGTAATCACTTGAAACCACTTAAATCCTACTTTTTATACTTAATAAATTCACTTTTGTTTATTAATGAACCCAGAGTAAGTGATTAATACCTGGGGGAGCAAACAGCTGTGCATATCTCTCTATCAGTGTTTAGAGGGCAGACAATTTATAAGTTTACCCTGTATAAGCTTTATACAGAGTAAAACAGATTTATTTGGGGGTTGGATCCCATTGGGAACTGGCTGTCTGGGTGTTGGAGACAGAAGTACTTGCTGAGCTGTTTTCAGTTAAGTTTGCAGCTTTGGGGGCATGGTTAGACCCTGGGTCTGTGTTACAGCAGGCTAGCATGTCTGGCTCAACAAGACAGGGTTCTGGAGTCCCAAGCTGACAAAGAAAATGGGCTCAGAGGTAGTTTCAGCACATCAGGTGACAGTCCCAAGGGGGTCTCTGTGACTGAACTCGTCAGAAGGGTACGTCTTTCTTTCCTCCCACACTGTTTTTCCTCTCTTGTTCTACCTGCCCCACCCCTTGCGGGAACACTCTCTTATTCCACTCTGTGGGTGTCTTCCCCCTCCTTCAGGTGGTCACTTAATTCCTTTGAGAGTCTCCTACAGAAGAACGAACCTCCAATCAGCTCCTGGCAGCCCTTCCTCCCTCCCTCCCTCTCTCTCTCTCTGTGGCCTGGCTCTCTTGACTGAGAGACTTGTTCTGTATTCAGCTTCCAACTTGCTGCTGGGATTTGAACTCAAGCTGCAGGAAAAAAAGCTGACCAGCCAGCGCCTGGCGGTTCAGTGTGCAGAGCCACTGCATCAGCTGGAGACTAACTCTTTATTACAACCAGATGCACAAACAGTCTGGCTGCCAAGAGTATACTTGGTGCTTCATGAAACACTATCACTGAAATAGATTAGTGTCAATATAGCCAGGAACAGCTTTCAGGAAACACATCAGGAGGGAGGAAGCCTTTGCATGTATGAAAACTCCATAACATGAGATGGATTTACTTTTGAAAACTGTCCTTTTGTTGGTTTATATACTTAAAAAATACAGAGGAAGAAAACAAACAGAATGGAAAGTTTGGCAAGTGACCCTCACCAAACCCAGATTATAAATTGAATGAGAATTGAACTCCCTCTCCCCCAGGCCGTAGAGTCCTCTGTCAAACCTCTCCCTGCACAACACCCTTCATTTCTAATCCTGGCTCTCAGCTGTGCAATTTCTTTAATTCTGCCTCTTCAACTTGGAATGGATTTACAGTTCCTTTCTCCCAAGTGCCCCCTCCCGTCCCTGTGGTCCCTCCTTCAGGCCCACTTCTTCGGTGTACCCTTCTGCTGATCATCTCTTCATTCAGGATGTCCCTAGTGCTTTCCAAATCTGAACTGGTACCCCATCTTCTGTTTTTTGTCCACGTTAAAAACTAAGGCTTCTATCCTTTTATCACTTTTCCAAGTGGTAACACTACTCATGTGAGTAAAGCATGCGTGTAAGCATTTGCAGAAGTTGGATCTCAACTCGTAGGGTCAAGGATCATAGATTATTTTTAGCTCTCATATAATGAATGATAAGTTCTATCATTACTATTGTTAATAAAATATTAATAGTATGGTTAGAGATGGACTTGGTCAAAACCCATGGATCCAAACACTCCCCACATTTGAATGGTTTGTTGGAAATCTGAACACATATCTGTAGCCACATATTTTCAAGTTGTCTCTAGCTTTATAGAGGGTTGTTTGCCCCAGAAATTCAAGCTTGGATTCAGTTTTTGCATAAAACAGTCCTGCTATGAACATGCTTGAATTCTGGGATATTCAAAATCCAATCTGAATGTTGAGGCTTGAGACCACCTTTATAATAAAGTCAGACGTGTCTGAGGCTCTAGTTATCCTTTGGCTAAGACTTTATCCAAGAGCTGCTGCCCTCCAGCAAAACACATAGAAGAAGATGCTCTGTTACTCACGCTGGAGTGATTTGTTTCAGACCTCCAGACAGGGCTCCAGCTATATGACCATGCCCTAATCCTTCTTGCTACACAGATGAGATCTGTGTAGCAGGGAAGGACTGCAGGGAGATGGGAAAACATGCCTTTGCCCTTCTGCTTTGCCAGGCAGTGATAGAGGCAGCCACAAAAACTGCGCTCCAGTTTGTGCTGATATGTATGGGAAGTGCTCAGGGCAGGCAGTAGTGAGAGAAGAAAAGGTGGGCGTCCTACCTGGCTGGGGGCTTACTGAGGATATATTGTCAACCCTGGCCCTCACCAGTTATAAAGAGAGAGAGAAGATTAGCAAGATTCGACCTGGTGCCGCTGGAAGGAAACTCCCCTTTTGGAGAGAAGTGTCATTTCCGGAGCATGGGGGTCCCAGTTAACATCTTTGGTGGAGCAATGCGCAGCACGCACATACATACACACAGACACACACAACTGAATAGGAGACTTGTAAGTGGAGATGTACGCACACACACGCAGACACACACCACTGAATAGGAGACTTGTAAGTGGAGATGTACACGCACACACACGCAGACACACACCACTGAATAGGAGACTTGTAAGTGGAGATGTCCAATTTAGTATCTGGCCACTAGGGGGAAAATACCAGGCAAATAGAAAGCTCTCCATTATATATGAATCAGGAACAGTTAATGTAACAGCTATGAGTTAGTTCCAGCAAAGCTGATGAGAACACAAATACCAGTCAGTAACAGCCAGACATAAAACCACACGGCATACGGAAGATCAATGAATTTAAAGCATGTACATTCCAAGGGCAGCGTAGAAAAACAACCCAGTAAATTTTTAAACATTTATAGCTTAGGAGGAAAAAAACCCAACCCTGAGATCTAAGTAAGCAAAATATGAAATAGTGTAGAATGTCTGCCAAAGGCTCTAGCTCTATTATTAATATTAAGAAAAAAAGTAAAAGAAGGCATGAAAAGAGACCGGATGGTTCAGAGGATTAATAATGTGCTGCAGACCCTTTCATTTCTCAAATTCATAGATTTACATCCAGGCAAACTAGATAGTGAACAGTTATTGCCCCCGAGGGCTGTTTGGTGGCCCATCTAAGAAGAACTGAGGTCCAGTGGACAGTCGTCCACCTCCTGTTACTAATGGGCACCTCTACTGGCTCTATCAACAGAGAGGCCAAGAGCTGAATGGGCCAGGAAGCCTGAACTGTCTCCTCATACAAGTGGTCTTATCAGGTCCCAGCTGAGACATGCTGGCAGGTAGAGTTGGGAACGCTTCCCTTGCTACTGCCTGTGCTAGATGGATTCTATGGATCGGCAAAGAAGTTTTGTCTTTGAAGCAGCTGTTCTCACACCATTCAGCAGCACTAAATTCATTTGAAATTTTTCTCTTTCTAATTCACTGAGTAGCCTCCCTCTCCTTCTTATGCAAATCCTTCTTAAACTGGCCACACCAAGGTTAGCCTGAAGTGCCTCCCACATCTGAACTGTTGCTCCAGGTGTTGTTTCGAGTCTGTTTTCAATTTTAAAAAAACATTGTCTTCATCTTTGTTTTGTGAAGTACGAGTACCATTTATGGGGCCATCAACTAACCTACATTAATAATTGACAATTAATCAATTAACATTGAACAATACAATATCCACAGCTGAAAACTAGTATTCTTGGTGTGGAATGTGATCTAATGGACAAGTGTGTTGACGCCAGGTCCTTGTGGAAAGAGATGGATGGTACCAGGATAAGTAGGCTGTAAACTAAAAGGGGTAAATAAAATCTCTCTGCCTTGACAAGCTGCCTGCATTCTCCTGGATTTCACGTGTCTGCATGCTGCGAGCAATGTAAGGAATGCTCCAGGCAGTGTGTCTGCAAGCTGGGATATTAAAAAATAAAATCTTTGCATAAGCCAATAACTGTTTTCGCTTTTTGTCCTTTTTTCCTTACCCGACAGCAAATACTGGAGATTGTTCCCACATGAAACATTCCCCCAAATCTTTTGTCACTGCTGCTGAATCACTGGCATAACATCCCATTGCTCCAGAGAATCCATGAGCAATTACTGTATTGCCTTTTCCAGGGCTCTTCTGTCTTATTAAAAAATGTGGCTTCATTTAACTCCTTATGAAGCAATCATTTGCCAGAAGAGAACTACAAAAACATTCAGGCCTTCAGAGTTGATTTAAGATAATTTCTTGAGCAGCTCTCGCCATCTTGTGGGATTTAGGAGAACTGAAGCTTCACTGATGCTTGACATTCTAATTTTCCTTGCTGCAGTTTGATTTTATGTATGATTCATACCGGCCAATTAATGCTAGAAAAAGAGATACTGATCCAAATTCTGCTCTCTGTTACACCAGTATAAACCTGGGATAAATCCACTGACTTCAGTGAAGCTACTGTGGATTTATACTAGTGCAGTAGAGAATAATCTGGCCCATTATATATTAGTTATCTAGATGCTATTGGGAGAAAGGGATCAGAATATGTAAATACTGTATTTTTATTGCTCTCCTTTGTATATGATGTCTGAAGAATCTTCACCTCCATTGGGTGAGTACATTAGGCAGCATAGGATTCATATCCAACAGAGTTATCAGAGAGAAGTTATGGTCTAATGGATAGGGCTGGATTAATGCCATTGGTGATTGCCAGTAGCAAAAATCCCCAACTGCTGGAGACAGGATACTAAATGGCGAGGGCTCTGAGTTACTACAGATAATTCTTTCCCAGGTATCTGCCTTGCCCACTTGCTCAGGATCTAACTGATTTGCCATATTTGGGGTTGGGAAGGAATTTTTTCTCAGGTTAGATTGGCTGAGACCCTGGAGGGCATGGTTCATCTTCCTCTGCAACATGGGATCCAGGTCACTGCAGGTTTAAACTAGTGTAAAGGGTGAATTCTCTGTAACTTGAAGTCTTTAAACCATGATTTGAGGACCTCAGTAACTCAGCTGGAGGTTAGGGGTCTATTACAGGAGTGGGTGGGTGAGGTTCTGTGGCCTGCAATGTGCAGGAGATCAGACTAGATGATCATGTTGGTCCCTTGTGTCCTTAAAATCTGAGAGTCTGTGAGATCGGAGGCCCAGGGCTAATGTTTTTTGGAGGCCTCCTTTTCAGGATCTTGGTATTAATGAAAGCAAAAAAGTACTGTATCTGGCTTATGACAGTCAACAAGTCATATGTATTACTGAAGGAACACAAAGAGAAAATTGAAGACAGTGAACAGGTTATATACTGCCTGGGTCAACAGAAAACATTAAGAGTCAAATGAAATTCTGCATGATCAAACTGGCATATTGCAAACTTTAAATGCTGCAAATTCAGTTATTGTATCCCCAGCAACAGTGTGTGAAGTAAATCCCATTCAACTGACACAATAACAAGAGCATTAAGCTGCATTTCTACCATAGTTAACCAAAGACTATTTTTTTAAATTAAGGCAAGCTTAGAGAGCAATTGCTCTGCTTCATTACTGGCAATGGGTACAGTCAAATACAGTATCAATGCCATGAAAGTATTTGGAAAGATGTTGCTCAGCTGTCGGTCGTGCATATATTCAATGATTCCAGTAGCAATGCCCAAGGGCACGTTTTCATTTCCTTTTCACTTTGTACTTGATCAAGAGGCATAAGAAAGCCAACCTTGTGGATAGTTCAGCTAACTTCTTCTTTTTAAAAATAAATTTGTTAGTCTCTAAGGTGCCACAAGTACTCCTTTTCTTTTTGCGGATACAGACTAACACAGCTGCTACTCTGAAACCATTCTTCTTTTTTAGTTCCTTATTTTGTTGAGGACAACATAAAAGCTTTCAATCTCAAATTTCCTTTTTCCTCATAGTGTCATTTTTGCTATCTGAAATTTTTTTGCTTGACCTCAGCAATTTTTTTTTGTTTGCTCCTCAAAATTGTCAATCTGAGACTGTAAGCTGTAAACTTGTGACAAACTGTTGCATGGAAGTCAGCAAATCAAGAGGAAATGACAAAATCCACACCCAGGTCCTATGACCTAAGGCTATGAATCTGTCATGAATTTCATGATTTTATGAGATCTCTGCGACTTCTTGAAAATTCCAACAATTCAGTCCTGGGTGACGGGGCTAGGGCTTCCACCCTGGGTGATGGGGCTAGGACTTGGACTTCAATAAATCCATGATTTACTGTTCATTGCCCACGTCCTGTCCATGACTTTTAATAAAAATACCGGTGCCAAAATTGTAGCCTTGCAGAGGTGTTAACGGGCCACTCTACTTTGAATGGTCCCTTACACCATGTGCTAACTACTCATGCTAAACAATCTGTTCCACCTTGCATTTTGCTCTGATGCTGGGAGTGCCTTTCCCAGACCTGAAGAAGAGCACTGTGTGGCTTGAAATCTTGTCTCATTCACCAACAGAAGTTGGTCCAATAAAAGATATTACCTCACCCACCTTGTCTCTCTAAAATCCAGATCTGACTTTTAAAGCTTTACAGTAATTTTGGCAAACCTTTCTGGTATCACATTCCATAAGATATTCATAAATACAGCCCTGGTCTACACTCGGAGTTGAGGTCAAATTTAGCAGTGTTAAATCGATTTAACCCTGCACCCGTCCACATGACGAAGCCCTTTTTTTCGACTTAAAGGGCTCTTAAAATCGATTTCCTTACTCCACCCCCAACAAGGGGATTAGCGCTGAAATTGGCCTTGCTAGGTCGAATTTGGGGTACTGTGGACACAATTAGACGGTATTGGCCTCCGTGAGCTATCCCAGAGTGCTCCATTGTGACCACTCTGGACAGCACACTCAACTCAGATGCACTGGCCAGGTAGACAGGAAAAGGCCCACGAACTTTTGAATTTCAATTTCCTGTTTGGCCAGCGTGGCAAGCTGCAGGTGACCATGCAGAGCTCATCAGCAGAGGTGACCATGTTGGAGTCCCAGAATCGCAAAAGAGCTCCAGCATGGACTGAACGGGAGGTACGGGATCTGATCGCTGTATGGGGAGAGGAATCTGTGCTATCAGAACTACGTTCCAGTTTTTGAAATGCTAAAACATTTGTCAAAATCTCCTAGGGCATGAAGGACAGAGGCCATAACAGGGACCCGAAGCAGTGCTGCGTGAAACTTAAGGAGCTGAGGCAAAGCTACCTGAAAACCAGAGAGGCGAACAGCCGCTCCGGGTCAGAGCCCAAAACATGCCGCTTCTATGATGAGCTGCATGCCATTTTAGGGGGTTCAGCCACCACTACCTCAGCCGTGTTGTTTGACTCCTTCAATGGAGATGGAAGCAGGTTTTGGGGACAAGGAAGATGATAATGATGAGGTTGTAGCAATGCAAGCACAGCAAGCAAGCAGAGAAACCGGTTTTCCTGACAGCCAGGAACTGTTTCTCACCCTGGACCTGGAGCCAGTACCCCCCGAACCCACCCGAGGGAGAAGGGACCTCTGGTGAGTGTACCTTTTAAAATACTATACATGGTTTAAAAGCAAGCATGTTTAATGATTAATTTGCCCTGGCATTTGCGGCTTTCCTGGATGTACTCCCAAAGCCTTTGCAAAAGGTTTATGGGGAGGTGTCATAAATATAAAGGGAAGGGTAAACCCCTTTGAAATCCCTCCTGGCCAGGGGAAAGCTCCTCTCACCTGTAAAGGGTTAAGAAGCTAAAGGTAACCTCGCTGGCACCTGACCAAAATGACCAATGAGGAGACAAGATACTTTCAAAAGCTGGGAGGAGGGAGAGAAACAAAGGGTCTGTGTCTGTCTGTAGTCGTCTTGGCCAGGGACAGAACAGGAATGGAGGCTTAGAACTTTTAGTAAGTAATCTAGCTAGGTATGTGTTAGATTATGATTTCTTTAAATGGCTGAGAAAAGAATTGTGCTGAATAGAATAACTATTTCTGTCTGTGTATCTTTTTTGTAACTTAAGGTTTTGCCTAGAGGGGTTCTCTTTGTTTTTGAATCTAATTACCCTGTAAGATATCTACCATCCTGATTTTACAGGGGGGATTTCTTTATTTCTATTTACTGCTATTTTTTATTAAAAGTCTTCTTGTAAAACACTGAATGCTTTTTCATTGTTCTCAGATCCAAGGGTTTGGGTCTGTGGTCACCTATGCAAATTGGTGAGGCTTTTTATCCAACATTTCCCAGGAAAGGGGGGGTGCAAGTGTTGGGAGGATTGTTCATTGTTCTTAAGATCCAAGGGTCTGGATCTGTAGTCACCTAAGCAAATTGGTGAGGCTTTTTACCAAACCTCGTCCAGGAAGTGGTGTGCAAGGTTTTGGGAAGTATTTTGGGGGGAAGGACGCGTCCAAACAGCTCTTCCCCAGTAACCAGTATTAGTTTGGTGGTGGTAGCGGCCAGTCCAAGGATAACGGGTGTAATATTTTGTACCTTGGGGAAGTTTTGACCTAAGCTGGTAAAGATAAGCTTAGGAGGTTTTTCATGCAGGTCCTCACATCTGTACCCTAGAGTTCAGAGTGGGGGAGGAACCTTGACATGGTGGCACAGTGGTGGGATTAACCTGAAATCATTTGAGATCCAGTTGAGATTTTTTGAACTAGAAATACAGATTTTAAAAAGGAAATTTTTTTTTCTTTGGAAAGAAAGTCCAGAAAGCAGCTTTGAAACTGAAAGCAGCTTGGTTTCTCTCTGCTTTGTGGCCAAGCAGAGACAAAAGGGGATTATCTTGTGAATTGCAGGTTTTCTTTGCCTGGAGGCAGGGTACTTAACTCCTGCAGGGAAATTCACAGTCTTCCAACCCAGAGGTTTTTTTTTTTCTTTTCTTCCTAAAAGTAAATAGGGGGTGTGTGCTCTACCCATTTGCCTGGAGACAAAAGTGGCAGGGTTTTTTTTAGGATTTTGATTTTTTTTTTGTTTTACAAGGAGCACAGGTTTGAAAAGAAATTTTTTTTTCCTTTGGGCTGGGTAAGCAGGTTTCCAAGTAGTTGGAGGTTTTTTGCTTTAATTTGGGCCCAGAGCAGAGACAAGGGAATTGTCTTTTTCTGTAGGCTGACAATCACTATCAGAGAATAGGTATTCTATTCCAGCACAGCAAAATTTTACAGCCAAGTTTTGTTTGTTTATTTCTAAACCTCGGGTGTAAAGTTAGTAAAAACAGAGAGGTTAGAATGGCAAAATCCGCGGCTCGACTACAGCTCGAATTAGCCAAATTTCAGGCTGAGGAAAGACAAAGGGAACATGAAAGACAGATAGAACTCATGCAGCTGAAGAAGGAACAAGAAAGGGAGGCAGAACAACACCAAGAGGCTGCCCACAAGAGGGAAATGGAGGCAAGGAAGCATGTGGAGGAGGAGAGGGAAAAAGAGAGGAAGCATGTGGAGGAGGAGAAGGAAAAAGAGAGGAAGCATGTGGAGGAGATGGAGAGGATAAAGGCCCAGCAGAATATACCAACAAACCCTAGCAATCCTTCTCCAGGTACCACTTCCCATCCCAGAAAGTTCCCCACCTACAAGGCAGGTGATGATACTGAGGCCTTCTTAGAAAACTTCGAAAGGGCCTGCCTTGGGTACAACATCTCTACTGACCAATACATGGTAGAGCTGAGGCCGCAGCTCAGTGGACCCTTAGCTGAGGTGGCAGCTGAAATGCCTAAAGAACACATGAACAAGTATGAACTGTTTAAATCCAAGGCGAGAGTCAGAATGGGGATAACACCCGAGCAGTCTCGTCGGAGGTTCAGAGCCCTAAGGTGGAAACCAGACATGTCATTTACCCGACATGCCTACCACATTGTAAAACATTGGGATGCCTGGATATCAGGAGCAAGTGTTGAATCTCCAGTAAATTTGCCCTTCCTAATGCAAATGGAACAATTCTTAGAGGGTGTTCCTGAGGAAATAGAAAGATACATCCTAGATGGGAAACCCCAAACTGTAATTGAGGCAGGAGAGATTGGAGCCAGATGGGTGGAGGTGGCAGAGAAGAAGAAAACTGGTCGCAGTTGGAGCGGAGACCAGAAGGGACCACCCCAGACCACACCCTATTACCGGGGGCCGCCCAAAGCCCCACCTACCTCCCAAAGAGCCCTCCAGACCCCTTATCGTCCCTCCACCCCGTTCTCCAGCAACCCTCCTCGCCCCAGTGACCCGTCAGCTGGACGATGTTTTAAGTGTAACGAGCTGGGGCATGTAAAGGCCAACTGCCCCAAGAACCCCAACAGATTACAGTTCATTGCACCGGAATCACACCAGAGGTCCACAGGCCCAGATACCTCCCAGATACCCTTGGAGCGGAGGGAAACTGTGAGTGTGGGTGGGAAGAAGGTCACCGCGTGGAGGGACACCGGAGCACAAGTGTCAGCTATCCATGCTTCCTTAGTGGACCCCAATTTAATCAACCCAGAGATCCAAGTGACGATTCAACCCTTCAAGTCCAACTCTTTCAATTTGCCTACAGCCAAGTTGCCTGTCCAGTACAAGGGCTGGTCAGAAATGTGGACTTTTGCAGTCTATGATGATTATCCCATCCCCATGCTGTTGGGGGAAGACTTGGCCAATCATGTGAAGCAGGCCAAGAGTGTGGGAATGGTCACCCGCAGCCAGGCTAAACAAGCCGTGAGGCCTAGCTCTGTTCCGGAAACTTCTATCAGGACCCAGTCAGAGGTGATGGACCTGGACCCCAGGCCAATGTCTGCAACAGCAGTAGTGGATCCAGTCCCAGAGACCCAGACGGAACCAGTCCCAGAACTGGAACCAGCCGAACAACCAACACCAGACCCCGTGTCAGCACTGAATCCAGTACTTGCAACCTCAACAACAGAGGGCCCCACCGAACCTGAACTGGCAGCAGCCGATAACCCGACCCAAGAGGCTCAGCCGGAGCCTGAATCCCAACATAGTGCACCAGCGGAGAGCGGTTCACAGTCAACAGAAACAGCTCCATCCCCTATATCGCTTCCAGAGGGACCAAGCCTAGGTCCACAATCCCATGAGGAACTGATGTCTCCAGCATCAAGGGAACAGTTCCAGACCGAACAGGAAGCAGATGAAAGCCTCCAGAGAGCTTGGACGGCGGCACGGAGCAACCCACCGCCTCTCAGCTCTTCTAATCGATCCAGGTTTGTTATAGAAAGAGGACTTTTATACAAGGAAACTCTTTCTGGTGGACACCAGGAAGACTGGCATCCTCAGAAACAGTTGGTAGTTCCAACTAAATACCGGGCCAAGCTCTTGAGCTTAGCCCACGATCACCCTAGTGGCCATGCTGGGGTGAACAGGACCAAAGACCGTTTGGGGGGATCATTCCACTGGGAGGGAATGGGCAAGGATGTTTCTACCTATGTCCAGTCTTGTGAGGTGTGCCAAAGAGTGGGAAAACCCCAAGACCAGGTCAAAGCCCCTCTCCAGCCACTCCCCATCATTGAAGTTCCATTTCAGCGAGTAGCTGTGGATATTCTGGGTCCTTTTCCGAAAAAGACACCCAGAGGAAAGCAGTACATACTGACTTTCATGGATTTTGCCACCCGATGGCCGGAAGCAGTAGCTCTAAGCAACACCAGGGCTAAAAGTGTGTGTCAGGCACTAGCAGACATTTTTGCCAGGGTAGGTTGGCCCTCCGACATCCTCACAGATGCAGGGACTAATTTCCTGGCAGGAACTATGAAAAACCTTTGGGAAGTTCATGGGGTAAATCACTTGGTTGCCACTCCTTACCACCATCAAACAAATGGCATGGTGGAGAAGTTTAATGGAACTTTGGGGGCCATGATACGTAAATTTGTAAATGAGCACTCCAATGATTGGGACCTAGTGTTGCAGCAGTTGCTCTTTGCCTACAGAGCTGTACCACATCCCAGTTTAGGGTTTTCCCCATTTGAACTTGTATATGGCCGTGAGGTTAAGGGGCCATTGCAGTTGGTGAAGCAGCAATGGGAGGGATTTACACCTTCTCCAGGAACTAACATTCTGGACTTTGTAACCAACCTACAAAACACCCTCCGAACCTCTTTAGCCCTTGCTAGAGAAAACTTACAGGATGCTCAAAAAGAGCAAAAAGCCTGGTATGATAAACATGCCAGAGAGCGTTCCTTCAAAGTAGGAGACCAGGTCATGGTCTTAAGGGCGCTCCAGGCCCATAAAATGGAAGCATCGTGGGAAGGGCCATTCACGGTCTAGGAGCACCTGGGAGCTGTTAATTATCTCATAGTATTCCCCACCTCCAACCGGAAGCCTAAGGTGTACCATATTAATTCTCTAAAGCCCTTTTATTCCAGAGAATTAAAGGTTTGTCAGTTTACAGTCCAGGGAGGAGACGACGCTGAGTGGCCTGAAGGTGTTTACTACGAAGGGAAATGTGCTGGTGGTGTGGAAGAGGTGAACCTCTCCATGACCCTTGGGCGTATGCAGCGACAGCAGATCCAGGAGCTGTGCACTAGCTACGCGCCAACGTTCTCAGCCACCCCAGGACTGACTGAACGGGCATATCACTCCATTGACACAGGTAATGCTCACCCAATTAGGGTCCAACCTTACCGGGTGTCTCCTCAAGCTAAAACTGCTATAGAACGGGAGATCCAGGATATGTTACAGATGGGGGTAATCCGCCCCTCTGAAAGTGCATGGGCATCTCCAGTGGTTCTAGTTCCCAAACCAGATGGGGAAATACGTTTTTGCATGGACTACCGTAAGCTAAATGCTGTAACTCGCCCAGACAACTATCCAATGCCACGCACAGATGAACTATTAGAGAAACTGGGACGGGCCCAGTTCATCTCTACCTTGGACTTAACCAAGGGGTACTGGCAGGTACCGCTAGATGAATCTGCCAAGGAAAGGTCAGCCTTCATCACACATCTCGGGCTGTATGAATTTAATGTACTCCCTTTCGGGCTGCGAAATGCACCCGCCACTTTCCAAAGACTTGTAGATGGTCTCCTAGCGGGATTAGGAGAATATGCAGTCGCCTACCTTGACGACGTGGCCATATTTTCGGATTCCTGGGCAGACCACCTGGAACATCTACAAAAAGTCCTTGAGCGCATAAGGGAGGCAGGACTAACTGTTAAGGCTAAGAAGTGTCAAATAGGCCTAAACAGAGTGACTTACCTTGGACACCAGGTGGGTCAAGGAACTATCAGCCCCCTACAGGCCAAAGTGGATGCTATCCAAAAGTGGCCTGTCCCAAAGTCAAAGAAACAGGTTCAATCCTTCTTAGGCTTGGCCGGTTATTACAGACGATTTGTACCGCACTACAGCCAAATCGCTGCCCCACTGACAGACCTAACCAAAAAGAAACAGCCAAATGCTGTTCAGTGGACCGGAAAGTGTCAGAAGGCCTTTAACAAGCTTAAAGCGACACTCATGTCTGACCCTGTACTAAGGGCCCCAGACTTTGACAAACCGTTCCTAGTAACCACAGATGCATCCGAGCGTGGTGTGGGAGCAGTTTTAATGCAGAAAGGACCTGATCAAGAATTCCACCCTGTAGTGTTTCTCAGCAAAAAACTGTCTGAGAGGGAAAGCAACTGGTCAGTCACTGAAAAAGAATGTTATGCCATTGTCTACGCTCTGGAAAAGCTACGCCCATATGTTTGGGGACGGCGTTTCCACCTGCAAACCGACCATGCTGCACTAAAGTGGCTTCACACCGTCAAAGAAACTAACAAAAAACTTCTTCGGTGGAGTTTAGCTCTCCAAGATTTTGATTTCGACATCCAACACATCTCAGGAGCTTCTAACAAAGTGGCTGATGCACTCTCCCGTGAAAGTTTCCCAGAATCAACTGGTTAAAATCGTCCTTGAGATGTGGAAAATATTGTTAGTCTTTATGTACTTGGTAGTATATTTAGAGATGCATGTGTCTTATTAACTCTGTTTTCCTAGAGCTCCAGGAAGAAATCCCAGCCAGTGTTTCACCCTAGCTGAGATTTGGGGGGCGTGTCATAAATATAAAGGGAAGGGTAAACCCCTTTGAAATCCCTCCTGGCCGGGGGAAAGCTCCTCTCACCTGTAAAGGGTTAAGAAGCTAAAGGTAACCTCGCTGGCACCTGACCAAAATGACCAATGAGGAGACAAGATACTTTCAAAAGCTGGGAGGAGGGAGAGAAACAAAGGGTCTGTGTCTGTCTGTAGTTGTCTTGGCCAGGGACAGAACAGGAATGGAGGCTTAGAACTTTTAGTAAGTAATCTAGCTAGGTATGTGTTAGATTATGATTTCTTTAAATGGCTGAGAAAAGAATTGTGCTGAATAGAATAACTATTTCTGTCTGTGTATCTTTTTTGTAACTTAAGGTTTTGCCTAGAGGGGTTCTCTTTGTTTTTGAATCTAATTACCCTGTAAGATATCTACCATCCTGATTTTACAGGGGGGATTTCTTTATTTCTATTTACTGCTATTTTTTATTAAAAGTCTTCTTGTAAAACACTGAATGCTTTTTCATTGTTCTCAGATCCAAGGGTTTGGGTCTGTGGTCACCTATGCAAATTGGTGAGGCTTTTTATCCAACATTTCCCAGGAAAGGGGGGGTGCAAGTGTTGGGAGGATTGTTCATTGTTCTTAAGATCCAAGGGTCTGGATCTGTAGTCACCTAAGCAAATTGGTGAGGCTTTTTACCAAACCTCGTCCAGGAAGTGGTGTGCAAGGTTTTGGGAAGTATTTTGGGGGGAAGGACGCGTCCAAACAGCTCTTCCCCAGTAACCAGTATTAGTTTGGTGGTGGTAGCGGCCAGTCCAAGGATAACGGGTGTAATATTTTGTACCTTGGGGAAGTTTTGACCTAAGCTGGTAAAGATAAGCTTAGGAGGTTTTTCATGCAGGTCCCCACATCTGTACCCTAGAGTTCAGAGTGGGGGAGGAACGTTGACAGGAGGGCAGCCTTATTCCATCCACCATGGTAGGACACTTTACCGCTCCAGGCCAGTAGCACGTACTCGGGAATCATTGTAGAACAAAGCATTGCAGTGTATGTTTGCTGGCGTTCAAACAACATCCGTTCTTTATCTCTCTGTGCTATCCTCAGGAGAATGATATCATTCATGGTCACCTGGTTGAAATAGGGTGCTTTTCTTAAGGGGACATTCAGAGCTGCCTGTTCCTGCTGGGCTGTTTGCCTGTGACTGAACAGAAATGTTCCCCGCTGTTAGCCATGAAGAGGGGGGAAGGTGGAGGTGCTAGCCACGTGATGGGGGGAGGCAAAATGCGACCTTGGAATGAAAGCACATGTACTATGTATGTAACAGCAAGGTTTACCGTGAAAGAGTGTAAATACCACTGTCCCTTTTTTTCTCCACCAGCTGCATGTGTTTCAAGGATCACAGGATCTTCTTCCCAGAGGCTAGCGAAGATCAGCAGGCGAAAAAAACGCACTTGCGATGAAATTTTCTCTGATCTCATGCTGTCCTCCCACACTGACAGAGCACAGATGAATGCGTGGAGGCAGACAATGTCAGAGTGCAGGAAAGCATAAAATGACCGGGAGGAGAGGTGGCGGGCTGAAGAGAGTAAGTGGCGGGCTGAAGAGAGGGCTGAAGCTGAAAGGTGGTGGCCGCGTGATGAGAAGAGGCAGGACTCAATGCTGAGGCTGCTGGAGGATCAAAGTAATATGCTCCAGCATATGGTTGAGCTGCAGGAAAGGCAGCAGGAGCACAGACCACCGCTACAGCCCCTGTGTAACCAACCGCCCTCCTCCCCACGTTCCATAGCCTCCTCATCCAGATGCCCAAGACGCCTCCGGCCACCCAGCCACTCCACCCCAGAGGATTGCCCAAGCAACAGAAGGCTGGCATTCAATAAGTTTTAAAGTTTTAAACTTTTAAAGTGCTGTGTGGCCTTGTTCTTCTCTCCTCCACCTCCCCTCCTGGGCTACTTTGGTAGTTATCCCCCTATTTGTGTGATGAATTAATGAAGAATGCATGAATGTGAAGCAACAATGACTTTATTGCCTCTGCAAGCGGTGATCGAAGGGGGGAGGGGAGGGTGGTTAGCTTACAGGGAAATAGAGTGAACCAAGGGGCGGGGCATTTCATCAAGGAGAAACAAACAGAACTTTCACACCGTAGCCTGTCCAGTCATGAAACTGGTTTTCAAAGCTTCTCTGATGCGCACCGCGCCCTCCTGTGCTTTTCTAACCGCCCTGGTGTTTCGCTGTGCGTAACCAGCAGCCAGGAAATTTGCCTCAACCTCCCACCCCACCATAAACATCTCCCCCTTACTCTCATAGATATTGTGGAGCGCACAGCAAGCAGTAATAACAGTGGGAATATTGGTTTCGCTGAGGTCTAACTGAGTCAGTAAACTGCGCCAGCGCACTTTTAAACGTCCAAATGCACATTCTACCACCATTCTGCACTTGCTCAGCCTGTAGTTGAACAGCTCCTGACGACTGTCCAGGCTGCCTGTGTATGGCTTCATGAGCCATGGCATTAAGGGGTAGCTGGGTCCCCAAGGATAACTATAGGCATTTCAACATCCCCAACGGTTATTTTCTGGTCTGGGAATAAAGTCCCTTCCTGCAACTTTTGAAACAGACCAGAGTTCCTGAAGATGCGAGCGTCATGTACCTTTCCCGGCCATCCCATGTTGATGTTGGTGAAACGTCCCTGTGATCCACCAGTGCTTGCAGCACTATCGAAAAGTACCCCTTGCGGTTTACGTACTCGCTGACTTGGTGCTCCGGTGTCAAGATAGGGATATGGGTTCCTTCTATGGCCCCACCACAGTTAGGGGATCCCATTGCAGCAAAGCCATCCACTATGACCTGCACACTTCCCAGGGTCACTACCCTTGATATCAGCAGATCTTTGATTGTGTTGCCTACTTGCATCACAGCAGCCCCCACAGTAGATTTGCCCACTCCAAATTGATTCCCAACTGACCGGTAGCTGTCTGGTGTTGCAAGCTTCCACAGGGCTATTGCCACTCGCTTCTCAACTGTGAGGGCTGCTCTCATCTTGGTATTCTTGCACCTCTGGACAGAGGAAAGCAAGTCACAAAGTTCCATGAAAGTGCCCTTACGCATGTGAAAGTTTCGCAACCACTGGGAATCGTCCCAGACCTGCAACACTGCAGTTCCACCAGTCTTTGCTTGTTTCCCAAGCCCAGAATCAGCGTTCCACCGCCTGAACCTGCCCCATTAGCACCATGATGCCCACATTGCCAGGGCCCGTGCTTTGAGAGAAGTCTGTGTTCATGTCCTCATCACTCTCGTCACCGCACTGACATCGCCTACTCACCCGGTTTCACTTTGCCAGGTTCTGGTGCTGCATATACTGCTGGATAATGCATGTGGTGTTTAATGTGCTCCTAATTGCCAAAGTGATCTGAGCAGGCTCCATGCTTGCCGTGGTATGGCGTCTGCACAGAAAAAAGGCGCGGAACAATTGTCTGCCGTTGCCCTGATGGAGGGAGAGGCAACTGATGATATGGCTTACAGGGTTGGCTTACAGGGAATTAAAATCAACAAAGGGGGTGGCTTTGCGAGAAACTGAATGGCCCCCTCAAGGATAGAACTCAAAGCCTCAGGGATAGAACTCAAAACTGGGTTTAGCAGGCCGTTGATTTCACGGAGGGAGGGAGGAGAAAATGAATACAAAACAAATCTGGTCTATTTCTTCACCTATCTTTATACATCTTGCTGGCAGCAGACTGTGCAGTACGACTGCTAGCCATCATCATCTCCTGGGTGCTCGGCAGAAGACGGTGCAGTAGGACTACTGGCCATCGTCTTCTGCTGGCTGCTGATTAAAAGACAGTGCACTGCCGGTAGGACTCTATCTCCATGAGACGAAACTTAAAAGGGAAATGACCTGGCTGAGTCATTCCCATGTTTGCCCAGGCACCCCTGCCCTCATTGAGATCAGTTAAAAGAGCACCCAGGACTACGTCGATGACGGCTACCAGTCATGCTGCACTGTCTGCTGCCAAAAGGCAATAAACTGCTGCTGTGTAGCAATGCAGTACTGCGTCTGCCAGCACCCAGGAGACATACGGTTAGCTGAGCGGGCTCCATGCTTGCCGTGGTATGGCGTCTACACAGGTAACTCAAGAAAAAAGGTGCAAAACGATTGTCTGCCCTTTCTTTCACGAAAGGAGGGAGGGAAGGGGGGCCTGACGATATGTACCCAGAACCACCCGCGACAATGTTTTAGCCCCATCAGGCACTGAGATTTCTACCCAGAATTCCAATGGGCAGCGGAGACTGCGGGAACTGTGGGATAGCTACCCACAGTGCAATGCTCCGGTAGTTGTCGGTTGCCTCGGTACTGTGGACACATTCCGCCGACTACATGCACTTAGAGCATTTGTGTGGGGACACACACAATCGACTGTATAAAAATGCTTTCTACGAAACCGACTTCTATAAATTCAACCTAATTTCATAGTGTAGACATACCCCAAGACAGTGAGAAGTTTGCATTTGAACTGGCATTCAGCTGGGAGGCAGGGAAGGGGGGGAGAGGTCACACTGGGAACTTATGATAAGAGCTAGACAGAGCTGCAAGATTAAGCTTTTGTGGAGTCCTGGGCCGGAACAAGTGGGGGCATACTTCCTTGTACAATGATCGTGCTTCCCTTTGAGTTTCACCATTTTCCTTGGCATTGTTAATTATTTCTTTCAAACTACATGGAATGTCCTCATAGTTCATTACAATTGTTTTATAAGAGTCATCGTGACAGGACTATCTTGTATCTGACAAGGTTTTTAGGACAAGGGAAGTTCCTTGTTTACTCTTGGTGAGATTATTGCACAGAATCTGTCATCACTTGGATGATGCTGCCAACAAAAGGTAAGACAGAACAAAACTGACAAAGTTTATGGCTTCCATGCAAAACTCAATGCTGTAAGTTCCAACTAAATTCAGAAACTTAGCTGTGCAGGGCACATACGTAGCTAATGGGTTTAATCCTTTTATCTGAACTTGACGACTTTATACTTTCCTGAAATCTTACTTGCGTTATCATATGACTGATCTCTGCAGTTTTCAGTAGCAATGTCATTTGCATCCAAAAAAGACTTCGTGTCTGGAAGAGTGACTTGCCTATGTGGCTTTCAATTGGTATAAACCCAATGAAATGCTAATATACAGCACCATGTAAGCAGTATCATAAGATGACCTATAACTGCTCAACATGAGCGATATCTGGAGTTGAATCTACTATCAGAGTAGTATTTCAACTGTTTGACTTCAGTTGCAATGAATTCCAAAACCTCATATCCCATTGGCTCAATGAACTCATCACAGATTGTTTTTGACAAGTGGATGGGTGACCTTTCTTTTTGTTTCCATAACTTTTAATATGCTTGCTTAGAAGTGGATCAAATTCAGCACTGGCTTTAAGAATAGCTAGATAATTTCTGTTCTGAGGAGAGCTGATAACTTCTTCCCTTTCCCTAAAAGCTAAACCATGTTCAACAAGAAGCTTAACAACTGTCACAATGCAGCTTATTTATTTAGCATATGCACAGTCGTCTAGCCAAGCGATGGCATCTTCAGTGGCATGATGCAGTTCTTCTAGGCCACCGCTGAACCTAGTCAGCAGGCATTCATCGACAATGTGCATCATTGTCTGTGTTGCACCACAGCTACACAAAGGGCTGTCACAAAGGCCCCAGTGATACTGGTTGGCTGCATAGAGACCTTGCCCAGTCCGAAACCTGTGCAACAGGGACCATTGACGACGGTGCAGGTCAAAACTAGGTGGGCAAATTGTGACGTCGGCGATGAGGGACTGATTGGGGATTATAATAGATATCCATTCCTCTCGCCACACTAACATCCTGGCATGGCAGATGAGACCATAATGGGCTACATGACGGCAAATGCGCAGCTTGTGGTTTAAAAAGGTCATTGTGCAGCGGCAGGCTTGAGTTGGTGTGTACTTTCTCCAGTAACTTGCCAATGCACCTTATAACGTCCTTCCAGTAAACAGTTTGCATTAGCAGTGGCTGGAACATCTCCCTGTAAAGGTGATTCTAGTCTCACATATGTGCTATTCGTGCAACCATAACATTACAATATTCCACACTGTTTTCATGAGAACATGTTGTTTTCTCTGCTTTTTTCCAGTTGTGCTAGGTGCTAGGTGATGAAAAGAGTTTGAAGATGAAACAGAATACTGCTTCTGTGGAATTAGAATACATCAGCCAAAGCCTCTAATAGTTTTTGTTTGAAAAGAAGAGATACGAGAGAGCTTTTCTGATGTTTATACTGCTGCTTGGAAGCTATAAACTTGTCATTGGAATTCTGAAAATAGAGTGGACCTTTCTTAATATTCAGGGTGTTAAACTCCTCCATTATCAAAGATGGCCATTTAGTAGGATCTTGTTTGATGCTAACAGCAACATTATCCTCTTTATCACTACTATTCTCTCCACCTATGTGGACATGTGGTAGGAAAAGTGGGTCATCTCTTTCATCATCGCTTTTTTTGTCCTGGATTTCAGGAAAGTTTGCCTTTCCTTCTGTCCTCTCTTAAGGAAACAAGTTCATATCTATATTTTCACCTTGATTATCGTTTTCTGAGAAAGACGGTCCTACATCTTTGGAAGATGATTCTGAAGCAGTAAAAGCAGAGAAATAGTTAATAAGTTTGGGTAACTTGCTTACAATTTTTCTTTCTTTCTAACTTATCTTTCTTCTTCTCTACTCCGATTAGAAATGTGTTGCTGAGACATCTTGCTGGAGCACGGTTAAAACTAAAGAAGTACGGTGCAGTGCTGTCATTAGCAGCTGGCAACTGGAGATTAGCACTACCAACAACCGAATGTCTGAAAAAAATATTTAATTTAAACTGTGAAATGTAAGAAACTGGGACAAAATCAATGTCAGTGGGAGTGTAGTGAGGTGGTGTGGCTTCCCGCTGCCCGAGAGAGGGACGAGCCCATCAGGGTGCTGGAGTGGGCGGAACTAGGGAGCTCTGAGCCCGCCCCTCAGAGGGTCAGGTGGCAACCCGGAAGTATAAAAGCTCACTCTCAGAGCTCACTGGGGGCCCAGCCATGAGGGAGGCCAGACTCCTCCAGCCCTCCCAACTCCTCCCACGGCCCAAGGTGCACCCCAGGACTGGCCCGACCTGCCCTGCGGCCGCTAACCGGAGGAGTTGCTGGACCTGCCGCTTGCCCGCTACCCTGAGGAACCCATGGTGCTGGACGCGCTGGAGGACACCGCCTGGACCCAGGTTCCCCAAGAGGGGGAATCAGGAAGTAGCCTGGGGGCAGCCGACTGTAGTGTGGCTGAGGCACTGCCAGAGCGTAGGACAGTGTGTTGCGGCCAGGAGGCCTACTGACACAGCAGCAGATCTTCTGCTGCTGCTAGGGCCCCGGGCTGGGACGCAGTGGAGTGGGAGGGCCCTCCTCCTCTTCCACGTCCTTTAGAGGCTTGGGCCTGCTATCATTGAACTGTTTGCTCAGCCCCTGCCGGAGGGCCTGAGCACCTGACTTATTGTTGCCCCCCCCGACCTAGGGCCCGGGCTTACGGTGCTTGTTTCAGTTGCTGCAAAGGCCGCCAAGGGAGACTCCCGCAGCTGGACTAATTTCCCCAAACATTATCGGTGTGCAGTGAGTCTGTGTGGCTCCCCGCCGCCCCGGAGAGGGTTGAGCCCTGGCTAGCTGCTTTACACTTGGTGGAGAATGTGGGTACGATCCCTTGGCCCCTGTGAGAAGGGATCTGAGGGGGAGAGCCACCCCGAGAGAGCCATGGAGATGGATCGACTAATTAAGCTCCTGACGGAGACCCAGGAGCGACAGCAGGACACCGCCCAGCTCCAGCAGCAGCAGTAGCAGCATACAGCTCAGCTCCAGCTGCAGCTCATTCAGCAGCTGGGAGCCCAGCTGCAGCAGTTAGACGCCCCACGGAGCCGCAGCCGGGAGACGTGGCCGGGTCATCGCGCACCACCACGCCGGTCTGGCTAACCAAGATGGGACCTGACGATGACCCCGAGGATTTCTTGGTGATGTTTGAATGGGTGGCGCTGGTTGGTGGGTGGGCCCCTGACCAATGGGCCACTTTTTTGGCCCTATACTTGACCGGGACTGCCCAAACGGCATACCGGGGGCTGGCTACGGAGGTGGCAAGGGATTATAACCAGGTAAAAGCAGCGATCCTGGACGCCTTGGATGTCAGCCCAGACACCTTTCAGCAGCGGTTCCAAAGTCAGACCTACCCCACAGGCACCCGACCCCAGCTGGTGGCCCAAGCCCTGAAGGAAACGTGCAAGTGGTGGCTACAGCCGGAGAGGACGATGGCAGAGGAGGTCACAGAACAAGTCACTGTAGAACAGTTCGTGCACCTCCTCCTGGCCCGAGGACGGGCCTGGGTGCTCTGCCACTGGCCAGAGATGTTAGTAGCCACCGTCACGCTGATAGAAGACTTCCTCATGGCTGAAACGCTGGTGGGGCTTGCCATCCGAGCCCAATCCCCCGGGCCAGGGTGCCCTAATGCTGAAAGGAAAGGGAGCACCCCGACTGAGTGGTGGAACCTCCTCCGCGGGCAAGAAGCTCGCCCAGGGCCTCAGGCTAGACGCCCCGAACTCCCCCCTCGACAAGGGTCTGCAACCACCATGCTGAATGTCCCGGGGACCAGTCAGAGTGCACCCAGGAGACCGCTGGGAGCCCCCACCCGAGGCAGTCACCCTGAACACAGGCCCTGCTTTCTATGTGGGAAATATGGACATTTGCAGTGGGACTGCACAGAAATGGACTGCAGCTTCGGTCATAGAATCATAGAATATAAGGGTTGGAAGGGACCCCAGAAGGTCATCTAGTCCAACCCCCTGCTCGAAGCAGGACCAATTCCCAGTTAAATCATCCCAGCCAGGGCTTTGTCAAGCCTGACCTTAAAAACCTCTAAGGAAGGAGATTCTACCACCTCCCTAGGTAACGCATTCCAGTGTTTCACCACCCTCTTAGTGAAAAAGTTTTTCCTAATATCCAATCTAAACCTCCCCCCCTGCAGCTTGAGACCATTACTCCTCGTTCTGTCATCTGCTACCATTGAGAACAGTCTAGAGCCATCCTCTTTGGAACCCCCTTTCAGGTAGTTGAAAGCAGCTATCAAATCCCCCCTCATTCTTCTCTTCTGCAGGCTAAACAATCCCAGCTCCCTCAGCCTCTCCTCATAACTCATGTGTTCCAGACCCCTAATCATTTTTGTTGCCCTTCGCTGGACTCTCTCCAATTTATCCACATCCTTCTTGAAGTGTGGGGCCCAAAACTGGACACAGTACTCCAGATGAGGCCTCACCAATGTCGAATAGAGGGGAACGATCACTTCCCTCGATCTGCTCGCTATGCCCCTACTTATACATCCCAAAATGCCATTGGCCTTCTTGGCAACAAGGGCACACTGCTGACTCATATCCAGCTTCTCGTCCACTGTCACCCCTAGGTCCTTTTCCGCAGAACTGCTGCCTAGCCATTCGGTCCCTAGTCTGTAGCTGTGCATTGGGTTCTTCCGTCCTAAGTGCAGGGCCCTGCACTTATCCTTATTGAACCTCATCAGATTTCTTTTGGCCCAATCCTCCAATTTGTCTAGGTCCTTCTGTATCCTATCCCTCCCCTCCAGCGTATCTACCACTCCTCCCAGTTTAGTATCATCCGCAAATTTGCTGAGAGTGCAATCCACAACCATCCTCCAGATCATTTATGAAGATATTGAACAATCATGGTTCAACGGTCATGTCTGTGCAGGCGAAACCAGGGCCCGGCTACCACAGGCTCCCAAGATCACAGTTCTGGTAGTTGTTGGGGACCATTCCACCCAGGCCCTGATTGACTCCGGCTGCGGGCAGACACTGATTCGCCAGGCTTTGGGACCCCGGGCTGATCCCCACTTGGGAACAATTTGTCTGCAGTGCATCCACAGCGATGTGCGGCCCCCATTGATGTGGATCGCATTGATAGTGACAGGGGTCACCTGATGAATCATTGTCAGCCTGGCCCCTCGACTTGCATACCCGGTGATCCTGGGGCGGGATTGGCCCCCATTCGAGGAGATCCTCCGCTCGACCCTGGCGCTGGAAGGAGAGTGTCCCGAGGCCCTACCGGAGGAGGATGAGGATGGGACCCCAGAACCCAAGGGAGGGACTGAGGAAACAGACGGCCCCCCTGCCAGGGCCCTCTGTCGAGCCCCAACGCCATACCGATTTTTGCCGGGACCAAAAAGCTGACCCCACCCTGAGCCGGGCCCATGAACAGCTAGCGGTGGTTGATGGGACCCTGGTCAAACCCCAGTGCGCAATCCAGTGGCCCCACTTCGAGTTATGCTGGGACCGTCTTTACCGGATCGACCGCGACCCCCGCACAAAGAAACCATGAACGCAGTTGCTAGTACTGCGGTGTCACCAATGGGCCGTGATGAAGCTCGTGCACGACATCCCCGCTGCTGGGCACTTAGGCCATGAAAAGACCTCTGCCCAGATTTTAACATGGTTCTTCTGGCCCGGTGTTCACCAGGAGTTGAGGAACTATTGTAGCTCCTGCCCAGAGTACCAGTTAGCCGCTCCCCCGCGAGTACCCAGGGCCCCTCTAGTTCCCATGCCCATAGTGGAGACGCCATTCGAGCGAGTGGCCATGGACCTGGTGGGCCCTGCTCCTGAAAAGTGCTTCAGGGTTCCAGTATGTCTTGGTCATTGTTGACTATGCCACCCGGTTCCCGGAGGCCGTGCCATTGCAGAGCACCACTGCCCAGACCATCGCTGGTGAACTGGTGAAGGTCTTTGCTCGAGTGGACCAAGGCACCAATTACACCTCCTGGCTGTTGCAGCAGGTATGCGAGCTCCTGGTGTGAAACAATTACGCACCTCCGTCTATCAGCTGCAGACGGATGGGCTGGTGGAACAGTTCAATCAGACCCTGAAGGAGATGTTGCGGAAGTTCCCCCCAGAGGAGCTATGCCGGTGGGACCAGCTGCACCCTCCATTGCTGCTAGCCATCCAAGAGGTACCCCAGTCGTTGATAAAGTTCTCCCCATTTGAGCTGCTATATGGATGCCGTCCACGGGGCCTGTTGGACCTCACGCGGGAAACATGGGAGCTGTCCCCTTCTCCACCCCAGGGCCTCCTGAAGTGTGTCCTCCAGCTGCAGGAGTATCTCGCTCAGGCTGGAGCCGTAGCTCGCCAGAACTTGAAGGCCGCACAGGAGACACAGGAACAAATGTATAACCAGGACGCGCAGGTGCGTGCCTTTGAACCAGGGGATCGGGTCCTGCGCCTCCTGCCATCGAGCGAGTCGAAGTTGCTGGCCTGTTGGCAGGGACCCTATGAGGTGGCTCGGAAGGTCGAGCCCGTCACCTACGAGATCCACCAGCCCGACCGGTGCAAGAAGACCCAACGGTATCACGTGAATTTGTTGAAACCATGGCGAGAGAGGGAGGGTCTGCTGATTAACCCCTACCCGCCAGAGCCAGAGTTGGGTCCCCACGCACCCCTGACCGAGGACCCCGCCAGCCCCCAGCTTGGTGACACCCTCATGGAGGAACAGCGCAAGTAGGCCCAATGTCTCCTACAGGCATTCTGGAGAACCTTTACGGCCCTACCTGGTTATATGACCCTGGTCCATCACTCCATCCAGACCGAGCCAGGGAAGGTAATCCGGGAGACGACCAGGCCGCTGCCATACCGAATGTGACAGGAGGTGGAGGAAGAAGTACAGGCCATGCTAGCCACAGAGCGAGTGGCATAGTCCGGTGGTCTTGGTGTCCAAGCCCGACGGCACCTGGCGCTTTTGTATAGACTTCCGGTGGGTGAACACCATTTCACGGTTCAATGCCTACCCTATGCCCCGTGTAGATGAACTGCTGTGCCGCCTAGGGGAGGCCCAGTTCATTACCACCCTCGACTTCAGTAAAGGGTACTGGCAGATCCTGCTTGATTACACCTCTAAGGTGAAGACGGCATTTGCAACCCCATTGGGACTCTACCAGTTTACCCGGATGCCTTTCGGCCTCCATTGGGCCCTGTTGACCTTCCAGTGATTAATGGATCGCCTGTTGTGACCCCATCAAGCCTATGCGGCGACTTATTTGGATGATGTCATGATATACAGCTGCCACTGGGAGGACCACCTGGAATGCATAGCGGCAGTCCTGAGATCCCTGCGACAGGCGGGACTAACAGCCAACCCAAAAAAGTGTTGCATCGGGTGGCAGGAGGCCATGTACCTTGGGTACACCATAGGGGGAGGCTGAGTGAAACCCCTCTTGGCGAAAGTTCAAGCCCTGGCAGCCTGTCCGCCATGCACTACGAAACGCCAAGTACGACAGTTCCTGGGGCTTGCTGGCTACTATCGGCAGTTTATACCATGGTTTGCTTCCATCGCAGCCCCCTTAATAGGACTTTTGACAAAGGACAGTCCCCGGTGGGTGCAATGGTCCCAAGACTGTAAAGACGCCTTCCGGACACTCCAGACACGTCTTTGCTAGGAGCCAGTCCTGTACACTCCGGACTTTGACTGGGGGTTCATCCTCCACATGGATGCCTCGGAGGTGGGGCTCGGGGCCGTCCTGTCCCAGGATGTTGATGGAAACGACCACCCGGTCCTATACTTAGCCGAAAATTATTCCCCTGCAAGACAACTACTCCGTAATCGAGAAGGAAGGACTCGCAGTGACATGGGCCTGTGACGCCCTATGGTACTACCTCCTCAGGGCACCATTTACACTAGTCACGGACCATGCCCCCCTCCAATTACTGCAGTGGCATCTGACCTTACAGTCTTACGCTTTCACCATCCGGAATCGGGCTGGCAAAGACGGTGCGAACGCAGACTTACTGTCCCACCTAGGAGGGATGGAAGTGCCTGACCCCAATGAGCAGGAGCCAGACTTGAGGGGTGTGTGTGTGTGTAGTGAGGCGGTGTGGCTCCCCGCTGCCCCGGAGAGGGACGAGCCCATCCGGGTGCTGGAGTGTGCAGAGCTAGGGAGCTCTAAGCCTGCCCCTCAGAGGGTCAGACGGCAACCTGGAAGTATAAAAGCTTGCACTCAGAGCTCACTGAGGGCCCAGCCGCTGTAGAGGCCAGACGCCTCCAGTCTGGCCCACGACTGGGAAGCCTCCGCGGCCCAAGGTGCATGCCAGGACTGGCCCGATCTGCCCTGTGGCTGCTACGCGGAGGATTTGCTGGAGCTGCCGCTTGCCTGTTACCCTGAGGAACCCATGGTGCTGGATTCCCCGGAGGACACCGCCTGGACCCAGGTACCCCAAGAGGGGGAATCAGGAAGTAGCCTGGGGGCAGCCGACCGTAGTCTGGCTGAGGCACTGCCAGAGCCTAGGACAGTGTATGGCGGCCAGGAGGCCCACTGACACAGCAGCAGGTCTTCTGCTGCTGCTAGGGCCCTGGCCTGGGATGCAGTGGAGTGGGAGGGCCTGCATCCCCCCTGCCACCCAACTTGTGGGTGGCAGTCTCCCCCTTTTCCACATCCTTTAGAGGCCTGGGCCTGCTAACACTAAACTGTTTGCTCAACCCCTGCCTGAGGGCCTGAGCTACTGACTTGGTTGCCCTGCCCTGATCCAGGGCCCGGGTTTACGGTGCTTGTTTCAGTTGCTGCAAGGGCTGCCGAGGGAGACTCCCACGGCAGGACTAATTTCCCCAAACATTATCTGTGTGTAGTGAGCCTGTGTGGCTCCCCGCCGCCCCAGAGAGGGTCAAGCCCTGGCTAGCCGCTTTACAGGGGGGCATAAATGATTATTTTTTGTTTTTTATTTTTTAGTATTAGCACTAATATGATCCAAATCTCCCTCGTGGATATTGTATATTTCAAGCATTGGAGTGCCTCAGAAAAGCAGAGTCCCAGGGCTGCAGTCCCCCTTTAAACCAGCAATAATGGACTGAGCACAGGACTGGAAGGACTCCTGAATGCTAATCCCAGCTCAGCCATGCCTGTGTGTGTGGCCTTGGACAAGTTACTGAGCACAGATCTAGAAGCCAATAACTCCTGAGTGATAATCCCAGTTTTCCTTACTATGCGCTTTCCTTCACTAGACTTCTCTTATTAAAATTTTCCACTGTTGCTAACAACAATGTTGCTCTGTAAACAAGACATCGGAAGCCACCAGCATTTGAACCACTATGTCATGCAGGCCTACTCTGAGCCAATGTAAATGATACAATGGTTAACATACCAGTTGCCTAGACTAATGCTCCCAGTGTTGTTAGCGCTGGTAGGGCTTCACTAGTGGTAACAATGGTGAGAAACTTTAAGAAAAAAGTCAGTGTTGTCTTGGTGGGACCCAGGATACCTTGAATTTGTTTAAACGTTTCTAGACCTGAAGGTAAATAAATCTTCAGGACCATGCATGGTAACAGCCTGGTTGTCCTCTCATGAGGACCTGATCCAAAGCCCACTGAAGTCAGTTGGAGCCTTTCTACTTAAATTCTATGGGCTGTGGGTCAAGTCTTTACACAAATTTAACCTCAGTATAAGGTTGATCTCAGTGGAGTTACTCCTGGTTTACACCCATGTATGTGAGAGGATAATTTGGCCCAACAGGATTAAAAATTTGTATATTATATACACTTAAAAAGTGTATATTAAATTAGATTAATAAAGTGATATGGATATTGTAGGGAAAATATGCTGAAGAGCTGGTGGCATCTAGGCTGCAGCAGCCAATGGTGTCTGTCCATTATCAAAATGGCCCTCTATGACTGGCCAGTAAGGCTGCCCCCCAGCTCCTGATGAAGACTTCACTTTGATTATCTTCACCTTTGTAATATCCAGCATAGTCTCTTGCAACATACTTTGCCAGGCACTAACTACATAGCCACCAGGCAGCTTTTGCTAGTGCAGAATGAGGCTTCTGGCATCCTACTTTGGCGATGCATGTCCTACAAATTGCTAACAAATAAGTCCCTTGCCTCTGCATGTTGGATTCCCATGTATGTCAATGGGAATGACATGAAATGAGCAATGCTGAGAATAGTCCCAAAGGATACATCTGCCGAAGCAGCGTAAAGGGGCCTTAGTGTAAACGAGAATCAGGCTCCTCATCTAAATGCATGGAGCTTTGCAAGTGTGAGTTCCATGAATGCTAATAAAAATCACATGAATTAAGCGGCCATGCTCTGAGAAATTGAAAGCATCCCTAAGTAACTAAACCATTCTCAGCAGCTCAGAGTAACTAAAGGGCTCCTGGGCAAGAGATAAAATTTGCAGAATTGTTTCCAGTCACCTGATACTAAGCAGTGGCCTTTCTCTTTTACTGGATCTCCAAGAGAAGCTGTCAGCATACATCCATATTGATTTTTCTGCAGCACCCAATTATAACAGGAAGGTAACATTTATAAGTTAGACTCAAACCCTGGAAATGAAGTTCTGTAGATAAAAATGTCAGTGCCCACATCAGTGATCTTTAAAGAGTATTGAAACATGCTGGTGACTGGTTGTGGGATGCATCAGGTAATTCACCAGTTTTGTGAGCAGCACTAGCCAGGCTAGGGTTTAAAGACTTTCTAGTTCAGGATTTCATTGGACAAGTCCCTCTTCTCTTCAGAAAAAGAAAACTGTTCCCCCTCCTCTGTGGGAAAACATTCAATCCTTTCTTCTCAGAATGGAAGCTAAACAACCACAAAGAGACAGGACACGATCATTTTCCCTTTTATGAGTGTGAGCCTGCTCTCATTGAAGTCATTGGCCAAACACCTACTGGTTTCAAAGGAAATAAGATTGGGCACTGTACCTGGGCTCTGTCTGTTCCCAAACTTTTCCTGCTCTTCTGGGAGATCTTTACCTCCATGCCTGGCAGTTGAGACAACATCTATGGCATGGAGCCGGTTTCCTTTCCTCACCCAAGATTAAGCACTAGGATATGAGGTCCTGAGTTTGGAGGAGGCCTCCACACTTAGGAAAACAAGACAGCAAAATGAATGCCTAGAACAACAGGTAGAAAGCATATAAATGCAGAACATAACACCAAAATAATTGGCACTGAAATGGGGACTGACAGTAAGAATGCAAAAACTTCCTGTCGTGGTCCTTGGATTCCTGGGGATATATGCCAGCAGTAGAGGGTGAACTGTTGTAAAGAATGCTTTTACATTCAATATGCCTCAAATCAGGACTTGATGCATCTTTGGGATTTTCTGCAAAAAAGAAACAGTCCCTCACCTATAGAACAGACTGACCCATCTGAGTAACACACCGGTCTATGCACTGCAGTGCTTGAAAAAACAGATTGAACAAATGGGTCCGTGTAAGGAAACACCTTTGTTTCCTTCTCCTGCAAACAGCTCTAAGCCTTCGCCATGCTATAGTTTATGCCTGGAATACCCTCCCTGCAGGGCCAGACTAACTCTCCTGTGGGCCTGGGGCTATTAGATTTTGTGGGGCCCCTGGGGGTTTGGAGTGTGGGAGTGGCCTCAAGGCTGGGACAGGGGATTGGGGTGCGGGAGGGGGTGCAGCTCCAGCTGGGGGTTGGGCTCTGGGGTGGGGCCAGGGATGGGACAGGGGGTTGGGGTGCAGCAGGAGGTTCAGGGTGCCGGCTCTGCTTGGGAGTTTGGATGCAGGAGGGGGCTTAGGGCTGGGACAGGGGTTTGGGGTGCAGGTGGAGGTGGAGGTGTGGGGCCTGGGAGGGAGTTTGGGTGCAGGAAGGGGCTCTGGGCTGGGGTAGAGGGTTGGGGTGCAGGAGGGAGTGTGGAGTGCGGGATCCATCTGGGAGGCACTTACTTCGGGCGACTCCTGGTCGTCGGTGCAGTAGGGCTAAGGCAGGATCCCCAGAGTTGCCAAATCTGTGGAAACTAAGCAGAAATTGGGCTTGTTTTAGACTGAGTTGGCTCGTGCATTGTGTGTTGGCTAGCTTTTTGGCTTTCAGGGCTTTTACAGTAGCTTGTAGCTTCTTGTTTTTTGATTGGCTTCCGGCCCTGGCTCGCTGCTGGTCCCGGCCAATGAGAATGAAAGCTTGAATTGGGTGATTTTTGGCTCCAGTCCAGCTACAGTGTGTGTGTGCGTCTGCCTGCGTGCCTGACTGTGCATGGCAGCATGCTGAGCATGTGTGTGCGTCCCCTCCCCTGCCCCTGAACGCCCTTTGCCTAGGGGCCGCAGGGGCATGCCAGCGAGCCGGCATTTGCAGCTCCAGCCCTGCATGGGTGGGGGGTGGGGGGCAGGGAAGGAGGGAAGGGGGTGACGCTTTGGGACTTGCGGCAGGCCAGATGAAAAGAAGGAGTGGGTCCCATCTGGCCCATGGGCCTGCAGGGCCCCTCTTAGCCCAAGGCCCTGGGCTGCAGCCCCTAAAGCCCCTGCATTAATCCGTCCCTGCCTCCCTGATCCTAGACAACCACATGCTTTCCTTCAAATCCCTCCTCAAGACTCATCTTTCTGTCACCCTTCCATTGCTGTCACCCACCCCAGCAGTCCCTCTGGACGCTTTGCAAACATTAATATATAGTTTGTTTTAAAGTAGCAAGGAACCAGACCCTTCAGGTTGCTGACTGCCTCTCACAAGGTGCTGAGTGCTCCCAGCAAAGGCAATAGGAATGAGAACTTTGCCGAAATGAGCCCCATGTCTTCACAGTGTGGAGACCTGCTGCATGGGTCTGAAGCATGCTGTGAAGGGGTTGCACCTTACCCCAGAGACCTGTTTGGCTATGGGCATCTCGTCTCTCCACTGCTCTGAGCCATGACTAGTTAGGGGGTTGACAGGCAACCTGAGTTCCTACCCCTGAGTTCCCCTGCCAGTGGTAATGCCACTCTAGATGAGGAACACAGCCCTTCCTAAATGGGGACAGGTAATTGGTTAGGGGCCACCACCTGGTCTGCTCTGGGCCAATCAACTGGCTCAGATAGCTTTGAAAAAGGACGGGCAGGGCTCTATGATGACTATACCGTGTTGGCTGCAGGGATACAGTAGGCCCAAACCCAGGCAGAGTTGACCACTGAGAGGCAGCCTGAGGAGCAGCCTAGGTGCGGGACCACACGTAAGCCTGAACCAGGTGTCATCCTTGCAGAGAGAAGGAGCTGTCCTTCATCTGGGCCCCAGGGACCAAGGCTGGAGGGATAGTTTGGACTGTGTATTGGCTTAGTTAGAGTTATGTTAGTCAAATGTCTTGAGATTACATGTATGCCATGGTGATATTACTGTGGTTAACTAAGTGTATGTGTGATTTCACTAATGGTTCCTTAATTATCCCTCTAATAATCGTTTAATACTCTTGCTGGCTGATACTGTTCTTGGACTATATCTGCGTGTTGTAATTATTTCACATAAAAAGGTACATTTGGTGAAAAATGGAGTTTTGGATCAACCCAAACTATTTGTGAATGTGGCTTGAATTTGGCTGAATTAAAAATGAAGGGAAACTTTCTGGAAAAAAACAAATTAGTTTTGACATTTCAAAACAAACTGTGCCAACACTTCATTTAGTTTTTGTTTTGAAATGTCTTTTTGAATTGACATTTTGTTTCAACGTTCTGTTTGGAAACTAGCTGTTTAGTTTCAAAATGTCATTGTTGAAACATTTCATTGAACCTAAACAAAACTTTTTAGGTTTTTTGTTTCATTGAGGGAAAAACTGAAAACATTTCGTTTTGGTTAAAAAATGAACCAATATTTTCCTCAAACGTTTTTTTGGTTCAGCCACTGAACTAAAAAGAAAACCAATTACTCTCTCAGCTTTATTCCTGGGTAAATTCTTGATACCCTCCCTTCTCCACAAGGCTGTAAAAGAGACCTCCAATCCAAAGCAAGTGGGTATGAATTAGGATAACATTTCATCCACACTAACAATAAGCGCCTCCCATGATCTTGCCCTGTTGCAACCCTCATCCTCTCAAACTTCCTCACCCACACTTTATTCACTGTCATACCTTGCTGTGTAAAATCCAATTCAGATAATAAATCCTGCTTTGTCTGTAAAGTATCATGCTGAGTCTTGCTACGAGTGCCAGGAGGCAGAGCGGGAAGATGGTTGCCAAGAGAGGGAGAACAAGAGTGCTCCTGCTGGGGTTGACCCAAACAGTATCAACAAGGAACAGGACAAAGGTCAGTTGTCACATTCTCTCCCTGGGAGGCACCACCAGCCTCAGCGAAATCACAGATCTCCCACAAGTTAAACTTGTAATTTTTGGGGGGTTAAGTGTTGAGGAATTTATAGCTGAGGAGTGTGGTGTATTGAAAATTGTGTTAAAATTGTAAGCATGCAGTTTGATTTTACCAGCAGTCAATCTGCAAAAAGCCAGCTTAGAGCAAGGTGTGGTTAGTTGTGCCTTACTGCCTTAGGGAGCAGCTTCTTTGTCTCTCTGTGTTTTGGTTCTTGTGTGTTAGGGTTCCTGACTTTACATTGCAACCTTCCAGCAAGAGTATTTTATGTTCTTAATCTAACTTCTCTGATTGTATGCCATGAACTTAACACCTTCCCCTTTCCAGGCTAGCACAGCTAGTTAGAAGAGTAGCTCCACTCCTGACAAAGATCATGGCTGGCCTCTGCACAGGGATGCAAGCTGGGGGAACTGATCGTACTTTTCCCCTGTAGCAGCCCGCAGACTCACCAGTGCAGCGCTGGTCATCTGGGAATTAGCTCTTTTCCAACCTCGGAGAGCCCTCTACTAGCTGTTGTCTCGCCTGCCTCAGGCCCCCATGTCCCTCCTGAACCTCGGTGCCCTTTACCTTGGGGTGCTGCTCTATCACAGTGCCCCCATGCTCTGGGTCTCCCCTCCCAGGGGAACCCCCAACCCTCTAAGCTCATCTTGCCTCAGTGGCTACTGCCAGTCATCATCTAGTGCCCTTTCCCTGGGGCAGACTGCAGTCTATAGTGGCCACTCATCATTGTCAAGGGGTTAAGACCTGCTGCCTTTGCCTGTCTCCAGGCTGCCCCTCTGCAGCCCCAGTACCTTTCGTAGGCCTTCAACAAGGCCTGCAGCCTGGGGGTTTACCAGGCTGGAGCTCCCCATCTCCCTTTGGCTTTCCCCAGCATTGCTCCATTTCAGGTACCTTGCTCCCAGGCAGCTAGCCCTTCCCACTCCAGGCTGGAGTGAGACTGCCCTCCAGCTCCTGGCCCCCCAGCCCTCTTAGCAGGGCCAGCTGGGCCCTGATTGAACTGGCCACACCTGTGGTCAGCTACTTCCTCAACTGCTCTCACTTCTTGTATCCCAGCCACAGTCCTCTCCGGGACTGCTTTTAATCCCTGTTCTGCTGGAGTGGGGCAGCCACCTCACTACAGTGCCCTTCTGATGTGGCCATGCTGGGCCATCCATAATGTAGCCTAGAGGCTGTACTCAGTAAATAGTAAATAGTTGAAGAGGCAGATAGACAAAGAGGAATAATTAAAGTATCTGGCTTAATAGAAAAGGAAGTTTTTTCAGAAGGACAGAAGTTTGAAACTGCCACCTCATCATAATTTAGATTAGAGCTAGATTGTGGAAGGTGAAGAAGGAAGGAACTCAGAGAACTTGACATTCTGCCACCTACTGAAACTTCTGGAGGCTGGTGGTAACAAGCCAGGTCTTTCATCAAAAGGCATGATGTGCTAACCTTGTTTGTATCCATCTCTTATTCCTGTTAGGGGAAGCCACCTGGTAATGCTAGAATAAAGCCTATAATTAAACACCACCCATTTTCAAGATGCTGGTGAGGAGATTATAATTTTCAGTGAATTATAATCCACAAAACACTGTAATATCCATATAATTACAACATACTGTAATACTGCAGCTCAGAACACTGTCATTCATTCAATAACAATGATGTAATATTCACAGATAACCCTAAGTGAGCATCCACAATCTGTATGTTGTAATCATGAACTTCTTTCAAAGCTGGGTTTGTATGGGGAATAATTAACCTGCTCATTGTAAAGTTAACGAAAAAAATTAACAACTTGTCAATATGCTAACAGAGTGCATGCACTTCCTCCCACATCTACCATTACTTTGGAACAAAAATAAATTTAAACTATGACAAACTTTCAGGCCCACCACTCAAACTTACATTCTGAAGGGGAATCTTTACAAAGGAAAGGCATGAAGCTTACATTTTAAAAATGAGGGCTAATGCAATGCCTTATATAGGTCATCTGCTCAAACTGAGCTAAGGAATCTCTGGATCTAAAGGAGTGAGGCTCTATTTCACTAGTATGGAAGCAGTAAGCATTTCATAAACTTGTAATACCTGGTTCAGCCACTAGAAGGGGACAAAGATCCATACTAGGTTTTTGTGGACACACTGAGATCCGGAAAGAAGGCATGCTCTGTCAAAGGAGTCCAGCTGTGAAACCAATTTCCCAAGGAGATTAGACGATTGCAGAATCTGATCAATTTTATAAAATACTCTTTTTCTCTGCTCCTCCTACTCCCACTAGTGCCTTCATGCTTTTTTTTTTTTAACAGCCTCTCTCTTCCAGGTCATCATGGTATATCACTCTCCTTTAGATGTCTCCAGTTGGGCAGTTCCAGCCTGGCAGCTTTGTATTCCATTAGCTGAGGGGACTCATGATATGGAAATTTCCAGTCACCGATAAATCTTAAATTGGTCATTTGCTGTTTGAATTTGAAGTAGCAGCAGTGTTTGGTACACCCTGGAAGATTTGGTGGTGCTATTTAGGCTTGCATTACTCATCCTAAGTAGGAAAGAGGCTGGGTAAGATGTCACAAATTCTGCTTTCTTTAACCAGGTCAGCATTCCACTGCTGATAAGTCATCTAGATAGTGACTACAAAAATAAGGATCAAGGAACTGATTAGCTACTCCAGGTTACTTCAGATCAGTAAATGTTCCCTCTTACCTGACTGCTAGAGAGAGAACATGGTACCACACACTGTAAATATATCTGTAATAGTGACACTAGACTTGTGGTGGAGGCTCACTTCATTGGAGTCGGTGTGGGATACGCCTCTCTCTGATGTGGCAAACAACAAGAGGAAGCTAGACATGTAGAAACATTTTCTCAAGTCATCCCTTATTAAAATTCTAGGATTATTAATAATTATTTATTCCAACTTGCGGCTTTGTAAGCTGACAGGCTCTCATGAAGAGTCACAGCTTACCAAAGGGAACAAGTGAACATCTTGGAACCCAAATATTGTGAATTTGAGGAGAAAGGCACGCTATCAGGATTAATCACTACAGTTACTCACAACCACAACTAATGGCAACAAGGCAAAGGACCAGCCTCAGTGAATTAAATAAAGCTACCAGACTCACTCCAAATGTTGGCAAACACATCATTCTAGGTTACTTCAGTGCCTGACTTGGAAGTGACTGTTCAAGAGAGGACAGGACACAATGTTATGTGTAAGATAAGCAACAATGGTTTCTGCTAATCAATAACTGTCATGATCATAATTTTACAATAGTAAGTACCATCTTCGGACTGCCCTTCAACACACAAAATGTCATGATACCACTTATGGAGTAAACGCTAGCCCTTATTGATTATCGTATCATCAGGCACAGAGACTGCAATATGCCATAATTGCGAATGCCACATCTGTAGCAAACTGCTAGACTTATTGCTATGACCAGCCTTATCTTTAAATATCCCAAAACACCAGAATCTAGCTTCAGGTAGCTCTTCCAAGTGTCTTAATATCTAAATCCCTTAGGCTTTCAACACAGAAAAATCTTTTGTGGAGAACACCAGCACTGCAATAAATATGGATGCAACATGCATTAACTCCATATGCTTAACAATCTGTTCCATCTTGTATTTACTTGTAATGCTCTGAGTACCCTTCCCCGATCTAGAGAAGAACTCTGTGTAAGCTCAAAATCTTGTCTCTTTCACCAACAGAAGTTAGTCCAATAACACATATTAGTGCTATCCTTGGTAGCTATTAATATGACCAAAAAGGAATAAGGGAAAAGACTAATGAATATTGTGTGTCTCAGAATGCAATGGACACTGCTGGATTCATAGCAATAACTGGAGTTATATGGATGGAAATGAGAGCTGGATTTGGCACCAGGACTGGTTTGATGATAGTACCCATGAACTAGCAGCATTCCCAGAAGAAACATGGAAAGTCTCTCAGCAAACTCTTGCATTTCCTAAATTAGGCCTTGTCTGCACAGAAGATTTGCCTTACAGTCAGCCACAGGTGTATCTGGACATGTGCAAACCCCTAACATAAACAGAATAATTCACTATAAGCTAAGATTTGCATCAATGGAGTTTACCTGTTTCAAGTAGAGATAAATTCCACTGGTACAACTGATGGCTTCAGTTGTCTCCACCAGTGATTTGTACCAATGCATTTCCTCCAGTGGCTATAACTGGGATAAATTATCAATGCAACCAGGACCTCAAGATCTTTGAGCCAAGCATCTTTGCTATTTGTAAGGAGCTAACTTTAAGAGACAGGAAAGCAAAGATTTGGAGAAGTAAATATAGGATCTTGCCTTACATTAATGGTGCCAGTTTCATTGTCATTATGGGATCTATTTACTGGGAACGAATTTTAGTGGCCAAGAAATAATTACCCAAATTAAAAAGGAATAGGGCAAAATGAACCAGAACAATATCACACATAAGCTCCAAATCTACTTGAACAAATTGTTTTGATTTTTCACTTTATTCTATGGCTGGGCTGTGAACCACAGGCATGTTACCACTGGCACAGCAAACTTCTGGAGAAAATTAATCAGCAGCACCTTCAAGCTATTATGCAGACCAAATGGCAAGGTAAAATCACAAATATTATGATTCAGCAAAGGTTGCAATAATCAGCACTGTACAAACGCCTATAAAAGCTCAGCTTCGCTGGGCTACTCATAAAGGACACTAAGTTATTAAGCAATAAGTTATTGCTCATTTTTATATAGCTATTGACATGTGGGAAGCTACAGTTGGGGAAGCTACAGAAAATTAGTGAGTTTGGCAAAACCAAAATAACATCTGGGGCAGAATGTGTTGAAGCAAGACAAAGTCAGCAGGAAGAGAAAAAGATTACTTGCAGACAAAAGGAAAGTGCAAGAGTTACCCCTGTTGTCTTTGCCATAAAAGACAATGATGATTAGCATCAGCAGGTGAAATCCTGGGAACTTTCTTAGAACTGTATTCTTTGTTGGAACTATGCAGCAGCTGATATCTAGTATTTCAAGAACGAGCCCTGATTCTTCTCATGATGGGAGGCTGATCTAAAGTGAAAGTGCACTGGTTTTGGCTGATAAATTTCAATGACGATTTCAACAAATCTAAATCCAGAGGTTAGTTTAAAACAATTCTGAAATGATTGGAGTATTTGATAGTACACTATATCCACCCAAACTGCACCAGGAACGAGCATAAACTTCTTGTTACAGGACTGGGAGTCACCATTTCTGGGGTCTATTCCCAGTGATGCCGCTGATTCACTATATGATCGGAGAGTCATTTTAGGTGCCTCACTTTTTCTCATGTGCAAAATGCGGATAACTACCTCCAAGGGCAGGGGTGGGCAAACTTTTTGGTCCGAGGGCCACATCTGTGTATGGAAATTGTATGGCGGGCCATGAATGATCATGAAATTGGGGGTTGGGGTGCGGGTCTGGTGGGGGTGTGGGCTTTGGGGTGGGACCAGAAATGAGGAGTTCAGGATACAGGAGGGGGCTCCGGTCTGGGGCAGGGGACTGTGGTGCAGAGGAGGGAGTTAGGGCTCTGGCTGGGGGTACGGACTCTGAGGTGGGGCTGAGGATGAGGGGTTGAGGGTGCAGGAGGGTGCTCCAGGCTGGGACTGAGGGGTTTGGAGGGTGGGAGGGGGACCAGGGGTGGTGCAGAGGATTGGAGCAGGCTCTGGGGGGTGCTTACCTCAAGCAGCTCCCAGAAGCAGCAGCATGTCCCCTCTCCTGCTTCTATGCATAGGGGCAGCCAGGCGGCTCTGCTCACTGACCCGTCCACAGGTGCCACCCCTGCAACTCCCATTGGCCGTGGTTCCCAGCCAATGGGAGCTGCCGGGGAGGCACTTGAGGGTGGGAACAGCGTGTGGAGCCCCCTGGCTGCCCCTATGCATAGTAGCAGGAGTGGGGACATGCTGCTGCTTCTGGGAGCCACGCGGAGCGGGGCAAGCCCCCGACCCTGCTCCCTGGCTGGAGTGGGGCAAGCCCTGGACCCCACTCCCCGGCGGGAGCTTAAGGGCAGGATTAAAATGTCTGGAGGGCTGGATGTGGCCATAGTTTGCCCACCCTTGTCCTAGGGGGTTGGGTAAAAATTAATGTTTGTAAAATGATTGCAGATCCTGAGAGCTATAAGCATGCACAGTATAACATGAAAAATAATAATGATATTTTGCCCTTTTACAACAATCTAGAAGTCCAAAGTGATGTATAAACACTAATTATCTTAAAGTTAAGGTTTTTTATAGTTACAGTCAAACCAAATATTAAAAACAAAGGAAATTAAGAATTCAGAGAATTTTCTACATTCCTTATTCACTAGCCTTTTAATATGCAAATCAAACTGAAAAATTGAAATTACACTCTTAACTCTGATCTTTTTAACTTGATTTGAAATGAAAACTTTACAGGAAATATAAACTTCTAAATGGTATCTACCCTATCCTTTCCTACAGATGTGCACACTACGGAACACTGTAATCTAAAGATACAATGTATTTTCCATAGAATAGCCCTTTTCTATAAGCTTTCATGATTAATCAGCCAATTTTGTCATTTAGCTTAAAAAAGGAGTTTTTAGAGGTAACTGATCTTGTTTTGTGTTTGGTGAGACAGATCTAATCATACCATTCTGCCACTGTGTATAGACACACATCTTCCATTCAACAGCTTTGGCTGGGAGGTAACATTAAGGAGACTATTTTTCAGGAGAGCAGTATTATGAAGGTTAGCTTCTGGCAGTACATGGATTTATTAATTGGATTTAAGCACTCTACATGTGTGGTGTTTACAGTTCATTAAGAAACTCTGTGCCATGATTTTTGCAGACTTGTTCATTTCTGTAAGATTGCCAGTAAACTTACATCTAAAGTCAAATATATGCCTAACTCAGGGAGAACACCTATGACTTGTTACACTTACACACTTTAAATACAGTTGGGAAGTACCAGATTTGCCAACAGAGATTGAGTCTGATGTTAAACAAATACATTAAAAAAAAATAGGTGGGGGTGGGGGGAGAATGTGCAAAGTGATCTGGATTCAGTTTCTGTATTAAGTCACTTTCACAGAGGTTTTCATGCAGTGTTATGCTTTTAGTTCCCCCCCCCCAAAATAAAATAAAAAAAATCCCCCCCCCCCAAAGAAGTAATACATTATTGTTGGGAAGTGGGATACCAAAGCAAAGGAGCACCCCAGTGCGTGAAAAATGCTTCAGAGACTGGAAAGGAAGGTGAAGATAAAATGTTAACATACAAATACATTACATTCCCACAGTTATCCCATAGTATATAATATTTAGACGAAGCCATGCATATAATCTTTATATGTTTACAGAGATCCCATTACAGACATGGGAGGCAGTATCAGGTAGAACAGTGTTCCCCATTGCTCATGACCTACATAGGAAAGAATAAGGATTTTAATCTTAATATATTAGGAAATTTTGAGCCAGGGACATGAGGCTAATTCTTTAATAAAAGAAAATATATAAAATGCTTGAAGACTTAGATGAAAAATCTCATAGCTCAGCCCCCCAATCCATCATCAGTGGGTCAAATTCTGCTCCCAGTCACACTGATGGCTCTCTGGTGGACATTAGGCCATGAATCTTTTGAGAGAGAAAGCAGTGGAAAGCCATTTCCTTTATAGAATGTAGATCAAAAGGAGACCTAGGGCCATTTTCAGAGGCGATGAATAAGAAAGTGTAAGCTCTATGTGGGCATGAGAAACTCTAGGCTGCTGGAGCTTATGTGCTGAAAAGTCTGAGAAGATATAAATTATATTATCTTAGACTCACTGAGGCTTCTCTCTGAATTTAGCCTCTAGGTTTCAGTGGAGCTCTGTTTAGTATATAGGAGTAATTAATTTCAGTCTATTTTGAGGGAAAACCATGTTTCAAGTGAGGTAGGAAAATGATGTTGGCAGACCCTTTGAACAGAAAGAATGGGAAAATTGGGAGAAAAGGGGCAAAATGTTCCATATGCTTTGTAACTAATGAAAGCTATGTGACCCTCTTTCACACTGCTACTGCAGGGGTGATGACACTGGTTCTTCATGATTTACACTGGCTGCTTGTGGGTTTCCAGGTAGCATTTTAGATGTGGGTTTGGCCCTGTAAAGCTCTGAGTGGCTTGGGACCTGCCTGCTTGAAGGACTGCCTCTCTCTCTGCATGATACTGCTACAGCAGCAGTCCAGGGAGGTGCTAGTTGGTGTATGTCAGGGTACCTCCCCCCACTCTGAACTCTGGGGTACAGATGTGGGGACCCACATGAAAGACCCTCTAAGCTTATATTCTACCATCTTAGGTTAAAACTTCTCCAAGGCACAAATTCCTTTCCTTGTCATTGGACGGTATATTGCTGCCACCACCAAGTGATTTACACAAAAATTCAGGGAAGGGTCACTCGGAATCCCTATCCCCCCAAGCCCCTTCACCCCCTTTCCTGGGGAGGCTTGAGAATAAACTACCAACCAGTTGCCTTAGCAACGTGAGCTCAACCAGACCCTTTGTCTTTAGGACACTGAAAACAATCGGGTTCTTAAAAGAATAACTTTCATTATAAAGAAAAAAGTAAAAGAATCACACCTGCAAAATCAGGATGGAAGGTAACTTTACAGGGTAATAAAAAGATTTAAAACACAGAGGACTCCCCTCTGGGCTCAACTTCAGTTACAAAAACAGGAATGAAACTACCTCTGTACCACAGGGAAATTCACAAGCCAAAACAAGAGAGAGCCTAACACATTTCCTTGCCCTACTCACAATTTCTATGGTTTTTAGATGGATTATTCCAGGTATATATTTTCAGGTGCAGGGATTTGGAGCAATCAAATTTTTGAATTGCTCCTCTCCAGCATCAGTAGTGACTGCTCCAGCTCTGCTCCGACTCCACTCCATACTCTGACTCAAATTAATTTTTAACTAAATAAAAAAGTGCATACTGTAATTTTGAAAAAAACATTATTTTTATTCAGACTTTTAAAACAACTTAAATGTCATCAACAATGATACAAACTAGAATCATTCATAATTCATTGTGTAAAAAATTATTGCAGCAATCAAGTCGTCTTTCATAGCCTGCCGCAAATCATTTAAAATTAAATTTAAAGCCAAAAACAGTCGCTCTATACTAGCTTGAGTTGTTGGTATGCTCGAAGCAATTCTACAGGCAGCCTGAATGCGGTGTGGGTAGCTGTGAATGGCCTCAAAAACAGACTTAACTTTTAGCCTACCAATAAACTCCATCGCCTCACAATCTTCCCGAAACTTTCTCAATTGTAATAACGCTTCATTACAATTATGAATGGCAGAAACTCGCCAGCGTCTTTCTTGTTTATCCAATTACTTTTTGAAGGCGTCATCTTCTGAAGAATTGGTGCTTGAATTATCTCCATTTCCCTGTGATGGTTGAAGACGTCTCAGGGATGGACGCTCAAACAGGTTCAGAGTGGAGACGGAAGTTTGAGAACAGCCTGCTATTTCTGAAGGATGTGAACTTTCTGAAACCGCAAATTCGATTGTTGATGACTCCTTTTGTTGTGTTTCATTTTCTTCAACCTCTTTTGCCAAGTTCAAATGTAGCAGTAGATTTTGTTTTTCGAGTCGTTGAGCAATATCAAGGAGCCCTTCCTTTGCCCTTTGGTATTTCCCTTGAGGTAAGAAGAATCCGATACCATGGGTCAACATAAACTCCAGAAAGGAAATGAATATTGTCAAAAAGCTTCTCTTTGCATTTCTGCATGGAGGACAGAATTCCTTCTGCAATTTGTCCACCATTTTCTTGCAAGAATTTTGACAGTTTTCGCCATTCCTTCATTAAAACTCCCGGGGTTACATCGACAGCTTGAATATTCATGGTTGTTTGCCAAGAGTTCTTGCAGGTTCTTCACTTCGTCCCATTCAGCTTTTGTTAACATGTTCCAGCAGCAGCCACTTGTTCACAGTAAGATTGAAAAACGAGAAGCTGATCAATCATCACAAATGTTGAACCCCAACGAATCACAGTATCCAATGATTGAGTTACCCCATGTAGATCAAGTAGAACACTTCGAATGCCTGGGGTTCGTAGTTTGACAACGACTTGTTGAATTTTTGCCAGAAATTTCTTCACATGTTCTTTGTTCAGTCCATCCCAGATTGCCAACTGAAGAGTGTGAATACCACACCTCATCAGTTGGACTTTTGAGTCGTCCTCATGAAGCTGTGTTGGAAGTATGAGGCTAGGGTCATTAACCCATTGCACAGCAGCATGCATGTTGAGTTCAATTTCATCCATTCCTTTAGTTCCTTCATCAGGCAAAATAGCTTCAGTTCTGTCCACATCCCTGTTCTCAGAGGTAGAAATGGTTTCATTGTCCTCGCTGAAATTTTTGATGGCACACATTATGTTTGCTGCATTGTCAACGCAGATGCTCAGCACTTGCATTTCACTGATCCCAAATTTTTCTAAAATAGCTTTTACTTGACTTTTCATGTACGAAGAATTGTGACACCCTTCAGTATCAATTATGTCCAAGGTTTTTACCGCAGCTTTATCTTTTTCTTCTTTGTAGTACTGAGCATTGATTGCAAGGAAATTTCTGTTTCCACGGGTTGCCGCATCCATTTTCAGGTAGCACAATTTTTGCTCCAAAGCTTTCTTGAGCTCTTCGCGACCAGACTCAGCTGTGCTGACAACTAAATGATGAACCGCATCGTGCCCCGTTGAAACGCCAAGCTGCTGACCCATTTCACCTGCAATTTTTTGGAATCCTTTGTTCTTTTGCAAACCATTCCCATCAGCCCTTCATGGAAAGTATTGGCATCCATGGTGATTGTAACCTTTGAGGACTTCAAATGTGAGTCAAGTTTTGTTTGCTCAATTTTGGGTTTCTTTTCAGATGAAGCTCTGCAAAAAATCTTTTCTCCAGGAGTTTTCAAAGAGCCAGATGAACGTCGCTTAGCCGCATCAGTTTCTGTTTTGCCTCATCTTCCTGGTCATTTTTTGTAACCAGAACCACATAGTTTTCAGGATGGTTACGTTTTACATGCCACCAAAGGTTGAAACATTTCACGGCACTTGCTTCACTTGTCTTGATGCTACATGGTTTGAGCTTGCCATTCACTTCCTTTTCCACCTTGCACGTTGCTGATTTCTTCTTTGCTTTTCCCAAAAGCCCAAATTTGGGCTTTTCAAATTCAAAAGTAAAGACGTCATTGAGATCCTTTTCCATAAATTGGCTATCAATCATGGGTGGCAGATTTGATTTTTTTGTTGAAGACATGGCCAAATCTTTTTGTACTGCTACCGCATCCAAATGTTTCTTGTTATGATCTTCGAAAAGCAATGAACAAAAGCATTACATTTTTTTATAATGTACTTGCTTGTGATATCTTAACCACTTAAGGTACTTTGAATTTATTTTGGATTTTTGGGACAAAAATGATCGCATTTTCTTTTTACACAAAATTATTATTAAAGTATATTTTAATACATTTCTTGCAGTTTTAATGAAGTAAGAAGTATTTTAATATACATAATTAATATACATTTTTATTTATAAATTGTAAGTTAGTTTTTCTTATGAAATTTTGTGGAAAAAATATTTGAAATATTTTCCAAGTTTTTAATTAACATCTCAAAAACACTTTAATATAGATATATCAATGAAATTTGGTATGTGCCATAGTGTTAGTACGTGCTATCACTGTTCTACAACATTAATTGTTGGGAAGTAATGAGGCTACACGTTACAAGGTTGAAAATAAACTTTAATGGGAAAGCAGATTCAAATTGCAAGCACAGTAAAGAGAGCAAATTTTCAGAAATATGTTTTTGCTTCATCAGCCTGAATAGATTATACAAGCTAGAGCAAATGACAGGTTCTAGTATAATATTTCCAGCCTGATGAAGAAAAAACATATTTCCGAAAATTTGCTCTTTTTACTAAAAGGACTGTGCTTGCAATTTGAATCCGCTTTCCCGATAAAATTTATTTCCAATGTTCTATCGCACAACATCATTCAAATAAAATTATTTAAACTACAGGCGTTGTTGAACTGGGGGGACTGGGCCAATTTTATTTAATATTTTTTAAATCTTCGACTATTTAACAGATACGACCCTGGAATATGATTTAATGCTAAAACATGCATTAAAATGGTAGTCTTAATTTATTTTGTATAATTAACCGTTTCCGAGAAAACTGTTTAAAAATTTTAATCTGCTTAGATGCTTAGAATGATACAAACAATTTTACTTATTACTTATTTTTCAACTTTGAAACCATAAATTTTAAACGTAATAATAAATAATAACCAAAAATTATTAATTTATTATGGAACATAATATTACCACTAGTAGCCAGGGGCAGTTGACGACAAACCTTTCTTGAAATATGAAATAAAAATGACCAACTGCCAGTTCGGGATGCCTATGGTTTAAATAATTTTGGATAATGTAATATGGTAGCACATACTAACGCTAAGACAGACATAATTTCATTACTTTATATTAAAGCATTTTTGAGCTATTAATCAGAAATTAACTTTTCATCACCTCCTTGAAGGGACTGTAGCTCCCTTAGGAAGAATTTTAGGACACGTGTTCACAGAAATGTTTTTTCTTAAAATGACCTAAGGATTCACCCCCAAAGTTGTGTTGGATATTTCCAATCACTCTGGATATCACAAAAATCACTCTTAATTTATGCAAAAATGTTTACTATATATTTATATGCCTGCTGCATGTGACTTTTTCAGTAAATTTAAAATTACAAACAACGCTACCAAAAGACCCTTGAACAGATGACATATAAAATAAGTCCGCCAGAGTGATACGGGAGCATGTACAAATGAACAAATGTAATGGGAGCCCGTGTGAGAAATGAGCTTAAGTGGTTAATATCTATTGCGATATGTTAATATATCAATAAACAAAAACATTATTTTTTTTTGCAATATACCTGTTTGTGATATCTTAAATGTTGTGTCTTGAGTCACACTTTTCTGTAATTGCAGCACTCAGCGCGTCTCGTTGATCAACCCTTACAAAAGAAGTATCAGCACATACTAATCTAACTATCTAACTAATCTACGTGAGTACGTACTCGCCTAACCTTGGCACAAGGGTGGGAGCAGTCTGTGGTGTTCCCAGATGTCTGATAATTATCTGATTCTTTAATAAAACATATCTCCAAAAAACTTTGTAATTTTGCATCTGTACATTAAGACTTGATTTCAGCTGAAGTGAGAATAACTGTGACGTATTATGTAAAGTAGTAAAGTAGATGTTAATATCAATTGTTATACAATCTGAAACTTTTTTGCACCTTTAGGACTTTCTTGCTAAATATCAATCATTTTGGATTGAAAATGGAAAAAAAAAAAACCTGGAGCAGTGGAGCAGTCAAGATTTTCTGTGCTCCAGCTCCGCTCCAGCTCTGGGCAAAACCTGCAGCTCCACTGCTCCGTGCTCCAGCTCTTGGCTCCGCTCCAAAGCCCTGTTCAGGAGATATTATACCTGCTTGGCTTCTCCCTCCATCTGGAGAGGGAAGAACTCACAGAACAACAAAACAAATCCTTCCCCCCCTCAGATTTGAAAGTATCTTCTTTCCTCATTGGTCCTTCTGGTCAGGTGCCAACTAGGTTATTTGAACAGCTTAACCCTTTACAGGTAAGGCAATCCAGTACAGCTGCCAAGGAGTGATTTTATGCTTCTGAATGGGCTGGCATACATAAAAGTTTCTACCCGTCCCCCTATATTCATGACAGTGTGTAACTAGTTTTTATCTGTCTTGCAATACCTGTCAAGAACAATAAAGATCAAAGGAGGGAATTTCCAGGCTAACATGGGTGAATGGCTCCCCCTCGATTTAACACAGGATGAGCTAGCTGTATTACATTCTTTGTGGAGGTCCATCAGCTATGGAACAAGTATCCACCTTTGGTCCAAAATAGATAAAGACTGTTGACCTTCAGGGTGACTGAAGAGGTTAAGGCCTGACGGGAGTGATTGTTTATGGAGATTGGGTTGGAAAAGTTCTTTCTGTTGGGTGGTGTTAGGGGTAGAGTTTTGCTCTTGTTTTCTGGTGGTGGTGGCGGGTGGGTTTGCTGATGGGTTTGTTTTTGCTGTACAGTTATTTTTGACGAGTAGCAGATCAGCGCTTTTTAAAAATATCTTCATATAAGTCACAATAAATAAACAGATACCACAGTGATGGCAATCTACATATTTAGGCATTGCATCATGGTATCTGAGCCCCTTAGAAAATGACATGAGTCCGCCATGCAATCTTATCCATGTTAATCAATGGTTCTCTACTCTCTTTCTCCGAAAGAAGGAGTCATTTTAATCTCTTATGGAAGGGAGTTCCAAAGCCAAGCAACTAAGAAAGCTCTGCTTTCTGTTCTACCAAATCTCACTCCTGGAGCTGACAAGGTGCTTGGATAAAATGGTGGGTGTAGTATAGGCACCTAGATAACCAGATAGGCAGTTTCACTGTTCCTGCGGCATACATAAGTCATGAGTTCCTGGTTGTGGAAAGAGAGACAGTCCCTGATATTGCCTGGATCCAAGTCACTGAGAAGTTTGCATTTGAACTGGCATTCAGCTGGGAAGCAGAGAAGGGGCGGGGGAGAAGTCACACTGGGAACTTATGATAAGGGTTAGACAGAGATGCAAGATTAAGCTTTTGTGGAGCCCTGGGCCAGAACAAGTGGGGGCCCCTCCCCACCCCATCCGCCTGCAGTCCCCCCATCCCCCCTGTTGGGGAAATGGGTTTGGGGTGTGGGGGCTTCCCCCACTCCCCGGTGAGAGCTCTGGGTGGGCAGAGTGGGGCAAGCCCCCACATCCAACCCCGCTCCCCAGCAGGAGTGCCAGGCAGGCAGGTGGAGCAGGTGGGAGTGTGGGGCACCCATTTTTCCTGGGCCCCACCAATTGGCTGGGGCCCCTGGGCACAGGCCCTGTTAGCTCAGTGGCTAATCCTCCACTGGCTAGACACCTCCAGTCAAGGAACACAATACCATGTGACCTTTGAGACAAATCACAACTACCAAAAGCCGTTTGAATTATGAATAGCAAATATTTGCAACAATCTGCTTATAAATTATCTACAGACCAAGAGCCATTGACTGAAATGATCTGATGAGTAATTTCGAACAACAAGGTAATTCAAGAAAATTGCAATCTTTTTGACAGATTGCAAACAGAAAAAAGCTGATTTTTTGAGTAAATTATTTGCTATGAATTATTCTTTCAGCTCCAGCTGGCAGTGGCTGACGTGTGTACAATCTGTAGATATCACCTATGGTCAAAGTCAGCTGAAATTCAGAACCTGACTGGCTTTTATGATAGAATGAATAGGGCTTTGGGCAAAGGCTCCTTCTGTTTTTTTTTTGAGGTTTAGTGTTCATGAAGCTGCTGGTTTTTTAGGTAGGTAATGGTGTCTCTCTCTGGGTATATTTTGAAAATACAGAGTTGAAAAAAGGGAAACCTTTAAATAAAATTTAGCATAAGCTAAACTCTTATATCTCTGTGGCATGTAATATGTATAAAATGATTCTAAGTGAGTGAACACACACACACGTTAAAGATGTTTTCAAAGTGTCCCAATGTAACATTTTTCAGTTGCATCAGCAGCTTGTGCAATATTAGTAGCCTGTTGATTGCACAATATACATTTTCAGATTAATTTTTTCTAGCTTTTCCGGACAGTTAGTGAAACCACAGTTACAGTACAAGAGCAACAGAAGTTGGCAGACTGTTAACTGACTGTAGCATGCAAATTGCTTAAATCTAAACTGATTAAGATAGAATGCACAAATACATGGCAAATCTCCCCATGTTTTCCCAGAAATATGCTTATCATTTTTTCCCACTCTGTTCCTTCAGACCATGCCTCATTTCTCCAAGACCTTTCCTACACCTTCTTTTTTACAGTTTTGGTAGATGATTTCTTGACTGTGAATGTGATCCTGCATAGTTCAGTTGAGGAGTGTTGTATGAATAAATGCAAGTTAGCAAATGATGAGCCAGACAGGAGGCTAATGCTGCATTAATGAGCGTGCGGCTACGCAGCTATCCAATTATTACTTCTGGGTAGTGATGAGCTGCCAGAAGCTGAAGAACCGGTTTCTTCAGTCGCTCCGGGTCTTCGGTGGCACTGAAGGACCCGCTGCTGAAGTGCCGCCGAAGGCCTGGAGCGAGTGAAGGACCCGCTGCCGAAGTGCCGCCGAAGGCTCATAGTGCCGCCGGGTGAGTAAAAATTCACAGGGGAGCTTCCCCAGCCAAGAACTCAGGTGGGATGGAGCCGGAGTTTGCCCACCCCTTTAACAACCAGTTCTAAACCGGCTTCAAAATTTAACAACCGGTTCACGTGAACCGGTGTGAACCGGCTCCAGCTCACCACTGCTCCTGGGCCCTCTTTACTGCAGTAAGGCTGAAGAAAGGAGTGCACAACTATGCACATCTTTGACTTGCCTGACCCACCCTCCAAAAATAAAAATACCCCTGCCAAGACGCTTCGTCTCAGGCACCACCCATTGGTGCCTTGATCTTTCTTGCAATAACTCTACCCGTGAAAGACTCTTGTACCTTGTTTCTCTCCCACGCTGATAGACACTTTGATCTTCTGGACCCTTTTTTAGCTTACTCGTCCCCCCACAACTGATTGAGTTTCGATTTCTTGTAAAGTCACTGCTGAGTCAGCCTCCCTCATGTTACCTCAAGGATCATGCTTTAATTGACCCTGAATGTTCTGCCGTCTTTTCACATGCAAACTCCCACTGATGTCTCTGTGGCTAAAGCATCAGGGAGGATTTTGCCTTTTGTAACAGAGAACCTCTGATTTCTTATCAGAGCTTAGAAACTTGGCACTGGCATGAACATTAGTCTGATTGTATAAGCTATGAAATGTGATGGAAAAAGCCCAAATAGGTGAGGTTAAAATCATTCCTCATCTCAGATAATTGTGAGGGTTTAGTTATCTTTTTTTACTAGTGCTTTGATGGAGACAGTCTCTTGCACCACACACAAAGAGATCCACTTGAAATCCTACACAAAATTGCAAAGAGCTGTATTTCAAGCCAGGACACTTGTTTGTCTCTAGGTATAGCAGCTCCTTTTGATTGGAGTGGCTGTGTTAATTGCAACTCTTCACCACTACATGATGCAGTAAAGATGGGACACACAGGCATACTAGTAAGGGTCTTTGGGCTTGTCTGAGCCTGGAAATGTACCAAAATAGCTATTCCAGAATAGTTATTTACACAATAGTTCAGTATAAGCCCCTGTGTGGATACTCTTATTCCAGAAAATACATTGATTTTTTTCAAATGAATTTTATCCTCATGATTTATGATGTTTGTTTACTTTCTTCGTATCCCTCAGCTTAGTCAGGGAAAATAGACTAGCTTGTTTTTTTTCTTTAAACTATTTTATTTTAATCCATTTGACTTGACAAAACAGAAGGTCGTCCCTCCTCTGGGTCTCCCAGTGCATTTTGTCTTCTGAGGATTTTATTTTAAATTGCAAGCTGTCTAGGGCAAGAACTGACATTATCTTTGCATCTTGTACGGGGCCAAGCACGTTATCATAATAACAACTGTGAGCCAATGTTGATTACAATCAAACTGGAAATGAACTATAGGTGCTTTCCTGATTCAGATCCAACCCGAACCAAAGCTGCAAAGGTAGGTTTGGATCCAAGGATTCAGTGGGATCTGAAGGCTTTTAGGTTTGAGGTTCCAGATCAACCCTGCTGTAGTTTCCTCTCTTGTCTATGTGACAGTCTCTTTATTACTGCTTATGCAAACAAAAGTTTGTGCAGTCATCAGTTCTCTTTATCATTAATTTAAAAAACCTACTAACTATACATTTTTGTGCATAAACTGTGTAAAGATAACAGAGGAAGATGCTGAAGACAAGCTCTGGGAAACAGATACCTGGTGAACGGAGAAGCTACAAGAATTTAATAGTGAAATGAAAACTCCATATTTGTGTATCATGTTTATAAGGCCTCTGTCTCAGGCACTAAAGCTTTATGCGGCAGCAGGTAGAGTGATGTTTGGATTCTTTGACTAAAACAATAAAAAATGAGGCATTGCACAGACTGTTTGTATAACTGTTTCTGAATAGGGATCAATGTGGTCAAAAAGTTTGACAGCACATATATATATTGGTTGGATCCAGTGGAAGAGGCTGCATGTACTTTCCTGCCTTGTCATAAAATGTGCAGTCTAAAGTAGCTGCCAGAATACTCCGTATCTTATTCCCATTTATTTTAGACCAGCGTTAGATACACAGGACTGGGGAAGAACTTGCAGAGATAGACTGGCAACTTTTAAGGCAGTAAATTATAAACTACTGCTGCATAGATGTTATATCACTCCTCTAATTATTGGCAACTTTCTTGAGAGGGCATCCAGTCTCTGTTGGAATGCCAAATAGAATATGATCCCCTTATCATATGAAGCATGACTCTAAGGTCTGGTTTACACTAAAAAGTTAGGTCGACCCAGCTACATCGCTCAGGGGTGTGAAATATTCACACCCCTGAGCGACGTAGTTAAGCCAGCCTAACACCTGTTGTAGACAGCGCTAGGCGGATCGAAGAATTCTTCTGTTGACCGAGCTACTGTCTCACGGGGAGGTGGATTATCTATACTAATGGGAGAATCAATCCTGTTGGCATAGATAGAGTCTACACTGAAGCATTACAGCTGCGCTGCTGTAATGTTTCAAGTGTAGACAAGCTAAGAAAGCTAAACCCTTCTGGATTTCATCGTCTAATGGATAAAATCTACCCAAACCTTCATGGAGGCAGGAGGCCAGATATCAGAACCAGTGTGGTGTTGCTGCGCAGGAGGGCAAGCCTGCACAGTGCCCCCTCACCCCCCTGTTAGCTGAAGAACTGTGCTCTGTGTGGGTTACTCACAGAGGCCTAAGGAGGTTTGTTTAGGACAGACAGGGTAGGGGAATGGGAGGTCAGTGAATTGACAGTTATGTGGGATCAGTGTGGGTTTCACGGAGGCGGAGATTGCAGTAGTCAAGATGGGGGCTGATAAGTATCTGGACAAGTGTTTTAATGCTGTGAATAGACAGAAAAGGCTGTTCTCATAAATATTATGAAGGGAGAAGAGGCAGGTTACAGGCCTGAGTGACAGGGTGGCTAGTGATAGGGAAGGTAGAGAGAGAGGAGGTTGAGGAGAGCTAGGAAAGGAATACAGTACAAGTCTTTCTGTGGCAAGCACTCTCTTTTGAGAGAGGAAACTGAAAGCAACTGGCCATGTACTACGGCAGTGGTTCTCAAACTTTTTTTTTCATGGACCACTTGAACATTGCTGAGGGTCTCAGTGGACCACTTAATGATTTTTCCAAATGTTGTTTGTACCGTTAGCTAACTATTGTAAAGCGCTTTGGATAAAAGTGCCATATAAAAAAACTTAATAATAATTAAAGTTCTTTTGTTCTACAAATAAAACATAATAAATACAATTCATATTTTAATATCAGTAGGCTTACCTTTCTAATGTGATGGATGTGCCCTCTCTCCCCCACCATAGCAGCCCCCGAGCTGGGGCTGGGAAGGAGGGCCATCTCTCCCTGGTAGCCACAGCCTTGGAGCTGGGGAAAGTTGCCTCTTTCTCTGGCTGCCGCAGCCCTGCACGTCTTGAATTCCCCCCACCCCCTCTTCTCACCCCACTGCTCCCTCCCACCTATCCCCTATTCCCCCTAAGGCCACCACCTCACCTTACATGTGCGTCTTCTCCAGGGTGCAGGCACCTAATTAGTGGACCCACACCTGGGCAGCTCCACTAATTAGGTTGGTGGCCCTTCATTCTCTTGTGTGCAGCTGCCCAGGTGTGCACCTTAGAGGGAACTATTCGCGGATCACCTGAATGGAACTTGCGGACCACTGGTGGTCCACGGACCACAGTCTGAGAACCTCTGTACTAAGGAAACCACTTTGGCCACCATTCTCTTTGGGAGAGAAAGCATGTGTCAGCACAAAGCCGGAATCAAGAGAAACTAGTGCCTTCTCATGGGCTTCCTGTGATAATAATAACATCATCATGATAACAGTGAAGCCTCTTTAAACATTCACTTTAGAAATGAGACAAAATGATCTCGGTGATGGTAGAAGAAATAGGTCGAAGCAGTGAGCAACGGACAATTGTCTCATTGCCTATACAGAGGGAAAGACTATGGCTCGGAAGCCAAGGATTGCATTGTGAAAGGCTTAAGGAATAGCTGCCTTGTCTCTCTCTCTCTCTTTGTTTTGGTTTTCCTGTGGTATTCTAAGAAATAAAGTAGTGTTTCACTGCAACCTTCCAGAAAGACTATTTTATGTTTTTATCTAACTTCTCTGCACTTGGCCATATGGACAGGGTCTAATTTAATGAAAAAGAGGAAGATTTTGCAACATACACTCAGAGACTTGAGCAATATTTTTATGCAAATGATAGAGAAGGCACTGATAATCAAAAAGTTGTTTACAGTGCGTAATGACTCGTTCTCTACACAGTCTGGTGAACTTAAATATAAGGACGTTATTTGCCTACCCCAAAATTTTTAAATTTTCATCTGAGAAACCAAATAGAAAGAGAAAATATCTCTGATTTTTTTGCAAGTCTGATAAAAACTGTCTGCTACTTGTTAGTTTTCTGAAAGAAAACTTTCTTGGAAACCTGGGAAGATAACCAGTGGCTGCAGAACTTCAGAACAGGAAGCAGATGTGAGGAGCTGGCTCCAGCCCTCAATCGGCAGAACACTCATTTCCATAGACCCATAAGTGGGTGGCTATTGCCTTCTGGAAGCTGGCAATGCTGGACAGCTACCAGAATGTTGCAAACCACTTTGGGATGGGGTCATGGGGAAATCCATTGTTGGGGTTGTGGTGGTGCCGGTTTGTGAAGCTATCAACACTCTTATCTAACCATAGCGGCTGCCATCATCAAAGTTCTGGAAATGATAGTTGAGTTCCAGAGAAAGGGGTTTCTGAACTGCATGGGAGCCATTGATGGCACCCACATCCCCATACTTTGCCAATCACAAAGACCCAGTATTTCAATTGAAAAAGTTACTACTTACTTATTCTTCAAGTCTTAGTCGACCACAAAGGGCGGTTTATGAACATTAACGCAAGGCACTCAGGAAAAGTTCATGACACCAGGGTGCTGAGGAGATAGGGACTCTACTTAATGGAGAGGAAGCAATTTTATTCCTCAGAAACTACAAGGTTTTATATGGTATCTGTGTGCTGACGGTTATTCTGGAGGACTCTTCATACCTACTCCTACCCGGGCTAATGAAACCCTATCCTCATATCAACGACACAACAAACGGGAATTCAACTTCAAACTAAGCAGCTGGCTGATAGTAGTGGAGTGTGCCTTTGGACAGCGGAAGGCTCATTGGTGATGCCTACGCACCAAATTGGATGCCAATGTGGCCAATGCTATCTGCATTATTATGCTGTGCCCTTCCTAACATTTGTGAGACTAAAGGTGAGTATTTCAGGACAGAGTGGTCACACGACAGGACTGGCTTGCAAAGTCTTTTCCAGACAGCCTGATTTAGTGAACATTCATACTAGCTCTGGATCACAGCAGGCCAGGGAAATCAAGGATGCAATTTGTGCCTACATTTTGGAATGGGGGCAGGCAGGGGATGACCTCAGCCTGGTCCCAAACAAAACACCACACCTCATGCAGACGCAGTAAAACACAAGAGGGAACATCCCGACTCTTGGGTCTGAATGCACAGATTTTGTTCGACGGTCATTAGCTGGTTATTTAAGTAATGGCGCATTAAGGATAATTGGGGCAGGGCACCTCTGAAAGTATGGCACCCTCTGGTTTGTGATTGCTCTGCGCAGAGTGTCTGCGCTTATTGTTCTTTTGTTTTGTGTTCACCTTCACAACTGTTAGCCAGCCCACAGTTTAGGGAGGGAATTGAAGGACCTTGAGAATAATGGATGAAGGGGTTAGGAGGGGCTTTTACAACTGATTTCTGGTGACTATGATTGGGGGGGGGGATAAGGGCACTTATGACTGTTAACATGAGTAATCCCGTGATTACAGGTGGTCATGGTTCTCTGGGGGATGGGGGGGAGGAGGTGACATTTTGGCTCTGTTCAACATGTGACAGCACAGTTACTTCACTTTGCTTTCCCTGTTCTCTGTTTTGTCAAACCCATAGGGAAGTGAGCTGTAGCTCACGAAAGCTTATACTCAAATAAATTGGTTAGTCTCTAAGGTGCCACAAGTACTCCTTTTCTTTTTCCATAGGGAAGTGTATCCACTCTTTCTTCTCCCCCCCACCCCCATCAGTTAATAAACTGATCTGTTATTTCCATGCACATTGCACTTTCAGCATGTCTCTGTCATATTTATATTCACATATACCTCGACAGAAGGGTTTGGAGTGCTGGGTTCTAGGAGGGACAGCGAGGACTGTTCAGTTTTCCGCCCTGGAGCATTACACAACTCAAGGCACCAATTGGTGGGGCCAAAACCAAAGGGGGGAAAAATGTACCTTGTCACCGCAGCCCAAATGAAACTACTGTTGAAACAGCTACATGTAGTAACTCCGTCTCCTTGGCCTTGATCTTCCCCCCCACCCCCTCGGACAAGGAGGGAACAACTGTGGAAAACATTCTGGGGGACAAATGGGGATGCCTTCTGAGTGGGGTTTGGGGCCAGACACATGCTGGCCTTCAGGCAGAGTCTTGGGCCTTATTGTTCCCCTCCTGCATGGTCACAGGGCTCACCCTGGGAGGGGTTTTGGGTGCCAGTGCAGGGTATTATGTCTGGAGTCCTGAAGCCTCAGGAGCATGGTGGGCTGCAGATGAAGGAGAAGGAATAACTGGAGGAGGAGGTCCTGGATACCGGCAGTGGCTGTTGCGGCAGGTGGGACCCAAATCCAACCCACTACCATTTGTATCAGGGACTACAACAGGGCATGCTCCCTGTTGGCAAGCTCCTGTTCACCAAACCACACATCCTGCTCCAGGAGCCAGATCATTAATGCCTCTGGCCTTCAGGAAAAACATTCCTCCCGCTGCACAGCCTGTTCCTTCCACTTCATAGCCCATTCTTCCCTTTCCCTCATAGTGCTCCTGACTCCTTCCATTGATCCCAATGAGCAGGTCCACCAGTGTCCTCCTCTGTCTGCCCCTATTGTCCCTGGGCTGCTGCTCCTGCCAGTTCAGTCACAAGAGCAGCATCGTATTTTATCTTTCCTTGGAAAGTGGGTAAGAAATCCGCTTTGCCATAATATAACTTTGCTGTTAAAGGCCACAATATTGATTCTTCTCAGCATTTCAGGAATGAGATTGCTTCATTATCCTTGGTCCTCCGACAACTTCTGCAGAAAGAAGCACTGCTGAAAATGGTAGGTAGCATGAACAAATGTTTTTTTTCAAAAAACATTGTCTAAAATCATGTGTGATTGGGCTGAGTGCACATTTATTTCAGGTGCAACATTAACGGTTCTTAATTTCTTCTTTTAAGGCTGGCCATCAGTGGGAGAACATAGCAGTTTTGAAAGCACTAAATTAGAAACTTCCAGTCCTGTGGTGTGGATCTGACATTCTATGCCAGAGAGATGTTTGTGCTACTTGTCACCCCTTACGTATCACAGAATGGAGGGGTTTAATGAGCTGTGAAGGTGGACTGAGCACATCTGTGCTGCTGTTGAACATTAAGAGCCAACAGGGGTTTCCTCCTCTGGCTTGTCAGGAGGGGCTTGCTGAACCAGCTCCTCTGAGTAGAAGTATGGGCATAATGTGTTCCTCTTCCTCTGTGGGCCCCACTGTCTCCATCTTTTGGTCTTCATGGGCGTTGTGTTGGATGGTGAGACTGAGGAGGGGGATGTGTATCACTTCAGGCTCAGTACTGACAGACCTGGAGAGCACATGGTCCAGCTCCTTGAAGAATGGGCATGTTGGAGGACCCATCCAGGAGTGACAGCTGGAGTCTTTTGCCCCCAGTACCAGATCCTGAGGTGCTGTAGTTCCTGGCACTGGGCCCGAGTACAATGCTCACTGCATTCCTTTGAAACTTCCTGATACAGGTGTAAGTTCCTGGTGCTGCAGGAGAAGTCATGGAGGACGGTGTCCTCCGACCACATATTGATGAGCACCCAGGTGTGCTCAGCAGACTCGGCGGCTGCTTTTGGAGCATTTTATATGCTCATATGTACTGGTGAAAAGAGCGCAGTGGAAAATTGTTCTGATGTGGTCAGTGCAGGTTGCTACTACCAGTGAGAATGGGGGGACAGGGGCCCTTGCAGATCACAAAAGGGTCAGGAAGAAGAAAGTCCAGTACAGCATAGGAATGGGGCTGGAGGACTACTGAACTCAGGACATAGTACATGCCCCTTACCCCTTCCACACTACACACGGGCATGAGTATGGGGCTGTGCCACAGCCAGAGGCATGTTCAGCCCTCAGACATCCTAGCGTTCTTGTCCTGGACACACCCTGAAACCTTTGTTTCTGAGGTTGAGATGTGGAAGGTAGGGGGATTCTGGTACAGCCATGTGCTTGGACCCATGCTCAGCCACCATTCTAGATGTATCTTTGGTTAACATGCAAGCACTGAGACCTGAAAAAAGGCATTCTCCATCAAGGGTGTCCAGTTGTGGAATCTATTTCCCAAAGAGATTTGACTATTCCAAAGTCTGACCGCTTCTAGGAAATGCTCTTTTTCTCTTCTCCTCTCCCTCTCATTAGTGCCTTCATGCCTTTTTTTCACAGCTTCCTTTTTCTAGAGCACCAGTCTACATCACTTTCCTTCAAATCTGCGCTCAGAAGCCACTTCTTTAACTGAGTCTTCCATCACTAATCTGCTCTCCAGAGCTCTCCACACATACTCACTTCCCCTATTTCCAATGACAGCAAAATTGGAACAAGCTGCAAAGACACTATAAAAAACCCAAACGTCATCACCTTTATTTGTTGTAACCCTTTCCCTCTGTCATAAACATACAGCTAAGGATATCATAAAATCCCTCCTTTACCTGTAAGGGGTTAAGAAGCTCAAATAACCTGGTTGGCACCTGACCAAAAGGACCAATAAGAAAAGAAGATACTTTCAAATCTGGGGTGGGAGGGGGGAGGTTTTGTTTGTGCTCTCTTTGTTTGTTCTCTCTCTGGATGAGAAAGGGACCAGGCAGGAAAAAAACATCTCCTAAAAACCTACCTGAAATGAGCATCTAAGATTATAAAAATTGTAAGTAAAGGCAAGGAAATGCGTTAGATTCTCTTATGTTTTAGCTTGTGAATTTTCCCTATCCTAAGAGGGAGTTTTATTCCTGTTTTTTGTAACTTTGAAGCTAAGCCTAGAGGGGAATCCTCTGTGTTTTAAATCTTTTTATTTACCCTGTAAAGTTACCTTCCATCCTGATTTTGCAGGTGTGATTCCTTTACTTTTTTTTTTTAAATAAAATTATTCTTTTAAGAACCTGATTGATTTTCAGTGTCCTAAAAACCCAGGGATTTGGTCTGTGCTCACTTTGTAACCAATTGATTAATATATTATTCGCAAGCCTCCCCAGGAAAGGGGGTGAAGGGACTTGGGGGAATATTTTGGGGAAACAGGGACTCCAAGTTGCCCTTTTTCCTGGATTTTTATCTAAATCACTTGGTGGTGGCAGCAATAGCGTCCAAGGACAAGGAAAGGATTTGTGCCTTGGGGAAATTTTAACCTAAGTTGGTAGAAATAAGCTTAGGGGGTCTTTCATGCAGGTCCCCACATCTGTACCCCAGAGTTCAGAGTGGAGGGGGAACCCTGACACCCTCTGTTTCCTCTTCCATCTGTTTGTTAACTGTTGTTATCCTTCCATGTGTTTGCCCAATGTAGATGATAAATGCCTTAGGGTGGGAACTGTGTCTCCTTATAGTTCTGCACTTTTATGGCACTTGCGATGGGGTCTACTAGGCATTTGCTGCCCAGAGTGGGAAAATCGAGCTTCCTGCACGAAAACTCCAGCAGGCACAATCCCTCTGTTGATGATCAATCCATGAGAAACCCATCAGTCCCTAACTCTAGGATGTGAGTATGTCTGTAGTAATAACGGGTGCATGGATATATCTAGGATTTGTATATGTTGTAACATTCATAACTTTGTTGGTAACTTTAATAAAATGGATAAAAGATAATGGACCTTGTTCTTGTGATTATATGTGTTACTTGCCCATGGCTTCATGTGTTCCTATGAGCTGTAAATGTAAAACAAGCACAGGTAATTCTGTTGAATCCCTCTGTAGCCGCCAGAGCTGAACCCATGGATGTTGTAATACAACAACTAAATTTACTTTAAATAATAATAAAAAAGGCTACGAAGGGAAGAGCAGCCAGGTCAGGCCTCCAGAGGGGTGCCTAGGGAGGCTTCCCATGCTCAGCGGCAGGCAGAATCAGCTAGAGTTGATCCTCTAGCATCTAGAAAGGCCAGGAGCAGGCAGAGGCCAATCAGAGCCCAGCAGGCTAGAAAAAAGGGTTTGGCTGCTTTGATAAGGGCCAGATCTGGATGAAGCCAGGATTGGAAAGGCAGGCTCTCCCTGCCTTAACCCAAGTAACCCTTTCCTGGCTTTGGGTCTGTATGAAGGATTAGTGTTTATATTATGGACTTCAATGGTCAGTGGATATTTTGAATTGAGATTTACTTTGTTTTCTCTAACCTCAGGTCTGGACTGAAACCTGATCTGGCTGGAGGGCTAAGCCACAGAGGCAGCAGACCATTGCAGAACCAGGACCCAGGGGAGTGCTGGAAAGGAAGAGTCCCAGAAACTCTGCATCCTGACACGAGGAGGGCCTTCTGCTGGTAAGTGCACCCTATAACCGCACTATACATATAATCAGCAATAGTAATCGCCTAAAGAATTGGATGATTAATTCACTGCACTTGCTAGATCCACAGGATAAACCAGTCAGACTGCAAAAAACCTTCCACAATTTTTTTGATTTTAGATTCAGTTTATTTCAAACTCCCCTCTGCACTAGTGATGTAAGGAGTCGCGAGTGTGTGGGAAATGTGAACTCATAAAATCAACCCACTTCTGAGTTATGAGTGGACAAAAGGACACTTTTTACCAGTCAGAAACTAGTTACACTTTCAGTGCCCTACGAAAATAGTGTGGCCACTAACCAATTTGCTTCTGACACTCAAACTTCTCTTATAGCCTGAGGTTAAACGTGAGAGTTTTTATACCAAAGGGATGCCTTTTGTTGTTGTTAAAGTTAGAGGGGAATGGTCGTGTGGTTAAACCACTGATATGGGACTTAAGAATTCTTGGTTCAGTTCCTTGTCTTGCCACAGGATCCATGTGTGGCCTTTGGCAAGTCATATGAGCCCAGGTCCTCAAAGGGATTTAGGCACATAACTTCCACTGACTGCAAGTCAGCTGCAGTCAGTGGGAGTTAGGTCCCTAAATACCTTTGAGGGTCTGGGCCTGTTGTGTTAATTGGGCCTACAAATTTATCCTAATTGTGAGCTCAACTGTAAGAAGTGAGTGAAAGTTCATGGATGTCACAATAGCCTATCACAACAAATGTTGATGGAAACAATTACAAAAGTGAGATAGACTGAATGGTACAGACAAAAAGGCCTACGGATATAACTCAAGCACTATGTTAAGACTGTGACTAGTAAACAAAAGGAGTAGAGGACCAGAAAGCAATGAACCAAAACGGGGGTGTGAGAGATTGAGTAATTGGTGGACAAAATAATGAAGGGATGGGCAATTCTACCTTTCACACCCTTTCGGAATCCTCAACGAATGGGATGTTAGGAAAAAACTGGCTGCTGGAGTGAGCTTCACCATCATGGCCACAGTCTCCTGGAATTCCAGGCCTTCATCATCTTGATCCTGAGAGATGTCCTGACCAGACCAGGTCAGAGAAGTAGCATCGCCACCTCCATCAGCTCTGGCTGAATCCCAAACACCGCCTCGGATGTAAGACTTTCTCTTTTCCCCTACCCCCCAAAAGTGTCCTTTCCCTTCCCTACTTTATCTTATCTCTTCCCTATCTCTGCCATTTTTCTTTCTGTTTAATAAGAGCCTGGTTTAGCTGGCCAAGACTGCATATTTTGCAACACTACTATAAGCCTGTGATGTGAAGGAGGCAGCTAAAAGCAATGCCCTAAACAACCTGATGCTCGTACAAATTCACCAGATCTCAGATTAGCTGATAAAATTTTATGCTGTGTCTATTTTTCCAGCACTGAGGTTGCAAGTGAGAGTCAACACCAGAGACAGAAGCTTCATATTCTACCTTTGCTGTTCTTTCTCTTCTCCTTTTGTGTATGTTTGTCTTCTAGAAAATGGAGGGGTGGAGGGCATTAACAGGAACAATGACAGTTCCAGATCGTGTCAACTAATTTTCCTCTTTTCTCAAAAAATGAGTTAATCCCATCTAAGAGACTGTCAACCAGGTTTTTATTCCTTTTAAAACAGGGGTTCTCAAACTGGGGGTCAGGACCCCTCAGGGGATCACGAGGTTATTACATCAGGGGTCATGAGTTGTCAGCCTCAACCCCGACCCCTGCTTTGCATCCAGCATTTATAATGGTGTTAAATATATTAAAAAGTGTTTTTAATTTATAAGGGGGGGATCGCACTCAGAGGCTTGCTATGTGAAAGGGGTCACCAGTACAAAGGTTTGAGAACCACTGTTTTAAAAACTCTCTCCAGCTAAAGGGAACAGAGAATGTTTAAATGAAACCCTTATTTAATACTTAACATTTCAAATGCTTTAACTGTTTTTCCTTCTTTTCTGTATCTGTATCTTTATCCCAAACCTCGTTTAAAACTGTTTAATGTTGAACAGCGACTGGATCATGATAACAGCGCTGACTTCTTGGGCCCATTTGTTCCATTTAAATTCATACAACAGTCAGCATCCTTGGGTGGGATTTTCAAAAACACCTAAGAGAATTAGGGGAACAAGTTCCATGTGCTCCTAAATCATTTAGGGGCTTTTGAAAATGTCTTCCTTTATGCCTGAGTTCCCCACTTGTAAAATGGAGATAAGAGCACTGCCCTGCATCAACAGGGTGACTGGAGGATAAGTATATTAATGTTTGTGTGGTACACAGATACTACAGTGACGAGGTCCAGAGCTATATAGATGGATAAAGTAGACAGAGAAAAAATAAGCCTTATAATGAAAAGCTGGTTGCACCCTTACCAATGGGCATGACCCAAAAATATTCAGTACAGAGCCTGGCATTACTTGAGCAACATGTGATTTACACATTAAATTGTCAGTGTTCTTTGAACATAGAAAGAACATTTTGCATTAGGGAATAAAAGGATTAGGAAACTGAAATATGCTTGATCATTAAATTAGTACTCTACATGTTTATAGGTGTCAGAGTAGCAGTTGTGTTAGTCTGTATGTGCAAAAAGAAAAGGAGGACTTGTGGCACCTTAGAGACTAACAAATTTATTTGAGCATAAGCTTTCGTGAGCTACAGCTCACTTCATCGGATGCATTCAGATGAAGTGAGCTGTAGCTCACGAAAGCATATGCTCAAATAAATTTGTTAGCCTCTAAGGTGCCACAAGTCCTCCTTTTCTTTTTACATGTTTATAGTAATTTTAAGATTGCTCTAATACATTTCCTTTTGTTATGACTTGTTACTTGCAATATTACAAACCAATTTTAAAACATTACACTGAATTCGAGGATGATCCTTTATTACATTAGGATATTGTATTTGTATGTGACCACACAGATATATCGACCAAGGTAACAATTTCCTGGAAAAAGAATTGCCTTGAGGGAAAAAAATATTGTGGCCCATCTAACACTACTGTGCAGCAGAATAAGGGATGCAAGGAAACTGGTCTCAACAGTGCTTTCAGCACCTCTTCAGAATGATGCACATGCATTAACTGCAAATTTAGACCAGGCCAAGCAGTGTTCAGCCCCATTCCATGAAACCTGCTTGAGCAAGTCTTCAAAGTTCTCTGAAAAGGGGCTGAACGCTGTTTGCCCTGGGCTACACTAACACTTACACAATGTCCTGCTCTGTGATGAGCTGCCAAAATCTTGACAACCGGTTCCCTCCTCATCCCCCAAGGGGGTCGTGACCCCCCCCCCCCGGGACTCCTGCCTCATCCAAACCCCTGCATTCCTTGACGCCCCACCACCCCGGAACCCCTGCCTGATCCACCCCCCTCCCCTGTCCCCTGACTGCCCCCAGAACTGGGCAGGAGGATCTTGTGGGCCACTGTAGTGGGTGCCCACCCCACCCCTAAGAGCCAGAGGGACCTGCCGGGGGGCGAGGTGGGGAGTCCCGGCGGTGCTTATCTGGGGCAGCTCCCGGGAAGCATCTGGCAGGTCCCTCTGGCTCCTAGGGGCTGGGTAGCAAAACTAGGGGGGAGCAGGGGGAGTGGCCACTCCCCCCACTGATCACATCAAAAGTGGTGCCTTAGGCGCCGACTCCATGTGTGCTTCGGGGCTGGAGCACCCATGGGGAAATTTTGGTGGGTGCAGAGCACACACCGGCAGCTCTCCGCCCCGCGCCCGGCCCCAGCTCACGTCCACTCCACCTCTGCCTCCTACTCCGCCCCTGAACACGCCGCCCCGCTCTGCTTCTTCGTCCCTCCCACTCGGCTTCCTGCGAATTAGCTGTTCGCGCGGGAAGCCGGGGAGGGCTGAGAAGCAAGCGATGGCTTCGCGCTCAGGCCCAGGGAGATGGAGGTGAGCTGGGGTGGGGAGAGGCTCCCCTACGCGTCCCCCGAGTTACCTGCTGCGGCTCGGGCGGCCCTCCTCGCACCCCCCCTGCCCCAGCTCACCTCTCCTTGCCTGGGCCTGAACACGAAGCCGCCGCCTGCTTCTCAGCCCCCTGGCTTCCCGCTGTTGGGGACACTGGGGCATGGCCACTGGGTAACTCGAGGGGATGGAAGACCACGAGTGTCGATGAAGCCCCCTCGCACTAGGCCCAGGTGTCCTTGGCCCCCCCTCCTGCCTGGAGGCACCGCGCAAACAGCTGATTTGCGGGAAGCCTGTGGGGGGGCGGAGAAGGATAGCGGGGCGGCGCGTTCAGGGGAGGACGCAAAGGCAGAGCGGAGGTGAGCTGGGGCCGGGCGCAGGGTGGGGCGGGGAGCTGCCGCTGGGTGCTCTGCACCCACCAAATTTTCCCTGTGGGTGCTCCAGCCCCGGAGCACCCACAGAGACAGCACCTATGGCGGCCCTTTTGGCCAGTGGTTAAATTTAGAAGCCCTTTAGAACCCTCGTGGGACAACCGGTTTGAAAAGGGCTTCTAACTTTAACAACCGGTTCCAGCAAACCGGTGTGAACCGGCTCCAGCTCACCACTGGTGCTGCTGAGTCAATGCTGAACCCATTGCTGACACATATTGTCCTCAACTTTCCTACTGTGTAGCCAGGGAGGTAGAGTGCAGAAAACAAACAAACAAGTGCTCGTAAAATAATACATGCACTGCTGGTGGCTGCCCTGATAGTCTGGCAGAGAGTAATCAAAATGAGGCTGCTTCTGGGTGTGGCAGTTGGTTTTAGTTTCTTGGTTTCAGTTTTAAAATTGCTTGAGCTGGTCAGAGCAGTTTGGAAAACAGAGCTAAGGGTGGCTCTTTCCCAGGTATTTTAAAAAAGCTAAAGGCAGTTAATACCAGTAAAACCGGTGCTTGGAAGTGACTGCCTATAAAGAAAGGAACCGAACAAAGGAAAAGTTACAGAAAGCAGAGGAGAGCAAATAAGATTAGTCACTACACTGTGACCATTTTTCTATTCTTCAGCTTTGGAACTGTGTTGGCACCTACAGAGTAATTCGCATGGATCTAGAAATTAAGATGACGATGCATTAGGTAAAGAAATGCACAGCAGCACAAGTTTGCCATGCCTTGGTGGAGGGCTTTGTGGAATGCTCTGGAACAGCCACTGAGAAGCCAGGATTAAAGCCCAGGAGAATTGAAAGTTGCATAACAGAGAAACTGGGGAAAAAGCAAAATCAAGAAACGGGAACACAAATTCGTTCCCAGAGAATTGACCGTTTCCTTGTCTTTTGCTGTCATGCCACATGCCAGATCTACATGAGGTAAGGATACAACAAACTAAGCACTCGGAGCCCAAATGAGAACATTATGCCGAGCTCTTGATCCCTCAAAACGTTTAAACACTTGTGATTTTAAGCATGTGAGTTGCCCCATTGCCCTCTTTGTGGCTACTTACATGCTTAAAGTCACAGGTGCTTAAATGCACTGCTGGATTGGGCATAAGGACCTAGTTATCTGTAGTCCTTTAGAAGCATGCAGAGAGTGTGTGTGTGTGTGTGTGTGTGTGTGTGTGTGTGTGTTTTTAAATGTTTATTTCCTTTCATGTGGAAAGCACTGGAGTGTTACAAATCGTAAGCAGAAAAATGATGAAATAATCTCACAGTGACTCTGCTTACTGATCTCTGTATATCAGGTGAAAATTAAGAGAGGAAGTCCTCACTGTTTTGACAGGAAAGTATCTTATAAAGTTATTGATGCTGAGGCTGGTTGTTGTTGGAAAGGGCAAGTATAAAAAAATCACAAGTGTTCTTGGTTCAGTGCAGTGATAAACAGTTGGAAAAACTACGTGGAGCTCAAAAGCAAAATGCTGTTAATTCTGTAAGCTCTAATAGAGCCAGATTTTTGGGTGCATCAGGCTCGGCCGTGTCTTTCAGAATGGAAATGCAATTAAATAACTTCTCAAATTAATCTAGTGCTATATCGGGGGGGAAGGTCACTTTGTTCTTTCAATTTCTCCTGTTCTATCATTATTGCTGCAGAAGCACTAGCCACTTGCAGCTGGCACACCTCCAGATCAATTCTTATATAACTTGGGGGTGGAAATACAGTCAAACATTCCTAAGTCTGACACACGTTGCGTGTCTTGATGCCAGTAGTGCTTACTTTCTTACGGTGTGTAGGCCTGCTCTGTGATCTCTAGAGTGAATTTGGGCAGTGCACAGGATGGCTTCAGAAAGGACAACTGATCAGCTGATTTTCTTTGTGAACGGCCAAAAGGTAAGAGAGATTCCAACTTTTTATTCTCTTTGTTCTTGGATCCTGGCTGTGTTAATCAGTCACTTTATCATATTCTCTTCCACTGAAGTTTTCTAACAGAGCAGCAGTAGCAGCAACAACAACCTTTAAAGGTTGGGATGTATCGTAATAGCTCTGTGGATAGTAATTCCATGCTTGAATAATAAAAGTATAGCAGTAGGGCTATATTACCGACCACCTGCCCAGGATGGTGGCTGTGACTGTGAAATGCTCAGGGAGATTACAGCAGCTACAAAAACAGAAAACCCAGTAATAATGGGGGGGTTTCAACTATCCCCATATTGACTGGGTACATGTCACCTCAGGACAGGGTGCAGAGATAAAATTTCTATATGCCATTAATGACTGCTTCTTGGAGCAGCTGATCCTGGAACCAACAAGGGGAGAGACAATTCTGGATTTATTCCTAAATGGATTACAGGATCTGGTCCAAAAAGTAAACATAGCTGAACTGCTTGGTAATAGCAACCATATAATTAAATTTAACATCCTGGGGGGGAGGGGAGGTGCGGCGGTGATTCCAGTGATACCCACCTACCACAGTAACATTTAACTTCAAATATGGAAACTACACAAAAATGAAGACACTATTAAATGGAAATTAAAAAAGAACAATATAATAGAGACTCAAACTAATTGTATAAAAAACCAGTAAGAGAACAAAAAATGCCACGATGGCTAAACAGCAAAGTAAAAGAGATGGTTAGAAGCAAAATACATCCTTTAAAAATTGGAAGTCAAATCCTACTGAGGAAAATAGAAAGAAGCATAAACTCTGGCAAGTCAAATGTAAACATATAATTAGGTTGGCCACAAACAAACAAACCTATTTGTAAAGCAAACTAGCAAAACACACAAAAACTAATAGCAAAAATGTTTTAAGTACATCAAAAGCAGGAAGCTTGCCAATCAGTAGGGCCACTGGATGGTCAAGGTGCTAAAAGCAGCACTCAAGGAGTACAAGGCTGTTGCAGAGAAAACTAAATGAATTCTTTGCATTGGTCTTCACTGCAGAGAATATGAGAGAGGTTCCCACACCTGAGCCATTCTTTTTAGATGACAAATCTTACGAACAGTCCCAGATTGAGGTGTCAGTAGAGAGGAAGTTTTGGAACACCTTTCAAAGGTGGGTGGTGTGATTCCTGCACACAGTGGAAGCCTTTGAACAGTGAATTCCGTTTTTCACAGCATCCCCTCACTCTGAAGAGGTTTAACGCTAACCAGGATTGTGGTCTGCATCCTGGAAGGCACTGAAACCAGTCAGGACTGCCACTCTACTGCATTCTCAATAGAATTTACCTATGTCCGTGTTCAATGTGGGGCAAACCCTGCCCCTATTTTTATGGCCGTTGATACCATGAGACCAGTGCAGTTCTACTGCCCAGAGACGAGCATGGTGGGAAGTCATGTCAAGGTGTGCACTCCCTGTGCATTGTGGAGCACAGATCTATGGAGATTCCTTGCATGCTGCTCAAGAGTAGAGCAGGAGTTGGGGCTGGGCCAGAGAATCAGTACACCGATTCACTGGCCTTTCTTTCCCGTGGAGAGAACATGGTGTATGGTTTCTTGGTTCAGAGGCTGCCATAGTGACTGTGCTGCTGTTCTGCATTCTGGGAGCAGGATTCCTACCATCCCAGTTTTCACCTAACAAGGCTGTGCGCTGTGGAGTTAATCAGCTTGGCCATCTGCTGTGCATGAGGGCAGGATATGACCCTATTCCAGCTAGAGATGGGACTGAGTTGTGAGTTTGATTCCCAATCTGGATTTGGATCCAAACTTTCCTGAGATTTCAGGGATGTTTGAAGTCAAGAGCTCTGGTCTGTACCTCTTACAAAGAGTGTGCTGAGCCATGACGTTTGGATCTGAGCCTACCCAACGTCTGAGGAGAGCAGAGGTTTGGTGTAGAGTGTTCTGGCAGACACCATTCTTTAGTTCTCTGGTTGGAAATAGGGGCTGAGCTTGAGGCTGCTTATGCAAGTGTCAAGACCTAACACAGCAGAAGGACAGAGTCAGCAGAGAACTTGGTTGGTGGCACTCCTCTTCCATTGCCTATTGGAACTGTAATTGTAAGGGGTCGATCCTGAAATCAATGGGGATTATTTCATTTTGCACTGTGCAGGAGTAGAAGTGTGAGGTACTCAGATCGTATTTGAAGGGTCGAGTACCTAAGCGGACAGACAGAATGAGTATTGGGGTCCTATAATGCTACACACTGAGCAACACATAAATAGACATTATTTCCACCCAAAGAATTTAAAAGCCAATTAGAGATGATACAAATGAGCCTAACGAACAGTTGGAGGAAGACCCGAGACAAAAAATAACAATAATAAACAATAATAAATAATAAACAATAATAAATAATAAATCATGTAGTTAGATAGATTAACAGTGTTCACAGCAGTGTCATAAGGCAGGGCCAACAAGTGGGGCCTTGTTCTGATCGCACAGTAGTTTTACCCCAGGGGACTCTATTGAATGCAGTGAAGTGACTCCTGACTTACACAGGTGTGTGGTCTTATTCAAGCCCTGGGCTTGATTCCGAGTGGCACTGAGCACCCAAAACTCCCAGTAGGCCCAATATTCCTCCTGCAAGTTTTACATGCAGGCAACGCCATTTACTACAATGGTGTTCGTGCTGCTTTACAACGATAGGAGTAAGAGGTGAATCTGGTCTCTTGACTTGAAAAGGAGGTGTGGTGAGGGTGCCCAGCATGTTATGTATTTGCTCCAATGATAAGGAGCCGCTTCCATTCCAAGGCCCCAACTTGGCAAAGATTTAACTTTTGTGGAACTTACACACATGCTTCAGTGCTTTGTTGAATAACTGGTATCTTAAGGCTTTGCTGAATCAGGGCCTAAGCCCATATTTTCAGCCATTTACAACTTCCCAAGTAATGGCCATTTGGTGATGAGACTTCTTGTGTTTATTCTTGGTCCACAATTGCATATTTTTAGGAAAATCTCAAGAAAACGTATTTGGCCATTTGGGGTTTATTGAAGCATGAAGAAAATTGGCCAGTGGCTTATTCTTTATGTCTGGATAGCTCAAAAAGAGCTTTTCTTGAAAGGGCCAGGCCGGGCATGTACATAGACCACAAACAGGGATGTGGATTTTGCTGTGCTTGACAATAGTGTGATTTGAAAATAGTAATTCTCAGAAGGATCTGAAGTAGGGAACTGCTTCTCATTACTGAAATAAACACATAATGAGGTACCATTTACTGCAGGTGGAATGGAAGCCATTAGCCATGGGAGGAGAGAGTGGCAGCCATGCAGGGGGATGCAATGCAGCCATGAATACTGCCCTCAGGTTGGGAGAGGGGATTCTATGCCCCTACTCACCAGAGCAGTTCTCACACAAAGACTTGCAGCCTGTTTACTTGGGTGTGTGTGTGTGTGTGTGTGTGTGTGTGTGTGGCGGGGGAGAAGGGGGTGAATTTCACCCGTCAGTTTCAGCAATTGCTTAGTGGGAGTGTGGGACAGAGCATGCTGGAATGTAGGTGCCTTTTTGATTGAATGCTTATTTAAAAAAACAAATCAAGGTCGTAAGAAGCCAGCCCCTTCCTTGAGATTGTTGTAGTGAAGACTCTAGAATTAGAATCCCACAAAAGTCAGGAAATTCAGAGCCAGGTATGTTGGCGTATACATCCAGCTATTATAACTAGCATTATGTGACAAAATAGGCTTGAGAGGCCTGATTAGCTGTGGGAACCTGAACTCTGAATTTCTGGTCTTTTATGTGATTACAACTTAATTTTGCACTACCGTAGGCTTTTAAAAATGATCGAATGAGTATGTTACAATATGAACCAATTTTGTGCATCTTACTGTTTAAATTTGGTCCCAGCATAACCCGAAAGGCTCAGCAGCATGTTAATGAAAATCTGACTTCGCAAGTATGTTTCTCTACTTTCCCAGATCACCTGCACAAACCAGGCTCATGTGTACCTTCACACTAATGCCATTACAACGTTTGCAACTTTGTCCTTGAAAGTAGCCAACATTACTGAGATACGTATGATAATCAGGGGTGAAAGTAACTTAACGGACTTACCGGTATAAAGGGCGGCCAGGGTCTTGGGCAAGGTGGGGGGAGACTCTGGGCCCCCAGAAGGAGCAGGGCCTCTGGCAGAAGGGGTGGGGCTGGGGCCAGACTCCCCCAGCCAGCCCTTTAGTGCTGCCCGGCCCAGGCCGCCTGGGGCTCAGGGGGCGATTTAAAGGGCTCGGGGCTCTGGGTGCTGGGGCAGTAGCGGTGGCTGGGAGCCCCTGGCCCTTTAAATCACTGCCAGAGCCTCAGGCCCTTTAAATTGCTGCCGGAGCCCTGGGGTAGTGGCGGTGGCGGCTGGGAGTCCTGGGGCTCTGGTGGTGATTTAAAGGGCCAGAGGCTCCCACTGCTGCCGGGAGCCCTGGGTCCCAGGGCAGCTGCCCCTTTTGACCTCCCCTCCGCCCTCATCAGCAGCCCTGCCAGTACAGTCGGCTGTGTACCGGCAGCCACTTCCTTACCGGTATGCCGTACCGGCTTACTTTCACCTCTGATGGTAATCCCCACGCTTAATATACTTCCAAAGGAATGCTGCAAATACCTCTGTGATGCCAGTCACTTGAAAATATTATATTTGTAAAGATTTGAATAATGAGGAGTGCCAGAGTCCATTTGCCTGGCAAATTATCTGTTTTATGGTCACAAATACAGGAGCTGTATATGTAACCACTTCCCAGCTACATTTTGCACTAGCACTTTAATCAGCCAATTATAAAAATGTGGGTCTTATGGGAAAAAAAGCTCAAAGTACAGAGGGTGATAAATTATCTTATCTTGGGGAGGGAGGAAAGGTTATAAAAGTGCTCTTTGCTTCAATCAGACTTTCAAAACTGAGAGAGATTATCTTAAGTAAACTGTAACGACTGTACTTAGGACTCCTACATTGTAAGAGTCAAGAACACATTAACACATCCTATTACGCAATTTTACTGGAAATGTGCCTTAGTACTCTGTTAATACTGACGGAGCAAAACAAACCCGGCAGGCCAGAAGAAAACAAATACAAAACTTTGATTTCTGACCACAAGGGGAAGGTTCAAGTAAACCCGAGTTTTAAATCTAATAAAATAGGTAACAGTAAACAACATTACCAACAATCAAGACTGAGTTGACTGAAATTGCGCAGATTAAGATTCCGCCACACCAAAACCAGCCATTTCCAGGTTCGAGATGGGTATTAATGTCACAACTATTAATAAAACATTTAAAAAAGGTGCCAGATAAGCTTCATGTCAAGTCAGAATCAGTGCTGAATCTTAGGTTGTATCTCCAGATCCAACAAGAATTAAATAGCTTGTTACCTTAATAAATAACATCTAGCAAGAATTAAACATTTTACTGTAATAAATAACTTTCTAAGGTCAGCATTTAGGTTTAAGTGAGTATTAGTTAACTCAGTATTAGAGATGGGCATGAACCAAAATCCTGATCCAGGCAATCCTGAACTTTGGATCACTTAATAGTTCTTTGCTCATATGAACCAAACCTCTGAACTTCTTGAGGGTCTCACATCACTAACAGAATTTGTTTACATACGACCAAACCTATTAGAACATGGTGTTTGGATCAGGGCTTCTGCAGGAGAGATAATGGACTAAACTCCAAGATGCCAAGTGCTTTGTCCCTCCTTAGTCTATGTCTACATTACGAAGTTAAGTCTACTTAAGTTACATCGATATACAGCTACCGCTGTAATTAAACTGCTGCTGTATGTCCACACTATGCTTCTTGTGTCAGCAGAGCAGTCCACAGTAGCAGCTGTTGTGTTGACACAGAGAGCAGTGCACCGTGGGTAGCAATCCCACTGTGCAACTGGCCAGAGGGTGTTTTGGGAAGGGATTTCAATGCCTCATGGGAGCAAGGGCAAGGTCACATGATGGTTTCTCAATGCATCCTTTTAGGTTGCCAGCCACTTTTCAACCTGCAACCGAGCCGTCTCTGTCAGAAAGGATGGATCCTGCACTGCTGTTTGGTTTTGTGCTTTGTGTTATGAACACAAGTCTATAAGAGGAGCTCAATGGGGGGCTATTTGGCTGAGGGATGTCTTGAAGGAGCACATTAACATGGAACCACAGTAAAGTGTGTTGCTGTAGTGTGCTGAGCCTGACATTGTTTGTTTGCACCGTGCTATGAACCTTGTAATGATTGCTGTGTGTACCTGAAAAGTGACACAGTTTAAATCACTTCTTAAAGTAGCACTCAGTAATATGACCAAACGGACGTTACTGAACACTAACACAAGAAGCCCACATAAGTGTGTGTGTTTGTTGAGGGAGTGTGTGTGTGAGAGAGAGACAGTGTGCATGTTGGGCGAGTGAGGCAGAAGCTGGTGCACAGACAGGCGCTCCCCTGAACTCCCACCCCAGCTCAGTGGAGACCAGTACACCGGCAGGGTGAGGGGGACACCCTGACATCAGCCCCTGCCTCCCTCCCTGGCTCTACATAGCACAGCAGTCTCTCCTCCCACCCCCAGCATCAGCCCACCCTGTCTGCCTGCTGCTGCCGGGGAGAGCAGGATTCCATGTTAATGTTTTGAATCTGTGATTACCTCCGAGTTCTCCCACAGCTTCCTCTGCCCACAAACCCAGGAGATCCACCCCTCCCATGTAGTCCAGGCAGGAGTGTGTTTGCTGCCAGGGAGCCAGCATGCTCAGCTAGGCAGTAGCTATGTGAGCTCTCTGTGCTGAGCAATTTCAAAACTTCCTGGGGCTTTGAAAGGGGAGGGGCACGTGTCTGCGTAGCTGGTGGCAGGGCCATGGAGTTCAGAACAGTGAGCAGAGAAGTCATGGTGGGCATTGCAGGATATCTCCCGGAGCCCAGTTACGGCGATGTAAAGAATGCAGTGTTTACACTGACATTGCGTCATTGTAACTATGGGCATGGCTTCACTTGCAGTTGTAGAGCGCTGGGAGTTAAACTAGCCTTCAGGGACCGCAGCAGGGAAAACTCTGCCGAGTGTTTACTCTCTCAGCTGGAAGCGCACTGGTGTGGCCACAAAGACCAATGCATTATGATAGCTATCCCAGCATGCAAGTGGTTGCAACGTGCTTTTCAAATGCGGGTGGGGTGGGGTGGGAGTGGGTTTTTGGGAGGCTGAGAGTGTGTCAGCTTGCTGTCTTGTAAGTTCAGACAGCAGCAGACCTCCCTTCCCTCCCACCTCCCCCCCCCCCGCACCTCTCTCTCTCTCTCTCACTCACTCAAAGCAAGCAGCATTCCTCAGTAATGGTTCCTTTGTCCCAGAGCAGATAAGCAGCCAGCTGTCAGAAACGGAGCTTTGAAAGGGCATATCTGCATTCCTACAGCGAGTTCAAAACAATGACAAGAGTGGCCACTTGACTTAAGGGGATTATGGGACATTTCTGGAGGTCAATCAGAGCGCAGTCATGCAACACCTCGTTCACACTGGCGCTGCTGCGCTCCAGCGGGGGTGCAGCAAATGTTATTCCACTTGCTGAGGTGGAGTACCCAGCAGCGCTGTAGCCGCGGAGTCAGAGCGCTCTACGTGCCTTGCCAGTGTGGACGGGTAGTGAGCTAGTGCACCCGGGGCTCCTTTATTGCACTGTAACTCACAAGTGTAGCCAAGCCCTATGTTGCAAAAAGCTCTGTGCCTCTCATTGAAGTGGTTTTATTTTGAGAGAGAGGAGAGTTAAATCAGTGTGTTCACCTCCACTAGTTTTCTTGACAAAAGCTGCCTTTTTTTGACAAAACTGTGTAGTATAGACGAGGCCTTAATCTGCTGCTAACCCTGTTTCTGGGACGCTTCACTTTCCTGACCTCTATTGTGCTAAATAAGCAGATTTTAAAAGTGACAGGCAGTGGGGAAAGGGATAAAGTTCACTGGTATAATGCTGTTGATGTGAACGGAGTCGCACCAGGACTGAAGTTCATCTTCAGAGTCTGTATGTCTGTCTCTTTAGATATATAAATCTTGATTATATGTTTTACAATACTTTTCTCTTCTTTCAGGTGTTGGAAAAAAATGTGGACCCAGAAACAACTTTACTGACCTACCTACGGCGAAAATGTATCCAATGTCAGGAAGAACTGTATATGGTTTCAAATGGTTATGGCATTTTGCCGTTGTTAACTGTTGCTATCAAACCCTAACCAGACAACGTGTTTGGGGGTGAGAGCCGTATGCAGATTGGTATTATTTTGGACTGTGAGTTCATCAGCTCATCAAAGTTAAGCAGCATCAAATCTAGCTAGTACTTGGAAGGGAGGCCTCCGATAGTTGCTAGTGATTCAAGATATGACAGGGAGAGAGAATTGTACAAAAAAGAGCCCATAAAATTGAGAGAACAGTTCATTTCTAGTCACATATAAACTGCGTAGCAATTTCCTCACTGACAAATTAAGGCTGTTTCCATTTCTGTTTCAATACATGAAAACCATCGATGCAAAGAGATTCCCAACTTAGACCCTATGTCCCTTTACAAAGGTGTAGTTCGTACTTACCCCAGTCTTGCTGCCATGTTCTGGTGGGTGCACAGGGTTTGGAGGAGGAAGGAGGACTTTAGCCATGTTCGTTTTTGGGTGTGGGGCACTCGCCCGCTTGTGCTCAGGGAGCGCTAACAGCAGCGTTCTGTCTGGATGCAGCATGGGTGCACAAAGGAGTGGGGAAGAAGGCTGCTGTGTCCTCTCTCTATCTCCATGCACTGCTGTTCATGAAGGGTCACCATTTGGTTCTAGGTGTTTGAGCTTGTTAATGTGTAATTCAAATAATTTAATGTTTGGGATGATCATATTCTGTAGGGAAAGCTCCTGGTTCTGTTGTTTTCTTACAAATCCAGAGTTTATGGAAAATCTGCATGGTGAATTCTGGCTCCTTGGGAAGCTTTTCACCCACATCCTGATAAAACCGATGTGACATTGGAAGAGAAAACCCTTAGATTATGCCTTGATGGATTTCCATGAACAAGCTGTGTTCTGCTATAGTGGACACATGGTTGTGCAGAGATAATCAGTTTCATGTCAATTCCAGTGGGAACCTCAATGACATTAGTATGAAAGGGCCCAAGCCTGCTCTCATTGAAGTCAATTTGCCATGGACTTCAACAGTGGAGGGGCAAGCCTAAATTGATTATCTCAGCATGGCCATATATTTACTGCAAACAAAGGCGGTTTCTCCTTGAAAATCAGTTCTGTCTTCCTCTGCAGTGCCCGATCCAATTCACTGTAAACAATGATAAATAATTATAAATAATAATATATGATTTTGACACAGCACCTCTCATCCTAGAAGCTTGCAAAAGTTTGTCTTCTGACATTCCTCAGATAAACCCAGATGATTTGTGGATGATATGAAAAGCCCTAATATGTTTCTGGGGTTCAGTGGGCATTTTTCCTGGGTTTGATACTACATGTTCTCTCTGTGCAAAAAACTCTTGTTGAGGTCAATGGGATTTCAGTGTACAAAGGGCTTATGGGACTGCGCCCTGAGTTAAGACTACTAGGAGGATCCAATATACGCAGGGTGAAATTCAACCTGAGCAAGAACTGATTGGAAGGAGAAAATCACCACTAGAATAGTTTGGTAGATTCCTCCCGTATCATCTTGTTGTGAGATATAGGAGATGCTCTCCACCCCTGTAGATGAGCTCATGGGGCCAGCCGATGCACCTGGTAGATCCCCCTGTGCCTCTCTACTGGTTCCAGCTCCCAGCACCTCCTTCCTTTGGGCTCCATTAGAACCATGCTACTGGGGACTTCCCTTGGCTATGGCTGCCCCTTTGCAAGAGAGGTCCCCAAGAAAAGGTAATACAGCCCCAGGAAATAAGAACTCCTTTATTTTCCTGCATGCACTCATGTACTTTTCTTTGTATGTGTGACGTATTTGCTCATGTATATTCATCTTTCTGTATGTGCAATAAACTGACATATGGGTGATGGATTTATGGAGTAGACAACCTCAATGAGACTACTCAAAAGTTAGACACATGCTCAAGTACCCTGCTGAATCAGGGACTTTCTTTAATTCCTGTTGTTATCCATGAATCTCCATAGCTATTGCACTTACAGGAGAGAACTTCTGTTTTCATCAACTCTTTTTAGTTAAGTTGTTTCTACAGACTCCTGAATTTGACCATCAGAAACAAATTTTGAAAATTGGGCTCTAAATCTGTCTGACTAAAATTGGCTACCTATGTTTTTGCTGACTTAGTTTTCTGAAGTTATATGTTTTTGTGTGTACCAGCACCTACCTTTTTGCTCACTTACTTGTTCCACATGTTTGTATTGGTGTCAAAATCTCAGATGCAGGTACAGAAACATATACCCCCATAGAATCTGCTTCAGTACAGACCCCTGCCCCCCCCACTGACCGGAAATCCCTAGTTATCATCTATTGCCTCACACTGGAACCCATATGGGGTATCATCAAACTACTACAACCCATATTTGATGGGGACCACATCCTGAAACAAATCTTTCCTGAACCCACTCTTTTGGCCTTCAAACAACTCCACAAACCTTGTCAAGCTCATCATCAGAACCACAGACCAGGACCCGCCAACTCAAAGCGGCACCAGACCCTGCCAGAACAATAGATGCAAAACCTGCAGACATATCTCCACTGCTACAATGACCAGTACACCCCACAACACACCTTTCCAGATCTATGGGTCCTACACATGCTTATTGCAACATGTGGTGTATCTCATCCAGTGCACTAAATGCCTCATAACAAATCTGTGGGTGAAACCAGCCAATCACTACACTCTTGAATGAACTTACACAGAAAAATTATAAAAACCAAAAACACTGTATCACCCTTGGGTAAGCATTTTTTACAAACCGATCACTCCATACCTGATCTTTCAATACTTGTCCTCAAAGGAAACCTGCACAACACCTTCAGAAGTGAGCCTCGGAACTTAAATTCATAACAAGACATTAAAAATGATGGACTTGACAGAGATGCTGGTTTCATGGCTCATTACAACAATTTGTAACACACCTGCCTGCTAATCTGCTATAGTCCACTTCAAACCCCTTTTGAATAACAGTCTAATTCTTATTGCCCACTCCATTTCAAGTGGCTGCCTACAACGTGTACCCCTTATGCTTAACAGTCAGTCCCAACTTGTGTCTAGCTCAGATACTCTGATTTCCTTCCCCAGATCTGAAGAAGAGCTTTGTGTAGCTCTAAACCTTGTACCTTCCACCCATAGATGTTGGTCCAGTAAACTATATTACTTCACGTTCCTTGTCTCTCTCATATCTTGGGACCAATATGAATACAACGACACTGCAAAAAAAAATTTTCAGCAGTATTTCCTCCCCCTTCCTGTTTTTTCGGGTCAAAATTTGAAAAATTGTTGAAAAACGTCAAGATTCAGAAAATTTTAACCAGCTCTAATAAGCGTATTGGGTAGTTAACTGCTTATGGTCAGATCTTTGTGTGTCCGTCCTGTAGTCTTCACATCAGTAGTTGAGGCTTTGCTTCTGTAAAAACTAAGTTGTTGATAAGGGAAAGTGTGAAGAAAATTAGGAACTCAGTTTTCAGCCAGAACCTTTGGAAAACTTTGGCTGTAAAAGGGTTGTGGGCTGTACATTTGCCAGGGCTATTGCTATGCTTCTGTATTTTCCTTAGCGCTTGTTCTCTCAGTGGGGCTACCTGGAACCAAGCTAGGCTGTGGAGAAGGTGGATGTGGTGCTTGCACTGTTATGATATCCAAGTTTGACAACTCCCAGAAGAAAATCGTGTATCCTTTGCAAGCTGAACCTGTAAACTGAGATGGAAATGAAAATAGTCATGAATCCAGGGATGCAGCACTGTTTATGATTAAATAAATGTTGTTATATAACGTTACGGTTCTGCCAAAGCCTCAATCCACAATTTAGGACGTAAACTCAGCAGATACAAGAAGTTATTTCCTCTAATGATATTGTACAATGCTTATGAAGATTTTACATCTTGTCTTGAAGCATGTGCACAGGCTCTTGTGACAGACCAGATGTCAGCTTAGATGGTGTTTCCTGATATGGTAACCTTTATAACCCTAATGTAGCATTCTCCTGTTGCAATGCAGCCCAGCATTTGCCCTGGAAAGAGTAAAATAACAATTACCCTGCTAGGATCTTTATCACTATTACATTTCTGGAATCATCTTGCTGCTGTGTGCCTGTCGATATCCACTGTATCTGCAGATATCCATTTAATCTGCAAAAAAGTTATTTCTGTTTGGCACATGGAATTATGTCATTCTCAGTTCTTGATCGTTTGTGGAGCTAAACAATGAAATCAAACCAAGAAGAAGTAAAACACTGATTATTCTTTCTGTCGAGAATGGCAGAAGCTTCATATAGTGAAAATGCCATGGGTATTTTACCGTGGGTTGGTGAACATCTCTAATGAGGTCAAAGGCTGACCAAGAAAAGAAAAAGTATGGTTCTCATTAATAAATCTCTTCAATCATTCTGTCCCCTAGCAGCCAGAATATTCATTTATGTAATTTATTTTTGGGGCTACAAAGGCTGCAGAGATCAGGAGAGTTAATTATGGGGAAAGTTCTGGCTACATTGTTTGATTTAATCTTTTATCAGAGACATTTTCACTTTGTTCACCACCTACAAGAGGTGTGTCTGAGCACAGGGCTGGAAGCCAGGAACTCCACAGTTATTATTCCCAGCTTTCACATGTCGCGTGGGCAAGTCATTTGACATCTCTGCCTCTGTTTCCCTATTTGCTGTATACTCATTTAAACTACCTACAGAGACGTTGTGAGGACTAATTAGTTAGTTTAATGTTTATAAGTGCTTTGAGAAGAATTAGTGCTGTTAGCCCTGGACCAAATCCTGCAGTTCTTGCTCAGGTGAAGTCACTGGGAGTTTTGCTTGAGTTTGGGCTGCAGGATTTGGCTGGTTGTTAATAAGTATGTCCAGTCTGTTCTGTCTAATTTAGGTTTGAACGCTACACCCATCACCATGGCATCTGAGTTCCTTTCAGAGGTGCATTAAGCAACAAAGGGTGCATTTGGAAATTTCCACTTGGCCCTTCCCATCCAATGAAGAAGGTCTAGATATGTCCCTGAGGGTGTCAGACTTCACTAGGACTCTGCCTTGTCTGAATGGAGCTGTCATGACTCCAGTGTTTTGTCACAGGCAACATTACTTTTTTTTAGCCCATTTGCTTATCATAACCAGGCTGCCTGGAATTGTAACTGTATATATCAGAGGCTGCAAAGCAGGCAAACCTCATGATTCCCTGTTTCCTTTGCTGAGCACCGCTGGCAAATGATTTTACAAACGAATGACCTTAACTTACGGTACTAGCCACTACTCTGTAAATGCTTGTCTGTTCCCCATCTGCGCATTGCATCGCGTAGCAGTGACTACTGTTGAAGGCATAGGGAGCACAAAGACAAGGTTGCATCCTGTCCAGGTGAGCTGTCTCTGCCGTTAAGTCTTAAGACAATGTAACCTGTGGCAGGCATCTTTTGCGGACTCACCCTGTTAGCGTAGGGCTCTAACACCTGGTAAGTTACTGCTTTCTGCTGACCCCCTGGGGGGCATGCATGGCTTGTTAGCTCTGCCCTGGATATAAGGGAGGTGGGAACAGCTCCTTGGGCAGTAGGACCACGGGCCTGGGACAGACAGCTTCTACTGGAGGAACTCTTGGAACAGCCTACCCTGGGAGGAATACTTGGGCTGAGGTTTAGCTTGTGTTGTTCTTACTTTCCTTGTTAATAAAGCCAAAGCCCGGAGGCTGTGGGTTTCACCTTAGACTGCATGCACAGACTTTGCTCGTAGTGGGAATGGCACCTAAGCACATGTCTACATTGTAACTCTCTGTTATAAGCAAACATGATATTAGGTCTCATTCCAGCTACACCGCTAGTGTTCTTGCTTTGGCCCTGCAACGTTGTATTGATCCAAGTCCTACACCAGGAGTGATTTTGTGGCTAAAGCACAGGACTGGGAGCAGGGCTGTGCAGGGCCTAGGTAGAATAAAAAGTGCAGTTTTCCCAAGGGTCCCCCAAAATGATAGGTGGGTGGCTGCGGCAAATCTGAGTGAGAGGTATTGTGACCTGGTGCATGGGGTTGCAGTGCTACTCCTGCTTGGCGCCCACCATCCATAGTGTGAAAAGTGACTCCCCTGCCCCAGCTGGGCCCACATCCCACTGTTGCTGGTGTTGGCATCATTGAACCAGACCTGAGGCAACCCACCATGCTGAGAGCCCAGAGGTAGGAGTATGGTCGGGGGTTGGGAATACCACTCCAACTGGCAGAGCTCCAACTGGGGCCAGAGCTCAGGGAGAGGCAGGACTGGAAGCGGCTCCTTGGCTGCATGCAGGCAGAACCGCCACCATCCTCATGGGATGGACAGCAACACTACAGACCTGGGCCCTCTCTTACCTGCCATCCCCTCTCGTCTTCTTTAACCTCTTTCATCTCTATAGTAATACTTTGGAAGGGCTGGGGGCCTAAGTTTCAGATTTTGTCCTTTCTGGGCTCCTTGAAACCTCTGTGGGGCCCTGACTGGGAGTTAGGAAATCTAAGTTCTATTCTTGGCTCTGCCTTGGCCTTCCTGGATGACCTTAGTCAGGAACTCTGTGTGCCTCAGTTTCTCTACCTATAACATTCGGATATTATCATTTATCCCCCTCACAGGGGCATTGCTGGGGATTAATTTAGTAATGTTTCCAAAGGGTTCTGGAAGTTGTGAGAGAAATGCAACGTGTTACTATTATACACTGGTAATACTACATTGCAGTGTTTGGAGTCACTAGTTGTTTCATCTTTGCTAGAGATGCTGCCCTTGAGATGGAAATTAAGTTTTCCTCTCCACATATCTAGCAGTTTGTATAGATTCTTTCCATGATGGTAAACCATAAAGAGAGAACACTTAGACCTAAAGTGAGATGGATGGAGATTGGGTGGGTCCAATTGGATAGAGCTTGTTCCTTTCCCTACCATCTCCCCACCCCGCAGAATCCAAACACTTAAGCTTTGAGGGAAAAGGGTTTGAAATCCAAAGGCACATCTGATTCTGACCAATAGCCCCTATCTTTATGATGGAGCAAATGGAAACCCAGGGACTCAGATACTCCTGGGGTGAAATCCTGGCCCCAAAGAATTCTATGGCAAAACTCCCATCAATTTCAGTAGGCCAAGATTTAGGGTTTTTTTTTGAAATCTAGATCCCAATTTTGCAGTATGAGTTCTCGTGAGTCTGTTTGAAACCAATCTGAATGGACTAAGGTCTTGTCTACACTACAGGGAAAAGTCGATCTAAGCTACGCAGTTTGAGTTAAGTGAATAACGTAACTCAGGTTGACGTAGCTTAGATATACTTAACGCAGAGTCCACACTAAATGATGTCGATGGGAGACGCTCTCCCGTGGACTCCCCTTACTCTTCTTGATCCAGTGGAGCACAGGAGTCGATGGGAGAGTGCTAAATCGGCTGCTGATGGATCAATCGCTGCGTGTTGATCCCCCGGTAAGTGTAGACAAGCCCTAAGTCCTTTGGGAGGGTCTGCCCAGAGACGTGAGGAAGCACTGACTAGTGAGGTCAGGAAATCAGTGTAGTGCTGCTAACAAGATCTGTTTGTGTTTTGGTCACTTTTTCCTCTCAGGAGAGAATAGCAAAAAGCCATGGATCGCAGTGTGGCTTTTGCACTCCTGGCATTGTCATGTCCATGTATACATTACTTCGCAACAGACCTCAACCAAACATGGAGGAGATCGAAGAGAATTTCCAAGGTAATGCCTATTCCAAAACAGATCTGCAGGCATGCATCTTGTGCTTTTTCGGGGCTACATTTCCCTCCCCAAGTGGGACAGAGTGCACCTAACCTGATTGCTTTAAAACTGGCCAGTTACTATCAAAGTAAGACCTGGATTGTCCAGAATGAGCTGTTCACAGTACATTGCTCATGGGTGTGAAATGAACAGATTCTGTCCGGAAATAGACAGTGGAGAATTCCCATTGTTGTTGTGAATTATCTGCATTACCATAGTGCATAGGAGCCCCAGTCATATACCAGAGCCCCATGGTGCTAGTTGCTGTGCAAACACAGAACAAAAGGGTGGTCTCTGCCATAAAGAGCTTACAAACTAAATAAATCACCTTCTGGTGGGTGGGGGAAACTCCTTGCTGGCATAGAGCCAATGGAGATGACAGATCTTGCTTCTGACCCAACCAGCAGCCCCACATATAGGGGTGTGCCCAGGGTTGGGGATGTGGAGGAGCAAAACTCCGTTATGCCAGTTCTCCTCTTGTGTAGGTTAGCGCAGTCCCTTGGCTGCTTTAACTAAGGCTGCGGCTGGGATTGGGCTCGTGCTGAATCAGGGAGTTGTGACCAGCAGTACAGTGGCCACCCCTGCTGAAGAGAGGTCAGCCACGGAAGAGAAATGAGCTCTGTGTTGCTCCAGACATTAGATAATCGGCATGTTGAGATTAAACACATGCAATCAAGGCAGCTGAATACTAAATAGAGATAGTTGGAAATTTTTGAAATGTCTGTGAAAATTTTCATTGCGATTTTGAATTTCTACATAAAAAAGAGAGTGGGGAATTTTGTGCAGAAATATTCTCAAAATTTCACTTCCCCCCATTTTCTGATCAGCTCTGTCTAATGCTGAGCTGGTTATTGTGGGGAAAAACACTCACAAAATCAGCCTCTGATATGTGCACAGAAATTCTTGACTGAATGACTCTTAACCTTTATCCCTTTGCACTGGCCATGCAGGAAACTTGTGTCGCTGTACAGGATACAGACCCATTCTGCAGGGGTACAGGACATTTGCTAAAGTAAGTGGCCTCATATAACATTACAAATTTCTGCAAGGCATTCAGCAGGCTGACTTGCTCAACTGTTGATAAAATACACTGTTGGACTGGGAGAAAAAGGGAATACATTTGCCAACCAGCATCCCCCCTCCCCTCCGCCACTCCCCAACCAATCCTAAACAGAGCCCTGGATCCTGTTAGTACATATGTTACATACTGATAACATGATGAGACCTACTCGTTAATGGCAGTTGCTCAGTTGCTTTAATAACTAGAGTGCTCAGTGCAGTGGTCCCATGTCAGGTCACCAGTAAGCAGGCCTCTTTTAACAGTGCTTTTGCTAAGGCTCTTAAAAATACAGCATCCCACAAAACAAAGCAGTTCCCAGATCACCCGGGTATGTGCAGGTATAGAAAGGTGCCTAACTACGGTGCATGACGAGGGACATACAACTGCAGAGTCCGGTTGGGTAATTACTTTCATGAGAATTGAACTGCAAAACTAAAATGACAGTGGTGTTAAGCTGAAATGTTAGCGCTGAATAGACCCTTCCCCCCAACACCCAACACCCAGGTGGGGTGGGGCATTAAGCACAGCCATACACTTTTTACTTATCATTTTAAAAAAAGTCTCCTCCCTGGGGGGTTGCATGGAGAAATGAAGCACCTATATACTACATTGATTGGTATTATGGGCGTTCCTCAGATGGGTAGTGAACACCAGGACATAAAGCAATGATTTAGCATGGTGCATATTATTCTGTGTAAAGGATGAAATTATAGGTAGTTGTGAAACCCATCAGACACTGGAGCAATCTCATAGGCTATCAGGGTTGGAAGGGACCTCAGGAGATCATCTAGTCCAACCTCCTGCTCAAAGCAGGACCAATCCCCAATTTTTGCCCCAGATCCCTAAATGGCCCCCTCAAGGATTGAACTCACAACCTTGGGTTTAGCAAGCTAATGCTCAAACCACTGACCTATCCCTAAGGAGGTGGTGGAAGTGCTACTACTTGGGTTATTTAAAACTAAACGGCATAGAATACGCTGTAAGGGGCCATTCAGACCCGCTGTAAGGGGCCATTCAGACCCACTGAAAGGGAGAGACCTAATTATTTGGCATCTTCCATTTCCAATTCCTCTGTTCTTATGATAGAAATTATAAATGGGGGACCAATTGCTTTTGCAAGTGGATGAAACCTATTTAGCTTGCTTGAAATCTCCAGGTTTTTCTCTAAGCAGTTTTTTGCCTGTGTAGGACTGGAGTTGCTGTGGGAAAGGAATCAATGGCCCAGGCTGCTGTATGGCTGGAAAGGATGGAGGCTGTTGTGGTGGAAAAGTCAATGACACAGGTTGCTGCATGAACGAGAAAGAAGACAATGCAGTAAGGCCTTGCCACACCTTTATTTTTTCTCCTCTTCTTTCTTTTCACTATCCTTTGTTAGTGTTTTGTAATTTAACTTTTGTTTTGTACGTGCCAAAGCCTGAATCTTTACTCTGATTTTATTCAGACAAAGCACCTCAGACTGTGGGCTTGTCTATACTTAAAATGCTCTAGCAGCACTGCTTTAGCACTTCAGTGTAGACACTACCTATGCCAATGGGAGGGCTCTCCCTTCAGCATATGTAATCCACCTCCCCGAGAGGCGGTAGCTAGGTCGATGGAAGAATTTTTTGTCGACCTAGCACTGTCTACACAGGGACACAGGCCAGCTTAACAGCACTGTTCAGAGTGTGGATTTTTCACACCCTGACCAGGCCCCACTTTGCTTTTATTTGATCCGTGCTCAGGCAAATCTACCATTGATTCTGTTCAATTATCCCAGTCTAACATTGCTATAAGTGAGACTGGAATAAAACTCTGTGTGTTTAGCCAGGCAAACTCCTGCTAAGGACAGATAAATATAAGTGGGGAGCTCAAGAACTGGGCCATTGTTTAATTCATCAGTCTGCGTCATTCCACTCTATTAGTTGTACTGTTCATCATTTAACGAAATATTGAAAAGCATTGTGTCAGAAAGGAAAAATGAACCAGAGTTACATGTAGACAGAGTTAAGTCCTCTTGTTTTGAGAAAAGAAATTTCTCTAACAGCAATTTGCTTTGTTTAACAGGCAATGGTGTCCTCCATCTTGTTCAACCCGGCTGAATTCCATCCTTTGGATCCCACACAGGAGCCTATCTTCCCTCCAGAGTTGCTGGTAGGTGGATTCATGCAGCAATGAATTCAGCTCATTGGCCTGATTCTATAACATGGGATTTGAGTGACCTCTTGCCCCAAGGAGCTTACAGTGTAAAAGACAGACACCAATAAAATAAGAAACACTTGCTGACCTGGAGCAGGCAGTAGCATTCCAGTCTTTCACATAAGAGCCCTGCCAGAAGAGGCTTTCCATGGGATACACAGGATAAGTGGAATCAGTGCATCCCCCAGCAGCCTGAGCCAAGCCATTTCCAGTCAGCACTACTCACTCTCAGAGCTGCTCTAGCTTTCTCTCCGATCATCCCGCACCTCCCTATGAAGGAACAGTTATGGAGGCTTGTGACCCTGCTATCCCAGGCTGGGCAGACTTTCTACCAGCAGATGCCCTGCACAGTGATCATAGCCCAGGGTTGGGTCCACGAGGTGGGTGTGTTTTCTGCCTCCTATACATTTAACAAATCACCCTTAAAACTCAGTTGTTAGTTCCACGGCTGCTGGCAGCTCCCCCAGACCCAACCCAACATTATCCAGTGCGCTGGTGCTCCCTTCGTGAGGGTCACACTGAGTTTGTTTATGCCAACACCAGCTCCCTCTGTTTCATTTGTAAGAAGTTCCCGTGTTACTGGAGGGCAGCGACATTGGGCTGACTCCTAGCTAGTTTCCTCTTCCTAATAAGCAGCAGTCATGTGATGAGGAGAATTGGCAAAAAGAAAGCTGGGGCAGGGATTCTTGATGGAAGCATTTTACAGTCTGAGTCCGTCCCATTTTATTTTCTCAGATGCAGAAAGACAAACCCCAGGAACAGCTGTGCTTCAAAGGCGAGCGTGTGATGTGGATACAGCCCACGACACTCGAGGAGCTGCTGGCGCTCAAGGCTCAGTACCCCAAGGCTAAGCTCGTTGTAGGGAACACAGAAGTTGGTAAGAGGAAGAGCTGAGGTTCAGTTTCAGCAGTTGCTAAAGTTATCCACAGAAAGGTTTTCCCAAGCATAATGCAAAACCAGTTTGGACTTCCTTAAAACTGCCTGAGTTAAACCCCTGTGGGAGTGGTTTCTGAAGGGCATGTCAGGGAGGATTTTACTTCTTCCCACATGGATCAGTCTCATGAACATCCTTGTGTCCTGTTTGTTGAAGCAAGCTAAATAAGTGCTAATTCAGATCGGTGGGCCTTTCGTTCTAACTTGCTGCCAGTTATTAATGGGTTATTGACAAGAAGAGGTACACAGATACATAACATCCTGCTCTGGTTTTTGCAGGAAGGGAAGAAAGGCACTGAAAATGTACTTAGGTGAATCCAGTAATGAAACTTTCAGCCATTTGCCTGAAGTTGTCCAGGGACTGGGCAAACCTCTTGGGATGTGAGGGTTTGCAGTGCTCTCAAACTTTTTTTTTTTTTTTTTGCAGGGGGTGGAGAGGGAGAGAGAGATTTGCAAAGCCAGTCTGATTTCATGAACAATTCCCCTCCTGATATCTCATCCTATTTTCCCACTCAAGTGCTATTCAGCGTAACATGATGATAGCAATGAGTCAGTAATGTCCGCATGCAGTCTGGGAGCTCCTTCACAGGGGAAGAGGTTGGTGGGTATTGCAGATTGGAGGGACATCTCATGAATTCTAGCCCTAAAATTTCATTATGCAAATACCACCATTGGCCAGTGATAAATGTGACCCTTCTTCAGGAACTCTTTAAGCTGTTACATAACCGGTATAATGACAGGTTTCAGAGTAACAGCCGTGTTAGTCTGTATTCGCAAAAAGAAAAGGAGGACTTGTGGCACCTTAGAGACTAACCAATTTATTTGAGCATGAGCTTTCGTGAGCTACAGCTCACTTCATCGGATGCATACCGTGGAAAGATATACATACCGGTATAAGATGTGGTCACTGATCTTTGTTACACAATAATGCTGTCTTTTCCCTGAGAAGCATCTAACTCAGGGAGTCTTGTTTTTCCTTGAGGTATTGAGATGAAGTTAAAGAACATGCTGTATCCAGTGATAATAGCACCAGCTTGGATCCCTGAAATGACCTTTGTTCAGCACACCGAGGAGGGTAGGTAATGAGTATTCCATAATGCTATGCAGTCAGTGTGGTCTTTGGGAAAAGTACAAGGGAGGGGCTAGGTGCACGTCCCCAAAAAACGGAGAAACTAGAACTGCTTTGATTAGGATGAAGGGCCCCCTTCTTTTATTCCCATCACCTTTTCTGAGGCCAGATCTGTTCAGCTTATTCATGCTAGGAGTCCCACTGAAATCAATAGGACAAGTTGCATGAGTAAGGGAAGCACACGTTAGCCGCTCATCATTATTTTGAGATTAATTAGTTGAATTGTTTCCCCTTTACTGGGACTAGATGGGGGGGAAGGCAGATCTGAGTTAAATTTCAATACAAAGATTTCACAATGCCCAGATGTTGTAAAGATGTGGAAACACATAGTAGTAAGGGCCAGGAATGGTCATTACTGAGAAAAATATTAGAAATTTCATAGCAGTTCCATGTGAGGTGGTTTATGCAAATTTATGGGTTAATTTGCATATTAACAAATAATTTGCAAGTGACCACAATCTTTCATTTTAAAAAATTGTGCTTATAAGGCAGTGGTTTGATAGCCCATGTGAATGAAGTCCTGAACTTATCTGGCTGGCAGAAGCAGTATGCCAGTATGCCCTGCCAGTATGACTCAACCTCTAGGGATACGTCTACGCTGCAATGTAAGCACAGGGTTAGGGAACCTTGGGCTTGAGCATCTACGTTGTAGACTTTTCTAACCCATGCTCAAATCTAGGGCTCTGGCATCCACCCTGCAGGGTGCAGACCCAAGTCAAAATAACCATATTCCAGAGTCCCTAGCGCTCCCTCTCCTTCCCCCCACCCCCAAATATGGATGCTCTAGTCCTAGGACCACGGTGCCCTGTGGGAAAGTTTGCTGCCCACCCTGCACATTAGCAGGAATCAGCTCGCTTTGCAAAAGGCGTGATCAGTTTGTGCTCCTTTGCAAACCCAGGAGGCGCTCTGATAGTGTGCTTGCAGGTTGGTGATCAGAATACAATGCGTTAACGCTGACCTGAGTGTCTGCCACTTGCAAAGGCGGGGTGGCTTCCATTTCCAATAGAGTGAATGGCAGATTTTTGGGATAAAGAGGAGTAAGGAAATTGTCCCATGGAATTGTGGGATACATCTGGCTGACTCCCAGGACCCGAGTCAAGTGGGGCAATAGGGCTTGGACTCTGGGTCCTGACATAACTTGAGCATGGATCCTCCAGCCCTGAAGAATCCTGAGACCATGGGTCTGAGCCGTGAGTTAGTACACTTGCAGTGTAGTCACAAGGGGGTTAGACTTGAATCCAGGCTCAGGCCTGGGCTTACGTTGCAGTGTAGACACACTCTAGAAGTAATTCAGTATCCATGGTCCAATGCAGTTCTTCACCTCTTTGTTGAGTGTACCAACCCATATAAAGCATAGTGTTCAGTTTATTATGTGAGAGTTGCAATTTAAATCCACCAGACTCATCTCAGATAGGGGCCCCTGTGAGATAGGAACAACCTGTGTGTCACACTGGCAACCTATGAGGGAAAGGTTCTTTAGCTCATGAGCAATTCCCAGACGCGTTTCGTCTCCCAATAAGTGCTGGCATAAGCGTGGTGGTTGGTATAGTTGTGGGTGGTTCCTAATTGGTGGGGGCAGTTTGTGCGTTTGCCTGTTGTGGGTGGACTCTGCCGTTTAGTGCATGTTCGGTCAGGAGAAGCGGTCGAACATTTTCAACCGGAAAATGGTATATTAGTGAACGAATGAACGAAAAAAAAAAATTTTATGGGAACAATACAGCGCCTCATGCACCTTCCTCTGCAAGTGCCCCGGTGTAACTGTCTTCCTGGGAGATGTACACCTTGGTTGTTGGTAAAAATTCTGGTGGTCTCCCCTTGTAGGTATTACCTTTGGTGCTGCCTGCACCCTGAGCTTTGTAGAAGTGGTGCTGAAAAAAGCTGTGGCTGAACTTCCTTCCTGCAAAACGGAATTGTTCCAGGCTGTTCTAGAACAGCTGCGGTGGTTTGCAGGCCCGCAGATCAAAAACGTTGCAGTAAGTGACTGGGGGGAAAGCTACTGAGCTAATGTGGGAGGGAGGGGCAAGAAACTTCAATGAAGAAAACTCAGATTGAGTAATTGACCCTGCCAGTATCACATGCCTCATGCTCCTCTTATTACGCTGGGACATCTGAAAGACATTGTGCCCCTATTTGAAAGACATTTTGTCCCTTTCTTGTGGATTTTTTTCCAATAAAATTCTACTGCAGGCCCATGAAGGCTGTAGACTATTTTGTCTTGTGTCGTCTTAGGTTGCTATATGACAGTGGTTCTCAACAAGGGATGCCCCTGGGGTACTCAGAAGTCTTCGAAGGGGTACATCAACTTATCTAGATATTTGCCTAGTTTTACAACAGGCTACATAAAAAACTGTAGTGAAGTCAGTACAAACTAAAATTTCATACAACGACTTGTTTATACGGCTCAATATACTACACACTGAATGTAAGTACAGTATTTATATTCCAGTTGATTTATTTTATAATTATATGGTAAAATCAGAAAGGAAGCAATGTTTCAGCAATAGTGTGCTGTGACACTTTTGTATTTTTATGTCTGATTTTGTAAGCAAGTACTTTCTAAGTGAGGTGAAACTTGGGGGTACGCAAGACAAATCAGACTCCTGAAAGGGGTACAGTAGTCTGGAAAGGTTGAGAGCCACTGCTATATGACATGGGCAGCTCACCAAGGAAAAGCAGAAGGAATCTGCTGCATTCATGACTATTACCAGGCAAATGGGAAAACTCTAGAGCAGCCTGGAAATGAGGAGTCATTTAACAAAGAAGCATTTATGGTGGATCCACAACTGCAAAGGGTCATTAAAACAAAAGCCTGACCAGGAAGCCTCATAGCATTAACCCCATAATTCTTCTGTAAGCAAAAGAGACTCCGTCTTCTACAGTCTCTGCTACTGCTTCAGAAGGCAGCCCTCAACAGGGGCTTCTCTGGAGTGGTGTTACGACAGGGCTGCCTGAATGACACTGGCCGTACCTGGGCCCAGGTGCTCTTTGGGTGCTGAAAAGCAGAACTGATGTAGCTTTTTCCTGGTCTGAGTCTACCTATGCCCAGAGTGTTTTGACAATGTAAGGAAGATGAGAGATGGGCAGAGGTGGGTTGGAATGGCCTGTCATACCTCAATGCAACACTAACATGGTCATCCTACTCAGTGCTGAGTGTGGAAGCTGATACCGCCTTGATGCTTAGAGGGTGCATCTTCCCTGTCCTCTGCAAACCGCAGTTCAAGCCCTGCTTTTAGGGCTAACCAAGAATGTGAGCATCTATTGATCCTACTCCTCTGTGCTTTGCAAGTTATTGAGGGCTATGTTTTTTTGAGGCCAGAGACATGTTGAAGAAGAAAAATCACTTTTAAAGCAGGCTGAAAAACCTGACACGAGGCCTTATTCTGCAAGGTTATAAGTGCCCTCAGTTCCCAGCACAGTCAGTAGGAACTGAGCCATTGAGCATTTCTCAGGAGGTGCTCTGCACCTTGCAGGATCAGGCCCTTCATCATGGCTCCAATATTTCAATTTTGGAACCATTATCATGAATGATTAGAGCGTGAGGCATTTTTTATGTACAGATAAGGACCATCCTTGAAAACCATTTCAGTCAAATGCCTTAGGATTGGTTAGGATTGATACTGGCTCTGTGGGTTTTGCGTGTTCATCATTGGAACTGAATAAAGGCCCTAAAATTGTCACGGTAGCAAAACAAACCTGAATCTAGATAAGCTTTAGGGTTACATATGAATCAGTGATAGTAAAGTAGCACTAGCCATACCTTCCCAGCTGTCTTCTAATCCATGTATTTGGTTTACTTTATTTCAGGCTCTTGGGGGAAATATAATGACTGCTAGTCCAATTTCCGATCTCAACCCTGTCTTTATGGCATGTGGCAGCAAATTGACTTTGGCATCAAAAGGTAAGTTTACTCAAAGTTCAAAATGGCAGTGTGGGATATAGGGTAATCAGCAGTCCTTTCCCTTGACTGCTTAGTTCAGGCCAGAACACAGGGGAAAAAACCCTGCATGTAACATTAGGGACTCTGTTTTAGTCTTTCTGGGTGCTAAAGAGCCAGGGAGAACCACAAGGCCTATCTATGTTCAACAGTCTCAATAAAGAATCCCTTTTGCCTTTGTTATGGCAGATGTTCAAAGGAATCCCACTAATACCCCTTCCAAAAATGCTTGAAATTGAAATTGAAACAAAATGATTAATTGGTATTATTTGACATGCTTTTTGACTTGCTGAAGATTTTGAAAAAAAATTGTGTTTTGAAAGATGATGGTTTTTTTCAATGTTTTGGAATTGCCAGCAAACTGAAAAATCATTTATTCGCATATCCCTAATTGGGATGTTGGAAACTGATTCACTTGGGTGTTTGGAATGAATTAAGATCAAAGGGACATATCCCAAAATCTTTATTTCCTGTTTAACTCAGTCCTTATGCAGGCAAAACTCCCATGGAAGTCAGTGGGAGTTGTGCCTGTGTAAGGACTGAGCTGAACTTGAGGAAGTAGTTCAGAATTTGGCTAAAAAGAGATAGAAATTAAGAGGAAAAATAACGGAGATCAGATCAAATCAAATTTAGTTTATGTAACTACAAAGTCCTCTCTATGTGCCTGACAATAATTCTTTACCTGGATGAAATGGGAGACTATTGCCTGATATACTTGCCCAACCATTTGTTTCTCTTTCCTCAACTTGTTCTACAGAGGGCAGAAGGACTATAAGGATGGATGAAAACTTCTTTACTGGTTACAGAAAGACAATGCTAAAGCCTAAGGAGATATTACTCTCCATTGAGATGCCTTACTCTAGGAAGGTGAGGTGCTGGAATTAACAATAGTCTAATGGCTGTGTAAAGCTGAGCTGGTGTTACCCTATAGGGGACCCAAAATGTCTAATGCTTCTAATCTAAACTAACCTTTCCTTGAAGACTGACTTCCAGCAGAGATGTGCTTAATTAGCCCTTAATTCCAGCAGAGATGTGCTTAATTAGGTCAGCTAGAAGGAAGGTCATTTTTAGAATGGCTGCCCCCCTCTGGATCACAAGTGTTCTGTATTCATTTTGGCTATGGTAATATGCCACCAGATGAGGGACTCCAAACATTATTTAAGTCTCTTCTAGTGTCTGTCCACCAGACACATATAGATCTTCTCCACGTACTTAACCTTTTAGGCTATCAAGAGATGTGGGTGGTTCCACATCAGATAAAAACAAGCCAATGGAAATTAATGGAATATTTTTAACTGCAACAGTTGAGAATATTTTCCTCTGAAGCTATCTGACAATACAATTTTTTTAAATAAATTTTAAATGTAATGAACATCTCTACTTCTTTCTGGTGATTTTCTAGGAGGTGGGTAAAGACGTGAGTGGGAGAAGCTGAAAGGCTTTTCTACCCAGTGTTTTGGCTAGTCTAACAAGGTATTTCCCCAAGAAAGTCGCAAACTGGACTTGTTATCCTCAGCCAGTTCCCCACTACAGCTGTTTTTTGGACTCTTCACTGCTAGTTAATTGTCAAAAACAATTCTGCTTGCACTGTGATGGGTGTTGTGGTTCAGTTCCATCTCCATAAGGAGCAGGATGACAACTGGAGAGGTAAAGTACCAGAGCATTGATTGGTTGACCAGTGAAGTTCTGAGCCATTCCTCTATAATAAGAGTAGGGCTGACATGGGGAAGCAGGCATTATGGAGAAATACACAGCTGAAAACAGAGAGAGGAGCCTACCAAATGCAGGCATTTAACTTGTACAGGAAGTAATCAGTTCAGCAGAACATTTCACCTGAGTGTTTTGGGGCTTTTTTTCCTCCCAAGTGAGTTTAGATCTGTCAGAAGGTGCTAGTTTAACATTCCTGCAGATTCAAGTTCCGTATTGATCACAGTGAAGCTGGTGGCACTGCAAACTTCCCCATGCAGTTCTATTGTAATTAACCATTGGAACAATTTACCAAGGATTGTGGTGGATTCTCCATCACTGACAATTTTTAAATCGAGATTGGATGCTTTTGTAAAAGCTATAGGAATTGTTTTGGGGAAGTTAGTTCTATGGCTATGCTATACAGGAGGTCAAACTATATGATCACCGTGGTCCCTTCTGGCCATGGAATCTATGGATCTATGTTTCTTGAGTGTGCGCTGAAAAGTTAGTCTCTAGGGATAAGAAGGTAGTGCAATCTCTGTGTCCATACAGTCCTTGGCCTGTTTGCTGAGACTGTAAACAGAGAGGCTGATCAGGATGGTGGTTTTTGCAATGTGGACTTTATTCTGCTGGGACCTGGACTGAAGCCATGAAACTCACTTTAGACTGAACAATGATCAGATCTATTCACTACTGGCCTGGTTTAATTTTAACAAGTCACACAGAGGTAAAAAGAAAAGGAGTACTTGAGGCACCTTAGAGACTAACAAATTTATTTGAGCATAAGCTTTCATGAGCTACAGTTCACTTCATCGGATGCTCACGGAAAGCTCAAATAAATTTGTTAGTCTCTAAGGTGCCACAGGTACTCCTTTTCTTTTTGTGGATACAGACTAACACGGCTGCTACTCTGAAACCTGTCATTATACAGAGGTAAAAGGCTCTATATAGCATTATCAATAATGAGTCATACAATTGTCCTCCTCGGAACCTAAATTTTTTCATATCCATTAAGACCATCATGACTGGTGTGGAGAAATAAATAAGGAAGTGTTATTTACTCATTCTCATAACACAAGAATTAGGGGTCACCAAATGAAATGAGTAGGCAGCAGGTTTAAAACAAACAAAAGGAAGTATTTTTTCACACAATGCACAGTTAGTCTGTGGAACTCTTTGCGATGGGATGTTGTGAAGGCCAAGACTATAACAGGGTTCAAAAAAGAACTAGATAAGTTCATGGAGGATAGGTCCATCAATGGCGTCCCTAGCCTCTATTTGCCAGAAACTGGGAATGGGAGTGGATGGATCACTTGATGATTACCTGCTCTGTTCATTCCCTCTGGGGCACCTGGCATTGGCCACTGTTGGAAGACGGGATACAGGGCTAGATGGACCTTTGATCTGATCCAGTATGGCCGTTCTTATGTTCTTAATTGACATGACCTGTAGGTCATGCTAGATGGTTACCATCTGACCTTGAAACCCAAAGCTACTTTTGAACTCTTGGCATATCATGAACTCTTGACTGAACTTTGGCTTATGGAGATCAGCTCAGCAAGACTAAAGTTTTTCAATGGATGGACAAATCTATACGGTAGGAGGATTTTCCCTCTTCTAAGTGGCAGTCAAGGTGTTCCGGGATCACAATTTTTGGCAATTGGTAAACCAAGTTAAAGAAAGGCTGGTTTAGCACAGTGCCAGTATGAAGGGTCTGATTTTCCATTGTGTCACACCAGTTTTATACTGGTGTAATTCTGTTGATTTCACTGGTGTCACACCTGTGTACAGCTGGTATAACAAAATAGAGATTTCAAGCCCCGTGTTCAGCAATCTTCACTGTTGTTCAGTGTTGCTGTAGTTTTGTTACACTGTTGTTTTATCCCGTAGAGATGGCATTTTGATGGTGAATGCTGATCCCTCTAGTTTGTACACCTGCACTTTGGGATCTTTTCATCTTGAGTTTTGCTCTGTATCCTCAGCTTCATGATGTAAACGGGTTTACCCAGCAGGAGAAAATTCAAAGGGTGACAACCAACCCCTCCTTCATCTCTCACATTAGTGTCCTCTAATTGTAATGTTATTACTGGACATCTCCACTGGCCTCCCTCTTTTGTGAAGATTGACGGAGGTGGTGTTGGGTGGTGGAAGAAGTTCACATGGCAGTGATGTCCCTGAAAATGTGAACATTGGCTATTACACTTTGTCCATTGAGTTGGCATTGTTAATGTGATGTAAGCTGGGGATGCTGCCATCTGACACTTGGGGGAGGGGAAAGAAAAAGGTAGTTTGATTTGCATCTGTAACTCTTGATGCTACTAGGAAAACCCCTTCTCCCTTTGTCTTTACAGCTCGCAGTCAAAAAGATGTGTTTTCACTGACAGATGACTAATGCAAGTTAGCTAGCCTACTGTAAAATCTCAGTGGAGACAAGGCATGGTAGTTTTACCATAGCATAGCTAGCCAAGGTCAGCTGTGTGTTGGGGGAGCATAGTGTTGACCTTGTGTAGGTACATGGTGGGGTAAGCTGCAGGTGCCTTGTTTAGCTTGTGTTAGTTATCTCACTGTAAAAAACACACCTTTTGGGTAGTGAAGGCATAGCCTCAGATATGGAGTCTGCAGGAGATTTGCTGAGTGTCAACCTCTCACTGTCATTTCATTACTGGAAAGCTCCATTGAAATGCAAAGTGAGGGCAGAGGCTGTATTTCCTCTTCTTTGCTAGTTAATTAGCATAACAAACAAATTGGCAGAATGAGGTGCGTTGGCAAGCAGGGCACCAATACATGCTGCTTTCATATTATCTGCTGGCTGCCCACTAATTAGGGCCGTGTATGGAAAGATGCATGGAGGATGTGACATGAAAGCTTCAGCTGTGCACTTCCAGTAATGAGCTCGCAATGTACAAAACCAGGCTCTTGAGAGAGTGCACTCATTAGAAACAATAGAGGGATCACTTCTGGCTGCTGCTGCTGGGGGGATAATTAACTGACCAGAACTTGCTACTGCTCAGTGTCTTGCATATATATCATCACTGAACACTCTTTACAGCAAACTACTGAAAAGAGTGACATAAAGGGACTGATTCTTTGCTTACTGCAGGATACCAGTAATTTCAGTGGGAGTTTCTCATACCCTGTATGGCAGGGAAAGACTAGGTCCAATATGAACTAAGGCCCTCCCAATCAGCTAGTTGAAGCTGGTATTATTTGTACACATTGAGCATCATTAGTTGCAGGTGAACTGGTGTGCGTTGAATGTGGCAGCTATTTGTGCCCTGAAGAAAATATTCTGAAAAAGAAAAGGTTCCTGCTAGTGCACTCATGGTGCACAGCAGGAATGCGAGGTGGTTGTTATGCTCCAGCATGGATGTGAGTCAAGTGCTCAGCAAGGTCCTCTGCACTGGGCAGAACAAAGTCACAAACCCCTTGCCCATCGACTCCCTTATTCCATCAAATGCCATCCTCTGTGTGCAGTTTGGACAAGTTTAGCTGCATGCTGACCTTTTAGTTAGGAGTAAGTTGTAGCCACACATCAGCAGTCCCAGTCAAGCAGGGATTGGGTTCCCTTGTGCCCCTGGAGCTATACTGATTTACACTAACTAAGGTATGTCTACACTAGAGAGCTTACAGTGGCACAGCTGTACTGAGGCAGCTGTGCCTCTGCAAGATCTCTCATGTAGCCACTCTATGCTGACTGGGGAGAGCTCTCCCGTTGGCATAATAAATCCACCCACAACAAGCAGCAGTAGACGCTCTCCCACTGCCATAGTGCTGTGCACACTAGCCCACGTGCCAGTGTAATTTATGTCACTCGGGTGTGTGTGTGTGTGTGTGTGTGTAATATTCACACCCCTGAGTGATATAACTTTTGCCAACATAAGTGGTAGTGTAGACATAGCCTTAGGTTCTGGCCCCAGATGTTTAGCTGATTTCCCTTAATCTGCGTTTAGCTCAGCAATTCAGCAATTGCACATATAATTGCCAGTTTTACACAAATTCATGTTGGCTTTTGAGTGCACATTTTGATCCACCTGCAGTTTTTGTAAATTCATTAATGGAGTGTTGCTGAAAATTTGGCTTGTATGGTGAAAAACTTTGAGCAGTTAGTTATAAGGAGTAGACAGAAATTAAGCGATAGAAGCAAGAGAGAAAAGAAGAGGAATATTTTGGAATGAGGCAAAGAGCCAATAAGTTGGAGAGATACAGGGAGTCCATGCCAGATACTAGGATCTGCTGAAGAGAACTGCCTGAGATATTTTTTAAAAGTAAAAGGAATGTTGGAATCCCCATTCCTGGAGACATAAACTAGATGGGATAAAACCCCGCTGGAGAACAAACTGAACGAACAAGTTAGGAGGTGTTTGGATCCTTGCTCTTAGTCTGACCCATTTTACAGCTGGTGTGAAATTTAGTTCTGTCTTTGAGTTAAAATTTCAAGGACTCCCCAGATCTGTGTTATTTGGATCTATTTTTTTTTAAATCAGGCCTGTATTTAATTAACATGAGAAAATGATGGAATGTTGAGAGAGGGAAATAGAGCTGGATGAACCTTTTCCCTCTGGAACATTTTTTCTCGAAAAAATGCAGAGGTGGTGACCCAAACATTTCATGAATTCATGTTGAAATTGCCAAATTGTTTTGCTCAAAAAATAGTTTAAAAATTTCACCAAAAACTCAAAGCATTTCATTTTGACATTTTCTGTTGAAATGGTTTGATTGTTTTGAATAGAAATGACTCATCATTTAGAAATCTGTTTTACTTTTACTTCATGCTTTTAAAAGGTGAAAATCCTCAAAAACAAAATGAAATGTTTAATTCTGCATGAAACATTTTGTTTGGACACACAACATTTTTTCAACTTATTGGTTTGCCAAAAAAATTCAAACAATTTTTTAAAAATATTTTTTGGTTTGGCCAGTGAACCAAAAAATCAGTTACTCATATAGCTGTAGTGTGAAAATCCATAGTCATTCATTTCTTTCCCAAAGCTAGAGAAGAGAGAGGACAGGATCAAAAGAATAGTCCCCAACAGTTTTCAAACCTTCCCAGGAAGAATGAGTGACTTTATAACAGCACCTGATGGACTGGACCTTTCTTAGCTGGCCTAACACCCAGCTTTGAATCATGTGAAAAATGGTCTTGTCTGAAGCATGATTCCTCATTCAGAATGCAAAGTCAGCTCTCCATCTGGGATTCTCTTGGGTAGCCTTGTCACAGAGATAGATTACTCAGCTGTCCACATTCTTCTGCCCTTGCTTGTGACCCAGGTTGAGAACAAATTCTTTCCTTTCCTCTAGCGTGAGTTTTTCTCAGCCTTCAAGCAGGCTTCCCGTCGGGAGGATGACATTGCTATAGTGACCTGTGGAATGAGAGTCCTGTTTCATGAAGGTAGCAACCGAGTCCAGGAGATTAAGCTGACCTATGGAGGAATGGCTCCCACAACTGTACTGGCAGAAAAAACTTGCCAGGATCTTATCGGCAGGTAGGAGAATCATAATCTGATCTTTTTAGCACAGAAGGGCCTCTTAGTGCAACAGTGTTCATTTTAAAGGGTTATTTTTATAGTAGCAGACCAAATTTTCTGAATCCTCACTTATGGTATATGTAAGAGGTCATGAAAAACAAGGGACAGAAGAGTGCGAAGTTTGGATAAAACCCTGCATAGATCTGGGGGCTTGTCTGACCTTATCCAGACCCCTTCATGATCTCGTGTGATTTCCAGTACTCTTTGCAAGGATTAAAGCACCCTCAAAGAACTGTGGAGTCTGTCACTGATGCTATTTCATTAAGCCATAGCCATGTTTTAGATCTGCCACTGTTTGTTTGAATATATTGATTGAGCTGGTCAAAAATAGAATTCTTGTCCTCTGAGAAATTCCGAGATTTTCAAATTTTATTTAGTCCTGAATCATGACGAAAAGCAGAAATTTCAGAATTTTTAGAGAAACGAAATATTCCGAAAATTCCCTTTTCAATTTATCATTTGGACTTTTATATCATATATAATCAAAACAAAGTTGAAATGAAACGTTTTGATAATTCCTAAATGTTGATGAAATCGTTACATTTCCGGGAGGAACTTTTCAATTTCATTGACTCAGCATCTTCTTATGGAAAAAACATCGACTCAAGGAATATTTCCAACACACCTCTGAACAGCATACTAACCCATAGAGAGCTTCCTACCAAGACTACAAAAAGAAGGATTCTGGGTGAACTGCTTCTGAATGTCAGAACAACAGACTGGACTTCTACATAGAGTGCTTCTGCTGACAGGCACGGGCTGAAATTGTGGAAAAGCAGCATCACTTGCCCCATAACCTCAGTCATGCAGAACGCAATGCCATCCACAGCCTCAGAAACAACTCTGACATCATAATCAAAAAGGCTGACAAAGGAGGTGCTGTCGTCATCATGAATAGGTCAGAATATGAACAAGAGGCTGCTCGGCAGCTCTCCAACACCACTTTCTACAAACCATTACCCTCTGATCCCACTGAGGTTTACCAAAAAAAACTACACCATCTGCTCAAGAAACTCCCTGAAAAAGCACAAGAACAAATTCGCACAGATGCACCCCTGGAGCCCCGACCTGGGGTATTCTGTCTGCTACCCAAGATCCATAAACCTGGAAATCCTGGATGCCCCATCACCTCAGGCATTGGCACCCTGACAGCAGGATTGTCTGGCTATGTAGACTCCCTCCTCAGGCCCTACGCTACCAGCATTCCTAGCTATCTTCGAGACACCACTGACTTCCTGAGGAAACTACAATCCATGGGTGATCTTCCAGAAAACACCATCCTGGCCACTGTGGATGTAGAAGCCCTCTACACCAACATTCCACACAAAGATGGACTACAAGCCGTCAGGAACAGTATCCCCGATAATGTCACGGCAAACCTGGTGGCTGAACTTTGTGACTTTGTCCTCACCCATAACTATTTCACATTTGGGGACAATGTATACCTTCAAATCAGCGGCACTGCGATGAGTACCCGCATGGCCCCACAGTATGCCAACGTTTTTATGGCTGACTTAGAACAACGCTTCCTCAGCTCTCGTCCCCTAAAGCCCCTACTCTACTTGCGCTACATTGATGTCATCTTCATCATCTGGACCCATGGAAAAGAAGCCCTTGAGGAATTCCACCATGATTTCAACAATTTCCATCCCACCATCAACCTCAGCCTGGACCAGTCCACACAAGAGATCCACTTCCTGGACACTACAATGCTAATAAGTGATAGTCACATAAATACCACCCTATACCGGAAACTTACTGACAGCTATTCCTACTTACATGCCTCCAGCTTTCATCCAGACCACACCACATGATCCATTGTCTACAGCCAAGCTCTACGATACGACCGCATTTGCTCCAACCCCTCAGGCAGAGACAAACACCTACAAGATCTCTATCAAGCATTCTTACAACTACAGTACCCACCTGCTGAAGTGAAGAAACAGATTGACAGTGCCAGAAGCGTACCCAGAAGTCACCTACTACAGGACAGGCCCAACAAAAAAAACAACAGAACGCCCCTAGCCGTCACCTTCAGCCCCCAACTAAAACCTCTCCAATGCATCATCAAGGATCTACAACCTATCCTGAAGGACGACCCATCACTCTCACAGATCTTGCAAGACAGGCCAGTCCTTGCTTACAGACAGCCCCCCAACCTGAAGCAAATACTCACGAGCAACCACACACCACACAACAGAACCACTAACCCAGGAACCTATCATTGCAACAAAGCCCGTTGCCAACTGTGTCCACGTATCTATTCAAGGAACACCATCATAGGGCCTAATCACATCAGCCACACCATCAGAGGCTCGTTCACCTGCACATCTACCAATGTGATATATGCCATCATGTGCCAGCAATGCTCCTCTGCCATGTACATTGATCAAACTGGACAGTCTCTATGTAAAAGAATAAATGGACACAAATCAGACGTCAAGATTTATAACATTCAAAAACCAGTTGGAGAACACTTCAATCTCTTTGGTCACTCGATTACAGACCTAAAAGTGGCAATACTTCAACAAAAAACCTTCAAAAACAGACTCCAGTGAGAGACTGCTGAATTGGAATTAATTTGCAAGCTGGATACAATTAACTTAGGCTTGAATAGAGACTGGGAGTGGATGGGTCATTACACAAAGTAAAAACTATTTCCCCATGTTTATTCCCCCCCCCGCCCCGCCCCCCACTGTTCCTCAGATGTTCTTGTCAACTGCTGGAAATGGCCCACCTTGATTATCACTACAAAAGGTTTTTTCCCCCCCTGCTCTCCTGCTGGTAATAGCTCACGTTAAGTGATCACTCTGGTTACAGTGTGTATGGTAACACCCATTGTTTCATGTTCTCTATGTATATAAATCTCCCCACTGTATTTTCCACTGAATGCATCCGATGAAGTGAGCTGTAGCTCACGAAAGCTTATGCTCAAATACATTTGTTAGTCTCTAAGATGCCACAAGTCCTCCTTTTCTTTTTGCGAATACAGACTAACATGGCTGCTACTCTGAATTCTGTTGGAATGTTATTGTTGTTGATTATACGATTGCTACGGTGGCTACCAGGGGAGTGTTTTAGAGAGCAGAAGCAGAGAAGGTACTATGGAGAAATGGTCTCAATTATGCAGTTGCAGAGCACTGCACAGTTGCATCATCTCTTACTTTCTCCTTACTAAAACAGAACTCCCAGTTATGCTAGGGGTAAGGCATGAGAAATGAGACAGAGATTTGTCATTGTTTGTGAGGATGTCATGCTGAGGTGTTGGAAGGATTAGTTAGTGAATGTCTGGCAAATGTTTTGGCAAAGTAGAGTGCTAGGGAAGTGCTCCATATTATTATTGTTATTTATTTATTTGTTCCTGTGCAGAGAATGGAATGAAAATCTGCTGCAGGAAGCCTGCCGCCTGTTGGCAGATGAGATGAACCTGTCTCCTTCAGCTCCCGGTGGGATGGTGGATTTCCGACGCACGCTCACCCTCAGTTTCTTCTTTAAATTTTATCTGATAGTGCTTCAGAAATTAAACAAGTCACCCAATGGGAATGTGAGTGCTGCTCTCCCCTTGCTGGGGTTGGAATAGAGGGGGTGAAATAAAAGACTCCACAGTAGAACTGAACCCAGACAGAGTGGGCAGATTCTCAGCACATTGTGAAAAGTGCTGTTTTCAATGCACAGGCCCTGTGCTGAGGAGAGGGTGCAGAAGGAATCCATTCTGCCAAGCCACTCTGTGTTGTAATAGCTGCTGTGTCTGCTGCTGCTGCTTCTTCTGTGTAGGGTAGAGATCAGAGTATCTGCACTGCAGATCCATTAGCTCAACCCTGGCCTACGCACCCTCACTTCTCCTACAGTGGGCTCAGCTCTGTAGCTGACAAGCAGGCACCTAGGTTTCTGCTCTCTCCTCACACTGTTGTCAGAGCTGTTGCTGTCCAGAGGGGCCTGTGACAACATTGCCTCTTGCATTGTACAAAGATGGATGAGCCTACTGGGGATTGAACCCTGGACCTTCTCTGCTAAGAGCATGAGCGTCTACTGCCTGAGCTAAAGTACCTGTTGTCTAACTCCTTTATGTGGACCAGCCTGTAAAGGGGACATATCACACCACTGAACTGCTGGGTTACATCGGCAGGCTGAACCATGTTAGATGTGAAATTGCACAGTCTGGGGTGAAAGTTAGGTGAAAAAGAGGAAGAGGCCAGAGGCTACCTGAGAGACATAAGAGAAGGGAAATAGAAAACAGATAAAAGGGATGGTCATTTTTTAACATGTTTTTGGCAGAATAACCTTGAAGAGCTGGTCCCCTCCAAATACGTGAGTGCCACTGAGTTGTTTCGTAAAGATCCTGTTGCCAATGTCCAACTCTTCCAAGTAAGTAGCGATATGCACACAGTCCAGGCTTGCCTCCTCCATGAGTCCAGACTCACTGTATTCTATTTCACCTCCTGAGCATGGCCAGCATTTGTCCTTGCCTGGATTCTGTCACAGTTGAGATCTTTATTGATGCTTGAAGCACTTCCTTACTGGAGTACTGTGATGTTTTCTCCTCTAGGTTCCCAGAAACCTGATTGTCTAAGTGTATGACTCCCAGCAGGCTGCAGCTAGAGAGCTCTTTCTGTTCAGCTCCATCGTCCCCCCCATCCTTGTCAAATTTACTGGCTACCCATCCAGTTCCAAATTCAATTCAAAACTGTGCTTCTGCTTCCCAAAGCTCTTGGGCTGGCTCCCTTCTACCTCTGTCCTCATATCCACAAACACCCCCTGCCTGCTAACATTAACCCACCACTCACTGCCAGTTCTGCTCAGCAGAGAGAGGGGAATATGCTTTTAAATTTGTACTCTCCCATGCTAGCCCTCCCTTCAAGCTGTTGGGTCATGTCAAAGAACACTTCAAACCTTCTCTTCTCCTTAGCTTAGAGTTGTCTTTAAGCCGAATTTCTCTGCCCCACCTCTTTTTCTGTCACAGCATCTTCCTGTTCCACTCTCATACTCACTCACCCATATTTACTTTCCCTTTCCCCACTCCAGCTACTTCCTACCTCCCTCATCACTGTCATAGGAGATGCCTTCCCCTAACCCCCCCCCAGCCTCAACATCTGGTTACCCTATGGTAGGAGCAAGGATACCTAGTGTGTGTTTTGCTACAGGAAGTGCCTGCAGGACAGTCTGTGGAAGATATGGTGGGACGGCCCGTGGTGCACCTTTCAGCAGCCAAACAGGCATGTGGAGAGGCTGTCTATTGTGATGACATGCCTTGCTATGAAAACGAACGCTACTTAACGCTGGTCACCAGCACGAAAGCCCATGCCAAAATTATGTAAGTGCCCTTTCTGTGCACTGGCATTTGTACTGTGTACTGTGAACTCTTAGGACTCAAGCATCGTCCACACCACCGGCCCTGTTTCTCCTCAGAGGTGGTTGCTTCTCAGTGGTTGATAAATAGATCTATTTATTATGTTTATGTCACATCATTTATCCCAGAGGAATCCCAGGTTTCATACACAGAGATTAGTCCTGGCACTATTAGTCATACCTGGAGTGTGACATAGCAGCTGAGAGGGCAATTTAGGTAGGCAGAATATAACTGGCTAATAGGCCATCACATCAAACCACAATCTATCTCTTGCAAAAAGTGCCATGGGATCTTTAAGAACCATAATGATCGGAAGGCCGAAACAATGTTATGTCTTATCTGAAAGACGTATATTACAGTATTGTCTGGGGAAGTAGATTAATTCAGTGGTTAGGCATCAGACTGGAAGTCAAGAAACCTGGATTCTGTTTCTTGTGTGAACTTAGGCAAGTCATGCCACATCTCTGTGCTTCAGTTCCCCTCTGTAAACAAAGATAATAGTGTGTACCTACCCTTTAGAAAGCACTTTGAAATTAATATATTAAAACCATTACATGAGTATTTAATGGTTATTTCCTGTATTAACCATAATAATAGACATTCCCATCCTCCTTAGCGTGCATTTGTCTGGCAGTCTGGAAAATATTGGTGTACTAAGAGTTCATTGATGACTGAAACACCTTTGACTGGCTGTAGCTGAAAACAGAATTCTGTAGAAAAAAGTTTTAGCTAAATGTCATTGTCAGTGGTCACTAAAAAAACCATTTAATCAGACTGTTGGTTTACAGGATTTTAAATTGTAATCACACTTACAGGCAAGTGTAAATGGTGTACAAGCGAGCCGAAAAATGGCCCCAACCAACCCATTACAAGGAGCTTTCTCTGTGTATATCTATTTATCTAACTAACTCAGATATTTTGTTTATGCATTCTCTTATTGGTTAACGATTCATGTAGTAGTGAGTGAGATGCTTATCTCTCAGAGTAGCATATTGTAAAAGGATCTAAATATATTCCTTTATGGACTACTAATTTCTTAACGTTGAGAACAACCAGCCAGTCTGAGTGTTTGACCATCCTGACCCCTGGATTCTGTGGGCATAATTCTTCACTGCCTTGCCCCTTGTGTAGCCATTTACACCTATGCTAAAGGGGTACAAAGTGTTACCATTCTGATCTGGCATCATTCTACACCTGCCCTGCACACCTGTGAATGACTGGACAGAGGGCAAGAGAGTCAGGGCAGAAAATCAGGCCCTGTAGAATCTTTAATATGCCATGTAAATTTATAGTGCCATGTACAAGAAAAATAATAATTCTCTGCTGTTGGTGTTCCTCACTTGTTTAGTTCTATAGATACAACTGAAGCCCAGAGTGTCCCCGGTTTTGTGTGTTTCATCTCTGCTAAGGATATTCCTGGGAGTAATGTCACTGGGGTTGCTAATGATGAACTTGTTTTTGCTGATAACACGGTATGTAGTTTCTTATCCTTTTTTAAAAAGTTGTCTGTATGGAGTATAAAAGGCCAGGAAATTGTGGGGTTAACTACTTCTGGGGAAGTTCTCCACAATATGTGGAGTGAAATCTTGACTCTGTTGATGTCAGTGGCAGTTTTGACATTAACTTTGGTGGGGCCAGGAGTTCTGCCCCTGAATGTTCTTCTTTAAACTGCAGACAGCTGCAACAAACTCGCCCCCAAACTCGTCCTGTTACCGGTAACAGAAGGTGCCATGTTGTCACGCAAGGGGATATGAGTATTTACTGACTTCCCCCTGTGTGGGTGACTCTTAAGCCCCAGGTTGGTGGCAACAAATCATTAAGCTGGATTTACACCAGTGTAGATAAATATTTCTCACTGTGCTTGAATATCAGAATATTTCTCATTGTACTTGAAGCTGGTTTTAATTGATTTGCTCAAAAAATATGATGCACAAAAAGAAATCAATGTGAGCCTTTCAGTGATTTATTACAGTGAGTATTAGAATCACTTTTTATGCATAGGTCACTTGTATTGGCCATGTCATTGGTGGAGTGGTTGCAGACACACATGAACATTCCCGAAGAGCTGCTAAAGCTGTAAAGATCAAATACGAAGACCTCACACCTATTGTCACCATTCAGGTAGGATGGCACAGATTTGATCATATGGTTAGTCAGCCTAAGACCCCATAATGCCCGCTTCAGTCCTGTTTTCCTGAATATGGCTAATTGGATTCTTGTTGTTGTTGTGTATTAAGTCACTCATGTTTTTAGCATTTGTGACATAGCTCAACCCTGATGGGTGTGGTAGAAGAGCCTAAATAAAACAAAATAAAGCTCTGATATTATATTGGTTGGGAATGGAATCATAGGACTGGAAGGGACCTTGAGAGGCCATCTAGACCAGCACCCTGCACTCATGACAGAACTAAGTGTTATCTAAACCATCCCTGACAGGTGTTTGTCTAACCTACTCTTAAAAATTTCCAATGATGGAAATTCCACAACCTTCCTAGGCAATTTATTCCCATGCTTAGCTACCCTGACCGTTAGGAAGTTTTTCCTAATGTCCAACCTAAACCTCTCTTGCTGCAATTTAAGCCCATTGCTTCTTGTCCTATCCTCAAAGGTTAACAAGAAAAATTTACCTCCCTTCTCCTTGTAGCAGCCTTTTATGTACTTGAAAACTGTTATGTCCTCCCTCAGTCTTCTCTCTTCCAGACTAAACAAACCCAATTTTTTTTCAATGTTCCCTCATAGGTCATGTTTTCTAGACCTTTAATAATTGTGTTGCTCTTCTCTGGACTTTCTCCAATTTGTCTGCATCTTTCCTGAAATCTGGCACCCAGAACTGGACTCGAGTTGAGGTCTTATGAGCACAGAGTAAAGCAGAAGAATTAATTTGTGTCTTGCTTACAACACTCCCGCTAATACATCCCAGAATGATGGTTTGCTTTTTTTGCAAAAGAGTTGCACTATTGACTCTTGTGTAGCTTATGATCCACTATGACCCCCAAATCCCTCTCCATAATACTCCTTCCTAGGCAGACATTTCCCATTTTGTACGTGTGCAATTGATTGTTTCTTCCTAAATGGAATAGTTTGCATTTGTCCTTATTGAATTTCATCCTATTTACTTCAGGCCATTTCTCCAGTTTGTCCAAATCATTTTGAATTTTAAAGTACTTGCAGCCCCTCCCAACTTGGGATCATCTGCAAACTTTATAAGTGTACTCTCTATGCCATCATCTAAATCGTCAATGAAGATATTGAACAGAACTGGACCCAGAACTGAGCCCCACAGGACCCCACTCGCTATGCCTTTCCAGCTTGACTGTCAACCACTGATAGCTGGCTGGAAAACTGTTCCAGAGAGAAGTTATCACCCACCTTGTATTTCCCTAGTTTGTTTTTGAGATGGTCATGTGAGACAGTATCAAAAGCCTTACTAAAGTCAAGATATACCACATCTACTGCTTCCCCCCATCCACAAGGCTTGTTACCCTCTCAAAGACAGCTATTAGGTTGGTTTGACACAATTTGCTCTTGACAAATCCATGCTGACTGTTACTTATTACCTTATTATCTTCTAGGTGTTCGCAAATTGATTGCTTAATTATTTTCTCCATTGTCTTTGCGGGTACAGAAGTTAAGCTGACTGGTCTGTAATTCCCCAGGTTGCCCTTATTCCCCTTTTTATAGATGGACACTATATTTGCTCTTTTCTAGTCCTCTGGAATCTCTTCCATCTTCCATGATTTTTCCAAGATAATTGCTAATGGCTCAGATATCTCCTCAGTCAGCTCCTTGAGTATTCTAGGAATAATCCAGTACAGTAGTTCCCAAACTTGTTCCGCTGCTTGTGCAGGGAAAGCCTCTGCTGGGCAAGGCCAGTTTGTTTACCTGTTGCGTTGGCACGTTTGGCCAGTGGCCACGGTTTGCTGCTCCAGGCCAATGGGAGCTGCTGGAAGCGGCACGGGCCGAGGGAGGTACTGGCGGCCGCTTCCAGCAGCTCCCATTGGCCTGGAGCAGTGAACCGCGGCCAGTGGGAGCTGCAGTCGGCCAAACCTGCCAATACGGCAGGTAAACAAACCGGCCCGGCCCGGCAGCGGCTTTCCCTGCACAAGCAGCGGAACAAGTTTGGGAACCACTGCTTCAGTACATACCATATTGTCTAATATGAAGGCAGTGGTCCAAGTTCTGTAAAAGATCGCAGTCAGTGTGAAGTCGCTAGGTTTGTACCAGGGGTATATCAGTACAGAATTTGGCTCATTTTCAATATTCCGGGCCTGATTCAGATTGCACACCTGCTTTAGACAGGTGAGACTTCATTGGGGTCACTCCTAATGTGCAGTGGTGTGAGAGGAAAATGGAGCCCTCTAACTACCTTACCATATTAACTCTATGTGAGACTTTGCAGAACATTTTGCCTTTTTTCTAAGACTAATGAAATTAAGAAAATGGCCCTTGAAACTTACTTTAGACATTTCTGTTGACACATTGAGGACAAACCCATGAAAATACATTCAGTTAGCTAGTTTCCAAAGCAGAAGAACTCTGTGTATAAACAATTCATGACCATAGCATGTGTTTCTGATGATACAAGCAAATGTCAATATTGAATCATAAATCACCACTGGATAAGAGAAACTAACTGTTGCTAACAGTACTTATAAGACTTAAATAAGAATTCTAAGGATTTAAAGTTACCATGGGATTCTAGTGAATTTTGTAATGATCAGTACTGCATGTCCATGTGACTTGTCACATGAAATGGGTTTATCTGGCTGTACAGGCATAAAGCGGATATAGATATAGATATCTTTCATTGACACTGCTTGAATTTAGCTCTTCTTGTTTTTGGAGTATTTTATGAGGAAGTTACCTTGTGAATTCACAAACTGTATTTGAAAGTTGTTCATTTTTGGAGGCTATCAGATAACTGATGCGACCTTTGGTATGAAAATGTCAGATCATTTAAGGGCCCAGATTAGAGCTGGTCAAAACAGTTTTTTTCCAAATGGAATTTTTTGACAAAAATGAAAGCACTGAAAAAAATAAAAAACAAAATATTTAGGCTGAAAATGGGAGTTGTAATTTGCTTCTTATGGCCCTATTCTCTTCATGAGCTGGGATCCCTCATGGGACTATATCTCCCATAATGCATCACTGTCTCCCTGTCTTGCTGAGGGAAAGATATGCATCACGGGGTCCCTGTCTGTGATGCATTATAGGGAATATAGTCCAGCCGGGGATCTCAGCCCACAGAAAATAATGGGAACATGATGAGCAAATGACAACTCCTATTTTTGGCCAAAACACAAACAAACAAAAAAATACAATTTTCCACAGAAAGTAGACATGTCACAATTTTTTGTTGAAACCCAATTTTCTGTCAAAAGACAATTTAGATGGAAAATTTTCGACGAGCCTTAACTCAGATATCAACAGGCCTTTACAATTAAAAATTTAATAAGTCTCAAGCCAGTTTTCCTGGCTTTGTCCCACAAACTTCCTCTTGAATTAGAGAAAAGTACTGATGCCACTCTAGTTGAAATATTTTGATCTACTGTCTTTCCAGGAAACTTTAATGTGTAACTATGTTTTCCCAGGAAGCTATTGAGAAACAATCCTTTTATAAGTCTCCAAAGAAGATTGAGAAAGGAGATGTCCAGAACGGATTTGAAGAATCCGATCACGTTGTGGAAGGTGAGCACAAATATATCAACTCTATTTTTTGAGCAGATATAGCTTCTTAGCCTGCAACCTTCACATGAGAAATCCCATTGAAATCAAGAGAAGCAATTGCATGAGTAAGATTTTATCATGTCAATAAGGCTTGTTGGACTGAGCGCAAGGTTTCATTTTACTGAAAATAACTTTGTGTAAATAGACAATGGGTAAAACTTTCAAAAGTTCCGATGTCAAATTTTCTAAAGTGACTTAGACACATTGGCTTTGTTCACCTGGAGAAATTGACTGGAACAGATCCCTGTGTGAACACTATTTTGGAATAAAAGTCACTTAATTATCGGCTAATTAATTACTTCACTTAGCAACTTTTATTCAGAAATAGAGTGCCCACACAAGGAACTATTCCGGAACAGTTTATTCCAGTCTGTTTCTCCATGTAGATAAGGCCTCAGGAGCCTGTGTCTCCTTGAAAAATCAATGGATTTAGGCTTCTAAGTGCCTAAATCCCTTTTGAAAATGGGGACATAGTCCCTTTTAAAAGTTCTTGTGACAAATATGGAGCTGTCCTGTAGTAATTTATTAATATTATATATTGGCCTCGTGTCACGGGGTGCACTCACCACTAGGGCGCCTCCTCCTGGCTGCTCTGGGGATTAGCTCTATCCAGGTGCTGAACCTTCCTATGGTGGTCTTTCCACTCATCTTCTTCTCTCATCCTATGGCCCCTCTCACTCCAGAAGCTGCAGCTTCCTTTTCATGACTCGGCTTTCCAGTCAGGTCACTATGATCCTCCCCTTCTGGTGTACCAAAGTCTTTCAAGGCAAACTGTCCCAGGCTGTCCGCTCTCTGCCATCTGGAGTGTGCCACTTCCTCAGTGACTGACAGGGGAACCCAGGCCTGTCCTCTACTCCAGGTTCCAACTCTGGGGCCCTCTCTGGGCAGAGCTTGGCTGCTGATATCCTATATCTTGCTGCCTTTCTCCTGAGCCTCTCCTATCTTTCTGGCTCTCCTCCTTCTCTGGGTGTGGCAGCCCAAACTCCCTACTCCCAGGGAGGAACTGTAGGCTACCTATCTCTGCTCCCCCCACACACCTCCTTTCTCCCAGGGAGTGACTGCAGACTACTTCCCTGGAGCCCCATTCTGCTCTCAGCTCCGGGACTTTATACAGTCCCCTACTGTTCCTGAGCCTCATTTAATCAATCCCTGCTCCCTGACTCCTCCTCCAGGTGCAGCCTGGGGAGTTAATTGGCCCACCTGGCTACCTTAACCCCTTCAAGTCATGTGTGGGGTGGACACCCCATCACACCTAGTTATTGGGGTCTGTATGAATATCTTGATTTAACTCAAAAGGGGCCTCTCTGGAATATAGGCAGGAAGGAGAAGAATAGCCACTTATCAGCAAACACTTAAGAGCTGTTCAGGGACAGTACCAGAAGTGTTAGCTGGAATGCCTGCCTCAGCCTCCAGCCAGCCACTGGAACTAGTTTGACCCGGAATAGCCACGGCCTGCCAAACACAGGAAAACAAAGAACTCTGGCAGGGTTTTAAAAGGACATTCTCCCAAAGGTGAAGGGAGAATCAGACACAGGAACCTGCTGTCTGGTGTCTGCCTTGGGTAGCCGTCGTGGGATGGTAGGACCATAGCTAAGGTAGCCATGTGTGTAGACTTGCTTGTTGTTTTAATATTCCATTTCCCTAATGCTTTGTTCCTACTGGTGGTTTTAAGAAGGGTGTTTGCTCACTATATATCACTGGTCACTGGCTCCCGAAGGAAAGAAACACAGGTGTCCAGTTGAACCTGCAGGGAAATAAGCAGTCATAGATGGGTTGTTGTACCCATAACCTGGTCCAATAGTATGAGACTTGTGACATTCCACCCCAAAACAGATAAAGACATGAGGCCTACCACTTGAGGGGGTACACTCAGAGAGACCAGAAAGGGGACAGAGCTGCAAACAGCCCTGTAGCAGCAATGGGCCTGCATGTTTCTTCACACCTTTTCATTGGTTCTGTAGGGGAAATGTACATTGGTGGGCAGGAACACTTTTATCTGGAGACTCACTGCACCATTGCCGTGCCTAAAGGTGAAGATGGAGAGATGGAACTGTTTGTGTCCACCCAGAATCCAATGAAGACACAGGTAACTTCTTTTATTGACCCATCTGTCCATGGTGAATTTGGTGCTATGGAGATCACTCCTATTAGACTGGGATAAACTGTACGTCTGCAATAGATGCTAGATTTCTCTTGTGTGAAAATAGAAAGCTGGCTCAGAGAGATGGGACTAGGCTATAAAGTCTTTTACATTTAGGTCACCAGTGGTAATCCAGTTCCTGATGGCAAGTGTTCATGTTGCAAAAAACCCTTCCATTTTAGCTTGCAATAGTCCAGGGGTGGGCAAACTATGGCCCACGGGCCACATCTGGCCCATCAGACCTTTTGATCCAGCCCTCAGCTCCCGACAGGGAGCAGGGTCGGGGGTTTACCACGTCTCGGAGACGGAGGGAGAACATGCTTCCGGGAGCTGCTTGCGGTAAGCGCGACCCGGAGCCTGCACCCCTGAGCCCCCCCCCCGAACCCCAATAACCTGCCATAGCCCTGATCCCCCTCCTGCCCTCTGAACCCCTCGATCCCAGCCCAGAGCCACCTCTTGTACCCCAAGCGTCTCATCCCCAGCCCAGAGCCCATACCCCCCAGCCAGAGCCCTCACCTCCCCCCTTGTGCCCCAACAGCCTGCCCTATTCTGATCCCCTCCAGCCCTCTAAACCCATTGGACCCAGCCTGGAGCCCCTTCCTGCACCCCCAAACCCCTCATCCCAAGCCCCACCCTAAAGCCCGCACCCCCCAGCTGGAGCCCCTACCCCCTCCCACAGCCGTAACCCCAATTTCTTGAGCATTCATGGCTTGCCATACAATTTCCATACCCCGATGTTTCCCTCAGGCCAAAAAGTTTGCCCACCCCTGCATTAGTTGTTGGCTATCTCAGCAGAGAGGCCAAGGGTTGAATGGGCACAGATGTTGAATTTCACTACAGAGATGGGGGTGATATAAAACCCAATTAACCGGAACGATCCTTTCCTCTGTAGGGGTGATCCTTTCAGAATAGGATGGCCAGACAGCAAGTATGAAAAATCGGGACAGGGGATGAGGAGTAATAGGCACCTATATAAGACAAAGTCCCAAATATCGGGACTGTCCCTATAAATTTGGGACATCTGGTCACCTTACTTCAGACCAAGCAGGGAAATGTGGGTGAGCTTGCAAAGGCTCTGCCTGTGCTTTTGTATTCTTGTGGATAAATTAAAACCTTGAAGACTGAAGAACAATAATGTGCCTCCAATGAGCTTTACAATCACTCCAAAAAGAGAATGGACTTTTATATGGCTATTGGGAATATCCATAGTTATCATTAATTACGGTAAAACTTTTGGAAGGGATATTAAACCTCATGCTTCAGATCTTGGGCCTATCTCTAACTATTAGGTCTCATCTTTGTCTCTTTGTGGAGGATAGATTATCCCACATCTGCCTTCTGCAGGGCTCTTACCCCTTCCTCAGAAGCTTCTGGCCCTGGCCAGTGTTGGAGACAGGGTACTGGGCGAGGTGGACTTGCTGGTCTGATCCAGCATGACAATTCTTCTGTTCCTTCTTAAGTTGGTAAAAAGACTCTATTAATAGGTAAGGAACCTAGCAAGCAGATGACTTTCGATTCCAGTTCCTTGATTACAAGCTTCCTGCCTGAAAAACACAGAGCCTTTTCTGCAAGTGGAGATGGTGTGCAAACTTGTCTGGAAGCTTTGTCTTATCTATTTATCCATCAGTCTTCTTGTATGACCCTCCCCCCATGACCACAGTGTCTGAGCACCTATGTTGATGCTAAAGACATAGGAGAGAGAAAGTTAAGACTGAGGCTGTTTTTGTTTCTAGCTCCCAAGTGCCCTCACTGCTGCCTGCATGACTAACCTATTTCCTTTTCCCTTTAGGAATGTGTTGCCAGTGCATTAGGGGTCCCAGCGAATCGAATTTTAGTTCGAGTGAAGAGATTGGGAGGAGGTTTTGGAGGCAAGGAGTCCAGAAATATTCTTTTGTCAACAGCAGTAGCTGTGGCTGCATTCAAGTAAGTTTTGCTGTTGAGAGGTGGGCTCCTTTGCCACCTACGGCATAGACCCAGGGATCACATACCATTGTTCTTTTTAACAAGATGAGGGAGGTCGGAGTGCTTTTGATTCAGGACTGGTGCTGAAGCACTTGCTTCCTGGACCAGAATCTTTCTCAGCTTCTTACTCCCAAAGGCTTTTAACAGGGTTGAGAATCCCTGGGGTAGGTCACTGATGGGATCCTCAGCTGGAAAGGGAAGTTTAAACGGCTTTCAAGCAGATGCAGCTCTCGAATGGTTTGTTAATACATGTGAATAGGGTGGGCAGAGCAGCAGGATGACAGCCATCTCTAACATCAACTGAGGGAACCTGAAGGAAATAAAGCCACATTGTTGATCCTTCTGTGTTTCCATGTAGCTACTTTATCTGAAATGCTTGGTTCCCTTCTTTCACTTCACTGATTCCCCAGCTGCTTTCAGAACCCAGCACAAACTTCACCTCAGCTACACTGTGTACCAACAGGGATATGACAACCAGTTCCCCACCCTAATTCTCGCTGATATTACTAACCCTGCACCACCGCTGCCTGCTCTTTCTGTGTACCCGCTGACATTTTGATTGTACTTAGAGATGGGCCCAATCTACAGAATACTGAACCCGAATGTCAAATGCCCCAAAATTCAGGGGCGTTTGGACCTGGGGTTTTGGTTCAGCCCATCATAAAGAGCCTGGCCATTTGTGAAATTTGGATCATGATTTCAAACAAACCCCAAATGTAAGGTTTTTGTTTCTGGAGCTTTGATGGGGGCCCATCTCTAACTGTACAGTTTCCATGTTTGTAACTGAATATGTACTTTGAAGTGAGAGTTGTGTGTACAACCTGTCATAAAGCGGGGATGCACTCTGCCAAGGATACTGCGTGGATACTGCACGGCAGCAGTAACTTTGATGGAGTCCACTGGGGACAGTTGCTGTGGTGGAGAAACTCTTGCCTTTTCTCAGGAATCAATAAAACAATTTATTTGTTTTTCCTCTGCCCTCTGTAAGCCACATAAAGTATTTCATATTCCTGGATGTTTCTACTCTGAAACCTCAGAAAAAGCAGATGAAATGCAGAAGGCTCATTAGACAAGGGAAAACAACTCTTCCTCCTAAGGGATGAAATGTAAACTCACTTAAGTAACTAAACAACTAAAACCAGGCTAAATTCAGGCTGTCAAACAGAAGGCTAGTTACGCTCAGCACCATTACATAATTAAGCTCGCTAGAGGATGTTAATTAATGATGAATTACTTAATGATTAGTATCCATGTTTCCAAGAAGCCCTAGTATCTAGGCACTGTTGCAAGAATATAAAACACCAAATCCCACTCTATAAGAAGACAGATCTTGGCCTCTCCTGCCCATCCATAATGCTAATTGCTTGAGAGGAAAGAGAATAATCCAGGTAATTTACTTGCTAGCTCAAGCAGCCACTGCCAATCTGCAGCTTAGTTGTAATGAAAAATCATACAAAAAGAGAGAAGTCTTTCCCTGTGCCAAGAAGGTAGCAAGTTTCAGACTCAACATGATCAACGTATCCTTTAACAGGACTGGTCACCCTGTACGATGCATGCTGGATCGAGATGAGGATATGCTGATTACTGGTGGGAGACACCCCTTTTTGGGACGCTATAAGGTACACAGACATTGTGAAAAAATATACATGTATTATCTAGATAATGTCACGTTAACAAGTGTAACTGAGCAGTGAGGTATTGTAATGAATTAGCTAGTGTGTATGTCACTGACCTGTACTGGATAGAATCAGAGAGGCTCACCTGGGTCATATTCCCTAAACTGCTGACACCTAACTGAGATTCTCCTTTAGCTGAAGAAGGGCAAGCCTGAGCTTTTGGAGCAGAAGTATCTAATTTCTGTCTCCACTGCAACTACAGCATGTGGCATATTGACAAATGTAACGCTCTTTAGATGGCCATGAATTTGTTATTGTTCTATGTAAAGTTCTGTTACCTCATGCCTTCTCAAAACCTCATGGAGCTTCTCTTTATATTTGACTTTTCTTTGGGGGAAAAAAAGAAGGTTTGGCCACCATGAATGAACGATACTCACTCAAGAGGTGTTCCTTCTGGGGGAAGGTTGAGGCTCATTGATGGGACCCCTTGTGAGAAAAGCCTCCACTGGTACTGCCCATTATGTAGTTGTTCTGTGACTAAGCAGAAGACATCACCCACCAGGGCTGACAAGCTGCCACCTTTTATCAACATGAGGGCCATTCAGGGTTGGGGTTTTTTTTTGGAACAAAGTTGTTTCTATGACATTTTGTCTTCTCTACCTGAGGAGTGATATCTTCTTGTCAAGATGTCAGTAGGAAGGGTTGTATGGACTTAAGCAACTAGTGAGGATAAACCTGAAGGGACTGTTTTTCACAGGTCGGCTTCATGAAGAATGGCAAGATCAATAGTTTGGAGGTGTCCTACTACAGCAACGGGGGCAACTCTGAAGATCTTTCTCTGGCTGTAAGTAGGAAAAAATGTCCTGGCTGTTAACTAGAGAAACTGACCTGACAGAAATGTTGGGAAAGAAGCTTGTCTTGGAGACTGAGGCCTGCCACATTTCATTTCAGAGTTGCATTCAATTTTCAGCTGTCCCCAGCAACACTCACTCATTTTGTTCTCCATTGTAACTGAAGACAGAATGGGCCCATTGTGCCATACCAATAACTGAGCCAGCTCCAACAGAGACTGCCATGGCACATGGTACACAATCCTCACTACATCTGTAAGAATTCAGACTTTGCAAGAGACTTCAGGAAAGTTTACTGTATAAGACAGATGAACACAAATGGTGGCAGTAGATTTGTTGCACAGTGCAATATGGATGCTATATCATCAGTATAGCAATGTAGTTCTTAAAGTCATAGTTACTAGATAAATGAAATAAATGACCATTGCATGTCTTTATTTGCTATTGATAGTAATACTTAGTGCTTATAGAAAAGGAGTACTTGTGGCACCTTAGAGACTAACCAATTTATTTGAGCATGAGCTTTCGTGAGCTACAGCTCACTTCATCGGATGCATACCGTGGAAACTGCAGCAGACTTTATATACACACAGAGATCATGAAACAATACCTCCTCCCACCCCACTGTCCTGCTCGTAATAGCTTATCTAAAGTGATCATCAAGTTGGGCCATTTCCAGCACAAATCCAGGTTTTCTCACCCTCCACCCCCCCCCCCACACAAACTCACTCTCCTGCTGGTAATAGCCCATCCAAAGTGACAACTCTCTACACAATGTGCATGATAATCAAGGTGGGCCATTTCCTGCACAAATCCAGGTTCTCTCACCCCCTCACCCCCCTCCAAAAACCACACACACAAACTCACCATCCTGCTGGTAATAGCTCATCCAAAGTGACCACTCTCCCTACAATGTGCATGATAATCAAGGTGGGCCATTTCCAGCACATATCCAGGTTTTTTCACCCCCCCACCCCCATACACACACAAACTCACTCTGCTGCTGGTAATAGCTCATCCAAAGTGACCACTCTCCCTACAATGTGCATGGTAATCAAGGTGGGCCATGTCCAGCACAAATCCAGGCTTTCTCACCCCCTCCCCTTTTTTTTTCTTTCCCGGGGACACACACACACACACAAACTCACTCTCCTGCTGGTAATAGCTCATCCAAACTGACCACTCTCCAAGTTTAAATCCAAGTTTAACCAGAACGTCTGGGGGGGGGGTAGGAAAAAACAAGGGGAAATAGGCTACCTTGCATAATGACTTAGCCACTCCCAGTCTCTATTTAAGCCTAAATTAATAGTATCCAATTTGCAAATGAATTCCAATTCAGCAGTTTCTCGCTGGAGTCTGGATTTGAAGTTTTTTTGTTTTAAGATAGTGACCTTCATGTCTGTGATTGCGTGACTCATGATCTCTGTGTGTATATAAAGTCTGCTGCAGTTTCCACGGTATGCATCCGATGAAGTGAGCTGTAGCTCACGAAAGCTCATGCTCAAATAAATTGGTTAGTCTCTAAGTGCCACAAGTACTCCTTTTCTTTTTGCGAATACAGACTAACACGGCTGTTACTCTGAAACCTGTCATTAGTGCTTATAGGTGCTTTGTTTTCAAAGCACTCTGCAACCACGGACTAACATTTGGACATGATTTTATCTGTTCAATAATTACAAATAGTTAAACAACATATTGCCAAAAGAGATTCACTCGTTCTATACACTTAGTTTAAACACATTAGATGGTACGAAATGTAAAAATGTACAGTAATGGAGCTTTAGAGCTGCAGTAGCTTTTTGACAGTTTTAAACACAATTTTGGAGATAGGTTCTTAGTGACCTGCATTTTGTATGTGGGACCCATTTTGCCCTGGATTACATCAGAGTTGCTCCCATTATGCTCATCTTGAGCTGGGTGGGCATGCTGTATGGGAGCGCAGAGATTAGCTCATTGCCCATTAAGGGTCTTTTGTGATTAAATTAGGGTGGGATTTTTAAAAGTGCTTAGCATTGGCCTCACGCTGTTCTGGTTGAAGTCAATGGTAGAACTCCCCTGGACTTGAGTGGGAGCGAGTTGCACCTATGCTGAGAGCTTTTGAAAACCTCACCCTAGTGCTGGCAGTGTGCTTGGTGCTGTACAAAACTAGGAAGGAGGGGAAGGGATCTGATCCTGCAAACACTACTGTGTACAGTCCCATCGACCACCCTTACTCATGTAAAAAGAACAGGAGGACTTGTGGCACTTTAGAGACTAACCAATTTATTTGAGCATAAGCATCTGATGAAGTGAGCTGTAACTCACGAAAACTTATGCTCAAATAAATTGGTTAGTCTCTAAGGTGCCACAAGTCCTCCTGTTCTTTTTGCAGGTACAGACTAACATGGCTGCTACTCTGAAACCTTACTCATGTAGTAATCCTCACTCTCACGGGCCCAGATTCTGCTTCCCTTACTCACACTGAAGCTAGCAAGGCTACTTGCGTGGTAATATACTACTCAACCTGCATAAGGGTGGCAAAGTCAGGCCCACAACTAGTGCCTATTTAAGGGCTGGATTATGGCATTTAGCTGCAGTCCAGAGTAGGGACCAATGTGCAGCAGCACCATCCCAGGAGGAGCTTTCAGAAGGGCTTTGCTTCAGGAGTCACAATGCCTCCTAGAGCTCCGTGGAGCACAGTGTGTGTGACAATGCTGCGCTGTCCTTTGGGAAGCTGCAGCAAGCTCCTCCTTCTGGGGCCAGCCAACTCCATGTGCCAGTGCAGTCCGGGTTGGAGCCTGGCCTTGCTTCCGTCACTGCCTTCCTCTGGGGTGATTTGCATCCCAGGGACTCATACAGAAAGCAGTCCTCCTTTTGTAAATTAGCCCTTGCCACCTTATTGCATCACATCACTGCTTTAGCAAGACGTGTAAAATCTGACATGGGATTTACATTAATAAGTGATTCTCGCCCCCCACACCCTCCTCTGTTTTGTAATTCTTTTTCATCAGGTTATGGACAGAGCTTTGTTTCACATGGATAACTCTTACAACATCCCCAACATCAAAGGCGTGGGTACAGTTTGCAAGACTAACTTGTCCTCCAACACAGCTTTCCGTGGCTTTGGAGGTCCCCAGGGAATGATGGTTGTTGAGTGCTGGATGAGTGACGTTATCCTGACGTGTGGTCTGCCAGCAGAGCAGGTACAAATCAATTGAAACAGTACAGTGCAGCATATTAGCTAAGTCTTGGGAATTTGACGCACAACTACAGCTAGATATTAAGCACAGGAAATCTCCGTTTGTTTTTGCCAGTCCTAATCAGGATCCCAATTCTGTGCCTGTTGAAGTCAATAGGCCAAATTGCGATCTGGATCATTATCTTCTGTCTCCCTGAATTTCTTTTGTCATTTCAGTTGTGTCTCATTCTGTAACATCAGCTTTAAGGCTTGGATTTTCAAAGGGACCTAAGGCAATTAGGTACCCAAATCCCACCAAAAGGAATTTGAGTTCCTATTTCCCTTCGTGTGACAGGGTGCTAAGCAGAAAACTGCGTAGCCAACCCTCTGTCACTCCAGCTCCAATTAAGGGAGGTGAATTGGAGCTGGTTAGATCACTTGCCCTGGATTGGGAAAGCTGGAACAGCTGTTGCCTCACCAGGCTGGGGCTGGATAAAAGCCCCAGGGGAAAGAAGCCAGGGGAGGAGCTGGACAGGCTGTAAGCTACACTAGAGGAAAGGCAGTGAGGGGTAGCAGACAGAGATAGCTTGGCCCCTCTCTCCTGCTGGTGAACTGTAAGAAGGGGACTATGTGTATGGTGGAAAAGTGGTGGGAACACAACCTGTAAATAAAAGCACCAGGTGAGCATTGCACCAATGTCTCTGTTTGACTTTCTCAGCCCAGTGGGGGAAGGAGCCCCGTTACACTTAGACTTTCTTGAAAATCCCACTCTAAATTCTTGTCACAAGGTTTTCTCATGAACGAATCATGGACTTTCAACATATTGTTCAGTGGAGCCAGAAAAGGAGGAGGAACAACTAAAGTCCAATTTGTTCTTGATATTGTTCAATTAAAAACTCTTGTACTAAAACACTGATTTCATTATTCTTAATGAGCCCTATCAATGTTTCTTTCTTTGGGAAGGTGCGAAAGCTGAATCTTTACAATGAAGGAGACCTGACCCATTTTAACCAAAAGCTTGAAGAGTTCACTTTGCGGAGATGCTGGGAAGAGTGTCTAGTGAACTCTAAGTATGAGGCCAGAAGGAAACTCATTGATGAATTCAATAGGTAGGTGTTTAACTCTTTGCCGGGATACCAGGCAGTAAAGTCCAATCGGTAACCTGGGTGATTTAGAGTCAAATTCGTGTAAAGATGTGGCTTTTTTTTCCTTTTCTTTTCTTGAAGTTTCTTCAGTCCCATTGTGGGAAGGACTCTTAGTACTATAGTGGTCAAGATCATCCTATTGACTTGCACCAGGGATTAATTTGGCCTAATGCTTTACACTTTTGTAGGGGTAAGGAGGTAGAGGAGGGGTATATCAGACCTATACTTTGCATAGTATTTCAGCTGCACATGAAAGCAATTTTTTGCTGGGTTTCACGCTGCCTTTTTGCCTTCTTTATTTGGCTTATTCATCGCCAAATGCTCATCAAAGCAGACAATCATTTCCTTGGTGTTGTTTGGCGCTCTCTCTCTGGCCTGATCTGGTAAGGACATCCCTCATGATTAGGATGGCGAAGGCGATAGTGGGGGTGGCAGCTAGGATGGTGAAACTCACTTCAGTAGCTTCCATCAGATCTTCCTTTACATCTGCTCTTTCTGTATTTTCTTTTTCCCCCCCCAAAGTCTTTTCCTTTAAGGATCCAAAAGGGTGTAATGGGTGGAATAGCCCATCCCCTTATTATTTTGTCCATCCATTAGGCCTAATATCTGACACACCAATTTTGGTTCATTAACTTGTAGCTCCACATCATTTGTTTTTTAACAAGCATAATTTCAACAGCCCTTGGATTACATCAATGTGGCTTTTTGTTTGGACTGATTTAGTCTCTGTCTGGTTCTTTTGCATCTGTTTGTAACATTCGTTCTTGAAAATAACTTGACCTACTTTCCATGGTAAATTTATAAGCAAGCTAAAGTTCTAGACCAATTGTCATGGCAGACCTTGAGAGTCATCTAGCCTATCCCCCTGCACTGAGGCTGGATTAAGTATATGTAGGGTATCTCTGACAGATGTTTGTCTAACCTGTTCTTAAAAACCTCCCATGACGGGGATTTCACAACCTCCCTAGGTAACCTATTCCAGTACCTAACTATCCTTAGAGTTAGAAAGCTTTTCCTAATATCTAAACCAATGGTTCTCAATCTTAGTTGATCAGCTCCCCCCCGTCTTTGTGTCTGTAGTCATTTATGTGCCCTGCCCCCGCCAAGGACATATACAGCTACCCAGCTCTAAAGGCAGAGTGGAGAGCAGGGGCTGCTGGCTGGGTAATCAGCTCTGACGGCTGCTCCATGCCTGCAGCGGTGTAGAAGTAAGGGTGGCAATATAGATCTGTCAATATCCCTTTCACAGCAGACTTAGAAGTAAGGGTGCAGAAGTAAGGGAAGCAATGTGAAAAGTGATATTTGTCATCACTTTTCATAGCAGACTTAGCACCCCATTGCCACCCTTACTTCAGCACTGCTGCTGCAACCCTGGGGCTGACAGCCAGAGCCCTGCTGCCTCCTAGTGTGGGAAGGGGAGGGGAAAGAGAGCCTGATCCTAAGCCTGGACTGCCTCTTGGTGTGGAATTGGGGGTGTGGGAAGGAGAGCTCAAGCCCGGGTCGGGGAGCTCTGGCTGTCTCCTTTATCCCCACCTCCCGGGTGTGCACGGCCCTTCAGCATGAGTTCCAGCCACCCAGGGCTGACAGCTAGACCTCTGCTTTGTTTAAACAAACACACAGCTTGTGCCTCCCTTGACACATTCCTGTGCCTCCCTTGGGAGACCCGCCCCATAGTTTGAGAACTGCTGATCTAAACTAAATCTCCCTCACTGCAAATTAAGCAGATTGCTTTTTGTCCTGCCCTTGGTGAACATGAAGAACAGTTGGTCATTGTTCTCTTTATAAACTGCCTTTTATATATTTGAAGACAGTTATGAGGTCCCCCCTCAGCCTTCTCATCTTTAAGCTAAACATGCCCAATTTTTTCAGCCTTCCCTCACACGTCACGTTTTTGAAATCTCTTAATATTTTTGTAGCTGTCCTCTGGACTCTCTCCAATTTGCCGACATCTTTCTTAGTGTGGTGTCCCAAACTGGACATAATACTCTAGGATGAGGCCTCACCAGTGCTGCCTAAAATGGGACAATAAGCTCCTGTGACTTAAGTACGGTTTACGTTGCCAACTTCCGAATTGCACAAACCCGAACATCCTGCCCCTTCTCAGAGGCCCTGCCCTGTCCCTTCTCAGAGGCTGCACCCCCATTCACTCCATTCCCCCCCTCCTGCTGTCACTCGCTTTCCCCCACCCTCACTCACTTTCACTGGGCTGGGGCAGGGAGTTGGGGTGCAGGACGGGGTGAGGGCTCTGTCTGGGGGTGTGGGCTCTGGGGTAGGGCCATGGATTAGGGGGCTCAGGGCTGGGGAAGGGGGTTGGGATGTGCGAGGGAGTTAGGGCACGGGAGGGGATGCAGGGCTGGGGCAGGGGCTTGGGGTGCGGGAGGGGGATCGGGGCGCAGGCTCCAGCCAGGTGGTGCTTACCTCAGGCAGCTCCCAGTCAGTGGTGCAGCAGAGCTAAGGCGGCTCCCTGCCTGCTCTGGCTCCACACGCGCCCGCAAGTGCCACCCCTGCAGTTCCCATTGGCCGTGGTTCCTGGCCAGTAGGACCTGTGGAGCTGGCACCGGGGGTGGAGGCAGCGTGCGGAGCTTCCCTGATCACCTCTCTGCCTAGGGGCCTCAGAGATATGCCAGCCACTTCTGGGAGCTGTGCAGAACCAGGGCAGGCAGGGAGCCTGCCTTAGCCCTCCTGCATCGTTGACCAGACATTTAATGGGCTGGTCAGCGGTGCTGACTGGAGCCACCAGGATCCTTTTTCGACTGGGTGTTCTGGTCCAAAACCGGATGCCAAGCAACCTTATGTATGACAGTCCTGTTAATGCATCCCAGAATATCAGCCTTTTCCCCAATTGCACCACAATGTTGACTCATATTAAATTTGTGATCCACTGTAACCCCCAGAGCCTTTTCAGCAATACTATTGCCACACCAATTATTTCCCATTTTGTAGTTGTGTTTGATTTTTTTCCTTCCTAAGTGTAGTAGTTTGCACTTGTCTTTACTGAATTAGAGGAAAGCACAGTGTCCTATTTAGGATGAATGCCTGACTGAGAGCTGAAGGAGTACTAACGGTGCTTTGTTCTTCCAGACAGAATCGCTGGAAGAAGAGGGGGATAGCCATTATTCCTACAAAGTTTGGGATCAGCTTCACTCTTTCCTTTTTGAATCAGGTCTGCAAGTCTCATTAATCTTTGCGGGAGACTAACTAGATGTTATGCTCACCAGTCCAGGTTCTCCTTGTGTATCAAAATGGTTTAGTCCTTCTCTGAAAGTCCCCAGTGGAGAAATGACATGCATCTTTCAAAACCAATGCAGACATTATATGCCACAGTTACTGGTTTACATATATCGAGAAGACCCCATGACACAGCCCAGTTTCATGCCCCTCCACCCCCAATCTCCTCAAAAATAATAGCAGTATGAAGTATGCTGGCTTTGTTGAAATTCAGTAATCATTATTGTCCATACATATCTTGGGCTAGTTGGGTTTTGGGTGACATTGTTAGGTTTGGATGAGAGAATGCTCCTCTGTTTCACAAGCAACTAACAGCAGGTTCAGATTGGCTTATCCAGCTCCCATAGCTGAAAACTGTGGCTGTTTTTTTTATTCTGTAATTTGAGCCTAGTTATACCGATGATTATGGGCCAAATTCATTATGAGCGTGAATACTGTTGGCCTCGGAGAGTTATACAAAGAGGAGCATGATCCCCTGAGTTTGTCTCTGATAGCTTCTATACCAGATTTGCCTCTTTAGGCTAGTCCCAAAGTCTGCTTTTATTTGTGTGCCCTGGAACTGAAATCTGCCAGGTAATTTACTCGCTTAATTGGTGACCCTCTATCTTTTTAATAATCCCTGTTGTAGGCTGGGGCTCTGGTACATGTGTATACAGATGGTTCAGTGCTGCTTACACATGGTGGGACTGAGATGGGTCAAGGACTTCACACCAAGATGATCCAGGTAATGATGAGTTTAGACACATCAGCATGAGACCTTTTTTAAAATAAATTCCAATCTCACTTCTCTAATATTCTTTTCAACAGGCAGTAAGGGAGCTGCTGTAATGGCTCGTAGGTTTATATAGGGCCCTAAATTCTAATAATCACCCTCGTTGCATCAGCACCAGTGCTAGATTTCTAAAATGATGGTGTAATAGGAAGTGAAGATTATAATCTGCATTATCTATACACACTGGTATACACTAATATGTTCAGTTTAATGTAGCCGTGCAGACTATGCACTATTAATAAGGTTGTACTCTTTATTGCCAGAAGAAGCTACATTTTTTCTTTCTGATCCTATAAAACTGTAATTTTCACATTATATTTAAACTAATATTTCTCTTTGTTTTTTGTATTTGACATATCTTGTTAAAACTTTTAATAAAGATAGATGTTGATTTCACGGCAATGTGAATTTGGAGGAATTCCACTGATGTTGATGGAGTTACTCTCGATTTACACTGGGATAAGCAAGATCAGAATCTGGCTTAATTTTTTTTAAAAGGCTTTGCTAGAGATGCGAGAATCTGAAACCCATAATTCAGAACATTTTAGAACTTAATGGGTTCTAGAATTCTGTGGGTGAAATCCTCTCTCCATTGAAGTCAATGGCAAAACTTTCACTGACTTCAATGGAGCCAAGATTTCACCCTAAGACTCGTAGAACATGTTAAGGTTTTATTTCATGTCAAACAGAGAGATGTTTAGAAACTTTTTACCCCAAACTTCCGGGCTCTTCCATCCCTCCTTCTCACCAGGATTTCCCATAACCTGGTCTGTGATGCTATATGACATATATAAAGCCAGTTATCTGGAAGTCATTGTGACCTGTTTATGCAGGTCAGTACTGCAGCAAGCATCATCTTCTGATAACTGGAAGCTTTTGCACAATGGCTCATTTAAACAGTTAGAGTGACAAGTAGATTGTAATGTTTTTGAGTTTGAAATTTGCAGTGCCATTGGAAAATCGCAGTAAGAGCTCAGGAGTGCCCATACCCAGGATGGACTTAAATTCTGGAAGGTTACAGAAACAATAACTGCAATAAATGTTATAGCAATTAAAGGGCACTTGCTGCATATATTGTTCCATATTTTATATGTACAAGTAGCATATGCCCCGCTTGTTTGGAGGCATTTAAAGCTAGATGTGACACAACTTCTTACATTGGCAAGAAGATGGATTGTGTGATGTACTGGAACGTTTTCCTCTCTGTCTTCTACAGTTGTTGAATCTTGGGCTGGCCAAAAAAAAAAAAAAAAAAGTCTGAATAATGAAATGGTTGTAAGGACATTTGACAAACACACAAGTTCTCATGCTTGACCATGACAAACCTAGAGCTAACTCTAACACCCAATAACCCAAAGAGGTGAAACTTGGGATGGGAGAGAAGAGAAGGTTGCAGCATGGATATTGTGGATAGGGAATGGCATGCCTCACAAATATGTACACCAAACAGTCATTTTTTTGTTGCTCTGCAGGTTGCCAGCAGAACTCTGGGAATCCCCACCACCAGCATTCACCTCAGTGAGACCAGCACTAATACGGTCCCAAATACCTCTGCAACAGCTGCTTCTGTCAGCACAGACCTTAATGGGATGGCTGTCCTTGTAAGGCAATTGCGTAACTCAAACCTCTATCTGATAGTCTAGGGCTCCAGAACAGAAAAACATGCTGTCTACATGTTTCTTTAAAAAGATATGGGATGCCCAGTGTCCTTGAAAAGGAAATAATAAGCACGTGATACCTCATACTTCCTTGTGATGGCCACAATTATTAGGATGCCACAGCTAATGAATGACCATATTTATTTCAAGGTTTTTATGAAACTCTCATGTTCAGTCCATTGCCAATTAGTAAATTGAAGAAAGGCAGCCATTTAAATTAATAGCTTCCTAGTAATGTCTGTTGTATTAACCGCAAGCATGGTACACTGTTAAGTATAATATGTAGATGGGTTGGGGACTACATGGAATTGGCATCAAATCTACAGGCATGCTGCACAGGACAGGGAATTGCACGAAGGCATGGTGAATTATTTTCATGTTGCTACAAGCTCGCCTTGCTAGATATTTTCAGGTGGCCTGGAAGGGGTTAAAATAGGCAAAGTTTTCTTTATAAACTAGAATCCATCCAACAGTGTGTGTCATGACTCACAAGACCCTATACCAGGAGTGGCCTTAGCCATTTTGCCTGCCAGGATGGAAAACATTTTTGGCACCCCTGCCCACAGTGGCTGAGCCAAAAAACAAAACAAAAGCACCACCACAGCCAACCAATCGCAGCTGAGCCAAAATGGTAGGCCACTGCAGTACAGTGCCCCCTGCAAGTCTGTGCTCTGGGCGGCCACCCTGCTTTCCCACACTTAGAACTGGCTTGGCTATGAGCCATCACTGGGATCTCCCTTTACCAATTAGCTTTAGAATCCTTTTATTTCCCAATCAAACTACGCCTTTTTGATCAGCTCTCCCAATTACTGAACCTTGTCCATTTAATGATATGTCAGTGTCCTAAGGACAACATTGATTTAGGCGGAGAGTAACTGTGAATGATTGTGTAATAAACTCATATTTTCAAGGCCTACTTCAAGTTTTTCAAGTGCTCTTTATTTTGTTTTGTTTTTTAGAGAGCGTGTGAGACTATTTTAGAAAGGCTAAAGCCATTCAAACGTTCAAACCCCAAAGGATCCTGGAAGGACTGGGTAAGTTGTTTATACACCTCTACCCTGATATAATGCAACCCGAAATAACGCGGTAAAGCAGTGCTCTGAAGGGCGGGGCTGTGCACTCCGGCAGATCAGTGTGTCTGGGTCTGACACGCTGCTCTGAGTGGCCTGTTAAGGGTGCCAGGCCAGGGCCAAGGGGTTGGATAGGGCAGAGGGTCTTGGGGGGTGGTCAGGGGACAGGGAGCAGGGGGGTTTGGATGGTTCGGAGGTTCTAGGGGCGGGGAATGGGGGCATTGGATAGGGCATGGCAGTCCCGGGGGGCCTGTCAGGGGGTGGGGATGTGGATGGGATTGGGTCAGTCAGGGGACAAGGAGCAGGGGGGTTGGGTAGGGGTTGGAGTCCTAGGGGTGATGAGGGAAGGGGGGGGTCTCTTGAGGGGGCGGTAAGAGGACAAGGAGCAGGGGGCTTAGATAGGGGGTGGGGTCTTGGGAGGGGTGGTTAGGGGCAGGAGGGTCTCTGGAGGGGGTAGTCAGGGGACAAGAAGCGGAAGGGTTGGATGGGTCGGGGGTTCTGAGGGGTCAGTTAGAGGGCAGGAAGTAACTATTCATAACGGAAATGCTCAAGGCCAAAGCAAGTTTGATATAACGCGGTTTCACCTATAATGCGGTTAAAATTTTTTGGCTCCCGAGGACCGCGTTATATTGGGGTAGAGGTGTACCTGGTACAGGTTAGATGTGGGCTGTTCAGAGAATTATTTTGTTGGTAAATCAAACATGTAGACAAATCCGCCATCCCTGCTCATCCTGTAGGAAAGGTTCCAGGAGGCTCTGGGATAGACAGTGCAGCAACTTAGCTTGGGAGGAAAAGGATACTGGAGAGGGGTGAACTCAAAAGGGGGTGACATCTAGCTTCCACTTGTGGTTTTACAAGGGAGATTTCCCGCACAGGAACCTGCTTATAACTAATTTGGGCATACTGAAGTCTAATCTCTAATGAAGTTAAGAGAAAAATCCCAAATGGTTCCATTGTATCTCAATGGTCAGATTGCAATCCTGATGAGAATGAAATCTCTGCTCACAGAAAAGTGTTTCTGTGGAAAAAAAGAAGACTTCTCTGTAAAACTTCCAGGACACTTTTCAACCATCCTCAGTGGGGACAAGAGTTCCCTTACTCCAACATCTGAAGAGTGGGCACACCTTGCATTGTATTGTCAAGGACTACTCAAATTGAAATACCTCTGTGTGTTAATCTCCCAGCCAGATTCCAAGTTCCAAGACTCCTGTGCTTGAGGTTATTTTTACTATGGTGCAGACCTTTCAAGGAAGATGAGAAAATCAAGAAATTGCAAGATGTTTGGCTCCCAAAAAATCAGTTATTCACTCCGCTCTACTGTGAATGTCATCCTCTATTGAGTATGTGGCCATGGGCTTCCTCAGGATGCATTCTCAGAAGGTTATTGAACAAAAATTAGTTTAATAATACTAACTTTTAAAAAACCTGCTTATTTTATCAGGTGGGAGCAGCCTACATTAAGTGTGTTAGTCTGTCAGCCACAGGATTTTATAGGTGAGTATTAAAGCTGGGGTAGTGCAGTAATATTTTTGCCTAGTTACATAGTCTATGTGCAGGAGCATTCCATGGTGATTACTGGGTGGATAATTACTCTCCTCTCGGGCCACGAAGCTGTTCTGCAGCTATTATGGCTGGTGAAGGCTGCAGTAGCCATCTCAGCAGCTGCATGCCCTGGCCTACATGGCGAAAGTCAGCTGAGGGATGCTTGCAGCAGCCCATCCATCAGCCACACCTCTACTCTCAAACATGCTCCTGAGCTAGGGAAGATGAGTCATTGGTGGAGCATAGCTCTGAGACAAGTGTGGGGCCACATTCAGATCTCATTTTCACTATTATAAACCTGGAGTAACTCTGACTTCAGTGGAGTTAGTTCAGATTTAAAGAGATGTAAGTGAATCTGACCCAGGGGTCTGCGTGGCACTTGGCTCCCAGCTTTCTGCCTTTCCTTAAGATTAGAACTGCCTGATTTGTCACTGCCTTTTAGGTTTTCCATCCCCAGTGGAGAAGGGATCACGATTTGCCCCTTAGGAAAACCTCCAAAGGGATCATCGTTGCTTTCAGAATAGTATTAGAGGCAGTCAATTAAATAAAGCCACATTCTGGCCTCCAGTACATGAGCTGATTCCATTGTTTTCAATTTCATTCTCACACTTCTTTTTTGTGCTGGTTCTTGTGAAGCTCTAAAATGAAACATTTCTCCCATCAATCAGCCTTACTGTCAGAGGCAAACCCAACGCCATCATTATAAAAGGCATAGGACTCATCACAAAACATTAAACTGGATATTGAGAATAGATACTATGGGACTGGAATTCATGATGTGAGCCAGTTTCCACTGCATCTTTGAAATGCATTTGTCTCTGAGCCAAGTGGCTTCGTTGGTGTTTAACAAAACACCAGTATTTACATAAACAGTCTCAGCTGCGTAACACAGGATTTGCTGTGAACTACTTCAAAAAAATGAAAAGGAGTACTTGTAGCACCTTAGAGACTAACCAATTTATTTGAGCATGAGCTTTCGTGAGCTACAGCTCACTTCATCAGATGCATACCGTGGAAACTGCAGCAGACTTTATATATACACAGAGAATATGAAACAATACCTCCTCCCACCCCACAGTCCTGCTGGTAATAGCTTATCTAAAGTGATCATCAGGTGGGCCATTTCCAGCACAAATCCAGGTTTTCTCACCCTCCACCCCTCCACACAAGTTCACTCTCCTGCTGGTGCTAGCCCATCCAAAGTGACAACTCTTTACATAATCAAGTCGGGCTATTTCCTGCACAAATCCAGGTTTTCTCACATTCCCCCCACCCCCATACACACACAAACTCACTCTCCTGCTGGTAATAGCTCATGCAAACTGACCACTCTCCAAGTTTAAATCCAAGTTAAACCAGAACATCGGGGGGGGGGGGTAGGAAAAAACAAGAGGAAACAGGCTACCTTGCATAATGACTTAGCCACTCCCAGTCTCTATTTAAGCCTAAATTAATAGTATCCAATTTGCAAATGAATTCCAATTCAGCAGTTTCTCGCTGGAGTCTGGATTTGAAGTTTTTTTGATTTAAGATAGCGACCTTCATGTCTGTGATTGCGTGACCAGAGAGATTGAAGTGTTCTCCGACTGGTTTATGAATGTGATAATTCTTGACATCTGATTTGTGTCCATTTATTCTTTTACGTAGAGACTGTCCAGTTTGACCAATGTACATGGCTGAGGGGCATTGCTGGCACATGATGGCATATATCACATTGGTGGATGTGCAGGTGAACGAGCCTCTGATAGTGTGGCTGATGTTATTAGGCCCTGTGATGGTGTCCCCTGAATAGATATGTGGGCACAGTTGGCAACGGGCTTTGTTGCAAGGATAGGTTCCTGGGTTAGTGGTTCTGTTGTGTGGTATGTGGTTGTTGGTGAGTATTTGCTTCAGGTTGCGGGGCTGTCTGTAGGCAAGGACTGGCCTGTCTCCCAAGACTTGTGAGAGTGTTGGGTCATCCTTTAGGATAGGTTGTAGATCCTTAATAATGCGTTGGAGGGGTTTTAGTTGGGGGCTGAAGGTGACCGCTAGTGGCGTTCTGTTATTTTCTTTGTTAGGCCTGTCCTGTAGTAGGTAACTTCTGGGAACTCTTCTGGTTCTATCAATCTGTTTCTTTACTTCTGCAGGTGGGTATTGTAGTTGTAAGAAAGCTTGACAGAGATCTTGTAGGTGTTTGTCTCTGTCTGAGGGGTTGGAGCAAATGCGGTTGTATCGCAGAGCTTGGCTGTAGACGATGGATCGTGTGGTGTGGTCAGGGTGAAAGCTGGAGGCATGCAGGTAGGAATAGCGGTCAGTAGGTTTCCGGTATAGGGTGGTGTTTATGTGACCATTGTTTATTAGCACTGTAGTGTCCAGGAAGTGGATCTCTTGTGTGGACTGGACCAGGCTGAGGTTGGTGGTGGGATGGAAATTGTTGAAATCATGGTGGAATTCCTCAAGGGCTTCTTTTCCATGGGTCCAGATGATGAAGATGTCATCAATGTAGCGCAAGTAGAGTAGGGGCTTTAGGGGACGAGAGCTGAGGAAGCGTTGTTCTAAATCAGCCATAAAAATGTTGGCATACTGTGGGGCCATGCGGGTACCCATAGCAGTGCCGCTGATCTGAAGGTATACATTGTCCCCAAATGTGAAATAGTTATGGGTAAGGACAAAGTCACAAAGTTCAGCCACCAGGTTAGCCGTGACATTATCAGGGATAGTGTTCTTGATGGCTTGTAGTCCATCTTTGTGTGGAATGTTGGTGTAGAGGGCTTCTACATCCATAGTAGCCAGGATGGTGTTATCAGGAAGATCACCGATGGATTGAAGTTTCCTCAGGAAGTCAGTGGTGTCTCGAAGGTAGCTGGGAGCGCTGGTAGCGTAGGGCCTGAGGAGGGAGTCTACATAGCCAGACAATCCTGCTGTCAGGGTGCCAATGCCTGAGATGATGGGGCGCCCAGGATTTCCAGGTTTATGGATCTTGGGTAGAAGATAGAATATCCCAGGTCGGGGTTCCAGGGGTGTGTCTGTGCGGATTTGATCTTGTGCTTTTTCAGGAAGTTTCTTGAGCAAATGCTGTAGTTGCTTTTGGTAACTCTCAGTGGGATCATAGGGTAATGGCTTGTAGAAACTCGTGTTGGAGAGCTGCCGAGCAGCCTCTTGTTCATATTCTGACCTATTCATGATGACAACAGCACCTCCTTTGTCAGCCTTTTTGTTTATGATGTCAGAGTTGTTTCTGAGGCTGTGGATGGCATTGCGTTCCGCATGGCTGAGGTTATGGGGCAAGTGATGCTGCTTTTCCACAATTTCAGCCCGTGCACGTCGGCGGAAGCACTCTATGTAGAAGTCCAGTCTGCTGTTTCGACCTTCAGGAAAAAAATTCAAAAAAATGAATCGCTCCATAACTCAGTCTTACTCTCTGGCTCCATTTCACGTCAGCACAGAATTTAACTAGTTCTGGGATATGCACAATTTTATGCCTTGCATAAAGTATTTAATATTGGACTCCTGGGATTGGGACTGTATATGGGCATTATAAATGTTTATGTTCCAGAGAAACAAGTGATAGATTAGTTAAGATGGATAAAAATTCTTCAAGGAGTCTTACTACGTTTATCAAGTGCAAGATAGCCTTGGATTTCTTTATTTTTTTACTTTCTGCGTATCTAGTCTACACAGAGGAAAAATGGGTGAAGTATAAGAAAATCTTATGAATGCAATCAGACATGTTTTGTTTTTTCTGTTAAGAATTCCTGACCTTTGGTATGACTATGAAAAAAATGAAGGAAATCCTTTCAACTACTTCTCTTATGGGGTTGCTTGCTCCGAGGTTGAGATAGACTGCCTGACAGGTGACCACAAGGTGAGTGGGGTAGATGATTAAAAAACCCTCTGTAGTTAAGGTGAAGAAAGCATTGTCTAGTGGTTAGATCAAAGACTGGGAGTTAATCTCTTTCCAGCTATGCCATTGACTCACTGTGGCCCAGAGCAAATTTCTTAGCTTTTCTGTTCCTTAATGTAACCATATGTAAAGCTGGTATAATATATTAATAATTATGTACCTCACAAGTGTATTATGAGCCTTGCAAAACCATTTGAGGTTGTTAAATCAAAGGTGCCAGCACTATGTAAGCACAAAGCAGCAGTAAAAGATTAGAGAATTGACAGGTTTCAGAGTAACAGCCGATGAAGTGAGCTGTAGCTCACGAAAGCTCATGCTCAAATAAATTGGTTAGAGAATTGAGTTACTCATTAAAAGTAGGGCTGGGAATTTTTTATTAAAAAATGCTTGCCTGGACATGACATTGATTTCATTTGTTATGCTCCGATAAAAAGCACAGATCATCGGCAACCTGGATAATGGGTCGAACAGATCTCTGAGAAAAATTGATTGCCTTCATTTGAGTTACCCCAGGGCTGAATTTGGTTTCAGGCTCAATATTAAGTTTAAAGACAACAATCAGCTTTGTTTAATATATGACCCATGGGGAGTGAGAAGTCTTTATATACCATACATATATATGTGTGAAAACAGGAATGCTGGCCAAAATGTGGATAGTATTGGATATATTAACTAAGAAGTATAAAGTCACAGTGGCCCAATTTCAGTTATTCTCTGTGCTTATTTATTCTTTACTTCTGGTAACTTTCAGAACCTTCGCACAGACATAGTAATGGATGTTGGCACCAGCCTGAACCCAGCCATAGATATAGGACAGGTAAGCATTACTATCACCAATTCAACCACATTTTGTTTGGTCAGGAAATTATGCTGCTGTGGGCCACTTTAGACCACCTCTCCTTTTCTTCTCTATGGGCTGTATCTTTGCAAATATAGCACTGCTGTTCTTAAACAGAGAAGCATATTGGGCTGGCTGATGAGAAATAACCGAATAGACACAGGGTTGGGTGCAGGGAGATATCCTCTTGTTTGGTATTGTTTATTAAGGCTCCTATGTGGCCTTCAGTTATCACCACACTGATGTTTTTTTCTGTACCTCAGCCCAAGTAAGGAATGAATTCAGAGAAAGCAAGCATACTGAGTTTGGGGGGAGAGAAGATTTGCACTGCTTTAAGATTGGATCCTCATCTGGCATGTTTTGTGTCTGCAATGTATGATGGCTGATTTAAGCCCCAATGCTGCAGCTTTTACCCCAGTGTGTAGTCCAGTCAAGGTTAATGGGAGTGTTTTGTGTGAGTAAAGAGTACTTACATTGGTAAGGATTGCAGGATGAGTGCCCAAGGTGCTCAGGTACCCAAGTGGTGCTGGGAGATGTATTAAAACCTACATTAATAGTTTAGCTTGTGAGCTCCCTGGGCAGGGACCGTGTTTTCCTCTGTCTTTTGTACAGGAACAAACACACAGTAACACTTTTCAGTAACTAGCAGTAATGAGTAAGGCTATGATTTTATCATGGAGTTCGTGGAAGTCATGAAATCTGGGACTTCCGAAGACCTCCATGAATTCAGCCCGCAGGTGGCTGGGAGCTGCAGAGTCCCATCACTGCCCAGGGTGGCCAGGAGCTGCAGGGTATTCCCGCCACCCAAGGCAGTGGAGCCCCCTAGCTCCGAGGTGGTGTGGGTACCCTGCAGCTCCCAGCTGCCATGGGCAGTGGCATACTCTGCAGCTGCCGGTCCCGGCAGGGGACCCCCAGAGCTCCCAGGTGCTGGGGGACCCTGGAGCTCCTGGCCTCCATGGGTATCAGGGGGCACCATGCAGCTCCTGGCTGTTGCAGGAGGCGGGGGACCCCCGGAGCTCCTTGCTGCCACAGGTGCCGGGGGCTCCAAGCAGCTGTGGGTGAGAGGGACTGCGCAGCTCCCAGCCTCTGGTGGTGGGGGTTCCTCTCAGCTCAGAACTGTGCCGGAGAGGGGAACCCTAGCTCACCAAGCTTTCAGAGCTCTCAGCCAGGCCCCTGCTGCTGTCTAGCAGCTCCTCATTTTGTGATGAATATTTTTAGTAAAAGTCAGAGAAGGCTTCCATGAATTTTTCTTTATTTCCCGTGACCTGTCCATCTTTTACTACTACTTATTCTGGAGGCTGAATGACTGGAAGTTTGCTGCGGGGGCCTGGCTGAGAGCTCTGGGAGCTTGGTGAGCTAGGGTTCCCCTCTCCCCCACGGTTCTGAGCTGAGAGGTACCCCCACCACCAGAGGCCGGGAGCTGCGGAAGTTTGCACACACTGCACTACTGAATGCAATGGTATTCTCCCAGTAATAGTGGACTGGGATAGAGTGAAACTCCATTTATGATGAAGTTGGATGAAAGTCTCAAGTGATCCCAGTGCATCACGAGGTACAGGTTGCTATCCCGGTTAGAATGAAATCTCTACTTAGAGTGAAGTCTGTCTGTGGAACAAAAATCCCAGTGGGGAAAATCCTGCTTACTGTCTCCACAGTCATGCTGGGCCCTGAATGCATAAGAAGGGGGCAGGATAACTGAAGCCTGCTCCAAGGGGCCTCCTTCTGTACTGCCACACAAGGAGGATTTGGGGGTAGCACAGGCTAGGGGACAGGTGATAGATGGCCAGGGGACATGGCTGATCGATCCACAAATATATGCAGCCTTTGGGAAGAAGGGAGCACAAGACATGCAGGGACTATTACACCCCTGCATCAAATCTCCACGTAATCATAGCCTTACTCATTCGGGGTTGGCACAGAGAGTGGGAATTGCCCCTAAAAGACAGTTCTAGTGTATTTACAAGCAGCTCTTTTTTCTCCTCTTCTGACCTTTTCTTTGGAATGAGTTGTGAATTTATGATTACCCTTTTGCATTCAGAGCCTGTTCTTCTAGAATGACAGGTTTCAGAGTAGCAGCCGTGTTAGTCTGTATCCGCAAAAAGAAAAGGAGTACTTGTGGCACCTTAGAGACTAACCAATTTATTTGAGCATAAGCTTTCGTGAGCTACAGCTCACTTCATCGGATGCATGCAGTGGATGCATCTGATGAAGTGAGCTGTAGCTCACGAAAGCTTATGCTCAAATTTGTTAGTTTCTAAGGTGCCACAAGTCCTCCTTTTCCTTTTGTTCTTCTAGGGTATTTGCTATCTCATCTCTCTATTCTCTGGACAAATTTTTCCAAAAGTACCTAAGTCCCATTGACTTTCAATGAGACTTAGATGCTTGTGAAAAATTTGCCCTCTAGCGACCCAATCTACTATCGTTTATTCTACAGCTCCCATCATTATAGTGTCTAAGCAATGGCTGAGTGTCTTTCACCCTACCTGATTGCTACTGTGTGCAAACCACCACACAGTTACCCAGAGAAATGGGCAAATATGTACAAGTATCTCTGCTTGTGCTGATGATGCAGGAATATGCAGTGTGTAGCAAGTGGTAGGTTTTATTTTGAAATACATAAAATGAGTAAAACTTGTTTTCAGAGAAATCTTTTGTCACCTTCAGCTTCTCAGATGGCTTTGTTTGCACTAAATCTTTGAATTACCATTGGATTCACTAAACGGCTAAAGGCCTGCAATAACAGCTTCTAGGAAGAAATAGCTAGCTTGCCATTTATGGGTCTTGATTTTTATTTACTGCATAAGAAACATGGTATCTTACATTTACTGCATATAGTATTTTTTATCAAAAAAGATTCCAAATCACTTTACATATATCAGTTTGTGATATAGAGGAATTGCTCCACCCACCACTGAAATGCAGCCACTTCTTGGGTGGGGCACAGCTACAGTACACAGCAAATATAGGGCAGGGACAGAAGGAGAATACCATATCCAATTAAAAATGCAAGTGGAATGTAAGGACACAGAATGTAATTATCCATGTGGGAATTTGGCCAGGACCGTGCCATTTGGAATGGTCATTGCTTTTTTGTGTGAAGGAGCACAAAGAAGAATGTGACCTAGTCTTTCTTTCTTCTGTAGATAGAGGGAGGATTTATCCAAGGCCTTGGGCTCTTTACCCTGGAGGAGTTGCGGTATTCCCCTGAAGGAGACTTGTATACCCGAGGGCCTGGAATGTACAAGATCCCAGCGTTTGGAGACATCCCAACAGAATTCTATGTCTCTCTTCTCCGGGACTGTCCAAACAGCAAAGCGATTTATTCATCCAAGGTATCCTCCTGGCATCCACATGCCGTCTACTAATCCTTATTTCCGCGGAAGCTGTATTTGATAAGTGTTGTGCAAAGAGACCACATTTACATTAATGAGGAGGTTAATGGTGTATCTGGCTTTGAAGAGATCAGAGCATTTTGATTAGCTGTTCGTTTTATAATCAGTTTGTTAGCATTCCTTCTACCAGTAATCGTTAATATGAATGATAATACCCATATTAAAAGATTTAATGGTGAAATGGCTAATACATTATCACCGCTGCCCTGTACTGGAGAGAGTCTGAACTGCTCACCTGTGTCCTAAACCCTATACTGTTAACACTAATAAAGATTCTTCTTTAGCTCAAGTAGCCTGTGCTTTCAGAGCAGGTTTTCTGAATTCTATGCCTCCTGTTACTCTGAAAGCTCTGAGCAATTGTGGTATGCAGCACAGAAACCACTGTGAAACTACAGATTTACAAAAGAGTTACTCCCACAGATTTGTTGTAATTCCATTATCTTTTTCCCCATTGGTTGCAGAGTGCTGTTTTTCCTTTGGGGTTGCAGGGTCCCTCACCGTAAGGGGTTAATAATGTACTGTAAATGTTTTTCAGCTGTTGCCATTGCAGATCATCTCTGTTCTCTTTAGCTGGTCATATTGCTAGGACTGAGCAGTATGCAGCTTGACATATGACCCTAGCACAGGCTCAAAGAGTGTCCAGTTTACTTTCAGTTCAAGGGGGCACAAAAAGAGACCTCAGAACATCATCTAAATATTTGTTTTTACGTTGTCTGTCTCCCAATTCATCTCCTTTTCCCTGACCCCAGGAAAATGTGTTTGCAAATCAGTAAGGCTATGTTAATCATGATCATGTACTCATGCTGTTAGCAGGAAAGAAGGTCGAAACCTACAAAAGAAGGAAGTCAAGAGTAAGATGAACAGCTAATGACCTCTGCTAGCTTCTGCTCCTCCTCTCCCTCCAATGGTCCCCCAATCCAGACTAGGAGTCTGTTTGGGGTCAGTCTGATTCTCTCTTGTGTTCTATCTGTCCAGGCTGTGGGTGAGCCTCCCCTGTTCCTGTCTGCCTCTGTGTTTTATGCCATTAAAGATGCCATCTTCGCTGCAAGGGCAGAATCTGGCCTGAAAGGGCCATTCAGACTAGACAGCCCTGCCACCCCGGAGAGGATCCGCAATGCCTGCATCGACATGTTCACCAAATTGGTACAGTATTTAGGCTCTCTCGGCTTCATAATGTTCCACGATCCAATTCAACAACACCATTCCGTCCCAGGTGGTAGATGAGTCATTTTGTGGGGCAGATCATGTGATCAGATTAGGACATTTAATAGAGATAGCAGCTTTCTATTTTGTTCAATGGTTTGATGCTATTGAAAGAAAGATGCAAATCCAAACATCAGCTGCTTATGGAGAGCTTCCAAAGAAGTGCTCTATACAATGTGGTATTGTGACTTTAGTATGTTAAAGGGACATTATCAGCCTAATTCAGGATACCCTTCACCCACAAAATAAAATTTCATGGCAGGGAACAGACGTTGCAAAATTTAGTATGGACAGAAGCCTTGTCAATGAGTGCAGGTTTTATCTCCTTAATGTACACATTTTTCCGCTGTCCTGGAAACCCAACCCCTACATCATAGTGTTAATGCAACTAGGGTGACCAGATGTCCCGATTTTTTTACGGACAGTCCCGATTTGGAGGGCTTTTTCTTATATAGGCACCTATTACCCCCCACTCCCTGCCCCGATTTTTTTACACTTGCTATCTGGTCACCCCAAGTGCAACAGAGCTCAGTATTGACCCTGGGTTTAAGCAGGAATTGAAACTGACCAGTCTATACAAGAGACAAGGTGGGTGAGGTAATACCTTGTATTGGGCCAGGTTTTGTTGGTGATTGAGAGAGACAAACTTTTGAGACGCACACAGCTCTTCCTCAGTTCTATAGGGCTCGAAAGCTTGTCTCTCTCTCCAACAGAAGTTGGTCTAATAAAAGATATTACCCCATCCACCTTGCTCTCCAATCCCCTGGGACAAACACAGCTACAACTATACTGCACACCGTCTATAATGAGTGAAGTGTGAAAAATATACAGCATAAACAGTTAAAAATAAATTAGATTTTTAGAAATATTTTAGTTTTTAATTTAAAGTAATGATAAGACGAGTGGTCCAATTTTAAAGTGTATAATGTATACATACAATCTTTCATACCAGGGTTTGGATTTCCTATTAAGTAAAAGCTCAGCATTGAGCACAAGATACAGAGGGTATTGAAGAATCTTGTATGCAGTGTAGTTGTAGCCGTGTTGGTCCCAGGATATTAGAGAGCCAATGTGGGTCCGGTAATATCTTTTATTGGACCGACTTCTGTTAGTGAGAAACTACTCTAATCATGGATTAGAGACACTGGATTTATGCCTCCTTATAAGGATCTGTAACCCATTAACCCCTTTTTGTCCTATGACTGCAGAGGTGTTAAGGGGCCACTCTACCTTGAATGGTCCCTTTTACAATGTGTGCTAACTACTTATGCTGAACTATCTTTTCCATCTTTCATTTTGCTGTGACCCTGGGATTACCTTTCCCAGACCGGAAGAAGAGCTCTGTGTGGCTCAAGAGCTAGTCTCTCTTATCGACAGAAGCTGGTCCAGTAAAAGATATTACCTCATCCACCTGGTCTCTCTAATTGAATAATCTTGTTGTTAGACCATATTGCGTGAGCTGAACCTGGAGACTGGGGGAAAGGCTCCCATAACTCTTCCTTCTATTTATCTGCATTATATGGTTGAGAGGAAATTCTTACTTTATACTGAAGAATCATAAAGCAGCCACTTGGATTTCCTTCTCAGAAGAATACACTGCTGTTATTAAACAGAGAGAAAGTTTCCTCAGAGTAACAGAGCTCAAAACAGCAATCTAACAAACTTAGAAGCCATCTCTCTACACAGCTCTCTCTCTGATCTAATTAATAAAATGCGGGTTCAGGATAGAACAAGTTGCAACAGTGTCTCAACTTTAGCTTGCTCCCAGGCTCTATTAACCAATGCGAATAGGGCAACTACCAGGGACTCCATCTTACTGTAATGCAAAGGCATAGATTAAATGATTCATTGGCATCTCCATGGTGCTCCTCACCCTTATTTCTGACTGCCTCCCAAACGTTAATGCATCTAGCAAGTCTATCATTAACAGTGTTGGTCTCCATACTGGAAAGGAGGAGTACCGCTATGGCCTGTGTTTGTGCTTTCTGCTTTGATGACCATCACTGAATATCATGACCTCTCCAGTCTTCTGATCATCTGTGGGCCTACCCTGAAGTCGTCATACAGGCCCTGATCCTGCATCTGTCTCTGCCCGTGTTGACCCTGCTTCCTTGCAGTGCTCCATTACAGTCAGTAGGAGTGTGTGCAGGTGGACCCTGAATCCCAGTGGAGCCCCGTTGACTTTAATGGGGTTCTGTGCAGGCATCTGTCCATGTGCAGTCAGTTGCAAGACTGGGGCATTGGTCATTACTCCGATATAAACCCCATTGTAATTAAGGGCAAAGACAATGGGCCGAAGCCTTCTTGCCTTGCTTGTGACTTACTACTTGTCTTGTGAATGAGATGAGCAGCATCTAGCTCTCTGTAAGGATATCAGGATTATGCCCAGCATATTTGTCATCTGGCCTCTGAACCAGAACTGTTGCAGTTCTCTTATTGCTAGTTACATGTGGTACAGATCCTGTATTCTGTCTGATGGGGATTCTAAGCTTAGATATTTAACAGTACGAAGCCCACCTACCACAAATGGTAACAATCTGGTCAGTCTGCCTGAATTAAAAATTCAGTGTATGCTTCCAATTTGTTGCTGCCATCAGTCAATTTAACTTTTTGTATTCATTTTTTACAGTGTCCATCTGCCAAACCAGGGACTTTTAAGCCATGGTCTGTGAGGGTATAAAAGGGAAGTTGAAGGAACAAGGTCTGCTCATGAAGCTGGTTTTATCCCAGGGGACCAAAAAGAAAAACACTGTAGCAGAAAACAAATCTGTATTCATGTGTCTCATCCACTGATTCATGAAGCTCCATAATTCAATTGTGGAATCATCATTTCCATGAGGAAGGGGTATTGCTGGCAGGTTATTGCTGGGATGAAAATGTAAATGAAAAGTAAGATGATGGCTTTGCTGTCTGTGTAATTGAAAAACTTACAAGGTTCATTTAAGTTCGCTGCAAGGATCAGAGAAATGTTTACAACAAGCTTGTTTGTAAAAGCATTTTTTTAAAGTATGATTATAAAACCCTGAGATGTGAAAAACTGGGGAGGACTTGGATGTGCTAAATCCAGTCAAAATGGCCTTTTTTCCTTGGTGCATTTTGAAGTTGCTAGCCAGAGCTGGTGTAAGCAGATATTACTTGGTTGACTTAAATGGAGTGTTGCTCACTTACATCTGGTTGGAATTTGGCCTCTGTTTTATGACATTTAAATGGCTGCACTGGTTAATTCATAGATTCCAAAGCCAAAAAAGACCACTGTGATCATCTAGTCTGACTTCCTATATAACACAGGCCATAGAACTTTCCCAAAATGATTCCTAGAGCAGAGCTTTTAGAAAAACATCCAATCTTGATTTAAAAATTGTCAGTGATGGAGAATCCACCACGACCTTTGGTAAATTGTTCATTCCAGTGGTTCATTATCCTTTCTGTCAAGAATTTATGCCTTATTTCCAGTCTGAATTTATCTAGCTTCAATTTGCAGCTATTGGATTGTGTTTTACCTTTCTCTACTAGATCGCAGAGCCCATTAATAAATATTTGTTCCCCATGTAGGTACTTACAGACTGTAATCAAGTTACCCTTAACTTCTCTTTGTTAAACTAAATTGAGTTCACTGAGTTTCACTATAATGCACATTTTCAAATCATTCCTGTGGCTCTTCTCTGAACCCTTTCCAATTTATCAGCAATCTTTTTGAATTGTGGGCGCCAGAACTGGGGACAGTATTCTAGTAGCGGTCACACCAGTGCCAAATAGAGAGGTAAAATAACCTCTCTACTCCTACACAAGATTTCCCTGTTTATGTATCCAGGATGGCATTAGCTTTTTTGGCCACAACGCCATGTTGGGAGCCCATTTTTAGCTGATTATCCACCATGACCCCCAAATCTTTTTCAGGGTCACTGCTTCCCAGATTAGAATCGCCCATTTGGTAGCTACATCCTACATTTTTTTGTTCCTAGATATATACATTTACATTTATGTGTATCAAAAAGCATATTGTTTGCTTGCACCCAATTTACCAAGTTTTTAGGTTAGTCATTTAAAAACATTTATGTCTAAAATTCAGCTCAAAACGTTGTGGCTGTGTGACAGAATATACCTCTGTGTTCACACACTACCCACTGTTGTAATAATTTTTGAACAAAATATGCCTTCTAAGTATTATTTGAAAACTCGTAATTTCCTGATCAGTATCATCCTGATAAAATAAGTAAGGCAAAATTGTTTGTGAAGCTGTAAGATTTCGCTGTATAGTGTTATTAACATATGTTCCAAACTGAGATTGGCAAACAGGCCTGTCTTAAACAAAGGAATGTGTACTCTACTTAATTTGCATTTAAGCAATAAACAGTAAGCAGGAATGGAAACAAAGGAAGCTTAAATAGGTGAGGAAAAAGCAGCAAGAACATCCTTCCACATAGACTTTTTGTCTCCTGGTACCCAGCTGGAAATGTTTTTCCAGAGAGGGACTGAAACTAGAAAAACAAGGGACAAACACATCAAAACACTCCGATCTCTCTCCCTGCCCATCAAATTCACTGCACTTGAAGCAACAAAGGAAGCATTCGCTGGACTCTGAGAAGAGGGTTCCTGACCTAAGAAGCTTGGCAAGTAAGACTGTTGAAGGCATGTGGTGAGAAAACTTTGCTTTGAATTTAATATAGTGTGTTAAGTTAGGCACGAGTTGCATTTTATCTTTATTTTTCTTGTAACCATTTCTGACTTCTGTGTCTCACTTAAAATTTTGTATTCACTTCAAATGTCTTTATAGTTAATAAACTTGTTTCATTGTTTTATCTGATCCAGTGTGTTTAAATGGAAGTGTCTAACTTTTTGAAATAATAAGTTGACATATTATTCCTTTTAAAGAAATAACAGACTTCATATAACTTGCAGGAGAGGGCTGGACATACCTCCAGTCTTAGATTTCCCCCCACAGAAATGTATGTTGGGGTCACCCTGCAATATTACCAAGGCTGGCGAGAACCAGAGTGTAATCCAAGCGTGGCTGCCAGGCTGTAGTTGCACAGAGATACTCAGGGTGTGGCTTTCATGCTGGAAGGCTGTTTACGAGTGGCCCAGGTGGAAGCTATGTCAGCAAGCCATGGTAAGGCACCCAAAGTTGCAGGGCAGGGGGTGACACAGCCACACATTAGTCTGGACTGTACCTTGGTATGTCACAGGCTGTCATATAGACTGTCTGGAAAAAAAGGAAATTTACTCAGGCTGTTGATTGATTGCAGTTAACTCATGCGATTAATTCAAAACAATTAAAAAAATTAATTGCAATTAATCAGTGTTCAAACAACAATATACCTATTGAAATGTATTAAATATTTTTGGATGTTTTTCTAAATTTTCAAATATATTGATTTCTATTACAACACAGAATTCAAAGTATGCAGTGCTCACTTTATATTATTTTTGATTACAAATATTTGCACTGATACCCTGGGACTGATCCAACCACAACACCGCATATATTCTTTTAATTAGCACTGTTGTTGTTGGTACCTTTGTCACATGAATGTGTATGAATTTCTGCATTAACTGGACATTATCGCAGAATAAAAACACGTATAAATGTTATTCTAGACGTTAGTGCGTTAATAATGGACATTTTAACAGCTTTGTAATGCCATCTTACTAATACCGAGCTCATATATAGCATTTTTCAACAATAGATCTCAAAGCACTCTACAAAGGAGTCAGTAAGATTATCCCCATTTCACAGATGAGAAACTGAAGCACAATCATCCAGCAGGTCAGAGGCAGAGCTAGGAATAGTAATCAGGTCTCCTGAGTACTAGGCATGTGCCCTATCCACTAGGCCACACAGTCTCACCTTTTTGTGCTTCTTATAGCACCGTCCATTTAAAAAGCTCAGTGGTTGACACATTTATTAATTAAACTACACAATAGCCCATTGACCTCAGAAGCAGTTGAGGGCATTCAGAACCTCACAAGCAGAAAAAGTTCCCCACGCTATGCTGCACTGCTGTAGTTTAGCAGATCATGTTTTCATATGGGCAGCCACACACTTGTTACAAGTTCTTCTTCTTTGAGCCAATAATGAGCATAAATATCCATGTAGCTCCAGCACCATATAGTAACCTGCATTGCAGGACTTTTGGAGAGAGGTCACACTCTTTTAAAGACAGCATAAGAGCCACTGCTTTTCATGTTCAATCAAGAAGTGCACATTATGCAGTGAGAAGTTTACAGTAGCACTTAGCTGTGTTGTTACGAAAAGCATTTATTAAGGTAAGCGCTGATGCTTTATTCATCTCAACATGTCAAGATGGCTGAGACAAGACAGAGTATACAGTAATGTATCACTAACTGTAGTTCATCTGCGCAATGTATCTGTAACCTAGCAAAGTGAAATGGCGAGTGATTACAGACCCTGCTCTCTGAGATTTTGCCCATTAAGCCCAGAACCATGAAAGGACACACAATGCTTTCCAGAGCTTCTAGGGAGAGCAGCCACTGTGCCACCTTAAGGAGCATGTCTCTCTGGGCCAGCCAATGCAGCAGCAGGGATATGAGCCCATGAAAATGGAAACTGGTAATGGTAGAACAGATAGAGCAGAGCTATGGTTAGTGCAAGGCCGCCTTCAGGACATGCCAGGAATGGGAACACGGTCAGCATTTTCCCCACAGAGGGCCTCACAGTTCAAATGTTGCCTCTCCCTTTTTTTCTCTCAGAGAACGAGTTGTTTTGCTTATTCTGCAGGCTCCTTTCTTGTTGGGCACATGTGTATGGTGGGGATATGATTACAGGCTGTAAAGGGAGACCCTTCCAACCGCAAAGGCGGGTAGAGTCTGGGAAATGAAATGGGGGGGGGGATTCAGGGCTCCATTGGGGCACAGAAGATTGCTGAAGGAATGCTGTTGATGGCGATGCAACTGCCTGTGCTTTGCAGTGGTCTCTAAGCAAACCTGCTCCTTGAAATACTGTTTTTTCTCAAAGCTGTCTTGTCCTTAATGGGCTTTCTCCTGGAAGAAGTCCTCAAGAATCATAGGAAGTACCAATCAAAATACACCTATCTATCTGTCCTATGCATTTCTAGAGCCCCTGTCACTGCAGTATTTAAACACGGGGCAATGATCAATCTAGTTCGGTATCCTGTCTCTGACAGTGGTCTGTACTAGACTCATCTTTGGAAGGTGCGGCCCTGCATGGTACACTTGGACAACTATACAGCACTCTGCCATGGAGGGGGGTTTTTTCCCTGACCCCGGCTGGTGATTAGCTTGTACTGCGAAGCATTTGCATTTAGAATAACAGAATCAAAGAAATGTAGGGCTGGAAGGGAGCTTGAGTGGTCATTACGTCCAGCCCCCTGCGCTGAGACAGAACCAAGTAAACCTAGACCATCCCTCACAGGTATTTGTCCAACCTGGTTTTAAAAACCTCCAGTGATGGGGGGTTCCACTACCTCCCTTCGAAGCCTATTCCAGACATTAACTACCTTAATTGTTAGAAAGTTTTTCCTAATATCTAACCTAAATCTCCTTCCCTGCAGACTAAGCCCATTACTTCTTGTCCTACCTTCAGTGGACAGGGAGAACAATTGATCACCACCTTCTTTATAACAGCCCTTAACATATTTGAGAACTGTCATTGGATGGCTACTCTCTGTAATTGTTGTCCTAGCCAGAGTAATTATCTGCTTCCTTCAGTACTGGGGAGATCCCAAAGCAAACTACTAGAAAACCGGAAGGCAGCAAAGTCCCAGCGATAGAAGTGGGCCAGCTGCCTCCTTTCTTTGAGTGACAGCTCACTGAGTAACTGCTCTGATAACCAGCTATAAGTGCTCCAGATCTGGGAGTCTGTGAACTCGGGCAGGTGGACATCCATTGGCAACCCCATGCGACGCATTAGGTGATGCACCTCTCTGTTGAGGAAGCCAAACATCATCACATAGTCATACTGGATGAGGCATGGCCGGCACAGGCTGACCAGTGGCTTCCACTCCATGCTGGCATTCTGGGGTCCTCTGTTTAAAATACTCTGGATGAACTCTTTGAAAGTTAGGCCATCTGCCAGTCCCTGCATGAAAGCAGAGATGAGTCTCTGGAAAGGGTCCCTGACGAACAGCACTTTGGTGTAGAATCTCAGCATAGCCTCCATTGCTGTCAGGTTGAACTCACTGAGTCGCTTCTGTAGACCATGATGTTGGGGCTGGCGAACTGCCACCTCTAGTGTCACAGCTTCTTTCTCCTCTAGCACCTCCAAAAGCCATTCCCAGCTTTCCAGCCCAATTGCTGGTACCTGGCAGTACAGGAAATCCAGCTTGGTGCTCACTGCAATCCTTGAAAGCATCTCAGCTGCTTGTTGCTGGCTGGCTGGAAGCTTGGTGACTTTAGCAGTTTTGCTGCAGAAGGATCTCAGTGTCTTTTTCCTGAGCTGTTGAACATGGAGGAGGGTGTCAAATGTCAAAGGTAAATCATCCTTCATCTCTGCTTCCAGATCACCTGCAAAACAGCATTTGGATATGGGGCGTTATTCCCACAAGACAGCTACATAAGGAAACCTAGGGCAACATTCTCCACCCAGACCAGCGCTGCAGAATTCTACACTACAGTGTGTGACAGGCAATGGAAGCAACACAGTATCTCCGTGGACACTGAATTGACCTAACTACATTGACTTAAGCGCTAAGCCGCTCATGGAGGTGGAGTTATTAAGTCGGTGTAGTGGGCGACTTACACTGGCGGAAGAGACATTTTAGTGTAGACGCTTACAGAGTTGGGTAGACATAAGCTTGAAGAAGAAAACTCCATACTTCATCAGACATCTTTTATCTTAACTGTAAAGCATCATGGGAATCCTGCTCCTAGGCAAGCCTTAAAATCTTTCTTAGCCTATCTTAAGTGTCAACATGAGTAAGAATCCGGCTTTGGCCTAAAGAAGTTTTGCCTGTGTAAGGATTCCAAGTTTTAGTTGAGATGGGTTTAATAACTAGCAAAGATAATAAGAAACTTTATAAAAACCATAGGAATAGTAAATTGATTTGTGAGTTAGAACATAGCCGCCCCTGATAGCCTCTTTTGAGTTGATGATTAATAACATCAGAACACATTATGGACTCAGGAGCTATCAAAGGTTTGTTAAATCACGAGATACTAATTAACGACTAGGGGTAACATTTCCAAAAGTGGCTTAGGAGCTTGTCATTAAAAAAAAAACAAAAACAACTTAGGCTCCTAAATTCCGCCCACCCGCCAAATGACTTATGCTCCTATGTCACTTAGGCACTTTTGAAAATATTACCGCAATCATTTTTTTAAAAAAGCAACTGCCCAGTCCTTTTTTGTGATGATTGCTTTTAATTTGGCAAATTTCAATTTCACTGCTTTCTTTTTCTAATTTGATTTCTAAAATGAATGGGAGTCCGTCAGCTTAAAACTCACACTAACGTTGGAATGCTAGGTATGTGTTTTCCTTACTATTGTTACAGGTGACTCATATGGAAGGCTTCTGATTTTTCAGTTTTAACCAATAAACATTGATAGAACACATGTCATTTAAAAAAAGAAAGAAGGGAAGAAATTGGTGTTTATCCAATAAACACTGGAAAACCACCAGAAATGGTTATTTTTATCTAAGGGCTTATCTACACAGAGCAATCATATGAACCTTAGGGGTGTAATTTCTACAGCACATGACTGCGTTGTGTATTATTTGGCTCATGTAGACTCTGCTGTTGTGCACTAAAGGTTTCCTACTGAGATTTGACATAGTGCTGTTTGAAACAGTAACAATACTACGTTAAAACACACTAGGGAACATTACAAAGAGATTACTCATTACAAGTATGTACTACATATAATGTCTACAATATACACTACTCATTACAGTATACACAAAGAGAAAGCCTCAACCCTCTCTGATTTTTGGACAGCTACATACAACTCAAAAATTGCTAAAAATAAAGCCTGAACAATGACATTAATAACTGCCCCCCAAAACCAGTAGCCCTACTCATATGTCTATTCTAGCTAAAAGAGATTAGAGAAAAAGACTTAGTCTCTATTTTATCAGTCGTTCCTATATGCATCTGGCAGCTCTTAGGGGATAATCAGTTTCCCCTGGGTAGTTGGATAGTTTTCCCATTTCCACTGTTGTTTGGGCAGATCTATCATACAGCAACAAGGAAGTGAAAACACTTTAAAACTAGGAATGACACATTGGAAAGACAGGGAGCGAGGGATTCAGGGACACCACTGGTGTCTGGAACTATTTGTAACTTCTTTTGACTGACTACATTTCAAATGGATGGTGTCTGTCGAATTTAGTGCTGGACTGACAGCTCAGGAAGAAAGAATTCATCTCTTCATCCACTGATCAGGTATGAAATACAGAAGTGCAACCTTTTCCCCACCCTCCCGCACTGTCCCACCAATATTCCTCCATCTGACCAGAAGCTACGGAGCCTGATCCTCCACCCTCCTCCACCGTGTGCAGTCATCTACCTCAATGCAAAGTGGGTTTTCAATGTGACTGTACAGGAATGCTAGTGTTTGATCCCCACACTGCTCGCACCATGTACTGGTATAAATGACTGTACAAGGAGGAGTGCAACAAAGAATCAGGCTCCTGAAGCACAGGGCTGGAAGGGGGTAGCTCAGTCTCTGTGGCCTAGTCAGTCCTTGGCATCTCTGCTGATGACAAGGGGGCCAATGGTGCCAGGGGTGGGGGGTGTCTTTCCTGATGTGGACATTTGTCCACTGAGAACTGGACAGGAAATCACCAGTTCATTTCACATAAGCCATAAAAGAGCTGCCGGCTGGTAATGAATTTCGGTCACCACCAAACTGGGTAGACTGGGGTGTTAAAGGACAATAGAAAATAATGTTCAAAGCTTTTCTGACCTGTCCTGCATCACCGTGAACAGGCAAACATTACCTCTTTGCTGGGGAGGGTGACTCCTGAGAAGATGCCCCCACCACAAGAGGGAAAGGCAGCAGAGCAGAGCCAAGGTGAGCAGGCGGAGGAGGAACCGCGTCTTGGGCATCTCTGAGCTGCCCCAGCAGGAGCTGACAACGACAGCAAAGAGCAGGCATGTGCCCGACCTAAAGGCAAGAGAATATTTCTCTGTGTGTTTACTCAGGAGCAGGGTTAAAGTACTGTTTGTCCAACAGGGCAGCTCACAGATAGCCATCCCCAGTGTTAGAGAAACCTCTGGGGGGAAACAATTCCCACAGGAAGGTTACACAGTGGAGTTTCCTACCCATGTCTACCTGTAGCCGGCTGCTGTCTCTTGTCTTCTATGTAGGCTGTAAACTCTTTGCCCCCGGATTGTCTTTTTGCTCTGTTTGTACATTGCCTAACACAGTGGGGTCCTGGTCTCTGACTAGGGCTCCTAAGCACTCTGGTAATAAAAATAATGAATAATAATATTAGCAGATGTATTGCCATCAGACCAAGGAAGTGACCTCGTAATTCCTAAGGGAAGTTGAGGGTCTGACTGGCGAGGGGGGCCCTGCCTGGTCCCCCATATGGGATTATTCTGAGACACTCTGCTCAATAGCTTTTGTTTTGTTTTTCACTTAGTGATGTTATCGTTATTTGTCCTATTGTGGCATCTAGAGTGGCGGTTCTCAACCAGAATTCTCCAGGATTCTCCTTACCCTCTGAGGGTAGAACAAGAAGCAATGGGTTTAAATTGCAGCAAGGGCGGTATAGGTTGAACATTAAGAAAAACTTCTTAACTGTCAGGGTGGTTAAGCACTGGAATAAATTGCCTAGGGAGGTTGAGGAAACTCTGTCATGGGAGATTATTAAGAGCAGGTTGGACAAACATCTGTCAGAGATGGTCTAGATAATACTTAGTCCTGCCATGAGTGCAGGGGACTGGACTAGATGTCCTCTCGAGGTCCCTTCCAGTCCTATGATTCTGTGATTCTATGATTAGCTCTGGCCCAATTTGATGGTGCCTAATGAATCTTTATGTTAACAAAGGCTGTAAAATCAGAATTGTTTAACCTTCTCTTAATGCTGAGACGTGCTCCTCGCCAGGGGCTTCCATCCATGGCATACAGCCCTGCAGCCATGTCGCCTCCTGGGAGAGGCCCAGCCATGCTGGCAAGTTTTCAGCTCAGGGAGGCACTCTTCCATGGGAAGGAATTAGTTGCAGCTTAGCTTAGTTAGCCTCTGTACCCAATGAGTCCATGCTACTTAAAGACAGGAAAAAAGGGCTACTTTCTAACAGCCAGGGAAGGGAGGGAGGGAGCTCTAGACTGATAGCAAAACATCCTTTGTATTGATTAGTGTGCATGGGTTGTGTGGCTGTTATGGAATTAAGCAGCTTGGTAGCAAGTCTGTGGGAGGGATTTTGTGTGTGTGTGTGTGTGTACAAGTGTTTTGTTACACAAGAACCTCATAGAAATATGAAGCTGAAAGCCCATAGGGCATTTTGCTTGCCCTGGTCTCCTGTGAAGGAATGGTGAACATTCATGATAGCTGCACAGAACCTGCACCGAACCTTCCCTATCTTGGCTCTTATAAGTTTCCTTGTAATTTCTACAGGCAGTTAAGCTCTATATTTCCACCAGAGGGGGCTCCAGACATGAGAAATCATTGCAGATTCTTCTGTGTGCCTGCTGGAGAACAGAGAACAGAATGTGGTTATTTATAACACAGCCCCTTTCCTGCTGCAATATAAATAAATGTGTAGGTTAGATGCTGTTGTAGTAATGGCGGTGGGTGTAGGAGCCAGCTGGGTCTCAATGAGCTCATGGGGTTCAGATGGTAATCTCATGCACTTGCTGAGAAATGTCATTGGCAACATTCTTTCGTGACAGTATGTTAGTGCTACAGAGGAAGCCAGGCAGTGAGCACCCCTTAATGTCAGGGCCTCATTTTTAAGGCAAGGACTGAGCATCCCTGCCCATACAGTACAGCTCATCACCCCTGTGCATGCCCCCGGCACTTGCACTGACAAATTCAACAGAGGACAGTGCTGAAGAGGCCAGAGTCACAGGTGAACTTTCAGCAGGGCATGCAGGGAAGCAGTGGGCTAATATTATACCCACTGCTCACAGACATGCAGTTTGAATAGCACCTGGGTTTGGACCTCAAAGGGACTAGATTACCCAGGCGGCAGCAGTGTGGGCTCCTTTGCTTGCTTTCTAGTGGAGGACAGGCATGGAACTTTGCATCCAGTTGCAAAGCCATGGTAAGGAATAAAACCTTCAGTGTACAGCAAGAGAACGATCCAGTCCTGAAGGTAACAGAAACAAACTATTTTCTCCATGCTGCAGAAGAGGATGAGGCCTGGAATCAAATGAAGGGGAAATAACAATATCAAGCACATTTCCTCCATAGAGCTTGAAGCAATTTACAAGAGAGGTCACTATAGTTATCCCCATTTTACAGGTGGGGAAAGTGAGGCACAGAATAGTGAAGTGATGTGCCCAAAGTCACTCAGCAGGTCAGTTTCAGAGCCAGCAATAGAGCCCAGGTGTCCTGAGTCCCAGCCCAGTGTGCTATCCTGTAGGCTACATAACACCTCTTGTTAATCAGTAGCAAACGTTTAATAAATAGACGGGCCAGAAGAGCGTGAGGAGAATTCCCTCTATTATGCATTTGTCACTGGAACCTGGATGGCACCTCCGCTTTTATTATAAAAATGCTCTCATATTACAGGCCTAACCCAAACTCTTCCATTCCAAGCAGGGTTACAATTGAGCTGCTGCTATGAAACAGGGTAATATATTTTTTATCAGGGCTGACCAGGGTAAAGTCATAAGATAAAAGTGAAGAGACAGTCTCTGGCTGAAAAATAAGTATATTCCACCTTTGTTCATTCATTTCAAGAAAGCGATGTATATAAAACGTTGGCAGCCTAAATCGAAACACGAGAAACAAACAAACTATATCTACTGTGTATTCCAGGCTTGATGTACAGTGAAAAAGCCCCAAAGAGATGATAAGCAGCATTATGCTGTGAATCAAAAGAGCTGACTGAGTTCAGTGAGGGACTTTATTGTTTCTGCTGAGTAAATGTCTCGGCTCTCACCAACAGGATTACGACACAAATTCAGATTCATGTTTGTTAATCTAGCTCAATAAAAGTATTTCAAAAAGCTCTGTTTGATTCAGCAAAACCCTGCCAGTAGTTTTGCACGATGGCCACTAGAGGTTGCCAATAGGTTGAACCTAAATGCGGATGGGAGGTTTTTGTGTGTGTTTTCTGCTGGCAGGTGCTGGGGCAGTGAGGAGCAGCTATTGTGTGACAGTTAGATGCTGGCAATAGCACTCTGCCAACCTGATCCTTCTGCCTCTCAGATGGACTTGAACAATACGATCTTACCGCTAAACAACCCTGTCCTCATACAGACCAGTAACATGGAGACACAGGGCTCAAGCCCCAGCCATGCCTGAGCTGAAGAACTAACAGCCACCAAAGAGATGACTTTTACCAATATCAATGCTTTTCTTCCTGCCCTGCTCTTGGGTCTGGCCAGTGGCTGACCTAGCCCCTGCAACAGTTTGAACAGCCCAAGGGTTGCTCTAACATCTGCTGGTTAGCAATGCTCTGCTTCCCAGGAGCTATAAGGCCAATGAGTGAATCGTTGGAGCACCGTGTGCTCCAGTCCTGTCCCCTCTCATGGCTTGTGAATATGCTGGACTAGCAGAGCTAGACTACATGGCCTTGTAGGTCTTTTCCATCACGGGTCCCTGTGATTTACCAGTGATGCCCACAGACAGATTCTGCAAGTCTGGCACCGGTTTCACGGCATCTGTTTCTGGCAGCAAGCGTGCTGGGGACAGCAAACTCTTGGCACATGAGGGTTCAGATTATGGTGTTCGAAATGAATGCTTCTGAAGTCTGGCTGGTTTGCAGCAAAGGGGGGAGTTGACCTCTGTGCTGAGGCTGATATGCACCAGCACAGCCAGTGCAAATAGGGACAGTAATGCTAACCGCCCACTCCCAGGGACAAGTGCAGAGCCCGCCTCAGGAGCCTACAGTGCCTGGGGCACCCTACAGTAGGCTAGGGTCATGTAGGGAGCAGGCTGGGGCAAGGAAGTCGCGTGGCCGGGGCAATCCGGCACCCTGGCAGTTTACCACTCATGCAAGGCTCATAGGGGCTATTCCAGCTAAGTGTACAAGTTAGGACAGCTCTGATCCACACCAGGGGAAGAACTGCCCCTTCCCCCCACTGAGAAGCCCTTGAATAGTGGAGGTGCAAGTCACCACCTCCAGGTCCCAGTGCTGGCCTTAGCGCTGGGGCAGGGATGAATTTCAAGGCCCCTCAAAAAGTGATTAACAGGACAACGTGGTGTCACTACCTAGGTCAGGGGCTTGGGTCCCACCCAGGCCAATGCGACCTGAAGGGTGTTCCCATCTGAATCTCTTCAGTGGCCTGTATAAAATGAGCCTGATGGTCCACGTAAACAGCATCATTCCCACAACAGGCCTCCTGGTTTGTTGACTGAGCACAGCGGCCATGGACTGAGTGGGGCCTGGAGACTGCATGAGCACCCCTTGAGGTGGACCCTCCAGGACACAGTTGAGATGCACTGTGAGGTCAGCATGGGGGAAAACTCGCATAGCGGCTCCCCTCTCTCCCCCCAAAACTTCCAAATAGATGACTAGAGGACTCCAGGCGTAAAGTGTGTCCATGCAGCATCCACTGCCAGCATTTAACTCAGCCAAGAAAGGACAATGTACACACACACTGTGGTTCATTGCAAACATACAATGGTTGATACTGGATAGTGCATCCGGGATTTAGCTTACAATGCACCTCATTAAGGGCTACATCCTGTACCCCTGACTTAGGCAAAACTCCCAATGAAATGCATGTGATAACACTACTTCCCTACCTGAAAAGAAAAAGCCGCAGCAGCTTCGCCTGAGAGAGGACTGTCAGATTTGGCCCCAAAGATGCCTACATGGTAACTATTTGGGCTAGATTCTGTTTTGCTCATAGGCATCTAACCCCATTCCAAGATATTTTTGTGTGTCAATGACCACCCTCATTTTTGGTCCCAAGAGTTCCTCCTACACATCAAGATTTTTTTCAAAGCTTTGTTGTTTGGGACTGTGACCTTAATCAAAGAATATGCAAATCCTGGGCTATTGTTCTGCACTGTGTATAACAGACAAAGGACACCGGAATCCTCCTTAAAATGGCTTTTGTGGCTTGTGGGTGGGTGGAGGAGGGCAGAGTGTGTTGGTGTCTGTTTATGGGAATGTGAGCTTTGTTATGTGATGGCAAATACCATCCAATTCATCATGGGATATTTTTACCCTGCTGCCTGAAGGAGGAGCAGATCGGAAACCTATTTTTTCTCCTGTTTCTTTTTGGGAGGCCAGCACTTGGAAACCGGGATTTGAGATCTAATTGTTGAATGCTCTAGAGCAGAAAATGCTGCCAAGTTCTTCGTATCATCAGTCACTCCAAAGAAATGGCAATATATAAATAGCCCTCTTCCAAGAGTGGCATTCTAAATGGGAAGAATCTTTTTCCGTATCAAGAAAGGATACAGTCTGGTACCAAAATTCCTGGGTTCTCTACTGCCTGGCTCCACCAAATGGGGGCGGAGCCCTTTAATGAAGCGTGGCACTATGGGCAAAACTCAGGGGACTTTGGGAAGCTACTTTGTTTCTGAGAGAGTTAGCCAGGCTGCAGTGCTGAGCAATTAGTCCGTTCTTTGAGCTCCTTTCTCTGTGCTTATTTCCAGCACCAAAAGTAGCAGGTGGAGACGTGGACACTTGTCCACTAGCACCTGGCCTGATGCCGCCAAGCTCATTTCACTCAGGGGCCATCAGAACGGTGTCTGGGGGCAAGGCCTTTAGCCCAATATCATTTTGTTTTTAAGAGACCCGCAGCATGGTTGGTCCAAGTCACAAATATGTCTTCCACCTAAGCCCAGTGCCTTATGCAGTCTCAGGGCAACCTTGGGCAATAGTATAGCTAGATGAATCATCTCCCTGGGGCAGAAATGGTTACATAAGAGGGGAAAGGAAAGACATTTCACATTTCATTCAAGGAGTAAAACAGGTAGGACAATGTTTAAAAGGGTTGTACAACTCAGACACTTCCTGTTTTCCTCCGGCCAGGAGCTGTGATTGTCACTTCTTATTCAGCGTCTCATCCTGGGCGGAAGACAATATCAGGTTGTATGAGGGCAGCAGGATGTTTATATGGCAGACTGAGTCAAGGTGCTGCTTTTAATACTCCCAGGAACAGAGTCGGGGAGGGTGGGGGGAAGCGTTCAGTAAAGCTTTTTAAAAAAGGGCCATGAACACTCAAGATTCTTGACGATTGCCATGCAGGCCGGCTGGCTTCTTGCCAGCTCAGAATGTCATTTTCTAAGGCTATTATAAACGGATTTGACAAGATGCTGGGAACTACTGGTAATTTAATGTGGATTCATACCATTAGTGACGCTACATTGAGAGGCTTTGCTTAATTACGATGTAAGCCGTTAAACACATCCACTCAGATAGACTGCATTAACATTAATACTTAATGGTGATAAACATAATCAGCTGAGACTCAGCCACATGAGACACCCCCCCCCCGCATTGCATTTCTATTCATGTCATGCCCCCCCTCATCTCCCATTTTAGGAGTTATGAATCTGCAACGTACGTTAGAACAAAACCGGGTACCCAATGGGGCTTATTCTCATTGGTTACCAGTTGGCTCACAGCCTCGACTATCAGGGAAGATAAAGAAATGCAGTTCTTGTAAGTGAGGCATATTGTAACAGCAGAGGAACAAATTGGACATGGTTGGCTAAATTCAGGCCTCGTGTGCGAGTTCTCAGCTCCCACTGTCGTCTGTTGGGAGTTGGAAATTGGTCCAAAATATCAATGCTTCAGAATGTGCTCTAAGTAGGTTTATTGCATGAATGTTACAATACATAGGGCCTGGTTCACCTCCCATTTACACTGGTGTAATCCATTCACTTCAGCAGTTTTAATCCTGATTTACTCTGGGGCAGAATAAGACCCATAATGATAGGTGGAGCTGGTTAGTGCCATCTAATATTAAGGTTGCCAGATACTTCCCATTGTAAGACCCTGCCTTCAGCCATTTATAACTTTGCCACACTGGGATTGGCTGGACAAGGAGACTGGGACTGAGAACCGAGTGGGGCACGGGGAAGGAGGTGATGGGGAGTGGAGACTGAGCTGACAAAGAGTTGGTGTACAGGGCAAGAACTGGGACTGGCTGGGCAAGGAGACTGGGACAGGAAGCTGCGACAGGAGCCTGGTAGGGAGATTGTAACTGGGAAACAGTGGGGATGGGGAACATGGGCATTGGGGGGCATGAGTGGAGGCCTGGGATGGGGAAATAGATTGTATTAGGAGCTCGGAGGAGGGAACTAGCACTGTCTGGGCCAGGAAACTGGTGACAGTGGGCTGGGGAGCTCAGGTGGAGGGAACTGGGAATATCAGCAAATATCTGTGAAACCCACTGGCAGAGTGGCTCATACCCTGCTAATGCTGGTTTACATACAGGATGACAACCTACTACAGCTCATTAAGTGAGCACTTGTCCATCTTGTGCACTGATTGAGTCCCAGTCCTGTTTATGTATGTGATCATGTAATTATTAAAGACAGTATCATAAGGCATACGCACAAGGGGTGAATCAAAGTTGCTTGGACAACCTTCATTGTGGCATTTCCTAACTTTGATTGCTTGACTTTGCAGCCTTAATAATGGGGGGTTTTGAACACCGTTTTTGTGCACGTGTGATATTTGTTTGAATTGACTCCTACCTGGCTGTATTTCCCAACTACTTTGCGTCTTCCCATTGGGTTCTCCTGTCAGACCCCCTGCATAGAGTTGCTGTGCACTATTTCAAAGCTGCCACCTTCCCCCACAGAGAAGGGGCTCATCCTTCTTTCTTATGAGACATGAACCTGAGCTCCTGGCTGCTTGTGGTTATTAAAGAGGATTATTAGTGTGGCCATGTAGGTGGTTGACTGTACGACTGTATTACTTGTAAGACGTGCTGGGCACAGGCACACAGGAAGCCACAAGTGCTTGCACACACAGACTAGGTGCTGTGAATTTCTGGATGCTTAATTCTGAAAATCTAGCTCTCTGCCTCTCCTTGCTCATCTATTTTTAATGGGAAGGAAAAGTCTGCTCCTGTGCTGGCCATTAGTTTACCTCCTCCTTTAGGCTGTGGTTATCTACTGACCTGACATTTTCTGATCCATGAAGATCTGGAATAGGGTAGGTGGTAAATGATTAGTTTAGGTCTCCACACACTTATCTCTCTCAGACTCGGCTCATTTCCAAACTACCATCCTATTTTGGACTTAGATAATTACAGGCTAGATCCATGGAGCTAACTATGAAATAACCCTTTACACCTAATAATCAGCACAATAACTCAGATTTATGACACAATATGTCTGAGTCCCACCTTGTCACCTTAGCCTTATATTGTGTGTGTGTGTGTGTGTGGGGGGGGGATTTGGGAGTGACCCAATTAATTGGTAATCCCCCCCTGTGGAACTCCCATTGAAGTCAATGGGAATTCTTCATACAAACTGATGGCAGGATCAGGCCCTCTGTTTTTCATCTGAGGCAATGCTGGCTGGATTGAGGCTCTTGCAGAGCAGAGAAGGTTTAAATCAAAGAGCTCTCAGAGCTTGCTAGAAAAGAAAGTGAAAATGAAGTGAAGGGAGAGGAAACGTCAAACTTCAAGCATCTGCTGGCGGAGTCAGGGCCTGATCTCTCTCTTGTGATCCATGCACCAAAGTGAAGTGGAGGTTCAGTTTGTGTAAAGGTGTGCAAGGCTGGTTGATGTGCTTCCCTAAACTACCACCAGTGCAGCATTTATACAGACTGAGTCTCACAGGTCCAGGACCATACAGCCTCATATTTCGTGTTTCTGCTCTGCCACAGGCTTCCTGTGTGATCTTTGGTAAATTCCTTAGGGTTTGACTAGATGAATTGACAGTTTGTGGTAAACTGGAGTGTAAATCCACCTTGCGCTAGTCTGCTGCATACTCACTGTCTGTGTGGACCCTGCTACCAGGCACTAAAAATTCCCTAGTGTGCATTGACCTCCATTGCTTTGGGACGGCAGTAGATCAAAGTGCACTAGGGAACTGTGGGCAGCAGAGTCCACACAGATATTTCATGCGCGGCAGGCTAGTGTGCGGTCGATTTATACTCCAGCATGCTGTGCACTTTGTCTAGAGAAGCCCTCACTCTCTCTGTGCTGCAACGTCCCACCTGTGAAACGGGGATAACAACACAACCTTTCTCCCACTCTTGGTCTGCCTTGTCTGTTTAGATTGTAAGTTCTTCAGGGCTGTCCCTGTCTCTTACCATGTGTATGTACAGTGCCTAGTACAATGGGGCTCTGAGCTTGGTGGAGGCTTCTAATTTTCTACTGTCATATAAATAATAGTTAAATAATAGTAATGATCTTTCCAGCACTTGTGTGAAACAGTCATCCCAAAATTGTGACAGTGAAAAATGCAACGCACCCCTCTTACCATCACATAGGTCCTATTAGTAGACATGCATTTTGCTGCCCAGTGAATTTCGGAACAGAAATTGTAGAGTTAACCAGACTCAGAGAGTTGCTGTGCGTGGCTGATTCTTTCCCTACATGGCACCGCCATTTGGTTTTTCCCAGGCCCTGACCTTTCTGTCAGGGCAGTGAGCAGCTGTTTGAATGAAAGTTGTGTTGTTCCGATCGTGCTTGGCCGCAGCTGAAAGTACGTCCTGAAGGGCCTGAGTCAGCGCTTTGTGACTGCGGCTGTTACCCGTGTATGTCACTGCAGAGCTGGGTCAAGACAGAACACATTCTGCCTTTGCTATTGCTTTTCCCTGGCCTTTGGCCACAGTCAAGTAAAGGCAGAGATGCAACCTAACTGGATCTGAAGTGGGAAAAGAGAAAGAGAGGCAGCCGAGTGGCTCAGGATAGCAGTCGATCAAAGGCTCTCATCTCTCACTGAGACGCACTCCGCTGTAAATCAGAACACAGCTCAGAGAAACACAGTTCTGGTGACAAGGGCCTGGTTCAGTGAGCTGACTGCTAACTCCACCGAGTGTTCATAGAAACGGGGGTGCGCAGTGGACAGGATTGTCTTCAACCTACCCAGTATGGTGTTGTTCTGATCTCTTCCCTCCCTCGCCATCTTCTCTGGCTGGAAGTACCATGTGTCCCCTACCCTCTGGCTAGGAGCACTGCCCCTCCATTGGCTAATGGTAACAACCTTCTAGTCTGGAGAAGTGTTCCTCCTTCTGCCTTCTAGTTAACAGTTTTCAGAGTAGCAGCCGTGTTAGTCTGTATTCGCAAAAAGAAAAGGAGTACTTGTGGCACCTTAGAGACTAACCAATTTATTTGCATCCGATGAAGTGAGCTGTAGCTCACGAAAGCTTATACTCAAATAAATTGGTTAGTCTCTAAGGTGCCACAAGTACTCCTTTTCTTTTTTCTAGTTAACAGTATCAGCCTTTCTCTGAGTAGATGCCCTTTCCTGTCTAGCAGCATCCACCTCCCCTTTGGCTTGAAATACTAGATGATAGTTAAACCCACTGGGTCAAGTTCTGCTCTCATTTATAATGGCCCAAATCTGGTGTAACTTCCCTGACTTTATGGAGGTACTTTCCATTTACACCATGGTAAACTGAAAGCAGAATTTGGCCCACTGTTTCCAGTAGCGAGCGAGTGAAAGGCTGCTTTTCCACAAGATACTGAGTCCAATTCTGATCCCACTTATGCTGGTATAAAACTGGGGTGAGCACTGAATCAGGCCCATTGTCTCTTCAGTTTGACACTAGGAAGTAACTTTTGGCAACCAGGAGCCTGATGCATGGAATTGTAATAGTGCATGAAAGATGGGCATTTCCACACATTGGACTGCGGCTCAGTGTACGCAAGGGGCTGAATTCACTGATTTAAAGCTGGAGTAAAGTTATTGACTCTCCTGTGGTTATTCCAGATTTACCACGATGTAGCTAAGATTTACCCAAGGGAATCAGCAATAAAAAAGAGCCCCAGGTACCTCAGTGTCAGCTGCAGCCAGAGTTTTGTTTTATTTATTCAATTTTCAAGGAGAAAAGAATCTGGGAGTCTGAAACATTGTCGTCGGAACATCCTGGCCAAGCTCCTGCTCTTACTGAACGAATGCAGCACAAGGGGAAAAAACGCAAGGACAGTTCTGCCAAAATTCTCATGGAACATCACAGAGCGCAAAGTCTCCCTTTGGGCCGGATTCAAAGCCCGGTGAAGTCAGTGAAAAGACTCCCATTGCCTTCAGTGGGCTTTGGATCAGGCCCTAATTCAGTTAATAAGACCAAGTGTAGACAGCATTTACAGTAAATCAGAGAAGCATGGGATTGATCTTAACTGCCACTCGTGATCCTGCCTCCCTCTCTGCTGGGGGTGAATCACTCTACAGTAGATCAGTTTTTTCATTCTCACTCTGCCAGCTGCAGTGGAAGTGGCCACCTATGCCCAGGACCACTGTGGTGCACAAGCAAAAACTGCATGTGCACCCACACTTGGAATTGCCTTGTTGCAAATCCCCTTTTTTTGTGCCTGGCTGCCCAGTGCACGGACATTTTTGTGGGCACATGGAGGGTGCAGCTGAGGCTGGTGGAAAATTTGGCTCTGATAATTTCTTCTACAAGAATTATTTTGCACTGATCCCTCCATTTGTAGATAGGAAGCAGACCAGGGGTTTTCCTAGATGCTGCATTTTAAATTACTACTACATCTTTCAAAAGACGACAAACGTGCAATTTGACTACAATAAATATGGCACAATCTCTCTGTCATTGTAAATAGGCATTGTGTGACCCCAAAAACCCTGAGAGGAGAGGTATTCTTGCTGTGAAGGCTCTGGATTAGGACACAGAATAGCTGCTTTTAATTCCCAGGTATGTCACAGTCTTCCTCGGTGACCTTGGGGTAGTTCACTTAACCCCTCTGTGCTTCACTTTTCCCTTTGAAAAATGGGGCTAATGCTACTGCTTTTGTCTTGTCTATTTTGACTATAAACTCCCCATTCCAGGGACTCTCTCTTCTTATCTGTACATTGCTTAACACAGCGGGGGCTTTCTCAGCAAGCAGTTCTCAGCTGTGGAATTGTTCTAGCCAAGCTGGGGGTGTTCCCCTTCAGGGCATACCACAAGGCCCTAGTCAGTCTTGAGGGAGCGGTGTGAATGAGATGAGTTCTTTTTTAAGTAGATATTTATCACTTTTTGGTGATACTGTTGTGTGACTGTCCAAATGCCCAGAGATGGTGGATGGCTGCATATTTTACAGATCAAATAGGTACTAGATCGAGTCAGTGATGAGCCCTTGCACCTTCTCTACATCTACCTTCCAGCCAGGTTCTGAGTAATTTGGATAAATAATGTTTTCGGGAAAACTAGAGTCTTTGATCTCTGCCACTTACCATACCAGAAATGGAAGGGGGAACAGGATTTAATGGCTGTTTGTTTTTCTTTTTTTCTAGACAATAACCTGGTAGTTAGGCCCGGGTTGTTTACATTGGGATCAGGCTGTACAGTGTCCTGTGAAAGGAAAATGACACATCTACCTCTGTTTGGATGAGAACTGTAAGAAAAACAGAGTTGGCCAAAGGCAGCCCTGATGTAACTGTGTTGATCTCAGTGGAGAGACACCAGGGATGAATTTGATTGGATGTACATTTCAGCACAGGTGCAGGCTTTCTCCAGGCCCCAGGGGTGCTCAACCCCCCGCTCCGCCCACACCCACTCCCTATCCCCAAGCCCACCTCCCGCCCCACCATTTCCTACTCCAGCTCCACCCCAGGCCCCGTCTCCACCCCACCCTTTCCTCCAAGCCCCCACCCAGCCCCACCTCTTCCCACCCCCACCCCACCTCTTCCCACCCAGTTCCGCCCCTCCTCTGAGCGCACCCCTCGCTCCTCCCCCCACCGCACCTCCTGCATGCAGCGAAACAGTTGATCGTGGTGGGTGGGAGACACTGGGAGGAAGGGGGAGGAGTTAATTGGCGGGATCGCCAGTGGATGGGAGGCGTTGGGTGGGAGGGAGGGAGCTGGCTGCTGGGGGGTGCTAAGCACCCACTAATTTTTTTCTGTGGGTGCTCCAGCCCTGGAGTGCCCACGGAGCCGGTGCCTATGCCTTTCAGGCCTGAACCCCCATTAAGTGCCAAGCCCGAGATGACAACGAATAAGAGGAGAGCCATGAAACCTTGTTTTTCCCCGTTAGCAACGTTAGGTTATTGGGGCAAACATGCAGGAAAGGTAGAGTTTGACCACAAGCCTGCATAGGATCATCTGAGCTTTGACATCACCCACTTTCCACCTCCTTCCCCCTTCTGAGTGCATGTTTTTGTGGGATGAAAGTCCCCTGAATACATCCAAGGAAATCTGGAGGCTCTGAGTCTAGTGGAAAAACAATGTAACCCAACCTGCCATCATCAATCTCAGTGATGCCAAGAAGTCACCCTTTCCCCTTCCTCCCCTCCCAGTAAATGACATTGTTTCAGAACACACTGACAGTAAACCAAAAACCAATACCTGTTTCCCATGCTATTCCAGGGACCCATCAGCAACAAGAATGGAGCAGACAGGCAGAAAGACAGGGCAGTGTGACCCACACAAGTTTATATCACACGTCTCTAATATCAGGCGGTTGCAATGTCTCATCTTCTGCTCTTTCAGGATCTCAAGATCAACTTTACTTGAATCACTGAAGCACCTAAACATCATCAAGAGACATGGGCTTAACCTGGAAAATTCACTTCTGGATCCAGAACTGAGTACCCCCAATGCTCAAAGGTGTTTTGATCTTCGGTTTTGGTCTGATCCATCAGAGAGATAAGGTCCAGCAGTGAATTTTAGAGCTAGACCCAGCCTGAGTTCCAAAGTTCAGAGTTATTAGGCCTTGGATCAGTTAGTCCACACAATCTGCAATATTTATCTAACTGCCAACAACACTATCTGAAAAGTCAGCTTGTTGCTTATTCTTTGTGTCCCTCAGTTTGGTTCAATTAATTTTCTTTTTCTTTGCACATTAGTAGGTGCATCTATTATCCTTTTATATTGTGGTACCACTGGGCCCTGGGTCTTCGTGTTGGATGTAATCCCATTTTACTGCTCCTTCTATCTTCCCCCCACCTGTTTTTCTCCATTCATCCCTCTGTAAATAAATATTTCCTTTCGTATATTCATCCTACTATTCATTGTGTGTGTGTGTCTTTGATCCTGGGGGTCTGGCACAGGTACCCCGGGGTCAGAAGGGAGTTTCCCTGCTGCATTCCTGTGCGTACCTTTTCTTGGCCAGAAGCCCCACTCCATCTTAGCCACAAGGTCGCTACAGTTTCCCTTGAAAACAAAAGCTGGGTTGTTTTGTTCGTGAACCTCCCCCCTCCCCCCCACACATTTCATTTAAATCAGACATTTCCTGTGGAAACTGACCCCCCCAAAAGCCATTTTTGGCTGAAAAAAGTTGTGAATGAAAAATCTCAACCCACCCTAATTGCCTCTCCTGTGCTATTGTGCAGTTTAAAAGCTGCTGCTGCAGTCAGCCTCAAAGATGGCTCATTTCAGAGGTGGGTGAAGAGATGTGCATATGCTCTGTGTGTGTGTAAACTCTGATTAACCAGTGTGAGGACCATTTTTGGGAGCTTTGGATGTAAGGAACTATATATATATATATATATATATCAGTCACTATCATTTATCTATCTAGTTTAGTTGACAGAGACTCGGCTCATCACAAATTTTCGCATCCCAAAGCTGCCTCCAGGTCCTTGCTGCGTAGAAGGGTGTTGCTACCATAGTAAACAGTGCACTACTGTAAGGGGAATATATAATGGCTCCCTTTGTCCTCTCTCATTCATGATATTGCTCTTCTTTCCATGCCGCTTGCTACACTTAAACCAGCTTGTCACTTCCCTATGCCCAGTGTTCACCCTCTCTTACTCCCATCCCCCTTCCCCCCCCCTCGAATCCCGCATGGTCTATGGAGGCTTTGTCTATGCCACTCTTTTCACTCACAAGGACCCTAGATTTTTCCCATGCTGTCACTGAAATCTCCTGGCATTGTATTTGCCTCAATAAAGACTGATCTTTGTGGCGGGGGCTTTTCTCTGTGTGTACCATGGAAAGCGATGTGTGTGTATTTATGATGCTAAACAATAATAATATGTTGCATTATCTATTCAGAGACACAATTGCTGCATCCTCCCTCATGGCGGCGCCGCCGATACAACCTGTGAACAGACCTGGTGATGGGGGATAATTAGCCTTATTACATTCTGTAGTTATTTATCCTGGGATTTTCGAGGCATCTAAGGGAGTGAGGTAACCAACCCAGCTCACATTGAATTCCAGTGGGAGATGAGTATATAGCTCCCAGACGGTCTTTGAAAATCCCAATTTCAGTGGAGATGAGCCTGAATCCAAGCCCTAGATCTGAACACCCTGCACAGACCAAGGGCAGCATTTTTAAAAGCACCCAAATGACCTAGGAGCTTACGTTTAATTTCAAAAGTAACTTAGGCACTTAGGAGCCCAAGTCCTATTTTGTCATTTAGGTGCTTTTGGAAATTGTACCCCAAATTTTGAAGGCTGATCCTATTTTTAGGTTTGAAAATAAAAGGGGAAGCACTCCCCTCTTCCTTGTCCCTATCAGACTGCCTTTATTGAGCTCCATTTTGGTGTCATAGTAGGTGAGTCAGCCTTGCTAGATCTATCAATACAAGTTCATGACCTGTTACTATATTATGGGATTGCAGGGGATCTGCCTAGAAAACTCATAATAGAAACCAACCTAGTTTTGTGACTGGCATAACAAGAACAGACATTAAAACGCAGTGATAACATGTTTGGAGGATCAAAGTCTTATTTTTTTACTGTCAGATTTGACAGCACCATGTCACTGTTGGTATTTCGGAGTTTCCATTTACTTGGTCTCATTGCTAGAATAAAATCTTTTAATTTTGGTAGCAAGTGCTACTGATATATAAGGGGGATCTGGAAAATTACACACACACACACACAAAGATGCTACAGATTTAGTAGAGATAGGCCCCTAATGGGGAAGCTCAGCCCTGAAAATGGTTCTAACTGCAAACGGTCTCAAACTTTTAGGGTCTTTGGAGTCTGTTCTGGTTTGGCCAATTAACAGAGAATTGGTAAGTTTGGATCATCATGAAACTTTACAAAATGTCTTTCTGTCTTGCCACGCTCTATTGTGAACCCCAGAATTTTCTCCCAGAGGTAGTGGGCTAATGAAAGGCTGTTCTTATCTCTGTCTTCTCTCTCCCTCTTCCCAACATTCAAAACGGCAGGAACAAGATTTCTGGCATTGTCCTATGGAAACATTTTTACTGCATATCTTCCCACAAGGGACATTGTTTCTACAGCACAGTGCTTTCAACTCAGGTTTATTCCTGAGCCACTATACCTGATTCTCTTCTCACAGACGCTAATGTAGTGCTGTTGACTTCAGTGGACAGGCTCCTGATTTAATCCAGTGCAAGCTGGAGGAGAATCAGTGTTTGTGTATATGGGTGATCACTAATGTGAGCAGTAAGAGCAGGAGCAGGCCCTCTCATTGACTTCAGCAGAAGCAGGTTTGAGCCATCACTGCCTATGATGCATTTCAGCATTCACAGTTTAGCTGCAGCATATAAGAATCAAGAATGTTTTCTGCTTAAAACCAGACATATACCTTCCATTTCCCCAGGCAAAAAAACCAGCCCTTTCCCATTCATCTCCAGGAGCAGATGAGGAGGTTACTAGGGCTTGAGAGAAGTTTCCTTGTTAGAGGCTTGAGAAATGTATGACTTATTTCTGTGCTTTTCTGGCTCCTCTCCTTAGCTCTTAGACTGGCTATGACAATTACCTCACCGGTAACAGGGGCTGCAGGGAAATTCAAGCAGAAGAAATGCCCAGTAGTGAGCAGAGGCTTGTGAGTGAAAGATCCTTGATAGCAACAATCACTTGCAAATGTTTCTTTCTTATATTGTTAATTCTGATGTTATTAGTGGCTTTTCTATGTGGTTATCTGTTCAGCAAGGATCTGGACTGAGAACAGCTAACTTGTTTCACCCAAGCCACTGAAGAAGATAACAGCTTTCCATGCCTAACCACCTATATTGTGTGGTAGCTGGAGCTTTGAAATTGGGAGATCTTTGTTTCCTGTCCTGCATTTAAAACATTCTGTTTGCAGAGACAATAGCCACTTTCTTGTTTTATACCCCATCCTTGTCACCAGAATTCTTGTTATGTTTCTCCTTAGGAAGGGCAGCCATATGCTTTCCCTCCAGATAGCTCTCTTTTAGATTAAGAAAAACAACAGCACTAAAAAAACATCTTCATGTGAGAGAGCATAGTGTCTGGGTTTTCTTTGGAAGTGGCTGCCACAAATTGGAGGACAAAATGGCTGCTTTCTCTGTGCACAGACAGCGTGCTTAGAGTTTAAAGGTGGAGTACATCAAAAACAAAGGCATCACATTCCATAGCTACTATGTCCTTGTTTTCCATATGTGGTAATGGAGACTGTGCCTTTAAGGAAATTGAACATCACACTTCTGGGAATGTTCTAGAAATGGCAGTCATTGGACATCATGTCAAATGGCAGACTCAGGTACTTGCATACCTAGCAGAGTCTGGTATTTTTCCAGGGATCTTTGAATGGCATGGCAAGTGGTGTTTCCCACACCTGAAACTTCTCTCTTTGTGTTATTTACCTAATAAGCCACAGGTGATTTAGACAAGGAAGCTCCATTGTCTCTGATCCTTTTTGAAAATATCTAATCCTGGCTTCTCATCATGACCTGGTTCAGTGTTAAAAATGAAAATGGTTTTCTCAAGCCTGCTGAATGCCATCCTGTAAAGACTGCTGCGCAACTGGCTGAAGAGCTTGTGCCCCTTTCCAATTTATAAATCACACTGGTTTATAAATCTTTCAGATTTGTATATAGTGCTATAACCCAGAAACACTAACAGCAGATTAGATTAAACAGATGTAAGAACTGTGCTGGACGGGCCTTCCAGCCAGTAGGACTGCATAGGAGACCGATGAAATTGTGAGAGTCTGGGGCTGAACAATCTGGGCAGGGAGAGAATGCAGGAGACAGAAAGAGACCCTTATGATTAATGATGAAATCATACATGCAGGCAATAGTTGTGAGTTTAGCTGCATAAATAGCTAGGCGATAAATGAAACGGGACGACTGATTAATCTGTGGACTATCCTAAAATGCAATATGCAATAGATATTTTTTCCTAATGGAGCTCCTTTTGAAACCCTGACCAAAGTTTGGGCAACAATTCATACCCATGTGGGGGGAATCCAAGTTCAGGATCTTAATTTGGTATCAGATTTCTGCATCCAGATTTAAGATCCCAAGTTCTGCACCCAAATTTTGGATCCTATTATATCCACATTTTGGATCCAAGTGTGGTATCTGAGTTCTGGGGTTTCAGAGTAACAGCCGTGTTAGTCTGTATTCGCAAAAAGAAAAGGAGTACTTGTAGCACCTTAGAGACTAACCAATTTATTTGAGCATGAGCTTTCGTGAGCTACAGCTCACTTCATCAGATGTATCTTAGCACCTGAGTTCTGGGGCTAAATCTGAGAGTCAAGATTTGAATCTAAATTGAGCAGGACCCCAGTTCTGCTAACACACTAGGGTAACTTTTTGCTCTCACATGAAGTTACTCAGTGTGAAGTTACTCAGGCCCAGATCCACAAAGGTGCCTGGGCTCCTTACTGCCATTCATTTTAATTGAAGTTAGAAGCCCAAATACCTTTGTGAATCTGGGCCTCAGTGTCCACAGGCTTGTGGCCTAAATTTAGGTATCTAAGTTTGAGATCCAGACTTAAGATCTGAATTATGGATCTGAATTTGGGCTTCAAGTTCAATCTTTTGCTCCTCACCGTGACAAACCTGCCAGTGCTGCACAGAGGGAAACACTCAGCCCTGATGATGGGAGCCACGTATTGCTCTCCAGTGGATACATGGAATAGCATTGAGGGGCAGCACCCAGCTTGTGGGATTGTCCTGGCCTCACACATCCACTGAGGAGTCTGGGAGCAGTGGTGCAGGGGAATGGAAAGGGTGGGAAAGAAAGACAATGTTCCTCTGTGCTTATATTTCCTCCCCCATATTAATTACTGATATTGAAAAGCAGGATGCGCCCACTTGCAGCTCATGATTCTCTCTTTTCCCACACAAATACTTACCTGGGAGGAATGCAAAAACAAACCCTGCTACTAAAAATACTGCAGCCAATGGGAGTTAAGGGGAGAGATTTTCCAAAGCACAGATTGTTCCGGAAATTTGTAATCCCATTATAGTTACTTTTGGGGTAGTACTGCTTGTTATATTTAAGGAGATCATGAACAATGCAAGAAACAAATGCAATTCCATCCCCTCCTGAATACTGTCACCCTTCGGAGAGTCCATCAATAACCCTGCAACTGCCGGCTCCCCAAGCCAGACGGAGCAAAAACAGGATTTTCTTATCGGCACAACAGGAAATTCTATTTTTACTTGATGTTTGAATTAAAAATACAGGAGAAAGACGCAAGTGCGTGTGCTTGTGTCTAAGTGTTGTGCTAAAATTAAACCATTCTGCTTATTCCTGGTGCCATCCTCCATGAACAACCAGTGCTGCACTACAAGAAGAATTGAACTGTAAATTAACACTGCTATGGTATTTTGCCTTTCTGTAGTGCCTGTCCTCTGAGCATCTATTCGCAAAGTGCTTTATGAGAGTGAATTAATGAAACTACCCCATACCCCTGTGAGGAGGGGAAGTATCATTATTATCATCATCATAATCCCACCATTGGAGACAATGATGACTTTCTAAGCCCACCCAGACAGCCAGTGGCCAAGCTGGGAAAAAGAACCCAGGCCCATGTTGTAAGATGGTCTAGACCACCTTAGCTTACTATTTGTCAGTTGGCAGCTGATGACTACTGGTTCTTCTTGGAGATATTCTAGTGAGGCCAGGCTGTGATTTTAAAGGGAGGCTAAGGCTTGTCTAAAGCTGCAGGCTATGAGTTGTGTGCAAAGACTCTAGGGTTTTGATGCTCCAGGACAAGCTGGAAGATGTTTTCCTTTCCCGACCCCGCAAAATCATTCAGACAGTAAATAGCTGCTCAGCATTTCACTGTGCTAGGTGACCCCAATTCGGCCTGTTTAATTGAGTAATCCTGTGTACCGCAGTGCCAGTTTACTGAGTGCCAAAGAGATTTTGCTGGGGCAGGGACTATTGTGGAGCTTTAGGACACTGGGAATTATGCCGGGACTGGGTCAGAATTGGGGGGGGGAGTTATGGAAATGTTGGAGGGGAGGTTGCAAAGGTGGAAGTGGTGTTTGCCTCGGCTCTCCTTCCAAGGGTGGGTGTTAGTCATTAAGAATTGAATTGCCTCTGTGTTGTGGCATCAGTGTATTGTTTTGGATCTCCCTCCACTCTTTTAGAAAAAGTTCAGAAGGTTCTTGTGAATTTTTTCCGGGGGGGGGGGGGCATCGTTGACAGAGGCAAAGTATCTTGTATCTGCCCATTGTGGAAGGAGCTCAAGGTCTCATTGATCTTTTGACCAGAGTTACTTTTCGGTCACTGTTTCTGCAGCACCTGTTGTCTGTGGATGAGCCTGTCCCTTGGAAGCAACTGGCCTTTGCTTTTCTTCGGCAGGTGGGGGATTTCGGTTTTGATTGGGCTCTTTTTTGTTGGACCGGGGGTGCCTCAATTTTGAGGTGTTACTTAGTTTTTATCAAACTCCTTTTAATGCTTGGAGATTTTTGAAGTTGAGGCTTCAGGACAGGGGCCTGGATTTCCCAGGGCTGCTTGCTGCAACTCCTTGTTTATAACTCTACTGTGAGGATTGGTAGTCTTGATTCTAGGAGTCTTGTCTCTTTCCTTATGGCAGCAGGTGTAACAAAACTGATTTGTTTAATTGATTTTACTAATTTTACATGGGTCTCAGTGGCTAGCTTGGCTGTCAAGCTTGGTTTTCATTCCATTTGCAGGGTTTGTTGGTTTTTATCAGAAGTGGACTCAGCCCTTCCTAGGGGCAGTATTGCCAGGCTGGCCAGTTGCCTCCTTGAGCGAGCCATTCCTGAATATATTAATGTTTCTATCTTCTTGCCTGTTGCTCCTGCTGAGGATTGGGATGTTGACAAGCCTTGTAGCTTGCTTGCCCTTAATGGGTCTTCTTCATAGCTTAGGCCATAAGTCATTGTATATGCTTGTGGTAAAAGAGTCATCATTTTCAAATGCTTGTTGGTTATCCTGATATGATATGGAGGAGACAGCTGCTGGTGACAGACTCCATCCATCCAGGTGAACTGTACTGTGTCCCCATCCTGTGTTTGCCAGAAGCTGGGAATGGGTGATGGGATGGATCACTTGATGATTACCTGTTCCGTTCATTCCCTGTGGGGCACCTGGCATTGGCCACTGTCAGAAGACAGGATACTGGACTAGATGGACCTTTGGCCGTTCTTATGTTCTTATGTGTGCAAGCCTCTGATTGCAAAGAGGATGGGTGATCTCCAATAGAGAATTCTTCATGGAGCTATTGCCATGAATGTGTTTGTGCATCATCTGACTCCAGAGGTGTCGGTGTCATGTCCTTTTTGTGACATGGAGGAAACTGCTTTTCATATGTTTCTTTCTTGTTCCAGGTTACAGCCATGATTTATTTTATTTCAGGGTATTTTCCAGTTATTGTCCCTTCATTTTTCTCATACTGTGTTTATTTTTACTGTTAAATATAAGTTCACAAATAGATCAGTGGTGTGCCTTGCAAACTTTATTTGAGGCAAGCAAAGACGGACATTTTAAAGAGTAGATGATGTAAATTATTTGTTACTGAGGTTGCCGTTTTCTTCGGTTTTGTAGGTTTTTATTGGTTTTACACCTTCATGTGGAGTTTAGATATTTTACTCTTATAAGTGATTTGGATCAGTTTATTCAGCAGTAGGCTATTGGAAAGGCACTTCGTACTGTTTGGGATGGGCAATTGTTTTGGATTTGTAACTGATGTTCTTGTTTTTACTGGGTTGCTGTACTGATTTTATGAAAAGTGTTTTAAAAGTCAAAGTCTCTCTCTCTCTCTCTCTCTCACACCCAATGACTGTGTATTTATCCATAAGGGAACAGTCATTGGGCCAGAGATCCCATTCATGGATGACTAAACAGAGATAGAAAAGGAGTACTTGTGGCACCTTAGAGACTAACAAATTTATTTGAGCATAAGCTTTCATGAGCTACAGCTCACTTCATCAGACGCATCTGATGAAGTGAGCTGTAGCTCACGAAAGCTTATGCTCAAATAAATTGGTTAGTCTCTAAGGTGCCACAAGTCCTCCTTTTTCTTTTTTGTGGATACAGACTAACACGGCTGCTACTCTGAAACCTAAACAGAGATAGGTGTCTCCCTGCAGTGTGGACTTAAGCACCTATGTCCGAGAGGGGGGGGAGGCTAAGGACACACTCCTTTACTTGGGGTGTTGCAATGGTTATGGTAGGTGGCTGTCCCCCTAGGATGCTGGCTTTTGTGGACTGCATTCTAAGACAGGTATCTCTCTCCATGCTTTGCATAGGGAGCCTCAGCACCTAACCTGCCTTTCTGGAGTGCACTGTTGTTCCTGTGATTTTCTAGGCATTTACAATTTAGAGGCCGGGATACTCAGCGTTGCAACGACTAATTCCATTTATGAATCTGGGCCTTCCTTCTTTTGTGCCTGTCGCTGGCAGCAAAAGTTCTGCAGACTATATTAAGCCCTCAGTGACACTTGTGCGATTTCATTAGCACCTGGGGTTTGTTCAGGTGTAACTAGTGGTACTTAGTAGACAATTCTGTTGACCAGACAGAAGAACAAAGTGAACCCAGATCATTCTCTCTCATTTGTGCTGGCTCTGCAGGGCTATTAAGAGCAAAAAGCAGCTAAAACTTACTCATTAAAGTCAGTAGATGTGACTGATTACAGTCACCCAAGGGGCAAATATGTTGAATGACTTACAAGATGCCATTTGTACATAATCTCTTTTTAGAGATCCCTGCACAAATCACTTTAAAATGACTTTTGAATACAGAAGGCTTTTTAAAGGCATCTATGCGGGTTGTTTGTGGTAAAACAGGATTTTCAGTCATGAATGAAAGATGGCTTAAACTTGCTAACACTGTGAACAGTTGGCTGACTGGGTGCAGAAGTGGGGGAAGGGTCTCCCACACAGATGACACTGATGAGTACAGCTCAGTTTAAAAGAAGGAGTTAAAGCAGAGAAAGGAGTGGGTGTTTTAGGAAAGTGAGTGTAAGAACAAAGTAGGTATTAGTTACATTAAGAGAGCCAGGAAAGTAATGAGTCAAAGAAGTGACCCAGAAAAACAGGGTAGAGAGGGAATCACAAAAGGTTCAAATCTGATAAACAACAGGCACCAAAAAGTTTGGATGCCCAGCTGAATGTGTTGTCTATGTAAGTGCATAACTGTGTTGAAACCAGAGCAGATCATAGGTCTCGTCTATCTGGAATGGCTTGGTGGATGACATCTTTACTATCTTTATCCCACAAGATCTTAAAAACTTAATGTAAGTTTAAACCAACAAATTGTTAACTGGTTTTTGTACTTACAAGGGGGAAAAAGAACATAGCTGAAGTAATAGTGGGCAAATGCTTTAATTTATTAAACTCAATGTGCTTGCTCTATTTTGTTCTTTAATGCATTACTAAATCTTGACTCTACCTTCTCATCTGGAAGCTTGTTCATTCTACCTGTTTAATATGTGTTTATAAACAATCCTGTACAGGCTGATGCTTAGCTTGTTCCCTTAACTTAAATTGGACTGGAAATTCTACGGTTTGTGGTGAGATTTCAGGTGAGACATAGAACTAGATGGCCAGAAATGTCACGAGAGCAGCCTTTCTCCTTGCATTGGAGTATTTGCAGTTTTAACTAGAAAAGGCAAATGCAGAAACAAATGAAAATGACATGGGGAGGGACTGGGTCAACTAAACTCTATCAAAAGTTTTCGTAGTAAGAAGGCTATGGTGCACAGAGAGAGCTCCGTGTGGTTAGACACTAGTGCATAGAACACCGGGTTTGGGAAGAGAGAGAGAAATTATGAATTCTGATTGGGTGGGGATACAGCCTGAATTCTGTAATTACCAATCATGTAGCTGTTTCTTTGGCTACACTTGAGGGGGAAATCTATATTTGCAAATGATGTGGATGATACAATACAAAGGCCCCTATTACTATCTGATCTTTTAAGCTACTTACTTTGCAACTTAATGGTATTGTTCATTTTACATATTTTCCCCTCATACTTTGAATTAGGCATGGGCCAAGTGACTTCATCATAAATATGGAACTTTCAGTTATCAGAGCAAGCAAGAACTTGACTCCTGCTAGGAAAACCCAGTCCATGTGCCTGACCCATGGATGGAGAAGAATGAAAGCCTCCTCCCAAATGAATGAAAATGAGAGTGTCCCAGCTATGCAGCTACAGCATGTGAGTAGTTGCTTGCTTAGTCATGCACTATACAAAAATTCACAGTTTATTTTAAAGGAGAAATAGAACAAAGTCTAATCCCTTCTGATTTAAAGAAGCACTAGTCAAAAGGGTGTTAAGACTTCCTTGGGGGACACCAGCAACTTAAAAATCAGGCTTCTGTCTGAAATATTTTAAATCTTCTGTGGTTAAAGTAAACCCTAAATCAGATATTTTTCATTTCTTTTTCATTCATTTTGTTTACTTTGTGTATTTGACCGCGCTTTGTTGGGAGTCCATTTCACTGTTTCCCCTGTATAGCCAAAAGAACTGCTTTTTTTTTGCTTTTGTAGGTTTTTCACATAACATCTGGGGAGAGAAAAACATGGAGGAAAATAGATACATAAACGCCACAAAACTTGGCTGGGGGACTCAGGGATGTGTGTAGTACCTGAAACTACTCTTACCTCATTTCCAGCACTGGAATATATTTCAAATGGACTTTGGACCTTTTAATGTATAACCGTTTAATGGGTTTATTTTAAAATGTAATGGTTTAGTCTCATTGCCCCAGTATTTATTTTGATTTAAATAATAACTCAATATACAACAATGTATTCAAAGAGAAGGAGGATGGTCCAGTGGTTACGGTACTAGGCTAGGACTTAGGAGACTTGGGTTTGAGACTGCCTCACAGTGATGTTGAGAAGTAAATGCTTTAAAAATTGTGAGAGGCTCAGACACTGTGGTAATGCTGGGCCATAGATATACCTGAGGCTAGATTTACACTAAAAAGTTAGCTCAACCCAGCTATGTTGCTCGGGGGTATGAAAAATCTGCACCCCTCAGTAATGTAGCTGAGCCAACCTAACCTCTGGTGTAGATACTGTTAGTTTTTGTTCAGCATAACTATTGCCCCTTGGGGACACGGATTAACTACAGTGATGGGACAACTCCTCCCGTCATTATATGGTCTACACCAAGGATCGGCAACCTTTGGCACGCGGCCCGTCAGGAAAATCTGCTGGCAGGTTTGGCTGATCACAGCTCCCACTGGCTGCGGTCCACCACTCCAGACCAAAGGGAGCTGCAGGAAGTAGGGTGACCAGATGTCCCGATTTTATAGGGACAGTCCCAATTTTGGGGTCTTTTTCTTATATAGGCTCCTATTACCCTCCCACCCCCCTCCCAATTTTTCACATTTGCTGTCTGGTCACCCTAGCGGGAAGTGGCGCGGGCCGAGGGATGTGCTGGCCGCCGCTTCCCGCAGCCCCCATTGGCCTGGAACGTTGAACTGCAGCCAGTGGGAGCTGCGATCGGCCGAACCTGCGAACGCTGCGGATAAACAAACTGTCCTGGCCTGCCAGCAGATTTCCCTGACGAGCCGCATGCCAAAGGTTGCCGATCCCTGGTCTACACTGTAACAGTTTGAGTGTAAACATAGCCTTAGATAGATAGATGGCTATGAAGAAGGTTATTTTTTTAAGCAGGGCTACACTAAATGCCCCCTACTGACATGAAGATGTTTAAATCAACCAGAATTGGAAAGGCAGAATTTGAGGCATAGTACACTACCTAAATCAGAAATCTTAGGATATGTCTACATTGCAATAAAACACCTATGGCTGGCCCGGAAAGGTGCCAGAGCCTGGGCTCCAGCCTGAGCCTGAACTTCTACACAGTAATTTTATAGCCCCAAAGCCTGACCTGGGCTAGCTGTGGTGTTTTATTGCAGTGTAGACATATCCTTAATTGGACTGGCACAGTTACAGTATCTCTTGCCTGTCCTCTGGCAAATAAGGAACTTTTGAGTCAGGTGGTTTGACTGGGTATCAGAATGGGAAGGGCTTCCTACAGTAGCTTCAGCCTCCTTATGCTACTTAGAGAAATATTAGACAATCTTACAAACTGAAAGAACTGGGTGACTCCGGGATTGGTAACATCAAACAAAAACTTGCATCTTAGGTTACTAGTCTGCATATGGGCCAGGTCAGCAGTGACCAAAAATAGCCAACTATCTGATGTCTCTCCTCTAGTAGGTGTGAACTGAATGAATGCTCTCAGTCCACTCCCAAGTGCTGCTGAAGTGTCCACGTTACAAAAGCCACAACCACCATGTGCACAAATTGGCAGCCGGTTTTCAGTCTCAGCATAGAGGGCAAGGAATCAATGGGCAATGGAAATGATCCTCCTTTCTTCCATCTATAGCGGGGCCTCACTCCCAACAGTAAGGCATAGCAGTGGAGGATGGCACAAGGTAAAGCTTGCGCTGTCCCTCTGCCAGTATATATGGATGAAAGGAGAATGTCAGTGCCGATGGTCATCAGTCTTCCCCCCCACATGAGAATCCACTGTCAAATGTACAGAGCTATGGCTGAAACAAAGTCCCCAGTGTTTGGTACATGCACCTCCTGTGAAGTACCTATACCCCTAGTACATGCTCAATCTGTCACCCTTTCTCTATGAGGACACAGAAGGCAAGAGAGGCCAATCCTACACTTTTTCTCATGGAGCACTCAACAAGAGCCCCCTCAGAACCAGAGGAAGGGGCCTACTGGGCCTAAACAGGCTTCCTCTGTCAGTGTTCCTGTGAGTTACCACTCAACTCCCAGCTCTCAGGCCTGCTCTTCAGAGGCACCTTCATCCACTGAGACTGGCAGAGCATCTTCCACCTAGTTATTTGAAAGGAGTGGGAAGCAACATCATTCCCACAGTAAGCACAGGCCTAGGTCACCCTCCTCAGGACTTAGTTAAAGAAGGCTTATATGTCTCCAGGCTACTCAGCTAAATGGTAATGGCCCAAATCGGGTCCCTCTGACACCTTAACAAACCTGGTCTCTGAACATATATGGTACTGTCACAGGCCGAGATCCACACTTCAACTGGCACTGACTTCTTGTTACTAACATCTGTGTACCCCGATGCCCTTGGCGCCCATCATTCCAGTGTTGACCCCTATGATACAGATAGTTTCCGCACTGACTTTCTTGCATCAAAGTTATTTTTGGTACCAAGTGATCTTGTGGTCTATGTGGCCTAAATCACCATTACTATCCTTAGCTGTGAGAGGGCCTGTGGCAGGGTGCACTCGCTGCAAGAAGTCTCCTCTTGGCCAGGCATGGCAAAGTAGATAATTCCCATATGGCTCCCCCTTCCAATGGTCACCTCCATCACTGTAAGTGGCCTCTCTTCCTGTAATTCACAGTGCTGCCTCTTCCTGACTCAGCCCTCCAGCTAAGTTGCTACATGGTCCCCACTTCTGGGGTTTCAAAGTCTAGCTGGACCAGCTGTTTGGATGGTGCCTCAGGCTGTCCTGTGGCTTCCCAGTGATGGCAGGGAACCCAGCTCCCCCCACTATACTGTGTTCAAGCCAAGGGACCCTGTAATCAGCAGGGAAAGGCGACACGGTCTCCTTCCTTGCTGCTGTTTCCCTGGCTTCTTCCTACCCTGCCATCTCAGGCTTTCATTCTCCACAACTTGTCTGGGATTGACCCTTCTTCCATGGTTAGAATGCCAGGGCTTATTCTCCCCCTGCCCGGGTTTCCCCCTTGCCACTTCTCTGCTCTCAGAGAGTGACTGGGGACTCTCCCCCTGCAGCTCCTCCTGTTATTACAAACTTCCTCTTTTTATATTCCTTACCCGGCTGGGCTTCATCAGCAATGAGTATTTGTAAATTCCTGGGCCTCCCTTCAAGTTCAACTGTGAAGGTTAATTGGCCTCTTCTGGGCCACCTTAAACCCTTCAGGGTTGGTGTGGGGTGAACACCTCATCACTGTGCCCTGTATAGCACAGACAACTAATACTATCACAGTATCAGTCACTCTTCAGTTACAGTAGTGGCGGGCTTAACCTCACCCTAGAAGTTCCTGCCTGAGTGCAGGGGTTGGACTAGATGACCTCTTCAGGTCCCTTCCCGGCCTACATTTCTATGAGTCTATGAAATAAAAAATTGGGCTCTTAAGGCTATAGAGATCAGTAGGTGATAAAGGTAGGATCTACAGGCCATCCCCATTCTAAATCCATTCACTGGAATGTGTGATGGACCTGGACCGAGAACTTCTTACCTCTTCCCTGAATTGTCCTGGTGGTCTGGGTATTTAGACTCAATTCTTAATTGAGACTTAACAAACCCAAATTAGTACATGTGGCATGAAAGGAATGTGGGGAGAAAAATACCTAGTGGTGACTCTTGCTGTCATCTCTCAGAAGTCTGAGAGAGTCAATTATTTTAAAAAACCTCAAAACAGGAAACTCTTATCAGCTCAGCAGGAAGTTCTATTGCTTTGTGGAAGTGTTACTTTAGGGTCATTGCTTCTTTAAGGGGCTGTTTCTGAGTAATTTATGGTCTGAGATAGGCATCAAGCCTTCCATGAACAGGAGGAGTGGCCCTTTGCCAGGGAGGGGTAGTGGCAGAGGGGTGGAGGAAGGGGGAAATGACAAGGGAAATAGCTTGTATTATCTTGCAGTGTACATTCACATTGATAATATTTTCATTGTCCTCTATGGTAAATTACGATCCTGTTTTTGTTCCATATTCAGATCCAGGAAGCAGGGACCCTGTGTCTTTTAAAAAATACAGTCTTAGCCTTTTCGGACTTTGTTATTCAATAGAAATCAGTATGTATAGAATGTGAGATATGGAGGGCTACAGGAAGATATAAAATTCTCTGGAAGAGCATCTGCTAAACTCTTAACATATAAAATAATGTGTGTGTCCGTGTGCTCCAAACACAAAGAATGTGTGTATGTGTGTGTATATATATATAGTGTATATGTATAAAATATATATGTGTATATCAAAATATATAACGGCTAAGATTTTCATAAAGGACTGACTAGTACTTTTGAGCATCTCAATTTTGAAATGCCCAACATGAGACCACTTAAAGGGGCCTGATTTTTAGAGGCTGAGTGCGATGTATTCTTTGGGTTTGGAGTGTGCGTAATATTTCTGACTGAACAGTCAGTACTGGCTCACTACCCAATATTAAATACCTTTTGTTATATTTGTTTGACTATTTTGGATTGTTCTCATCACCATGGTCAAGCCTATTATGGATATCTCCACAACTGAATTATGTATTATCTGCAAACTGTATTGTGCATGCCTAATACAAAGAAGAAAACCTATTAATAGCATCCAGTTTCTCAGTTATCACTTTCAAAGCTCTGAGTGGCGATCAAAGTTTCTGTACATTGTTTGTTCATCTTATATTATCATTAAGCCTGGGAAATCTGTTTGTGTTAAAAATATGAGCTGAACCTTTGTTGAGGTTTTAAAGGTTTGGTTAAGTGGTTTGGGTTTTTTAGGGTTTTTTATTCATATGGGTCCGAAGTAGTATTCCAGATCCAATTCCCCACACTTCAGACTTTCAGAAAGTGAATATTCAGACCCACCTTCCCTTCCCCAGCTCCATGTGAACTCAATGCAGCTGAGGCTTTATCCCATTCACTTTAAGTAGCCACTTCCAACCATGACCTTTCAAATACAGTAATCCCCCCAGGGGATATTATTTCTCTTCCACTGCATGTCTCATGTCCAGTGTTCTGATAATTCTCACATGAACCCTTTGGAGTTGGTCTCCGTCAGCATCTTAACTGGGGACCTTTCTAACTGAGTTCCCCAGACGAGCAGTAAAACTTACTTCCTCCTGTCCCAATAGTACGATATATTCAGAAAAAATTTACTGAGCAGAAGTGACTTAGTACAGGAGCTCACAAACTTTGTCATAGTGTGGAACACATCCTAATAGGGAGAGTGTCTTGAGAACACCTCCTCTTTCAATGAAAAATGTACAGACCACCTTTCCTTTCATTTGTGTTTGAATATCATCCCTGGGGATTTCGCACTTTTGAATGCAAGCCACCTATATAGGTGCCTAAATATGGATTTTGGAGCCTAATTATAGTCTAAACTTTAGGTTGTTTAGAATCTTGGCCTATGTGGTTTTTAAAGAGGTTGTTAATACAAAAAGATGTGTAGCATAAGAATTTTCATTGTTGTACGTGCATTTCTTTGTCTTTTATCTACTTACCTCTATACTAGGCTTTTTGAAGAAACATATCTCAGGCTTAGTAAACACAGCTAATAGCTTTTTTGTCCTTGGATTAGATAAAATGTTTCCAGTTGTACTTATCTAGGAAGTAAATAGCTTTTTGCTGGGGCTGTAAAATCACTCTTCCTCTCCCCGTGCCTCAGGGCTTTTCCTCTATCAAGTGCTGTTTTTCTGGATAAACAATTGAATAGGAATGATTCAAAGGGTGTAACTTCTCAAGTAGCAGCTCTCCAGATATGAACATGCAAAACAACAGGTTGTGATGACCTATCTATGTGAGAAATGGCCTCTCTCCCAATGACATACCCCCACAGTTGTGGTCAGCATTGGTGTCCGAGCTGGAGCCTTATTGGTATGACTGCGGGTTGGCTGGCAGGCCATTCTCTATGAGGGCTCCAGACCTCCAAAGCTCACTTCCCCTGGTGTATAATAGTTTAAGTATGTTAGTCCTCAGGATGCATGGCCGGAGCCAGCTCTTCTCCCCTGCCCTTGAGGGTAAGGATGTTGGGTTGGACTGGGTAGAGGCTGGGTGTGACAGCAGATTCAGATGGCTATGATATAGCTGTGGTGGTGTATAGAATGAACTTTTAAGTGGAAAGGTCCCTTGCAAGACTTCTTCCTTCAACAATAAGGGAGGGTTTAGGCTTCTTAAATCCCTCAGAATTGCATCTTCTAACCTCGTTCGTAGTCATCTTCGTGCTCTGCTTCCTTCAACCTCAGCTCTACGTACCTTTTGTGAAAGCATACCTCCTTCTGCTTGTGGGACATAACCCCATCAGTGCAATTGTGCTATTCTCAGCTGGTGCTAGACTGCAGCCAGGATCTTCTGGGTATCTCCTTGTTTGTGACAAAATCAAACCAACAAATGCTAAGAATACAGCGTCACTTTTGACACTGAAAACTGTTTAGTTTCCTCTCCTCAGTTGTTGTGGTTAACAGCCATACTTCTGCTCCATGTAACGGGGTTGCCATCACTATCATGTTGAACAGTTGTATCCTAGTTGTCACATAGACAACCTGCTGCCCAAACAGAGGCCTCTGAAATGCCATTGAAGCAAGACTGAATTAACATGTAAGTTCTGCAATTATAGAACTGCCTGCTGTCAACCAACTACCCAGATAGATAAAACTATTCACCCATTCAATGTCATTTCCATCTACAGGCAGCATCAGCAGGTCATTCATTTCCAATTTATAGAAGGCATGCATTGCTTTGCTTTTGTCACCACTGATCTGAACGCCCATAGATTCTGCATTTTTTTTTTTTGCAGCTCTTCCAGCATTAGCTGTAGTTGGTCAGTAGTTTCTCCAAGTAAGTCAATATCATCTGCATACTTAAGATCCTGTAAAGATGATTCTTAAATTTCACACCTCCTTCTTTGGCTTCCTTCGCCTTTGTCGTCAGCTAGTCTAGGAGAATGCTAAATACCGTAGATGAGAGTATGCGTCTCTGGTGTACCCCTGAGTCTACTAAAAGTCAGTCTGTAAGACAACCATTGTCCTTCACACAGCTAAATGTACCACAACAGAATTCCTCCACTCGGTGCACTCAGTCGTCAGGCACCCCATAACTGGAATAGCAGTATCCACTGTGCTGATCAATATACTGAGTCAAAAGTGGCTGCAGAGTCTATAAACGCAGTGTTACCTTCCTCTTGTTGCTCCAGTGTTTTTCAATAACATTCCACACAGTGTATATAGCATGGATTGTAGAACAACCTGTACAGAAACCACACTGGTTGTCTCATTTTAGGGTTGAGATAGTATTTCAGTTGGTTCAGAAGTATGATCATAAACACCTTCCTTGGGACTGTCAGTAGTGTAATTCCGCTATAACTTGAGTAAGCTGAGTATGCTCCTTTTTTTGAAAAAAGGGATGATACAGCCCCCTTTCCAATCTTTTAAAACAATGCTATGAACCCAGTGAACTAAGTCCAGGCCTCCACTTTTCAGCAGGTTTGATGAAATATTGTCAAGACCAGATGCATTACCATTTTGTAACTGTTTGATCTCTAATGTCACCGGCCTTTTTTCTGCTGGGTAGGTTCATTTTTGGATGAAGATGTAGTTTGCATCTAGTGTGGAGGTTATGTTTATGCTGGGGCTGGGTTTGTATTTGCTTTGAATTTATTTGGGATAACTGACATGTCTGTTGATTATTTGTGAATGTTTAGAAGACTATCCGGGTTGCTCTGATCAACAGAAGGGCACTCTGTCATTACAGAGTAGTAACAATCAACATAAATCATTAAATAAGTAAGAATTGACTGTGACCGTGAAAGACCAGTCTGAACAGCCCCATACTTGAGGGAACTCCAGATCTGAATGTCCCTGTCCCGGCCTTCATTCCCAATTCTATAATGAATGAAAACACAACACATGGACCCTGAATGCTCTGACTTTCTGGAGTATTGGCTACAGATCTGAACTCTGAGGTTCATGCTTGTCTCTAGCGAGAATCTAATAAATAAACTACATTTCTGTTGCATGGGATCTCAGTGTGTTTTGCAGCCTGTGTGGACAGTGCTTGCTTCCTTCACCTGTGGGATATTATACAACAATCCAAACCTGGAAGGGAATAATATCCCAGGTTTTATTCCTAACAGTGCATTAAAAGGAGGCAGTGAAAAAATACTGCCCCTTTTTAATCGAGCAGTAAGAATTGTAGAAACGCAGCTAGAAATATACATGCTATTAAAGGAGCTAAAGGATTTGGGCAGGGACACCTAAGATGCATAGGAACCTGGGCAAAGAATCCTCACTGTCATGTTGGGTGCTTCTCTTCCCACACTCCAAACCCAACTACTTCCTCTCCTGTGAGGAGGGCTGACCCTTTTCTAGTGACAGGATGCAGCCACTCAGAAAGGCCTGGTCCTGGCAGAGACTCTTTAGGGCTATGGGAAATGCCTGAGTCTGCGTGAGTGATTCACTGATGAACTGTGCCTCAGCCAACTTTCAGAGGTTCACTAGCCACCCCTCCATTCTCCAGTCACTGCCTTTGACATCCCCAGTGGACCTCTGTGAGTTTTGGGCTGAGAAGCTGCCTCTGCCACAGCCCAAGCCCTTCTGGGCGTGCCAGCTGGCTGCTTTCCCACAGGTGGGCACTTTGGTGAGGACCACTGCTTCTGCCAATCCTAAGGGGTCTTCTGAGGGACAGGATGTGAGCCCCTCTTGTCTCACCACATCTGGCGGAGCAGGATATGTGTCTCACTACACTTCTACCAGAGAAAGAGAAGTAAAAAGAGACCAGAAAGGTGTTCATCCTGGGGCTATATAGGGAAGATAAAATAAAGCTGTCCATGGTCACATTTGAGGTACCTCATCCCACCGGGGTGCTCTGCCTCAGCTCCAACAAGCTTTTCTCTCTGCAACAGAAATTTCTTTGTATAGATGTGCTGGAGGCTGACACCAGTGGCAATGTCAAGGAAGCAGCTACAGATAAAGAACTAGAGCAGTGGTTTTCAACCTGTGGTCTGTGGACCCCTGGGGGTCCGCAGACTATGTATAAGATTTCCAAAGGAGTCCGCATCACCATTTGAAATTTTTTAGGGGTCTGCAAAGGAAAAAAGGTTGAAAACCACTGAACTAGAGCATTACGTGGTATCTGGACAGTGCCGTAGCATAGCAGTCTTATGTTAAATGGCTACCTGGCAGGGCAAAAGACACAGACAACTTTGTAAAACAATAGATATACTATTTGCAACATTCTGATCCAATGCTTGAGCACTGGATCAGAACTGACCCAGAGGGAAGAGAACCTCCTACTGAATCACTAGCACTGCAGTACCCTACAGCTTTTTCCTTGGAGGGGTATATTAAAACAAAAAGATGGACAATCAGCAAGAATCTTGGAATTGGCTGGAAGTTTGTTTTTACTAAAATATGCATTGACTTTTCGGAGCATTCATAGTTGACTTCTTGCTGCTGTTCAGAGCAAACTGCTGATTTCTGAGACGTTTCGGGAAATTATATTGTTTTCTATAAGGACAAGACATTAAACCAAGGTGTTGACCTTATGTAGACCTCTAAGATCCCTTGGTGTTTTTTTTAAGAGTAGGGGCATTAACGTTGGTATCCTGGCTGAATTCCATCTCAGGTAATTCTGCCTATGGAAATTCTCTCTGCAGTTTCAACTGTATGTGCTATTCTTTACTTTCTGCCCTTAATGGTCACGCAGTCCTGCTGTACACCGTCAAACAGTGGCAGAGTGCTTTCCCGAAAGGTGGCTGCGTTTCAGTGGTGGTCTTGATTAGAAATGCACCAAAAAAAAAAAAACATTAAAAAAAAAATCCAAACATTAAAATAAAAACCTCAGATTCATTTCAATGGTGTGACAATTTGGAGAATCTCTGTTCCACTTATGAATTCCAGTTTGATTTTATGAACTGTCTCTATTCATATATCTTACAAGAGTCTTTTACTGTGTACTGCCTCGTGTCCCTTTTGCTAAAGAACAGGGGAATGCTGCCTACAAATCTGTCTTTGAAAGAGCAGGGTGACCAGATGTCCCGATTTTATAGGGACAGTCACGATTTTTGGGGCTTTTTCTTATATAGGCGCCTATTACCCCCCATCCCCGCCCAATTTTTCACACTTGCTATCTGGTCACCCTATTGAAGGAGAGAGTGGTTAAGGGCTATCAACTAGTGAACTGATCTGGCCCAGATGACAATAGGAAGGATGAAGTCTGGGGGAAGCCAGTTTTCTCCAATTTCCCTGTAGGGGGTTTGGACAGAGCAATGCAATTTCTCAGCAGCAGACAAAGGAACCAGGTGTTAGCGGCAGGACTTACAAACTCGAGGGACTCACAGGCCAAGGGAAAGAGGAAGCCTTTGACACAAGATAGGAACAAAATAGGGTATGCTTTTGTATCATGGGGAATTATTTTTGATGGAGGACCTAGCCAAGACCAAAGGACGCTAATCTGGAAGAGGGAGAGAGAGAGTCTCCATGATTCAGAGAAGTCATAAACTGCTTGGCAAGGATCTTGGACAATCTAGAGGACTCTGACCTAAGCCCAGATAATGCTCCAGAGTGGTGAGGAAACTGAGGTAGGGAAATGTCTGGAGGTGTGTTTATTATTTTTGTCTGGCTCTGTATATATTTTGTGTTATATAAGGTAAAGGATGATTGTGTTTAGAAACCTTTGCAAAACAATTGGATCTATTTACTTCAATGATCACATGCCATAGCATCATAGGGTTAGAAGGGACCACAAAGGTCATCTAGTCCAAGCCCCTGAATGTCCTTCATGTCCCTGAAGAGGTGAACTTTAAACCCAGAGTACCCACAAGGTTAGAGTTCTGGGAAAGGCTGTGCTCCCAAACTACTAGAGGGTCTTTTTTCGGCATTGGGGGCAGCATTGGTCCTGGGGACTTAGGGTAGTTGGGTTATAGAGCCTGGTTTCTGTGAAGGGGTAACGGAGAGCCTGTACCTGGGGAAGTGTACCACAGAGGCCAAGGGGAGAGACAACACTGCCGCCTACTCAGACCAAGAGATGCTTAAAGAGCATACGGGCCCTATGTGTGAGGCCCAAACCCCCTGCAACTCCATTAGTCCCTTTCTACAAATGTTCATGTCAGCACATTTTTGTTCACAAGAATATTCACAGAAACAAAAAGCAGCAGCTGGCACCCATCCTGAGAGCTCATGCAAATGTTGTACTTGCACCATCAGGGTCTGGCAGCTATCTTAGAAGTGTTTTGTGGGTTTGGGAATCATCCAATCAGGGAGCAGAAACATTATCCTGTGACTGAGATGTCCAATCACACAGCACAAAGAGTGTCTATTCAAGCAAATACTCAAGGAGTATTGCTAATTTTTCTAGTATAGAGAGCATAAGGTTCAGAGGATTTGGCCCATTATGTCATTATTTTATTTAGGGCTCACTGTGACATCTGGTGGTAACAGTGCATCAATTTCAAGAAGTCTAGTTCTATAGATACTCCTTTCCACCCACGTGTATCAGTGGGTCTCTGAGATTTTGTTTTAAATTACTAGCTATCCTAAGAAGCAGGTGCTCTGTTAGCATCAGAAGTAGGACATTTTACTTCAGCCCAGGAGCAGACACTTACAGCTCAAAAGCCATAGACTGAGACTCAGTGATCAAAATTAACACTGCTTGGTGTCCAGGAGATTGACCTTAAAGAATTAGACATTGAGTTGTCATGTGTGTCAAAAAGAAAATATCATTTATATGACTTTAAAGAAAAGCAAGGGGTTGATGAATGCCCACAGCTAGCAGATCCTGGCAACTGCTAATAAGAAAGCTTGGATGAGTTAGACAATTTTTATGGCTGAATTTACAAGCTGTGACTGCCAGAGAATTGTCATCACTGTCCTTTTGTTTGCTGACTTTACAGATGCTTTTGCTATGCTAGATTTGGATGGATGCATAAAATGTGCGTTGGATGTAACATTACTGTAGCGTTTCAGGGTGTACAGAGAAACAGAATGTCCTACCAGAAAGAGAAAAATTGACTTGCATACTGAGGAAATCTGTACCTGGTTACATGTGCCTTCCGTCAGAATTATGGGTCAGTTACATTCAGGCTCTTGAGAGTCTTACACAGTGGGGCTGGAAATATTTGCATAAGGGGGGTGTATGTGTGCTAAGAGCCATTGAACCAAACTGTAAACCATGTATATGATGGAAACCACTTCAAACCAGGGGGTGTCGCAGCACCCCTAGTTCCAGCCCCTGTGGTCTTACATATCTGGAATTTGAGAGTCCACTGATGTAGTTAGGGTATAGATTAGAGATGGGCCCAAGCTACAAGCCTAAGATGTAAACTTTGAGGGTGTTTGTATCTGAACAATTCCCTCTGCTGTAGCTGTGAATCTTTTAAATAACACAGATGCAGGTGGATCTGGCTTTTATTCTTGTATTGTATCTTTATTTCCAAAGAGTTTAAAATTCTGACTTCAGAAATAATAAAGTGTCCAAATCAGGGGAAGGCTAGTGAGATAGCTTAATCCTATCCCTCCGAGTGACTGCAATTTCTTTCCCTACATGTGCTATATTTGTAGGCGCCCATTTCATTCTCATCTTACTGGTAAGGACATAATTTCATAGGCTAAGTAGTGTGTACAAAGCTATATATAGAAAATCTCCACTTAGCATTAGTGTTGCAATCAATTTAGGGCTAAGGCTGAGGAGAGGAATTTTACACTCTGACCCTACAGCTGATTTAATGCAGTGTTCACTACAGTGGGGGAAAGAGACTGGCAAAAAACCCCAACCACCGGGGACTAGTCCTAAAAATACCTTCTGTCGTTTGTGCCAATAAGACCATTTAAAATATGCTACTGGAGCCTTTATTCACATTTCTTTACAAGACGTAGCATTATATTGTTAGCTGGAAATGGGCCTGATCTAAAACCCTGGAAACTTTTGAAGCGTTCTTAGGCCCATGCCATCCAAGGGACCAGTACAATATAACAAAGCCCAGAGCAGGCAGGTCATATTCACAGGGGATTTCCTCCTCCCTTGGCAGAGATTAGATGTCTTAGGTACACTGCGTCTCTCTTGAAATATCAGATTCATTGTTCCATTTGACCTGCCTGCAGGAATAGGAAAATGACATGCTGAGTGAATTGCCCACATTAGCCTTGAACTTTCTCCGTGTGCAGAGTTCTCAAACTAAACTCTGGTCTGAACATTTCCAGTCCGGCCTTGGGAAGGGAAGGAGGGAGGGAGAGGCTTGGAAGCACAAGGAAGGAAAGGGAAAGACCAAAAATAATGGATGCATGCTGTATTATGAAAGCATCATAAAAAATAACCCGCAAGGTTACTGTCCGGCTATTCCTGTGTAACAGTTCGGCCTCCTCCTCCTCGCCACGATTCTTTCTTAACGCAGACACTCCAAACCTAGCGAACTCAGGCAATCTTGAGGCTGGGGAAAGATTTCACTGGGTCTGCAATGTCCTCTCGACCTGTCAAAGCCCAGATAAATAGCCACTCAATCCCCCTTCCCACAGCTAGCCCCATAATAAGGGAAACCATGAAACAATAGTGGCGGAGCCTAGATGAGTTCTGCAGACACTCTGTCAGGTATTCCCCCGGTGTTGGTTTGTGGGTGGTGCAGATCATGGTCTATGTCAGGTCAGATCACCAGCAGCTCTATTCAAAGGCAAAATGTTTAGGCATTACTAGAGGACAGTTTTCAGCCTTAATGCTGAATGTCTTGGTTGTATCCAGTTTACGCCAGTTAGTTAAATGTGATGTAAAACAGGTCCTGACCGTTTGTTTGATTAAGGATCCCACTGCAGTGTAGGAATGTTGACCTCGCTGTCCTGGCAAAGCACCAGGTTGGCTAACTAACTGCATTCTGCCAACCTAAATGCCCCCTAAAATTTTAATGGAACAATTTGGGGATTGGTCCTGCTTTGAGCAGGGGGTTGGACTAGATGACCTCCTGAAGTCCCTTCCAACTCTGGTATTCTATAATTCTCATTTATTCCATTTATTTACATTTTCTTCTCCCAGAACAACTTGTCCCTTGTATCTCTAGGGTAAGAAATGGCTGTCTTACCCTAGCGATACATGCAGAAACTCTAAAATGCAGCTATCATCCATAGGGCCAGATAGTCCCCTCTGAGATTTGTCCAGGGAGCAATGGAAATAGAGGAAAACCCATTACAATGGCTGAAAATGGGAGCAATAGGAGTTGAGCCAAATGGCATCTTATCATCCCCTCCTTCTGAGTCTGTGGAACATTCCTTTGTGTGCCTGCAGCACCTCAGATTTAGGCGGGCATGACAGGAACAGAGAGGAGCGGGGCTGAGTATGTTGATAGAAGCATTCCTCTGCTTGGCATCATCTTCCAACAAATCAGAATGAATGCTGAGCCCTCCACACAAAATCCTGGGGACTTCTTGCCCCACACTGGCACACATCTCTTGGAAAGAGGAAGTGGGGACAGGTACAGACAGGGAGGCAACGGCAGCATGGCTCAGGCTGGAGAAGACCTGCCAAGGAGATCTGGGGCTCAGGGAATAGCATGGATATCTAGAGATCCATGGGACTGCCTAGTGGATTTTGAGACAGTCATCGGTTTGGCAGGGCCATGCCACCTACTCGGAGGTAGAGCTGGTCAAAAACATTTGCAAGAATTATTTTTTGAAAAGTTTTCATCCCATTTACAGCTTGGCCAGACTTTTTCAAATAGCCAAAATTTCAACACTATTTTTTAAATTTTCAGTTTTTATTTATTTTTGACTGGCTCTGTTTACCAGAGAAATTTGTATGTACTTTATGTATGCAAACGTGTGGGGGTTAAGCATCTTTTTACCCTCTAAGGGGTTTATTCTGTCTCATAGTTTGCAGAGCACTTTGGAACCCATGAGGATGAACTGTAACGTGTAAATGCAATTTACTATTGTTTGTATTCTTTTTATTTGTACCTTTCCTGTTTAGCATCCTGCCCTTTCATACCATCTTATTTTCACTGAATGCTAAGGGTGCTTCACCTCTTCTGTCTTGTTGTTAAACCATAATGCATAATAAATCAGATCGCTAAGCAACAAAACACTCATGTCTGTTTAGTTTTTCCTCTTGAAATGGCCTGAAAAGTTACGCTTGAACCAAGCAAAGTGGCTTTTGCGTTACAGCCTATAAATCTTCTATGTTTTGGGCACTTGTAACAGTTGGTAGAGCTCTTCTGTAGACCTGTGCCCGCAAGGGCTGGTGGGGAAGATACCAGCGAAAGGAGGACACTCAGGCCTAAGAATAGTAAACTATGCTTTATTAAAGGAAGGAAGAATTTACGCTCCAATCTGTGTGGGGAGCCCCTAGGATGCGTGGAGGGGCTGCAGGGGACTCTGGCCGTTCGGGACAGCTGACCAGGCAGGACTCTGCTGGGGGGAGTCCTCTGCGGCGCTATATTCTCCGCGTTTATCTCGGGGTTACATGGGGTCAACAGCTGGCTACATTCTTATATGTACGATTTATGCTTATTACATAAACTGACTCGTTTACAAGCAAAAAATATGCTGAGCTATGCTACAATATCTTTTGGCAGGGTCTGTCGGACAAAGTTCATTGAAACTGCCTGCATCCTCCGCTTACATCCAGTCACCTACTCAGTCCACCACGTAGCTCCTCGCCAATCTTCCGCAACCTTGCCCCTACAAGACCCCTCCTGTTAGCATTTTTAAATGAGACCTGATGAAAGCTACCAGATTGGCTATCATGGAGACTGAAGTCCTCTGTATATCCATACAGTGTGGATACAGGACGGGCAGCAGCCATGCCACATGCCACTCTGCTGACTTGTCCTCAATTGGGAACAAAATCTGTCTGTGCTGCCAGCCTGTTCAATCCTTGGCCTCTTTTTCTGAGGCCACTAAGATCAAGCGGCCAAACATGGTGTGAGGGTTTTTGTAATGTGGACTGAAACCACTCAGCAACTGAAGGTGCTAATGATGTTTCAGTCAGTACAGGGCTGGATCTGTAAGGCTTTGTATCTCTGGAGCCCTCCCAATCCCCACTAGAGTGAAATTTATGGCTAACCTCAATACTCCTGCCAGTGAAACTTTATCCTGGAAGAAAGGTTGATAGACACTCAGCTTTTTGATATTGGGAACTGGGATTTTGCTGCTAAAGCAATCGTGTCACAACTTCACCACAAGCCCTTCCAGATTAGAGATCCCCTCTAGAGTCAGTCCCCAGACTGGAGGTGGGAATGTCATTAAGGAGTGACACAAGGTGCTTCCCTCACTTTCCCAGCCAGCCCCAGCCCCCGTTGAAATCTACCAGAAACTCAGGGTTTGGAGTTAAGTGAATGCAACTTCCTTGGAGGAATCTAGCAACATGCAGCAGACACGTGAATTGCAGTGCAAGTTAGCTGGAAAAACAGGCATTCCTGGCAAAAGAGCGGACCCTGATAATGGAGTGGGAAAGCAGACGCAGCCTCCTTTGCTGTTCCGTCTACACCCCCAAAGGCTATATCTATCTACACTGTGAGCTGAGGGAGTGATCCCCAGCTCGCGTTCTCCAGAGGGGTAGCTGGTGTACAAACGGCAGCAGGGGCACCGGCTTGCTGGGCCACGTACACACAGACAGGACTCAGGCGGGTTTGTAAGTGGCTTGGCTAAGCTCTGCTGCTGCCGCCTGCGGTCCCGTGGCTACACTGCTCTTTGTGCTCCTGCTCGCTCTCATCAAGCTAGTGCGACCACACATACACACGCGCTGGGAATTACCCTCGCTCCTAGTGTCGGGGCAGCCTTCGATATACTCACCAAATGCTCAGCCTGTGCTGCGTTACCGCTTACGCCCACTTTCTACACGTGCTACCAGCATTACACCGGCACTCAGCTGGGCCCTCACTGTGTTATTCCCTGGAATAAAGGTCACTCAAATGAAGTACCCCATCTCGCAGGGGTCGATTAACGCAAGCTCAGAAGACCATGTGAGGGGCTGTGGGACTACGTGGTTTGGTGCATTTCAGGTCCCAGTGAAGCTTTGGCGCCTTCTCCTTCCAGGGCTGGCAGGAAAGAAATTACTTGGGAACCTTCCTGCTGCTACTGAAGGTAGTGGCAAAACCTCAACTGAGCTGAGCAGAAATGAGCTTATTTTACCCTTCCCATATACTGAGCTCAATTAATCTTGGGTGCAATTTCACTGGCTCCAGTGAAGCTACACCGGTGATTATAATTAAGATTCCCAGAAAGTAGCAGGAAATTTTAATGCAGATATTAACCAGTCATGAGCCACCACAAGCCCAATAAGGTTGTTCTGTACACAGGCAATACAGATTGTACCAGGGATGGTTTGCGTCTATTGTAGCCTCTAGGCAGGAACAGGGGTCTCTTTAAGAAACCACCAATATTTTATTCCACTATATAAGGGAGATGAGAAAGAAACAGTCCTGACTTCTTTTTTTTTTTTTTTAACTTTTTTAATAATGTTTTAGGACCAGGGTACAAAAAGGTTAATGCATTAATTTTTAAAAGATAAATGCACTGCAGTAAGCACATCCTACATACATAGAATATATTTCTCTATATAATATCAACACAGATATAAAATAAGTTATACTTGTCTTGGTTTTTTCATCACAGTAGGAGCTCAGCATATATCAAGTGACAACAGGAGGTGGAACCACAACCCGTCTCAAATGAAAAAAGTAAAAGGGGTGAAGGGGAAAATGAATCTAAAATGGAGGGATTATTACCAAAGTAAAATCCCAGGAAATCAGAAATTTCATAGTGAATAAAAGGAAGAGTTGAACATTTCTTGGCTCAGGATGGAAGTTTTGGATGGAATAAAGAGTAATTGTCTGAGGGCTAAGCAAGGACTCATTACCGGTATCCAGGCTATTGCTCACAAGGACACAGAAAATACAGCAAGCCCTTCCTACTACTACATGGTGCCTCTGTACTCTTGATAATAGATGATTCATCTGACAGTGTTGGATTTTTTTTTTATAAGATAAGAACATGAGTTTGCAGTTTGCATTGTACACATTTCTGTGATAACAGGGAAACATATAACTTTCTAGGAATGATAAATACCATCCATTGTCCAGAAAGCTTTCAGAAGGGGAAAACACTGAGCAGTTCCATATGACACATTCAGTGGATTATTTGAGGATGATGAAGTGGGGGAAATTCCTCCCCTCTAAACCATCTGATCTCTGCCTCTAAACATTCAACTATTTCCATGCCTTCATCCCCTCCTTCTCTTTGTTTTCCTGTGGGTTGTATTATCATTTTCTTGGCCATGTACTGAGTGGGAATCTCCCACTGGTGTCAAGGGGAGATACAGGTGCTCAGTAGCTCATTGGATCTGACCTGCTGTGGTTAGAGGAATTCAAGCTGCCAAATTCAGATCCAGATTTCAAAAGCACTGAAGTTTGGGTGTGTTCAGATCTGCTGTTTTGGCTGAGCCCACTCGAATGACAGGGGCCACTTGGAAAATTCATAACTAGATCTGGATCCAGATTGCAGACACCTCTATAGACCCTGTCCATGAGGGCTTTTATCTGGGGTTTCTGTGGGGGCTCATCACTAACTGTGATGTGCTCTTTTACTTTGATCTGCAGCTCAGGGATTTTTTTTGTCGCTTCTCCTTTCCCATCAGGAATTTCACAAATCTCAGGCTGCATCTGAACCCAACTAAACAGCGTGGATGAAGTTGAGGAATGACTCTGGAGATTATCCTCAGATAACTCGCGCCTAATCCAACTCCAGAAGACACAACCTACTTGATTCTTCCCTCCACCCTCTTCTGTCAGCTTCTGCTACTGCTTCTAAGCCTTTCCTTTCTCTTCATCTTTACAGACTACACATTAGGAAGCAAAGACATTACATAGGGAGAGTTAGTTGCATGTTATTATGAAAAAGGGCTAGGCTTTTTTGTTTTGCTTTAGGTTTTCCTTTGTACATTAAAATTGTTATAAATCCAAAGGCGACCTCACATCTAAAGGTATAATTTAAGTTAACGTGTCTCTGTGTCTTCTCTCTTTCTCCCTCCTCCCCTGTGTCTCTCCAGTGACCTTCCTTTCACTCTGTCAGTTTCCTCTTGGATGGAGGGAGGAGATGGGAAGGAAGTTCATTTGGGAGCTCATGACCTTCCAACTTGACCTTAATGAGATGATTAGCCAAGGCAAATTCCTCATCATCCAGCATTCCATCCTTGTCGATGTCAGCCAGTTTCCATATCTTGCCCAGCACGGTGTTGGGCAGCTTGGATCTCACCATCTCCCTCTTGGCGTTGGCCCCAGTTATTTTACCATCGACGGGTGACAGTGTGTAAAAGATCTCATCGTACATGGGCTTGTCCCTGGCCACCACCCACTCTGCATCGTCGATTCCTTCTCCCGCTCCTTCACCATAGCCATGTCCAAATGGGCCATGCAGGGTGCCCTCAAAGGCACCTCCCTTCACCATCTGCATGGGCTTTTGGGATTCTTCCTGGCGTACCAGCACCATGAGCTGTGCAATGTCATTGGCCAGCATGTCTTCCACTGTCTCCAGCAGTTTACTCTTCAGTGGCTGGAATTTGCTGAAATCTTGACCCTGCAGCTGATCCTTAAAGCAGGACAACGACAAAGAGAGGTTAAGCTGCAAGCATTAGTGAGACTTAGCCGCGCTCAGTACGCCTCTTTTCTGCCACAGATCCCAAAGCACTTTCATAAAGGGGGGTGGGTAAAGATCAGGGACTCGAGTAAGGGGGACCAGGGGAGAGCACAGCTCCCCCGCTCTGCTAAAAGCAAAGGGAGAGCTCTCTTGTCCCCTTGGCCGGTACAGCTAAAAGTGCAGAAGGTAGACGGACCCCTTCCTTCCTGGCTGGTGTGGCAAAAGCTCTCACTCCTGATTCAATCAACTTTAACCCTTGGTAAAGATTCTTATCCCCGTTTTATAGATGGGGAGAGACAGGGTGCAGATAGGATCAGAGACTTAACCAAGGACCAGGAATAGAACCTTCTTGCCAGAAGGAGGCACAAGTAGTACCATGCAGGGCACCCTCCCCGAAAGCCATGACTCCTTGACCCATTCAGCCCACATCTGCTTCTGCGTCTCAGAGCACTTCTGCATGGCTTGCTACACCCCAGCTGGTCTCGCCAATGCTCTGCACGGCAGAGCTCCCACACCCATGCTCCACAGAGGAGGGAGGCCACCGCTGGGGCAAAAGAATTATTTATATGGCTTTGATTTTTGCCATCATGAACCACAATTTCAAGACCTCAGAAAGAGGCCAATACTTTATGGCATGTATTACGGAACATACTGCTCCATATTACTGTGTGGGAACATACAACCCTAGTATTACATGGGAATGTGCTATCTCATATTACACTAAAGAGAGGCACGGTTCAATCTACGTCCGAACAGTTTTAGAAGCAACTGCGACATTTCAGGAGTAAACCTTCCTTTAAAAATGCACGAGCTCCCCTCTCCACTATCTTATGGAGCAAACTGAGGGAGTGCCTGGCATGAGCTATAATTTCATTCTACCCTTTGTACTTCAGGTTGCTCATGATTGCCCATGAGAATAAGGAGGGGAATTTTCCCCCTTAAGCGCAGCATTGCGCAAACTGTTTTCCTCTGAAACATCAGATGCCAGTCACTTTCTACACCTGTGGACTGGCCTGGAACTTATCTGATGTGACAAACTCTACTGGCCCCACTTTTCACAGCTAAGTCAAAGTGCTTAGAGCAAGTGTTACTAGTTCATCCCCTACTGAGAGAAGCCAAGTGACCTACATCTTTATCCTTCAGCCTCTACTTCTTTCTTAAACAGCATCCATTTACTCCTAACAGTGGTATAAAATTCACATCTTAACAACTAATCAACTAGATCCTCCAGCTGGCTCTCAAGGACTTGCGAGTATTTTCCTTCTCTTTAAATGAACAGCAGATTCCATCTGCTCCATAAAGATGTGGTAATAATCTTCACAATGGCAGGTTTCAGAGTAGCAGCCGTGTTACTCTGTATTCGCAAAAAGAACAGGAGGACTTGTGGCACCTTAGAGACTAACCAATTTATTTGAGCATAAGCTTTCCACGAGCTACAACTCACTTCATCGGATGCAAGCTTATGCTCAAAGTCTCTAAGGTGCCACAAGTACTCCTTTTCTTTTTGCGAATCTTCACAATGCAACCACTGGAAACAGGCTGCAGCCTGGATTGAAGCCAGCCAATGGTTTGAACATCTCCAGCATGGTTAGCATACACTACACGAGGTCCTGATTCAGCACTCACTGAAGTCACTGGAATGGCTCCCATTGACTTACACGGCCGCTGGCTCAGGCCCCAAATGTGTAGCACAGAAAACCTGCTTGTCCATTTACAAACAGAGAGGGATACTTTAATTGTCACATCCTCTTTCTCTGCAGGAATCTTTCTTTGCTAGAAACAAACAAGCAAGGGAGAAGAGAGCAAAAAAAAAAAAAAAAAAGCCCCTATTTGAATACAGAATACTATAAATATTACATTAGTAGTATTTGTGAGGCTAGGCTGGTCCTGAAAGCTGTAAGCCCAAGGTCTGAAATAAGATAGAAGGAGCTAAGTAACTCACTGTAAGAGTTGTTTGTGCCATAGACTCAAGTGAAGGAATCTTCCCTCTTGCGAGGGCGTTAACCTGCTATTGTTGAAATATGTATGTCTAAATATAGCCTGGACATAAGGCAGGTTTCATTTCTGCCTTACAAAAGTCGTGACACACTTGTAACAGCATCAGTTCAGCATTGCTTCTGACCGACTCCCTACAACTGCTATAGTGCTCTTGCCTTGGTCAATGCTCTGGCCTGGTTATTCCAGTGCTTACCTGCATCTTTCTGAGATTCGGGAAGTCTCCTGGTGAGATCTGATGCTCCCGTTCGATCCGGCTATAAATCTCCCCCAAATTGTTCACAAGCTCCTTCTTCTTATTGTCTTTACCAAACACTGATGGCATTTCCTTCTTCAGGGAGCTAATGATGTAGGCATGAACCTGATGGGCATAAAAAAAGAGATGGGAAAGAAGACCAAGAACAGCATTAATGGGTACAGCTGAACATTATCTTCAGCAGATGGTACTCATGCATCCAAGCTTTGGAGTAAACCCTATCCTCTCTCCCTTCCCCTTCACTTAGCTCTTTCTCCCTGCCTGCTCTTGCTGGTTATCGCTACTGCACAACACATACCATTCTCAATTGTGTGTCCTGATTGGTCTGATACAAGAACATTGTGCATGCTGGGAGATGTGTTTGTACGTCATCTGTCACAGGGAATTGTTTTGTTTCATTTTACACCTCCCTTCAGGACAAAGCATCCTTCCAGCTAGCAAATATACACAGTGCTCCTTCCCCTCTCCCTCCCCGCCACCCCAGTGCAACATGATGGACAATGGCTATGAACCAGTGAGCTGAAATAGCCAAGACCTCTCCTCCATCCTCCCCACCGTAAACTCTACAAGGCTGAATTTCTCTGGCAGGACCCACCTTGGCCAGCCGTGCCCGCTTGATGAGATCATTCAGCTTCCGCAGGGCTGCATTGCGGGGCAGGCTTTGAATATCCCTGAACAGGTCCTGTTCCTCGGCCTCAAACAGCTTGCGGTTGTCAGGGATCAGCAGTGGATGGGACCAGAAGGAGCCGATATAGACCCTGATCACCTCGGGCGTGTTGACGATCTTTCCCAGGGACCACATGAGGGCGCCATATACGCGCATCAGCTGCTGGGTCTCGATTTGGTCAGCCTTGTTGAGCACCACCCTCATCTTGTCCTCGTGGTTCTTCAGCGCCTTGATGACGTCCGAGAACTCGTCTGAGATGTCCAGCTTGTGGGCATCGAAGAGGAGAATGATGCGGTCGACCCGCTCTGCAAACCACTCCAACACGGCTGCAAAGTCATAACCTAATGGGAGAGGAGGAAGAGCAGAGAGACACATGGGCGACGAGAGAGGCAATGCGATGCTATATTCATTGACAGGCTGAAAAAGAATAGGCAACATGCTGCAGGTTGTGCAGAGCTCTGTGGGAACCAGATAAGAAAGGCACTGGAGACATCACTTTCCCCTCCACCATATCCCTGACCCCAACATGTGTTCTTCCCACACCTCATTCTTACCAACACTATTTCGCCTGTGACATGCACAGTTTCTTTTACAGACAATAGTCTTCTCCTCTGGACCGGCTATCGGGGAGCACCCAGACAAGTCTTATAAGTCACACACACAAGAAACTGCCATGTTCAGAATGCAAACTGGTATATCCCTGCACACAGCCACATGACAGGAAAGTCTAGCCTCTTAATTACTTTTCATCAAGGTAACCCACGAAGGCTGCAGGGTTCTGGAGATTTATAACCTGTACCCTGGCTGCTCTGAGTGTATTTTGTTCTCCTAATTAACAATATTTAGCCTTGGCAGAATTTAGTTTGTATTTTTTTTTATATAATTTTGAGGGATAATATGGATTTTACTTTTAAATTTTTTTTTTTTATTTTTATCCCTGTTCACAGTTGCAGGAAATGATCGGAGGGTATAAGACAATAATTATTTAATGATAGTAGTTGTTGAGATTCAAAAAGTTAAAGCTTTCTAACTAGTAAAACAAAACTGTCAAGATCCCGTGTCAAAATACACAAATATATAAATAGCCTTAAATCAAACTCTAATGTAAAGTTCTCAAATAGTCTATTTTCAGGTCTTATCTAGTTTTATGGGGCTATCTTTGGCCCATTATGTTTAAAAAATTGACACCAACCATGTTTTACATGAGAGAGATCATCTCACCACATAGGTCAGCCACAAAAGACATATAATTTACATTTTACTTCACTTTTAAAGGCAGCATTGTTGATAATCCCAGAGATGCAAGCTTTTGAATCGGCTGCTCAGGATGCACTAGAGTGCAGGATAGTCAGACCGAGGCGTTAGGTTTGGCTGTGTCTCTAAATCAGACAGTTTGTGAAACATGGATATGGAAAACATAGATTTTTATTTTCCCCTCTGGCCACATGAGATTTTTCGGTTCTCTTTGAAACCCTGCTGAGCCCAGCATACAATATGACAGGCCAGCGTCCTACCCACACGCCCCTGACATCACCTTTTGCACTGCTCAGCGTATTGGCTAGCTGAGGAGCTCCAACTGCTACACTCCTCTAGCCAACAGAGCTGCTCTTCCCACCACGACCGTACCATGCAGCTTCCCTTCTGCTGGGTTCAAAGAGGTTAGGGTGCAGCAGTTGCTATTTTCAGCCAAATCATTTTTAAACTCCCGTTCAACTCCCTTTAATAAATGTAGGAGAATGTATCAGCTCGTCTTTTGCAATACCTTGAGGGAGGCAGCGTGCCCTTGTACTTAGAAGACAGGACTCCAGGGCTCTGTTCCTGGCTGTGCCACCGACGTGTGTGGCAAGTCACCAAGGGTGACATCTTGGGTCTACTGAAATGCATGGCAAAACTCCCATTGACTTTAACAGGGCCAGTATTTCAGCCCTAATCTGTGGGCCTCGATTTTCCAACCAGTAAATGAGTAGGATACAGTGGAGGAAGCCACAGCAATTATAATACCTTGCTCTTAGAGAGCACTTTTCATCAGCAGATCTCATTGAACTAGCTGATGAATTACTTAACAGAGGTGTATGTGCATTCTAGAGAAAGGGGGGTTCTCCACTTTATCAAAGAAAAAGTCAGACAGAAAATGTAAAGATCTTACTTTTATGCAGTCTTTTCAGGTGGCCTCCCAAAAGCTTTATACCATTTTACTAAAGTACCATATATGTACTGAACATGGATCACTTCATCCACCGCTGAAATGCAGCCACGTCTGGGGTGGTACTTAGCACAACAGTTTAGGACAACAGGCAAAGAGAAATACCATATCCAATTGAAACAGCCATGGGAATTCTGGAGGAGTTAGAATACAATTACTCGACTTGGAATTTGGCCAGGACATAGGGCCTGATTCTGATCTCATGCAGGTGTACATCAGGAGTAACTACAATGTTGCTGGAGTTAGACTGGGGTAAAATGGGTAAGTGACAGCAGAATTAGGCCCTATGTATCCATCTAGGCCCATATTTTGTATAAAAACATATGTGCTTCAAGTTAGGATGTTAAGTCAGTATTTAGGCACAAAAGTAATTGGCCTGATTTTTGAGTGCTGAGCACCCCTAGTTCTCGGTGAAGTCAGTGGGAGCTGCTGGGCTGAGCACTTTTGAAAAGTCCTTTGAAAATAAGACTTTTTATGCAGGCACCTTTTAGGATCCTATCTTTAGGCAGGCCTTTGTTTAAGACTTGGGCCTAGATTTCATACCAAGCCCATCACCTTGGTATCTGGGTGGCTAAGTATCTGAGAGTTAATAACCCATACTCTGTTATATGTTTGGGAAAAAAAAAATCGAAGTGCTCATCTGGTCAGCGATTTCCCCAGGCACTTGGCTAGCTGAAACAGCACCTCAATAGGGCTCGCCTTCCATAGAATTCATGTGACCTTGTCAGGATCCAAATGAAGGGAGTAGCTGTAGCATAAACTCAGTCATTTCCGCAGTCAGCCTTGGTTCCATACCCATCTCCCCTTTTCCTTTTCGCAGATCGTCCTGTGCTGAAGAGTGCAGGAATTCCCACCCCTCTCTAAACTCTTTTGTTAAAAAATCTCCCCCACCTGCACCTGTTTTCCTTCTGAATCTAGCTGTGCCTGTCAGTGCAAATGACTACAGGGAGGACTGGAATGCAGCAGTGGTGCATGCGAGAAGGCTATTTATCACTCTGCTTGGCACAAATAGGAGCTGTGCTCATAAATTCCTTCCAGTGTCAAATGCAATGCAACACATCTGAGTAGAATGTAATTCCTTTGGGCTTTCCATGGCCTGCTTGAGTTAATGAGTCTCACGGTGCTGATTGCTGGAACTTCACTGGCAAAACACAGCAAGAGATATAAGCAGATGCCCTGCCCCAGCATTTACTCTCGCTCTGAAATCACCTTCCCTTGGTGCTACTTAAGACTCGGGCATGAATGGAAAATTAGTCCCAAAAGTGGAAGGGGAAGCAGACAAGATAAACAGGAAAACTATTTGCTTCCATCAGATGTTTCTTCATGGGACAGGTTTCCTTCTGCCAGCTTGAGAGGCAGTCAACGGATTTATCCCAGCTCCAGGGCCTACAAGCATGTCAAATCGGCAAGTCTGATGGGGGGATTTTTCATAGGGCGGACTAAATGTAAAGAGATACAGGTCCTCTTGTGAACACCTCTGTGCCCAGCCCAAGCTCCACGCATTCTCTGTAGCACTTAGAGCTTTGGGGAAATAAGATCAAGAGGAGATAAAATAGACAAGCCATTTGTAGCCAGCAACCTCCACGGTGCTAAACGGTGCAGCTTCCTGCACAGTTTGGCTCCGTCCGCCAGTGACTTCCACCCCCCCACCTCAGATTTTGGCGTTGCCTGCAAATTTGAACCTGGCCACTGAATTTATACCAAAGAAAACCCTAAGGAAGTGAGATTGCATCTTCCACTGATGGAGAGATTGGGTCTGAGTCAAAAAACGCTCCTCCTGGATACCCTAAGGGCATCCTACACTGAGCTACAAACCAGTGAGGCGTACCATAACTTGAATACTAATAGGCTCAACTTGTGCAACAGTATCTCAACTTTGGGGAGCACCTGGAATTACTCTGTAGGTCAGTCTTCAGCACTATTTTAGGCCGTTTTGCATTCTGTACTTGCACTGCCCATGCAAACGCCAAATGAGTTCCTACCAGCCAACATAAGCCTGTTTCCAGCAGCCTACTTTGGAGTAATCCCTTCATTGCATCCCCCTCAGCCTGAGATCTTATCAGATGTCACCAGGTAGGAGGGATCAGTCCTAAATAATAATAATATTTGACACCTCTAAAGCAAGGATCTCAATGTGTTTCCAAACATTAATGAACTGAGTCTCAGAACACCCCGGGGAGGGAGAGACATTTTATCACGCCCAGTTTACAGATGTGGACACGGAGGCACAGAAAGCTTAAGTGACTTGCCCAAGGCTTCACAGTTAGTGGGCTGCAGCGTCACAGAGGGGCACATGAGTAATGTTGAAGGAGCAGAGATGATGGCCAGGAGAGGGAGCAGCCACACTAAGAGATCTGAGTTTAGTGAGAAGATTAAGTGAGTAGCCACTTTGGTCAGAGAGTTGATCTAGGGTTTGAAATCAAATGAGGTGGTGAGGAGGCAGGATCTAATGGATTAGACAGGACATCAACCTGGGAGCCGAAATCACCAGGGTTGAGGGCAGGAAACTGGGCAGCGGAAGGAGAGGCAAGAGACTGAATCGGAGAAGTGGGCAGGGAGTCAGGTGGGTATAAGTGATGGCTCAATGGAGGGGCAAATGGAGAAGAGTTGGATGGAGAGTTCTTTAGAGAAGAATGAGTGAGAAGGGGGAAGAGGAAGGGCCTAGAGGTGGAAAGAGGAGGAGCCCTGTGCCCTTGCCATGGCCCTTTGTGCATGAATCAAGGTAGGGAGTGTGCAAAAAGGCTGTAGAGACAGCAGCTGCAGGGAGATGGGAATCTAGGTTTCAGCCGGAGCCAGGAGAGGGAGGGAGAGAAAGCTGAAGAGGTCATGGATGGTGGTGATCGTCTTTGAGGTGGAGTGCCTGTTCCAGCTGGAACAAAGAGTGGAGGCATGGGGGTGAAGTCTGAAAGGGAGGGGGCGAAGGAGAGAAGGAGGGCAGGAGGGCCAAGGCTTGGGTAGATGCCTCTCGAGGTGAGGATAAGTGGATTTATGGGGAGAAGATAGGGTGAGGAGTATAGTTAGAGCTGGGGGGAGCAGCAGCAACAGGAGGGCAAAAGGGAAGGGAAGATTAAAACAGAAGGAGGCATGATGGATCCTATGTTCTTCTTCACATCTTGTCCTAAACTATTGTTTTAAACAGCTGCCCTGTTCCTCCACAGAGGTGGCTGCATTTCAGTGATGGTAAAGATATTTCTCTCTCCCTCTCTGGATGTACTTGTAAAGTGCATAGGAACTCTTCAGGATGAAAAGGCTTATATGAATATAACATGTCATCATTCCCAGAGCAGGGCTCATCATGATACTTCCGCCCTTGCCTGTGCTTAAGGAAATAATCGAACACGGAGCTAGCAATTTAAAGCACTAAGAGTGCATGAAAAATGGTGAGTGGGTGGAGTGTGTGTGTGTGTGAGAGAGAGAGAGGGAGAGAGAGAGAGAAACTGGCTAGTGGAAACCTCTCACACATCTTGGATATGTAAATGTTTCCAAAGCAAAGGTATAAGTGACTACATTGCAGTGCAAATCTCACTGCTTTCTCAGTTAGGAATGATGTGTTAATGTCAACTTTACAATACTAACATTTACATTAACAAGTATTTGGAATGGAACAGAGAAATCTCCTGCTTTGTAGTGGTTTCAAGGCTAAGAGGAGACCAGGAGCCTGATTCTGTTCTCGCTTAAACCAGGGTAAATCAAGAATAATTTCAGCAACAGCATTTGAGTCAGATGGGTGTAAAACCTGGGGGAGACGAACCAGTTCTCACGTTTCTCAGAACCTACATTCCTGGCAACATGCTGTTTTTTATTACACAATATAATTGCTACTTTCTTTAAGTGTTAAATCTCATAGTTTGTATCAGCCAGACTCAGCATTTCTTGGTACTTTGGAGCCACATTCTGAAAAGAACTCAAAGTGAGATTTTTTAAGTGCTCAGCACCCACAATTGGGACCAGATTTTCAGAAAAGCTAATTTCCCATTTAGGCACAGAAATAAGGTCCAGATTTTCAAAAGTGCTCAGCATCCAGCAGCTCCTATCGTGACACTTGTGGCCAGGTCTCTTTTGAGAATCTCATCCCATTTATGAATATTGACTTCTGAAAATCTGGCCCCAACCCAGAGTGCTGAGCCCTTGGAAAAATCTAGCCCTTAATGACCATCTGCAGTAAGAACCTTCACTCATCCAGCCACAGCTACTGGCAACTTTGAAATACCTTCACCATCAATCATTATTCATTGCATTGAAAGAAAAAGTGATCTGCTTAAATAATGTGAATTGATTTAAAATCTGATTCATAAATATGATAGACCATTGCCTGATTAATAAATGAGACACTTAGAAAACATCGAGAAGTCACTACCGTTATAAAAATAAAATATCTTACAGAAACCTATTAGGAATTAAAATGTTGTTTTATTTCAAAACCGCAACATTTGCCTCTCTGCGGTTGGTGGAAACACAACACAAGTGCAGCATTTCCACCACTGAGCATTCAAAATTCATGAGTAAGGGCTGTGACAAAAAATCATGAGACTGGCTTAAAAATTATGAAACATTAGAAATAAATCTCGGGTTCTTTTTATTGGTTCTGGTTTCTGAGCCTTTGGTGTTATGCTCAGGTCCCATTTTCAAGCTTTTCTCTGCAACCAGGATGGTTACAACTTGCTTTTTTTTAAAAAAAAAGCAAATCTGAGTTTCATGTGACTCCAGGAGCAGAGGCATTTGGTAAAACACCAAATATTGTGATAATATTACAAGAGCTGGCAATACTGTAACAGCGTTGTGCTGATGGATGAGAACGAGGAAGCTGAAATTGGCCAATGTCGTTTCTTCCTGTGAGTTGAGTGAAATGCAAAATGTAAGCAACCAGCATCTGTGGCGAAGACTCGGCACAGGTTTAAAATTTGTCCCTTTTTAATAATTTTGGTTAGCTCTGTATCACACTGTTCTTGATATTGGTAAAGAAACTTTTTGTAAAATTAGTTTCATGTTGATAGTATCCATTTAACTTAATTTTTCATGCAGGATAGGAGGTGAAAAGCCCTCTGTCTGCTCTCCTTTCTGCTCCAAGCACGGCCGTTACAGGCGGAACCTATCGGTGGGTTCTGTAGTCACATAAGATTACTACTGATTTCAACTTTACACTGTACCATGAAAATGCATGACTCTCACGGACAGACTTGCTCCTCAAAAGAATGACTTTGCCCTGCATTTCTCATCACTGATGCTCATTCTTTCTAAGGGAGACATCTGGGCTAGAATATACATTTCCTTGGCTGTGCAGATCCCTGGGCTGGACTTGAGCCAGCAAAAATGGACGTGGCTAAATGCATGTGTTGGAAATGAAACCTAAAGCCATTTTCCCACTCTTATCCTTTATCTCCAGGCTAGGCTCTCACACTCAACCGCTAGTGGGGGAAGAAAAGCAGATTGGCTCGAAGGATTTTCACTAGGAGAAGATTTAGTTCAAACAAGCACTCAGGTTTCTGGATGTCTATTCAAACCTTACCTCAACCAGGAGCCCAATACAGCCCAGCCAGAACCCCACTGCATTCAGTGGAATTCCATTTGCTTAGCCGAGGACTATCTTTAGGCCAGTGTGAAGCTGTCAATCATTGGTTAGCAAAGTGTGCAATGCTTAGCCCTCCAGTGCTGCCCTGCTATAGCAGAGGATGAATTATTGTTATCAGAGGATTATTGGCTTATTTAGGAGTGTGGTTCAGTTTACTGCTCCATGCAGGGCATCGCTGCAAAATAAACAGAGGAAGCATGGCCTAGTGATTTGCACATAGGGGCAAGGAGGCAGAAGCCTCTGACTCCTGGTCCCTACTCTGTTACCGAGTCCTTGTGTGACATGGCACAAGCTGCGCTCTCCCCCCTTGTGTCACAGTTATTCCCATTTCACAGGTGTGCATAAACCTCCCCTCCCAGGAGCGTGGTGAGGATTAGTTATGCAATATCTGAACAATGCTTTGAAGAGAGGAAGCATTCAGTATTATTATCAAATGATCAAAGCGGCCAAGACTACAAAGCGACCGCTGCTTTGGTACGAATACCTCCATACGGGCATCTACGCAGACTGCTATAGCCCTCCTCTTGCGCTGGAGGAAATAAAAGAAAGGGGAAGGAAATGGAGTGAGAGACAGAGGTAGATAGTGACAAATGCTTTAAACGTGGACACTGACACCCATCTCAACAAGGGAAAGAGAGAATAAATGGCCACTCTTCTCGTGCCCAGGAGAGTCCAGAGCAGTGAAGGGATGCCCTGTGCTGTGGCTTCCAGGCAATACTTCCCTCAGGTACCTTAAATCAAGCCTCCTTTTGCCTCCCAGTGAGCTAGCTCCACTCTTGAAGGACAGCAGCATTGACCCTAGTGATCCCTAGGCAAGGAACGTGTTATGCTCCAAGAGCGGAAGAAGGCAGCAAGGTTTCGCGCCTTTCCTGATTTCACAGCCATCTACCCCCCTCTGTGGAATTTCCCTCTGGCACTCGGCCTTATGACTCTGGTCCTGTTCTGCTCGAGCGATGGAGTTCTTACTACACAGTTAGACACCCTGGACCTTTGCACTGACAGACAGCATGGGCCTTCAGCTCCTCCATGTCCTGCGCCTGACTGTTCTGACATCCAGAATCCTCAAGGTCCCTCAGGACTTTCTTTTGGCAGGGTGACCACTGGTAACGTTAGTGCCCGGGAAGAGCATTGGCTTGGAGCTTTCTGTTTACTCACAGCACAGCTGCAACGTGGGCTGTGATATTGCACTCCTGCATGCCTCATCCCTGCTTGGGAGGGACCACCCCTAAGAGTGGGTGAGGTGTCTAGTCTCCAGGCTCTCTCTACTGAGACTGCCAGCAAGGGGGCAGTTAGTGCTAATGTGTGCTGGTGTTCTGAGGGGTCACCTGCCTACAGGAAATGGACTGTGACCACCCCCACCCCTGTTTGACAGTGGCTGTTCAGTAGCCTAGCAGACAGCAGTGAGTTTTGGTCCACATGACCCTTCGCTGGGTTCAAATTAGTGAGAGGCTCCCTACCTCACTCTCAGTCCCCTGGGCCATGCAGTCCCCAAAGTGTGCTGATTCTGCCTTGAACCAGTGTGTCCCTGTGGCACCCAAGACTCCCTGGACCATTGGGATAGAGATTATTACTATGCTTCTTTTCCTAGGACTAGTGGAAACATGCCAGGCCCCTGTGGGTTAAACCGCTTCAACACAGCATGCCCAGTTCTCCTAGTATAGCTCTAGTCTCCGTTTTCCAATAATGCCCGCTCCAAATCAGTGGGAGAAGGAGATCTATGGATGCCAGCAAGATGTTGCTAGCTGGGAGAGCTCCTAGCTTTAAGGATTTTTTTAAAAAAAATAAATCGCTGGTTTAGTTCATTCAAGGGGAGAAATAAATCAGCTGCATCCTACATATTTCACCACCCTGTTATCAGTCTTATTTTCCCCTTCAAATAGTTTTCAAATATTGGGATCCGTGGAAGCTGTCCCTTCAGGACACTACACCGGAGGTACGCTGGGGGGAGGAAAGCAAGGCTTCATAGTCCTTACACGCAAGCTCCCTGAAGAAAAGCCATTCCTTCCCTGCTCCTAGCTATTTCGCAGTCTCAGCTAAGACACTTCAAGGTCTCCATTGGGAAACATCTGCCAGACATTTGTCTGAGTTAGGTGCCCAAGTGAAATCTCAGTAAGCTGGCAAGGTGTGGGACCGGGGAAAGCATTTTGCTGTATCAGCAATTCCTGGCACTTTCCCATTCTCTTCCCAGAAACCACACTGCTGCTCCACCCGCCTCTGACATCAGCTTGCCAATGAGAGCAACTGGCTAGCCAGGCAGGTGGGGCCAGCCTCCCCACCTCTTCTTGCTTCTTTTCCATCATGGTTGGGAGTTAAAATTCCCCTTTTCAAACATGGCTTCCTTGAGAAGAGCTGTGGGCAGCCTCTTCCCTCATGCATCACACCCTGACCCTTTAGACCCTTTCTGTGCTGTAAAGCAGATCCTTTGGTGGTGCAAGTCACCATAATGCCATTGACTTCAACAGGTTTCAGAGTAACAGCTGTGTTAGTCTGTATTCACAAAAAGAAAAGGAGTACTTGTGGCACCTTAGAGACTAACCAATTTATTTGAGCATGAGCTTTCGTGAGCTACAGCTCACTTCAACAGAGCTACACTTATTTACACTAGTGGAGGATCTGGCCCTACAACTCTAACCAGGTCATTGTACAGCCTGCTACAAGATGAATGTAGACATAACCCAGCCATGTATCCATAATTAGGCTAAAGCCTCAGACGGTCCTGGATTTTAATTCAGTTATGGGGACATTACATCTCTTCTACACCATACCTTTTGATTGGGTGGTGGTCGGGGACAACCACGATGTCATTGCTTCCCTTGACTTGGTTACAATTTTAGTGTAGAAAGGGCTTTGGCATGTGGGACAATTAGCTGCTCAAACAGCAGCAGATGGCCACGTTCTTCCTTACACAAACTGTGTGGCAGGCGGTTGTTAGTGATCCAAGATGCAACTGGAGCTGTACCCTTGATTTTTTTACTTCAAGTCACAGGCCCAATCCATCACCATCTGACTGCATTAGATTCAATAGAGTAAAGGGAAGAACTGGGTCCTGTGTGCTGAAGCACTCCTCCAGCCTGTAATCCGCCAACTGATACTGTGTGACCAACTGACACAATGCTCCAAGCAAGAGAGCTCCTTGTATGCTGCCTGCCATAGCTAAGATGGGGGGATAGGACACAGGATATGTCTACACTGCAATCAGAGTAACCCATGCTAGCTGTGTCCTAGCTAGCGCCGGTAACCATGGGCAGCATGGGCTAGCTACTCGAGTACATACACAGGCTTCTGGGTGGGGTTGTACAGCCTGCACTGTCATGGTTTCATTGCTGTCATTATTCAAGCTAGCTTGGAAATATTCGCACATACTGCAGTCACATCTCTGACTGCAGTGTAGACACACCCTCAGAGGCACGTAGAAAAGCAGTGGGGAAATTTACCGCAGAGATTGCAGCAAACACTGGTCCATTTTGCTCCAGGATATTGTCAGTGTATCTTATACCTCTGTTGTTTTTTTTAACTGAGAACTTGCTACCAGGTGTCAGCAAAAAGCATTAAACCTTGGTCAATGCAGAGTTGGTTACTCAATGACAAGAGAAAGTGAAATGTACACGAAGAGCCCTATTTATGGGATGGAGACGAGTGCAATACCAGAAAAGGCATTCAGGGCATCAGAAACATTAGGGGAAGGGCATGCATTAAGGTGAGGGAGAGGGATTAACAAGACCTGCGTTGAGATTTAATTGAGCAAGCATTAAAACATGACTTTCACGAACATTTATTTTTTCAGACCTGTGTTTGAGGTTGTCGGTATCGCTTACTAGGTTATTCATCCTAGCGCCTGCATAGCGCTTTCTGTCATCAAGACACTCTGCAGACATGAACTGCTGTATCACCATAATCTGAGGAAATGCAAGTGCCACCAATCCCACTTGACAGATGAAAAAACAGATTCTAAGATGTTATGGCCAAAACGTTGAAGACTATCCACTCTTTTTGGGTGCCTAAGATGAGACATCTGCATGTCTCAAGCTGGGCTCTCAAAAATGGAGACACCCAAAATGAGTGGACACTTTTGACATTTCTGTCCTAAATGATTCCCGCAAGATCACACAGCAAGGGGCAGAGCTGGGGTTAGCACAAAGGAGTCCTGAATACCACTAAACTGCATTGCGCTCTTGCCACTCTCTGCTTTGAGTCAGGTCACTCCTGCCTGCACTCCTGCTGAATGCCCACCAGAACCTGCAGTGCAGAAAATTAAATAAAATAAAAAAATAATTGTGGAGAAATTACCAGGCGACCAGACCTTCTCGAACCTCAGAAAAGTTCAGCTTAGGTTCCAGGTCAATGCTTATTCCATTTGTATTGGTTCTCCCATATGTGCTTGGGTGAGATGCAATTAATTCAGTCCCTGCTGACAGCCCATTCTGAGACCATTTCTGGTACCGTATAGGATACTGCACACTAAGTCCAATATTAGATCAATATGACCATGAGGCAACTCTGAAGACTCCCATTATGGTTACCTAACTCTTGAGTTCTTATTGTTTGAAAAGAAACTCTGAATATTGGTCTCTATTTGTGTCTCCACGCCAGAAGATGGACTCGCCCTTACCTCGGCTAATTCTTTGCTTCTCTCCTGACAGGATCCCTGGAGTATCGATCACACTGATGCTCTCGAGAACTGGGTTGGGCAGCTGGGCACATACAAATCTGTGTAAAAAGAAGGGGAAAAAAATCTTGTGATAAATTGATACCTCTGGATATATGGTTCAGAACCTGATCTCACTTACACTGTGGTAAATCCAGAACTCTGTTGACATCAATGGAGTTCCTCTGCATTTACACAGGTGGAAATGAAACCAGTATCTAGTCCCTTCTGTGCTTATTTGGCTCTTCTGGAAAATATTTTTATGTTCACTCTGTTGGCATACAGCACTTTGTCCATGTGGGCCCCAAATGTAGGTTGCTAAAGAAAAACAATGTGCAAATCCCAATATGGAGAAAACTATGTTCTTTTGTTGTTTAGATTGCAGTGAGAAAGGATTTTTGTTTTTCTTCCAGTAAACATTCACCTGCAGGGTTCTGGACTCAACTCAGCTGAAACAGCAACACATCTGAAAAAGCAAAAGTAAAGCTGGCTATAAACAGAAAGCAAAACTGACCCTTCTGACCTCACTGATGAGAAAGCCAAAAGCTTAAACTGTTATTTATCTTGTTGGCCCATGGTAGTATTTCATGGGTGCCTCTTTTGCAATCATGTCACGAGGGAGGGGAGTTGTGTGTGGGGCAAGGTGGAAGGTAGTGGAAGTTGGCATGAAAAGTAACAGCCAGGCATTGTCATGGGAGGAAGCAGTAGCACCAGAAGAACTTTTGGCCCAACCCAGAGGTAAATTTGGCACACTGGACAGCTGGGTGCTGTCAGGATGGGGGAACACAGTCCAACAGTGCTGCTGAAGTCGCCGTGGCATCTGGACAAACGAGTGTCACTGATGTCGGTTGATTCTTCAATACCTTTTCACTCTGAAGTATGACACAGCTGGTTTTTATACGAATGAACTTAGTCATCTGGCAATGGGAGTCCCACAAACTTCTGCCCCACACTGTTAGGAATTTCAGTTCAAACACCACCCCAGCTTGGCAAGTGGGCATTTCTCACTGCATGATTGTTAGCTAACAAAACCGGAGCATTCAGCAGCATTTCTGGCATGGCTTTCTCACTGCACAGCTTACGTATCAACAGTGCAGTCAGAGCTAGAAAGACCCATTAGGACATGTAGCCCATCCCCTGCCAAGACAGGATTGTTCCCTGCAGTATATGCCTGAGTGCTCTGTCTGGGCTAGTTTTAAATGACCCATGCAGTGGGACTTTCAGCACTTTCCTCAGGGAAGCTATTCCACAGAGGAGATCAGATCTGAAGCCAGAAGAAGGGGATTTAATAGATTGCCAGTACACATAATTGCATCCTGGCCGCTCTTGCAAGCCTGCCGTTGTTTCCAGTGGGATAAGTTATTCCTCACTAAAACGTTGTGTGGGCAGCTGTTCTGTGCCAGCAATACATGTTCCACTGCAGAGTTGGTTGTGTCTCAGTAGTTATGTAGGTGGGAGGAAGAGGTTGAGCTGAATGCATTTTATTTACTAGCACACTCATCTCAGGTACTGCTTTCTCAAAAAACAAAAAGGAGGCCTGTCTATTAAGTATTAAGGGTTTTGTGCATCACATGGAGGCAGCCACAATGTATTTTCAACAGTGTAGTTGCTATGATTCCACTACTAAAGTGACCAATGAAACAGAGTTTAAAATTTGGTTATACCAGGGAAAGGAACCACGTACAAGTGACACCGTCTTATTTCACAGATAATGCTTGATTAGTTGTGCTAAGCACTTCACACACTTAGTGAGACAGAGTCCCAGAGCATACAATCTAATACCCATTGCTGTGGCAACCAGGATGGGGTTAAACACTTTCTCTGGGCAAGCAGAGGTGCTAGATCTGGTGGAAAGGGCTGGCAGGTGTGGCTTGTCAGACTTTGAGACTGAGAGGAGCAACTGACAGCTGTGCTAGGGTGGGCATGAAGCAGCCCATAAAAGGGAAGCAGCGGAGTATGAGGGGGAGAGAGGAGTTTCTCTTCAGGCAGTAGTTGTCATAGTCCTAGGCTGAGGGGAGCATAACTGTGGTAGTTAAGGGCTGCTAGGACCCAAGAGGATCATATTATGGCAAGACTATTTCTTGGACACAGCAGTGAGGTGGAAGGCAGCTGCTCTGCAATTGTTTCATGCCTTGAGAACTAAGGTTAGGGGGAACCATGCCTGGGCTGGGCTGTTTTCTCAGGACTGAGTCTGCAATGTTTCTTTTGGTCCCTTGCTGTTTCTCTGCTGGGTTTTGATCTGCCTTCAAGGGGGTGTGACTGTAACTCCATCTGCTACCCCTCTCTCTATCCAGAGAGTAAGAACGCCTCTTTGATGGTGGAGGAAAGAAGGGAGAGCTGGATTCTGTTCTGACCCAGGGGGTGGTAGCTAAATTCCAGCTGCAGGGCCAAACCCAGGTGAAGAGAGTAGGGACTGCACAACTGTACAATACATGGGGGGCAGACTAGCTTTCAGAGTCTCTGTTACTGCTGACTGTACTCAAACAGGGAGACCCAGTTTGGCCAATGGTACAGACTTGATGTGAAAAAGTGATGAGCCAGAGTTTTGGTCCTGCTCCATGCACTTTGTGCCATTCAAGTTGCTCCAGGAGTGGGAGCACTGGGAGCCCCAGCTGATACAAAGTGTATGTGTCTCTCCCTCACTTCAGCCCCCATGGCATGTCATGGTCAAGGAGAGGGCCAGAGTGTTGCCCCAGTGATCCCCAGCTGGTGTAGGATCCTGCACCTGGTTCTCTGTAGAAACTGAGAGCAACAGCTGTTACCTGCTTACCCCTGTCTCTGCTTCACTTAGGGGAAGCTGAATGCAGCAGAAAACCTGACCCAATACAACAAAAATGAACCCCTATGAGAGTGGTCCCCAAACTTTTTACCTCATGTACCCCCTTACCCCTGTCAGGGCTCTGGCTTATGGGGAAGGGGAACGGATATGTGGTAAGAGGCTGGAAGCTGGTAGGCAGGGCCCTGGGGGGGGCTCCCTCTCTGGCCCCTGTGGGGGATGGCCTGGACCCCAGCTGTGCCTCCTAAGCATTCCTCTGTGCTCCTGTAGGGGGTGCACTCCACAGTTTGGGGACCTCTGCACTATGATGTCCTGCTGATACCACTTTGCAGAGTAGAACTGCACTGTAAGGTGAAATGGTATCAGGATCTTCATCCAGGAAAAATTCCAACCACATTACGCAGCTACAACCCTGAAATGCAAGGGGGAAGGACAGGTTGTCTGATCTTCATGGTGACTGGCTGACAATTATGACTGACTATTCAGATGACTCATTCACTAGACCAAGTTATATTTGCTACCTCCTTTAACAGGCTGGTGAGACTTTTGTCTCAGTTAGAAATTCCACCTACTTCAGACATGGGTTGATTCTCTTAATTTGTTTAGGGAGTGTTACTTTTTTTTTTCTCCATGGTATCATTGAGCAAGAATTCTATAGGCAACTGATCATATGTGCCAGAGTGATGATGGCTTAAAATAACCAGCCACAGTTCACTACAGATACAGGGGATTGCCGGGGTGCACTATGGAATTTGGTTCAACAACAGAACTACATACAGGACAGAATATAATCTTTCCCAATCTTGATGGGGACTTTTGGATGCTGCTGCAATATAACAGCTAAACAATCACAGCCATCGGGTGGTAGCCACTACTAGCCCGGGTTGGATTTGAACTCTTAGAGGCAAGAGGCTCAGTATCCGCATACCATTCTCCTTAGATTGAACATACTGAGCCAAATTCACCTTGGTGTTACTAGGTTGGCAGAATTACAAAAGCAGGGTGGTATTTGGCTCTCTGTTCCCTGGCTTTAACTATTCATGGCCTGATTGTCAGAATTTAAGATATGTTCTCTCCAGAAGTGTATTTACCGAAAGGCTAATGAACTGAGCAGCATGTTCATTCTCTGGAATGACCCATGGAATACAATGCAAAGGGATGGAGCAGCCAATGCCTCCCTGGGTGATGATAGCCCCATCTCCCCTGCATATGCAGATCCTGCAAGTGTTCACTGGCAGAGAGATATGTACCAAGAGCAGGATATTTCCCAGCTGTAGCACTTGCCGCACTTGGAAAATAAGCTTCCTAATTCTTTTGGGGACCCTGCCTCCCTCCGGCCAGTGGGCCGGATCCTCAGCTGGTGTATACTGGTATAACTTTGTTCACTTCACTGAGGATCTGGCCCATAGCCTCTTGCGGCTAAAACAGCAGGACAGTTCTTTTGGGTACTTACTTATCTTTTGAAGCAGTTGGCTGTTGCTTTATGTAGTTGTATGCACTAGGCAAAATGCACCTCCATGTGCATGTACCAGACTTTCCCTCTTTGAAGTCTCTACAGCCGGCAGTTCAGAAAACACTGCCCTTTTCTATTTACTGCATAGGTGTTGGCAAAGAGGGGGTTAATCAGATTTCTTGGCTATTCCCTGAATTAATAGCAGGACTTGTGCTTCTACTCCTGCCACTGAATCACTGGTGCAGACAACTGCCGCCACGTACCTCCCATGTATCCATCCAGCTCCTTCAGCACAGAAGGATGATAGGATAACAGAGCATGGTGTGATGAGATGAGCTAGTCCACTGGAAGCTTAGCAACAGTAAGAAGATTCATGGTTTGTACTAGGAGCAAGTCATCAGTATAAGTCAGGCAGCCAAAGTAAGGTGCATTTGTATTTCACGCTCTGTCTAGCCTCTTTATTACCGCTCCTGTCCCCCGACCTGAATGTTTCTGGCAGCAAGGGCTCTCCTGCATTGTCTTTCTGGGGTGAGGAAGCTTCTGCAACTCCTTTCCGAGCTGCTCTTAATGGTGCTTTTTTGATCTAATGCCTCTGTGCCCTAAGCAGATGATCTGTTATTTCCATAGTGCAAACCACCCCCTATCCTGGAGGAAAGGGTGGGTTGGCACAAGTCCTGGTCATTGGCTGGATGCAGATGTTCTGGGCCCTGTGGGACATTGAAAACAGCTGGAAATCTCTCTGGAATTAGTGCCACATCACATTGGTATTGTCAGAGTGTGCTGTGATCAAATGTTACTTTCAGAGTCAACCGAAGGCACAGGGAGGCTCTTCGCAGCCTGACACCTATAGGAATCCATCTGACTCTCTGTCGCAGGACATCTCTCCCCACCCGCCCTGTATGCCCATGCCATCTCCTGCCTGGCTGCAGCAATATCCCCACCTTTCTCTCTGAGTGGCAGCTCTGCTGCTTTTCGATTACCGCCTGGAAGCCAGGAGTGGAGCCAAAGTGCAATGCTGCAGAGTGTCTGGCATGCCCGCCTTTGCTGCGTACCAGGCACTGTCAGGGAAAGTGAGGGAGGGCAGTTAGAGAACTCAGTTTCTGCTGCCAATGCTCGCACTGGAGTTGGACAAGGCCACAGGAAAGGCTGAGACTGGTGCTCTGTCTGGATTAGGGTTTGTGTGTTGCTGGGCCCCTGGAGTGGGGAAGGTCTGCGTGGCTGCCCAGACCTAATGCTCACACTGGCTGTCTTGGGCCTGGAGAAATGAGCCCAAATCCATTCAAATTCATTGAATTTTGGAGAAGTTAAGATCCGAACAGCACAGCATAGGGCCCACGTCTAGCTGTGACACAGCATACGTGCTCCTTGCAGAGGTTGTCCCATGGGAAGTCGGAGCCCTAGTCAGTTTGTATCTGAAACCAGTGCAACAGAATGGAGAGATCCGTATACTGTTTCAAGGGATGCTCAAGCAATGCTGAAATCCAGAGATGAAACATGAACACATTTGGCCAGTTTCACTTCTGATATTTTTCCACTGGCTTCAGTGGAGTTACACCAGAGATGAATATGGCCAAGGAACTGAACGGATTGCATAGTAGAGGACTCTAGGAATATAAAAGCAGGGGAGAGCAGAGTGGAATGTAGTGATCCTTCAACCCTATTAGTTTCAAGGTAGTATAGGACACAAAGCAAGTTTGGTGTCCTCAGTGCTCTCTAGTGAATGCCTGTCCGTGTTACAAAACAGCTCAGCCCAGGCCATTATGCCTGGAGGTCTGGCCCATGACAAGGAATTGTAGGGAAGGAGTGCTCCCTGTGTGACTGGGGTGGCTTCACACCAATGCAATGTGGGGAGAAGCTTGGGTGATATCTTGCCCCCATGACACTCATCGTACTGCTCACCAGGGACTTATGACACTGCAGAGCAGCTCTACCTTGGTGTACAAGCGCAATACACTGACCTGTTCAAAAAAGCATTGCCAAAAGCATTGAGTTTCCTGAAAGGTTTTTTCGGATCCACCACCAGTGCATTACCAGGAATGATCCCCTCCACGTCCCCCTGCATCACTGCGATGAAGGAGTCAGTCGTAGGCTCTGGTCCAATTCTCATCCCTGGGAAATCCTGTTCCAGCAGGTACCTTGAGAGAGAAAACGGGGTATGATGATGCTTGAGATCTGAGCTGTTGAATTTCTATCAGAGCTGCTGCTGAGGTGCACGGTGCAGCCCCTTGAGACTACTTTTAGCATTGGAAATCTGCAAATGCAATGGTAGCTTTTCACTTGGGATCTCAAAGCTACGGCTGCCTCCGCATAATCAGATGAAGAAACAGAGAATGTCAGATGCTGTGAAGACATTCGCATCGTGATTAGTCATTCTGTAAGTCTGTGCCATGACCGCTTAGACATTTAGACCTGATCTATTTGTTATCCAAGAAAAGTGCAAACTGCCCCCATTCATTGCACATGGGGTTGTTAACTCTGAAACCTAACATTCAATATTAACATTACTTCACTGCTGATCATTTTAGCAGAAACGATCAGCTGATGGGCTCAGCCCACAATCCAGAACTGCTTCGCAGATGCGGAAAGCCACAACTATCCCATACTCCGCTGTCAAAATCTCCCTCTCCCCTTCCTCCATGATAGCTTCTGCAATGCAGTTCTTTTTACAATAGCACACTGAACATTAAAAGGATAGGGGGCAGTGTTACATAACCTATGTAGAGGGGCGGTAAGTCAGTTTACTTACCAATTCTGTGCTACAGAACATCCCTCAATTAATAAAACCCTCAGGTTTTTTTTAATGTAGACAAAGCTGGAATGCTGCAAAAATTAGGGCAAGTTTGTCACAGTATATGGGGCATTGATTATAAGGCTGCTGGTGAATACAGGGCTGCACATACTGACTTGGCATTGCACTGGGTTGCTATAGGTGATTGAGTGCTGGACTATGCACATTAGTTTAATACTGTATTGATCATCAAAGCCAGGTTGCTGGCACTTTGTTTTTTCCGTTGCTTAAAGCACACCATTGAACCTTGTCATGAGGTGAGGAAAACAAATATAGACTTGTATGGACTCTGCAAGTCAATTCGGGGGGAAAATAGGCTGCATTTTGAGATTGTGGTCTTTACCAGCTAGTGGAGACACAAGGATGGGGAGGTTATAGCTTTTCACAGCTAGTGTTGTTTTGATATGGGATGAGTTTTATGAAGGAGGGTGATACTGGGCATGTCACCCATAATCCATCATCCATGTGAGGGTCTGTGGGTCAATCATTTGGGTGAATTCTCATCTTCTCTTCACCTTAACGAATGTCATCTGATCCGCAGCAAACCATATAGACGTATTAGGAACGGCAACCTTTATACTCATCTGGCTACATTGTACTCCCGGGACCTGGGCTGGAGCTGCGTTTTCCACTCTCGCTGGGCAAGGAGGAACTACACTACAGACAAGTCTAAGACTTAAAAGCCAACTGAAAGGCCACGTGGCAAGGAAGCACACAAGATTGATGGCTATTGATCCTGTAAGGGATTAATTAACAGTAGAGCTATAACAGCATTAACTCTACTGGTGAATCTCCAGATTCCAGAAAGAGCGGGTCTTGCTCTGCTTCTCCTGTCACAATCATTTTGTCTTGCATGCCTTTCATCCCAGCGCTTTCGAAGCTCTGTACAGACTAGAAAGATTCACCTACACTGAAATATAAGGAGCTTTGGGGTGCATTGTGGAAACTGCTTAACAGTTCATAGCAACACTAAATTTAGGACAGGAAGAGAAGAAAATACAACAGCCCAATAGCTCCTAGACTAGGCTACCTAAAATTCACGAGCAGTTGACTATTGCAGAGGTTCTCAAATGTCTCCAGAACAGTAGAATCTCAGAGTTACTAACACCTCGTGAATGGAGGTTGTTCGTAACGCTGAACAAAACGTCATGGTTGTTCTTTCAAAAGTTTACAACTAAACATTGCCTTAATACAGCTTTGAAACTTTACTATGCAGAAGAAAAATGCTGCTTTTAACCATCTTAATTTAAATGAAACAAGCACAGAAAGTTTCCTTACCTTGTCAACGAAAATTTAAACTTTCCCTTTATTTTTTTAGCAATTTACCTTTAACACAGTACTGTCCTGTATTTGCCTTTTATTTTTTGGTCTCTGCTGCTGCCTGATTGGATGTTTCCAGTTCCAAATGAGGTGTGTGGTTGACCCGTGAGGTTCTACTGTAGATGGCCACATCTTAGCAGAGAGAGATTATCTCACTGGCTCAGCTCCCCTCTCATTCATGATTGTATGAGCCACCTCCCTTCCTGATCATGATCCCATAGGTTCTCTGTGGCAGTTACAGCAGCTCCTTCCATACAAGAATATTAGGAAAACATGGATGTATGTTTTACTATCTCTAGTGGGATTTAGCAGCACCAGATGGCCAGCCAACTTTCTACCAAGTGCTGCATGGACCTCCGTGCAACTTACCTGGATTCAATTCCTTGGGCCTATCTTTCTGAGTTAGGAAGGGCTAGCTCACTTCCTGGAAAGCTCATTTTAGCTTCCCCGTTAGCTAGTTCAGAAGCTGCTTTGATGGAGTCTAGAAACTGAACACAGACTTCCTGCATGGCAGTGCAGACCCCTAGACTGATAGCATAGCCCGAAAATACTTTTATTTCTATTGGCTTTCCTCTGATCTTTTTGCAATTTTTTTTTTTAAATCTGAGCCAATATACACAAAAGCTCTCCCCACACAGACTAGATTGAATCCACAGAGTTAGATATTTTAGAATTCCCACTTTAAAATGTGATAGGAAAATAGATGATATACTCAGAGGAGATAAAGGCACAAAGGGGAGTTAGGTGCCTTTTTGAAGATCTCCACCCTGACCTGTAACTTTGTAATAAAAAAGTCATTTTTACACTCCTTTCTGTGATGAACAAGCACCATGACATCATGCAAGTATTCTGTGAATACAGACTTTTAAGAAGCCTGTGGTTTTCACCTTTCAGTTATAGACAAGACCTCTAAGAAAGAAGCAGCAAATAATGATCCTCTTCTAGCCAGCCATCCCCACTCATTTAGTAATCCCCCCCCCCGCAACTGTTTGTTATATAAAACACTTTAAAAAACCCCAAGCACTCACAGAGATACAAAAGAAGTTACAAGTTAAAGCTAATTGATATGCAACAAGCAGTATGAAATCAAACTGAAGTAGATTCTAAGGTACATGAGAATTTACACTGCCCAGGGAGAACTCTCCAGGAGATTTGGGCGCATTGTACAGCAGGACAACTACCGAACAAGGGTTCTGCTATGCTGTGGGCAAACACAAGGCAATCCATTAACGTGCTATGTACACTCGTCTGATGGGCTGATGGCACAGCTTCAGGTCAGTGAAGCAAGCTGCCTGTGCTGAAAGAAGAAAACTAAAGCACGCTTGTGGGGGGAAAAAATCCTGTAAATACACAGGCACAGTGAATGTAATGGCTTGTAAAAGGTGTTGGATGACAGCACCAGAGTTCTCTAACCCTTGAGACTGGGAAGCTGCAGTGCAAGCTTCCCCCAGCCACTGTGCCTTAACCCTCAGCTGTGAGATGCCCTGCTAGGGATAAAAGGGAAGAGAAATCTCCACTGCCCACATGGTCTATCAGGCCCATACTGTCTTGGCAGCCTCTCCAGGGCATGCTTGCAGGCTCCTCCGTTCTAACCCCAAGACACTGCGGCCTCCTGCTAGAAAGGACAGAAGTGCTGATCTTCATGCAAGGATGCTGCAGGATGAGTCTGTGTGTGTGGGGGAGGGAGGGTGTTTCTTTAGCGATGAGTCAGGCAGGATGCTGTGGAGAGGCAGAGATGATGTAGTGATTGTAGAGGGGCAGCGGGGAGCAGTGGCTGGAGGAGCAGCTTGGAACTGGCCTGGGGAGCAGAGCATGAGAATGTTTGGAGTGATGAGATGCCTGCACCAAAAGCAACCTGTGCTGATGGACAGCAGGACTCTAGCCCCTTGTTTATTTTATTAACAGGGAGGCTGGACCCAGGCCAGAGCTATGTTTAGCAGAGACTACAGCCCACTAATTAATTAAAATAGTAACATCCTGTCCTGCTGTCCCCTCCCCAAGCAGGAAACATAAAAGGTAATAATGTTGCAGAGCCAGACTCCAATGGGATCCTGCTGTCACTGCTAACATCAGTCTAGGCCAGTGGTTCTCAAAGCCGGTCCGCCGCTTGTTCAGGGAAAGCCCCTGGCGGGCCGGACCGGTTTGTTTACCTGCCGTGTCCGGAGGTTTGGCTGATCGCGGCTCCCACTGGCCACGATTCGCCGCTCCAGGCTGCGGGAAGTGGCACGGGCCAAGGGACGCGCTGGCTGCCCTTCCTGCAGCCCCCATTGGCCTGGAGCGGTGAACCGTGGCTAGTGAGAGCCGCGATCGGCCGAACCCGCGGACGCGGCAGGTAAACAAACCGGCACGGCCCGCCAGGGGCTTTTCCTGAACAAGTGGTGGACTGGCTTTGAGAACCACTGGTCTAGGCTGCTGGTGGTTAAAGGCTGCTGGTGGTTAACTTCCCAGTTAAAAGTGCCAGCTCGCTGTGTCTCTTCGGGCACATATGCCCTTTCTGCGGATCTGGAAGCTCTGCCAAGACAGCCTTGGGAGGAGTGAGGGATGGTTGAAATGTACAAGCTGAAATTCAGGACGGTACATCTTTCACCTAGCAAAATAAGGCTCAGTCCCCTGCGTCACTGAAGGCAGACGAGAGAACAGTCTGGTTCCACCACAACCAAAGGGAGCATTTCAGTCTCGCTTCACCGACTTCCAAACACACAGCAAGCCTCCCCCTGCCGAGCCGCTAGAAATATTTCACAGATGACCTTGATTGTCTTGTTTCCACCCCCACCTCCAGATACAGCAGGAGTCTGATCACAAGATGCTGCTGCTTAGTCCTCGAGAGAGAGAGAGACCGCGTAACAATTTCATCTGGATCTAAACCTTGGCTAGAGATGCCCTCCTTCAACTTTCAGGGAGGAGGCTTGGGGGCCAAACCCAAATTTTGTGGCTTAGGTGTTGTTGTGTTGCTGGGAGCGCCTTAAATCAATGTTCGGAGACTCAATGGTCAGGTATATGACTGAGTTTTATTCATCATATCTGCACTGCACAGCAGGACCGAGTAATCTCTCCAGGTCCTGCCCTGAAGCACACAGAGCTCAAAGTAAAGATAAGAGGGGTTCTTTGGGGGCAGCCTGTCCTTCAACTGTTCCAGAGTCCCGGTGAAGAATCTGGAGGGGAATGTCCCCAGGATGGGTCAGAGCCATCGCTAGCCTAATCCTAATGCTGAGGCAGAGGAGGAATTTCTTACTTCTTTGCTGTTGTGTTTAACTTCTGATGGTTTCATCCAGACTATCTGGACCCACAGGATCTGCAAGCTTGGGCTGGAACCTCTCAAAAGCTTCCTGGCATTTCCTGTTTCCGGCAGGCCAGAACTACCTGGAGACCAGCCTGTCATGTTGTTTTAATGCTTTTGTTTCCAGTCCCAGCATCCCTACATCCCCAAAATTACTCCCACCACCCACTGGTACATGCAGAGGGACAGACACACTTCAAAAGGCCCACTCATCCATTCTGATGGGGTTGCTCCCGGGAAGAAACAGGCTGGCCTCTTCTGCTTTGCCCAGGGCTCCCAGCTGAGCCCACAGCGGGAGCAGAAAGCAGAGCAGCCAGGCATGGGATAGCTGATGAGAACTTGCTGCTTCAGGAGAGACAGCTGACTCACCACACAAGTGCATCAATCCAAGAGGTGGGGGGATGCTGCCTCCCAGGTCACTAATTACCCCCTAGCAGTTGTGGAGTCACACTTGTGTCACCTGGGCATGCTCACCTAGTGAGGAGCCCAGCTCTCAGGCCTGGAGAGAAGAGAGGGACTGAGTGGGAGAGGGGATCTAGGAGGGAAGGTGGGTAGGTGGTGGTGAGTCTTATACTGCTGGAGTTAGTGATGGAAATAGGGGAGAGTGTGGTGGTGGGGGGAGCCCGTGTGGGCTGCAGAGACCAGGGAGGAAGCACTGGGTGTAGATGGGGGCTGAGAGGCAAAGAGAGGGAGTGGATGTGCAGGCAGCGAGCTTAGAGGGGAAGAATTAATGACCTCCCCAGATCTGGAGTCAGCTCTGCTCTGAAGTGTGGCTGAGAATGAAAATGAGGAGGGATCCAACATGTGACCCCACCACGCCTTTTAAATCTTCTGAGGTCTGAAGCAGAGTTTAAGAACAAAGATTTGGGTCAGGTGTGTGGGGGAGAGGAGGGCAGGGTTAGCCCAGCCAGCTCTGCCAGCGTGGTTTCGCTTTATGCAGGGCAATTCCCTCCCCTCACCCAACCCTTCTTTAAAAATAACTTCATGAGACCAAGCAAGACCTCTGCACTGTCTGCTTTCTAGCACACGGGGTCATGCGCCAGCCAGGTGGCTGGCCAGGCATTGCAAATTCATTCTGTGTCTAGTTCTTGGTTACAGCAGTAGGTTGCAGGAATATTAGAGCAGGTAAAAACGCCAGCATTCCACAAAGTCGTTCAGGCACAGCCCATTTCACTGGCCCTCTCCTATTCTCCCCACACACCCGTTCAAATGTTGGTACAAAGTAAAGCTTACTCTCAGGCAGATAAGGGGCTGGCCTCACCTCTGCCTTACTGTGGCTTTATCCAGTGTTACTCCTTTGATTTCAGTGCAGTTACCCCAGTGTCAAACCAGAGATACTCAGTGGTGAATCGGACCCAAGATATTCATCTTGTGAATCCACACGGGAAATGGAGAAGGTGCGGCCCAAGTATGATCTGAGGAAAGAGGGTACTGGGAGCTGACCTGGGGTTAGTATCACTGCTGAGGTAGATAAGTGGTGCATCTGAACCGACCTGCAGTCAAGACCAGCTCATCCTGAGATTGTGAATATGTTTAACCCTCTCTCTGCTGGCCTTCCACCAAACCTGCTATCTGCCATTAACCTTCCACTGAAATCAGGTCGCCTTTAGGATGTACCTGACACGGGCAGCAGCACTGTTGGTACATAGGTGCTAGATGGATCCGAAACAGCTAGAAAGGGCTGCTTTTAGAGCCTTGCCGTTTGACTGTCCTTTTTCACACCCACCCCCTCACCCTCCCATCCTTCTTCATAGGGGCACCTCAGGACACTGTACAAAGAAAAAACAATCCGAAAATAAACTTAAAAAAATATAAATCCCAAAGAACCCACAATAAATTTTACCCAAGGCTTGTCATTTAGGAAATCAATGAATTCCTTGAGAGAGACATGTGCAGGGGCCACACTGTTCCACCGCCTTCCAAAAGCTATGGGGATATTCAATAGTAAGGCCACATTAGGGTCACGCTGACCATGCAACTGCAGGAGCACTGAAGTGTAAATGTTTGGCATACCCGATAAAAAGGCGTCAATGCGACTTATTTCTCGTGGGTGATGCCCTAGCTCTCCAGCACTCTTGCTGTGGGTCATTTGGTCCTGATCTGAGTACGTTTCTGCCATTTAGAATTTGACCTACCTATCGTTTTAAAGAAACAGCTCCGAGAATTTCCTATGAAGCCACCTTTTTGTAAGTCATTGGTGGCTGGCATCCCAGGAGACAGATGGAAGAGAACCAGGGCTGCCCCCGCCATCAAACGTGAGCAAAAGAATACTATAGGCCAAAACCTACCCTGGGAGAGACGCATACAGTTCCCATCACTGTCAATGGGGGTTGTATGTGTGTATCAGAGGGCAAAATTGGCTTCTTCCAACATAGCAAAACTTTCCACCCCTCAAGTAAATAGGCCAAGTTATTACCTGATAAAGGTGGTCTTCCCAGTGGAATACTGCCCCACCAGCAGCACCATTGGCTTATTATCAAAGTCAGCATCTTCTAAGGCTGGCGAATGAAACTCGTGGAATTTGTAGTAGTCTTCCAAAGGGAGCAGCTTGGTCTTGTAGAGCTTTTTGAGACCCTCGCTCACAGTCTGGAACACTTCAGGGTCTTTCCTCCTCCTGTCATCGGTACCCAACCAGCTGAACATGATGGAATGGCCAGAGAGGTGATTGTCTTTCAGTGAGGCTTGGTCTTCAGAACACAAAGCAGAAGAGGTGTATGGCTCAGCCGGAACTCTTTCTGGGGAGGGTTCCAGGCAGCAATTCCTAAATTTAGTCACTGTGTATTTGTTTATGTTAAAGCAGCAAATTTCTGTTTATCTCCAGAGGTTGCTGGTTATCCTCTAGGAAAGAGCATTCTCTGCAATGCAAAGCAAGACGCTTGGGCAGGATGCAGAGGACAGGGGAACGAAATACCCGTAGTGGCTGCAAAACAACGTCCTTTTTCTTGTGTCAGTGGAAGATGAGATGACTCTCCTTGATTTCCTCCAGGACCTCTTGTTATCCACAACCGGAGCTTTGATTCTTTTGTTGTTTTAAATCTGCAGTAGGTAGGCTTTTTTAAGCATTTGCATAAAAACTCCTCTTGAATTGCAATTATAATGCAAAATAAAAATGTCTCCCCCCCCCCCCCCAGCCCGGTTTGCGAGGCACTTAAATGCTAAACTTCATTCACTCTCTCCTTTCAGATCGCAGAGGTGGGACTGAGGCGCTGATTTGCTCCCGGAGGGTGCATGCTGCAGCTCTGGAGAAGAGGCGGCTAATCACGACAGCATCCTCCCCTGGAGCCGCAGCTGGTGTTTAAATGCCAGCCTTTCAGGAAATCGACGAGCAGCGGAAGTCACCAGCTCCTGGCAGGGTCTGCCCGTTCTCACGGGCCGGGTGAGGCTGAGCAGGGAAACACCATGTCTGGAGGAGGAGCTGGCTTTGCTCCTGCACAGGATTTGCTGCAGTGCTGGGCATGGTCAGATTGCAAGCTGCAATCAAGGACGCAGTCATCTCTGGAGTGGGAGAGGATCAGGGCACAGCGCCCTCTAGAGGGAGACGCAGGGATCTCGATTAGCAGATTACACAAAGACACGGTTTATTGATTTAAAAATACTTGGTTTTTCATTTTTAATCTGGCATTCACTGGCATAGCTCCACTGACTGCAATGGTGATGTGAAGAGGCATGCCAGGTTAGAATCTGGACCATAATGTATGTGTATTATGGTGCTTTTCATCCCAAAGAATCTAGAATGACAGAGCTCTTTAACTCTGTGTGTGTGTGTGTGTGTGAGAGAGAGAGAGAGAGAGAGAAGCCTTGTGATCTCTCATACTGCCCCTCAAATGTACCTCAATTCTGACCCACAGGAATGACTTCTGGGTATTGACCTTGAGAGGGTAGTTCAGTTTCCAAGGCCTGTTTGGGGTCTGGTATCTTCGCATAACCTGCCAGCAAGGAAGCTTGTATTGTGGTGGATTTCATTTTTATATGTGTCAGCAGCCACGAGTGTGGCTCTCCCTGATCTGTCTTATGTTTGCATTGGCACCATACCTGCCAGCTGAGTAGTATAGTTCATTGGCAGTTTAGCTCTTCTGTTAGCAAACTTATTATTTTTCTTTAATTGTGTTACATTACAGTAGGGTATATAACCATGCAATTAAAATATGAGCTATATTAATCCAGCCTGTCTACCATATACCAAATGCTGGCATGGTACAAGAAAACCATGGCAAATATTTTCAAACTAGGGTGCCTAGAGGTAGGGATCTAGCTCCACATTTAGCCACCTAAATAAAAGGGGGCTGATTTCCAGAGGTGCCAAGCAGCCTTCTCCCAGTGAAGTCACTTTGAAGCTTTACAGGTCCTCTGGAACCTCCTGTAAAGCGGGCCCCTTTTATTTAGATGCCTAAATGTAGAGTCAAGTGCTTGACTTTGAATATTTTAACCTATAATCTTACAGTAATAACTAAATATTATTTAACAGGACAGTTAAATTTGGTTGGCCCATAATCTGAGTAACTTTTCCCCTTTAAATGTTTTTAATGCAAAATAACCCTCAATAAAACCAGCCAATGGGAGCTGCAGAGCTCGCATTTGGGGCGGGGCAGCGCGCAGAGCCTATCTGGCTGCTCATGCATCTAGGGGCCACAGGGACCTGATGGCCGCTTCCAGGAGCCGTGCGGAGCTAGGGCAGGCAAGGGCCTGCCTTAGCCCTGGGCCCCCACTACGTCACCGACCGGACTTTTAATGGCCTGGTCGGCAGTGCTGACTGGAGCCGCCAGGGTCCCTTTTTGACTGGGTGTTCTGGTCGAAAGAGGATGCCTGGCATCCCTAGCCGGGACCCAGCATAAAAGCTGGGGTTCTGCAGCACCACCTGGACCCCTAGTTCCTGTGCCTATGCCTCCACTGAGGGTGTGTCTACACTACCATTAAGTCAATGTAACTTGCTTCACTCCGGATGTGAAAAAACCACTCCTGAGCAATGTAAATTACGTTGATGTAAAGCGGTGTCCACACCATGCTATGTCGGCTACTGCCACCAATGTAGCGTGGTAGTGAAGACAAACCCTGAGTCCTTTGCCAAGAACGCTGTCAGGAGGCATTTTTGGAAAAAGCTCCCAGCTGTCAGGAGACTTTTTTTGGAAAAGTGTCAGAAGCTCTGACACCTTCCCAGCAGGTGGTGGGTGGTTCGTATAACAGTGAAAAGAGTCCCTAGGCCAAATTCCAGCTAAATTCAAGAATCCCTCAACCAAATGTGTTTAGCATAAACAACTCCAACTCTGCATGAAAGGCAATTGATATATATCTGCTGAAGCTAGGGCTGAATTTGGCCCTCTGTGTCTGCCATACGGTATGACAACAAACAATCCTTGCATTTGAATAAGAATGAGCAAGTTAGGGATAATAGGATCGTCAGGGTCTTAGATGTGGTTATCCTTTCCTAGTAATCTCCAGTGAAGAGGCACCCTTGAAGGCCAAAACTAGTGTCTGACCACCAGTGTTAGTGTTTACTCCAACCACACAAACTAAGAGATTCCATAAATGTAACTTCTTGTGAAAGTGGGATCATCTTAAAGGTCGGGGTGAAATTCTGCCCCAGTGAAGTCAATGGGCCAAGATTACACTTACATTATTCACTTGTTTCTGTTGTATCTATCTTTTGTGAAGAATATAAAAGATCTACATCTGCCCCGAGGGCCGGTTCCATTGTCTTTTGGCTACTAAATATTTGATAATAAATTTGGGTTATTTTTTTCCTGTTGGTTAAGCATTTTGTCATCTCTGGTTGCTTCCATTCTATGATCTGATTTATTTGTACAAGTAGTTCTTCCGGCTGGTCTCCCAATCTAGCATAGAAGTTGGATAGTTCAGAATCCAAGTGGTGATTTATCTGTTCTGCAAGGATATCCACTGTGGCAGTAAATTATATTGTTATTGCATTTCCTGCAGAAGATCAAGGTTCTTACTTCAGTTTCTTCAGTAGTTATTAGAGATGGTGCAAAAGTAGAATTAAAACAAACAAACAACTTTAAAGCAATTGTATCTCAACTGAAAATTTTTGCAAAACTATGTTGATTTCTTCAGAATTTTTCATTTTCAAAAATGATTGTGCGTTAATTTTTTTTTCTCTAAAATTTTTTAAAATGGATAATGCTGAAGAAATCAACATGGCTTTTGCAAAATGTTCCTGTTATGTTAAAAATGGCCAATTTCATCTCCTAGTTGTCTCTACCATTCAAGAACGGTACACTTGCGAGGCCATTCTAGTATCTACCCAGCTGTTTTTGCATGGCTGGACTCTTCCACTTTACAGTCTGTGTTTGTGATTGCCTTGCTTTTCACAAACTAAGCCACACTTAGCCCGGTCAGGCCTTGGATGGGAGACAACTGATGAAAATCTAGATTCAGAGATTATAAAGCAGAAAGGGACCACTGTGATCATTTAGTCTGACCTCCTGCATAGCACAGGCCATAGGACTTTCCTGAATTCTTGTTTTGAACTTGAACATATATTTCAGAAAAAATATTCAATCTTTATTTCAAAATTGCCAGTGATGGAGAATGAACCCCAACCCCAGGTAAATTGTTTCAATGATTAATTTATGCCTTATTTCCAGTCTGACTTTGTCTAGCTTCATCTTCCAGCCATTGGACCTTTTTACACCTTTGTCTGGTAGACTGAAGAGCCTATTATCAATTTTTTGTTCCCTATTTATGGATATATAACCGGTGATCAAATCACCCCTTAATCTCTTCATGAAGCTAGATGCTGTAGAAAGTGGTGTTGGTGATTCAGAAGCACTGAATCTATGCCCCATGATGATTGTGCTAGGTGTCCCAGTGCTTCCAGAGGTACTGTCTTTCTAGTGAGATGTAGGACAAAGGTCCTGACCACCAGTAACATAAGAGCCCATTGTACTGCTCGTAAGAGAGAGATGTTAACCTCCATGTCTCTGTTAAATTCTGCTTCTGGTATTACATCTTGCCAACGTAAATTCCACTTGTAGTTTCAAATGGATACTGTTTTCTTTGTTTCCTGTTTAAACCTGTTACTTATGTTGATTTTAAATAGCTACAAGACTCCACTCCAGGGTGGATATATTTTAGTGCTGGGTGAAGTGATCATTATTTGTATGTATCCTTTGTTTATTCCATAGTGACATAAGGAAGCTTAATTTTTTAATATCCATAAGATTGTTGGATGAAAAATGCTAGGCAAATACTAATTCTTTGGGTCTAACAGCCAGTGTGATTGTCTCTATTTCTATCGTAACAGTATAGGCATTAAATAACAACCACAAACTTTCTGTGTCTAAGTTCTCATTCTGGTTACGCTTTTCAGGTAGGTGGACATATCATTCCTCAGGAGATAAAGCTCACTGGGAGTCAAGTATTTGGCATTCTGTCTCTGAACCTGCCATAGAATTTCTTGTGATGCCTCATGCAAGCCATCTAACCTCTGTGTCTTCGTTTTCCCATCTATAAAACAGGGACAACACTTCACAGGGGCGGTATCAGCATATTGTGCTGCTTTGGATGAAGGCAGCTACAAACGTTTGCTGAATGAAGGAGAACAAATGCTAGGTACAATGTGGGTAGATCCAAGAACTACCTGGGTACTACTGGGGGAGGCAGCATGATCTGGTGGATAGAGATTGATGCTAGGAGTCAGGAGTTGTGTTCTGTTTCTCACTCTGCCACCGACCTGCTTGCGTGATCTTGGGCAATTCACTTCACCTGTGCCTTAGTTTCCCCTCCAAGTTTTTGTGTGTTTAGATTGTAAATTCGTTAGGTCTCTCTCTGTGTTTGTACAGAACCTAGCACAACAAGTCTCTGATTTCTAATGGGCCCGTAGGTGCTTTACATAATACAAATTGTAATAGTAATTACAATATTTTGCTCAAACAGCTCTACACAAACACTACCTCACCTTCCTGGAAGTGATGTCCATATAAAAGCCTGTTCTCTTTCCCACTTTCTGAGCAGTGGAGGGGCTTGGAGAAAATACTGCTTGTCCAAGGAATGTGGTTTAGCCTGCTCTAAAACTGACAGATAAATACAGCTGCCGTATAAAACAAATCATATGATCAATGGTGACATGAACCTTTGTGGGTTATCTATAACTGTTACTGATACCTCTCTTTAAATACCTAGTGCAGCATTTTTAAGGACATATCCCTATTAAAATAACATGACTGTACAATGTGAAATTCACTATCAGGCTTCCGTGACAGCTTGCCACATTAAAGTGACTAGGCAGTGTCTGAAACTAAAGCTATACAAAGACAAAAAAATGTTAAAACTGTTGTTATTAACAGGGTTATTATGGCTAAGTGGCTCCAAAATAGAGCTGGACAGGAACTGGAATTTCCATTTTTTCAGAATATTCAGTGATTTCAACATTTGTTTTTGTTCTGAATAGGGACAACCAGAAAGAATTTGGAAAATTCCCACAAAATGATTTTTTTCCCAGAAAATATTTTGGGTCATTTGAAATATTTTATTTAGATAAGATAGATGTCTCTCGTTGATTTTGCCTTTTGCCTTATAAAAAGACATTTTTATATAAAATAAAAAACCTCAAAACCAAAAATTTATTTTGAAACAAAAAATCAAAATGTTCGATTCAGAAATGTCAAATGAAAACATTAAGATGTTATCAAAATACCTTTTTTCTTTTTTTTTCCAAAATGAAATTTCATTGAAATTGGCACATTTCCATGAAAAAAATCGGTTTCAACAATACAGCATTTTCCAATGGAAAAACAATCTGTAGAAAAGTTTTCAATCAGCTCTACCTCCAAGCTTTGTTGTTCTGCATTGTGCAATACAGTCTGCCTCTAATGAACAATATGCTCTTTTAAAATGTACTTTGTCCCCAATAGCTGTGATGTTGACGAAAGCGATGCTGTTAAGGGAACTTCAATAAATAGTAGAAGAGAGAGCAAGAGAGTTTATTGCAGGGTATTTACAGAGATTATTAGTATAAATTGGTCAATACAATGGAGCAGATTTTGCTCTGTTACACAGGTGTAAATCCAGTACAAGTACGTTGAAGTCAGCAGTCTGTAACAGAATTACACTGGTTTTACTCTGATGTATCAGAGCAGAATCGGGCTCACAGCATTTATTTTGTGTGTTTTTACTTATTGTACTGATGCAAACTTGTAACCATTCCTATAGCTGGTCAGAACAATTCCATCTAAATATTTAAAAAATAAAAACAACTTCATAAGTTTTGTTTGTTTTCTGCCCAGTCCTAACTAACCACAAGAGAGAATCTAGTTAAAAATGTATGCAAAACAAATTAAAGTGATCTATTAAGAGACTAGTCATCCAGGTATAACATAATATGTATGTGTTTATAGAACCTCAAGATAACTTTACCTGCCTAGTGCCGATCAGAGGTTTGACCTACTTCACTAGTGTCTTGAACTGTAGTCAAGACATGAAATATGCATTTTGCAGTTCATATTTAGTATAGCTGAAAAGATCTGACAATCTTCCAAATGGGGAGAATGTGAACATGTCATCTGCTAGTATTTTAGGAAAGTCAAGGTAGAAGATTTGGTTGAATTGTGCTCATCCGATACTGAACTAAGTTTCCAATCCTGCAGCTGTCCGTGTCTGTGAGCCATGAATTGCGGGACAGGGGTCTAAGACTCTTGTTGTGAAAGTTAAGCTAACTAACCACTATAGCTGAGAAGTCAGACACTTACAAAAGGAGCTTTGTATTATGAACCACTAAGCTAATCACAGATGTCACAGGCCAAACAAATAAGAAACAAAATGCATGTCCTCCACTTTTATGAACAGAAAGTTCCCCAGTTTGGGGTCTTTGTTTCAGCAAAATGAGCCCACAGCCTCTCACTTTTTTCAGACATTTTTCAGAGGTGTCTACCCCCCAACCTTTACAAAGGTTTTAAAAAAAAATGGCTTACTTGGTGACTCCTTCCAGAAGGGAGACCGTCTGTTCTGATGGTCTCTCAAAGTCTTCTCACCTTGTGGAAAGTAGAGCGGGTTGAAAAATAAGGCAGAAAAAAACTGAGAAAAATGTCAGAATAATTTTTGTTTCATTTTTCCCACCTATTAATTGAAAAGTTTAATCCAGTTTGTATTGTTTGTTTGTTTTGTTAATCTTTTGAAACAGGGCATTTTCAGATGTGATTATGTTGGTTAGGTTAGTCATATGGTAACAAAAATTATATAAAAAGTTTGTAAAAATAATTTTTGAGAATGCCTTATTTTAAAAAAGATTTTAAAATTGATAAAAGTTTCCAAAAAACAATGAGTTTTCATGAAAAAATGTCTGTGTTGCGAACAGGGCAGTTTTCAATAAAATGGTTTGATCAGTACTAGTGGAAAGGTCACAGTTTATATACTCCCCTTTTTTTCCACTGTGCCTTGCCAGAAGCTAGTGTAACCCACTAGTCAGTCCATGTTATGTGTCCCAGATACAGAGGGGATGTCAGTCTGTTACAGCACCCAGCTACTGAGGTTGGTTTTTCAGCTCAAGCTGTAGCAGCTGGTGCTTTTAGCTCTGTAGGCCCCTGGTTCAATCTCTTCTGTTAAGATGGTGGACATCACATAAATGGGGCAGCTGTCTAGGCTTGCTAGATAAGGTATTACTAAGGTATGAAGAAAGATGGTGGAATCAGGACCTTAGTTTTCTTAATCTTATAACACCCACATTCCTGTAAAATAGGAGGTGAGTCTTTGGGTTTGAACACAACATTGTCAAGATTCAGCTAGTCTCACTTAAGGTTACATCGATGCACAGTGTCGATGACACAGTGTTTTGGGATTTTGTTTTTTCTCCACTTCCCTGTTGTGTTGGAAGGTGTGTCTTCTGTTGATGCCATCTGAGGTCGAGGCAAGGTGAGCACAGCACCTCATTTTGAAAACAACCCCTGATTCATTCAGTCCCATAAACTCATGGCTTTTTGTCTCTTTTCCAGGAGGTTTGAGGAAGGAATGTATTAAGAAAAAACCCACTTCCTATCAGGAAAATCACAGAGGCATGAGTCCTGTTCATTACGAATCATTAATGCCTAATGAAACGTGTCAAAGAGTTCAAGTAGCAATGGGTGCAGAATGAGCAGGGGCTAGGCAGGGGTGCTGGAACAATTTGTATAGTGGGGGTGCTGAGAGCCATTGAACCAAACTGCAAACCCTGTAGATAATGGAGTGTCACTTCAAGCCAGGGGGTGTGGCAGCACTTATGGGGCTAGGTGGGAGGTGAGGGGTAATATGGTTCCCCAATGTTAAACCAGTCATTAAGGAGAAGGAGAGTTTCCCTTGCTACATTTTTACCTATGGACCAAGGCTCTCCATATCCAGTGTTAGGAGTAATGGAGGGAGAAACACAAAGTAGCTGAGGTGGAATGGAAGAGAAAAGGAGATAAAGGCAATAGATGGAAGGGAGGGAGATTTTTGAGCTGCAATGGAGAGACAGAGAGGAAGTGTGTGTGTAGGTGGGGACAATTTCCTTTTGGGGTGTCTAGATCCCACATAGCAAATGTTCCTCTACCCTTCCTCTCTCCACTGCTCTGCCCTTCCACTGTCTCACTCCATTGTTCCCTATGTTCCTGCATCCTCCTTGCTTCAAGTGGAGGAGGTTTCTAGACAGTCACAGCAGACGCCGTCCGCAGACTATGAGCCCTTCTCTCTGCTGGTGGCAGGATGTGTAAGCAGGTGGGCCTGGGCCTGGTCAAGGTGTGGAAGAGCCAGGGGAGCATTAACAGGCAGGGGGGTCAAGGTCTCAGCGAGCCATGGAATCTGAATTCCCCTTTGGTCTTGGAGATGGCCCCTGTCATGCAGTACATTGACGGGTGGGGCAGTGTGGAGGAAGCTGCACTGCGGCTGTTCGTGCTGTACCTAATTCTTCTTCCCACCTGTCAAGCCAACACATTTCTAAAGCACCAAGGAAACCCTGAGCTGCCTATTTTCTCTTGCAAAGATTGTCCTGTCTGGCTAGGAATTAATATTGCATTTGATGGTATATTCATATGATTGATAAATCAATTATCATTCATTTTTTTAAACACGCAGAGCAATAAAAAGACTGGTAAGATAAGATGGTTTAATTTTAATACTTGTAAAGAGACAACTTGTAGCTGTGATAATCTCAGCCCAGCTTCTACTGGCTTGGTTTGCAGGAGACTTCTATTGGAGCAGCTGTCTAGATTACCAGTATGAACATTGGCAGCCATAATATGCTGGATACACGCACTGCAGCATGTGAATAGGTAACTCTATTAACTGGTAAAGTCAAGGATGTGCAGTTGGCAAACAAAGCCAGAGGGCCTCTTCCTGCTTGTTAATATCTTAGTATCATTTACATTATGATGGGGCCTGAAGACCCTATTGTGCTAGACACTGTACATACACAAGTGTGAGAGAGCCCCTGCCCCAAGAGCTTACAATCTGAATAGAGAAAGTAAAGTATTATTAACCCTGTTTTACGTAGGGGTGACAGAGGCACAGTGACATAGAGTTACGTGCTGAAGGTCACACACAGTGAGTTTGCAGAACAGTCAAATCTCATCAGCTCCATGCCACAAGACCGACCCTCTTTTAGTCACAAGACCATCCTTTCTGTCTAGTAAGCTGACAGGGTTTGACCATAGCTATTGAATAATTCTGATGCTTTGTATGGTGGTAGCAGAAGATCATATCCCTGGAATTTCCATTTTTTTCAGAAACTGCACTTGTCTTAATCATCGACATGACACAATTCAAAACACCGTGCTGTCTCAATCCACTCTGAGCTGGAGTCCCTTCCTGAGAAGAAAAATCCAATGTAAATGCATTTGGACAGAGTCACATAAATCCACTCATCATGCGTTATCAGCGGGGTGTGAACAGTGTCACCTGTTTTATCTTTGAGATTTGGTAGAGAAACAACTATACAAACAAGGAAACTGCCTGCCATTTAAACCATGGATGTGTCAGTTTCTGGTAAAAGGTGACGGACTGACATGTTCTTTCACGTCCACCAATGGGACCGGGACATTGCCTCCTGGGCAGGTCTCCAGAAAATGCCTATTATTGCTCAATACCACGAAACCGATTTTCTTTCCCCTTTCTTATGCTTGATGGGTGGAAACAAAGTATCAGATTTGCATAGACAGGATATACCACATGCATGCGTATACAGTGTGCGTATATAAAACCAGGTGCCATTAGAGTGGTGTTGACGGTGGAACGTTACTGTTTCTTGTGAGGAAGCAAAGCCACCTGGAAGAAGGTAGGACATTTAATTTGTAAGTGATAGAGTGATTTGGTGCTGAAGTTCAGAGGCTGCCTGGTGCCTGCATGCACTTATGAGGATTAGGATTTTCCAAGTGGAGGAGGGGAGCGCAGCACTTATTTGTCTTTTGTCATGCTTGGATGAAGTTCTTTTATCAGCTCAAATGGGCATATTTGCAACATGTTGCAACTAGCTGTACTGAACAGAGAAGCTGCTGCTGCTGTTCTTCGCTCTTCAACAGGAGATGGGAAAGAAAGAGAAATCGGGGTGTTTTCACATCGGATCATTTCAAACAGAGCAGGTGCAAGCCATGATAGACCGGCTCGATCAAATGATCTGGGTGCCACACATCAAAGGCTCTTGCCCACCAAATTCCTGGGAATGGGGTGTGTGTGAGGGGGTGACTAATCTACACCTTGTGCACACTTCCATTTCAAGATCAAGAGCTATGCATTTTGGGGACACTTTAGGCTACATTTGCCCATAATCCATGCTGCAGAGATAGGAAGGGCCCATTGACTGAATTGAAGTTATATGTGCTCGGCGCCTCTGATCATCACGACCGTTATTAAGGTGCCTAAGTATAGATTTAGGTGCTTAACTACGAGCACTGCAGGCCATATCTGCAGATGTAAAAGGCTTATTTTCATGGGTTTCCATGGGGCTTAGGTGGCATCTGATGATCTGAATGGTCATTTGAAACTTTCAGCCAAGGTGCTTAAAAGCTGCTATGTGACTCTCAGCATGTAGACTGATCGGCTGAGCTTTTGAGAACCGTGCAGGCAGTTCAGCCCTGCATCTTTTATTAAGATCAACAGAAGTCTATGGCCAAATCCCTGGCACTGCTTTGAAAATCTGGACGTCAACAGAGGTCACTCTTAACGCTTTAGGGCAGTGGTTTAAGCACTGAGGATCTGGAGCAAGGTCTTTAACCTTGAAGTGCTTTAGTTCACTTAAACAAACAAAAGGCAGTGATTCTTTTCAGAATAACTTTATTTGCTAAAATGTATTTGAAGTAATGGGAACCAGCATTAGAGTTTTGGTACCAAAATACCCACGCGCTTGTTTAATCAAAGATGGGGTGTTGTGCCTGCAATGTTGTCTTCACAATGTATTATTGTGCGCTAGCAACTTTTACCAAAGCCTAGGAAACTCAGCCTCCTTGTGAGGTTTCCAGATTGACTACTGGTGTTTTGTTTTGATACCTAACATTCTGCTATGATGGATGAGCCAGCAATAAAAGACAGGACTATAGCATTGTCCACTAAATTCACTTTTTAGCACAGAGACGTTTGTTACACCGCTAACAGCTACAGACTTAGGGGCAGATCATTAGCCAGCGTAAAGCAGTGTAGCTTCATTGACTTCAATGGAGCTAGGCTGGTTTACATCAGCTGACGATCTGGCCCCTGAAAACAACCTGCTCCAGGATCCTGTCTGTGCCAGTGGGAACTCTGTATGTGGAATGAAGGTAGAATACAGCACTTTGGCTGGCTTCTGAATTCTGAGGCGCTATCAATGGGGAAAGCATCTCAACTTGAGTTCCTTGATGAGAGCAACATTTGAACCTGGAATGTTTGATTCCAAGTGAGTACGGTTTCTGAGGTTACTGTGACACAATGAAATTTAATTTTGCAGAGTATCTGCTGCAGAAGAGCCTCCCAAACGCTCACCTTCTCATTACTGCCTGTGAGACACTTTTCTTTCAAGACTAATTCATTTTTTCAGTCTGTAGTAGCATAACCAGGGTCCCTTAGGAACTTCCTGGTTATCACTAAGATGTGCACCTGGGCTGCGTGGACATTCCCAATCGCAGTAGGAATAGAACTCAGATTCTCTTGCTCCATGCGCAGGGGGCTCTGCCATTTGAGCTAAAGGATGATGTTCTGTTAGCTTTTAGCTTGGCTGCTAAAGGAAATCCAATAGGCATGTGGCACCAAAAATTTGTGCAAGAACATTTTTAACACTTGTGATGTGGGTCACAGCACATGAGAGGAGAGGAGAAATTCTTGTCTTACCTTTAATGTAAATGGAAGAGAAACCTCGGTGTGATTTCTATAGCGGGTGTGTTGCATTCAGCAGGGTGGAATGGCTGTTAGAATAGGAGGATTTACCATCCAACAAAACAGTTAGAAAGGGGGAAAAAACCTCAGCAGAGGAAATCCAAAAGCAGATTATGAGTAATGGCTTTCTGTTTTCTCTAGCTGGTGTTACTCTTTGGTTTGTTGTCGTACAGTGAATGGTTCTTGTGTAAGGGGATGTTTAAGATCGATAGCTTGCAACGTTATATGTTGGCATGGAACAACCTACTCCTAGGTCTTCATTTAGTTATGCCACCAGAGATGAGCATTTTGTTAGTAATGTCCGTGTGACTCCAGGTGACTGGAATAAAGGTGTTACTAAGATTGTGGCATGATAGGAAAAGGTCTTAGAAGGGATTTAGAATAGTCTATTGCGCCGGGGAGGTAATATGGGGAGAGACTCAGAATATCCTTGTGTATTGCTTAAAATTAGTTATCAAGGTTTTGCATTTAAGGCCTAATTCAAGGTCCATTGAAGTCAATGGGAGTCCTTCCTTTGACTTCAATGTGCGTTGGATCAGGTCTACAGAGTTGAAGCCTCAGATAGCACAGTGTTGGGTGCTATGATAGAACCTATGCTAGAGAGATGGTAAGATGCCCACTCTGCTTTTGAGATTCATCCCTCTCTGCTGGTTATTCTTGAAAAATGCAAAAACCAGTTATGACTAAACTTGCTTGTTACAATTACTTTAACAGCCAGGAACTCTACTGAACAAGACACTTTTCTGCACAAGGAAGGTCGAAAGAGTCCTCCGGCATTGTGTAGTGACAAGACCCCTAAAGTATCATAATCTGGGAATTTCTCCTACCACCACCATGGCCTGGCTCTCGTTCCTGAGACGAGGGAAATCAAAGCCACGGGTGCCTTCGTGCAGAGTAGCCTTCCAAAAGCCCAACAAACTTCTTCATCAGAATTACGAGACCTTGTTGGAGACATGCTTGAAGAATAAATGCCTGTTCAAGGATGAGAACTTCCCAGCTGATGTTTGTTCCATTGGAATGGGACCACTGCTGCAGAAACTGCCCCCAAAGCTACAGTGGAAGAGGCCACATGTAAGTGATGTTCAGTGAATGGTTCTTATGTGAGGGATTGTTTACACTGGATAGCCATTAATGTTCCGAGTTAGCACAGAACAACCTATTAATAGGTCTTTGAAACAGGGTGGCTTGCCCTTGCCTGGAGATCCTAGGGCAAGTTAACCCTGGTTACAGAATGAGTCCCACCTGAGGGGAATCAGGCAATTTCCTATAAAGAGGAGAAAGCAAGGGGGAAGCTCAGCAGGTTGTAGTGAGATTGCAGAGAGAGCAAAAGCCTCCTGCAGGGAAGATCCTGAGGTCAGGGGAATTGCTTCAGCTTGAGAGGGGCTAAGACGGGAAGGACTTTGACCAGACCAGGAGAGTTTTGGCTTTACTCAGCTGAAGGCTGGAGGGAAGACTGTTGTGTCTAGTTTTGAACTTCAAGTTAATCAGCAGGGCTGGTGTGATTTGACTGGAAAAATCCTACATGGAATTTATTTGGGGCCCCAAAAAGGGGAAATGAGGTGAGAGGCTGCCTGCAGGGCCGCCCTTCGGCCACCGGGGGTGTTGTGAGGTGGCCGCACGTCTACAGTATTCATTTAGTTATGCCTTAAAGCCACCAGAGATGGGCATTTAAAGTAACAGTACATCCTTACATTCATGTGGAAGCTGGTGTAACTGCAGTTTCACAGCTGCCCTGGAACAGCTGAAGGGAGAGCTCCTGACATTTTCAAATCCTACTGCAAGTTACATTCAAAATTATTTGTGAGATTCCTTCTCAACCCATCACACTGTCCTGTCTGCCTGCAAATCCTGCCACTGGATGGAGGGCTCCATTCGTTGGTTAAGTCATACTCTGGCCGTAAGGTTTGGCCTGTTTTTTGGAAGAGCTGAGCTCCCACGCCTCCCACTGCAATCCATAGGAGCTGTAGACATATCTTTGAAAATCAGGCCATAAATGGCAGATGTAACAGCCCCGTTTTCAAGGGTTCATATGTAACTCAGCTATTAACATTCACCTTGGGCTAACACATGTTCTGCAGACAGACCTAGAGCAGATTGTTTTAATTGATTAACAAACTTTAGTTGGTATTGATTTGAGTCTACTATTCCCCTTTAAACAGAGATGAACACAAGTGGAACATGTTGTGTCCTTCTAATGTTGAAAGGACTTCTGGCCTCAAATGTCACTGGGACATGCGTGCTCATGTATCAAAGGACAAGATGTTGACCCCTCTTTTTTCAGACTATATTTTGTAGGACATTACTCCAAAATACAGACTATGGTTCTCCTTTGTTTTAATGAAGAGCTGATTTGTGGGGAGATTTATGGTAGAAAAGAATTTCCCCATACTCTCATGCCCCAGAACTACTTGCTAGATTTATTTGACATTTTTATGGCCCATGACACTACGGAGAATTTGTAATGTTCATCTGTCCCTGAGTAAAATATCATCTTGATTTGATGGAGAGTGACATATGCAGAGAATGTCTGTGCATTGAGGAAAATATACCACAGTCCATCCATCTGTCTAATATAACCTTTCTGTTCATCCTCATAGGTGCAGTAATAAAGTAACATAGTGGCAGGTTAGAGCAGGATTGAATGGATGGAGCAAAGTAGGCCCTGTGCTCTGGAAAAGCCTCCACATTTTGTATTTCTACCTGTGTACCCTGGAAGTACTTGCACAGGTTTGAGGCCTTTTGCTCTGAAATCCCCACGCTGCTGACAGCCGCGGGTTTTTAATTGCAGTGCAGACCTACTCTGTGACTGTTCGCCTAAGTACAGGCTGAGCAGTTTCATCTGAGGTAAGGGTTAGTATTTAATTACTCTAAGTGTCTTTTGAGTACTTGGCATTTCTCTGCCACCCCTGATGGGGAAGACGACAGTGAGAAAATTAAATTGAGCAATTTGTGGATCATAATAGTGAAAGAGAATTTTGACATTTATTTAATGAATTTGCCCGGAGAGGCATTGGAGAGTAATAATACGTCTTCTTTCTGAACTATTACTCAGAATTTTTACAGCCTCAGAAAGTTCTTCAGCAGCTATCGTTTTTTTTTTCTTCATTGTCTAGCCCAGTTATTAGTCATAGCCATTGAAGACGTGACAGGAGGTAGCCTCTGTTGTGAATTACATCATTGGAATCTCAGTACTAAGAGTAAAAAAGTGAGCAGCATTTTAGAATTTCAAGACAAGAAACGACTTTAAAGTTAACTTTGAATATACGTGTCAAGAACCCAAGAGTGAAAAATCTTATAGGGGTTGTTTTAATGATCTCCAAATCAGGCATTTCAAACTCAGGAAATGCAAAGTTAAGGCTATACCTAAAAGAAATCCAAACATGTTAAGGTAATAAATGCATAGTTTAATAAATGCATGACACTGAAACCATCTCAACTCTGCTGTGTATTTATACTATGAGAGGAGCAAAGGGAGAAAAAATCCCTCATATATCTTTAAAAATCAGTTTACCCTGGAACCCCAAACAATGCCTCGGTGATAATTGGATAGTTATTTCATGGCGTCCGTACAGGATCTGATACCTGACCCGTGCAGCAGCAGGAGTAGCCCTGTTAGGAATAGAGATGGATAAAATTTTTCAACCCAAACACTTTTTTTGGTGACAAATGCAGATTTGGCTATACTGTCGTTTTGCAAATTTGTGTCAGTTTCACCAAATTGTTCATTTCAAACATTGTTTCACTGTAAAATTTTCAAAATGAAACGTTTTAGTTTTTCGGTTCAAAATGACTTCTGGTTTCAGTTTCCACTCGTTGTTTTTTAAAAAAATCACAAAACATTTACAGATTGTTCAAAGTGAGACAAAGCATTTTAATCAATCCAGAATTAATTTTTTTCTGACTTTTCGTAATTGCCAGCAAAGTGAAAAATCCCTGATTAGCCCAGATCTAGTCAGGAAGGAGTGAGGTGACTTCCCTACACCATCTTCTAGACACATGGTAGAGACCCCCAGAAGCAATGTGATTGAATGTCCGAGAGACCTTTGACTCCTCAGAAACTCACTCCATTAGTGGTGAAGTGGCTTCAGAAGAAGCTAGTCAGTCCTCAAGGTTTTGCAGGACCACTGCAATGATTTGACATTCTCTCTCTCTCTCTCGGTCTTGTACCTTCCAGGAGCTGCATAAAACTCCAGTATTTTATACTGCAAACGCCAGACGGCTTGATCTCTGCCAAGGATTGGTTGGTAAGGCTCCTTTCTTCTTTATATATATATATATATATAGCTATACACAGAGCAATTTGAGCTTAATTTGACTGTGTAAGACTGCATATAAAGGGTGTTGATTTCAATATCATTCCAGCTCTGCATAAAATGGATTAGGAAATTGTATAATATGCTCAACAAATAAGATAAAGTTCTAGGCTAAGATGTGATCCAAAGATGTGTCCCAACTAGTTGAAAGCTCCACTGTGTGCCATAAACATGACTTTTATTAATGTTGGTGCTGGAACGTGAACTGACCTTGTCTTTATACTTGTCTATAAAGTGTCATGCATACTACGTAAATGATAACAACAGAAGCTTCATCACTGTGCCTAGTCACTAGAGCATGTAATGTATTTCATATCACATAGACAGCAGAAGGGCCTGTGAATACTGCAATACATGTATGTAGGCACAATGCAGGCTTTGTGTCAACCTTGACTTGCATCTGTTATGAAGTGAGAAGAGGAAGGGTGGGTAAGTTAGTGAAGGTGTGTGAAGACTTGTCCTCTTCTAAATGGGAGTGTGGTCTAGTGGTTAGAGCAGAACTGTCAAGATCTATTCTCAACTCCACCACTTACTTACTGGTTGGACAAGCCATATTTATGCTTCAGTTTACCCAGGTTTAAAAGAGTAACAGATGTTCTTAGGCTTCATTACATTTGTAAAGTGCTTTGAGATCCTCAGACACAAGTATAATAAACGCAGAGCATTACTGTTAGAGTTGGTCAGGAAATGATTTTTCTCCCTGTGAAAAAAATTCAAATTTTCGTAGTTTTCAAGTTTTGGCAATTCTGGTTGTTGAAACAGGAAAAAAAAAAGGTTTGTTTCTTTTCAATGAAAACCTAAATATTTTCATGGAAAACATTTTTTGTGTGAAATTCCAAATTAATTTGTACTCCATTCCAAATGAAAAGGCTATGAGAGGATGGTTACAACACTAAACCTGTTTTGACTTAATAAAACACAAATCTAGCTCATCCCAATTTTTTTGGTGTAGTTATAACTTAAAAGCACCCAACCCGCTGCTTCCTTCAAAAATATTTGTCAATAACGGCAATAATTGTCTTGATTCCACCCAGTGTATTTGCTCATTCTTTTGTTACAGAAAACTGCTGGTTCCTGGCCGCGTTGGAAGCGCTGACGTTCCACCAAGACATCTTGGCCATGGTCATGCCGCAAAACCAGAGCTTTGATAGGAAGTACGCTGGCATTTTCCATTTCCGGGTGAGTGTTCTTCCCCCTAGCACTGGAGGTCCTCAAAAACCATGCCTTATGCTTGACTGTGCCGTGACTAAAATCGTGTTCTCAGATAGTCCATGTGCAATTCCCGTTGCCCTCAGTGAGCGCTGAGTGAATAGGTAACTCAAGTCAGGAAGTGGGTGTCATCCCAACCCCCCTTTAAATGAAGTGACACACTCAGAGAGTCAAAATAAAGTCACCCCTCTTGGTGAATATAAAAAGCTTATGCACAATCCTTCTATCCAGCTTTGGCTGCCCCTATGGTTACCTTACTCCCGGCTAAGTCTTCCCCACTCCTACATCCTCCAGCATGGCTGCCATCTGTTCCAAATCTTTACACACTTGGTCTCTCTTTTAGCCTGAGAGCTACTCCCATCTCTCTTTACCCCACCCATATATAAAAACTAGCTGCATCTGTGAGGCCGCAGAACCCACTGACCACAATAGAATGATCACCCTCAAACAGGTTACATGTTACTCTGACAGCCTGTTACAGCCCATAGCTAATAGATGGGTCCTTTTCTACTGTTGAAGAGGAGGTTACTTCCCAGTGAAATATTTTCTCATTCCTGTCCCCTTGCAGTTTTGGCACTTTGGCGAATGGGTTGATGTGGTAGTCGATGACCGACTGCCAGTCAACGAGGCTGGTCAGCTGGTTTTTCTCTCCTCCGTTTGTGAGAATCTCTTCTGGGGAGCCCTTTTGGAGAAGGCATATGCCAAGTAAGTGAATCGTCGTGCTTTATGCAGATAATCTCTGTCTACAATTTGTTGCCTCCTGCATATGCAGTTCTTTCTGTCTGACAAATAGGTCTTGTAGAATTTGCCACATCTGGAATATTGTGTGTGGTTCTGATCTCCATATGTTAAAAATTTAAAAGCTACCACCGTGATAATTAGCACCAGTTAGAACCCTTGTACAGGAGCCCATGGAGTCAGAAATTACACTCACCCTGGGAGAAGGCTCTTCTATGGTAGGGTTGAAATGGTTGGTGGGCTGGGGAAGTTTACATTGCCACTGCAAACACTGTGCTTATTCTGTGACTCAGTATAGTTCTTTAGGTCAAGATTTGGAAAAATGACTGGTGATTTGGGGTGCCTCCATTTTTGACTATCCAAGTTGAAATACCTTAGAGGGGCCTCATTTTCAGATAGGGCTGAGCAGCCACCCTCTAAATATCAGGCCCTTTTAAGATGCCTCCAGTTGGGCACCCAAAAATTGAGGGACTCACTTTGAACCACTCCACAAAGTCAAGTTTGAACACTTCAGTCCCACTCTCTGGGGCTGTTAATCCAGCTCCATTCATCAACGCTAAGAAAGACACAGCGCTGAGAAGAGTAAATTAGGTGATACATGACCTTCATAATCTTACAAGGAGACACTGAAGGAACTTAATGTATTTGGTCTGAAAAACGACCCCAAGAATGGGAGAGAATTCTAAATAAATATTAGAAGGGAGACAATATGAAAGAGGGAAAATTAATTAATTTCACTGGACTGTAGCCTTCTGTCAATGAGAGACTAGCTAAAATTTGAGAAGATTCCATTTTGTTTTGCTATTCTGAAATAATATGTTAATGGTGAGGAAAATTAGACAGTGGACTAAAGTCTTAAGATACAGTAGATATTCAGAAGAAACTAGTTAAGATATGATTATGAAAGGAATAGTGTAGGAGATCCTTTCAATACTTCTTAGTGAAGGGGCTTAGACTAGAAATAGAGCAAACCAGAAGTCCCTTCCAAACCTGAAATCAATTATCTGTATTCCCCTCCTCCTGAATGTTGAGGATTCATATAAAATGAAGCATGGATTTCAACCTTCACTTTGGTTTTGCAAGCACATCCTGGGGTTTGCCTCTCTCTGGTATCACTCCATCCCTATTAGATATGTTTGTACTACAAATTAATAGCAGATTAAACTGATATCTCTCTTGCTAGGCTCTGTGGCTCCTATGAAGATCTGCAGATTGGACAAGTGTCGGAAGCACTGGTGGATTTTACAGGCGGAGTTAATATGACTATAAAACTGGCAGAGGCTCCTCCTGATCTATGGGATATACTGACAAGAGCAACCTACAGCAGATCTCTCATGGGTTGCCAGACACATTTAGGGGTGAGGCCCAGTCTGATGTCAAATGGATGGATAGGCTAACACCAGCAACATCTTTCCTGGGAAATTTCCCTCCAGCAAGCTGAGCAGCAGTTTATTATACAGATCTCTCTCTCATTTGTCAATAGCTGCCATCCCTGTGGTATCTAGGATGATGCACATTAGCATGGTTCAAATTTTTTATTTAAAAATCAGATTTCTTTTAAAGCTTTGCATGCCTTTTCTAAACTGCCCTTGGTGTTCCACATTTCTTACAATCAGAGATGGGGCTGGGCTTTGGGGCTGGGAGTGGAGCTGAACTGCAAACGTACATCTTGAGATTTGCAAATGGCCCTTGTCTTTGTAATGGGCTCAGGTAAAACCCCCATTCTAAATGCCCTGCAGACGGGGTGGCATTGGGAGCCCAGGTCAGAATTTTGCAGCTGGAGCCAGTCTGTAGTTGCACTGGGCCAAATTCCATCTTCATGTACACAAGTGTAGCTCCCATTGTCTCCACTGGGAGCTTCATCCACAGAACTGAGGGCAGCATTGGGCTTAGCTGTTGCTTTATTAATACATTTATTGCAGTTTTTTCTCTTTTTCTTCCCTGTATGCAGACAGCAAGGGTCCTAGAGAATGGGCTGGTGGCTGGCCATGCCTACACAATCACTGGTATTAGAAAGGTAAGGACAACGCTGGTTCTATAGCTCCAAACTTGTGTCCAATGCCAGCAGCGTTCCCTGTCAGACCAAGAGCTGGCTGTGTGCTGTGTTGGGGAGCCTCATGTGCCGTCCACTCCCTTTTAAGTGATGTCAGGGTGGCTTGAAAATGAGGAGTGCTTCAGGCAGGTTTCCTTTCAAATCTGCATTCTTTTTACCAGCAGGAATAAAACATAGGGGACACTGGCTTGGCCTCAGTGTAAATCTCCGGCTGTAATTGACTCATGGGCTCTGCTGACAGTATAACCTACAAGAGCGTGCAAAGACAACCTGTCTAAATTCCCTTTATCTTAAAGTGAAAGGGGCTGGCCTATTTGAATTCTAGGCAGGTGGGCCTAAGCCAACCTAGGACAGCCATGCAACTGAGTGAGGGGCCACAGAGCCCAGAAGCCATCTGAATGCATGGGACAGAAAATGAAAACCAAGAATAGGAATGTGGGGGCATAGGTTTAAAGTGAAGAAACTGGATGGGGACACAAAGCACAGAACCCCAGACAGTGCCCACTGTTCCACTAAGGAGTTTGACGAGATGGTGGCTACTTTGGTCAGATGGTGGATCTCAGTGATCAGCATCCTATTTATTCATTAGCAGGTGCACAGTCAGGGGGGCAAGTGTCCTCAGGCCTCACCCCACCCCGCTGATTGGGGTCACCCCTGACCCAAAGGTTCAACCTCTGCTGGTAAAGAGGAGTTAACCGCCCTGGCCCCCATTTATTCCTTGGTGTCTTTGCTGAGATGGGAGCCAGTTCTGGTAGTGGTCTGAGACTCAGTTCACCCAGGCCACCAAACGGCCGTCTGTTACAACAGCGATAGGCCGTTGCTGATGTGAGGTGCCTTTGCAAGGAGAGGTGAAAAGGCTCAGTCAGAATCCCATTCACCAGGTACAGAGTGCCTGACTCCAGCATGCCTAGTGCCCAGGGACCATAGTCCTGTTGCCTCTGGGGAGGCTGCCAGCAGTAGCACTTGCCTTGAAACAGTCTTTGCATGCAGGGGATCGCAAGCACGGCTGCTGTGCCTAGTACCTGCACAAAGACACAAGAAGGCGAGTGAGGAGAGAGGAAACCTCCTTCCACCCTCTCTCTGCCCCTTAGACCAGACACAATGCCGCTCCCGCTCTCCATTTCCCCCAGTTACATTCAAATTCAGGAAGTGCTACAATTAAGATTCTTGTAGCAATGTTCTAGGCTACCTTGGATTATTAGTCCTACTGACAGAATTAGTCTTCATGGCCCTGTCCTGCCCTCAGATATGTGGGCACGACTCCAGGTTGATTGCTAGGGAGTTACACAGATGTTAGCATGTGAGGATGGCTTTATTGTTAAGACCCTGGACTAGGACTCAGGAGCTTTGGGCTCTATTCCTGGCTCAGCCACAGACTTTCTGCGTGACCTTGGGCAAGACACTTAATCACTCCCTGCCTCATTTCAGAGGTCCGCATTGAGCAGAGTCATTGAAAAGAATAGCGGGAGCACCGTTATCATCACACTGGTTGACATCAGTAAAAGGAGAGGAGTCACCATGGCATGTTATGCAAATGTAAACCAGACAAAGGCTGCAGAGACCCTGGTAAATTCAATGTTGTTTGTTTTGTGCAGGTGACTTGCAAATATGGACCGGAAAATTTAGTGCGACTGAGAAATCCATGGGGGAAAACTGAATGGAAAGGAGACTGGAGCGATAGGTGAGTGAAACCGGGAAGGTCTAGTGCTGAGGAGGGGTTTGGGTGGATGAAATGATGCTGCCACCTGCGGGCATAAATTAGTGCTGATGACATCTGAGTCAATGGAACCGGTGCGGCTGCTTTCAGATACCCTTTGGTTTCAAGGCAATGAGTTCGTGGAGGTATTTTGCTAGAGCAGCCAGTGCTAATGCAGTTCAACCAACTTAGTTATTTCACACATGCTGCTCCCAAGCACTTAAAACAGAACGTTGGTTCTGCTTTTTTTTTGTCAAAGGAAACATAATGTAAAAGGGATTCTTTATAATGCCAGATGATGAACACGGTGTGTGATCTAGCATCAGACACAGGTGTTTTTGGATTACCAGCGAGGCTGCTCCCAGGACAGCTAGAATAGTAAGGTGATCCAATATCCTATATCAGAACATTCACCGCTTTGTCTGTGGATCAGGCAAGACCTTCTATATACTGCAACTTCTGGGATTCTGAGATTAGAGTGGGGCAGGGTCTGAGCTACCTGCTCTTCAGGGAAGTAGGCGTCAGGCTGGCTCTGAGTATGACAAAGTGGAAGGCACAATTAGAGATGGCAAGGGAAGTGGTGGAAGGGCCACTGAATCTGTGTTTACATGGATGTAGTGGCTGGGAACTTCCTTTCCCCCTACAGAGGGCGTAGTAAGTACAGTAGTCACTGCCCCTCCATCGCAGAGGGACGGTGGCTGCTATTCCAGCTCAGAGGCTGGAGTGACAGCTGCAAAAGGACTGTGTGGTAGCCCTGCAACCTACCCTCATTTTAGATTGGGGCAGATTCCTTCTTCAGCAGCTCCAGTTAGTTCCCTGCACAAATCCTCTTTGTTCAGGTTTTATGAGGGAAGGTGTCTGGATTTCGCCTTGTATGAGGAGAGTGTAACTTTCCTCTGATCTGCGTCTGTCATGTGACAACAGAAAAGCCGGCCACCTTGAAGAAAGAATGAAGAGCATACCGTAGGCCTGACTTGTAAATCACTTCCAGCTGCCTCTGATACTTGATGCAGAATATTCTTCCGATTACGTGTCCTTCGACGCAGAATTGACCAACAAAATAGAACCCAAGGTCTATATTTTAAACATTTGGAAGCCGCATGTATAATCTAATGAACTGGCCAGTAGAGCTGGCTGGGAATTTTCCGACATGTTTTTTCTTTGGGAAATGCTGATTAGTTGAAACCAAAACTGTTTTCAGGAGAGGGCCTTTTTTGATGAACTTCCCATTTAAAAAAACAAAATGGGGGGAAAAAAAGTTTCTAAATTGTTGAAATGTTCCGTTTTGATATTTTCAAGATGAAAAAGTTCAATTTTTCAGGTCAAAATGACTTTCTTTAGAAATATACGTGAATTTATAGGAAAAATGTATATACATTTTGTTTTCAGATTTTGACATTTCATTCTTTCAAGACAGGAAAAAAATTCAAAATCTCAAAAATTCTCATGGAATGGGACAACCCCTAGCTCTGCTGGCGAGTGTGCTATCCAACATTAGTGCTCTCTGCAGGAGAAAATCAGAACTGCTCAGCTGTTTTACATTGGCCCTCTATGGCTAGCAGCTAATGGAGATTCGCCTTTAGCTCAAGCCTATGCTTTAGGTCTAGTGGGATTTAGGTTCTCTCCCTGCTTCTGATGTGCCATTCTGAGTGTCCAAAGTGCAGCGTCTAGTGTGAACTGTGAACTGCTTGGGGCCAGAGATTTGTTGCAGCAGGAACTGATCTTATAGCAGATGTCTGTATTGAGCTTCTTGAACTTGAAGATAGATATGGAGCATTTATTTAGTTATTGCTTCAAAATCAGCTGCCTTGTTTCTGTCCCTAGCTCTGGGAACTGGGAGCAGCTCAGCCCGAAGGAGAAGATTTTGCTGCGGAGAAACCAAGATGATGGAGAATTCTGGTAATGGAACTGTGAATATCTGACAGGTTTCAGAGGAACAGCCGTGTTAGTCTGTATTCGCAAAAAGAAAAGGAGTACTTGTGGCACCTTAGAGACTAACCAATTTATTTGAGCATGAGCTTTCGTGAGCTACAGCTCACTTCATCGGATGCATACTGTGGAAACTGCAGAAGACATTATATACACATTATATACTATATATACTATATATATAGACTATATATATATAGACTATATATAGACTATATATATATAGACTATATATAGACTATATATATAGACATTATATACACATTATATACTATATATACTATATATAATGCAGAAGACATTATATACACACATACTGAGCTCCTCTCCTCCTTCATCCAGCGCTAAGGCTGCAGCTAATGCTGAAGCTAAATCTGCTGTCTCTCTGCTGTGCTCTAAGATGAGATATGTGCATGATGCTTTATAACAATTGGAACGCTTTTTGTTTTTTAACGAAACAAAGGGAGAAATTACATGGGGCTGCTACATTGCCACCTGGTGGGAAAGGGACATGAGAAACAGCCTGTATGATACAAGCGCTCTTCTATGTGAAGTCAAGAGCGCTTTCAAGAGTAGAGGAAGAATCTTTGTCCAGTCCCTTCTGACCTTAAAGTCTACTTGTTATCATATTTTCAACACAAACCCAGACAAAGCTTTGGTCAGGCAGACAGTGTTTGTTCAACTGCTTCCCATTCCCTTAGATTTTTGCCACCAGGTGGCAATGTTGCAGCCGGTTTCATTATACTTGTTCTTTTGCTTGCCTTCTCATAATAATCTCTTGGCTGCTGTCCTTTGTTGGGCCTTTAGTGATACATTCACCACTTGCATGTTGCTGTTGGAGCAAACCTTAACTTCTTTACCAGCTAATAATATGTAAGGATTACCATAAGTAACACAGAATGGGGCAGTGCTGGGAATATCCAGCCTCTACTTTTTAACCACGGATTGGCTGCTGACTAGCATCTTTTGGCGGTCTTTTCACAGGATGTCTCTGCAAGATTTTAAGACCCACTTTGTAGATCTGATGATCTGTAAATTAACTCCCGACCTGATGAGCCAGGAAGATGGGAAGAAATGGATGTATTCTCTGCAGATTGGGAGATGGGTCAAAGGGAGCACGGCAGGCGGCAGGATGAGGCCCTACAAAGGTGAACGGTACTTGGGTGCACTTTAAGGGATCCGGATTTAGACTTTTCTGTGTAAATAGTAAAGAACGGAATTTGTTCAAGCAAAGCAAAATTTGCCTCAAGACTCAAAGCCCAATGTTACCCTGTTGTGAGCAAAATTTGACACCTTTTTAAAAAGGTTAGAAAGTCTGGCAATGAACAAGTAAGGGAGCCAGCTTATTCTCCATTACCACTGAAATCAGGTTGTTTCCTTAGGATGGTCTGGTGCTTATGGGCCTATTGTGGCACTTAGAAGAGGTGGTTTCAATTCCTGACTCTGTGACTTGAGCAAACCGCTTAAGATTTGATTTTTTCAGAGATGCAGAGCATCCACTAGCCCAGTTGAAGTCAATGGGAACTGCATGTGCTCAGCACCTCTGGCAGTTGGTACCCCTGTGATTCAGTTCCCACTAAAATGAGGGGAAATAATTCTTCCTTCCTCCCACCCTTTGTCTTGTCTGCTTAGATTGTGAGACCTTCCATGGCAGGGCCTCTCTCTTACTATATGTTTGTGTATTACCTAACACAGTAGGGCTCTCATTTTGGTTGGGGCCTCTGGAGGTTATAAATGAACTGCTTCCCCCACTCAGCCTGAAGCCAGGTATCACGTGGAAACACAATGACAAAATGTGTGATGGAAAACGTGACCAGAAGGTTTTTATGTTTTGCTTCTCAGACACATTTTGGATGAATCCCCAGTACTGGCTGGAAGTTTTGCAGGGTGACGGCAGCAAAAGGTCCCTCCGTTCCTGCAGTGTGCTGGTGTCCCTGATCCAGAAACCCAGCAGCAAACACCGAAACCGGGCACCTCACCTCTCCATAGGGTTTTCCATCTTCAAGGTGGGTAGAAATCTGATCTGTGGTAGAATAACTGGGTTGCCCTGCCCAGCGTGAGACACTTCCTAGCCCTCCAAACCAAGTGAGAGCTCTTCAGATCCTTGGAGTTCCATATCCAGCAAAGCCCAATGGGCTCTGTGTTCTCACCTCCCTGTCTGCATGTGGCTCCTATTCATCCAAGAATCTCCTCTTGAATCGACGGGGTTGGGCTCCTTCAGACACTGCTTTCCTTGAGCTTTTCATCAAGCACAGGACGTGCTCTGTGTTTGCATAGTCTTTGTCAAACTGCAGGGCTGTAAAGGAGCTCCTGCTACCCCAGTATGTACTGGGCTTCACCGTGCCCAGCTGTGTGTGTGTGTGTGTGTGTACCAGGGTCTGAGGGAAGGGCTAGGACCCTCCTGAGCAGAGGCTGGATACAGAGTCCTCCTCAGGCTACCATCCATACTGGCAAAATCACCCCACAGGGGGTGGGGAGGGACAGGGAGCTGGCCCTGGGTGTGATGTTGCAGGCGTGTGTAACGCACTGGTGAATGAGTGCGATAGGTTCCCCCTCTATGCCCCAGCCATAGAGGATTTTAATCAATGACAGCTGCTGCTGGTGAGGTGCAGCTCCTGCTTTTAGCTCTGGAGGTCCCCGTTCAATCCCTGATGCGGCAGCCGTCACATTTGGAAGGGGTGTGGCCCATAGCGTTATTTCCTCTGTCCTCCCAGCAGCCCCGGGGGAACGTGCAGCCTGCTGATCAGAGATTCTGCGCAGCCCCGGCTCCTGTGGACTTTAGCTGGAGTTGTGGGTGCTCAGCTGTTCTGAAAACTAGGGCCACTATGTCTCAGTCAGGTACAAAGCCTCCCTGATTTCCTGCTGGGGCACTGTGCACCTCTAGCTGCAGCACCGAAGTCCTGTGGGCCACATTAGCAAGGGACTCCCTTCCATAGGGAGCTTCCTGCCTGACTGTTGAAAGTGCTGAGGGTCCTGTTGCCGCCACATGTTTCAGCAACCCAAGCTTTACTGACCCAGCCTGGCAAATAGGCTGTGGATGGCCTGGGAAAGATTTTCAAAAGGAGGAATCCAGGCTTTTTAAGCTAAGGAGCCCCACTGAATCCCCTGAGCTGCTTCCAGTTGTTAAACTACATTTGCTGTTAGCTGTGAGCCAAAGGGCTCTGAACTCCCTGACTGATGGATTCTCTCTCTTTCTTCCCTTTCAGATGGGCCCAGAGGTAAGTCCCTCTCTGCCTTCCTTTGGAGTCACATGGGGGCAATGCAGATGCTATGTCACCACCTGTGGAGCTGCGAGTGCCTTTGTTTCTTGACCAACAGTTCTAAACGCCTTAATACAGGTTTTAGAAAACATTTTGAGAAATCATGAGTTAATACAGAGCTATGACTCGGGCTGTGTTGGGAGGAGCATACCTCAATTCAGCATTAAGGCCCTGCTCCTGGGCTGCATCTGAGCTGCGCTCCGAGCAGCAATGGGGCAAGGGGAAGGGAAAGGTGACATGTCATCCTCCCACTGTTGGGATCAGCCAAGGACTGGGATGGGGCCCAGCATTAGTTAGAGGAGTCTCAGGGTAACTCACCCTCCCACCAGCTCACTGTTGGAGATCTCCTGGGGAAAAGTCTGCAGGTGTCTTCTGCCACCTGGGCTTTGCCAACATTTACAGGATGTTCTTAACCCTTTCCCCTTCTCATGGGACTTTGGGACCTGAGCGGGGCTCCTGGGAGTTAAAAACTGAGGAGTGAGTTTGCCCTGACTTACACTCCTTGATCTAAAAGGGGCTGGAGCTGGTATAAGCCAGGGCAGGATCTAGCTCTGATCTTGTATCTAGGAATCCTACACCTACTGCCCTGCTCACCACTTAACTCACTTCCAAAGTCAGTGTCCCCAGGAACTTGGACTGGTAAAGAACTAACTCTAGCGAACAGTCACTCCAACATGTTTGCAATGTTAATTACCTTGTGTTAGAAACAGTAGCCTCAGATATGGGCTCTTTCTGAACTAGGGATGTTAGGGACCATTAAGAATACAAGTGAGATTAAATTTGCCAGCACAAAATGGGCTTGACCCAGATTAGGAGAACACTACAGCACTGTCTGTGCTGCATGCATGCTAATGGGGAGACCAGGGCTGGTGGTGGCTCGGAGTTGAGTTTCAGGTTTGTATCGAACACCGAGATTAATGCTGAGAGATGTAAAACCGAGACAGTTTTTGGAATTGGAACTACAGTGAATCACGGTATTGACAGAGGCATAAAAGCTATGAATGTAATATAAGATGCATGGTAAGGGGCAGCCCCATGCCCCCCTAGATGAAATTGCCGCATTAGCATGAGAGAAATATGGACAAAGGGAGAAGAATAGGAACTCCATAATTCTGCAAGAGAGTGAAACGTCTGAGCCGTTTTGAGGCACAGCCCATGTAAGGAGGCTGCAGTATTTTGGCCTGCGGAATAAAAACCATTTGTAAGAGCAAAGAGTGCTGCACCCTTGAGTAGGACCTGGGGTATCGGGGATACACGCACACACGGAGGCCTGGAAGCTGTAGCAAAGACTTAAGGTGGAATTCTCCCCTCACCCCGCTAAGGTTCTGGAGCACTTTGTCCTGGTGCAGACACAGTGTAGGACCACCATGACAGGTGACCCTATAAATCCATGACCCACCCCCCAAAAAAACAAAACAAAAAAACAAAACCTCTTGTGCATGGGGCATGCCGGGGCAGAGCTGGGGAGCATGAGGAAAAAGCTGAGGATGTAGCCATCAACCTAGGGCATTCTGTGCTGCTGTGGGTAGTGCAGTGCTCAGAAGGCTGCTGGAGCTTAGGGCAGCTCCTGGCTGTTATACCTTTCACTGGAGGCTGAAATGACCCCTGCAGCAGCCCAGAATAAGAAGGGTGCAAAGGTGGCCTAAGGCCCAATCAAGTTCTGGGCCGCTGTTTCTAGTGAGATCTGAGCAGGCTGCAGAGGGACTTGGGTGGAAGCCTCATTGCTTGGTGATTTTTAAAATGGGACAATGAGAATGTACCGATAGGACAATCTGGCAGGAGGACGGACAAGGAGATTGGTCGTTTGGCTCTCTGATTAGATCTCTATTGTCTGCCTCCTTTGCTTGTGGATTATGGAAACGGGATGTGCTATGGCAGGTTTTCTTTAAGCATGCCTCCTGGGTTCTCCACATGACTTTCACCTGAAACCAATGGGAATTCCCTTTGTTTCTTCCCTGGCCAGTACCACAAAAGCAACAAAAAGCTGGCACCAGCGTTCTTTGCTAGGAACCCCTCCCTCAACCAAAGGCGTCTCTTCCTGAATGAACGGGAAGTGACTCAGGATTTCCGGCTGCAGCCTGGGGTCTATGTCATCGTCCCCTCCACCGCGGAACCCCAGCAGGAGTCCGAGTTCATCCTGCGGGTCTTCTCCAGGAAACACGTCCTTGGGTGAGATAATGCCATGCCCTTGCTTGTAGTGTTTTCTTGGTGCTCCTGGGATAGTTGTGCCTTTCCACCGGGGTGGTGGAGTTATAGGTCAGTGCTGTCTGCTACTGGGCTGGATGCAGCTTAGGATAAGTACCTGCTCCATAGCTTAAACAATGCTATTAGTCTATATCCTAGTATTGAACTAGGAGCACTTGGGACACTGTGCATACTGTATGGGGAGATGCAGGACACTGATTACTGGTCTTGTCTGCACTAGGATATTTTCCCTTACAGTTTCCACCGTTGCTACGACTGGTTCAGCACCATGGCTGGTAGCAACGGCGAAAGCTCTAGCACAGACTAGGCCCAAGCAGCCACTGGCCTTCTTTCTACCACATCCAGGAGACCTGTTCTGTGCAGCGTTAGCTGATGTAGTGCTTAAAATGCCAGCAGCTGCCTGGAGCCATATTGACACTATTGCTTCCACTAATGGAGTTGCAATGGTGGGGAAAATCCCTACTGTAGACACAGCAGCTGTGTGTGGGCAGGTTGGGGTCCCTGCGTGGGAAGCAGAGGAAGGAATTATGGTTGGCAGGTGGAGAATCACATGTGATAAGGGCGACACTGTCTAACATTTCCATTGTTTTCCATTTTCAGTGAAATGGGCGGAAATTCAAGTTTCATCCTTTCCAAGGTTAGTTGGAACGAGGGAGGTGGACTGTTGGAAGTTGTGTTTCAGATCAGGACTTTGGCTTTTCTCCTTGGCAGTGCTCTTCTGCGGCAGTGATGTGGCGGGGTTGAGTTGGTTTGGAATGTGAGACCTCCTGTTACAGCACTTTAAGACTGAGAAGCCACGTCTTGTTCTATAGACAGAATCTCTTGTACCATGAAGGTGAACATGGTATAAATATCCAGAACAAGACAGGCAAACCAGCAGACACTTAGGCTTTTTCACTGCTGTGCAAACCATTCTTTTTGGTGAGATCATCACAATTCATCCTCACTCTTTCTTTTCCATCTGCCTGCAGAGGGTCTCCCTTTTATTTACTTGTGTTCCTCCCCACTCTTCTCCTTTTATGTACAAGCAAAGTTGAAACCGCAGTGGGAGCCGGGCAAGTAATTGCAGTGGTGATGGCAGGAAAGGGCATGCAGTGAAATTTGGGAAGAATATGATTGTATGTTGGATACTCCTGCTTCTATCTCTTCAGTTAACATTGACTTTTTTGTACCCTAAAGGAAATAATTGATAAACATGAAGGCAAGATTTGTGAGGATTTCTTCAATAAGCATTTTGAACAAGTAAGCGTACACGTTAACTGCCAAAGGAAATGCCGCAAGGCCAGCCGCTTGTGCTGCCAGAGCAATTGTGCAAAGAAAAGTCAGAATGGTGTCAGTCGGCAGCTGGAGTGTGCTGGAAACTGGTGGGGAACGTAGGAGATCGGCATGAATCATAGAATCATAGAATATCAGGGTTGGAAGGGACCCCAGAAGGTCATCTAGTCCAACCCCCTGCTCGAAGCAGGACCAATTCCCAGTTAAATCATCCCAGCCAGGGCTTTGTCAAGCCTGACCTTAAAAACCTCTAAGGAAGGAGATTCTACCACCTCCCTAGGTAACGCATTCCAGTGTTTCACCACCCTCTTAGTGAAAAAGTTTTTCCTAATATCCAATCTAAACCTCCCCCACTGCAACTTGAGACCATTACTCCTCGTTCTGTCATCTGCTACCATTGAGAACAGTCTAGAGCCATCCTCTTTGGAACCCCCTTTCAGGTAGTTGAAAGCAGTTATCAAATCCCCCCTCATTCTTCTCTTCTGCAGGCTAAACAATCCCAGCTCCCTCAGCCTCTCCTCATAAGTCATGTGTTCCAGACCCCTAATCATTTTTGTTGCCCTTCGCTGGACTCTCTCCAATTTATCCACATCCTTCTTGTAGTGTGGGGCCCAAAACTGGACACAGTACTCCAGATGAGGCCTCACCAATGTCGAATAGAGGGGAACGATCACGTCCCTCGATCTGCTCGCTATGCCCCTACTTATACATCCCAAAATGCCATTGGCCTTCTTGGCAACAAGGGCACACTGCTGACTCATATCCAGCTTCTCGTCCACTGTCACCCCTAGGTCCTTTTCCGCAGAACTGCTGCCTAGCCATTCGGTCCCTAGTCTGTAGCTGTGCATTGGGTTCTTCCGTCCTAAGTGCAGGACCCTGCACTTATCCTTATTGAACCTCATCAGATTTCTTTTGGCCCAATCCTCCAATTTGTCTAGGTCCTTCTGTATCCTATCCCTCCCCTCCAGCATATCTACCACTCCTCCCAGTTTAGTATCATCCGCAAATTTGCTGAGAGTGCAATCCACACCATCCTCCAGATCATTTATGAAGATATTGAACAAAACCGGCCCCAGGACCGACCCTTGGGGCACTCCACTTGATACCGGCTGCCAACTAGACATGGAGCCATTGATCACTACCCGTTGAGCCCGACAATCTAGCCAGCTTTCTACCCACCTTATAGTGCATTCATCCAGCCCATACTTCCTTAACTTGCTGACAAGAATACTGTGGGAGACCGTGTCAAAAGCTTTGCTAAAGTCAAGAAACAATACATCCACTGCTTTCCCTTCATCCACAGAACCAGTAATCTCATCATAAAAGGTGATTAGATTAGTCAGGCATGACCTTCCCTTGGTGAATCCATGCTGGCTGTTCCTGATCACTTTCCTCTCATGCAAGTGCTTCAGGATTGATTGATTGATGAGGGTACAGCATGAATGTCACGCGAGGAGTTGTGCAATACATAAGCAGGCGAGAAACGCACCAGTTAGAGAAAAGCACTCTTCATTAAATTCACGGCACTCAGCTCACGTTGGGTCTGCTTCGGCTTCTGAAAGCCATTAATTTGCACTGGATGTGCTCAGAAAGTTCACATAGGCATTAGCAAAGCCGCTCCCATCATCTGATATGCATGGGGAACAATTAATAGTGGGCTCTTCAAACTAACAGAGAAAGATATAACACAATCCAATGGCTAGAAGTTGAAGGTAGACAAATTCAGACAGAAAATAAGGCGTAACTTTTTAATGATGAGAGTAATTAACTGCAGGAACAATTTAGCAAAGTGGTGGATTCTCCATCACTGTCAATTGTAAAATCAAGATGGGAAGTTTTTCTAAAAGCTCTGCTCTAGAAATTATTTTGGGGAAGTTCTCTGGGCTGTGTTCTGTAGGAGGTCAGACTAGATGACCACAATGGATTGATGAATAGCCTTGCTCGTAGAGAATCAATATTTATTCTTACAGATTGTTGTTATTATTATGGAGCTGATTTTCAGAGGTGCTGAGTGCTGGCAGTTCCCACTAATATCAGCTGGAGCTGCAGCTATTCAGTTATCCTGAGGATCAGGCCCTGTTTAACTCTGAGAATTAGAGTTGGTCAAAATTTTGTGCATAATTTTTCACATAATTTTTTGTTCACATAAAAAACAGCATATGTTCACAAATGAAAATTTCCACAAAAACTTTTGGTTTTGACAAAATTTTTTGGTTGTAAACATTTTAGAAATTTTTTGAGGCTTTATTTTTCATGGGAAAAAAAAACAAACAGATTTTTTTCCAGGTTTTTCAAAATTATTTTTGTTTCATGTGTAACTTTTGATTGTTGTCATGGGGTGTTTTCTTGACTCCTTGGTTGGATGAGTGTGCACATAAATACTTGCTACACTCATTCCAGGTGTCTTTCACAGGGGGGTTTTCCGTGTTTTGAACAGTTTTTGGTTTCAGCAACTGAAGTTTTTCAGCAATCAAAACTTTCCAGAAAATTTAATTTCAGTTTTTGGAAACCATGAAAAATTCATAAAACAAAAAAAAAATCTGTTTTGAAAACTGAAATGGAAATATTTTTAAATTTTCCATCTTTGCTGACAATGTGCTTGATGTGACAGATATCACAAAAGATAAAGAGGGTCTTTTGAAAATAATAGGCCAGATTTTCAGCTGGTGAAAATAACTAAATGCATGAAAGTCTGTGGAGCTTTGACCATTTTATACCAGATGAGAATGTGCTTTTAACAATCTAAAGGTCTAATTGGACACCCCCAGAGTCAATGGGTGTCTTTCCATGGGAGTTGGACTGGGATTGAAAAGCCAGATAGTGAAGACAGGACATGCTGGGAAATCCAAGGAGGGGAAATTTATTACAATAGTATTTGTCTCCTTTAGCATCCTGAAATAAACGCTGTCCAACTCCAGAGGATCCTGAATAACGTGGTCTGGACACGTAAGTGCTAGGAGATAATAGTTTAATAACATTAATTAGGTGCTAGTTAGAGATGAGCCTGAAGTGGACCTGTAACTCCCAAACTCCCTCCCTGAGTTCTGGGAGTGGAGGAGCTGGTTTTGAAACCCTGGGTCTGATCCTTTTCTGATAATTTAAGTTCCAAATTGGATTCCAAACCAGCAAGGATCAGTTCTCAGGATTTGGTACAGATGTGGCCCGAAAACACAATGCCTGACAAATTTGAGCAATAAGTTGGCTGAGTCCCTTTATACTTATGCAGATTAAGGGTGATGTAGGCACACGAGAGTAATGAGTAGAACTGGCTGGGAAATGGCTTTCTCATGCCGCAAACTTTTAAGACTTCAACAAATTTTCCCCTCAGAAATGGGGATGAAAAGTCAAAATCTCAGATATTTTCACAAACAGAAAGTTTGGGGAAAAAAACAGGATTCAGTTAGTTGAAACATTTGGTTTCAATTTTGACTTTTTATCATAATTAGCTTAAATTAAAGACAAAAGTTGCTTAAGAATATAAGAACGGCCATACTGGGTCAGACCAATGGTCCATCAAGCCCAGTGTCCTATCTTCCGACAGTGACCAATGCCAGGTGCTTCAGAGGGAATGAACAGAACAGGTAAGCATCAAGTGATTCATCTTCAATCCAACTTCAAACCAGAAAACCAGAATTTTTTGTTAGAAAATATCAAAATTAAAAGTTTTGACCATTTCAAAACTGTTTTTCCTAAAATTTTTCAAGTAAAAAAATTTGTCAAAAGTGACCATTTCCCATGAAAAGTTTTGGTTTGACAAACTGGCATTTGCAGACAATAGAATTCCTGATCAGTTCTAATAATGGGCTTTACCAGCACTAGTCTCTTTCAGTGCACCTGTCCCTGGGTAGATAAAACATCTGAAGGGTTGCAAGTTCCTTTAATTTTCTCAAGGGTGAATGAAGATTGCTTTTTTATCTTCATATCAGTATCTTTCGAAAGTGACCCATTGGGTGTTGTGAAATCTGTAAGGAAACTAACCAACCGAGGTGGAGTGTCTTTACTCTTCATAGGCAATCAGTTTGAAGACCTTCATTTCAAAACTTTACTGTGCATGATGCATATTTAATAAACAGGGCTATAATGAGATTACAGCATCTTCGCTTTCTGTAGAGTAGGGATATATGAGTTATGGCTTCTGCTCCGTGGAAGCAAACAGGCAATCTATAATCATGAGTTGCAACAAGATTAGTTTCTTTCTGTTTCTTTTCATGTAACTCGTGTATGGCCCAGGAATGCTCAGAATTAGGTTTTCAATTATGCTTGTGAGTTTAAAAGCTGCCTGTCTGTGTGTGTGTGAGAGAGAGAGAGAGAGAGAGAGAGAGACACTAAGCACCAGTGTTTCAATTCATTGTGGCTAGAGAAGCTGCACCACAGATGAATTAGGCCTAAGGAGACTGAGTGACTGCTCCAGGTCACCCAGTAAATTGCATTTGGGATTACAATTTGGGGTGCTCTTTAACTGCTATTTCCGGTGTTAGCTACAGGTAATGGGTCGTAATGCTCTTCATCACATGGCTGCAGGGAGCGCCCATTGGCTTCCATGGGAATTACACCCATGCAGCTGAAAGTGGAATCTGGCCCACTGTCTTACATTTTTACCTTGACCAGGTTGAATCACAAGTGATGTAACTTGTAAATGAGAGGAACAGTGTCACAAAAGGTTTGGGGGGCCCAATCCTATCCCCAGTGAAATGAATGGCAGTTTTGCCACTGAGTTTCGAGGGCAGCAGGTTCAGGACCCTGAGATCTATTTTACTGAGCAGTGTTCAGTTATTCACCATAACAGTCCTCTCTTTTCCAGATCTCCAGAGCTTTCGGCTGAGATTTAGTCTGGATGCCTGCCAAGGTTTCCTGGCACTGCTGGACGTATCCTTTAGCTTGGGCTGTATATTTATTTGACACACCTAATACCTTACCTGAGCTTTATTCTCCATGGGGGCAGGACTTACACTGTGATTTCTATACCATCGGGGCATTACCCTGCTCACTGATTTCCTAACTCCCAGTAACAACAATTCAGTCAGGAAGAAATGGGATTTGTTTTGTAAAGGGCCAGATTGTGCTCTCATTGAAACCAGTAGTAAAACTCTCATTGATTTCAGGTCCATAGTGAAGGGAGAACTTCCCAGAATTCATAAAATTATATTGACTGACTGTTCTTTGTTTTTTGTTTTTTTTCCCCCCAATTTTGGAGTCTCTGCCCCTTTACCAAGACATCATCGACCTTAACTCCTCCACTAAGCTTAATGCCACTGGCACACTGAGTATTCAGGAATTCAGGATCCTGTGGAAGAGGCTGCTTTTCTATCTGGTACAGAAATATTTTACTTGCCTCCCTGTGTACTTCTCAGTCGGTGTTGACTAGGAACCAGTTAAATCCCAAGAAACCAGTCTGATCTCTGGGTAGCTATGAAGACTCATGAGGATGTGGACTGGATGGAAAAGCTGCCTGCTTGTCAAGACACAGGGAAATACATAGTCTTAGGCAGGGCAGTCACCGGAGGTGAGGGAGGATCCAGTGAGAATGGAGATACACCTTTGTAAAAAGTGTGTACCCAGGAAAGATCAGTGCTGGTGCAGCATCTGTTTTCGCAGACATGCCTGCTTTTCAACCCAATTGACCTGCTGTCTGAGACTGACGCACAAGAAGGTCAGGGGCTAGGATCCACAAAGGGATTGATTTCAGAGTGGCAGCCACGTTAGTCTGTATCAGCAAAAACAACGAGGAGCCCTTGTGGCACCTTAGAGGCTAACCAATTTATTGGGGCATAAGCTTTTGAGGGCTAAAACCCACTTCATCAGATGCATGGAGTGGAAAATACAGTAGGAAGATATATATACAGAGTACATGAAAAGATGGGGGTTGCCTTACCAATTCTAAAGGGATTGAGGCATCCAACTGCAGGAGAGCGTTTATGGCTGTGGATCGTGAGCAGATATAGGCACCTCTCTCCAGCCCAGAGTTATGTTCCAAACTACTCTTGTGGGTGGGGCTGAGGCCTCACTCCTCTCCCCAGCATTTACTGTTGGCTAGTTTAGGCAACTCTCCACTCAGCTTGCTGGGTTCTGAGAATCCCATTCTTAGGCGCCTAACTCTCTCTGTTCATTGGTATAGAGAGCCTGGGCATCCAACTCAGGGCTGTGAATTCCACCTGGCAGCAGAGCACTAGAAGTTAGGCATTGCAACACCTAAGTCCCTTCATGGATCTAGCCCCAACTGATTTAGGGAAAGGTTCCATTGTGAGTCACTGGTTCATCTGGGATCAGAACTCTGAACCCTGTGAACTTTAGTCAGGGCATATTCTTGCGTGTGGGAACACCGTAGCCCTGAATAGGTGCTTCCTCCACACATTGCAAACAGATTTCTTGGGACCAAATTCTGCACTGACTTTACCCCCTGTGAAATCCCACTGGACTCAGATTGTAAATAGGACAGACTTTTGGCCTGTAACTTTTCCAGGTACAACTCCCAACTCTGCGGATGCTTTGCAGAGGAAGTTACTAGAGATTCCTGGTTTCCCACCAGGTGGAAAAATCTACTCCTTTCCTATATTATTATTACTACCACTAAGTATGAGTAATGAATTGCTTTGACACCTCCACGTTGATGAGCCCCACACAGAGCGAAGTGGGGTTTGTGTGTCAATGCTGCTGACCAATAGACCTCCCAGGCTCAGAATCACTTTTTGTTTCTTTCACTTGTTTGATTTTTTTTTTTTAAAAAAAACAGGAAGTTTTCCAGAAGAAAGATGTTGATAGATCAGGAAATCTGGATTTAGTGGAATTGCATGCAGCTGTTCAGGAGACAGGTGAGCACCAAAAGGCCACCGACTTTTGGCAAGTAACCACATCCTCATAAAAGCCTGGAAAATCCCCCAGACTGGGAAAGAACTAGAAGACTGTACCAAATGCCAGTAAGAGGGGCAAACAACACACAACCCCCTCTTCCCCTTGACGGTAGCTACTTCTGCTACTCCCTCTAGCTTCTCTCCCAACCACTGTCCCAGCAGTCAGGTTAAGGATACTTTATCAGTGTTGCAAGGACCCCAGACCTTGGCTTCTGAAAGTGATTTGCAGCGTGAAGTTTCATTTTAGCTTTGTGTACAGTATATCCACATCTCACTGACAGCTCTCTACTAGGGTAGGAAGGCAACCACTCCAAAGTTAACTCTCCATTATAAGCCCTATTTTGAACCAATACGATCGCCACAGAGTCATAACTAACTTCACCTTAACCGATTGGCTGTGTGTGGGGGTGAAGGGGCAAATCCTGAGCTGGTACAAATCAGTACAGCCCCATCAAAGTCAGTGGTGCTAATACTGATTTACAGCAGCTGAGGATCTGGCCCTCTATGTCAGCTAGACAAGCACACAAGCAGTAGCAATGTCAGACTTCATTACTTTAAGATCTTTGCCCCGATCCTGCCAGGAGAACTACACAGGTGGACCTCTGCATTTGGGCAGAGCCCCATCAGCTTCAGTGAGGCTCTGCATGGGAGAAAGGATTCACTCTCACAGTTCTTTTAAGGATCAGGGCTTTCAAATGCTCATGATTTATTGGCAGTTTGCCTCCATCTGGTTAATTAAAGTCATTTTGCTTGGTAACATTCAAAACTGTAGCTATAATAAAGAGGTGAAAGATAACCTCCAAATCCAGGTATTGCCATTACATTAAATCATAAGAGTTGTGCTTTCCAGGCACAAATACTGAAAGACATTTGGGGTGAATTCACCTGGATTTATTTGTGAGAGAAAAAAACAACCACATGGACTTGGAGAGAGATCCCCACACCATTTTCAGGGTCTGGATAATTTTCCCCACTAGTTTCAGCCAGATATTCTTCTTCACTTCTTTTCCTAAACTCGTCTTATATTGCTGCTAAGCAGTTTCTTTGACTTACCCCAGAGGTGGCTGCATTGCAGTGGCGGGTAGAGGGAACTGTTATATTACTTGCCCTACCTCCCATGGATATTGTGAGTAAAGATGATCCAGATTTTGAGCTACTCAAAGTTTGGGGATGGCATTTGGATCTGGGGGCCTGGTTTAGGTCAATCCCTCATTTGAGGCATAGTTAATGTCTATCAAGGACTTTGAGATCCTCACATGAAAGATGCTGGAGAAGGGTAATGTTCTGTTAGTTTTGCAGTTATCCTGTGATGCTCTGGATGGCTGCGAGGTGCCCTATCATTCCCTTTCTTCCTTTCTATAGGGATTTCGCTCAGCAACGAAGTCTGTAACCTAATGGCGATCAGATACGGCAACCCTGACCTGAAAATCAGCTTTGAGAGCTTCGTCAGCTTCATGCTGCGAGTGGAGATCATGGGGGGTATGGATGTTACTCAGCATGTCACTGATGCTGGACTCCAGAGCAAGTCTGGGGCCCCTTACAAAGCCATTTAGCTCAGTCCCTGGGGCTGCAAGGTCCAAGATATGGGGCTTGGTTCTCTTCTCATGTAAACTAGTGTAGAGCAAGAGTAATCCCACTGAAGTCAATGGAGTGAATTAGAGGAGAATCAAGCCCTCAGCCTCTTTCCCAGACTCCTTGGCCAGGCAACCTGGAGAGGTTTGGCTCTGTGGAGAGAGCAGGTCTTGTATCTGATACTGCAGTGTTTGCTTGTGCAAGGAGTTAAGGGAATAAGAGATGTTCCTATTATGCAGGAAGCAGGAGGACCTGTGATGTGTTCCAGCCAGAGCTGCCATAGAGAGGGAAGCATCCTGATCTCCCCAGGGCTCAAATGATCACAGCAGCACGAAGCAGCTCATACTCCGCCCCACATGTCACTGGCGAATGTCCCTTATGCCCCACACAGGCATTTTGAACTGTGCTGGATGGGGTGGGGTCCCCCTAGATCTGCTAGAGGCTCTGCATTTCAGTTCACTCCCGGGCTGGCGAGTCTGAGTTGTCCTTGTCCCTGTTGGCCATCAAATTCATTTCCCTCATTCTGTTTCTTCACAGAGGCCTTTCGGAACTTAACTAAAGATGGCAAAGGGATATATCTCCTGGAATCTGAGGTAAGGCCATGCACTTGCCCATTCCCTGAAATACAGCTCCATGCCTTAGACCTCTTTGCCTGCTGTAGTAAAGGGCTTATTAGAACAACAGGGCCTGAATCAGCACTGCCATGCACCTGTGTGCATGGTCTTTTGCACCTGTGCATAGTGACTGTAAAATGCTACAATCATTAACCAGGCCTTACAACACCCATGTGAGGTAGAGAAGTGTTAGTTATCCCCATTTTATACATGGGGGAAACTGAGGCACGGAGCGCCTACAGTCACACAGCAATTAATGCTGAGAACACTGGAGTCCCAAACTTTTGCATTTGCCACAAGATCATCTGCTCACCAATAAAATGCAAGAGATCATACTTTCTTGGAGGGCTAATTGGGGATATAAAATGTAGCCAATGGCTTGGATGTGTGCATGTGGTCCCATCACGATCTGCTGGATGGAATCTATACTACATATGCTCCAGTGTTCGTAGGCTCCTGACAGTAATGGAGCTGCTTCTCTTGCACCCTGGAGACAGGTCATGTGTTCTGGGATCTGAAGAGCACAGATCTCAGTTCCTGCTCTGTGGGCCTAATTGTGATCCCACTGTAGTCAATGGTAAAGCCCCCATTGACTCTAATGTGAGCAGGATTGGACCACATGGGAGGTCCTTATACTGTGTTGCCACAGAGAGAGAACCCACAACCCTTCCACTCCATTGTGAATCTTACTGAAGTCCAGTTGGATGTGCTAGTTCAACCCACTTTCCCTGTTTATTTTACAGTGGATGATGATGACTCTCTATTCCTAAAGCAAAGCAGCGGAGGAGGAATGAGTTGGACTTAGGCACACTGACCCCTCCCAGGACATGGAGGGCTGTTCCTTATCAACTTGTTATACATGCTGGATGCTTTGGGCCAATCCTGCAATCCCTACTCCTGTGAGCAGTACCAGGTCAGCCAGTGGAGTGGCTTACGTGCATTAGGACAACTGAAGTGAATGCAGGTTGCTGGATCAAGCTCTTTCCATATCGATAGATTTTATCCCATGAGGATCTACTTTTATGAACAGATTGGATCTAAAGACCTGAGATGCAGTGAAATGAAGATCGGCTTTTATTTTTAATACATCATTTCAGACATCTCTGAGAATCAGCCGGGGGGACTACAGAGTTGTGGATTCACTGAGAGACCAGGGGATTGCAAGGTGGGACACATAGTTCTTATAAGTAGCGAAGCTACCAGGATGAAAAGTCCCTTATTGGATGCCCTGAATCTGTAAGGCTCCCCATAGTTTTAAGGTTGATTGTAGTTGGACACTGTTACAATTAGTAATAGATATGTATATTATGGTAATTCCCAAAGGCTCCAGTTAGGATTGGGGCCACACTGTGCTGGGCGATGGACAAACCTAGAAAAGAGACGATCCCTGCCCCAAATGGCTTATGCTCTAAAGACACAAACACAATCAAATTCTACAACCCCTCCAGGCAAATGTAATCCAGATCCCTTCCTCCCTCCAGGTATAAAAAGAATCACTGAAAACTATCAAAGAGTTTGGAAGCTGAAGTCTAAGCTTTAGGGCCAGATCCGCAGGTGGAAATTGAAGTCAGTGGACCTATGCTGATTATGCCAGTTGATGATCTGGCCCCTTTGTTGGTTGTTTAGGGCTAAGACGTTGCTTATATAATTAAGGTGGGTAATGACTTCCAGTTACAGATTGAAAAGGACATTAAAAGACTGTTTGGTGCAATAACAGCATTCTAAAGATTATTTTCCAACTTAGTAGAAGAATTTGTGTACATTGAGCAGTCTGAGCATTTGTTATAGATGACGTAGATACCCACAGGTGAGGTCTAATTCTACACTTGCTTTGTCTAAATAGCGGGAATTTGTGTGGATTTGAGATCTGAATTTGGCCCTCTATATTATAGGTGGGGATGGGGGTGGGAAGAAGAGGGAATCTGGGACTAGGAGTTGGGGAGGGGGACCTGGATTGGCTGGGCAAGGAGCCAGGATGGGAACTGATTGGATGAGGAGCCCAGGAAGGGGACCCGGGACTGGAAGCCAGCGGGGATGGGAACATGGGCATGGGGTGACTGGAGACCAGGTGCAGAAGGAAAGAGTCAGAATGGGGGAGGAACAAAGAAGGGGGAACTGGGATGCTCTGGGCAAGGGGGTGGGGACTGGAAGAGGAGGAGAGACTAGGACTGTTTGTGTAAGGAGACCGGGAGATGGGTGAGAAGCCTGAGGGGTAGAGAATGGGCCTGGGTAAGAGAGAAACAAGGGATTGGGGACGAGGAACCAGGGTAGGAGAAGACCCAGGACTGGGGTGGGAGCAGGCTGGAAGAGATGGGTAAAAGGGATCATTGGGGAAATGGACAGAAGAGCACATTCTCCTCCAGACCCGGGAATGGAACTAGAGATTCCTGAGTCTCACATTCCTCTTCTGTCAGCAAATAGCTGTGATACCCACTGGCAGAATGTCCCGTCTCCTTCTAGTGCTGGTCCACAACGAGAGTTGGAACATACTCCTGCTCTCAGCTACTCTTCTAGCTAGCTGGAGTGGCACAGGGCTGTGCAAGGGTTCTAAAGGTCCCCACCCTGCTGATGACCCATGTGGGCATCAAGATGATGCTACACAGTGGAATTGCTGGTTTTTGCCATGTTCTGTTTTAAAATCTAGGAAGTCATTAACTACATTAAAAGAAGATTATTGAGGTTGCAAAGTCAAGCACTCAAAAGTTAGGAAATGCCAGAATTAAGATTGCATGTACAGCCTTTATTCAGCCCCCTTGTGTGTATGCCTTATGAGACAGTCTTTCAATCACACGATCACAGAGTAAGTTTGGTTGAAATGACTTGCCCAGCATCACACATGCACTGTGTGGCACAGATGGGCAAAATCCGATTCCCCAGGTTGGCATTCAGCTGCCTTAACCTTTCTCTTTCTGCAGTTCCCTGCCTCTTTGATTACACACCTTCCAGCTCGGCAACAAATGAAACAGCGGTCCCACTGACAACAGCCTCCTGCATTGTACAAACCTGACTCATCCCCAGAGCAAGTCCAGCCTGTGCACTGAATGAGCCAGGGGTTGTGTCTGTGTGGGGCGGAGTATGTGATCATGTAATTAAAGACTGTATCATAATACATACGCACAAGGGGACCAAATTAAGTTTACACAGGCAGCCTCACTGATAATCTTTTAATGTAGGGTGTGTGTGTGTGTGTGTGTGATAATACAAGAAACTGAGCCAAATTCAAATCCTGGTTACCGAATACTGTGCAATACCCCAGTGAAGTCCATGGAGCAGCATATGTGTAATGAGAGTAGAACTGGCCCTTAATAACACACCGCTGCCTATATATTAGTTAGCCTTTATAGCCATGGGTGGCAGGTATCAGAGACAGGGGGAGGTTGTGCCTCCCCAAACAGCCGAGTGTGGCCCCGGCCACGCTCCACCAGGCCCCCTCCTGTCTGCTGTTCCCTTCTGTGGCCGAGAGGCTGGGGTAGGCAGGCTGGGGGCCGTGGTGCGGAAGACCCCCAGGCTGGGGCCACGCCACGCCGCCTGTCCTCCCAGCACTGGGATCACGCTGGGGCGGGGGGCGCTTTGGCCACCCTGCCTGGGGCTGGGGCTGAGGCCGCTCCGGCTACGCCGCCCAGTGCTGGGGCTGGGGGCACTCCGGCGGTGCCACCTGCCTGCCCACCCAGCGCTGGGGCAGGGGGGGAGCCAGTCGCTGCAGAGGGGGGGCGGTGTGCTCCAGTCACTGGCAGGGGAGCAGAATGGGCAGGGCCTCCGTCGGAGGGGTAGGGGCCGGGGGCTAGCCTCCCCCAAGGGCGCCTTCACCCACTGCTCATGTTTATCGCTCATTAGCTGGACTAAAGTACAATGCTTTGTCCCCCAGCAGTTACAGTCTATTTCTACAGTTATAGTTAGTCTGTTCTCATGTTGTTACTCTAACTTAAAGTATTCTTGTTAAAATATTTTTTTTGTACTTTTTGTATCCGGTTTTATTTATAATAGACAACCTATCTGCCTGTGTGGCCTGGTGCGACATAGGTAGATACCAGTGCTCAGATCTCTCGAATGTGCCCGTCCCTGGGTTAGCAAAAATATGTACGGTGCATAGAAAATGGCATGGCTTCCCGAACATAGGTGTCATTTCAGAGATCCCAGACCCGGACCCATCCCCTCCAAGGTTCTTTGAGCAGATCCTGTGATAAAGCATGAGGCTTTCCACAAGCAAGGAACCCTCTAGACTCCTTCCTGACCTGCAGGTGAACATGTTGGGACAGTGCAAACTAAACAAGGCTGATTTAATTAGCACTCAGCTCACTGATTTACTGAGTGTAATACCAATAGTATACGAACCACGTGGACATCTGAGGAATCAGGGGCCTGATCTTGCCATAAGCTTTGCCCAGACACTCCCTGTGCTCAGCAGTTCATTGCGGATTGGGGCCTGGCATTACAGAGGAGGAAGACCTGTCACTGGGTTTGTTATGTAAAGTGGGATCAGGGTGAACAGGAATAATTTACAGCTGGGGGAGTTTGCCAAATAATAATAGCATTAAGTGCTGGGCATGATTTGAATGGCCTCTTGCATACGTTATACTTAAAATTGGGGTTATACTTAAAACAAGGTTGTTATGTTAGACAACAATCATACCACTGTATATATCCAGTTTATTTTATACATATTTATTTTCTCACTGTTTAGTGCTGAGCAACATAATTGCAGGGAGATTATTTTGCTATTGATTATTTGATCCAGAAAAGGAACAGAATTCATCTGTGCCATGTATCACTAAGCATTTGTAACAGTAAACTACACTGAACCATGTGACTTGCTCTTACACAATTGTAAAGAATATTTTACTGGAATTACAGTATTATACGAAAAAGAAAAGGAGTACTTGTGGCACCTTAGAGACTAACCGTGCCACAAATACTGCTTTTCTTTTTGTGAATACAGACTAACACGGCTGCTTCTCTGAAACCAGTATTATACCAAAACGTGTACAATCCAAACGGCATTATCTGGATCACAATAAAATGTTTTGGCAATCGTGCATACTCGTGTGTTGTAAAGCTTTTATATCGCTCGCAGAGTAATATTTCCTGGGTAATTCTGAAGATCTGTTACTCCTCGTTTACAATGTGCATCATGGAAAATGATATAAAAGGTTTCTGAAGGATGCATTCATTTGTAACCACCAGCATTTACAGAGACACTGATCTTTGCAATGGGTGGTATTGCTATAGCAGATGGGTAGGAAGGAGCAGAAGATCGGACGGGATGCCACAGAGGAATAGTCATGGGAATACAGAGACTTTTGATGAAAAGATTGGAATGGTTTACCTAGAGCAGAGATGAACAACCAGGGACATGGTACAGGTATACAGCATAATGGATAATGTAGAGAAGGTGACTAGCAATGCCCTCTCTGAGTACAAGAGCAAGGAGACATTACATGAAACTGAAAGGGGGAAAGTTTTCCTTTTCACACACCCACACTTAGTTGGTGGAACTTTCCCATATCCTATTACAAATTACTGCATGGTTTCTTGCAACCGTCACTGGCCTCTGTTGAAGACAGGGTACTGGAATAGATGGACCCCTGGTCTGATCCAGTCTGACCATTCCTACTTTTCTACTTAGAATCATAGAATCATAGAATATCAGGGTTGGAAGGGACCTCAGGAGGTGATCCAGTCCAACCCCCTGCTCAAAAGCAGGACCCATACCCAATTAAATCATCCCAGCCAGGGCTTTGTCAAGCCTGACCTTAAAAACTTCTAAGGAAGGAGATTCCACCACCTCCCTGGAAGCATTCCAGTGTTTCACCACCCTCCTAGTGAAAAATTTTTTCCTAATATCCAACCTAAACCTCCCCCACTGCAACTTGAGACCATTACTCCTTGTCCTGTCCTCTTCCACCACTGAGAATAGTCTAGAACCATCCTCTCTGGAACTACCTCTCAGGTAGTTGAAAGCAGCTATCAAATCCCTCCTCATTCTTCTCTTCTGCAGACTAAACAATCCCAGTTCCCTCAGCCTCTCCTCATAAGTCATGTGTTCCAGACCCCTAATCATTTTTGTTGCCTTTCGCTGGACTCTCTCCAATTTATCCACATCCTTCTTGTAGTGTGGGGCCCAAAACTGGACACAGTACTCCAGATGAGACCTCACCAATGTCGAATAGAGGGGGACGATCACGTCCCTCGATCTGCTCGCTATGCCCCTACTTATACATCCCAAAATGCCATTGGCCTTCTTGGCAACAAGGGCACACTGCTGGCTCATATCCAGCTTCTCGTCCACTGTCACCCCTAGGTCCTTTTCCGCAGAGCTGCTGCCTAGCCATTCGGTCCCTAGTCTGTAGCTGTGCATTGGGTTCTTCCGTCCTAAGTGCAGGACCCTGCACTTATCCTTATTGAACCTCATCAGATTTCTTTTGGCCCAATCCTCCAATTTGTCTAGGTCCCTCTGTATCCTATCCCTCCCCTCCAGCGTATCTACCACTCCTCCCAGTTTGGTATCATCCGCAAATTTGCTGAGAGTGCAATCCATACCATCCTCCAGATCATTTATGAAGATATTGAACAAAACCGGCCCCAGGACCGACCCCTGGGGCACTCCACTTGACACCGGCTGCCAACTAGACATGGAGCCATTGATCACTACCTGTTGAGCCCGACAATCTAGCCAACTTTCTACCCACCTTATAGTGCATTCATCCAGCCCATACTTCCTTAACTTGCTGACAAGAATACTGTGGGAGACCGTGTCAAAAGCTTTGCTAAAGTCAAGATACAATACATCCACTGCTTTCCCTTCATCCACAGAACCAGTAATCTCATCATAGAAGGCGATTAGATTAGTCAGGCATGACCTTCCCTTGGTGAATCCATGCTGACTGTTCCTGATCACTTTCCTCTCATGTAAGTGCTTCAGGATTGATTCTTTGAGGACCTGCTCCATGATTTTTCCGGGGACTGAAGTGAGGCTTACTGGCCTGTAGTTCCCACGATCCTCCTTCTTCCCTTTTTTAAAGATCGGCACTACATTAGCCTTTTTCCAGTCATCCGGGACTTCCCCCGTTCGCCACGAGTTTTCAAAGATAATGGCCAATGGCTCTGCAATCACAGCCGCCAGTTCCTTTAGCAGTCTCGGATGCAACTCATCCGGCCCCATGGACTTGTGCACGTCCAGTTTTTCTAAATAGTCCCTAACCACCTCTTTCTCCACAGAGGGCTGGCCATCTATTCCCCATGTTGTGATGCTCCCAGCAGTCTGGGAGCTGACCTTGTTCGTGAAGACAGAGGCAAAAAAAGCATTGAGTACATTAGCTTTTTCCACATCCTCCGTCACTAGGTTGCCTCCCTCATTCATTAAGGGGCCCACACTTTCCTTGGCTTTCTTCTTGTTGCCAACATACCTGAAGAAACCCTTCTTGTTACTCTCAACATCTCTCGCTAGCTGCAGCTCCAGGTGCGATTTGGCCCTCCTAATTTCATTCCTACATGCCCGAGCAATATTTTTATACTCCTCCCTGGTCATATGTCCAACCTTTCACTTCTTGTAAGCTTCTTTTTTATGCTTAAGATCTGCTAGGATTTCACCGTTAAGCCAAGCTGGTCGCCTGCCATACTTACTATTCTTTCGACACATCGGGATGGTTTGTCCCTGTAACCTCAACAGGGATTCCTTGAAATACAGCCAGCTCTCCTGGACTCCTTTCCCCTTCATGTTAGTCCCCCAGGGGATCCTACCCATCCATTCCCTGAGGGAGTCGAAGTCTGCTTTCCTGAAGTCCAGGGTCCGTATCCTGCTGCTTACCTTTCTTCCCTGTGTCAGGATCCTGAACTCAACCAACTCATGGTCACTGCCTCCAAGATTTCCATCCACTTTTGCTTCCCCTACTAATTCTTCCCGGTTTGTGAGCAGCAGGTCAAGAAAAGCTCCCCCCCTAGTTGGCTCCTCTAGCACTTGCACCAGGAAATTGTCCCCTACGCTTTCCGAAAACTTCCTGGATTGTCTATGCACCGCTGTATTGCTCTCCCAGCAGATATCAGGAAAATTAAAGTCACCCATGAGAACCAGGGCGTGCAATCTAGTAGCTTCCGCGAGCTGCCGGAAGAAAGCCTCGTCCACCTCATCCCCCTGGTCCGGTGGTCTATAGCAGACTCCCACCACTACATCACTCCTGTTGCTCACACTTCTAAACTTAATCCAGAGACACTCAGGTTTTTCTGCAGTTTCGTACCGGAGCTCTGAGCAGTCACACTGCTCCCTTACATACAGTGCTACTCCCCCACCTTTTCTGCCCTGCCTGTCCTTCCTGAACAGTTTATAACCATCCATGACAGTACTCCAGTCATGTGAATTATCCCACCAAGTCTCTGTTATTCCAATCACGTCATAATTCCTTGACATCACCAGGACCTCCAGTTCTCCCTGCTTGTTTCCAAGGCTTTGTGCATTCCCGGAGCTGGTCCCGGAGCCCCCTGCTTGGGCGGCCATGGGGTCAGCCACACTGGCCACCGCAGAAGCCACTGAGGACACAGAGAGTCACGGGATCCGTGACTTCCAGATCTCTGTGACAAACACAGAGTCCTTGTCATAGCCTCACCTCTGGCTGGGCCTGCTGAGGACCCACTCAGAGAGCTGAGGTTATATCAAGGGCCCTTTCACGGTAATAAAGAGTCAGAAGGTCCATGGCTCTAGCACAGGGTAGTCTGACTATGCCTCCTGTTGGAGGTGATGGGGGACCCCCACCTGCCCACTCCACTGGTTTCCAACTCAAGGTCGGGAGCAGCAAGGCATTGGTTCTAGCTGCTCAAACCATGTCCCTATCTCCTCTGTAGCTTTCCCCTAGATTCTCATTCTAAGGCACCCACGCTGGAGGGCCAGCTTCCCTAGCAGCTCCTTGTCAATCTGTTGAAGGGAGCTCCACTCTCTGGTGGCCACCCTACCCTTCTGCCTTGAAGCCCTTTTATCTTTACAGCTGTTTTGAGGCCCCCAGTCAGCCCCAGTTGAGCAAGCAATTTTCATTATTAACCCTGTAGGTGCCAAGGCAGCATGGGGGCTATACACCCCATGACCCCACCAAACAGCCTTCAGACACTGAATGCTTCTGGCCAGATATGTAAGATGGTTTTCAGGCTGATTCCTATTGGTTACAGCAAGGGATTGGGGAGCTGGAGAGTCCTTTTTCTGAATACAGTTGCCTTGCTGTATAACTTTCGGCAAGTTACTTCTCTTCTCTGTCTCTCAATATCCCCATTTGTAATAACTCATCCAACTTTCTTAAAAGCACTTTAAGATCCTCGATGGAAGATGTATGCATGCAATCAGTTATCACACACAATACCATCGCAGTTTGCATGCACGTTGATGCAGTAACAGACTAAGGTCCGGAAACAGGTTTTTCTTCGTTCGAAGATTTTTCATTAGTAAAGAATAGTAATAATATCTCCATGACTTACACAAAGCACCAGTAGATGGTGCTCCATCCTTATAGGGAAGACTGCCGGTCTGCAAACACGAGCAAGGAAGTATGAGATCCCAAGAAAAATGTTTTCCCTTAGGAAATACATCTGGATGGCTGGACATTTAAAATGACAAGGTATAAGGTATCCTGTTCCTTTTGCAGCTTAGGAAAAGTCGTCTGTGCGGTGGATCAAGAGCCTGGTGATGGGCTATGGAATACAATATTGCCAAACCCCAGCGTTCATAAGGGTCAGTTCCTCCAAAATCATGATTGGCTTAAAATTCATGAGATTTTAAAAATAGTAAAGGTTGGGTCCTTTTAATTTCCTTTGGGGACTTGGGGCCTTTAGGGTCACTTCCTCCACAATGAGGGATAGAAACTTCCTTGGTTTTAAAAATGAAAGCTGCAATTCTCCCATAAAATGACCCCAGGAGCTGGGGCTTTAGGAAAAACACCAAAATAGCACAAGGTTTGCAATAAAATCGCATGAGTTGGCAACGCTGGGCCGCATTTCATTTCTGGGAGTCACCTGTTTGAATCCTGCCCACGTTGGTACTGAATGACAGTCACTGCTATAGACACTGTGAGGCAGAGCCCCATTTCCCCCATAGAGTGCTCCAGGGCTGACCTGAAGGTGGCGAGATGCTAATTCCCTCCCACAACCCCCTCGGTCGGTGGCCTCCTTGCTAGATCTGCCAATGGTGCGTGCGTGGCCACATGCCCATTAGGAGCTGGGCAGAGAGTGTCTAGCTGCTTGCAGGATGACTCTTTTCTTCCCAAGCTTCATGCTGCTGCACTGACTGCCCCTGAATGAAACACAGGTGCAAGTGGCAGAGATGTGGGGTGGGACGGGGCGGGGCGGTCCCTGCCCCAAAGAGCTTACAGTCGAGATCGCCAAAGGGTGGGAGAACAGAGGTAGTATTAGTCTCTTTTTACAGCTGGGTAATTGAGGCTCAGGGAGATTAAGTGACTTGCTCAAGGTCGCCCAGGGAATCTATAGCAGACCCTGCAATTGAGTCCGGCTCTCAGGCGTTCAGTTCAGTGCATTAACAACAGGCTTCTTCTTTCTATCTGTAACCGAAAGCTCTTTCAGCTTTGAGTTCATCACACTGTTACAAGCCCTGTTTTCCCATGGGCAGTATCCCCTCTCTCGAGGTTTGGCTGCATTGAACACCGCTGGTGCGGGGCATGGAGGCTATGTCTAGCTACATGCCAAAGAGAAAAGCAGGCTGCATCCAAACTGTGGTGTGTAGCTACAAGTGGCAATGAACAGCAATGGCAGAGGGGAGGCAGCAGAGAAAGGACTCCAGCCGCGGGGAAGCTGGTCTTATGTGGATACTGTCGGAGCCTTTCCCTGCTGCCTCTACCTGCCAGAGTCTTTCCCTGTGGTGGGGAGAGTCTCCAGCGCTCCCTGTGGCAGGGGAAAAACTTCAGCAGAGAGGAGTAGCCAGAGCTTTTCCCCACGGCCTTCCTGCAGCCAGAGCCTTTCCCCTGCTGGAGCCTTTCCCCGTGGTGGGAAGGCAAGCGGGATGCTACACTGCTGAACAAGAGCAGTAGAGATGTGGGACCACAGCTTGGGTGTGTGGAGAGCTGTGAGGGCACATACACTAGGGTTCAGGTGTGTCTTTACTCACCTAAGCAGTACTTCACCATCTACATTACTAGTTATACCCATGCGGGGGGCCTATGTGGGTATGTTCTCCACACGCAGCCTTAAGGAGTGTTCAGTGTAGACGTCTCTTCCATCCCTAGCACCCCCTTGATGATCCCTCACCTGAGAATGGGAGGGGCAAGGAAAGCTCATTTGAAATTACCCGTTGTTCAGCAGGGATCAGGGAAGGCCCCTCCACTCCGCCGCGCGCACAGACAGATAGACAGAGCTTATTACTTTTCTGAGATGTTGTGACACACAAGGGGGGAGGGGGGGAGGGAAATGTTTTTCCCAGCAAGCCGCTTTTCACAAAATGAGATGGTAAAAACGATGCTTCTTTTTGCCTCGGCTTTCTGCTGTGTCTTACACTGGATTACACCTGCGAAGGACCCTCACCAAGCTGGAAGTTCAATTTAGCAGCGCAGTCAGGATTGAGTTGTTACCCTACCTATTCCAGGGAAACAAATGTCTCCCGTTCCGGGCAAATCTTTGTTTTTCTCCGATCATCTGTGTAATGAAAGCAGCTGACATTCCACAGATGAAGGGAATAAAACCCTATAAAATACAATCTCGCTGTCCCCAGCAAGGCGACACCAGAGATTAATGCCACTTGGAATACAAAGCAAGGCCTAGGACTGCCCATGTCTGGCACTTAGATGTCTGTTGCTATCTGAGATGGGTAGAAGTTACCTGTTTAGCAATGTAGATTTTTGTTGACTGCTGATGAAATGTCTCAGATGAATGAGAATGAAGTCCCTGGTTTATCTACTGATTACATAACACACAGAGAGTGAGGCAGATCCTCTGATCCAGCCAAGCTGTGTTTAGTACCAAACGGAGAGTGGGTTTAAGTCACCTTTTCACTGCAGTGATCCCGAGGCTGGTCTGCTCCCTGGTGCAAGTTAAAGCGACCTGAATGATCAGCTGTTTACAGTCCAGGACGTCAGAACTGTATGACGCCCCTGCAACAAAACGGTTGGGGCATCATTCTGAACCTGACCCCTACCAAGTGGGCAGTGTGGCCTAATAGATATGGTGCTAGAGTGGAAATCAGGAGCCCTGGGTTCTATTCCTATGACCTGCACCCTGGATCACCTGGGGATTTAGGCTCCTAACTTCCATTCATTTCAATAGAAGTTGATTTGTGGATCTTGGTGTTTGCCAGTCTGTAAAATGGGGTTAATGACACTGCCCTCCTTTGGGAGGTGCTTTGAGATCTATTGATAAAAAGCGTGATATAAGAAGTCAGCGCTATAATTTTTCACCAAGCTTTGCAAATATTTCCACACTCCCAGGGGGACTTTCAATACAGTGTGGGCCACTTTTAGGGGGAAACATTGTGATACATTGTGTTTTCATCTAGAAACTATGTAAAACTTAGTAGCATTAGCCGAGATCTGCTTTGGGACAGGGGGAATCCTTCAAAGCAACATTCCAAGTGTGAAAACTAGAGCTCGTGAGAAAATGGAATTTTTCTCTCTGCAGAAATTTTCAATGCAAAATTTTACTTCATCAAAACATCATTTTTCCCTTGAAAAACAATTTTGAATGAAAATTTGCAACCAGCCCGAACACAAACCCACAAGAACTAACCCCTCCTCCCACAGTAAGATTTGCCAAATTAAACATCGGTCCAAACCATAACCATAACCCCAGTCTTTGAGGGGGCCCCTGAATCTGAACCTAGGGGTAGATCCAATTTAATAATGGGCCTGTGGTGGACAATACATCCCCCACCCAGCAAGACAGGCATGAAGAGATTAATCACCTGCAGAAAGAAATAAGGAGATGTTCCTCCCCACCCAGCAGAGCTGCCAGTTATGGAAGAGGAAGATGCTTCCAGGTGATGCTCATTAAGGCTTGGCAAAATAAAGAGGGGATTCCCCCCTCCTGTAGCTTGCTTTTTTAGGAAGATGCAGAATTTCTCTCCTTCTTGTAAGACACTGATAGGTATAAGCCAACTGTTGCTGTATGGAAGGAGAAAGGAAGTTGAGAAGGCCTAGAGCCTGTGGTGCAGGAGTTGAAACCTGTGAGTGAGACAGTGGGGATTAGAAATTTCTGATCAGTTTGCTCTGACTTTGATTGAAGAAAACTCTGATAGAACTCAGCAGGCTTCAAAGTGGTAGCTGTGTTAGTCTGTATCAGCAAAAACTACCAGGAGTCCTTGTGGCACCTTAGAGACTAACAAGCTTATTTGGGTGTAAGCTTTTGTGCTAAAACCCACTTCATCAGATGCATGGAGTGGAAAATACAGTAGAGAGGTATAAATACACAGCATATGAAAAGATGGGAGTTGCCGTACCGAGTGGAGGGGTCAGTGCTAACGAGCCAATTCAATTAAGGTAGAAGTGGGCTATTCTCAACAGTTGACAATAGAAGGGGTGGAAATCACTTTTCTAGTGCTAATGAGGCCACTGTAATCAAGGTGGCCCATTTCAAACAGTTAACAAGAAGGTATGAATGTCAGCAGGGGGAAATTAGTTTTTTATAGTGACCCATCCACTCCCAGTCTTTAGTCAGGCCTAACTTGATGGTGTCCAGTTTGAAAATTAAATCCAGTTCTGCAGTTTCTTGTTGGAGTCTGTTTTTCAAGTTTTTTTGTTGAATTGCCACTTTTAAGTCTGTTTTTGAGTGTCCAGGGAGACTGAAGTGTTCTCCTTCTGGTTTTTGAATGTTATAATTCTTGATTTGTGTCCAATTATTCTTTTACGTAGAGACTGTCTGGTTTGGCCAATGTACCCAGCAGAGGGGCAATGCTGGCACATGATGGCATATATCACATTGGTAGATGTGCAGGTGAACAAGCCCCTGATAGTGTGACTGATGTGATTAGGTCCTATGATGGTGTCCCCTGAATAGATATGTGGACAGAGTTGGCACCGGGGTTTGTTGCAGGGTTTGGTTCCTGGGTTAGTGTTTTGCTGTGTGGTGTGTAGTTGCTGGTGAGTATTTACTTCAGGTTGGGGGGTTGTCTGTAAGCGAGGTCTGGCCTGTCTCCCAAGGTCTGTGAGTGAGGGATCATCCTTCAGGATAGGCTGTAGATCCTTGATGATGCGCTGGAGAGGTTTTAGTTGGGGGCTGTAACCCTAACACCTCCTGCCCCCCCCTCTGGAAAACAAGTCTTTATTTTTTTTTAACAGTAGAAATTCAGGCCTTGCCTAGTCTAAAAGACTTCAAAGCTGTGTCTGCACTAGCCTACTCCCCTTACATTTTTCCACTGGTCCAGTTGCATATAAGTGCTAGCATGATGAGGCACCAAGGGGTGCTTTAATTTCTTTAAACACCATTTTATCTAGACTTATGCTGAGTAAATGAAAGGGGAAAGGACTTCTCAACCAGACTACTTAAACTGCTTGTTTTTGTTAACACCTATTTAACCCCAATGCCTGAAGAATACTCTGGAGACATGGTTTTGCTAAAGATACAACACCCAGTTCCCTTTGTGACACTGCACCCCATATTCTTCATTGAAATATTGTTATGATATGAATATGGCCTACCTAAAATATCTTTTATGCAAGATGGGTCATGTGAGGCATCATTGAAAAGATTATGATCTACTGAATGTGTTTATTCAATTTGTATGCATGTATCATTTCTCTATCTTAGGTTAGGAATATTGACTATGTAACAATTACAGCTGTGTGTGTATTTGGGGGAATGCTTACTGTCTGGGGGGTGTTCCAGCAATCAGCCTTAATGGGCCATGAGGAAGAACAATAAGACTTGGAAGATACCAATCTCCCACCTTCCTGAGAAGCTGCCAGGGTTGCTGCTTTGACACTACAGGGACAAGTGCATGGGTCACCTGGTACTAGACCCTCATCTTGGACTTCCGGTATTTTTCCATTAAGAGGGGGTGGGGCGGCCAAACTGGGAAACAAAAAAAATTCTAGCCTTATGTAAATTCTATTTTAAGGCTTGGAAGTAAGTCAGTCAGGACTCTTCTCCTTTGCCTCCCTGTCCAAGAAGGAAAATTGCTAAAAACATCTGAAGGAAAAGGAACTAAGCTGAGGGAAAGGCAAGGGCCGAGTCCAGGCTGAGACAGAGGTCTAGTCTGCAAAGAGAAATAACTGGAACTCTCTAAGCTACAGAAACTCTGCAACCTGCCTATAACAACATTTAGGGTGAGAAATTACATTTTGTAACCTGCTTCTTGAGTGTATTAAGCTTAGTTTGTGTGTTTTTTGTTTTGTTTGCTCAGTGACCTGCTTTGTTCTGTTTACTATCCCTTATAATCATTTAAAATTTACCTTTTGTAGTTAATAAACTTATTTTTTGTTTATTACAAAACCCAGCTTGTGCAATTAATATCTGAGGGGGAGGCACCAAAAATCTGTGCATATCCCCCTCCACATTGAGGGAGGGGGTGAATTTTTATGAGCTTGCACTGTGCAGATCTTTTTTATACAGCGCAAGACAATATTATTTTGGGTTTTTACTCCAAAGGAGGTGTGCATGTGAGTACTGGCCACTCCCTTTGCTAAATCCTCCCACACAGAGCTGATTTCAGTCTGTGCCTGCAGCTGGGTGTGGCCTTACCTGTGTGTGTGCTGGAGAAGGCTTGAGCACCAAGCACAGCAAGAACAGGGTGAAGAAACCCAGGCTGATCGAAAGGGTGGGCTCAGTGAGACCCCAACACATCAGGTGGCACCCCAGGAGTGGGGTTCAACCTGTCACACTCTTCAGGTGAGAGACTCTTGTTGTGCCTTCTCAGATACCCTACAGGAAATCCTGTGGCAAAACCATGGCAGGTAAGGGGTGGCTGATGCTTGTCAATTAAGGACTCTAAAATTAAACCACACTGTTTCCCACTCTTCTTAACCTTCTAGGCTTTCTGTAGACATCCCTAAAGAGTCACAAGCCCAGTTTTCTAAATCTCCTTGGCAGGTCACCTTTCAAGTGGGAGGCCACTTGCTTTTCTCAGAATGTGTTAACAGTGAAACCCATTGTAAACGTGGGTAAACTCCACCCCCCTGCTCATTTCTTTTCAATGAACTGCTATAGACCATTACCTCATCTTGGAGAGTCAGTCATTGTTGCTAACTCTTGCCATTTTCTCACAAGTCTCCTGATCTCTGTGGTCTTCTCTTAAAGGCCCAGCTCCAGGCATCAGGTGATCATGTGATCAGTTTAAAAAAGTAAGCTTTTAGTCCTCCTGTTGGGGGGAACATGAACCCAAAATGCTGAAAGATCAGATGGCAAACACAAAGAACCTAAAACTTTTGGGTTTAAAAATCATGGCTTTTTTTCCCCCTAAAAGCTCATGCGCTTTGGGGCTGGACTCCTGAGTTCTGAACACTTCAGGTTGGCAATACTGATTTCATTTCCACTTCCCCATCTGTGTACATGAATGAACCAAACCCCCAGAGCTGAGCCACATTGGACAACATGGCGTCTGAAATCTGGATCAGCATTTTGTAGCTTGCATGATCCTCTGACCGCTGAAATTGCTGAGTTTTGCACAGCTCTGGTTGCATCAAACCCAAGAAGAAAGGGATCTGCTATCAAACTCAGGAACAGGTCAGACTGTAAAGAACTTAAAGGCTAAATTTACATAGAAAATAATTTGTGCTGCAGGGAATAATCTGCTGAGTGGAGCAGTAGGGACCATTAGGTTTTTTGAAAGTTGAAAAACTAACCTGGAGAGAGAAGTCCCTAAGTTTGAGTCATGGCAGTAATTCAGAGGGGAGGCTGAGCATCTGTAGTACTCCTGCTTAAGTATTTAAGAGTATGGGCACAAACTGGAAAAATAACGGATCCGTATGATAACTTACACCAGCTGAGGAGCTGGCCCTGCATGATTTAGCCAACAAGAAGAGTCCCCTCTGGTGACCAGACTCAGTGGGCCAAACCTAATCCTGGTATAAGAGGATGAAACTGGAGGGCTCATAGGGTGGCTGGGATCTGGGGCCGAATAAAGGTTGTATGACCTACCCTAACTTTTCTATGGGAAAAGTATATTGCATCGCCATACTTCCAGCATCTGTGGGGGGGGGGGGGTGTTTTTTTTTTTTTTTTTTTAAGTCTGACCTTAATGGAGCATGTTGTGGGTGTTGGACTTAACAATACCTATTTACAAACTTCTCTCCAATGAAGTGATTTGCCTGTGTGTATTGTGAGCCACCAGCAAGGAAGCCAGACTGGTCCCATGAAGCTTTTTGTTGTCTGTCTTTAAAACTTGGATACTACGTTGTAACCGTGCGACGAGACGTAGGTTGATCTCCTCCTGCTTGAAGTGTGTGAAAACGGCTCAAAGCTATGCTAGAAGCCTTCCTAAAACCTTTCATTCTCATGCAGGTTCTCTACTCTGCTACAACCCCGCGCAGATAGTACAAAGCGGCTGTTACCTGGCTGCAAATGCCCTGCAGAGTTGTCAGAGGAGAACTGCCTGTTGGCATGTGTGCCAAGGCCAGGTCCTACATCTGTGAAGGGGGTGTGCTGAAGGTAAAAGGGAGGCTCAGGGAGGGGGTATGGTGTCAGGGCCTCCACCAGGAGGTCCCAACGTCAGTGGCGCAGCTTAGAGCAGCTGCTGGGCTGCTTAGTTGCCTCAGGGCTGGGGCCAGCCCTGAAAATCAGGATGTATATGCAACTCCTTGACGCCCTCCTCCCCGCCACCTCCCTGTGTTGAGCAGAGTTCTGACACAGAAGAGTAGCTAGCCTATTAGCCAAACCATTCGTGTGTGTGCTTACAAAACCCAGACGTTTTTCTAGACAGGATTTCAAATTTCTGTATCCCAAAAGAACGCTTCTGATTTTTCCTGACACCCACCTCTGTTTGCTGAAACTTGAAGCTGAAAAGACTACATATATTTTAAAACAAGCATTTTTAATGGCTGTCAAAATCAAGCATCTACTACAAAGATGACTATCACCTTAACGAGGGGGAATATTTACCCTCTCCATAATGCGCAAAATCTGAATGAAATTGACTGTGGACAGACCCACCGATTAATTAGATAAATGCACGCAAGCACTTTGAAGTGCGTAAGGCATTAGCTAAATGCTAACTCTTACATATAGTTTAGTTCTAGGTCTTTAGACAAACCTTAATCTGTTTTTTATAAAGAAATAACACATTCATTTACATGAATAATCCACATTTCTTATGCAAATCCTCTTCCCTACTGCTGTTCCTCTCAGAATGATAGTCTGTGTAATTGCCACATCTATTTACTGAATCAGTTTACCCAGGGTAGCTCTGTCCATGAACATTCTTAGCCAAAGAGGCCCAAGGAGCATCAGGGGAGCCCAAGCTGAGACTCACATGCTCCCTACTCCTCTTGTTTTTGTCCTAATGAAGGATCTATGAGGGATTTGTGAGGTCCATGCAATAGCAGCAGGATTGCAGCATTTCCTCCTCCTCCCAGGGACTGCACTTGCTGCTAACTGAAGGCAACCCTCCCCTGTTTCCTACCCTGCTGCTTGTGCTAACTATAATGAGGGAAGACACTTTGAATAATAGTCCGACACCCAAAGCAAGGTTATTTTAATTGTTTTTAAAGTTGGTAATTGCCATGGAGTTTGGAAACCTTCCAGGTTTTACCGTTCTTAGATTATGCATATGCTTGAGAGCATAATTAACTTCCCATGTGCTCGTTAGTGCAAGGAGATCAGAAACCTACATTTTGGAATGGGTTCCTCTGCATGTCTGAAATGTATATTCCTGTGAAACATCTTTTCTTCCCCCCTCCCCCTAAAGGGGGCAACCCACTCTGGCTAGAACATATTTTGCCAGCTAGAGCAAAATCCTCCCAGTGCAATTCAGTCCAGTCGGCTTGTGCTTTCCTGTTTGGATTGATCCTACCTGGAAATCCTCCTCGTCCCGTATCTCTCTTTGTTTAATTGCTTATTCAGTGGAAATTATTACAGTGCCCTGCGGGCTTTATTTCAGACCTGCTAGAACGCCGATTGCCTGATTTTACCTACTTTGTTCGTATCTGTTCTCTCTGGTTAAAAAAACAGCCTTTGGGACTAGCAAGTTCTAACAGTTCTGTATGTTAGTGAAGTGTTTTATGATGATTATTGAAGTTTTATGGTTTTAATTTAAAAAATAATTACACGGTTGGATTCCTAATTTTTTTTTATTAGGCCTCGGTGACTCCAGATCAAATTCATGCTATTGGCAAGTTGAAAGATAATTTTATTTTTCCTAACCAGTAGCCCTGACACCTCAGCCTGGGATCTGAAAATCAAGCTGTTTCTGCCTCTAAGACAATGAGTAGTAATGGCCCTGCAATCAAAACTTAGCTGTCAGTTCTGATGAATATGCATGAGCCCAAATAGAATCCAGCTTGTCTACCATAGTGGTACTGGCTCTGCAGAGGTAAACACTTGCTTATGCCACTAAAATAAATGGATGTGACTCATCGGGGACAGACCAACACCACCTGATTATCCCCCTCTCCTGATCACCAGCAAGAGGTGGTCATGGTGTCTCTTTCAGGGAGCTGAGTAGTTGGGTTATAGGTGTCCGTTGCTAGCATTTTGGAGCTGATGCTTTGAGGAATCCAGGGTGGTGTGATCAGGTGGCAGGTCACCCAGTCTTTGCATTTACACAGCTTTGATTGTATCAGGCAAGAGGATGAGTGGTTAGTCTCATTTTGAATTTTTCATCTAAGAAACAAAGTGCCTCGATGAGCTTTCGGTTCCGTGCTGTGGACAGTGTGCCAGTCCATTGATCAAAGGGATAATTTGTTTTCAGCACTTACGGAGATGGCTTAAACTGGCGTCATGTGCGTTTCCTAGAGCTAGAAGCTCCTGAGCTCAAAAACCGACAGGCGTTTATACATTTCAGCTCTGCACCCAGTGTATTAGACCTGGCCACGTTCTAACCCAGGCAACTTCCAAACTGCGTGGATGGGACTGAATTCTTCTCACTGACTTATAAAGCCATGAGTGAGCTCTGGAAAATATCCTCTGCTCCCAAGCAAGATTGCACTGTTTGTTGCATGACTGCCCCTCTCCCAAAAAGCTCCGTGCTTAACTTGTGCTAGGGCTGGGACTCTGCACCTCTGGGCTTAGCAGTCCATAGCCCTGGCACCTCTGGGCTTGCTGAGTCACTTATGAATGTAAAAAAACTGCTTGAGCCCTGGCACCTTTCATTACATATTAAGCACTGTCCAAGCTTATTAACCAACTGCACTTACACAGTCCATTTCATAGTGTGACTAGGGCTGAGAGTTGCTCCTGAGCAGACAGCTGTCTCAAAGCTGCCTAGCTGGCTATTTGATCTCCCACTTTTTGGGGAGTTAGGGGGCATGACTCTCTTCCTACGTTTGCTTAGAAGTTTTTAAAAAAATTTAATTTGGGTGCTTTGTCACCTGATCTCGTTAGCTTTTTTCGTCAGGCTTATGCACACATGCAAGCTTTTCCAGGAGGAAGGTGTGGGGCAAAGCCTGGAGTCCAATGGTGAAAACACTCCTAGCCATTCAAAGAAGGCGTAACGCTACCCATTGCCAGCTGTGTTCACTGAAGCCTGAGTGCTCACCAGCATCAGGCCAAAGAGATGCCTGTGGAGACTGGGCTCTAAACACTACTCAGCAGCTGCACGTGGGATAGCGATAAAGGGAAAACACCCAATTCAAGATAAACATGTTTTGCTTGGTTTCTTTATTCTCCTGTCTGAATTTCATCTGTCGGAAGTGTGACTCTATTTCTGAATGTGGCTAATGGATAATCACGCAGGCAAATGAGAGACTGATGAGCTAATGCATTCAGATCAGGATGAGCTTTGATCTGAAATGTGGCTCCACTCTAATGAACATTGTCGATGTGCAGTTGGGGGGGGGGGTATATGTACGCCACTGTCCTCTACTGGATGGAATCAGAACTGCCCAACTGTATCATCATAAGCCCTGTACTGCTGTTAAACAAGATACTCCTTTAGCTCAAGTGTCCTTTTGGAGCAAGAGGGTCAGAGAACTGGGCACGGCTGCCAGGGGCCATGGCCTACAGCCTAATGACAACTGTGATATTGGTGGTGACAGATTCACTAAGATATTGGTAGGGAGCTGCCAGCAGGGTGCTCCCCACGATAAACTGACCAGGACGTACGTGTGCTGTCTTGCAGGCATATTACACTCTCTGTTGCCCTACCAGTGCTACTGGGTCCTTCCATTGGTCTGACCTGGAATAAAGCACCAGGCTTCTCAGAGGCCTGCTCCTGTGTGATGCTGAGCTCCCACACTGAAGTCGGTGAAAGCTAAAGGTAACCAGCACCAGGCATAAGGCATTGATATAAGCCGGTAACTCTGCTGTGCTAGTCTACAGGTAAATTGATAGCTGTAATGGCACATAAAGGAAAATAGATGCCGTTCACATTTTCCCCTGCTAAGCTGCTGGTGACTTCCTGGCTGCCCTGAGTGGCTTTAATCCTCTGGCTATTGCCCTGACTCATAGTTAAGTCTGCCAATAGCCCAACCCAGCACCTCCCAGAGCATTTGACATCCTTGACCTCTGCAAATTGCTTTTCCAGTCCTTCTGGGCAAGAAATTGCACGGAGGCTCTGTGCTTTGCTTCACCTGACTATTGCTTACTGTGGGGAAGAGTATCCAGTCCAAAGAGGATGAGCATCTGGACCTGGTTATTGGTTCCACCACATCTTGAGGCACTACGGCAACAGGCAAGACAGTTAAAAAGACACAGTCATGAATTTAAACCCCACGTCTGACTGACTTTAACACAGTTAGATGCAGAGGATGTTCCCCACTGGATAACTTCTTAAAACATCCCCCAGTTGCACAGTGATCTTTAAAATGAAGTGTGGTTTTGTTTTTGTTTTGTTTTTTTCCCTTAGTCTCCTCCCATTGTTCTAAAGCACTCATGCAGCTCCAGTCTACTCTCGCATTCCCACCTTTGCTGGCACTGATGATCATTATCATTCCTATCACCATGACAGAGACCTGCTTGGAACATGGTTAAATGACACTGGTAAAAATGCCAGTGTCTCGTCTACTTCTGGCTAACCAGAGTTACAGCGGGGAGGGAGGGATATGAGAATGAACGGCACCTCATAAACCTCAGTAATCAGACTACCGATGCTAAAGATTGGAAAGCTTTAATATTATCACCAAGGACTGTTTCTGGGGGATTTTTTACCTCTTCTGTGAGGGAAGTTCTTGCATTTACCTTCTACAGTGGAGGAATTCCTACATTAAGTTCTTAATTAGTTCAGTGTGAATTAGAATGAAAGCAAGAGTCCAGCTTCCAGGCCTATTAGACAATTCTGTTAATTAACCCTTGAGTGAGTTCTAATCCTCCTGACCCCATATGCATGGAACAGCCCATGTTACTGTGGAAGTCTGAGGAGATTTTCAATTAACCATCACTACTAAAGAAGATCTCTTTAATTTTTTTATGCATAGCATCACCTCATAGCTTAAACCTTTTAATTAACTGGAGACATCATCAAGGAAAGTTTGCCAGAGAAGAATGTTCGTGATTTAATTAAAAAAGATCCTCAATAGTTAGTGGGGGGAAAAATCTATTTGCAATTCATTCCTAATAATAGTGAAGAAAAGCCCATGAGAATTCCTCCATTTCCATCTTTGATGCATTTAATGCTAACATGTGATGTGCAGTATTGACATGACAGCTCTGGTGGAAAATAAAGCACTTTAAAGCATCAAATTTGAATCTCCAATTCAGGCAGCAGCTGTGAAACAAGCTAGAAGTCAGTTAGCCTGGCAATGGAAAAGGTACTGAAAACTTTCTATACACTCAGTCTGCTAGCTCATAAACAGAAGCAATTGTTTTGTGTGATTTCTCCTTGGGGATACATATTTGGAGAATTCATTGCTCTACACAGGAGCTAACTTCTGGAAGGACTAAAATGAACCGACTCCTAGGAACAAAGAGAAATGCATTTGTATTGCATTACAAAGACACTGCCAAGGGTGAAGCTCATCTTTCTGGTGTGTATTTTTGGGCCAGTCAGCAAAGTCTCTAGGCATCTACTCTGAGACTTCCTGAAATGAAGTGGTGTTCTATGCAATACCTGCAGCAGAGCTAGTGAACTGTGCTGGAGATTTCAGTGCCTTCATCTGCAGCCCTTGATGCAGGAGTCTTTTAAGCTTCCATGTGGTTGTGGTTAGGAGCAGGCTTGAGATGTTTTTCGTTGTCTGTCTAAATCTAGGGGATTTCGATAGACATACCTTCCATTAAAAAGAAAAATCACTGAATGTGTCCAAAGTCTCTTAGATGACTTTGAAAATATCAACCATGATTTCTGCTTCACTCTAGGGTGTGGATGGTTTTTGCATGTGTGGTGTCCCCTCAGAAGAAAGGCTCTTTCTTTCTTTCTTTCTTTCTTTCTTTCTTTCTTTCTTTCTTTCTTTCAAAGAGCACTCTTTCATTGTGCTAGAGTACACCAGAATCTCTTGTGTCAAACTCCCACAGCTGGGAATTCTTCCTCAGGAATGACCTCCCTAAAGGAATTAAAGGCAACTAAACTTCAACAAAGAATTAGTGTCTTTTGTTTTTAAATGGGGGATGTCCTTATGGATATCTGAGCACACCTCTGTGGCAGCAGCATCTCTCTGATGGTTGCCTAATACAGTCTCTTTTCCCTTGCTTTTAATTCTAGCAAATCTTGAGCATTCAATCTGAAATTTTCTATGTATACTCTCTGAGGTTGAGATTTAAAAGAATAATTGAAGAAGCCTGAACCATTTAGCATCAAGACAGAGGCTAGGAACAACAGGTAGTTCTTTCTTTATTTTTTTTTAAATTGACCTTTTTCTGAACTGGTCTGAAAACCTACATTGTTTGCAGTAGGAACCTGAAACTTGGCAGGGGGTATAGTTGTGGGCTCATAGAGGTGTCTGCTGCTGTCCACTTGACAATCCAGATCTGGTCAAGTTACAAGATCTGAGGGGTGGTGGGGGGGAATCACTGGCTCCTCCAACTTTTGTAAACATTCCAATTGCACTGTCCCAAACACTCCGGAGTCTTTTGCATCACCCTTAAGCAGCCACAGACAAAACCAACCATTTGCTTGTGCACTGAATTAGGAAGGGCTCCTATGGAAAGAATAGTACGTGATTCTGTAAGCAAAGATTGTATCATAAGGCATACGGACAAGGAGCCAAACTATGGTTGTGCAAGCAACCTTAATTCTGGCATTTGCTAACTTCTGATTTTGCAGCCTTTAACATTATTTTAGCAATTCTTTGTATGTACTATGTAGCGCCTCATCATAAATGATCTTAAAAGGCCTTACACAGAGATTGCTCACCCACAAATAATATGCAGCCACTTCTATGGTGGAACGCAGCAGTGGTCAAGCACTATTACATAGTAGTTTAGGGCAAGAAATAGGCAGCAGTATCCAGTCGCAGTTGGAAGGTGAATTTAGGTAGGTAAAATAAGAATGTTAGTATCCTCTCCAAGTTTCATTTTAAAATCTGTCCTCATAGAGGAGGTAGTGACAAAACTAAGCCATGAGATATTGGTGTATCACTCAAGCCAACAAAACTAGTTACTAGGCCCTTTCAGGCTTCAATATGGGCCTGTTAGTTCAAGTGGCCAACTTGGTTGCAATTGCCATACTAGATCATGTAGTGGGGGTGTCACTGGGTTTAGACCTGTTGGTTTAATTGGCCTAACCCATTGTGAGCGCCTCTGACACTGTGGGCCAGATCTTCAGCAGGTGCAAACTAGTGTCATTCTGACTCCACTGGATTTTATGCCAGCCTATACTAGCTGAGAATCTGGCCCTATGATTGAGGATGTGTGCCCAGATTTCAGTCCAGCAAGTCTGCATATCAAACACGTTGCCTGGGTCTTGGGGGGGCTGCACTGATGGCTAGGCACGTTCGTTACAAGTTCAGAATGTCTCAACTGCAGTTTGTTTAAAAGATTTCATGGGCCCAGGGTAATTCCCCACTTACAATCACTTTCAAGCCCATAAGCATACTCCGTTACCTAAGTTTCTGGGGTTCCTTCTCCAGGGCCGTTGGTGAGGACACATTTAGGGGGCTTGCTAGTCTAGAGTATAATGTTGTGCAGATTTAACGTGACTTTCCTCGGAAAGCTACAGTGTAAGGGCATTTGGGTGGGAGAGGGAGCACAGAGTGTACCTTTTTCTAAATGGGTAGGATTGTTTTGGAGCTCTTCCAGGATTTCCTCTTTCTGCAGGCCCTATAACGAATCCCTCCTCTGGCAAAGGAGGGCTGGATTCCTCTGAACTCTAACATGGAGCATGTCCCAGAACAGGCTGTTTAAAGCAACTTGAGATGTTCTCTCTCTCTCTCTCTCTCTCTCTCTCTCCTCCCAATCTGCCTCCCCCCATGTCCACTGCCTCTCAGGTCGGTTGAGTGCACAGTGCAACCAGTATGCCTCTGCCCAGGGGCTGGGAGGGAAATGGGTGAAGAGGAAAATATCTACTTACCTTTTCCTCCCACCCCCCTGGGCTCACACCATCCTGGCTCTGCAGCACTCTTATCAGGAGCTAGGGGATGAAGGAATACCATCGAAATCTCCTTGCTTGGCTACATTAGCCGCCTCGGATAGGTCCTCCCCATCCATGCTGGGGAGGAAAACTTTGTTAAAACCGCTCTCCTTGAAACGTTCTGCCTTTGATGACACAGCGTATTTAGAGGAAACTTAATTTTATCAAATGTCCCAATCAACTCTGGTTATGGTTGCCTTCATCCTCCTAAGTTGTTTCAGCTCTAGGTTGATCTAAATACTGTATCAGTCACCCACCTGTTGCTGTAACACCTTTCTGAGAGAGTGGGGCTTTTCTGCAGCCTCACGGCTACTGCACCAGCTGAGGAGCAGCAAACTGGGGAAATGGACATGTCCACCTGATGTTCCCCCAAGAGCTACTCTTGATGGTTAATCCAAAATATTCAACCTGTTGGAAACAGCCCCAGGGTCAAAATATTCAGAAGTAGGCAGGTGCCCTCTTATTGGAACACACAAAGCTTTGCTGGACCTACTCTTCCCCATTGCTATTATCTATCTAGATACAGAGGACCAAATTCTCCTTGCTCCTGCTACAACTTGTTTGGCAACAATGCGGTTGCAGCAATGTAACTGAGGGGAATTGTGTGTGTGTGTGTGTGTGTAAAATCAGCTCAGCTCTAAATATAACTTCCTAACTAATGAATGTACTTTCTCCTTCTCCTCCTCCTCTGAACTGTTTTTCTGTGGCTTGCATGATCGCCTGCTAAATATATTACGATGTGCCATTTGCCTCAGCCTACAGATGCAAGACCCTTGTGTGGTTCATCGGTCCATCGTTTGGGATTTTCTTATACTTTGCAGAGTCACTGACATCCGTGCAAAGAAGCTATAGAACGTTATCAGACTGGAATTCTGCAGTCTCAGTAGTGGTGTTACATCCATCTTACACAGGTGTAGATGACCACGAGGTGCAATGCACTGGAGAATGGGCCCCGAGCTACTTGTCGTACATAAATCACTGGCTATTTATTGCATTAGCTGGGCTCCTGTCAATAACTCTTTCCCTCAGTAGAGGGAGTTGTTTCTCAACGTAATGAGAGAGCATCATCTGACTGCATTTTTGTCAGGCATGTCTTATTTATTACCTTTACCTGTAATCTAATTTGTACTGTATTTCCTTTGCCATTCTATAAACTTTTTATTGAAAAGTTTGTTCTGTAAAAAAGACAAGATTTTAATCCACCAGTGAGTTGTCATGCTCAAGTGCCTTCTGCATTTTTTTTTAAACCTTTTGACCCACTGTGAAGTATTCTAGAAAAATGTTGAGGACCAGGTGGGAACAAAATTACTAGCTTCCATTAAAAACTGCAACAGGTGTGTTGCATTGACAAAACCACAGGATCTATGCCAATACTGAAGTAAAGGGTTGGTTGTATGGTGGTACTGTATCAGAGCTCCAATGTGCCAGACTCCATACCCTAATCCAATAAAGAGATTGTCCCTGCCATAAAAGGCTGTCACACACTTAGTTTATAAATCACTGGATACAAGAAGCAGATGGGGGAACACAATGAAAGTAAGAAGAATATGAATAGAAGCCTACATCTGAAGGCCTCAAGAAGTCGAAGTCCAGCACCCTGTGCTGAGGCAGGACCAAGTAAACCAAGACCATCCCTGACAAGTGTCTGTCTAATCTGTTCTTAAAAAGCTCTAGTGAGGGTGATTACACAACCTCCCCTAGAAACCTAATCCAGAGCTTAACTACCCTTATAGTTAAACGTTTCCCTAATATCTCCCCTAAATAGCCCTTGCTGCAGATTAAGCCTCATACTTCTTGGCCTGCCAGTCAGTGGACATGGAGAACAATTGATCACATCCTCTTTATAACAACTCTTAATATATTTGAAGACTTATCAGGTCCTTCCTCAGTCTTTGGTTCTCAAAACTAAACAGGTCCAGTCTTTTTTAACCTTCCCTCATTGGCCAGATTTTCTAAACCTTTTTTTCACCTTTGTTGGTCTTCTCTGGACTCTCTCCAATTTATCTACATCTTCTCTAAACCGTGGCACCCAGCATTGGGCACAGTACTTCAGCTGAGGCATCACCAGCGCTGCCTAGACCAGGACAATTCTTTCCCATACTACACGCCTACTCATTCACCCCAGAATATTAGCCTTTTTTGCAGCCGCATCAGAGCGTGATCCTCTCTAACCCCCTGAGGCTTTTCGGCAATACTACTACCTAGCCAGTTATTCCCCATTTTGTATTTGTGCGTTTGATTTTTTTTCCCACCTTCCTACACGCAGTACTTGTCTTTACTGAATTTCATTTTTGTTGATTTCAGACCAATTTGTCAAGGTCATTTTGAATTCAACTCCAGTCCTTCAGAGTGCTGGCAACCCTGCCCCCTCATTGATGTCATCTGCAACTTTTATAAGCATGTTCTCCACTCCATTTAATAGTACCAGACAGTGTAAGGTGGGAACCTGAGAATACTGTATGCGTTTGAAACTAGGGGCAAAGTTTATATGTAAACAGAATCGCCCCAACTGAAATCTTACTAGAACATTGGACTCTTTAACCATATTAACGGGCAGAAGAATATTACACAAGGGGGAAAGAATCTCTGTATTGTCTCCTGGAAAAAAATGGCCCTCTTCAGCTGCATACAGACTGCTAGGAGAATAACTCAGTAGGAAGAGTGGTAGAATCACATTTACTAACCCCACTTCTTGCAGCACCTGTTTTCCTTAGTCACATGCTGAGGGAGCTCAACCCTGCTTACTTGCAAAGACTGTCTTCTCTACACCAGCACCAACTGCTTCTGCCATTGTTAAAAACTTCTGCATATGGACATGGATTTCGTCACATTATCCTTCTACAAACCCCCTGGACAGAAAAGTCACACAACCTTAAAACAAAGAAAAGATTAAATGTCTTGTTGTTAATGAAATTTTTATCTGGGCATCTTTCTAAGCACATCAGGCCTAAGAGGCATGGATTACATAAAAAGAGGAGTCAGTGAGCCTTGGAATAAATCAAAAGCAGACAAAGGATGGAGACTGCAAACAGTAAATAAGTGACACAAACAACTGGAGGAAATCATAAAAACAGAAGCAGTGGGAAAAATGCACAGGAGAGAGTGCAGTGGTCTGCCCAGCTTTCTGACAGCTTATCTCTGATTCCTTCCATATGTTGTTTTATGCATGGGTTCCTGTTTTTATGGGGATTTGTTCTATAGCTTTTATACTAACACGAATGATTCACATCTGCTCTGATATCTAATTTATTCCGTCTTCTTGGGCCAGGGAAGGGTCAGCTTATTGACTTCTGGCCAAGGTTAGAAATGGAAAAGTAGTAAGCTGGGGAAGGGAACTGAGCTCGGGTCTGAAATGTGACTTTTTGTTGTGTTTACTATGGTCTTTCTAGCAGCGTATGATCCCAGATGAACTCCAGTTACAATATTCTATCTACCTTAAGCCCTTACTCTGTAAATTGTTCATGGCAGGCAACCCCTGTATCTACACAGAGCCCTACTGAAGTCATTGGGACTCCGTGTGACTGCAGAAATCCCATGCCAGGGAACCACTTGCAGGAGCAGGGCCTTAGCGACTGCTTCTCACCCCGGCTCTCATACTAGTAATAAAACAGTACCTTATCCTTTGCTCAGAGCTACCACCACACTGCCTCAAGCAGATCCATTCTGGGTTGATGATTATGATTTTACTTTTTAAGGGCTCATGTCAGGTCTAAAGCCTTCTATCTTCTCTTCCAACTCCAGCAATTAAATTATCTACCTCCATTCCCCTTGCTGTTTCAATTGGATAAATTAATTTCCATGTCCTACCTTAGGCTCGCGTATGTAATGTTAAGTGGGTGCCTCCTTTCACCATAATACCCCTTTCCATGTCACTTTGTTACATTTCTGCAAGGGGCCTTGGGTTTGTTCAGCCTGAAACATGCTCCACCAATGTGGAGTGGCCTGACCCCAGCCTACCCTGCTGGTGTCCTTCAACTGCTCACTTGCAGGTAGCAGGTTCCAGGGATGGTGGTTTAACAGCAGCAGACCTGCCCTGCCCTTATGCCGCTGAGGTTGTTAATGAGAGCTCAGTAAAAGAACCTCTGGTTCCAGCTTGCTCACTTTTATGAAACATTCTGATTCTCACAAGCGGTTGACTTTAGTGCTGTAATGTCCAAAGAAACAAGCCCTCTTCGCGCCCCCCCTCCCACTGAAATAAAGCCCCCGCCTGCTTTAAAAATCCTAAATCACCCTAGGCAGGAGGGTGGACACAGGCTATCACCCATGAACTATGAGGCTACCCGCACACAGACCACCTGATTCTCCTCTTTTTCATCACACCAGCCTCAGGCGGGAGGTAGGTCCACCGCCTTCCCTGGAGTTACCTGGGCGGAGGGAGCGGAGAACCAGGCGCACTGGAATGAGCAGAGGGACCCTGCTGGCGTGTAAATCTCCGGCCCCTGGCAAAAGCCCCCTCGCCATTGCGGGCTCCGAGCAGCGCCGAGCACAGCAGTGGCCAGGCGGCTTGGCAGGAGCCGGTCAGGTCAAGCTTGCAGGGAGAGGCTGCCTGGCTGCAGGTTGCCCCCGCCCCGCTTTGCCGGAGAGTTGAGCCTAACCTGGCGGCTCGGAAGCGCTGGAAAGTTGCAGGGCCCCTGCCCCGCAGGCCGGCTCGGAGCCTTCCCGATCTCCCCGGACCCGCCCCGCCCCAGAGCCGAGCGCTCGCCCCGAGTCCGGAGCCGCCCCGAGCTCCAGGGCCCGGCCCAGCGGCCGCAGGCTGAGCCGGTGTGATCCCGGCGGCGCTGGGGGAAGGAGCCGGGGCTGGCAGCGGCAGCGCCTCCCCCTGCTCCCGGGGCGCTGCCAGCCCGGGTGACACAGCCAGACACACACCGCCACCTTCCTGCCTCCCGGAGAGCCTGACACCGTCTGGCGCCGCAGCTCCTGCTTGGAGCCAGCCTCTCCCGCCCCGGTCCCTCCTCCTCCCCCGCCCCGCGCAGCGCCCAGCCCGGGACTCGCCGCTCTCTGTCTCCGCCCCGGCTCGGCGCAGCCCCGGCTCCAGCCGTGCCCCGCGCAGGGGAAGCAGCCCGCCGCGGGGGTACCAGCCCCTCTGCCCCGCGCCTCGCCTCGCCGCCAGGCGGGACTTTTGAGCGATGAGACGGCCGAGTCGCCGGCTGGCTTTGTCTCTCTTGGGGATCCTGGGGATCGCTGCTCTCCTCTTCTTCTTGGGGGCGAGGAGGAGGCTGGAGGTGGCAGGACCCGAAGGGCAGACGCCAAAGGTAAGGAGCACCCGCTTCTCTTCGGGGACTGGTGGCTGGGGTCCAGCCCGGATCGGCGCCAGGGGGCTTTGCAAGAGCAGTGTGGTGTGCCCAGCTGTCCCGCGGGCTGGAGCCCCTGCAAGTGGCCGCGGGGACATGCCCGGAGCACACGGGCAGCTTTGAGAACAGTCACAGGTGGGAGAACCGCTTGGTTCGGTGCCCTCGCTCCCCCTGTGCTCATGCTGTAGCCTGGCTTGGGGAACTGGATGCCAACTTCTTTGCAACAGTTTCCCAGTGAAGTCCTTTAGGCTCTTACTTCCGCAACCAAACCAGGGCATGATGCACTCAGAGCATCATCACCAGTGGCTTACATTTGTCCATTAAACCCTTGCCACCATCTCTTCCTCCCCCCCGCCCCCAAAGGGTTTTTAATGTAGGGCTGGAGGAGCGAACAGGATTGCAGGGCAGCCTAGCCATAGCCCAAAGGCAAGCAGCGTTTGCTGTGATGGGACTGGAGATTAGCTCGCTGGTTTCCTTGCAATTTGCAGGAGTTTTGCCTGAGTAAGACCTGAAGGATATGACGCGACCTGAGCATTCTGTCATTTGTGAAAGCTGAGATGAGGACCCTGTAAGAAATGTTTGGGAGGGGTGGGTGCCAGAAAGCCCCTCCCGGGTTGCTCCCTCTCCAGAGGTTTTGCAGTTGTATGAAGTACATACAGTACAGCAAGTATTTTTCCCTCTTCGCGGCTTGCTTAATTCCTTTCTGCGAGTCAGATTAGTGGCACCTATTGCTGCCTCTGATAGTTTTTAATCTGTGTATTGTCTGCTCAGGATGGACCCGATTCTCCTCTTGCTTACCCCAGCTAGCTTTACATCTGTGTAACTTCATTGCTGTCAATGGAATTACTCCTGATTTATACCAGTGTGAGTCAGATCCTGCCCCGTGTACCGACGTTCTTGCTTCAGTTCCTGTTACTGGTTGGACACCTTCTCTGAAGTTCATGCCACCTTGTCAGGTGTCTGATACCACTGTGCTCAGCCTTGTAGCCCTTACCTGTTCTGTTGGCCCTGGGAATTAAAGTATTCTCTCAGAATGCCAGCCTACGTGTCTATGAACTTTTTGACTAACCAAGATTCTCAAGTCCATGTATCATTTTTTCTGTCTGCTGTGTCATCTTCATTCCTATGCTGCTTGTTTTTATATGCTGACTGTAACTGCGCTCCCTGTTCCAAATTATGACCTCACCAGGCCTTACCACGGCTAGATAGTTTTATCATGCTCTAGTTTTCTGCTTATACGATCTGTGCCAAAAGTTTTAATGTTTCTATCCACTCCCCTTTCCCTAGATCAGTCTCAAGTTTAATATTTGCCTGTTAGAGATATATAAACTTTTCTTGTTATTTGACTTGCTGTGAGCACACTCCCTTGTATTCTAAATTTTAAATAGTAATTGAATTGAATGCTCTGGATAGCTCTGTGCTTGGTGTATAACTAAATTGGTAAGAAAATGATACATGCGGCATAGTAACGAAGACAACTTTGCACACTTGTAATGGTCATCATCACTAATGATTGGAGCTCCAGGGCTAAAAGCATGAATCTCTGTAGTGTGAAATGGAGAACTAAGGCCCCAATTCAGCAAAGCATTTTTGCATGTGCTTAAATCCACCCCTATTCAGCAAAGCCCAATGGGCCTTAAACACATTCCTGAAGTTAAGTGTGTGCTATGTGGAATACAGATGGACCACTGAATCCGGGCCAAGTCCCCTAGCTGGGTATTATAGCAGACCCGTGTCCTCTGTGGATCAGGCACAAAGGGAGACATGTAGCACACAAGGAAAGCAGTTTACACTTTCAGTTTTCATCTGTGGATTTCTAAGCACTTTATAAACAATAAGTGAATGATCCTCACAACACTTCTCTGAGGTAGGCATGACTATACCCATTTTAAAGATAGAGAAGCAGACAGAGAGAATTTAATGGACTTGTCCATCACAGTGAGTCTGTGGCAGAGCTGCAGATGCCACCAACTGGTTTAAATCACTACACTTATGTAGTTAAACAAAAAAGTTAGGGTCCTAATATGAATATAAATATTTCAATGACATTCGTTTTTGTCTCAGTGAAAGCCATTTCTGGTTGGACTTGAGCATTCCCCTTCAGTGTTCTGGGCCCAAAGAACAGTATTGTACAGTGCATGAGACAGCAACCTGCAACTTACTAGAAACAGAAACTGAAACTGACCAGTTTAGTTTCACAATCCAAACTGCATGAAATGCAAAAAGTAGGTAAGCAGCATAAACCAGGAACATTTTCAAAATTCTTTCCATTTTAATAACCTATGGTGGTACTAACAGTGGTAAATAACTGACTGTTTGAAATACATGGGACCAGATTCTGATTTTGATTATACCACTGTAAATCTGCAAAAAGAAAAGGAGTACTTGTGGCACCTTAGAGACTAATAAATTTGTTAGTCTGTAAGGTGCCACAAGTACTTCTTTTCTTTTTGCGGATACAGACTAACACGGCTGCTACTCTGAAACAGTAAATCTGGAGTGACTTGGTTGAAATCAGAGGGTTTAGGATCTGATCCAAAACCAATAAAGTTAATGGGAATCTTAAAGGGCTTTGGATCAGATTTTCACTCCGGATTTAAACCAGTGTAACTGAAAGGGGCATCTGGCCCATGATTTTTATATAAATTGTGTCTGTTTAAGATATTTCTCACAAATGACTATGTGTATGCCAAGTCTGGAACTTTAAATCCAAGTTGCTGTTTGAAAAATTCCTAAATTGGTAAAAATACGTTGGTTTTCATGTGGCAAAAGTCACTGGTTTTTTACGCTTTTTTCAAACAACAATGACTGAATGGATTTTTCAGGCTTCCCATAATCTCTCCTATCTAGGATGGAAGAATGAGTTTGTGCAATTTCAGGCCCAAAGATCATTTTTGTGGGGGAAGGTAACAAGTCACTGGAAACAGAGGTTTAGAATGAAAGTGCTCTCTTAACCATAACTATCCCTTTGAGTAAATAGGCTTGTATTGAAAATGCACTCTTCAAAACGTCAAAATAAAACCTCGCTTGTCAGCCATGATGTACTGTATTCTCCTTCAAATGAACCTTTTTACTTAAAACAGTTGCAGTAGAATTGATTCTTCATTTTACAGCCCCCTTTGAATATCCACAGAACACATACAGATTGTGTTTTCCCCTGCTCTTTGGACTGCTAACCACCTTGTTAGTGGCCTGATCCTGTTCCTATTGAATCACAGAATATCAGGGTTGGAAGGGACCTCAGGAGGTCATCTAGTCCAACCCCCTGCTCAAAGCCCCAAATCCCTAAATGGCACCCTCAAGGATTGAGCTCACAACCCTGAGTTTAGCAGGCCAAAGCTCAAACCACTGAGCTATCCCTCCCCCCTCAAAGTCAAGGGTAATTTCCTCATGGCTACAGGATCAGGCCCTAAATTTCTAAGTTACACCTGCCAAGTTGCCATAACTCCGGAAATCTGACAGCTGCAATTGCCTCTCCTTCATTTCCTCTGAATTTTCCATCAAAACAGTTGCATCCCCCTGAGATTCATACAGTACAGATTCATTTTTTAGTGCATTACATTTTTGGCTTTGGAAACTACTTTTGAGTAATATGAAATATGAGCTAGTTGTGAGGAAAGGAACATGATGTCACTTCATTTAACCCCTCTTAAGGGATCCAAATCTGGTTTCATATATGTGCATCAAAGCCAGTGAAGCAGCAATAAAGGGAGAACAGGTCCTTGGGCATAGGACAGTACAATCGTCTGGCCATGAGGTTATGTACTTTGGATATTGGCTAGCTGCTAACCCAGTAGAAAGCAATACTTTTGCAGTATGCAGATAGGTCTTCCTCACCCTCTCCAACTTCCTAGAAGGAGCTCATATTGTAATGGCGGAAACATCATATGTAAAGTAATAGGGTAAACTGGTTGTGTAACTCCTAATGGAGAAATGAGGTGTCTCCATTCATCAACCTCCATGGCAAAGCATTCCTGATCTACACTGGTGAGAAGAGCACTAGGCCTAAGGAATCTAACCCGAGTCTCCTACATAGGAGTCCAGGACATTATCACAGTGGCTATGCTTTCCCTATGCTGATATTCTATTGGCAGAATGGATAGGAGCATGCTTGTTTTATTTTACCTGATTTCACCTCCTCTTTCTTACTTTTATCTCCCTGCACCGCACTCTGTGCGGCTCCGTCTACGCTGCAGCTGGGACCAGACTTCCCAGCATGGGTAAACAGGCACGCGCTAGCTCCGATTGAGCTAGTGTGCTAAAAATAGCAGCGTAGCTGGTGAAGCATGGGCTGCAGCTCGTGCTAGTCGCCTGAGCACAAACCTGTAGAGTCCCTATGTATGTACTTGGGTGGCTAGTCTGAGCCACTGCCTTTGCTACCCCTGGCTACACTGCATATTTTTAGGGCACTATCTCAAGCAGAGCTAGCATATCTGTCTAGCCACACTGGGAAGCATGCTGCAAGCTGCAGTGTAGATGTAGCTATTACCTTATTGATCCTCTCTCTGCTTCTTTCCTAGCCTTGCCCACTTTTCTTCTAGTCACTTTCTTCCTTCCTTCCTAATTCAGAGCATCACTGGCTAATGGCTGCATCAAGTCTGCGGTTTATCACATTCAGGAGCTGCCATGGAACATTTCCTGTCCAAGGAAGGCACTGCCAGCAGTTCACTCAAGCAGGGACTTCTTGCTGAGGCCTTTATTTTAAGCAATAAGCTCATAGTAACAATGGGGCATGGAATTAAAAATGTGTCCCACTCAAAGTCATAAGAGGTGTCTCGCCTGGCTGGTTATGGAATGAAGTCCCCAGTGCATCGGCTGCTGCCGTCCAGGTTGATGCTACAGCTGCCTCTTGCATTTGCAATGGACAGTTTGAATCTTACCTGTCTGGCTGGGGAAAATGTTCTTGTGCTTCTCTTCCGTTCTTTTTGGAGTCCCATCAAGCTGTGACGAAAGGTAGGTGAGGTGAGTCCCCCTGGAATGGTGTGACTGTCTTCTCGTGTCCGCTGTCTAGCAGACACCTAATCAGGTGAGCCAGTTAGCAAGCAAGGGATTAGTAACATTAATCCTGTCTGCTGGATGGTTTACGAGGGAGCCACTGTACAGCAGCTCTGTGTTTCTGATCAGCTGAGGTTCAGTGGTTTATATTCTGTGCTTACGGAGCCTTTCATTTCAGGATCTCCAAGCACTTCACAAGCATTAATCAGTGTCAGCCAATCCCCCTTGCCCCTTCTGTTTTCCAGCGGAACAAATTGAGGCCTTCAAAGGCGCTAAGCATGTCCAGCGCCTATTGACTCAAGGGAGATAGAGTGGCTCAGAACCTTTGAAAATTAGGTCATCCATGACTTGCCTAAAACTGCCTAGTGGGTCAGTGTCAGAGCTTGGAGCAGAATCCAGGAATTCTGAGTCCCTGCCCCTGTTCTAACCACTAGACAGCACTGCCTCCCTGTGTTTTATGCAGGAGTTTTGTCTTTCTCTCATATTAAAAAAAAACCATATAGAAATTAATAATTTAGTTAGATTAAGAAATAATGAGAGGAATTGATATGCTGGATTAATTACAAGTAAATTCGCAGATTGGTTTGTCAGGAATACATGCAGTGGGCTCTGCTTAGTGGCACTGAGCTGGCAAACCCAATTCCCAATGCTTGTGCTGATGCTGGCAGTGGTCAGGCTTCCAGCTTGGTTGGCCTCTCGCTTTCAGGGGCTGGCGGGGCTTGGGAGGGCCTTAAAAGAGCAAGGAGCCCCCTGTTGCTCCCACTAGTGTATGGATGAAGCATAGCTGATGGATTGTAGAGGAGAGCAGGACCTTTATGAGTGGGGCTGAACCGTGGAGGAAGAGACATCTAGGCATCCCAGAAGACTCTCCAACTATCAAAAATATCAAGGCCCTGTTAATGTCATATTAAGAAACATGGAACTAAAAACCTCCTGGAGAAACAAATGTTATTTTCATGTTTCCAAGGAGGAGTTACAAACACTGAAGGGTATAAAAATAATTTAAACCGCAAAATATATGACATGACATATCCTGTAACTATTACTGTAGATATAGTTTGTTCAACAAAAGGGAATGGTTAATGTTAAAATGCAGTGTGTGTGTGTGTGTGTGCGGGGGGGGGGGGAGGGTGATCCTCTGAAGTTATCAGAGCTTTCTATAAGTTGCTGAGGACCCACAATTCTTTCTATAAGCAACTGGGGCGGGGGGGGGTGGGGCACTGTGCAACCTCCCACACTTCTACAAAGGTTCCGGCATCCTTGCTCTGCACCCTGCAAGGTTGGGCCCACAGTCAGAAAGGTGGTTACCAGTTCTGCAATTGGGATCTGAATATCACATTGCATTCTTTCTGCATCAGCACCAGCTGGAAGGATTCTGCATCCAGAGTTCAGCTGATAATCTTTCTTTTTTTAATTTCTCCAGGTTTTACAGCGCCAGTCTCCTGGAGGTGTTTAACATAGATTAAAACAACAATGTACACTGCCAAAATTAAGATCTTAACACATTAATTAACTGAACTGTGTATTCCAACATGAACACAAGTCTGCCAATTTAACATAATGGAGGGCTTGATCCTGTGCCCATTGACCCCAGTGGGGGATTTGGCACTGACTTTGATGGTCACAGGATGGGACCTATAATGACACTCATCAATGAATGCCCTCCCTGAAATGTCCAGGAGTAAAGGCAGGCTTTGCAGCATGTCTAGAACACTAACAAACTGGTGATGCGTGAGCCAGAATCAAATCTAGGTTTTCAGAGTAGCAGCTGTGTTAGTCTGTATTCGCAAAAAGAAAAGGAGTACTTGTGGCACCTTAGAGACTAACCAATTTATTTGAGCATAAACTTTCGTGAGCTACAGCTCACTTCATCGGATGCATTCAGTGGAAAATACAATGGGGAGATTTATATACATAGAGAACATGAAACAATGAGTGTTACCATACACACTGTAACCAGAGTGATCACTTAAGGTGAGCTATTACCAGCAGGAGAGCGGGGGAGGGGGATGAAGAGTGGGGGGGACGACCTTTTGTAGTGATAATCAAGGTGAGCCATTTCCAGCAGTTGACAAGAACGTCTGAGGAACAGTGGAGGGGGGAGGGGGGAAATAAACATGGCGAAATAGTTTTACTTTGTGTAGTGACCCATCCACTCCGTCTCTATTCAAGCCTAAGTTAATTGTATCCAGTTTGCAAATTAATTCCAATTCAGCAGTCTCTCGGAGTCTGTTTTTGAAGTTTTTTTGTTGAAGAATTGCAACTTTTAGGCCAGTCCTTGCTTACAGACAGCCCCCCAACTTGAAGCAAATCCTTACCAACAACCACACACCACACCACAGAACCACTAACCCAGGAACCTATCCTTGCAACAAAGCCCGTTGCCAACTGTGTCCACATATCTATTCAGGGGACACCATCATAGGGCCTGATCACATCAGCCACACTATCAGAGGCTCGTTCACCTGCACATCTACCAATGTGATATATGCCATCATGTGCCAGCAATGCCCCTCTGCCATGTACATTGGTCAAACTGGACAGTCTCTACGTAAAAGAATAAATGGACACAAATCAGACGTCAAGAATTATAACATTCAAAAACCAGTGGGAGAACACTTCAATCTCTCTGGTCACTCAATTACAGACCTAAAAGTTGCAATTCTTCAACAAAAAAACTTCAAAAACAGACTCCAACGAGAGACTGCTGAATTGGAATTAATTTGCAAACTGGATACAATTAACTTAGGCTTGAATAGAGACTGGGAGTGGATGGGTCATTACACAAAGTTAAACTATTTCGCCATGTTTATTCCCCCCCTCCACCTCCCACTGTTCCTCAGACGTTCTTGTCAACTGCTGGAAATGGCTCACCTTGATTATCACTACAAAAGGTTTCACCCCCCCTTCCCCGCTCTCCTGCTGGTAATAGCTCACCTTACCTGCTCACTCTCCTTACAGTGTGTATGGTAACACCCATTGTTTCATGTTCTCTATATATATAAATCTCCCCACTGTATTTTCCACGGAATGCATCTGATGAAGTGAGCTGTAGCTCACGAAAGCTTATGCTCAAATAAATTTGTTAGAATCAAATCTAGTTTGCTCTCCCATACCTGTATTTCAACTGCATGTCTAACAGTGATAAAAAACAACACTCTCATTTTTGTGTTTGTGTGACTCAGATGAGCCAGGGAGCAGACCTGCTGAATAAGAAGGAGCTGTTTTCTCAGTCACTTTCCTAACTGTAGCTAAGCTTTGAAAATAGTTTTCTTCCACAGTATCCATCCGGGTTGCTAACAGTTGCGTCTTTGTTGAACATTGAGCGGGACACAAAGTTCTGTCAGAATTTAGCAATCCAATTGGTCAGGCAAAACTCAGCTGACTATAATAATAATAAAACTGTCATAGACAAATGGTGTCAGGCTTATATTATCTGTGTTGTTTAATTAATCTATTGACTGCGCATGAGTGGCCTCTCTGAGATATCTGAAAAACAATAGGCAGTAAATGAAACCCTTGTTAATTTTTCACTGGTAATTACAATGAATGAATTTGCCCCCCTTACATTCCATTACAGCTTCATGGTGCTGCTGTGAGTGATAGGGGCATAAATATTGATTGAACAAGGCCTGTTTACTTTATGAAATGATGAGCATCAGGCATCCAGGAACCTTCCAGTGTTTTGTGCTTGTAAAAAAAGAAAAATTTTAAAAAGGGCAAAAAATTGCTGGCTGTTTACTTAGAAGAAGCCCAATAAAGCTTGGATGCAGAAAAAACCTTTTGTTTGACATTTTAGAGGAAGGAGGAGAAAATTTTCTTTTTTCTCTGAAAGAATGTACAAAGATTTTGAGAAGTACCCAACGCTGCCAAGAAAATTCAAAGCCATTCACTCTTGGACTGAGATTGGAAGGCCCAGTGAGTCTCAAAGACAGGCCTACAGAGCTGCCAGCGAACACCTCCATGCAGTCACCCAGCAGTGGCTGTAACTAAGTAGTTACTAAGTAGTGAGACTTGTGTCTCACTACCCATTAGCTGCTGTGGGAAGTCCCACCTCAAGGGGTCTGACAGGCAGCAGCCTCATGGCTCCTGATTGGCTCCCTGCCCTCTACAAACCTAAGGGTCGTTCCAAGAAGTGTCCAGGCAACAGTGTGGATCTGCTGTAACTACCATGACCATTCTTGATCATCAGTTCCTGGCTTTGATCTCAGCTCAGTTTGGACCTTGCCTCCAGCCCCGGACCCTGAAACCTGACTCAGACTCTGATCCTTGCTATTGACCCTGGCCTGGAACTTGACTGCAAGCTCCCCTGCTACTCTCAGCCTTAGGTTTGACCCTGCTCTGACTCTTGGTCCTGACTGCCCTTGGCAGGACCCTGGTAGAAATACTCTGAAGATACGGTTCTGAAGATCATTATGAAGAAGGCCGTTGAACAATTTAAAAGAATTTCTATATATTCAGTGTCAGGAGGGTTAGATTTACGTCATTCTCTCCCCTCCCCCCCCCCCATGTTGTTTTTTATCTTTATTCCTTCGGGGCTGGCTCAGGCTAGCTTGTGATTGTCTGACCTTCTGGGTTAATCCTGTCAGAATTCCTAAACTAAGTAGCTCTGAACTAGAGCAGTATGTGGATGGGAGACCTGCATGAAACACCTGGATCGGCAGTGGCCAGTCTGAGGGCCAAATGTTCTTTCAGAAAGGTCAGGCGGTTACAATCAGCACTGTGGGGCAGAGTGTCTGGCCTGTTCTGCTCTCTTTGTGCTACTTTGCCAGAACTCTGATATTTTAGGGGTTGCTGTAACCTGTGCCAGCTGGCAACAGTCCATTAGGGGTCATATGCCAGCTGAGGATAGTGCTAATGCAACATGCTCCTGCCTCTCCACCTCTGCACGAGGGGCTCTGGAGAGAGAGAGACAGAGAGACAGAGAGGTGTAGGTGCTGGCTCTGTGCCTGCTAAGGACTCCCCAGTGCTGGGAGAAACCCCGGGAGTGGAGTTGCAGGTGGTTTCTGGTTCCTTTTGCCTATCTAGTGTAGGTTCTCAGCTTCTCCTTTTCTAGGGTACCCTGAGTGGCTGTGCTGGGGAGAGGACCTTTGTCAAGCACTTCCCTAAGCTGTAGCAGAGCCAGGAGAGCTCCTATTCTCATCTTCCATATTCCAGCAGCTGATTGTGCACCAAGAGCTACTCTTCTCCTTCCCTGGCCATGCAGAAGGGGGCCAGCAGGGGGGCTGGTGAGCAGCTGCAGCTGGGGCTGGACAGCTGGCGTTGGAAGCACTCCTAGCTTGGCTATTACTAGGGCAGCAGTGGAAGCTGTGGGAGGTAGCTAGGGAGGCAGGGCCCTCTACTTCCTCCTCAGAGGGATACAGACACGTCAGCTAAAAAGTCACAGGGTGAAGCTCAGGGAACACACATTTGGTTCATAATCAAATACAGATTTTCGTCTTAACACAGTTGGCCCTGGATGTCCCTGATTCAGAGCCATGACGGACACAGTGAGTACCACTGACCTAGATGCTGTGGGAAGTACTGGTGACAGTTTAGTAGGAGGCATTGTCCTCTTTGATTCAGTGCTGAGCCTTGTATCTCACCCGAATATTTGGGGGTGCTGTACTGCAAGATCTCCTGGCACCTTTGTAATCCTGGTATCCTGGCAAAACTCTGAGAACTGCATCCCACCTACCTAAACTTCCCCCTAAAGTTCCAGGTGGAAACAGTACTTTCCATTTCTAGCACGGCAATGCAGTGGGCAGCTAAACAGCTGCTCTGTTCCATCTGAGAGGTGGCAGGAGAAGTGACTGTTCGTTTTTTTCCAAAGACCTTAGGGCCAGATTTTCAAGTGCTCAGTGCGCACAACTGGGGCTCAGCTCTCACTTAGGCCCCAAATCTGTCTAAAGCGCTACCCACTCAGCAGCTCCCATTGTGACCCTTATAACCTGATTGCCCTAGGAGCTCTGAAGAACCCAGCCCGTTGAGTGAGCTCTTCTGAAAATCTGCCCCCAAATTGCTCTCAGATTATAAACTCTTTGGGACAGCGACTGTATCTGTCTGCATAGCTGAAGGGTGCCTAGCACACTTTGGGTGCTACACAATATACAGTAAATTACATATATAATGTATATGCTGCAGTTTGGTGCAGTGGCTTCATGCCTTTCATAAGCATCATCTTTGTGGGAAGATCTTCATACCAGTTTTCATTTCAAAGAGAGTGAGGGTGATCACTGTTTTCCTCCCCTACCACAGTAATTTGTCACAGGAATAAGATCTTTTGCAGAAAGTATAAGGTATAGTCTATTGAACCATTTAAAAAAACTCTCAGTGCTTTATAATGATATTTACGGGCCAATGCCCAGGTAAATATGTATAAAGCACAGGTAAGTATACAAATTTTAGGTTTAATACTTGGAGCAGTGTTCTGCATAACACCACCATACAGCGAAGTATATACAATGTATTTGGTACATTGTTATTCTATCCTGATAAGTCTGAGTAGCTGAGTAGAGGTTTTATACAAAGGTGTACTTGGTGCAGCCCTGTTGTTCTTTGGGAAGGACGCACGTTGTTTACTCAGGATATAAATAAGGGAATGACAACTTTTTCCAGATATAGGACAGCTGTTTGGAAGGAGCTGCCTGGGCAGCTTTCATGACCAAAGAACCACAAAGATTGGCAGAAGGCACCGGCAGTAATGAGTGTTGGATTTCAGCTCCGGAGCTAAGAGCCCTGCTTTCATCTAGCACCAAGGCCTTTGAGCAGCCCCATTACAGTCAGTCCCTTTTAGTCATTCAGGGGCTGAGCCTGGCCCACTGAAGTCAGTGGGAGTTTTGACAGTGACTTCAGTGGCAGCAGGATCAGCCCCTAGAAGTGGTGCTACCTCTCAGCTCGATGTCATAATCCCGGGGGTGGGGGTGCAGTATTTTGCACATGACTGAACAAGCTCTTTTAAAAACACCATCCCTGTGAGCACACATGTTGCTTTATATGCAAGCTCTGCAGATGGTATTAGGGTTGGCAACGCACACGCCCCTGGAGGATGCCAATTTGGTACTTTTGTTAGCTCGAGTCTCTGTGCTGATGGAAAAGAAAATATGGGAGAAATAATAAAAAATGCACAAGCAATGTGCTGCAGCTGTGCAAGAGAAATGTAGTTAGAGCCATTTCCCTTCCACGAGGACAGCCCAGCATTTGGTGCAATAAAACCAATCACGGGGATGTATCTGCGGGGAAAGCAAAACTGGGATCTGCTAAAGAGAGACACTTTGCATGAAAGGGTAATTACGTGTCAGATAACAACAAAGGGTGCAGTGGATTGACTATTAAATGGAATAGTACAAGCACAAAATATCTACCATTAACTGTGTGCCTCTTGGAGGCTTCCTCCTGTTTAAAGAAGGGGAAGGGGTGAAAACAAATCTACCAGGCTGTCATCTGGTTATCACCCCACTTTCCCATGCAATGAAAAGAGCCATTCCCCCCCTCCCCTCACAATAAAGTGCTCACATTTTGCCAGCAACACTTAGCACATTTGCTTACTAAGCTGCAATTAAATTGATTTTTCTCTCCCTCTTCCCCTTCTTGGTTCCAAAGCCGCTGCGGGAGTCAATGTGACAGGAAGATCAGCTGGGAAAGAGCCCTTGGACCAGATCCTCAGCTGGTGTAAATTGGCCTTGTTCCATTGCCTTTAGTGGAGCTGTGCTGAATTCCATCGGTTGTGAATCTGTCCCCTTATTAATATATAAAGGGACTTATACGGTCTCTTCTGCACAGCATCATCAAAGTGCATGTGCGGTGATGCCACTAAACTGCCTTTGCTATGGGAGATGAATGGGATGTAGCTGAGAATGTTTTACAGCTGACTTATGTCCAGTTCCATTGGTTAAGGATGGAGACGGCAGCCGTCTCCCTCCCAATGGGATGCGTGTGATTGCTGATTGCCTGTCTGTTTACATGTATTTTGCTGTGTTCCAGGCACTTATCATTAGATTCGAAGCACATGCACAAGTCAGTATTTAAAAAACGTCTCTCAGAGCAATCCAAAGCTGAATCAGTGACCTTCCTGCAGTACGGGCCTGCTTGCCTGTTTAGCCCCTCCCCTTGGGCTGGACCTGATCCTGTCAGCCTTGCTCATGTGAGTAATTCTTACTCACAGGAATACTCCTATTGATTTCTATAGGACTGTGCATGTGTGTAAAGCCTACTCACATAAGCAAAGCTTGCAGTGCCGGGTCCCTTAAGCCTGGCTGAAGGGATCTGACAACATGCCTTGAAAGCCAGCTCAAGTGCTGTTTGGTTGGGTGGTAGCTGAATGCTCCTCATTGAGTCTCCTACCTTGCTTGAGCATCCAGGCTCATAATGCCTGCTGGGTTAAAACACAAGAAGAAAAGCAGGTCTCTAAGATATGCACGTCCCAAGCTATGATATAGGGCTTCCTAGATCACACGTGCCATCTTGAGTTGCACCCAGTAACTACCTAGAAGCCAGTGGAGCCTCTTCATCTCAGGGTAATATGCTCCTTGCAGAAGTGTGGCTAAGTAACCAGGCAGTCTCATTCTATATTGCTGTTTCCAAGTGGCCTGAAGATGCAGCCTTAGACAGAGTGTGATACAGTGAGCCGGTCTAGAGGAAACAAGTGCACAAGTCACTCTGCTGAGGTCTCCCATCTGAGAAAATGGATTCCATTATCCTTGCTATAAGCAGATGTGGGTTGGGAATTACTCTTGACCACTGCTGTGATCTGAATAGCCAGAAGCAACCAAGGATCAGACATGACCCCCAGCTGTGAATGTAAGTCACAAGAGGTGGGCGAGTCCCTTCAAGGTGGGATGCAGAACAGATACTACATCCATTATCATTAGCTGTTGAGGAACATTTCAGGTCCCAGCTCTTCGTAATGATTTATTTCTCCCTGTCTTCTGGCCTTTCCAAACTCGGCTACTTAGTTTGACTTTTTTTTTTTCATGGCTTGCCTAATGAGCTCCCTTGTGGGTCGTGGGTAGAACTTGAAACCAGGACCTTCAACACCAAAGCACAGATCTCTATCACTTAAATGAAAGTAATTACTCCATTAGCTAGTAGCAATTGTGGGCTGCTATATACTACTAGGTCAGCCACTAGGAGAGGATACAATGCTCGCTCTGCCAGCAGTACACTTTCAGCTTTAGCATACTATTCTGAAACAATAAGTGAAGCTGACCAATCTAGTGGAAGGGCAGAATGTAAACAAAGGATAACTTTTTTCAGGACAAATAATCCAAGGTGGTGGCATTAACAACATACAGTAGGTTTTCTGATTCTTGGACCAAGCTGTGATCTGGGTGGCATATCTCACACAAGCTCTCTTAATCATCTGCTATTTTTGTGAATTGTTGTCCATGAGGCTGCTTAAAAAGTTGAAATTCCAACTGACATCATTACGTTCCAGAGTCAATAGGCCACTGAGCTTAGTGGGACTGTTTGCTCTTCCCAGAATGGCTGTGGCAGGGTATGTCTCCACAGCAATGGGGAGATATGATAGCAGCACATGTAGACAGACCTGAGAGAGCTTTGCTCTTGCTAGCTTGACTCACAGTAGCTAGCCACCTGAGTACAAGCTGCCTGGGTCTGTACTCTGGCAGCTCGCTTGTGTCTGCACTGACATTGTAATTTGAGCTAGCTAGATCAGGGCTGGTTTGGTCATGTCTACGCATGCTCCAATCACACCTCCTGATTGTAATGTAGACAGACCCTTTTAAGACTGTCTGTCTCCAGACTAATGAAGACAGCCCTGCACTGGGTCCGTATCTGGACGCATTAGACCACGGGAGATAGACCTTCATGTCAGCTGGTCGGCTGGGGATAACAGACTACTGCAGTGGGGCAGCTACGTCCTTAGGCAGCTGATTCAATTGAAGGCAATGAAAGACTGTGCCACTAATGGCCAAGTCTATACGTGTGGCTCCTGGAGCTCCATTTGTCTGTGTGTCCAGGCTCCAGAATGGATTCATTCAGCTCTCTTCTTTGTTTTCACATGGTATGTGCTGAGCGTACGTGCTGGGAGCAGGGCTCGATCATCGTTAACATCTGAATTCAGAAAATGAGCGGTGATGACAGTTTCATCAGGCATCCACTGGTTTATTTATCAAGGCACTATTTGTAATACTAATCATTTGCCTTTCATCCAAATATATCAAAGCTCCTTATAAACTTTAATTAACCCTTACGGCATCCTCAAGAGGAAGGCAAATACAGTGTTCTGTGCTTTTCACTGTTAACTTTTAGTTCAGGAATTAATGGGTTGACTTGCCGCAGAGTGCATGAATATGATCTAAGTTGGGGCCATGTATATGCTGGATCTGAGCCCAGTGCTGAGAGAATTGGGCCCCTCAAAGTTTGAGTTACTGTGTTGGAAGCAAAAATGATCTTTGGAACAGCAAAAATTGGTGACACATTAGCTGTAACAATGTGTTTGTCTGCAGCTGTCTCTAAGTAGACAGAGATAGTTGTTTAGGGCAGCAGCTTGGAGGATGCTTCAAAGCAGAGAGCTATCTGGAATCTGGTTAGCCTGCTGTTTTGATCAGTCACTCGTTGGACTCTGTTTTTGTTGTTTTATCACAGTGAAGCGTTTTGTTGAGGAAATCCAAGGGGCTGCTTGTGATTCACAAATATACAACCTCATTGTCATGATATCAGCCCATTTTACAGCTGGGCAAACTGAGGTATAGAAAGGTTCGATTACTTGTGCCACCTTACTTTCTGAGTCAGGAGCAGAAGCTGGAGTAGAACCCAGCACTCCTGACTGTGTGCTTAGCCGTACATTCTGACCACTAGAACCCACCCTTTCCCCTTCCTTCAGCATATAGGTTGAAGATGGCAATAATTTACCATAAACAAGGTTGAGCTCCAAACCGAATACTATTTGGGGGAGCAAGTGAGCTAATCAGTGCATCTCATTTTTAAAAAGAACTGCAGCAACAGCAGGAAATACAGTGTCAGAAGAAACAAAATTGGTTCATTTGAAGATCAGGCCAAAAGAAAAGGAAAAGATTGTATTGTTGTTATTATTATTATTTACTATTTCAAGTGGAACTGAGGCTTTTACTTGTCGGTTTTATAGTCCGAGATGCTGATAATAAAATTATTAGAAAATGATGTGAGGAGAAAGGGGCTTGTGCACTGCAAAAACAAATGAGCTCTGAAATCACCTTCTAGCCTCCAACTATTGTTTCCAGAGCCAAGGCAGTTGAGAGAGATTCTTTCTTTTCTTTTAAAGCCATGAAAGGAGTAAGTCCAAAGGCTCCAATTTGGCCCAAGCAGGAGGGGGAAAGCTGCTTTGTCGTGACTTCCTGAATAGCTTTGTCTGCACTTAGACACACACCATTTCCTTTTCAAGGCCCAGTGCCAGCATCAGACAATTACCAACACACCTCATAACACAGTATAGAGATGCGCGGCTGGCAGATAAGACGAAAAGATGTTTGATGGTCGTGGTGCATAGTGGCAGTTACAGCCTCTTCACACTGCAGGGGTTTGTAGAAGTGTCGTTTTTATGTGTGCGCATTTCGTTTTTGCTTAATTATAATTGGGCACAATTGAGCAAAATCAGGGTGAGAACAGAATTTTAGATTACGATGGGCTCATTTGAACTCCTTGAGCCAAATTCCGCTCTCAAGGAAATCTGGAGAGATTCTGCTGACTTCAATGGAGTGCTTTTAGATTTACACGGGTGTCACTGAGAAAAGAATGGGGCCCCTTTTTGTGGCCTTGTCATTTTCTCATCCCATTCTCTTCTAAGCTGTGTCTGTACCAGGAATGACTGGTTGTTTTTGTAAAATCCCCACTGCTGCTGTCACTGGTTGGGAACCCGAGGCCAGATGAATCTCTGATGGCGTCCAGCTTTTTTACTACCATATTAATTCAGCCACTTGGGAATATTTTCCTATGCAGTCAGAACATAGCCTATAGTTTGTAAATTGCTTTGGGATCTTATAGGAGGAAGGTGCTGTATAAACCATAAGTTCATTTAAAATATGATTATATGCAATGCGAGCTATCAAATGGGGCCTTTCTTTTCCCAGGGACAGACCGAGGGAAGCTTTTTCCAATGAGCATCATCTTTTTGGAGTTTCAGCCATTCAATTCTAAGCTTCCACTGAGCAGTGAAAAGCAAAATGTCCTTGTCCTTTCCTTTCAAGAAAACAGACATTGCAATTCCAGATGGAAAACCAGGCCTGCTCCTTCCTGAGGATGACTGCAAAGCTATAGTTCCCCGTACTTCCAGCTTCTAAAACTTGGGAAAATGTACTGGTCACACTTCATTCGTATGCTACTTAGTTTTTGGTGATGCAGCAGCTTTTGAAGAATTTATATTTGGATCTGCCACTTAAGTTCCCAAGGGTGATATTTATGTGTGTGTGTGTGTGTGTGTGTGATGTCATGAGATGCGCTGTCCACCCCACACAAGACCTGAAGTGGTTAAGGTAGCTAGGCAGGCCAATGAAGTGCCCAGGCTGCACCTGGAGGAGGAGCCAGGGAGCGGGGATTAATCAGAGAGGAGGCTCAGCTGGACAGGAACAGGCGGGGCCTGTATAAAGCCCAGTATCTGAGGACAGCTGGGAGCTGCAGGGAAGCAGAGTGTAGCCATTCCCTGGGTGAAGGGCACACTTGGGACTATACAGTATAGTCTACGTTCTCCCCCTGGAAGGAGGGAGAGCCAGAAGGTAAAGTAAGGCTCAGGGGAAAGGGCAGCAAGGTTCAGGAAGGTACAGACCTTAGCTGCTGACTAGAAGGCCCCTGATCTAGAACCCAAAGTAGAGGGTGGGTCTGAGTTCCTCTACTGGCCACTGGGGAAGTGGCATAGGCTGGAGAGTGGACTGCTTGGAACAGTTTGCCCTGAAATCCCTGGAAGGGCAGGACCCTAGTGAGGTGGCCAGAGGGCCAAGTCACCAAGGGGAAGATGCAGCTCCTGGAGTGAGAGTGGCCATAGGGTGAGAGAGGATGATGGGTGGAGAGACCACCAGAGGAGGGTGCAGCACCTGAAAGGAGCTAATCCCCAGAGCAACCACGAGGAGGTGCCCCTGGTGAGTGCACCCTGTGACATGGTGCTAAGGCACTGTAGCCCCTTATGCTTTGGCCGTTGACAGCTGCAGTTTGAAACCCAGAGTTCAAGTTTGGTCAGTGACCTAAATTTAGGCTCTGCATGTGTTGAGATTTTCGTGATTCCGCATACTGGCTAAGGAACGCAGAGTATTCTCTCAGCTGAGTGGACAATGCTGAGATCCAAGAGAGCTGCCTGACTGGGTGTTTTGGCGCTGAAGCCAGAGAACCAAAGGAGTTGGTCATTTTGCAGGAGCATGCATTTGCGTGGGAGTAGAGTGGCAGTGGTGGTGTTTTAATGCAGTGCAGCCTGCGGGGAGGAGAAGGGGAAACCAGCCTGAAACACAAATTAACCAGCCATCTGATTTCCTGTGGCTAAAATCAAAATTAATGAATGATATTTTAACTCTTATTCTTACTTGGAAATGCATACCTAGGTTGCACAAGGCACGTTCCTACCCTCAGTCGCGTGAAATGGTTCGTAAAATGCTGTCATAATCTGCAGAAGGATCATCTGGTTTAGATTTGTTTAAAGTATTAGGCCTTGTCTACACTGGGGATTTATCCCAATTTCAACTGTTAGTAGCAAGACACCAGTGTAGCTGTGCTGGAGCAAACCCCTAGTACAGACAATATAAACTGCTATGAATTGTGACTTGTGCTGTGCAGTTTGCTACGACTTGAAACTGCTTTGCTCCCCCCGCTCCATAGATGATGTTTGTGGGGGGAATCTCACAAAGATTTTGTGTCTGACTCTTCCTGTGGCTTTTCTGCAGGGAATGAAGGTATGATCCAGGTCTTTGATATAGAGGCATTGATAGCCACTCCATAGTTAAACTGAACGGAAATCTACCAAAAGTCAGAGGATGACTGAACTAGCCATGTCATTTGTTGTGTAGTAACTGAGATATTTTATTACACATACACAAAGCTACATTAAAAGAACATTATTAAGGTTGCAAAGTCAAGCACTCAGAAATAGGAAATGCCAGAATTAAGGTTCCCTGTGCAACCTAATTCAGCCCCCTTGTGTGTGTGCGTTATAACAGTCTTTAATTACATGATCACATACTATTTTTCCACTAGACTCCTGTGTCATTTAATGCACGAGATGGATGGCAGTCATAGAATGAGTAGCTATTTAATGTTTTCTTTTATCCCCATTGTTTAATGTGTGGTCCCAGGCCTTATTTACTGTACGCTATTTAAACCCTGCTTTGTAGATGGAATTATTAATTTCCTTGTAGGCTTTTCTGTGGTGCTAAACTATAAAAAGTTCCTACAGAGCATGTGAGAACTGAGATTTTTTTTCAAAGGCTTGTAACTTGGCCAAATTTGTGCAGATTTTCACAAGACCAGCATAAGGCATATCCCTGACACACAGATCAGCCTGCTGCCAAATTTCAAGCCCCTGCTAGAGCGGCTCAAACAAAAGATCACCACAGCATCGGCAAAACAATGTTATTTCTCCCTGGCCTTGTTCTTGGAAACTGCTGAACTGTGTTGGCTGAAATGTCCCCCCAAAATTCTGCCTGAGGCAGACACTCAGCCTGGGACATTTCAGCCCAATAGTTAAAATTTGGCAAAATTGTTAAAGCATCTGACAACAAGATCCTATAATGGGAAGTATTGGGCAACGTTAATAGACAGTGCCCAAATCCCTGCCTTTCGTAATGCATGTACACATTAAGGAATTCCGTAACAAGGATCTCCATGATACATCCAATGACTCCAAGAAACAAGGAACTTTCAATTTGGCTTTTCCGACCAGATGCCACGCTGCTCTGTAGAAGCAAAGGGTAAAAATTATTAGCACTCAAGAGTGCTGCTTTTTGAAAGATGAAATTTAATCCATATACCTGAATAATCAGAACTGGTGTTATGGCACATGGAGAAATCCTGTTTTCCAGACCTCATCAGACTCTCATTCCATCAGGGTTGGTATCGTACCTGCCTGCCATGACCAAATCCCAATGCTGCAATGAAACATTGCACTTAATTGAAAAATTCCTGCTGAGATAAAAAAAATCTATCAATATCACTGGGCCTAATTCACCACTGGAACTGCGTCATCATAAAAAGGAGTAACCCTAGTGGTAAATCAAGCCTTTTGACTCTGCTCCATGACCTCCTTCTGCAGCAGTGAAATCCACAACTTGGTTATATGCTGCTTAAAGAAGTAAAATGTATTTACTACTTGTTGTAAATCTAGGCCTTGTTTACACACAATCTTGTACCAGTTTAACGAAAGGTGTGATCTTGAACTAATTTAGTTAAACTGGTGCTGAACTCTGCATTAGACACTCTTCTTTCAGTTTGAGTGGTATCTGTGGATTTAGCCTTCACACAAACTGGAACCGAAATAACAGCAAAAGGTGTTCATTAAGCCTGATTTGTATTTCCATACAATTCTGTTTGGACACTTATTTCATATTGAGTGTCCTAATTCAATCTAATTTACTACTCATTTAAGTGAAATCAAAATAGGACTCTTTTAATTGGGGAAACAATATCTACACGTGGCTTTTGCTTGGCAATTACTACAGGTGTGAATTAAAACCCATATAGATATTTCAGTACCAGTTAATGTATACACAAGTCCTAAGCTGATTCTTCACTGATTTAGGCATAGTCTCAACCTAAAACCTCAGGTTGACCTAGCTATATCACTCAGGTCTATGAAAAATGTAATGTCCTGTGTGATGTAGTCAGTCAACCTAACCTCTATTCTAGATACAGCTGGGCTGACAGAAAACTTCTATCAACCTAATGACTGCCTCTTGGAAAGTGATGGAGAAATTTCTTCCATTGCTGGAGTAAGTGTCTACAGCGCTACAGCTGTAGACGTACCCTTAAACTAAACCAAAATAAGCCTTTCTTAAACTAAAATAAGAGTGTCTACACAGGGTTTTGTACTAATCTAATTAAATTGGTTTTAAACCAATTTAAGTTAAACCTGTGCAACTTTCTTGCATGGAGAAGCCTCACTTGCTATAAATACCACTGACTTTATATTATGCACATTCTGGGATAGCTTAAAAGAATGGACTGCTCAGATATGGGCAGTATGGATCTTCAGTGGGACTTAAACATATGCTTAAGTGCTTTGCTGAAGAGAATAGACTTATGCATGTGTTCAAAGTTAAGCAATTGCTTAAGTGCTTTGCTGAATCAGGGCCTAATATGGTGTCTGTAAGAAACTAGTAAGAATGGTGTTTATCACAGTTGTCAGGTCACTTACTTTTTCTGCAAATGAGGCTGATTTCTTCTGCAAAATTTAAAAGCTGGCATCTCAGTTTAATGCCAGCAGTAGCTTTGCCTGGCAAGGTTCCTACTTAGGAGCCACAATGTGATTACAAGGGCAATTAAGAGCTCCTAATATTCATGCTGTTTGAGAGACTATTTACTCCTGCAGGGTCTGCTGCTGTCTGCAATAGCGTTAAATTGATGATTAAGTCACAAATACTACATTGAAATAACATGCAAAGCCCCACTGGCTGGGAGATGGAGAGGTAAAATTAAAGCTCTGCCCAATGCCCACCACATTTTATTGGGGGCTTTGGCCACCTAAGTGAGGGTAAGGGGGTTTCAAAAGACAAATTGGAAAGAGTTCAGAGGAAAGCAATAAAAACAACAAGGGATTTAGGGGGAAAAAGGGCCTTTGAGGAGAGGTTAAGAGAAGTGGGCATGCTTAGTGTAAGGGAAAGAACCCCAAGGGCAGTTAAGGTGACAGTCTATGAATATGAAAAGTGACGTTACTGTATCTAGAGTACAAGGACCAATTATTTTCATTAGTCAGCAAGGAGAGGACAAGAAGTCATGGGCTTAAGCTGCAGCAGGGAGAATTCAGACTGACTCCAAAGGACGTGGCAACAGAACAAGTTGTCAGGGGAAGCTGCCTTGTCACTAGAGATGCTCGTGGTCAGACCTGGAACCCATCTACTGGTCACACCCAGAGCCCATATGGGTCTGCTCAAGCCTGTCAGATGATATATGCAGTGGGGAAACACCAGAATTAACACTATTGATGGTGACCAGTGAGTTAACAATTATGATAATACAGTTTGTCATTGTTGGGTGGTTTTTTTTTTTTATAAGCACAAATCCCCATTAGAATCAACAGTGCAGGGGCAACATAAGCTAAAAGCAGTAAATGCTTATTCTTGTTTCTGAAGTCAGCATGTGTGACCCTGAATACTTCTGGGGAGCAAGCTTGCTGAGTAAGAAGGGGCCATTTTTACATAGTCACATTACATGGCACAACTATACTTCAACAATGGTATCACCAAGGGGTATGGATGTGATGGCTAGGGCTGGACCTGGTCCCTGTTCACATATCAGGGTTGTAACCACAGTAGATCTTCACTGGGTTCCCTGGGTCTTAAGGCGGGAAATGCTCCCAAGTGTTACTGCTTTGCGTGGTGCACAGGCTGCATAGAGTCATAGATTTGAGAGTTAAGAAAGATTGATCTGGTCATCCAAGCCATCCCTCCTAGCCCATGGAGGACTGTCCCTAGAGTATACTCTCCACTCTACATCTAACTGAGTCAAGAGTTGAGGTTCCCATCACTTCCCTTATGGGGACACTCAGCAATCTAACAGATCTTACTGTGGGGGAGTTTGTCCCTAATACCCAGCTTGTGTCCCTATACATAAGGCCTAAAATGTGTCAAGCTCTCTACAGAACCTATGGGAAAATTGCCCCTTCATTTGCTCAGTTTTGCCCCATTACTTCTAGTTACACCTCTGTGTATCAGGCTAAACCATGTTCTCCATTCCTTCATACTGGGTGGTGGCTTCCACTGTCACTGAACATCACTTGCTTCTGGCCAGCAGGAATGGCTTGCTGCAGAGGAGTTGACTTGATGTTGCTCTAGATTTTATATTTTTTAAAAAAAGGGGGGTGGGGGTAGGAATCTCAGATGGGATGAACTACCTCATCCAGCTGACCGCTTCAGTTTAGCTCTGCCATCCCAGAATGTAGTAATTTAAGTTGGGGATTTTCAAAGGCAGCTAAGTGAGTTAGGCACCTAAATCCTGTTGAATTTCAGTGAGACTTGGACACCTAACTTCATTAGGCTCCTTTGGGTGGCGGGGAAGAGAACCCAAACCCAGCAACCTTAATTCCTAGATCTGAGTGAATGTCGGCAGGTTTCCTAGTGATGGTGACTACCTGAGATGACCAGGTGAGGTGGGCTGGGGACAGCCAGCGTATCCCTCTGCAGCGTCTCTTTCTTTCCACTCTTTCTGAGCTGTTACACTCAGGCCAGGAGAACCTTCTCAAACCAGGGTTTTAAACACTGTTTATATTCGTCTAAGGGATCTGAGGGAGAGAATTCCAATGAGGGGAACGGTAATGAACTTGTCAGCTAATCATTGCCCTGTCAGTTTCAGTTAGAAAGAACACCCAGGTGGGAGTAGTGGGAGAGTCATAAAGTTAGGTTGCAGCAGGAGGCCCTTCTCAAGGTTCAGTGAATTTCAGTTGATCTTGAGCAAGTCGTTCTGTCACACTGCTCACAGGGATATTGAGGCTGGATCTCTTTGGCATTAAAAGTACACCAAGTTCATCAGCATACTAGGAATCTCTCTGCTGACAAGTCAAAAACCCAAACAACTCCAACAACTCTGTCACCTGATCAGCCTCATTCTTGGAGGGATATCAGTGCTCATCTGTCGGGGTGGGAAGCTGTCCAGCCAGGGCTAAAGAAGGGGAGGTGAAAACCATCTACAACCACTAGAAAGAGGCAAACATCAAGGAGGGAGAGGAATTACTTAGGGTGACCCAAAGGGTCTATGCTCCTTGAATAATGGGATAAAATTGAGCACAGGAAACTGTAAGATGAATATCTCAGTGGGGTAGATGGTGACTTGGGTTATGCATCTGTGCAAGGGAATAAGACGCTCCCCACCCACAAACCTCTATAAGGGCTACCTGGATGTTGGCACACAGGAGTAAGCAGGGTTAGGTGCCTATTTACTCACTCCCTAGAGCAGGTAGGGGTGGAGCAGGTCGGGAACAAGTGCTTCCACGGCTACCCCCTCACAGGTCTGCACAGCTGACTCAGCAGACAGCGGGTAGTAACTTAATGCTGGTATAGGCTGTCCCATGGAGTGAGAGGGAAGCAGGGGAGTAATCTTAATTCAGGGCAACTGCTGCAATTGTGCAGCTTATGCACCACCCCTTGTTCAGAAGGCACCATTTATCCCACTGGGAGTTACTGGGTGGTGGGACTAGTGTCCCAAGGGAAGTGGCAGAAGCTCCTCATTTGAGTCACTAGACATTCGATTAGACAAAGCATTGGAAGGAACAATTGGGGGAGACTAGGTGGGCTAGGCATGCTTAACCTTTAGAATGTAATAAAAGGTGATGCTTTCTGTAGTTGTCTTGAGCCATCCAATTGAATTTTATCACTTGGATATAATTTTCTATAAATCCTGTGGGGAAGGTAACATTTTCTGTGAAATGCTATAGGACTGTTTTCCATAAAGGAAGAAAGTTAAACAGAGATCCTCAGTTGCTTTCTGCTTCGTTAGAAAGGCAGGAAGGGACAGGTGGGTGGAATTAGTGCTTTCTCAAGAGAGAAGGGTAAAATCAGGGCATGGTGTTGGGGTACTGGTAGGCACTGAAGGAGTTAACGTTGGCAGAGCTCTTGCTAACCTGGGAAGTGGTGCTGCTGACTGCCATCAATAAAGCACTTCTCTGTTGTAACCACACGGGCCTCTACCAGCCCAGCCACCGCTGGGTTTGCAAAACCAAAACCAGAGGCTGGCTCAGATCCAGAAGCTTCTTTTCTCCCCCCCAGGAGGTTGGCTGTCAGGCTCAGGTTCTGGCCCATACCCATGTTTTCCATAAGAGGGAGACAATCAGCCCCTGGGGCTAGACATCTGGCAGGGGAGTCAAGAGAGTGGAGCTCTGTGCCATTGACTAGCCACGTGACTTCTGGCAAGTCACCTCACTTCTCCATACCTCAGTTTCCTCATTGGCAAGATGTGGGGGGTGGTGCAAAGCATTTACACCATTTGTGTGCTGCTTTGGGACTTATGGATAGAAAGCACTTTAAGAAGTTCTCAGTATTGTCATCACCACAAACAGTGGAGAGTGTGCGTATGAAATATAGCTATCACAGACTATTTGAAAACCCAGCAGTTGACATGTGCTCCTTTTTAATTGTCCTGATTTAATCAGACTGATCAAATGCCACAAGAAATCCACCCCTACTGCAGTGGCTGCCTGGCATGATATCTGTCCTCCTGACCCCTGGCGTTATTACTGTCAGTTCCCTTATCTCTTCCAGCAGGCCTGGTTCTTTATTCCAATGTATTCCCTACACAAAAGCTTAAATTGATTTATTTTTTCCCCGAATCCTTTAGTTTCTGGCTTTAAAAAGGAAGGGGACGGGGGGAACTAACAAAAAAGCACTCCAGCTCATGTTGCCTTCTGACAAGATGTCCCTGTGTATTAGATGCCACATGTCACAGGAGCCTTAATCCAGTGTACCAAAAAAAAAAACCAAAAAACCTTGCAATAAAGTAATCCTCTCTGAACTGCTGCTGCTTTTTGCCAATGGGATGTGGGGCTGATGCTTTCTGATGGGTTTGTCTCTTCTTTTTAGCCTGGAGGCCTTAAGATGAGCTCATGGTTGTTTGTGGACATGATAGGGAATAAAATTGCCCTCTTTCGATTTGTTTATGAAACGGCTTTCTATTCCCCTCCTACCCCCGGCCCCACATCCCATTCCCTGCACTCTTACGTGCCCAGACCCTTGTTTCATGCCAGCTTTGGTCCGTCCCTTTTTCATACAGCTTGTGCCAGAGCTGTGCTGAACGAGGCAGTAAATCAACGTGGGCACCATGGAGACAAGTGGCAGCTGTAATGTGAACTGAGGGGAATCAGATAAAAACCCTAGAACGATCATACCGAAGAAAAATCCATCTTGATCAAGGGCCCTTAGCAGAATGGGGAGGAATTGAGGCCAGGGTCAGAGAGCACTGGACTTTTCTCATGAAGTTCTGGGATTGGAGCTCCACTGGAAGGAAAAATGCATGCATATACAGTCACGCTTCTACATGCTTGTTTGCACGCAGCTCACTCTCACACATATACTCTCTCTGACATGCTTCTGCTTACACATGCCCCGAGCAGACATATGTGCACTCGCACACAGGTATATTCCATCTGCTACACACGCACATCCCAGGCACACAGGTGTACTGTCACATATGCGGGAAAGCACCTGGACACACACTCACCCTAAGTTCTTCACTTTCCATTTCCAGGCAACAGCTGTAAAAGTTGAAGGATATGAGTCAGTTCCCACAGTGTGTGAGGAAATGAGGGATTGAAGAAAGGCCACTAAATGGAGCTAAATCACAGCCTAATTTACACTCTCGCTGTCTGTGGCTGCTGGAGAGGTTTGATCTGAGATACCATTGTTCAGATGCCTCTACAACTCAGAAGATTACAACCTTTCCCTTTGCTACCTGGCTTAGCTGGGTTTTTTTAATGACTTTAAGTGGATTCAGTACTGGGGAAAGCCTGACAGCCCTTAAGACTGAAGCCCTGTATTTATTTACAGAAGAGGCAGTGATAGTGTCAAAAAGAAAAGGAGTCCTTGTGGCACCTTAGAGACTAACCAATTTATTTGAGCATAAGCTTTTATGAGCTACAGCTCACTTCATCGGATGCATACTGTGGAAAATACAGAAGATGTTTATATACATACAAACCATGAAAAAATGGGTGTTTACCACTACAAAAGGTTTTCTCTCCCCCTACCCCAATCTCCTACTGGTAATAGCTTATCTAAAGTGATCACTCTCCTTACAATGTGTATGATAATCAAGGTGGGCCATTTCCAGCACAAATCCAGGTTTTCTTCCCCACCCCCCCACCCCTTTTTCACACACACAAACCCACTCTCCTGTTGGTAATAGCTTATCTAAAGTGATCACACTCCTTACAATGTGTATGATAATCAAGGTGGGCCATTTCCAGCACAAATCCAGGGTTTAACAAGAACGTCTGGGGGGGGTGGGTAGGAAAGAACAAGGGGAAATAGGTTACCTTGCATAATGACCCATCCACTCCCAGTCTCTATTCAAGGCTAAGTTAATTGTATCCAATTTGCAAATGAATTCCAATTCAACAGTCTTTCGCTGGAGTCTGGTTTTGAAGTTTTTCTGTTGTAGTATCGCAACTTTCATGTCTGTAATCACGTGACCAGAGAGATTGAAGTGTTCTCCCACTGGTTTATGAATGTTATAATTCTTGACATCTGATTTGTGTCCATTTATTCTTTTACGTAGAGACTGTCCAGTTTGGCCAATGTACATGGCAGAGGGGCATTGCTGGCACATGATGGCATATATCACATTGGTGGATGTGCAGGTGAACGAGCCTCTGATAGTGTGGCTGATGTTATTAGGCCCTGTGATGGTGTCCCCTGAATAGATATGTGGACACAGTTGGCAACGGGCTTTGTTGCAAGGATAGGTTCCTGGGTTAGTGGTTCTGTTGTGTGGTATGTGGTTGCTGGTGAGTATTCGCTTCAGGTTGCGGGGCTGTCTGTAGGCAAGGATTGGCCTGTCTCCCAAGATTTGTGAGAGTGTAGGGTCATCCTTCAGGATAGGTTGTAGATCCTTAATAATGCATTGGAGGGGTTTTAGTTGGGGGCTGAAGGTGACGGCTAGTGGCGTTCTGTTATTTTCTTTGTTAAGCCTGTCCTGTAGTAGGTGACTTCTGGGAACTCTTCTGGCTCTATCAATCTGTTTCTTTTCCCGCCATTACTCTGCCACTGTGCTGCAGACCTGGCACACCTTCGGGGGTGGGGAAAGAGTTTGGAGTTCAGTCACTGGCTTCTTTGCTGTGTGGACAATTCTCCACTCAGAACTGAATGGAAACCAGAACTTCTCATTAGTCACACAATAGCTGTCAGTTGACAATGATTTACAGCCACTGTCATCCTGGATACAAACCAGTAATGATGATTAGCTCTATTGTACATATGGGGGAAATTGAGACACAGTTTGTTAATGGGTATGGGTTCTAAATGAGCTGTAATTGTTCAGGGATGGGGTGTTATAGTGGACAGATCGGTGAAAACATCAGGGGTGGTCAAAAAGCAACCAATTTGGTAGGATAATACAAAAGGAATTAATGTTGATAATGTTAGAAAGTCATTACAGAAATTGATGGTGTGCTCTCATCTTGAATACTGTGTTCCATGCTGGGCACCTCATCTGGAAGGGACTCATGAAATGAGGGATTGAGATGGATGTGAGAATGGAAAGATGTCTATAGCAGGAGGGATAGAATTAAAATTAGAATGAATAGAGGGTACATGGTAGATATATAGGGAAAGTCATCTGGATGCTCCAGTTTATCATCACGTGATACAAAAGAACAAGGGGATGGACAATGAAATGGAAAGGCAACAAGTGCACAACTGATAGGAGGACATAATTCCTATTATGTAGCTGCTAGATAGCATTTGGATCAGGAACTAACTAGGAATTAAAAAAAAGACTCACTAAGTATTTGTATGCTAAGCGCATACATGGTTACATATGAGAGGATATACCCTCATCCGTCAGGATATAAATCAGTCCGTCACTGATGGGAGTTAGGAAGAAACTTCACCTATGGACAGCTTATTACACAATTTCCCATTATAGATCTTTTTGCACCTTTCAGAGCACCGGGTACTGGCCACCATCAGAGCCAGAATACTGAACTAGAATGACCATTGGTCTGATCTGGTATGGAAATTCCTATACTCCTGAATGGCTTGCTTAAAGCCCCGCAGATCAGTGGCAGAGCATGGAGTGGAGGTCAGATGTTTCAAATACCCAGAGCTATGCTCATTTGAAATGATTACTTCCACTACAATTTGGCCAGGACACGTAGGTTAATCATTCTGTCCAATGCAGATTCAGTTGGATACAATATTCTTCACTCCTTTTGCTAAATTGGTATGTAGGGTTGCTGTGCCCTGCTAAACAGTTGCTGGGTTCTACCCCAAAGGTGTTGCATTCTACTTGTGTGTAAAGTGATTTTTGTGCCAGGGCTTTTGGATCATTCAAGAGGAAGTATATAAATGTAGGGGATTTTTGGCAGGCAGTGATGCCTGTGTGTTGATTTCATGTCAGTTTTCAAAGCTTTAATGAAGGGAGAGTTGTGATTATAATTGGTCCTTTGTTTTACCTTTGCTAGCTAGGGCACAAAGTAGGCCCTTGTTGTTCCATGATTGTTGGATTGGAGGCTTTAATGTCTCCTGTGTATCACCTGTGCACCAAAGTGCAGGTCCTGGTTTGTGTGGCAATTAGTTAAGGTAATTCTGTAAGTGCAATTAAAATAAATAATACACTGTGAATAAGAACAGTAAGAGACGAGGCCAAAGTTTGGATCCAGATTCAGATCTGAATTTCCCAAGTTGGTATTTTAATCGGCTCATTAACGACACAAGGCAAGCTACGAAGTTGTGGGTATACAGTCCTCCAAAGTTTGGGAGTTAGGGTCCAGGACCTTTTCTAGTAACAACCTGCATTTATATCCAAAAAAGACTAAATTTAAACAACTTTATTAAGGTTGCAAAATCAAGCACTCATCAGTTTGAAAATTCCAGAATTCAGGTTGCCCGTGCAAGAGTCAGTCTCACTTTATGCGTATGCACTACATGGTCATATACTAATGTATCTGTCATATAAGAGATGATAGGTGGTATGGAGTTAGGCTGTGAGGGGCCTAGAAAGTGAAGACAAGTAGTTTGTGTTTGATGCAATGCGGAAAAGGAGAGCCGATGCAGGGATGCAAAGAGAGGTGACGTGTTCAAAGTGAAATGATATTTGCAGCAGCCTTTTGAGTGGTTCTGAGCAGGGCAAGACTGCATTTGCCAAGGCCCGAGAAGATGTTGCAGTAACTGAGATGCACAATGATGAGAGCCTGGAAGAGATTTAGCTCTCTGGATGGACCAGAAAGGCCAGATGTTAGCAATCGTATGCAGGAAGAATCAGCATGGTTCCTTCATGAATAGAAGGATCTAGAGCGGGCTGAGCCAAAGATGATGCCCAAGTTACAATTCTGAGTGACAGGGAGAATGGTGGTGGTGTTCACGGTGAAATGAGAAACAAAGGAGGGGAAGGCATTGTAGTCAAGCTATTAAGCAGAGTCATCCCTGCACTGGTGTCAGACGGGAAGTGGTTTGCAGGGCTTGCTGGTCCTTAGGGTTGCCAGGCATCTGGTTTTTGACTGGAATGCCGAGTTGAAAAGGGATCCTGGCAGCTCCGGTCAGCGGTGCAGCGGGGTTAAGGCAGGCTCCCTGCCTGCCTTGGCTCCATTCAGCTCCTGGAAGCAATATCATGTCCCTGTGGCCCCTAGGTGCAGGGGCCAGGGAGGCTCTGTGGGCTGGCCCTGCCCAGAGCTCCAGCTCCACAGTTGCCATTGGCTGGGAACCATGGCCAATGGGAGCTGTGGGGATGGTGCCTGCAGGTACGGGAAGTGTGCACTTCACAGAGCTGCCTGGCCATGCCTCCGCCTAGGAGCAGGACATGCCGGTTGCTTCCAGAAGCAGTGTGGAGCCAGGGCAGGCAAGGAGCCTGCCTGAGCCCCACTCTGCCACTGACCAGGAGCCGCATGAGGTAAGCGCCACCCTTCTGGAGCCCGCACCCCAACCCTGTGCCCTTGGAACCTTCTCCCGCACCCAAACTCCCTGCTGGAGCCTGCACCCTGCACCCCAACCCCCTGCCTCAACCCTGAGCTCCCTTCTGCACTCCAAACCCCTTGGCCCCAGCCCAGAGTCCCCTCCCGCACCCTGAATTCCTCATTTCTGGTTCCACCCCAGAGCCTGCAACCCCAGCTGGAGCCCTCACCCCCTCCCACATCCCAACCCCCTGCCCCAGCCCAGTGAAAGTGAGGTAGGGTGGGGGAGAGTGAGCAATGGTGGGAGGGAGGCTGGAGTGAGTAGGGGCGGGGCCTCAGAGAAGGCACAGGGCGGGGCCTCAGGGTAGGGGGCGGGGCAGGATTGTTCAGTTCTATACAATTAGAAAGTTGGCAACCCTACTGGTCCTGCTCCCAGCACAGGCAGCTCAGAATTACTGAGGTGCAGGACCACCACAGCCACACCCTTTCATCCCTCAGCATAACTCCTCTTTCCTCTGGCCTGCCCCAGAACACCTCCTGGGCCTGGGAAGATAGGAGAGGAGGAGCACAGCTGATGGGACAGAACTGGCTGTGTGGCTGGCATCAGGGCCTCTTGGGTTGTGTATACTCTCCAAGGGGGCTTACACTTGCCCTACACCCTCTGAATTGAGCCCTGTTTTTTAGGAAGGAGAAGTGAAGAAAAACCTCTCTTGTTGAAACCACAGGGGGATTGCAATAGGGTCACTGCAAGTCCCTATGTCAAAATTTGGCCAGTCGAATGCACATAAACTTGTGCAATGTGTCATGGCTGCTTTAATGACCATGAGTAGTCAGGGCCTAGTTTTCTTACAACATAACGACATCTCTCTGAAGCCTTTAACCTGCCACAGAGAGGGAGAGAGAGAGAGAGAGAGAGATCACTGCAGAGGGCAGAACACACTTTCTTCTTTCATCCCTATTTATTTTTGAGAGCAACATGGCTGGGGAACATTATTTCTAGGGGAGAATCTGGTTGTACATTCGTATTTTCTCTAATTACTGCATTTTCTAGGAGTCAGTCTCTTGTAGCTCGACTTTTCAATGGCCCAAGCAAATAGTTACAGTTAGTTACAGTTTAGCCATAACTGGGAAGCTTGCAATGACTAAACAGCCTTTGTTGGGGGTCTAGTTCTCATCTGTAGATTAACAGAAATGTCTCTGGCCTATAAGAAGGAGCCAGAGAGGTAGGTTTTGTTTATCCTTCAGACCATTTTGATACCCAGATGAAGTGCAGGGTCTTATTTTTCCACTGCAGTGAGGAGAGAGAAAGAGATCAGGAAAGTTTTGGGTGGGATTTAAAGCTGAAGCCATGAGCACTCTAGGTCATTACATATCCAGCAATGTTGGTGGAGGAACAGGATGTTAATCCTGGCATACAGACTAAACTCCAATTTGAGTAATTATATTCCACTTACCTAAAAGACTTTCCTTGCGGTGTTCAGCTGCTGAAGTTACTCTTCACAGTCTCCTCCTAAAACAAAGCAAAACACAAGCCTTGTGGTGCAGAATGGTAGCCGGGGGCCAGTAATCCCCATGTACATTCAGAAGGCCAGATTCTGATATCTGGTACACCAAAATACATCAGGTCCCATTGATCTACTCTTGATCTAAGTCTCTCTTGTACCAGTGTAAATCCATTTCTGTTCATTGAAGTCAGTGGAGTCACTGCAAATGAGATCATAATTAGGCCTATTGATGCTAAACGTTGCCAAACTGGTTGCTTTTCAGTGGTCAAAACCAGCAAAGAAAAGTGGATTTGATCCTTGGCCTTGCTCCCTGGCCTTGGCATTGTTTTGAAAGTGCAAAGGGGAAAGAGAGCCTGTATAAATAGTTATGTGGGGATACCCCTGGGTAGCACAGGAATGGTATAACCTTGGTTGTGTTAATTTTCATTGTTTGTACCTTGTATTAAGCTGTGTCACACTGAGTACCTCACCCAGATCTGAAGAGGAGCTCTGTGTAGCTCAAAAGCATGTCTCTCACAAACAGAGGTTGGCTCAATAAAAGAGATTACCTCACCCACCTTTTCTCTGGTGCAAAGAAACCCCAGAACTGGGGGAGTGTGGACATGTTTCAAAGCCACTTTTGAAAACACCCCCCACTGTGCTGGGTGCTCCTTGGCCTCAGCTCAGGATCTGACCCTTGTTTTTTAAAAACATATATGGTTTATTAGTCAGCATCCCTTTAATGAATGCCTTACACTCTGCTCAAAGCAGGCAGCGGACAGATTTATTGAGCTATTTCCTAACTATCCCAGGTATGTAGTGGTGGATCTGGGTCAAAATTCCAGCTGGAGCATTGGAAACCCTCTTTCCGTATCTGCACCTTCCTCTAAGGCCCACTCTCCCTGTGCCCCGCCCTGCCGCCCCCAGATTCTCTGACTGCATTTCCACCTGTCTGCACCCACTTCAGAGATTCAGTTTCCCAAGAGCCCTCCCTTTTGGAAAGCTGTGCTTAAACTCTACTTCCTGGCTTGCCAGCCCATGTGGCTGACTGGGAAGGGCATTGATACCAGGATGAGGGAGGCTGTTGGCAGAGCATGAGAAGGGTTATGGGCAGGCAGAGATGGCTGGTGTGTGTGTTACATGTACACAGTGATAGTGAGAGCCCATCACAGGGAGGGAACTGGATGGGGGTCCAACACACACTGCTTCATGTAAGGCCCTGCAAAACAGCCCTGGGTTTTTGAGGGCTGGTGATTTCATCCAAACCTGGCCCATGGCTCGCTGTAACACACTGGCAATGCATTGCAAATCTGCTGCAACCAACATGGTGAAATGCCTGGAAGACGGTGGAACGTGGCTCCCACTCTGTCACTTGTGAAGAACCTTTCTGGCCTTATGAAATGAGGGAGTCCCTGGCAGACGGGTGTTTTGTCAAGCGCAGCTAGAAGGCTGTTGAGTACAATAAGGAAATGGACAGCAATATTTTCTGCACGATGAGCTTCCTGGAGAACATCTCTTTGTAACCTATTATAGCACAGCATTGACATGGTTTGATCAAACACATTAGCGTGCATGACACTAACAGGGCCTTGCTCTTATTTCCCAGAATGCACTGTGGGTGGGCGAGGTTCCGTGGCCTGCATTGTGCAGGGGGTCAGACTAGATGATCATAACGGTCCCTTCTGACCTTAATATCTATGAGTCTATGAGTGTCTGGGCATCTCTTGCCAGTGCTTTGCCTTCACAGAATGGCCTGGATCTTTTGCCCTCCCGCTCCTCATTGTGTCCTGTGAAGTTGTTAGTGGGAGGCTGTAAATCTTTGTGGCCTGTGGATACACATGAAGTTAAGCCTCAGGGTGGTGGTAGGCTGAGCGCAGAATGGAGGAAGTGGCCTGAGTGGATGGGGATACCTTGTTATAGTGTGACAGAGGAGGAAGAATGAAAGGCAGAGAAAATCGTTAATCAGTGACTAATAGGGAACCATGCTAACTAGGGACTAATATCCGAAACATGTAAATGTGACAGCTGCCATCTTGTCCAACACACAAGAGATCGAAATGCTGTAAGTGGAGCTGCTGCAGCTTGAGCTAACGAGGCAGTGCTCTCTAGCTGGGGGCTGTGCAGCTCATGCCCTCTCTGGATTGGCACAGAGGCGTCCTGTAGCACACGCTCACCAGTGGGCTACATAAGCACTAAGGGGAGGAATTATTTTGAATGGGAAAAGTGGCCACGGCTGGGCCTGGTGGGATGGAAGTGAGCCAGACAGAAGAACGTAGGCTAACTATAAGAAAACGTTTAACTGTGAGATCAATTTTGAGTAAGGAATAGTCTAAGGACGTGGTGGGAGCCCAGTTTACCAGTCATTTAAAACTATCCTGAACGAAGTATAGGAGAACAGAAGAGAGGGGGCAGTCAGCCAGTAGTAGACTCCTCAGACCCTAAGATGCTGTTGTTTGTATTATGGTAGCGCTCCGAGACCCCAACCAGGAAGGAAGGTGGTCTAGTGGTTAGCTTGGGATGTGGGAGACGCATAGCTAATTCTTTGCTCTGCTGCAGACTTTCTGTGTGACCCTGGGCAAGTCATTTAGTCTTTCTGTACTTAATGGGGATAATAGCACTGCCCTTCCTCAAAGGATAAATACTCAGATGTTACAGTGCTGGGGGCCTGATCGGTACTTTAGCTAGAAACTCAGATCAAGTCTGAATTAGTAGAGGGTTCCTATGAGGAAGTGGTCACTTGGAAGGGGAGCATATAAGTCTGCTTTACACTTTCTCAAAAGTTGTCTTGCTTTGTATGTGCACATGTGCTCTCTTCAACCTAACCCAACACTGTCATATTTCTGAGTTTATGGTGGACTCTTCTCTAGGACTCAGTCTCTGCTGGTCTGTATAGAGGATGCTGGGGGAGGGAGGAAGGGGTTACTTTGAGCAGTAGAGTAGAAAGCTAGTTTCAATCCTGTTGCTTGTTTGATAGAAACTATCACACATCTATAAGGGAATCAGCCTTAGAAACACACTTGCTGAAGGCAGAAAGGCCAGTACCATGGAACTTTTCAGACTCCTCTGTCTAACTTTTCATTGAGGAATTTAGGACCAGATCATGCAGCCTTTATGAAAATTAACAACAGAAAACCCAAACAAACCTCCCACTGACTTCAGTGGGGTACTGTTCTGAGCAAGAACTACTGGATTTGGCCCACCCAAAGATGTGGGCTGGATGGGAGGAGCTCATGGTTAGTTAACACAATTCACTCTTCAGCCCTGGAAATCCTCTGCAGGGAGGGAGATTTCAAGTCTTTGTTGGGGAAAAACACTCTAGGTCTTGCTCTTGTCAATCAGACTATTGGTCAATCTAGTAGAGTGTCCTGTCTTCATCCATGACGAATACTGGAGCCCTCAGAGAAGGCAAACAAACAAATAAACACACCAGATATAGCAGTTCCGTGCTACATATTGTAGTCAGATATCCTCCTGACCTCTCAGCTGACAACCTGAAGCATGTGTGTCATTTTCTGAGACCAGATCAACCCACTTCAGTCCCCAAAATTGAAATTCCTCTTACAGGAAGATAAATCTCATGCATCAACACTGGAGGAGATGTAACTTTTATTTCACACCTCTTGTATTTGTGGGCAGCTGGTGGTCCAGATTTACTTAGAATCTAGACTTCTGAGACAGTGCACAAGCATGATTATGTCCCTGGGTCTGTGCATGCAAAGTGGGGAAGTAGCAAGAGGTCAACAAGCCTCTTCTTCCATTCCACAAGCGTAATTTATTTTAATGACTTAGCTTTGTTGCTAATATGTGAAACAGTGACATTAAAGGAAAAGTCCTATTGAATTTAATGGAAAATTATGGAAGCTGTCTCTGTGATTTTGAAACTAGCTTATAGAATTTCACAGAAGAGACTGCTATTCAATTCAATATGAAGAATACCATTAACTATTACATTCTGTAGATTTATAGAGTAAACAGAATATAGAATCCTATTAGTTTCAGTCATATTAAATTCCCTAGAACGTTCCTTAAAGGGACAGTGTCAAGATAAGAATCCTACATTAATTTTCTTATCTGTCTGTTCACAAATGTAATTGCCATCCTCTCTGAACAGAATAAACAGATACAGGGTACATAGTCTAAATTTATCCCCTTCCTGGGGTTTGGCTAATAAAATCACCAGAGGCAACATGTCCTGGAGGGGGTAAAGAGGCTCACTCTGTAAGATGTAATAAGTTAGAGGGTGTATCTAATGGGGTCCTTCAGGGGTCATTCCTGTGTCCAGTAGTAGTCAATGTTTTCATTAATGACTTGGATAATGGAGTGGAGAGTGTGCTTATAAAACTTGCCAACAACTCCAACCTGGGAGGAGTTGCAAGCACTTGGGAGGGCAGGATTGGGATTCAAAATGACCCTGACAAATTGGAGGATTGTAGGGTTGCCAACTTTCTAATTGCTGAAAACCGGACACCCATGCCCCACCTCTTCCCCTGAGCCCATGCCCCCGGCTCTTCCTCCAAGGCCCTGCCTCTTGACCCGGCACTTCCCCCTGAGGGCCTGGCCTCCGCTCACTCCCCACTCCCAGGAAGCTGGTGTGATTGAGCAAGATAGTGATGATTCATGAGACATAGAACAGCAAGGGAGATTTGAAAGAAGTGTTTGTTCTTTGCCTTTTGGAAAACTTTTTTTCTCATACTTGATTCCTTCCTACAACAAAACTCCACAGAAAAATGATGTAGAACCTCCTCCCCCCAGCCCCAGCCTTAGCAGCGTTCATTAAATGTCTCACCTGTTCTGTAGGTAGGGTTTCCCCACATACCTTCTCAGGGACCTTTTTTATTTTTAAAAGAGAAAACTGATGGCACTCTCAGATGAAGCAAACCTAATGAGCAGATTCAGTGTGGATATACAAATACACAGTGACACTTACCCAGTGTGCATCTATTTGCAATTGTGTCCTAATACTTAGGGCGCACCTGTATTAGAAATGTTGTACAGTCTTAACTAAATTAATTGGAAGTCTGTGTGGTTAAATAGGGGTGTTGGGGGTGCGGAGGGAGGCCTAACTGGAATTGATGGGGCATGCTGTGCGTGGAGGTACTAAGTGGCAGAGTGGGGGCACTGGAGTTGGGGTACCACTAACTGGCAGTGGGTGGGGCGGGGAGGAGAGCGATTTCTGTGTGGTAGAGAGAGGTGGTAAGAGGCAGAAAGAGGGCTGTGTGCGTGGGGGCGGTAATGGGCAGCAGGGGGCATGTGCTATGTGTGGGAGAAGAGGCAGTAGTAGGTGGGGGGCACATGCTGTGTGCAGTGTGTGTGTAGGTCCCCAGACCGGGGAAATTAGGGCACAGCGGGGTGAGAGGGGATGGACAGGATTCCCTCTCCCTGGGCAGCGGCAGCACCAGTCCCTATTTTTCCGCTGGAGTGTCTGGAGCTGGGTCTGGGAGCCAGCCAGTTTTCTCCACCACCATCATCATCAGTTGCTGCTCTTCCTGCTCTCTTGGCAGGGAGGCTGATCGTGGTTACTCTGGTAACTGGACTTTTAGTGTCCAGTCAGCAGTGCTGACCGGACACTGGGAGATCCCCTTTTTTACTGGACTTTCTGGTTGAAAACTGGACACCTGGCAACCCTAGAGGATTGGCCTGAATTCAATAAGATGAAACTCAGTAAGGACATGGGCAAAGTACCTTGCTTAGAAAATGAGAACTAACTGGTGGTAGTACTGCTGAAAATGATTTGGGGGTTATATTGACTATGAGTCAACAGAGTGGTGCAGCTGTGGAAAAAGGCTAATCATTCTGAGGTGTATTGCGCGTAAGTCACAGGAAGCAATTGTTCTGCTCTTCTCAGCGCTGGTGAGGACTGTCTACTTCTGGGGGCCACACTTCAGGAAATATATGGATAAACTGGAGGGAGTCCAGAGGAGAGCAACAAAAATGATAAATGGTTTAGAAAACATGATCTATGAGGAAAAGTTAAAAAAACCCGAGTATGTTTGTTCGTAAGAAAAGAAAATTGAGGGGGGAACCTGATAACTGTCTTCAGATATGTTAAGGGCTTCTATGAGGATGGTGATCAATTGTTCTCTATGTCCACTGAAGATAGGACAAAAAGTGATGGGCTTTTAATCTGCGGCAAGGGAAATTTAGGCTAGATATTAGGAAAAACTTGCCAACTATAATCATAGAATCGTAGAATATGAGGGTTGGAAGGGACCTCAGGAGGTCATCTAGTCCAACCCCCTGCTCAAAGCAGGACCGATCCCCAATTAAATCATCCCAGCCAGGGCTTTGTCAAGCGTGACCTTAAAAACTTTTAAGGAAGGAGATTCCACCACCTCCCTAGGTAATGCATTCCAGTGTTTCACCACCCTCTGGGTAGTTGAGCTCTAGAAGACGCTTCCAAGAGTGGTTGTGGAAGTTCTTACAAACAGGTTGGACAGACCCTGGGAGGGATGGTCTAGGTTCACTTTTTCCTGCCGCAGCATAGTGGGCTGGGCTTGATGACTTCTTGAGGTTCTATGTAAACACCCTGTTAGAGATTGGATGATGATATAAAGTTTCTTTAAACAAAAAATAAGCTCACTGTTGTAATGATTGTCACTTTGTTACTGACATTTACAGGGCAATTATTTGTAAATCTGTTAAACTTCCTAAATAAATAAAAGCTATAAAATAACAAACAAACTAACTTCTGCCTAAGTTTTCTCCCTAACATCAACAGTGCTTAGCTTTTTCCCTGTATAACTCTGTTTCAGACCTTAATCCCCTCTGCCCAGAGAGAGACTCTAACCTTGTTGCAGCTAACAAGATTATCTGCTAATATGAGTCAGCAGTAATTTACCCTGTATCTTCATGCAGGGTTCAAACACCTGACATCCAGATGGCTTTACAAATAGCCCTACATCCGTATGCAGGGACCTTGGAGCCGTCTCCCTCTTTGTGTTGCTACCAGTCAACTCTTAGTTTATTAAAAATGAAAGTATGTAACAAATCTAATTTACTATGCTGATTGCTTTTTGCATTTCCCTCATCTTGGACAGTGAAACTGGATCAGTCTGTTTCAGCCTCTGCTTATGATCACTTTTACTATCTGATTCTAGTAGCTTAAGGTTGCCATGTTTGAGTTGCAGACATGGTAGGGGACTTTTGAAAGTAAAAGAATGTTACTCACTGAAAGAAAGAAACATGAAAACATCTCTGTTAACACTGAGTTTTGTGAAAGATTTATGGGACAAACTATGTAAATCTGGGCACCTAAAGTGATGCACTATCAATAAACGAGGAGTGATTTTCAGCAATACCATGCACTTGCATCTTCTAGTCTCTTTTTGTGACATCTGTTGGTGCTCTGCACCTCTGAAAACTGGGTGATTTTTAGGTACCTTACTTTAGAACATGGTATTAATTTTTAAGCCTAAACTTCCTGACAATGTCCCTTTTAAAGATTGACCTTGATCCCACCAGTCTTCAATATGTGGCATTTCCACAAGTACAGGGTTCAGTTTTAAGGTGACATCACTAAAAGGAGGGGATGGATGACACACGTCTGACCTTAATTGCAGGTGGCAAATGCAGTTTGAATATATTGAATCAGCCTCCACAGAGAGAAATTTAGCCAGTTCATAAAGCATTTGTTAACCATTAACTGAAGCCCGGTTATTAATGATTCTTAATGGCAGCTACTTGAGTTCATACTCATCTCTTTTGCTGCCCTTTTGATGGACCATCAGCCTTAAATGTGTAATTCCATGGTGCAGATATTGGGACAAAATGAACCGGGTGTTATGCTTAGATTGATACTATTTCTGATTTCTGTCCATTAACGTAATGTAGCAGTTTAATCTCTTCTCAGTCGTGTTCAGGAGTATTAGTGTGGTCATAGGAGGAGTTGTAGCAAGTACGATACAAAGCTTAAAGAAAAGTGAATGGGACAATAGATCATGAATAATGATGGGAGGAAAAGCGGGCCAGTAGTAAGGGAGCTGTTCTGAGACTCAGAAGACATGAGTCTATTATGATAATACAAAATTTTTAAAGGCCAATTTAAATGAGATGTTTTGATTGTTTGATTTTTGTTGAATTATTTTCCTCAGCCTGAAACTAAACTCCTTTGCAATTTTTCCTTCACAGAGAATTTTTGAAATTTTCAGGTTTCGTTCCAATTTGGAGCAAAGCCAAATCTCAAAATCCTCCATGAAACAGAATTGCCATTCTTTACACAGCTCTCGGAACCACTTTAATGTAATGTAGCCTATGGAACTTGTTGCTGGAGGATATTAAGAAGCAAACTTTGGGATTCAGAGACTGCTTCCTTATACTAGCTAGGATAAAATTGCAGGGAATATCTCCTTTTATTATCTACAACATCAGTGGTGGTCAGGAACAAAAATCCCTACATATTATTCGACTATTCGACATTGGTGAGGCCTCGTCTGGAGTACTGTGTCCAGTTTTGGGCCCCACACTACAAGAAGGATGTGGATAAATTGGAGAGAGTCCAGCGAAGGGCAACAAAAATGATTAGGGGTCTGGAACACATGACTTATGAGGAGAGGCTGAGGGAGCTGGGATTGTTTAGCCTGCAGAAGAGAAGAATGAGGGGGGATTTGATAACTGCTTTCAACTACCTGAAAGGGGGTTCCAAAGAGGATGGCTCTAGACTGTTCTCAATGGTAGCAGATGACAGAACGAGGAGTAATGGTCTCAAGTTGCAGTGGGGGAGGTTTAGATTGGATATTAGGAAAAACTTTTTGACTAAGAGGGTGGTGAAACACTGGAATGCGTTACCTAGGGAGGTGGTAGAATCTCCTTCCTTAGAGGTTTTTAAGGTCAGGCTTGACAAAGCCCTGGCTGGGATGATTTAACTGGGAATTGGTCCTGCTTCGAGCAGGGGGTTGGACTAGATGACCTTCTGGGGTCCCTTCCAACCCTGATATTCTATGATTCTATGATTATATAATGCCAGTATACAATAAGAGGCATTACTGCAACATTCCTTCCGTCACCCATTCCTCTGAGGCATCTGTTGTCGGCCACTGCTGGAGACAGGATACTGGATTTAGACTGACCATTGGTATGTTCCAGTCTGGTAACTTCTACAGTACATCTGGGGCCAGTTTTTGCTCTGTCAACACTTCTACATCACCACTGGTGACATTTCACTGAGGTGATGAAAGCAGACCTTTGACCCAGGGAGATGTTGTCAGAGTTACAGTAGGAAGGAACTAGTTCCATTATGCTATGGTGCAACTTTAGCACCAGGTACTGGGTCAGACCCTCTGCCCTGCCTAAATGCCTTCACACTGTTCCAGTGGCACAGAGGGGACTCAGATAGGCAGTGCTGGCAAGGAGGTGGGAGTGCCAGGGTTAAGGCCAGAGATTCTTGGCCAGCCGAACAGTCTATATGGAATTGTAGCAGCTGGCATAACTTGGAGCAGCCTTTATGCTAGTGTCTATTGTGCCAGAAGCTGCTGTAGTCCCCAGTGTCAGAGGAACTGAAGCGTAGCTTAGATCCACCTCTTCTTCCCATGCCTCTGTTGCGCTGAGCGTAAGCTTGTTGCTGCCAAGACTAACCCACTGCTAGTCTGGATGTGCAACAGCATATGTCCCTTGACTTCAGTGGAGTGACTCAAGAATTGCAGCAGCGTAAACAATATGGCCCTTGATGAGATTCTTCCCATTTAGAGATAGTGGGGGGCAGGAGGAGAAGGGGCGTGTGTGTGTGAGAGAGTTAGTCAGACCTGGAGTTGAGAAAGGGGAAGCTGCATCTTTGAATGAAGGTTGCTCAGAGCCCATTCTTTCCTTACTGCCAACTTCTTTCACTTACTGTCTCTTACAAAATCTTGACAAAGTGAATGCAGTGCTTGTGCCTGATTGCTAGCCCTGGCGACAGAAGGGTTCTGTTAATGCTGGGGAGCACGCACTGCCTACAGACCCAGTGTGCCTTGTTGTCTCCAGAGGCCGAGAAACAAGCTTTTCTTTAGTGCCCATCCAATCCTTGGCCTCTCTGTTGAGATGGTCACTGTGGGCCCAGTTAGTGCCCGTCAAAGCAGTAATTTCTGTGATGTGGCTTAGGCCGAGATCCCAACTTGTTTCAAACAGCTACACCAAAGGTGGCTGGCATTGTATAACTCTGCGGGGGAGAGCTCTTAATTTCTGCCCTGTTTTTTGGCAGACTTGATCTATAACAATCCACTTCAGCATTTACATGTTCTCCTGCCTCTGCAGTTCCTCACATCCCTCGATCATTTTAAAACAAGAGACATGCTCGTTCCTGGTTCTGTTCTGGATAGACCACAATGACCTCCCAGCTTCTACCTTTCTGTGCTTGTGCTGACTCAGAGGGAGAGTTTTGATTTGAAAGACAATGGAGTACTGGCGAAAAGCACTAGACTTCAGAGACCTCTGCTTAGCTTCAGAACATGTACAGCATCAGACGGGCATGGCAAGCTGTCATCAGCCCACCCACACTACTGATGGTGGCTTGATCTGGATCTTGGAGGAACCACATCTGGGGATTAAAGGGTAGTTCTGTCCCTCCGGCTTGCTCAGTTCTTGGGCTCTGCTGTGACTGTCCAACAAGTGCGTCAGCTATTGCCAGCCGGGTTTTGTCCTATGGAGTCTGTGGTGTCCCGTGTAATAGAGAAGAGACAGGACTCAACTGCAATATTATTTTTTATTGAGGCTGCTGAGCAGAGACAGTGGTGTAGTTTTGGCTGTTTTTCTAGTTCCCAGACTTGCTTACAGCTTGTGCTGTCTGATGTCCTCTGCCCCTCTCTTGCTGGGTCTTGCTGGGTCTTGCTGGGTCTTGGCCATAACTGAGCAGTTATATAAGGGACTGCTGACTGGAGCTGGCTGGGAAATGTTTTATTTTTCCACTGAAAATGTCATTTTTTTTGTTGGAAGAGCCAAAAACCTTAACTGTTATTTTTTTCCTTTTTTTTTTTTTTTAATTTTTTTGTTTTTTCAGCGAAAAATTGGACACTTTCAAGGGAAGCAGCAGAGACTTTCAGTGAAAATTGTCATTGTATTAAAATCCAACTTGCCATGGAAAATGGTTGACCAGCCCCACCCCTGAGTATCCTAAATGCAGCTGCCCATGAGGGAATGGACCGAGAGTACTTCCCCACTTCATGCAGCCCAGCAAACAGTCACCAGGCTACCAATCTTGGCTGGATTGGGACCAATACATACCTTCATAAACCAGATCAATGGTGATCTCTCCCTGACATCACCGATGCTTCAAGTTTGCACCTTCACCTTGTGCATTATAGGTGACCGAACCGTATTATCTGCGTTTGAGTCCGAGATGGGTTTGGAGGACATGAATGTTTGAGCATGTTCAAGTCAGGAGGTTTGGCCCCTGAGAATGATAGGCTTGGGCTGTAAAATTCTAACCTAGGTTTGGGTTACAACCCTCACCTCAAATTTTGAGTGTATTTGGAGCGAGGAATGTAGCTTGGGGTTACTTCTAGTTTAAATTGGACTGTGAGCCCTTTGGCCAGGACCGTCTCACTACATGTATGTACAGCACTGCTTTTTGCACGTAGAAGGAGTCCAGTGGCTAGGGCACTTGCCTAGGAATGGGGAGATGTAGGTCCAAGTCTCTGCTCTGCCCTGCCCAAAACTTGTGTGGCCTGGCCAAGTGAGGGTTGGTCTACATTGGGAACCTACCACACCCCTGAGAGACATAGCTATGCTGAACTAACCCCTGGTGTAGACAGTGCTACAATTCTTCTGTTGACCTAGCTATTGCCTCTCGGGGTGGTAGATAACGACACTGACAGGAAAACCCCTCCCATTGGCATAGGTAGTGTCTACACTGAAGCACTGCTGCAGCTATGCTGCTGTAGCATTTTAAGTGTAGACATACCCTCGGTTACCATCTGTAAAATGGGGATACTGCCCTACCTCACAAGGGTGTTGAGACAGAATGCATTAAAGATTGTGAGATGCTTTGGTAATGGGGGGCCTATCAAATAGACTGGTGAGGCCATAGCTTCTTGTAATCTCCAAATATTATGATGTTTCAGGGGGAGGGGAGAGAACAATACAAACCAAGCTGATTTATGATATTCTATTTTTTCTACTTAGCGCTTATTAGAATGGTAAAGACACACATGCTGTGCTTGTGACTTTCCCCCCCCCCAATGCTACTTCTGTTATGTAAATTAAAAAAATCACCTTCCTTGCAATTCTCTCCATAGTTTGCTGAGTCAGAGGAGGTGACAGATTCCTTGATTAAAACTCTTACAAGCATTTCATCATCATCATCCTGATTCAAGTGTGTGAGTTAACATGCTAGTCTTTGAGAGAGCCGCTTCCTTTCCAGTGTGTTCTCTGAGCCTGCATGTCAGGGTCCTATTCATCTGCCGTCTGTTGGCTTCACTCTGACAAAAACAGAAACCAAAGAGGACTGGCTGGCTCAGGGGAATGGCAGTGCACTGCCGTCTCCTCTCTGTTAGTCGTTCTCATTTGGCTCATGTTGGTAGTGACTGTGTCTGTGTGGAGCCTTTTGGGAAACTGAAAGCTGCTGGTGGGTTTGGGAAGTAAACCAGGCCTTGCCGTTAGAATTTGATGAACTCCAGGGGAAATCCCCCCATTGAGTCCTCAGGCCCCGGCTTCTCACCGAAGGACTGAGGAGAAAGTGTAAACCAGGGTTTGTCTTGGAGAGTGGGCTGGCTGAGGAAAGGGTGATTTGCAAAAAACCTCAGCCAGGCTTTTGGGAAACGTGTGCCAAACTTTCCTGAGGGTGGGCTCACATCGAACTACAAACCCACAGCCCCATCTAGCTGTTCTCGAGGTCTGCCATGAATATTTTGTCTGTTCAAATACTACTGGAAAGGCATTCCCATCTGGAAGGTGCTTGGCCTTTGTGAAACAAATTGGAGGATATCAGTCCACTTACTAAGTAGACAAGGGTTGGAGAGACAAGGCCACCACACTAGTCTCAGCAGAGAGGCCCAGGACTCAATATTTATTAATAATAATGTGTATTGCTATAGCACCAAGGAGCCCCAGTCATGGACATGGCCCCTCCACAACAGATCTGAGGGCAGTTTGGGGAAAGCTTGCCCTGCTGTCTATGTTAAACCTTCTCCATGGATTAGAGGTCTGCACAGATCTAATTTTTAAGCTGGAACTGGACCCAAGCCCACCTGACCTGAGCCCAAGGGGACTGAATAGTTTTCTGACCCAACCTTTCCCCCTCAACCTGAGTAATGGCCTCTGCCATTGTCTCCTGCCTCTGGGGCTGGCAGAGCAACAGCTGCTTGCACCCGAGTTGTGCTGTGTGTGAGAGGCACTGCCTCGGTGCAGTCGCTCCACAGCGCACACCGTCCAGTCAGGGGGCAGCGACCGTCAGGAAAGGGGCACCCAGCAACCACCACCCCAACCTCACGAGGAGGAGGAGGTGAGCAGAGACAACCTAACCTGAGCAGGTCTGGTTGTTTTCCAACCTGACCTGAACCTGACACTTGTAGTCAAGTCCCACTGGGTTTGGGTCAGGTTTCAGGCCTCTGTGAAGGAGCCCTGGTAGCTCTGAGCTTAAGGTTACAGTGAGATTTGAGCTCAAAGCAGGACTAAAACTCCTCATTTAATTACTGAATTTACTCTCCATATTTAACACACTCACTCTTTGTGAGCCTGTAGTGTTTTCTTGCTCAAATATTTACCCACATTGGCAGAGGGAACATTTAAGAATGAGCCCTTTGGGAGAGATCTAAAACAGTAAGGTTTCTTCGGGCTCCTCCTGCTGCAGAAGCACAGTTGCTGCCTGCTCTAGACTTCCCCACATGTTCATTCCCGCCTCGGACAGAGGCCTGTTTGGAATTGTTAAATTTAAACACACAAGCGTTATACGCTTCATTCTGTATCAGCCTCCTTTATCACTGCAGGAAAAAGCCAATGGAACTGTATTCCACTGGCTGCGGCCATCCTCTGACCTTTGGGAGTAGGCTGGGCAGCAGGGGTCATGATGGGGGATTCTAGAGGGGCTCAGTGGGTGGAGGAGCTCTGCGATGGGGGAATTAGGGAGGCCAGGAGGCTTGAGTGGGGATAGGGTTATATGTGCACATTGTTAACTCCCCTGACCTACATTTTTCATATAGAAATGACATGATAGATGTTACCACCTCCTTTGCGTCTGGGTCAGTCGAGCTGCCGTTAGTCATACGGTTGAGGGTGATGTAGAGGAGTTTGCACTGAGGTTGATTTTGTGGTGGAAGAGCAAGGGGATTTGCTATTCCAGGGAGGAGTGGGACACTGTTTGGATGTTACAGCATGTGACTAATGCTTGCCTTAGCTGGTGGTTTCTAGGAATTGTGTTGGTGGGACTGCACTTGAACACTCTGAACTGGGGAGGCAAACAAAGTTTGGTTTGGTGCGGGTAAACAGAGCAATCTCCAGTGCTGTCAATTTTCTACCTTTCCCCAGCAGTAAAACAGAAAGCTAAGAAATCACCATACTCCTAATGACAGAATCAGTAGGTTTCACTGCATGTTGCTGAGCATGACCAGGGATAAACCAAACCAAGCCTATTTGCTTACAAGAACTGTGCCTTGCTGGACTAATATATCAGTCATCTCTCCCCTGCTGAACATCTTGCAGACTTGTCCCTGATCTCAGCTCAGCAGAACAGCTAGTTGCTGTTCTCTATTTCCAGCAGCTCTGGTAGATTTGAGTGACCTGCACCTGTTTTTTTGAATAATGAGACTTTCTCTGAAAAATCCTTCTCTGCCTTTTGAGACAGATGGCAGGAGCATCACAGAGCTTCTGAGTTATGCCTGACATGTACCATGCTGCTGAGGAGTGTCCTCTGGATTCGAAACATCTCTGCACCTCTCTTATGGTTCATCACTGGGTTATCAAGAAATTAACAAACAACAAACAAATGCTGCTGGGAGTGACGAAAACAAAAATAAGCCGTGCTGTGAGTGTCCCCATCCTGGCTCTAACCAATAACGTTCTCAGAGCTGTAGGTGGTGACACTAGCAAGAAAGCAATAACAGATGTGTTTATACCAGCTTGCTAGAGACACAAGGCCAAGGCAGGAACCAACAGACGTACACAATGTGGATTAAGGGCCAAATCCTCCCCCTTCTGCTGCACCTGCAGAGGGCCCCTTTGGAGTGGAGCTGGGGCACTTTTGCAGAGCCCACTCATGGGGTGTGCACCCGGCAAGCTCCTCGGTGGTTCCCTGTGTGCCAAGGCAAGGCAAGAATTTAGGAGAGGGGCAGGACAAGTGGATCAGCTACCTCACAGGTTCACAAGCTACTCCCCTCCCTACATAGTAGGAGAGAGCATGATCATCATGGAGGTTGTTCTGTGGCTTGGGGTAGGGGTATTGTTCAATAGAGGCAATGTCGACTAGTGGATAGTGGGGTGTATAGAAAACTGTATTAAAATTGTAGACCTAACACTTTAAATGCACAGGGGTTTCCTGGTCCTGCCTGCAGGCAAGGGAATCTCTGTAAGGAAGCAAGCATGCAAACATTCTGCAAAAAGCCAGCCTAGAGCAATGTGTGGTGAGTTGTACCTCACTGCCTGAGGGGAGCAGCCTGTTTTCTTCCTCTCTGTCTTTGGGTTCTTGCGTGTTGTTGTTCTAAATTCTAAGAAATAAAGTAGGGTTACACTGCAACTTTCCAGCAAGAGTATTTGTTTTATCCAACTTCTCTGTCTGGAAGCTGTGAACGTAACAAGTTATGGGACTGGAAGTCAGGAGACCCAGGTTATAATGATGGCTTTGCTGTATGACCTTGGGCAAGTCATGTCGCCTCTATTTCCCCTCTCGTCCTTTGTCTGCCATGTGAATTTAGAAGCTCTTTGGAACAGGAACTGCATGATTGTACACCACTGAGCGCAGTCAGGTCCTGATCTTCAATGAGGCCTCTAGCTGCTACTGTAATATAAATAGCTGGGGAGACCTTCCAGGTATATTATAGCCGAGGAGCTGGCTGAGGACGGGTTGTCTCTGTATGAGGGAACAGCAGAAATCACTCGGGGGTGAAAACCATTTTCATCTTTCTAAGATGGTTCTTGCTAGCAGTGAGTGAAAAACAGAACCATTAGACTGTCATTTTAAAAAAAAAAGTAATGTCCCTTTAAGAAAACATTAGACACTAGATAGATAAATATGTTGGCTGCAGGGATATCTTGTGTAATTCAGAGGTAAATCACCAAAGAGGGACAGTTTTGGGAATGAACAGTTAGCAACAGAACAGTGCTGTGTGTAGGCTGGCTGCAGGGCTTCTTTCATTGGGGGTCTGGTGGGGAGAGGACAGCCCCCATAGGACACTACCTTCTGGGACAGAAACCTTTGAGTTTTGCCTTTTATCCCGCACTCTGGTCTTGTCTGATCTCCCTCCACTGCTGTCTGGTTCCATTCTGGAAAGTGTGGACACTTTCAGGCCCTTTGCTCTGGGTCTTTGTGTTGTTGTTCTGAGCAGAAATACCAGCCCCTGGACAGCAGCTGCTGTGTCCATTCCCCATGGCCCCGCCCAGATCTGAAGCCATGGAATGCCACCCCACCACGAAATAGAAAGCCAAGGGGGCTGCCAGGCCCTGGCAGAGAAGAGGGAAGCTTTTAAAATAACCTGGATATGTTTCCTTTAGCATTAATAGAAATGTTTTTTTCCCATCCCTCTGATAACTCCGTTCCCCGAATCAGTGGTTTTAAAGAGGTAGTTGGCTGACCTGGGAAAACAGCAGAGGCTGTGTGTGTAACTGGAGTAGGGTCTGCATGAAAATGCCAGGAGCTCAGCAGATGTGATGTGTTTTGATGACATGATGGGGAAGCAAAAACTGTCAGGCTGATGGGGCAGAGGAAGCATTGAGGCTTCTCTCCTTCTGCAAGTCAATTCTCAGTCTTCAGGGCATGGACCTATTGCCAACTGCGGTTTGGAAGGAATTAATCTAATGCAGTTAGGTGAGGTAGGGTTGGATCACCCCTTCCTTTGACACAAGTGGCATCAGATAGGGTTAGATATTGATCTGGATTATATAGTGTGGTATGGACCATTAGGCTCTCAGGTATTTTTTCTAATGATGATAATACCTTGCACTTACTTTGTATCTTTCATCTGAGGATCTTAACACATTTTACGTGCATTCATTCACCATGACCCCGAGGAGTAAGTGAGCATTATGATCTGCATTTTACAGCTGGCACAAAGGGGTCAGTTGCAGAGCTGGGAAAAGTACTCTGGAGTCTATAGACTCTCAGTCCTTCATTCTAACTATCACTAGACCACATTGCCGCCTCCTGATGTTCTTGCCTGAACATTTTTTGAGATCTTTTTCTTTTCAGCTGATGTAGGATTACTTTCACTATGAATGGAGAAAGGTATGAGAGTGCTGAGTTGTAGTGATTTGGATTTTTAGCTCTGGGGAGACAAAGGGGAAAGGTTTGTGTCTCTCTGGACCTCTCTGTTCATCTGGGCAGTAATATACACTGTAAAAAAAAAACAGAGGAACAAATGCATCTGTGCACAGAACGCTCATTGACTGCAGATGGCTTGCAGGATTGGACCTTCAGAATATGGTCTCATATGACTAGTGACAGGCAAACTCCAGAAGGTTCAAAGGTGTAATTTGTACCTATGCAAAATGATAGTCTTATCCAAAGCTCTTTACTTCTTGTGAGACTTCCTTTGCTACCTAGTTCCAACAGAGGCAGAAATAACGTGAGAATATTATTTTGGCAATGCTACGGCTGATGCAAAGTTTGGAGCCAGATCTGGATTCTTGCAAAGTTTGGGGTGTGTTTGGATCCAGGATTTAGCCAGTCCCTGGTTTCTAGTGCCTGTATTTCCTGTGTTAATGATTTATGTAGGCAGTGGTAATGCTGCCCAACTCTTGCCTAGTATTCAAAATGTTCTTCCGGCTCACAGATCCCTAGTAGGAAGGGTGCCCTGATCCTGAGATCCCAGTAAAACTACTCTGATGCCTGTGCCAACTGACTTATTTCAGACAGAGAAGCTCCTTTCACAGCTGTGCACACTCATTCTCTCTCTCTGCCCTTCCTACTCCCTCTGTTCATCTCACACTGGCCTCCTCCCTGTACCTCCCCACAATCTTCTCATTCTTGGTGCGAGAGCCTTCGCCTCTGCAGCTCCAGCTGTGCAGAACAGCCTCTGTCTCTCCACCTCATCTACTTTCCACCTCCTTTAAAATTTCAACTGCAGATGTAACTTTTCTCCTGTCTCTCCTGAACTGGGCCCTGCCCTCTGCTGCTGCTTAGTAGTTGACTCTGTAATTGAATTACTTAGCTCTGTAAGTGGTTTTGGAATATGGCTTGTACAGAGAATGCCGCACAAGATAAACACTGTTTTGATTGTATTAGACGAAGATGCAATATATTCCTCTCTCTCTTTTCCCCACCCCCTTTACAGTGCTTCTGTAGCACCTCTTTATCTTTGGCTAGGAGGGCAAGTTCATGGCTTCCTTTGCAGCCAGTTAGTAGCAGTCTCTGATCTCGTCTGCAGTATTGTGTCTGATCCTCTCGGCTTCTGGATGCTACAGACTCTTAGCAACTTGAACCCATCCCCCTGAGAACTGCGGTGAATCAAGCATGTACAGAGGGCCATGAATTAACCTTACAGAATGACTGACTAAAACCAAAGTTCAAGCCTTGCTCTGTGCTCCCTGGGTCTTCTCCCATCCCCAAAGAGGATTTTTGAAAGCAAAGTGCTTAGTGCTTGGTAAATATTTTATAGCTTCTAATGGAGCCAACATGTTTACTCTGCAAGAAAAGAGGAAAAAAACCCCTTAGTTAAGGAAAACAGCAGGCTGCCATGGTGCTGACTCTTCTAGTTTAGAAGCTGAGAGCTTGAATGGTTTTCTACTTCAGGAGTTTCAAAGCCCACAAGACAGCCTGACGGTCCTAGAGGTGACAGGTTTATAGACTGGCAGGGCAGTAAGGCAAAGGGAAGGGGAGTAAACAGCTTGGGTGACCAGGCATAGTAGAGAGCATTCTGGGATAGACTTTGGGATATCCCAGGATGCTCTCTGTCTCTACTGTGATTCTGCAGCCCTTCAAAGAAGCAGTAGAAGAGGGGAGTAGGTATATTAGCTAACCAAACACTTGCGTTTCCTGTCCAAATGGCAAGATGGAGTGCCAATGGGGAAGGGAAAATGCCAGTCAGGCTCCAGGAACTAGAAACGCATTCGAAGCTGGTGAGCAGCGTTTCTTGATTCAGATGTACTTTTAAATATGGATATGTTTGGGAAAGCATAATCCGAGGTTCTGACGAATCCCCAGAAGTTCTGCTTCCTACCCAGGTCTTTAGAACCTGCTGTGCCCTTAGCTTGCTGCACTGTTAGGTTGCTCTTGACCCTACATGGTTTTCTTTTCTACAGCTAAATGGGCATGTGTGACCCCTCTGTTTCCTCCCTGTTGCCTGCAGTGGTTCGTGAGCATTTCATGGCTGTGCTAGCCTTTCACTTGGGGAGCTCTGAGGCCATCAACCTTTTGTGTGTGTTTTTTATAATATTGAAGCAAATACTTCATGTGAAGTTGCGGCTTGCAAAAGGTTCTGGATTGGCACCTGACGATCTGAAGGTCACAGTGCTCTGCCTGTGAGCCTCAGCTCTAACTAGCAGGAGGGACCCCAGTGCAGGTGTGGGATGGTAGCTGAGTCTCCATACGCACTCCAGTCCTGGGAGTCTCTGCTGACATCACCTACCGGAGTGCTGATTAGAGCCAGTTGGTTGATGTAGATACCAGCTCAGTCGCAAGCTGACAAAGACCCACCAATTCACTTCACACAGGCCACTGAACATCCATCAAATGGTGATAACTTTCAATCACTGTTTACTAAGTCTGAGTAGTGAGCACAGATATGCTTTGAATCCCAGACTATTACGAATCCCAGCAGCTCCCCTCTGGGGTCAGGCTTGAGGTATGCATCAGGAGAAAACGGCTTTGCTGGGTCTCCTCTTCATCCGTATTTGGGCACCTCACAAAACTGCTGCACAGTCCAGACTGGCCTGTTTGAGTTTCCAGCGTCTCCCAGCTCCAAATGCAAATGATAAAAATGTACCCTCAAGCAATGTTTAAAACTTACAGGGGGAAAAAACAAAACTAGGCCAGCTGTGCCTGTTTGCCTGCTTCCCTGGAACACAAGCAGAGAGAGAGACACCTGGCAGAGTTTCCAAGCTGTAACCTACCTGCCTTCCTGGTTCAAGAAGGCTTTGCAGCAAAGGTTCCATGTCAATCAAAGTGGCTAGAATAGCACTGGAAATGGACCAGAAATATTCAGGGAGTTATTAAACCAGCTGCATCTCATGCTGCAGCCTTATATTTTGGCTATAATGAAAACTCATTCCTGTGTCAGCAAAGGGAACTCATTTAGGCCTGAGCAATACCTGCACATCAAGATTTCTAGGCTGCATTCTTGTTACTGACAACGGCAAAATCCTCTGTTCTTTATCGATAATGACACGTGTGGTGGTAATCAGTGTAAAATTAAAATACTTAATAACAATAACAAAAAACCTTCCACCTTTGGGTTTTCATCTTCATCCAGAACCACATGCTTCACGAGGCTCTTTCACCGTTGCCTTGTCAGATGACTATCAAGTGGCTGCGTTGGTTTATTTTTTGCTCCAAGTTTATAGGCTTGTGCAGCAACATTGATCCCATGCAGACATGCCAGAATGTGTATGTGCGCGTGCAGGGGGCGGGGTGATGCTGCTGCAGCTTCAGTCTTTGACACTGAAATGCTCTCTGAATTTGAGCCAGGGTAAAAGGATTAGATAGCGCCAATGTTTTTGCCTTTGGCGGTAACGCGGCTTTCTTTCCAAGTTATAATGATCTCGTGTTGGAGAATGTAGCCGAGTTGATTCCTGTGCTGGCCTGAAATATATTCTGGGCATTGCCCCTTTGGGAGCCAGTCGGCTGCCAGGACCTTTCTAATGCAAGAGAATGTGTGTAGCACCTTTTTGCAAATTCTCTCCCCAAACCCTTGGCCAATGTAAATGATCTAGAACAGTGGAGGGAGTGGGGCCAATGGAGTCCTGGGAAGAGATGTTTTCAGATTAGATTTTTAGAAGGGCTGAGGGATCAGTGAGATGGAGAGACGTGGAGAGGCTGTTTGGTGGGCAGAAGAGAAGGCTCTCTTGCCAGTGGAGGAGCGATTGTAAGGAGGGATAGACGGAAGGCTGGTGGCAGGTGGACACATGGAACAGTGAGGGGCGTAGAGTGAGACAAGGTCTGAGGTACACTGGGGCAATGGAGGGTTTTGAAAACCAGAAAGTTGTGGTTGTGGGACAGAGGGGCCCAAAATATACACTGCTTCCTGTGTATCCATTCCGGAGCAGTGGCCAACGATCTCTCCATATTCATTCTGTATCATTCTGCCGCTCCTCTATTTGCTGCTGCCAGGCTCCCCGTCCTGTCACTCCTATTGCCTGGGGAAACCCTCCCACAAAGGAGCAACAGAGCGGCTGGGATGAGAGAAAACAAATCATTGCTCACAATAAGGACCAGTGTGACTCTGCCCATCACCCACATGTCATGAAACCATTAGACTCCAGTCAGGGAGGAGAGGGAAAAGGGGGCACATGTGCCAGACCTGAAAAATACTGAAACGGCCTTGCAAAGCCATTTAGCTTCCTGGTTTTTAACTTTGGATTCATCATTTAATTGGTGGTGCTGATGAACTGAGTCATCTGAGCCGAGCTGGTGGCCTGCCAGATCCCAACCTCCTCTTCCAATAAAATTGTTAATGCACCAAGAAGCAGCCGGGATTGTAATTGTCATTTGCTACAATGCCAATTAAAGCTTTTCTTGTTTTCCTTTCACATCTCAGTGAGCTTCCTAGAAATGCAGGGAGCTGTGTTAGGCGCTTTCTTCAAGTGAGTGTGGAGGCGGTGGCAGGGAGGGGGTGTCTAGTTCTTTTGAGGAAGAAAACTCTCGGTAATTCTGTCCCTCTAGGAAAGCAGGTGTTGCTTCTGGTGGCGGAAGGGTTTTTTGCTATGGCAGATGCTGTTATTTTTCCCAGCGTGATCTCCTACCTCCCCGCAGGGATGATTCTACACTTGTAGAGAATTCTGTAAGGCAGCCAAGTGTCGTTAGGTCAGCTGGTGACATTCTCTCACTTGGCAAGTTCCCTCATGTTGCTGCAGTGAGTTGCATGATTAAAGTGAGCAAGGAGATGTCCTCTGGAGAGGCAGGGGTGAAGGGGTGAGAGCTTCCTATGGGGAGGGGCCCTTCTAGAGGGGACCCTGAGAAGTTTGTCTCTCAGGGGATTCAGCAGCCTAAAGAATTAGGAATTCAGGCTTCGGTTCCAAACGCAGGGCCAGATCCAGAGCTCGTGTAACTTAGCACCATTCCATTGACTTTAGTGGGACTAGGCTGATTTACACCACCCAAGGATCCGCCTCAGATTTATAAGGCTGAATATGTCAAATGTGGCACTTGAATTTTGGAGATGGGCCAAAAGCAGGATCAAAGACCCACGCCTCCCCACACCCTCAAACTTGTGTACAAACCCTGTGGCGGTGAGCCTCTGAGCCCAGGTCGCCAGACTCAGGCTTGTGCTGTGGCACTAAAAAGAGCTCTGTAGATGTTGCAGATTGGGCTCTGAAGCCTAGGGAGGGAGGCTTGTTATTTGTCTCACAGAGAGCCCCAGTGCAATCCCACAAGGGACCTTGGGTTGCTAGCCCATGACGGAGTCAGTGCCACCACATCTTCACTGCTGATGCTACCCTCACTATCTAGATGAACACTGGCATGGGTGTGCCTTACTGTGCCGCCGTTGCACCTTAATTTGTGGTCTAGATGTACCCAAGTTTTCCGGGGATTGAGACCTTAATATTTACTAATAGGGCTGAGCCTGTGGAGGTGGGAAGGACCTCAGAAGACAGCGACTGGGGCTGCGGACAGCCGTGCCAGCTTTCTCTGCCAGGCTATTAAAGTCTTGCATGTGGACTGCAGTGGAACGAGCTTTTGCCACCAGCCCCAGCCACACCAGCTAGCTCCTCAGCCTCTTTCTCCTGAGTTTCTTCTGCTGTGGCTCTGCTACTCCGTGGATCACTTCGCTTACTCCTGAGGGAATTCTGCACCAAAAAAATTAAAAATTCTGCACACAATATTTTAAAATTCTGCAAATTTTATTTGTCAATAAATAAATGTGGAGGCTCCAGCATGGCATTGGGGAGCACAGGCCACTGGCTGCACAGAGGTGGGAGATCAACCTACAGATATCCCCCCCAGAACAGAGACTCGGTGGTGAGGCTGCACCTTGACACACAGCAAGGATCACGCCTGCCCCAAAACTTCCCGGGGCCCTGCCCCTCCAGGCCAGGTGTACTAGGTGTGCACAGGCAGGCTCAGCCCAACAGGATCAGAGTGTGGAGGGGCTTAGTGTGGGGGGGAATCCAGGTGTGAGGTGAGAGGGTTCTGTATGGGGCAATCTGGGTGCGGGCAGCTCAGTGGGGGATCTGGGTGCAGGGGGGATTTGGATGCACAGGGGTCATTGGGGAGTTCCGGGTGCAGGGGCAATGGGACTTGGCAGGGGGGTCCAGGTGAAGGTGGTTGGGGTTCATTGGGGAGTCTGGGTGTGGTGGAGTGGGGCTCTAGTGGGGGGTCTTGGTGTGTGGAAGAGTGGGACTTGGTGGGGTGGGGGCCCAAGTGCAGCTGGTTGGGACTCAGGGGAGCGGGGGTCCAGGTGCATGGGCTTGTTGGGGTGGGGGTTCGATGGGCCTACCCTGCTTAGTGGGCGAGCCCCAGCTACTGCCGAGGGGTTGCCGCATGCCAGGCTCCTGCTTCCCCATTCCCCACCCCACCCTCACTCCCACATCCCCTTCCCCCTGCCCCATGCCATCCCTCTCATAGAATCATAGAATATCAGCGTTGGAAGGGACCTCAGGAGGTCATCTAGTCCAACCCCCTGCTCAAAAGCAGGACCAATCCCCAATTAAATCATCCCAGCCAGGGCTTTGTCAAGCCTGACCTTAAAAACTTCTAAGGAAGGAGATTCCACCACCTCCCTAGGCAACGCATTCCAGTGTTTCACCACCTTCCTAGTGAAAAAGTTTTTCCTAATATCCAACCTAAACCTCCCCCACTGCAACTTGAGACCATTACTCCTTGTCCTGTCCTCTTCCACCACTGAGAATAGTCTAGAACCATCCTCTCTGGAACCACCTCTCTGGTAGTTGAAAGCAGCTATCAAATCCCCCCTCATTCTTCTCTTCCGCAGACTAAACAATCCCAGTTCCCTCAGCCTCTCCTCATAAGTCATGTGTTCCAGACCCCTAATCATTTTTGTTGCCCTTCGCTGGACTCTTTCCAATTTATCCACATCCTTCTTGTAGTGTGGGGCCCAAAACTGGACACAGTACTCCAGATGAGGCCTCACCAATGTCGAATAGAGGGGGACGATCATGTCCCTCGATCTGCTCGCTATGCCCCTACTTATACATCCCAAAATGCCATTGGCCTTCTTGGCAACAAGGGCACACTGCTGACTCATATCCAGCTTCTCGTCCACTGTCACCCCTAGGTCTTTTTCCGCAGAACTGCTGCCTAGCCATTCGGTCCCTAGTCTGTAGCTGTGCATTGGGTTCTTCCGTCCTAAGTGCAGGACCCTGCACTTATCCTTATTGAATCTCATCAGATTTCTTTTGGCCCAATCCTCCAATTTGTCTAGGTCCCTCTGTATCCTATCCCTGCCCTCCAGCGTATCTACCACTCCTCCCAGTTTAGTATCATCCGCAAATTTGCTGAGAGTGCAATCCACACCATCCTCCAGATCATTTATGAAGATATTGAACAAAACCGGCCCCAGGACCGACCCCTGGGGCACTCCACTTGACACCGGCTGCCAACTAGACATGGAGCCATTGATCACTACCTGTTGAGCCCGACAATCTAGCCAACTTTCTACCCATCTTATAGTGCAATCATCCAGCCCATACTTCTTTAACTTGCTGACAAGAATACTGTGGGAGACCGTGTCAAAAGCTTTGCTAAAGTCAAGATACAATACATCCACTGCTTTCCCTTCATCCACAGAACCAGTAATCTCATCATAGAAGGCGATTAGATTAGTCAGGCATGACCTTCCCTTGGTGAATCCATGCTGACTGTTCCTGATCACTTTCCTCTCATGTAAGTGCTTCAGGATTGATTCTTTGAGGACCTGCTCCATGATTTTTCCAGGGACTGAAGTGAGGCTGACTGGCCTGTAGTTCCCAGGATCCTCCTTCTTCCCTTTTTTAAAGATTGGCACTACATTAGCCTTTTTCCAGTCATCCGGGACTTCCCCCGTTCTCCACGAGTTTTCAAAGATAACTCCTTCCGCACTGCCTCTTCTCTCTGCCCCACTGTAGGTACTCACTGTTCTACAGAAAACAGGATAGTAGCCATGCAGGGTGGCTAACACACGTAGAAGGGGAAGATGACTGGCATGAGAACCCAGGAGGTGTGGTCCAGCTGCAGAGTCAGCCTTCCTCACCTGGGTAGCTCTGTGATCACAGAAATGTGTGTGTGGCCCCACGTGTCTCCCCCTACACCTCACTGCTATTTGGGGGGTGGCAATGCCCCTCAGCAGTGATTTACCTCTCTGCAGGCTGCTCTAGGCACAGGAAACGATGCACCTGTGCTGCTGGGGAAGGGCGCATGACTGCTCTTGTGGCTTCCCTGTCATTTTCTGCGGGGAAGCAAAGAAATCTGTGGGGGACATGAATTCTGCACTGGCGCAGTGGTGCAGAATTCCCCCAGGAGTTCTCTGGCCCCCCAGCCAGGGTCTCCTGGGGCTCCCCACCAGTGAAACTTTCCCCCATCCACTGGGTAAGCCTCAGAATTTACACAGATAATACAAACATTTCTAGTGGTAAAAGATCATCCATTTGTCATGACTCCTGAGTTCTCTCTGCACTGGAGGGGGCAGACACTGCTCCAAGTACCTTTGAGTGATCTTATCTTCCCAGTCTGCCTGAATGAATTACTTGGGCCTTCCCCTTTCCCCAAGCTGCCTGGCTGCTACACCCCAGACACCTTCCCCTGAGCCCCTCATCTTCCCCGCTGTGTCGGGCCCTTTTAGAGGAGCTACCTGTGAATTACATGGTGCCAAGAGTAAATTAGGCTCTTTCGGAACAGGCTGATTTATTTTCCATTACCGAGCTGAGATAGGAGAAGCTATAGGCTGACACAATTCCCTAAATTATGCCTGCTGTATTTTCTGTGCTGTCAGTCATGTCCCTTCCAGACCTGGCACCTAGTGAACACTGCAGCAGCAGGTACCAAGCGATCAAAGGTTTAGATCAGTTCCTGCTGTCACAAACATTTTACATCTAATTCCTTCTCCAGGAGAGTTGACAGGAGTGTGGGCTGGCGGCTGTTCCATAGCTGCGCTCTGTAATACTATAACTGTGACTTGAGCCCCATCCTCAGTGTGGTCTGTTGCTCTGGCACACGGGCAACGGAAACACCTGTCCCTTTGCAAAGCCAGGTCGAGTGGGCATTGTCCTGTATGCTGGAGCCCTTAAGCTGGGGTTTTTTTTCATTACAAGATGCAATGGATTCTAAGGGAATAACGTTCTGCTTGTCCCTAAATGGATTCCCATCCCCCTTTGATGCACCAAGGTTATTGGTGGATGCATTGGGATTTCCATATCTACGTGGCCTCAATTGCTCCCGCATATAGAGACCAGATTTTCCAAATCTGGCCCTAAAAATGCAAAAGCCATAGTTAGCCTGTCCAGTCAGCTTCCCTCTGCCAATGCAGGACACAGCCACACAGCACACTGTGCAGTTGCCTTTACGTAACTTTTGGGGGTCTCGGTAGGGCTCAGGTTCTCCCAAGTGCTGTTAGGACAGCAGCAGTGCTGCCTTTATTCCAAACAGGGTCTGCTGGAAAATACGACTATGGTACAGGCAGTGCCCCAGAGCTGTAGTGTAAAGCTCTTTGGCACAGGTTAATAAAAATTGCCATTTATAAACAGCACCTTTCACTTGATTAACTCACCACACTTGGTGAAAGTTATCACCCTGAACTCCTCAGAGCAGGGATCAGTGTTCGGAGCATGTCTTGCACCTTGTGGGCATTACTGTACATAAATAATGGGGAAACTGAGGCACCGAGGCCTGGAGACTTGCCTCAAGGTCAGTGGCAGAACTGCAAATAGAACCCAGGAGTCCCGAGTCCTCTCCTCTAGCATTTCTTATTTCTCCATGACGGGTGCATTGCTCTTCTTGTTTTAGCATTAGCGTTGTAAATGTCTATTTCTTAACTGGCAAAGGGCCTAGGGAAAAGGACCTTTCTCAGAAAAGTCTAGAGTGGGAGATATTTGTCCTGTAATGTAGGACACTGTCAACTATCTTTATCATGAGCCACTTTTGAGGGGAAATTCAGGTGCATTGAAAATGTCGACTGGTAAAAAGAAAACCGAAGTTCCCTCAATCGAGGGGATGAGGCGAAGAGCAGCACACGCCTGGCTGCTCAGTGAGTGCTGTTTCAAGTCAATACGCTGCTGTTGTCATTCACCCCCCAATCCAGGCTGGGTTGGAAGGGCAGTCATCCAGGGGAATGATAGCAGCAGTAGCTTCTAAAGCCAGGTAAATATCCCCACAGAAGCAATTACTGGATGTTTTACTGCTGGCTGCACAGCTGTGAAAAGGCCACATCGGCTCGAGGATGCCAAGTGTATTAACCTCAAGATCCCTTTTCCCGAGCTGCAGCTGGAGGGCTCCTCCAGTGCAGCGGTGATTATGTGCTTCCTTTCAACAGACTCCTCTCTGAGCAGTGGATTTTCCTTGGGGTCTCTTCCTCTGCTCCCCCCTCTCTAGACAAGAGGGTCACTTTACAAACCCCTTCCATCTCCCGCTGTCCTCCTGAGACTGGAACGTGCGTCTCTGCAGGGACAGGCTTAACCTGCTCCAACCTCAGAGCTACTGAACCTTCCTGTATTCGGAGGCTTTGGGCTTAGCAAGTGAAGGAGCAAATCCTGGCTTGAGATTGAGCGCGCCAGGCTCCGAAATAGAAAGCGTCTTCTGTTCTTACCGACCCGCTGTTGGGGAGGTTGGTTTGACCTTGACGGCTGTGAAGTGCCTCTAGTGTATCCCGAAAAGGCACAATCAATGGGAAAGCTTATGACAAAAACAAAGAATAGCATGTCTCGCTGCACCGTGCCTTGCTCCCTCCGCTGCCCATGGGTGTCTGGGCTGGTTCCAAAGGTGCTTGACCTCGGAAGGTCCAGGGGAAAAGCTGAGCATGGCCAGCATGGGGGAGACAACGCTTCCTTCCTGTTTCCAATTTCTGTGCCTCTTAATTGCTGCCAGTCTTCGGGGGAGTGAGGCTCCGGCTTGCCTGCCTGCTGCTCGGTTGCCTTGCAGGAGTGCAGAAAGCCAGCTAAAGATGGCATTAAGCACTCGCATTAGGCCGTGGAGGAGCTGCCCGCGGTGCTCCGCTTAATGAGGCGCTCAATAGCAGCTGAGACGCACTCTGCCTTCTCCTGACACGTTGGGGAGCCCGCCACAGCAGAGCTGGAGTTTTGTTCCGAGGAGCTGGCTCACAAGGAGGGAGGACAGTAGAAAGGGGAGGGGGTCAAGGGGCCGGCATCGCTTGTGAGAGGCAGTCAGCGAATGTAGACAGGTTGCCAGGGTAAAGCATGCAGCCCAGCCCAGTAGAAAAGGGTTCCATACAGGCTCATCACATCGAGGGGATCATAGAAACCAAGGCTCTGTCTCCTCTGAGGGGAAATTAAAGTTCCTGTTGTGCGTCTCACATAAGCCTAATGTCTTTGACCAACACCTCCCCTCTGCACTGCACTGTGTGCTGGAGAGTTTGCCCTAGCCCCCAGAGGTGAATCCCAGAAGCTGGAGACAGGAGAGACATAATGCAGCACCCAGCCTCTCCTCCAGCCAGTGCAGACTTGTTCCCTAAATTCATTAGTCTAGCAAGTGCTTTGTCCTGTTCAGTATTAGCAATCCCAACTAATTTCCACTGCTTCCCCAGGAAGGCTAGTCTGAACCTAATACTTCTAGGAAACACTCCTGCACTCTGCTGTAGTTAGGGTTGCATTGCTTTCTGTTTAAAGGTCGACTCTTCTAAGTCCTCTAAAATTTAGCTTCTTGCACAGATTATCTTGAAATTGGTGGTATCTTATGGCAGTGCTAGGTAGTGGAAGTGGTACAAATTTGTAGTCCTTTGAGAAAGGGGTTTCTGAGATACAGCCCCTTGGAAAAAACTGGTTTCAGAGTAGCAGCTGTGTTAGTCTGTATTCACAAAAAGAACAGGAGGACTTGTGGCACCTTAGAGACTAACCAATTTATTTGAGCGTAAGCTTTCATGAGCTACAGCAGCTCTCAAAAGCTCATGCTCAAATAAATTGGTTAGTCTCTAAGGTGCCACAAGTCCTCCTTTTCTTTTTGGAAAAAACTGTATTTTACAAAACCATTTTGTTCTCCCAATAGCTTAAAGGCTGCCTCTCTGAATGTCATTTGATTACTCTGTGATAGCCATATATGACTCTATGGGAATGGTTCCTTTCCCCCCCTTGCAATATTTGTAAGCTGTTCTCATGTGCACCCCCTTAACCAGGTTCTATATAATTTAACTCTTTCAATTTTTCCTCAAACATCAATTTCTCCAGCCCCGAATCCACTTTTGTTGCTTTACTCTAAACTTCCAGCTTGGGAGCATTCAACAGCGATCTACATACCAGTAGCCGAGTACTAGTGGGATGGAGGTGCTATACAATAATAAGATAATATTTACTTATTAATACAAATCCTGGGCCATGTATATTTCAGACCCATGAAAATTAGGGGGCTAATTTATCTGCTGCAGCCAAGTTCTCCTTGATGTACCAGTATGTGTGTGGTGGGGGTGTCTGTCAGGGAACTGATAACAGCTCCCTGATTCTTTTCCCAGATTTGGTGTAGGTTAGAGCAACCCCCAGGGGACCGAATGCCAGCTGGGGCACAGCACAGTCCTACTCTGCTTTCTCCCTCCTGCTCCCCATCTCCAGCACAGCCCCTGCCCCTGGAGAAGCTGGCTGGAGAGGAGGTAGAGGCTGGCTGTGCCTGCTCTCTGCCTACTGGGGACTCAGGCAGTGCAGAGGGAGCAGAGAGGGGCAATGAATATGCAGTATGGATTTCAGGAGACGCAACCAAAACTCAGCTTGCTTCAGGATCATTTCCTCCTAGAGTTTGCCTCTGACAACGACATGAAATGCTCCCTCTCCTAGCCCTTCAGTTTTAATCCCACCTCTCTTCCTAAACACACACTGTGGAAGCACCTCCTGATCACACCTGGCTTGCTGCACGTAGCCCTTCCTAGCAGCAGCGAGACACTCTCGAAGGCTGTGAGAGGCTGTTCAGTTACATTCTGCTTCCGGAGGTGTCACTGGGGAAACCTCATCTGCTTTAAAGCAGACATGAATCAGCCACAAGGGCATCACTGGCAGAAGCATGGGAAGATATGCTGAATTTAATTCTGTCCTATGCTGAATTTAATTCCGCCTGCTGAGGTAGAAAGAAGAGCTTAGAGCATTGAGAAGCAACCCTTCAGTGGCACGCACAGCTGCTGTGACACCAATGTGAGCTGTCCTTTTCTTCTAGCCTTAGTCCCATCTATATGGGGTGGGCTCTGAGTCCTCCTCCTCCATTCTAGTCTGTCTTGAAGCAGTTCTTCGGAAACTCCACAAGTCTCTTGTGTGATATCCATCCATCTTGCTTTGAGTCTTCCAACCCTTCTCTTACATTGAGAAGTGGACAGTAACAACCTGTTTCCTGTATATTCTTTTGATCTTCTCTTCACATGCCCAAATGATCTAAGCCTGGACTCTTTCAACTTTTCTGTAATTGGTACCATCTTCACACTTCCCCTAACTAGTTCATTCTGAACATGGCTCATCATTGTAACTCCAAGCATCCATCTTCACATTTTCATTCCCACTGTGTTCAAGATCTTCTCCTGTCTCTTCCTCAGTGCCCAGCATTCAGAGTCATACAAAAGTGCAGGCCTGATGAGTCTTATCGATCTTACTTCACAATTTGATAGGCCTGGGAGTGATCTACGATACTGATTATACATGACCACAGCGAGCACACTTTTTAATGTATTCCTTTCCACAACACCTGTGAGGCAGAAAGTATCCCCCACCCATTTAAGGGGGAGCTCTGAGGCCCAGAGAAACTGAGGCCCAGAGAAACTGAGGCCTTGTCTACACTAGAAAGGGTTTGCTGGTATAGATATATTGGCAAGAGACTTTAAACCAGTTCCCCAAACACACTAAGCTCTGCTGCTCAAAGGACTCTTTGCTGGTATAACTGTGTCTGCTCTAGGGTTTTTGTAAACATAGCTCTCTCACTTCTGAGATAGCTATTCTGGCAAAACTTAGTGTAGACCAGCCTAAATCAATGGGGTCAGGCACCTTAATGCCTTCTGAGCATATGGGCCTTAGTGAGTTGCCGTAGGCCACCCGAGAAGCCTGTACCAAAGCAAGGACTTAACCCAGGTCTCCCGAATCCCATCTTTTCTCATGGAATAGCAGCATAGCTCAGAATGTATCCAGCTCTGGGGATGTCAGTGTCAGGAAGATACCAACAAACTAGAGGGACCTCTGTGAAGAGCAACAACAAAGTCAAACAATGATCAGAGGGCAGGAGGGGTTGGCATACAAAGAAAGATGAGGAGTGAAATCTTAGATAGCTTGATTAAATGATCAAGCAGGCACAGACTTGGCCACAAGTCCTTGAAAGGTGTGAACCCCAAGGAGCGAGGAGTGGACTGAGGTGGAAGGCGAAGGTAACAAGGAGCGAGAGATTAAATTCAGCAAAAGGAAACTATATAGATTCATAGATATTAAGGTCAGAAGGGACCATTATGATCTAACCTCCTGCACAATGCAGGCCACAGAATCTCACCCACCCACTCCTGCGATAAACCTCTCACCTATGTCTGAGCTATTGAAGTCCTCAAATCATGGTTTAAAAACTTCAAGGGGCAGAGAATCCTCCAGCAAGTGACCCATGCCCCATGCTATAGAGGAAGGCGAAAAACCCGCAGGGCCTTTTCCAATCTGCCCTGGAGGAAAATTCCTTCCTGACCCCAAATATGGCGATCAGCTAAACCCTGAGCAAATGGGCAAGATTCACCTGTCAGATACCCAGGAAAGAATTCTCTGTAGTAACTCAGATCCCACCCCATCTAACATCCTATCACAGGCCATTGGGCCTATTTACCATGAATATTTAAAGATCAATTAATTGCCAAAATCATGTTATCCCATCATACCATCTCCTCCATAAACTTATTGAGTTTAATCTTGAAGCCAGATAGGTTTTTTGCCCCAACTGCTTCCCTTGAAAGGCTATTCCAGAACTTCACTCCTCTGATGGTTAGAAACCTTTGTCTAATTTTAAGTCTAAACTTCCCGATGGTCAGTTTATATCCATTTGTTCTATGTTGAGTATAAGGAAACATTTCTGATGTGAGGTAGAGTGTGAAATAGTCTCCCAACAGATGTGTCTTTTAGAGCTAGACAGGAGAATGTACCGCAGGGAACAATCCCCCAGTGTGTGATTGGAAATGTGTGTGATGGGGGGAAAGAGACGATCCATATAAGAGGTCTTTGCCAGCAGTGAAATGAGCAACCCACCCCACCATTCCCACTGTCTGGCTGTTGATCTATACAGAGCTGGGTATTTTTTTTTCTCCAGGCAACAGCTTGCTTTATGCTGACCTCCTAAATATTCAGCTCATTATACAGTATCATGTATAAATAAAACAGAGCAGGCAGAAGTGGTCTCCAGGAGGATATAATCGCCTTCCTTTTCTTTATAATTAAACAGGATTTGTCTCCATGTGTCAGGCTAGCCTCTGGGCTAATTTATTGTTTTAAGGAATTAGATACTGGGTGCTGGGCACTCATGAGTGATTCTAAATGGAGCTGGGTCCTGCATGCCTCTGGAATTCAAAGACCCCTTCCCCCGGTATCAGGGGTGTTCTGTGGTGGTGTGGGCATGGGGAGGCATTACAGCAATAGGGAAATTCGTATCTGGGTATAGTTTTGTATTTCAGGCATGCGTGCGCACATGTTTTAGGAGTGTTTGGATCTGGAGAACTCATGCCTCACAGTATGAAATTGCTTCTCATGCAGCTCCCACGCTTATCCAGGCTGGTGAGAAACTGGACCAGAGTGTTCTGCCTGCATTGCCTCAGCTTGGCTTTAGGCAGAGCGAGCAGAGAGCCGGGCCAAGGAGAGCTTCCAGCTCCAAGCAGGGTGGGGTGCACTGAGCCAAATAGACATGGCTGTGAAGGATGCCCGGTGCCCCTCCCGCTACTTCAGCACAAGCGGTGGAGGCCTGTACCTCAGTGCCTACATTCCTAGGTTCTCTCCCTGTGGATGACTCAAAAGGTATGTCTCCACTGCAATCAGGAGATGGGATTGCAGCAGATGTAAGCGTCCCCAAGCTAGCTTGCTTAAAAAGAGCAGTGAAGCTGTGGTGGCACGGGCTAGCTATCAAAATACAAGCCTGCCTGGGACCTGGCCGTGTACTCAGGTGGCTAGCCTGTGCTGCCATGTCTTCACGGCTATTATTGCTGGAGCTGGCTCAATCAAAGCTAGAATGGGTATGTCTTAGGGTCGCCAACTTTCTAATTGCACAAAACCGAACACCCCTGCCCCGCCCCTTCTCCGAGGCCCTGCTCCCCACTCACTTACTCCCCGCATCCCATTGTCACTCACTCTCCCTCACCCCCACTCACTTTCAGTGGGCTGGGGCAGGGGGTTGGAGTGTGGGAGGGGTATGGGCTCTGGTGGGGGTGCAGGCTGTGGGGTGGGGCCAGAAATGAGAGGTTCAGGGTACAGGAGGGGGCTCTGGGCTGGGGCTGAGGGGTTCAGAGTGTGGGAGGGGTCTTAGGGCTGGGGCAGGCGGTTGAGGTGTGGGAGGAGGTGCGGGCTCCGGCTGGGGGTGTGGACTCTGGGTTAGGGCTGGGGATGAGGGATTTGGGTACAGGAGGGGGTTCCGACCTGAGGCAGGGGATTGGGGTGTGGGAGGGGGTGTGGGGTGCAGGCTTCAGGAGGGGACTCAGGGCTGGGGCAGGAATGCAGGCTCTGGAAGGGAATTAGGGTGCAGGAGGGGGTTCCAACCTGGAGCAGGGGGTTGGAATGCGGGAGGGGGATTGGGGCATGGGCTCCAGGTGGGCGGTGCTTACCTCAGGCAGCTCCCAGTTGGCAGTGCAGCAGGGCTAAGGCAGGCTTCCTGCCTGCCCTGGCTCCACGCTGCTCCCGGAAGCTGCTGGCATGTCCCTGCGGCCCCTAGGTGGAGGGGCCACGGTGCTGTGCACGCTGCCTGCCCCCGCAAGCGCCACCCTCTGCAGCTCCCATTGGCCGGGAACCACAACCTTCATTTAAATCAGGCCATTTTCTCCCCTTCCAGTCTTGTTATGGAGAGGGGGATCCGGTAGTGAGTTTTTGCCATGCCCACTGATCCTGCAGATGGAGATAGGGCTAGCTTGTGGCTTGGTATTCCTGGAAAAGCAATACCCAAGCATTAGCTTGCTTTCCTTACACTAGAAGCTGACTTTGATCATTGGCAGAACTGGCACCTTTCCTGACCATTTCAGCAGAGGCCAAAGACTGAGCAGGCCATGGGCACTGAAGGAGGACAAGAGAGGAAGAAAGAGCAGATAGCTCTGGAAAGGAAGTCACAGTAGAATGCAGGGTGAGACAAAAGAAAAGGGGATATGATTGCAAGGAGAGAGAGCAGCATGAGGCTGGGTGTGGGAGGAGGAAACTGGGATAGCAGGAGCCAGACACATGTTGGTTGGGGGATGTGGATCCTGCTCCCTGCTAGCCTCCCGAGGGCACTGTGGAGAGGGGGCAGGTTAGAGGGAGGACATGCAGAGATGAGCCCATGCTGCACCCACAGTATGGATAACAGGGTGGTGGCTGCCGCATCCCCAGAATACTGAACATTCCGGTACTTCCAGAAACAGCGTGACCCCTCCCTCACTGGTGTGACCTTGCACGCACCACGCCGCCTGGACAGAGCCATTTTGAAGACTGTGCCACCTTGCTCCCACTGCTGTGACCCTGCATGCCCGGTGTGAGTGAAGTCATGCTGCGTGGACAAACTCATTTTGAAGAGCGCTCCGCCAATACTCCTATGACTTGGCACACATGGTGCGTGCAAGGTCGCGTCGCACGGAGAATGACATTCTGAAGAGCACCCTGCCCCCACCAGTGTGACCTTCCACGCACACTGTGTATGAGATGGCAGCACGCTCTTGATGATGGCATCATCCATATGGCATGACTTCACACGCTCTGTATGTGCGAGATTACGCCGGTGGGAGCGGGGCGGTGCACTCTTCAAGATGGCATCCCCTGCCTGTGATACTGGACAAAACCAGACTGGGAACACAACCATAGAAAGAGGACTGTCTGGCTGAAAACCAGAGCAATGGCCTGCCGTGGTAGTGCTCCTGCCCTGGTGGGGCTCCCAGCGAGCCCTCAGGAAGAAACGATTCATCCAGAATTCCTGCTGGGGAGTACCACTGTTCTGAGGTACTCCTCTAATGGACATGCAAAAGGCACAATCTAGCCCAGTGGGAGCAACAGGCCGAGAAGAGAGGGCAGAGTGCAGGAGTGAGAGAAGGAGAGATGAGTGTGGGCGGGAGCAGAGCCTTTGCAAGGAGGACAAGGAGTGTGAACTTTAGGCGGGAAGAGACTGGGCGGCAGTGATGAGACTGAAGGAGGCCACATAGAGCCTGATGCGCGTCTTTCCATTGGTTTTGGCTCAGACCCATGGAGAGGTGAGAGAAGATGAAGATTTAGCACCTAAATTCTGGATTGAAGGAAGCCAAAGAGCAGGGGGGCAGGACAGGGAGGGGAGGTGGTTATTGCCTCTGGGAATAAGTAAGAGACAAGTTTCCTGAGGAGCCCAGACAGACCTCACTGCCCCACTGATACAATGCGAGGTGATGTATAGACGTTTTCTGTTTACCTTCTTAGGAAAGGGAGTAGCTCGTGTGTGTCTCTGGGAGCATGCAGTGGTCATTGGCAAGATAAAAGCATTAGAGCAAGTGTTTTGAGGTTCTCTGGAGAGCCCGGCTGCAGGACAGACTTTGCAGGAAAGCATCTTGCTTTAATTAGCTATTTCGATGAATATTCTATTTTAAAAGGGGTTTTCCCCACACTGTCAGGGGCAAGATCAATTTCTGATTTGCAACTCCTCATGCATCAAAGATCCCCGCTCTTCCACAGAGGCTGGGGTGGGGTGTTGGAGACGTCCCCAGCAGGCCCTAGCCCACTGTTCATTCCACCTGGATCATGGGCTTGAGGACTTTTGCTCTATCACGCTTGCTAAGGCGAGGCTGTGAGTTGCATTGGGATCCAGGCTTGCTACATATAGAGAAGAACCACACAGCCCACAAAACCAACACACAGCCTCCCTATAAAAGTCCCAGCAGGGTCAAAAGACTGATTGCTTTAAAGGTGAATGATAACTTGGAGCCAGCACCTCCCAGAAGCTGCCAAAAACTCTTTCAGAACAGAAGTTTGATGGGGTGTTCATCATACCCATGCTATGAAAGGGTTAATATGGCCCAGGGAGGCCAGTTAACCAGCCTGCTGGCACCTGGAGTAATTTAGAAATAAAGCCCAGCTGGGGCAGAGCAGGGCGTGTTTCCATAAGGAGCTGGGTTGGAGAGTGGAGATGGAGAGTTCCCTTTCTCTGGGAAGCACCCTGAAAGAAGGTGAGCAGAGCGGACGAGACAGGCTACCCCAGGGGTGAGCTGAAAGCCTGTCTGGTGCTAGGGACTCTGAGGAGCTCTAGCTGGCCTGAACCCTGGAGCACATCAGCTGCTGGGCTGTAGAGTTTGAGGCATAGAAGCATATGGCTCAACAGGAAGACTATCCAGAGCAACAAGGTTTGGATTTTGTATATATACTTTAGGTAAAGGACTCTGTGGTACTGGAAGGGGCAGGACTCTATAACGGGATCTGCCTGGAGGGCCAGGATGCGCCTCTGGCTACAGGAGGCCAAAAGACAGTTTTGGCCGGGGAGGAACTGCGGCAAAAGTTGCTGCAGTACCACAGCCAGTCTGGAGGGGTGAGCTGGGGTGGCAACTTTGCCACAAGAAGAAATTCAATAAAAATGAGCAGTCTCTGGCTTTTGTTCTGTGACTGGCTTGACACCAACAGTGCACCAGGCACTGGACGGTGTCCCCACAAAACGGCCACCACAGCTGGCAGCCTCAGTACAGAGGCTAGCAACCCAAGCGCCGACCCAGCAAAGCACTTAAGCCTGTAACTTAAAGCATGTGAGTATTGGCTTCAAGGGGACCCTTCAAGTGCCTAAACTTTGTATGCATGCCTAAGTGCTTTGCTGGTTCAGGGCCTAAATAGTCCGTGGAGACAGAACTACCCTCTTACACCATCCAGATTAGGGAGGAGACACCTTGCCAAGGGTGGCATGGAAAGGCTCCAGAGAAGAATAATGGCATTGTGGTGAAGGCACTAGACAGTTTCTGGAAACCCGAGTTCCATTCTACACCCTGTGTGACTTTGAGCAATTTGCAAAGTCTCTCTCTGCCTTGGCTCCTCATCCTTTAAATGGGGATAAACCATGCTTTTCTCCCATGCTCTCTTGTCTATTTAGAGTATAAACTCTTTGGGGGAAAGGACTATCTCTACTAGGTATATGTACAGCACTCATGGGGCCTTATCTCAACTTGGGCTTATGGATACGAATGTAATATATGTAATCGCTGTTCTGAGCCACACAGAGGATGTCAGGCTGTGATGCTGGCCCATTTTGCTGACACTGTACATCAAATTTCCTCTCACCCCCCTGGCTTCCCCCCTACCCCCCACTGGATGGCCCTCTCAGCTTCCCTTGGGTTAACTGTGCTGTGTGGGGGAAGTACCTGTTATGTCAAGCTTGTTGCTTTCCACCAGCTACCTCTGCTGGGGTTGTGCTCCTTCCTAAGAGCACACGCTGGCACCAGAGGAGAAGGTGGGATGAGCTTTTCTCTGTGTGAAGTGATATAATCCTTTCATCTGGCATTAGTGCCTCGGACGGTAAGAGATCTATAATTGAGCCTCCCCCGATGCTGCAGCAGATATTTAAATCTCGTTTGTATAATGCCTAGTTACAATTCCTGCCGAGAGATTACTGTCCGCCTCCAGTACCCCTGAATGGAAACAAACAACTTCAAGCCATCCCAAAGCAGGGAAGAGAGTTACCGCACTTCTAGAGAGCACAAACACCTCAGGACAGCAGAGTCCCCAGAGGCAGGCTGTGCCAGATGGCCAGGAGTTCTTTGGTGTTTGCTGATGCTGCGGTGCGTTGGTATATTATTATATTCATTCTGTAATGCCTCAGTCATGGCAAATAGACAGGATGTTAGAGGCACAGGGTAGAATACCCCTTGGGGGCATTACAAAGGCACCCAGCACTCCTTGCGGGTATTAGAAGCACATGCTACTGTATACTCCAGGGGCTGTTACAGGGACACCTGGCTCCCCATGGAGATACTATAGAAGCACCCAGAATGAGTGAAGCTTGGTCTTTGCACAGGGGCTTCTCCCCACTCCCTTGCGCACCTGTGCAAGGCCTGTCACAATCAGTCCCTAATGTGTCTGCCAGCTACACGGGCTCGTTCTTTCAAACCTGTTGTTTTAGTTCCTTTTATGGTTTTTGGCACCAGTGTGACAAGGTTCTCTGCTCCAATTGGTCGGCTCTCTCCTGGGCTGGTCTCTGCAGGATGTTTAAGACTCTCTTAGAGTCATTGGGCGAGAGAGAGAAGGTGACTCTGTAGCTCCGTGGTTAGAGGGGAAAGAGATGAAAGCCTGGAGAGCCCTGTGCCATGTGAGCCTCATTCCCAGGGAGGGGTAACACACACAGTGTTGCCGTTCCAGGAACATGCTGGCTCTGGGCAGAACCATTTCCAAAGCCCATTGATCCTCAGATTGACCGCGAATGCAGCTGCTCAGTCTCTAACCCCTGGGCATCAAACACTAAGGGCAGGCAAAGCTTCCTGAGCAGGGATCTGCCTGTAGCCCTTCGCCATATTGCTCCCCCTTCATCTTGGGACCAGTTGTCAGAGATCTGGGTATGGTGCCATCTTGCTGTACCAGGCTATGACGTTTTCTGTCACAGATACTCCGCCTCCAGTGTAAGTCCACAGCCCGTCTTGTGGAGCCCTGGGCCTTGACCCAGCATCCCGGACAATATGGTGCAGTGCTGATGCATTTTTTTGTGATGCCTGGCAGGAGAGACAGGCCGAGAGGACACTGGGTTCTTGACCCCCATCTGTGTTCTGGAGACATGTGATGGGCTGGAGGCATAAGAGCTGGGAAGGCTTGGGCCAGATTCCTGCTGCCCCAAAGTTTCTCCAGTCTCATCCTTCTGCCCCCGCCAACCCCCGCAAGCCCACTTGTCCTTCTCTGTCTCTCCCACATGCATTCTATCATTTCTAATACTCTGATACCAGAGTGATGGGGCATCATACTTCTCCCTGCGTGGTTCTGTCTGTCAGACTCATTCAGATTCTTCCTCTTCTGTCAGCACCCCGAGGAATGGTGGTGTATGAGGCTGGCATGCTGCAATGTGGATGGCACTGATTGGCCACCAGCTACTGCCCCATAATGGACAACTCATCAGCTGTCTCTGCCACTATGGGTGAAAAAGTCTTGGTGGCAACGAGAATTAGCCAAGCGCTCTGTTGTTTGGTGACTAAAACTGTTCCATAGAACAGCTGCTTGGTGTCTTACATGCAACGAACCTAGTGGTCTCAGTTCAGCGTTTAGTAATCTGATATCTGTATTGTTCAAACTGCCATCACTTTAAAAGGCAGCAGGAGGTGATGGGGGATGGGCTGTCTCACTTCGTTTGGAAATGAGGCAGGAGAGAGAAGGATGGGGAGCCAGAACCTGCTTTCGTGTTTCTCAGACAGTTCTACAATCTGATGCATTTCTTTTACTTGATGATTAGTTTTTTCTAAAGAAAGGCAAGGTGTTTTCTTTCCTGGATACTCCTAGCAGAAGCTGAATTTTAATACTCTTTACAGGTGACAGGCAGCATATTTTGCAGACAGCTGGCATTCACGCTGCAACTGGCAGTGTTTTGACACTTGTCAAAGACTAGTGAACAGAATGGGCTGTGCCAAAGTGAGGGGTTCCTTTTTATTTCTTAATTTCTTTCACACCTTACTGGAAACTTTAATTTTCAGTTTCAGAACATTTCCCCCAGACTAGGTATTTATAATGGTTGCAGCACATATTGTGCATTCTGTATACGTCTCTGGGCTGCCTACAAGTAGGGAACCTAGTCGGCAGTTAAATTGTACATTAGAACTTGGGACCCTCTTTTCCCAGAGCATTTGCTGCACAAGCTCCTGAAGAATCCCCATTCACATTAACACTTTGTCTACTCCTTGCAGGACTGCTGCTGCCCCACAACTTAATTGCATAGGCTTTGTGCCGGTCTCATTCCATCCTGAAGAGAAGAGTGGTTTGCATGCTCCCAGAATCTCTGGTTCTTGCCCAATTCAGGTCTACCTCTCCCGCCATACCCATCAGTGCGTTTCTTATACCGCTTGTTCTTGTTGCCTCTAATCTCAGCTGGTTGTGGGAACTGTGTGTTGTGGCTGTGATCAGTAAACCCATAGTGAATGAATTGTGTGGATGGTGTATATACACCCTAGGGATAGGGTATAGGAAAGAAATGCAGTGAGAAACACCCATTGTTTCATGTTCTCTATGTATATAAATCTCCCCACTGTATTTTCCACTGAATGCATCCGATGAAGTGAGCTGTAGCTCACGAAAGCTTATGCTCAAATAAATTTGTTAGTCTCTAAGGTGCCACAAGTACTCCTTTTCTTTTTGCGAATACAGACTAACACGGCTGCTACTCTGAAACCAGTGAGAACCCTAGTACACCATGAAGGTTAGATGTCTCAGGATGGACAAGCAACCAGGGTGCATACCTTCTAACATTACAAGTGACTAAAGCGGGACACAGCACCATTCAGGTTGGCCCATCTCTCCCTCTGTAGACTGAGATAGAGGAGCAGAGATGAAACCTGAGTGACGCTGTGCTCCCATGCAACAGGTTGCAACAGCACTTGATTTGGGGGCCCTCTCAAGTGGGAGGCCTGGGCCTAACTGCTGTTTGACCAGGACAAGAGGGTTGGGGGTTCAAAGCAGGATAATCCTGGGCCCATTGGGAGGTATGTGTATGGCAGGGAATGGAGGCCCTACCTCATGGTTAGCAGGGAGAGAATTAAAAACGTTTAATCTACAGCAGATGGCTGCCCTCACGGCAGGCATTGCCAAAATTCCCAGCCAAGGGGGAATGAAGAGAGGCTGAGCTGGGGTCTACGGCTCCTTTAGAAAGTATAAAAAAGGAGCGTGTTGAGAGTCACTTTCTCTCTCTGAATTTGGACAGATTCTTCGTTCAGACTCACCCTGGGATAAGGGTACATTTGCCTGTGTTTGTTATATTTGGGTTGGATACCCATTGGCCTTAGGCGTTGGGAGTGGACCTCTGTAAACAAAACTTGGAGTGGTTCTCCTACATTGGTCCTCGTCAAATGGTGTCTTTAGGCCTGTGATTGGAAAAACATAGAATCATAGAATATCAGGGTTGGAAGGGACCCCTGAAGGTCATCTAGTCCAACCCCCTGCTCGAAGCAGGACCAATTCCCAGTTAAATCATCCCAGCCAGGGCTTTGTCAAGCCTGACCTTAAAAACCTCTAAGGAAGGAGATTCTACCACCTCCCTAGGTAATGCATTCCAGTGTTTCACCACCCTCTTAGTGAAAAAGTTTTTCCTAATATCCAATCTAAACCTCCCCCACTGCAACTTGAGACCTATTACTCCTCGTTCTGTCATCTGCTACCATTGAGAACAGTCTAGAGCCATCCTCTTTGGAACCCCCTTTCAGGTAGTTGAAAGCAGCTATCAAATCCCCCCTCATTCTTCTCTTCTGCAGGCTAAACAATCCCAGCTCCCTCAGCCTCTCCTCATAAGTCATGTGTTTTAGACCCCTAATCATTTTTGTTGCCCTTCGCTGGACTCTCTCCAATTTATCCGCATCCTTCTTGAAGTGTGGGGCCCAAAACTGGACACAGTACTCCAGATGAGGCCTCACCAATGTCGAATAGAGGGGAACGATCACGTCCCTCGATCTGCTCGCTATGCCCCTACTTATACATCCCAAAATGCCATTGGCCTTCTTGGCAACAAGGGCACACTGCTGACTCATATCCAGCTTCTCGTCCACTGTCACCCCAGGTCCTTTTCCGCAGAACTGCTGCCTAGCCATTCGGTCCCTAGTCTGTAGCGGTGCATTGGATTTTTCCATCCTAAGTGCAGGACCCTGCACTTATCCTTATTGAACCTCATCAGATTTCTTTTGGCCCAATCCTCCAATTTGTCTAGGTCCTTCTGTATCCTATCCCTCCCCTCCAGCGTATCTACCACTCCTCCCAGTTTAGTATCATCCGCAAATTTGCTGAGAGTGCAATCCACACCATCCTCCAGATCATTTATGAAGATATTGAACAAAACCGGCCCCAGGACCGACCCTTGGGGCACTCCCCTTGATACCGGCTGCCAACTAGACATGGAGCCATTGATCACTACCCGTTGAGCCCGACAATCTAGCCAACTTTCTACCCACCTTATAGTGCATTCATCCAGCCCATACTTCCTTAACTTGCTGACAAGAATACTGTGGGAGACCGTGTCAAAAGCTTTGCTAAAGTCAAGAAACAATACATCCACTGCTTTCCCTTCATCCACAGAACCAGTAATCTCATCATAAAAGGCGATTAGATTAGTCAGGAATGACCTTCCCTTGGTGAATCCATGCTGGCTGTTCCTGATCACCTTCCTCTCATGCAAGTGCTTCAGGATTGATTCTTTGAGGACCTGCTCCATGATTTTTCCAGGGACTGAGGTGAGGCTGACTGGCCTGTAGTTCCCAGGATCCTCCTTCTTCCCTTTTTTAAAGATTGGCACTACATTAGCCTTTTTCCAGTCATCCAGGACTTCCCCGGTTCGCCACGAGTTTTCAAAGATAATAGCCAATGGCTCTGCAATCACAGCGGCCAATTCCTTCAGCACTCTCGGATGCAACTCCCAGACTGTACTCCTGTAGATCTCTCCGTATTCTTTTTTTGCTGCCACTTCACCTAGTCTGATCTGCTGAGGCAAAGATCTGCTGCCTGGTCTATGGTTTTCACCGGCCTTTACTTGGAAGGGCTTGGAAGTCCCTTGAGACATATGTAAAACAAGGGTTGGCCTGTACTCCCAGGGTGAAATTTATGCCCCTTCTCTCCTTGAATTAATTTACTGTTGCCCTAAATGTAGTTGCAATTTGCAGATACCACCTCTGGGGCAATGGTCTTTTTTGATTTAAGCTAAGCAAGATTGGATGGCAGCACCCCAAGGAAAACCCAAGAATCTGCAGGGAGTGCTGGTGATTCAAGCCCTGAGCTCTGTTTATACTTTTCCCAACCTGTTTCTCTTGGGTTGGCATGGCCGCATTTGCAAACACAATGGGCTTGCTTGTCGAATGGAACTAATTTCCAGGGTACTGGCTCTCATAGCCCTGGGGCCAATTATAAAAGCAGAATGTTCCAGCAAGGCTTATTATTGCACACAGCACCTTTCTAGATAAGGGGTTGGGAGGAGCAGGCAGGGGAGCATGCATCAGCTCAGCCCACCGAGGTCTTCCTTACTGCGTGCAGCAACCCAGTGGGCAATGCGCAGGGGCAGGTTCATAGAATCATAGAATATCAGGGTTGGAAGGGACCTCAGGGCTATCCCCTGCTCAAAGCAGGACCGATCCCCAATTAAATCATCCCAGCCAGGGCTTTGTCAAGCCTGACCTTAAAAACTTCTAAGGAAGGAGATTCCACCACCTCCCTAGATAACACATTCCAGTATTTCACTACCCTCTTAGTGAAAGTTTTTCCTAATATCCGACCTAAATCTCCCCCACTGCAACTTGAGACCATTACTCCTTGTTCTGTCATCTGCTACCACTGAGAACAGTCTAGAGCCATCCTCTTTGGAACCCCCTTTCAGGTAGTTGAAAACAGCTATCAAATCCCCCCTCATTCTTCTCTTTCATAGACTAAACATCCCCAGTTCCCTCAGCCTCTCCTCATAAGTCATGTGTTCCAGTCCCCTAATCATTTTGGTTGTCCTCCGCTGGACTCTTTCCAATTTTTCCACATCCTTCTTGTAGTGTGGGGCCCAAAACTGGACACAGTACTCCAGATGAGGCCTCACCAGTGTCGAATAGAGGGGAACGATCACGTCCCTCGATCTGCTGGCAATGCCCCTACTTATACATCCCAAAATGCCATTGGCCTTCTTGGCAACAAGGGCACACTATTGACTCATATCCAGCTTCTCGTCCACTATAACCCCTAGGTCCTTTTCCGCAGAACTGCTGCCTAGCCATTCGGTCCCTAGTCTGTAGCGGTGCATTGGATTCTTCCATCCTAAGTGCAGGACCCTGCACTTATCCTTATTGAACCTCATCAGATTTCTTTTGGCCCAATCCTCCAATTTGTCTAGGTCCCTCTGTATCCTAGCCCTGCCCTCCAGCGTATCTACCACTCCTCCCAGTTTAGTATCATCCGCAAATTTGCTGAGGGTGCAATCCACACCATCCTCCAGATCATTTATGAAGATATTGAACAAAACCGGCCCCAGGACCGACCCCTGGGGCACTCCACTTGATACCGGCTGCCAACTAGTCATGGAGCCATTGATCACTACCCGTTGAGCCCGACAATCTAGCCAGCTTTCTATCCACCTTATAGTCCATTCATCCAGCCCATACTTCTTTAACTTGCTGGGGTGACATGAACCTGATCCTCCTGCAGCACCGTTGGTCATTGCATGTAGCGCCACACTGAGTAAAGCCCAGCAGGAGGCGAGGCATCTCAAACCAGCTCTGTTCATTACCCCATGCAGAACCATGCTGGGTGACGCACGCTGCGTGACATGCTCTTGTAACTGCATCCTTCTCCTTCCGTGGCAGCCTTGACCTGCCACTTACAGCACCTGTTACTGAAGCGGTTTCTACTCTCGTGGTGGGAGTGTGTGGATGCCATGGCGTGGTGGCTGGCTCACCCATGCGCCCTGGATGGAAATGCTGTGGATACCTGGCTGCAGCCTGAGCTTCCCAGGGGAAACTGAAGAACCCACAGCTGCATCGGTCTGAGCCACTCACTCTCTGTTCCTGCTCCAGCAATTCCAGCTGCACTGTAATCACACAATTATTATGCCATTAAAATGTCATATTCATAGAAATCCACATAAACAAAGCATTAACAATCTCTGGAAAATTGTAGTCTTTACTGCTAATGACCTACTCTTTGTGCACTCTCCCCCCTTTCTTTTCTGAGCCTTGATTTAAGAGGCAGACAAGGAAGTACATCTCTTAGACTCTGTGCTTAGACTCTCAATTTTTAATGTACTGTCACAGTGAGAGACCTTTCTCTCTCTCTCTTTAATAGGGCTACAGGTGGTTTGGAGGAGCCCGCTTAGCAAGCTGGTAAAGAAGGAAGAGGCTGTTCAGAGTGTGTTCTCAGCTGGGAAAGTGTCAAATATCTGGTGTAATAAGGTAGATTCCCTTTGAATTTAATTTTGTCTCTAGCCTGCCTTTGGCATTTTCTGTTCTCTTTGTAACGTGCCTGGGGGATGATAGCTCAGGGCTTTGATTAGGGAAAGCAGGTGGGGGTCAGAGAGTGGGAGACTATGCTGATGAGACCCAGTTCATCCCTGGTATAATGTCGTTGATTTCTACCAGGGATGAACTCAGCCAATTCTCTTTAGAGCATACACAGTTTCTCTCTCCGCCCCCACTCCCCTGGCGCTATAATTGATTCCCAAGGGCTTATCCAGGTGTATTGTTCTGATGCATTCTGGTTGTTTGTCAGCTGGTCGCACTCTGATGCTTCTATGTGAGGACTAGTCTAATGTCTCTTGAGTTAGTTTCTTGTTTGTGTGGGATGCACCAGACACTACACTTGTTCATTTCTAACAGTGTCTCCTTGCTGGACACCCTTCACTGAAGCAATGCAGGGAAAGAACCTTGCCCTCCCAGCTAGGGTGACCAGATGTCCTGATTTTATAGGGACAGCCACAATTTTGGGGGCTTTTTCTTATATAGGCACCTATTACCCTTCACCCCCTGTCCCAATTATTTTATGCTTGCTGTCTGGTCACCCTAGTCCCAGCTGAACAGGAAAAGCTACTTGTAGGGGAATATTGGGGTCCAAAAACCTTGAAAGTCTCTTTAAAAGTTGTCCCCATCCAGTTCTGTTCAGTCCATGTGTAGTGAAGCATTAGAAGTCACTGGGTATTTTAAATTATAAATAATAATCTTGAATCCTGAAGGATCCTAAGGCACTTCTGAGGGACAGTTTTGCTCAGGTGGTCTGAGCACAGGGATTGGCAGCTGGCAATTGTAGTAAGCTCTTATCCTCTTATGTGGCTCAGCTGCTAAAGGGGGACAAAGATGCATACTCAGCCAGTGTGGGTTCCGGTGCTGTCGGAAGCTCCACCCACCACCCAAGATTCACTCACTTCTGCTGTCCAAGAGTTGGCACTCAAGGTCAGTTGTCAAATTTTCATAATGAACCTAGTCTAAAGCCCACTGAAGTCAATTTAAAGACTTGGATTGTCTTCAATGATCATGATTGTTTTTCTTTCTTTGACAAGCAGTGAAATAGTTACCTTTACTGAAATCTAAATTGTCATCAGTAAGTTTCAGAATTAACATTCCTTTGATGTATGGCAGTTATTTGGCATCCATTCATACCCTGCTCCCATTTTAAGAGCTTTCTCCACTATCCTAGAGGCTGGAGGCTTCCTTAAAAAAAGCATAAGTTCTAATGCACAAGGTGGCAGCTGCCAGGGACAAATGTTTGCTCACTGTGCAGGTTTCCAGCCCCATGGAATTACTAGAAATCTCACAACTATGCCTATTTCATGGTATATCCAGGCTAATATTGATGCCAGTTTGTACAGTCCTGAAAGGCTTTAGATGCAGCTCTACTAAACTGATCGCAAACTCTGTGAGCCATTCACCCATCTAAAGCAGGAAAGCAGAGCTTGCTTTTCACAGCTGGTGAGCATGATTAACTACTGTATGTGGCTCTTAACAGGCAAGTTTCCTAACAGAGTGGTTTGCCTGGTGCTATTGAGAGGAAGAGAGAAGAACCCATTTCATTAAAGTGGTAGGCTGCCCCTCCCCCTTTTTTTAAACCAGAGAATGAGGGTTTTTTTTTCTCCCTCTGCTGTAGACTTATTCAGTCTCTCAAACTCTTCTGCCAAAAGAAGTGACTGGTGTTTCCTATAATTAATACCAAACATTAAACTGCAGCATTGAAAGAGAAATTGCCTAATTGTGAGGGGGAAAAAAATACAATTTATTACCAGAACATGAGAGAAAATGAATGAGACAGAGAGAGAAGAGCCCCGCAGAAGATAAATAGAAAGGCAAGTGGAATATTGACTTGATCTTTCTCTAGTGCAGGGTAATTTGGCTTCTAAAGTGAGTTAGATCATAATAAATTAAATTTAGATTTCTGCACATCGGTTAAATAACTCCCAAGACAGAATTCTAGTGTGAGGAAGAGGTGATAATACATGGTGGAAATATAATGAAGATCTTATCCAATAATCCAGAAGTGATGTGTGGTCCCTGCATGTGTGATAGGGCTTTTCCTTTCCTTTGTTGGGGGTCCAGGAACAGGTAAATCATCGATCTGCAAGTTGGAGAAGCTGTCTTCTCAGTAAAACACGTGGATAGCCTGAACACTTCCTATACAATGCATCCTTCCTGATATCCAGTGCAGATTTGCTGTCTGCAGTGAGTGTATGCTTAAACATTCCCATCGGATTGCATGCAGCCTCACAGGAAGTTTAGGAGAGGAGGTGGAAGAATACTGCATCCCAATGAGACTCCAAGGGGGTATTTAGCTATAGTAAAGAGAGTGTAATTATCCAGTAGGAATTTGACCAGGACACTGGGGTAAACTCTGCAGAATGTAATCAAGTGCTGAAGCTCTGCATCTGATGTCCCATCTGTGTAGGGTGACCACATGTGGCAGGGTATGCAAGCCCCATACTGTGAAGGAAGGGGTTAAGGAGTTACTCTGGGCTTATAGGTGGCCCTGCCTGGCAGCACCTTCAAGGTATGCCAGGAGTGGAGGAAGAGTTAAAAGGGGGAGAAAGTCAGCTCAGGGGCAGGCAGGCAGCTTCGGGGGAGGGGAGGGAGAAGGAGGAAGGTAACGACAGGCTGTTAGTCTCCCCAGCTTCCAGGGAGAGGCCAGACAAAAGGCAGAGCCTGCTACCTTGCCTGTGCATGGTCCGAGCTTCTGGAAGTGAGGGTGGGCTGGACTATAGTCTTTCTGGTGGCATTTCCTTAAAATGCAGAGGGTCACCCTAGATGCGCCTCCCAGTAGCACCGTGCCCCAAACTTCATGGGGGAACATTCCATTTTTAGTTGCAGGAAGCATTCACTGTCTGATAAACCAGCTCTGCTTCTAGACATTGGGTGCCTTCTATCCAAGGATTGGAAACTGTAAATGGAAAAGTCCTATTTAGTCATCTACAGTAGCTTGTTTCCTTGCCTTGTCTGCTGAGCACACAATCCTAGCTGGAGCACACTCAACCACTGTGCCTTCTCACAGACTAGGCTCCTCAGAACTTCAGAGTTTAACATTGCAGCCTCACCACCGTATGTAAATGGCTGGTGTCCTTGTAATGCTGCAAGTACAAACAGAGGTGCCTAGAACCTATGGTTGACATCACAGCAGTTGGCTAATTGCGTTGTCTTGGAACGGCATCTGTCGATTATGCCATGTGAACTTGGCAAGCATCAAGCTCAAGCTGGCAGAGACTTGCCCACTACCCGCACACCCTTGCAGCACAATTATTCAGAGATCAAAGGGCCAAGCTGCTTAGCCATACTGTACAGGGATAGGTTGCCATTATGCCAAGGTTTTAAAGGGATGCTGTGCTGATAAATCTCTCAATGCAGAGCCTGATTCTCCACTGTTCTGCCCGACATCCACTTGAGCACTTGTATAAATGAGTACACAAGGTACAGGGCAATGGAGAATTAGGGCCACACTAAAGAGGGATACATTTCTTTACCTCTTCTATATAAAGCTGAAAGAAATTTGTAATATTTTGTGGCTGGTTTAATTTTTGCTCTTCCCTCGCTTGACTGGTCAGTTTCACTTCCTGTTTATAGTCCATTCCCTTTTCTGGGTCTCCTGTCTAGCTCAATAACACTGATTCATATACATTCTTTTTTAAATGACCTGTTTTTATGGCCATTTTAAAATGGAAACATTTCTATTCATATTAAGTTTTATAAAACTTTTTTCAAAAACACAACTTCAGCTTTGGGATCTAAACTGCTGACCCTTTCTTCAACAGAGCTGGAATCTCAGGGTCCTCTCCAGCCCTTATAAATTTCAGGGCTTCAGTGGTTCTGAGATGCAATCAGCTCAGTTTTCCCGATCTTTCACTGTGCTGGTAAATCACATTTTACAAGATGCCTTAAAAAAACATAAACTATATTTATTGCACAATATTCTGCACTCCTACCAAGAGCCTACAAACTTTTATGGATAGCCTTCTGCTCATAAACCTCCTGATGGACTGGAGTGGCCTTAACATTTTAATAACTTTCCTTCATTTTTGGTGTCCTGGGATGCCGGACTGATGTTCAGAAAGGTGGACTGTTCTGTGATTGTCATCAGAGGCAGTCCAGCCCAGGTCGAGCGGCTACAAGCAGCAAAGCAATTGTAAGAAATGACATTGTGGTGCACCATATTTATTCCCTCTGCTGAATGTGCTGTGTCTGCAAGTTAAAAGATGATTTTTATGACTCTCAGCAACTGTATGCTCACCTTGGGATATGAAAATAAAGTCATGGTCTTCTTGCCTATTGCAGCATGGCTGGTAATAAAGCTTCTGCAATCAGACCAGGGCTGATAATATGCTTAGATCAGGATTGGGATAGAATTGAGCTTGCTCCTCTGTTGCATGGGCTGAGTAGGTGCAAGAGGGGAATCGCTTCCTCTGCTTATAAATTGATCAGATGGAACTCAAAGGCCAAATTTCTTTCTGGGATAACGCCACTGGTGGAGGTGGATTCAGCTGGAGTTACAGCAGGGTGAATCTGGCCCCCAGGGAACAGAGAGAGCGAGCGTATTCTCCAGGGAGAAGAATAGCATTACAGCAGTGTAAGGTCAGAATGAGCCTTGATGTCTCTGCCCTGAAGAGTTTACATTCAACAGCCCAGACTCTGATCTACATGTCACTGATCAGTAATAACACTGAGGATCACGGAGTTAGTCCTGATTTACGCTGGTGTAACTGAAATCAGAATTTAGCCCAACAGGGTGAGCAACAGTAAGAACTATTGGGAGTGCTCCGGAGGGAGGTCAAGAAATAAAGCTGCCTTTGGTTAAAGCCAGAGAGGTCTCGAGGGACCTGGGAGTCTTTGGACCTGGGAGTTGTGAAGCAGTGCCATGCCTTTGAAGGTGGCCTGTGTTCCCTTAAATTTCACTCCAACGGCCTTGCAGCATGAGAAGGGACATTCCAGGGGAATCTCAATCCAGCCCTTTTTGCTTAAACTGATGTATGGGGTACAGGCTGTTCGTTTGCAAGAGCCATCACTTCCCCCTCCCTCTTCCCCTTCCTATTAACATGGAGAATGTGCTGTCCGATGTGAATAAAATCAATTATGGGATAAAAATCACCTCTTTCAAAAGCTTCATTTTGTGCCATTAGCAGGGGAGAGTGGCAGTGAGATAGAGTAACAAAAAAAAAATCAATTATTCGATAAGATCACAATTTTCTTTGGTGCTGAAATTACTGTACACGTTTGAATCGCTCTGTATTACACGTAGGCTGAGATCAAAGAGCTTGTGCTGCTGTAACGATGTGATCTTATCATGTGCACCTCAGAGCCAGCCCAGAGCCATTGTGTGCTGCTTAACAAAAGGACACTTTGACTCTTGTACAGCTGGGCGAGCAACCAAGTAGCCCTGCGGCTCCCCTATACCTGAGCAAACAGTGGGGATGATGCATCCCCAGATGCCTTGCTTTGCAGGACCCCCTGCTGTCTGGAATAATATGGGGGCAGGGGCGTTGTGAGCAGGCAGTGTTTCCGAACAGATGTTGCACCATTAATTGATCTTCGATTACTAGCAGTAGATATGTCCAATGGCCTGTGTTGGGATGTGAGATGGGCTGGGATCTGAGTTACTACAGAGAATTCTTTCCTGGGTGTCTGGCTGGTGAGTCTTGCCCAAATGCTCAGGGTTTAGCTGATTGCCGTATTTGGGGTTGGGAAGGAATATTCCCCCAGGGTAGATCGGCAGAGGCCCTGGGGTTTTTTCGCCTTTCTCTGCAGCGTGAGGCATGGGTCACTTGCTGGAGGATTCTCTGCACCTTCAAGTCTTTAAACCATGATTTGAGGACTTCAGTAGCTCAGACATAAGTTAGGGGTTTGTTACAGGAGTTGGTGGGTGAGATTCTGTGGCCTGCGTTGGGCAGGAGGTCAGACTAGATGATCATAATGGTCCTTCTGACCTTAAGGTCTATGATTCTAAGCCATCTGAAAGGAAGTGCAGATTGAGCCCAAGTGCCCTTGCCAGGCGGTTGAATATTTGACAGGTGTGAGAAGACATTAAAACACACAATCATAATTTAACCAAGCGAGTCATGGCTGTGGGATGGTGCTGAGGTTTGCCTGAGGAGCTGGCCGCCAAAGGGCAGTACTAAGGGTCCCCGTGCTGAGGGTCTGTCATTTTAATCTGTAGCAGGCCAGATCCTCAGCTGATGTAAATCGGTGCAACTCCATTGACTTCAACTACTATTTGTGGGAGGGAGCAAGAGAGCACCTGTGCTGAGGAGCTGCTAAGCATTTGCTGGGTGTCCCTGCACTCTACCCAGAGACACCTGTGATGTGCAGGCCTCCATGTTCTGATGGGGTTCAATGTTTGTGTGTGCAGGGCTCAGATGTCGACTGGGATGACCTCTGGGATCAGTTCGAAGAGAGAAGGTACCTGAGTGCCCGGAAATGGAAGGGCGGAGAGGACCCATACCGCCTCTACGCCTTTAATCAGCGGGAGAGCGAGAGGATTCCCAGTGACCGTGCCATCCGCGACACCCGGCATTACAGGTTCTTGCATCCTTCCCATCCTCTTCCTTGATCAGGCAGCCCTAGTAAAAAAGGGACATGACTGGCCCTTCCTTAAAGGTGTGCACTGGAGACAAAAAACCTACACTTGGGGAAAATTAATGGGCCAAAGATGTAGCAGACTGTGTTCTTGGATTGGGAACATACCTAGGGTATATCTTTGTCTTCAAAGAGACCCTGATGAGATAAGACATGTTGGCTTAAAAATAATTTCGTTACATGCATTACTAATATCACCTTAGACAATTAATTGAAACAGCTTTTGTGCTGTTTGATACTTTGTTTGCATTTCACCAGGGCAGAGAAGCTAGACTGGTCAATTTTACTTCTTGTTTATAGTCAGTTTCTACTCCTGGTTCTCTTGTGCAAACACAATGATGCTGTTTTAGTTTTTTTCCAAATTGGAAGGGAATGTTTAAATCCTCAAAAATCCCTACTGATTGCACTGAAACTTAAAGAATGTTTCTTGATTTACATGCTGACCTCCAAAAGAATGAGATGGGTCCACAAAATCATGAGATGGGAAATAAAAAGCACTCAACATTTATTTTAAGCCAGTCTGGCTTCTGCTCCTTTAGGATGCATTCAAGTCCTGTTTTCAAGCTTTTCTCTGCAACCATTAGGGTTAGAAACTTTACTTTTTAAAAGTGAAAGCAGATATCGTCTCCTAATCATGTACCTCCTGAAGCCAGGGCTTTCAGAGAAGCACCAAATATCATGAGACATGCAATAAAATCCTGAGAGCTAGCAACTGTGTGATGATTTTTTTTTTAATTCTATTTCTATGATGCTTGTGACCTTTCCCACTTTCTTCAATATAAACCAAACCTAAGTGTTAGGCCTAAATTTATTGAGTGTCCCTTTCATTAGTTTTTGGATGCTTGTGTTGAGTAAACAGTAAATTCACTGATCCACCCACAAATGAAGAGGATTTGGTCTGCATTTTCTTAGGATGAGACTTTCCCCTTGTGTTTGTCTCGTCTCATGTACGACGCTGACATTCTATGCAGTGAAAACTTCACCTGCTCAGCAGGGTGAATGCCATTGGATTCCATTCAGATTCTCGAGGGGAAAAATACACCTCACCTTCCTCCAAGGCAGGCAGAATTTTGAGTGAACAGGACTCTGTGTGTGTGTGTAAACATACCACCAGCACTGATTCCCTCTGGCCCTAGGAGATGTTGTGCTGTGGAGGGAACAATCAGAGGAGGCACCAAGTGAAGCACAGCTGCTCCCTATTCTGTTCAGCAGAGCATGGGGCTAATAAAGGGAGGACGGGATTACTGCTGAGTGAAAGTGTGTGTGTGGGGGGGGGAGGCGGGGACAGGGAGAGAAATAACTTGAAGGGGAAAGGAGTCCAGGAGAGCTGGCTGTATTTCAAGGAATCCCTGTTGAGGTTACAGGGACAAACCATCCCAATGAGTCGAAAGAATAGTAAATATGGCAGGCGACCAGCTTGGCTTAATAGTGAAATCCTAGCGGATCTTAAACATAAAAAAGAAGCTTACAAGAAGTGGAAGGTTGGACATATGACCAGGGAAGAGTATAAAAATATTGCTCGGGCATGTAGGAATGAAATCAGGAGGGCCAAATCGCACCTGGAGCTGCAGCTAGCAAGAGATGTCAAGAGAAACAAGAAGGGTTTCTTCAGGTATGTTGGCAACAAGAAGAAAGCCAAGGAAAGTGTGGGCCCCTTACTGAATGAGGGAGGCAACCTAGTGACAGAGGATGTGGAAAAAGCTAATGTACTCAATGCTTTTTTTGCCTCTGTCTTCACTAACAAGGTCAGCTCCCAGACTGCTGCGCTGGGCATCACAAAATGGGGAATAGATGGCCAGCCCTCTGTGGAGATAGAGGTGGTATGGGACTATTTAGAAAAGCTGGATGTGCACAAGTCCATGGGGCCAGACGAGTTGCATCTGAGAGTGCTGAAGGAATTGGCGGCTGTGATTGCAGAGCCATTGGCCATTATCTTTGAAAACTCGTGGCGAACGGGGGAAGTCCCGGATGACTGGAAAAAGGCTAATGTAGTGCCAATCTTTAAAAAAGGGAAGAAGGAGGATCCTGGGAACTACAGGCCAGTCAGCCTCACCTCAGTCCCTGGAAAAATCATGGAGCAGGTCCTCAAAGAATCAATCCTGAAGCACTTGCATGAGAGGAAGGTGATCAGGAACAGCCAGCATGGATTCACCAAGGGAAGGTCATTCCTGACTAATCTAATCGCCTTTTATGATGAGATTACTGGTTCTGTGGATGAAGGGAAAGCAGTGGATGTATTGTTTCTTGACTTTAGCAAAGCTTTTGACACGGTCTCCCACAGTATTCTTGTCAGCAAGTTAAGGAAGTATGGGCTGGATGAATGCACTATAAGGTGGGTAGAAAGCTGGCTAGATTGTCGGGCTCAACGGGTAGTGATCAATGGCTCCATGTCTAGTTGGCAGCCGGTATCAAGGGGAGTGCCCCAAGGGTCGGTCCTGGGGCCGGTTTTGTTCAATATCTTCATAAATGATCTGGAGGATGGTGTGGATTGCACTCTCAGCAAATTTGCGGATGATACTAAACTGGGAGGAGTGGTAGATACGCTGGAGGGGAGGGATAGGATACAGAAGGACCTAGACAAATTGGAGGATTGGGCCAAAAGAAATCTGATGAGGTTCAATAAGGATAAGTGCAGGGTCCTGCACTTAGGATGGAAGAATCCAATGCACTGCTACAGACTAGGGACCGAATGGCTAGGCAGCAGTTCTGCGGAAAAGGACCTGGGGTGACAGTGGACGAGAAGCTGGATATGAGTCAGCAGTGTGCCCTTGTTGCCAAGAAGGCCAATGGCATTTTGGGATGTATAAGTAGGGGCATAGCGAGCAGATCGAGGGACGTGATCGTTCCCCTCTATTCGACATTGGTGAGGCCTCATCTGGAGTACTGTGTCCAGTTTTGGGCCCCACACTACAAGAAGGATGCGGATAAATTGGAGAGAGTCCAGCGAAGGGCAACAAAAATGATTAGGGGTCTGGAACACATGAGTTATGAGGAGAGGCTGAGGGAGCTGGGATTGTTTAGCCTGCAGAAGAGAAGAATGAGGGGGGATTTGATAGCTGCTTTCAACTACCTGAAAGGGGGTTCCAAAGAGGATGGCTCTAGACTGTTCTCAATGGTATCAGATGACAGAACGAGGAGTAATGGTCTCAAGCTGCAGTGGGGGAGGTTTAGATTGGATATTAGGAAAAACTTTTTCACTAAGAGGGTGGTGAAACACTGGAATGCGTTACCTAGGGAGGTGGTAGAATCTCCTTCCTTAGAGGTTTTTAAGGTCAGGCTTGACAAAGCCCTGGCTGGGATGATTTAACTGGGAATTGGTCCTGCTTCGAGCAGGGGGTTGGACTAGATGACCTTCAGGGGTCCCTTCCAACCCTGATATTCTATGATTCTATGAAATGTAAGGACTTATCTGGCTAGTTCTCCATCAGCCAAAGGAAAGGGCTTCTGAGTGGCTCACTCAAAGAAATCTTTCTGCTTTGGAGGGCCATTTGGATGGTGCTTTGCAGGCGGATTTGTGCCATCTGGGGGATTGTCATCTTTCATAATTACAGTGCTGCTTGGCTTAGGGGTGATGGACTCCCCTAATGACAGTCAAAAACTGACAGGCAGCAGCCGAGTGCTTTCAGCTTTTTTTTGGGGGGGGGAGGATCTGGAGGGGCCTGATTTCACTATACAGTATCTAGGCAAAGGATTCTGATATTTTCCTTTACAAGAGCTCACCCAGTTTTAATCCCCATTTTCTCCACGAGGCTCTTAAGGGGAAATGCTGCCACAGGCCTGTATCCTACCTACTCGGCACATCTTGTCCTTTCATCAGTCAGTTGCATGTAGCAATAGCGGCCCCCATCGTCCCCTCCTGTGGGCAAACTTGTGGTAGGGAATCTCCCTGAGGTTCTTGTGGCAAAGTGTTCTCTCTGGCCATTCTTCTCAGCCAGCTTCTTGCTGGTGCAGTTCCAACAGGGTCACGCTCACAGGGCTCTCTTGGCCAGCAGCAGTCTCTGTGACACTACCCACTGCCTCTAGCTCTAATAACTTTCTCCTGATCCATGTTGCTGATGCAGGGTGCGGCACGTCCTATCCACTCCCAGGCCTGGATCCCCAGACCTGCAGAGAACCCTTCTCAGGGTCCTGCAGAAAGAGTAACTGCTGCCCTATGGAGACTTATCCCATCCCTATCCCATCTTTCAGAGGGGAGAGCTGAGATCTCCATGAGTGGGCATCTAGGGGATACAATCAGGACCAATGACTATGCTTCTAAGCAGTATTCCTTTCAGTGCAGTGAACAATCAATCACTAATGGGTTCTTCACCTCCTTGTGAAGTACATTACTCACACATGGGGCAATACAAGCACTGAGGGACTTGCCCAAGGCTGCCTTGATGGCCAGGGGAAGATCCAGGATGAGAAACCAGGACTTCCTGGCCCCCAGCTCTGTGCTGCTTCATGCGGGGCAGTGACAGGTGGTGCAAAGAATTATTTAAAAGGTTTGCGCTAGAAGAGACAGCAGAGACTTGTTGATTTGGCAGTACAGTGAAGGAGCTACATCTTCTCCTGGACAGTATCACCTAGCGGTGGATTTGATGTATGGGTAGGGAATCTGCCCTGCCTGGAGAGGCTGGGGCAATCTGAACTCTGCCTTCCGAGAGCTAAATTAGAACTCCTTTCTCTTGTGTTCCCCAGTCCTGCTTCTCCTTCCGCAATCCACTTGGTTTGAGTTATAGCGGGGCTCTGCTTGCTTTCCAAGGACTTAGCCCAACCTTAATATAGTTCCCATCCAACCGCCATAATCCTTAGTACTCTGATAAGTAGAGACGGACCTGGTCTGAATCTGGGTCAGAATCCGATCCTGGGTCTGGATTTGAAATTCCTAAATTGCCTCTGTGTAAAGGGGGAGAACTGAAATGTGGGAGCCAAACCGCCAGCATTAACTTCCCCAATTCAGCTCCTAAGGCTGGGGCCTGAGCCCATCTCTAATGACAAAATTGCACCAGTTCTGTAGCACAATTTCTGTTGTGATTTTTTTTCCCCCCACTCCCTTGCCTAGTGAGCCCAGATGCTTTTCCCTCCGAAGGGGAGCTGACAGCCCTGATGGACACATGCTATGGCTGAGCAGAGAGATCCTGCTATTCCTGGAGAGAATTAATGCAGGGGATATTAACCATCTGCCCTGTTTTCAAAGGAAAATCAACTAGACTGACCCTTTCTCCAGACCCTGTTGTGGTCTGGCTGCTTTTTTTTTCTGGGTGCCGGACATGGTGTTGAGTGTGTTGGAAAAGAAAAGCTCTCATTAAGGGAGGAAGCAAGGGCACAGCGTGTGGAGGGGCCTGGGCTAATTACATTTACTTCCAATTTCCTTAACCTGATAATTGGATTCTGATTTATTGAATATGTCTGGCTAATGATGCATCATCCACAGTGTTGTTCAAGCATTAGAGCAGCCACTAAGGAACTGGGGCTGCCTGGAGATTCAAGAGCACCAGACAGCTGGGAGGAGGGGGCTTCAGGAAGACCGGTCTAACAGCGCTCCATGGAAGAAGGTTTTTGTTCCCTGTGCAGCTGTTTGGGGAGGTGCAGCAGTACGCCCCGGCACTACAGTGTGCTTTGCAAACAGATCTCGCTGCTACGTCTCATTGGATAGAGGCACTGAGGAGGGTTTGTTTGTTCTCTTAGCATAGCCTGGTGGGTAAATGGAAACTGTCATATCACACTCTCGCAGCAGGGAGATTTTCAGCGGCTGACGGGCTGCACGAGGGAAAGGGTAGAGGGGAGTCAGGCTGGGGTTGAACGCCTTGGAAACTGGTGCTGTACCTTCTCCCAGGCAGGAAGAGTTGAGCCTGCGAAGGGCTGGGGAGCTCATGGGAGACCGACAGTGACTGTCACTAATGGCAGGTGAGCTGCAAAAGGCTCCGTTTGGACAAGCAGCCAAAGGACAACTTCGGTCTAATGAGCAGGCTTGGAATCCCTTGGGAACAGGCTTTCTCGGGGGGGAAAAAAAGCCAGGGGCGGCCAAAAATTTTTTTGCTTGGGGCGGCAAAAATCCCAGAGCGGGCCTTGGTGGCAGCACCTCCCATTAGGAGGGGGGCCCTTTGTGCTAGGTGCTGGTCCCACACCGAGGGAGCAACTTGTTTACTTCATTTATAGCGCTCTGGCTTTAGGTCAATGGAGTGTGTCCACACTACTGACCCCGGGCAGTGTCAGCTTTGCCTTTCCGCTTCCCCCCTCAGGCAGCATTACGCTGATTCAGGTGGAGTCCCTGTCGTCTTAGGCGAGAGATTCAACTCCCACCAGAAGGCTGGCTGAGAGTGGCCCTTCTGCCCCTTGCTGGGGGCCTTTCTGCATGTCCCTCCCCATCCCCCCCAGTAAACCCCTGTCCCCAGGAGTGCAGGTCCTTAGCCAGTAATTCAGCGGTGGATTGCTGCCTGCGACAAAGTGCTTTGCTCTCTCTAGCCGTGCCCCTGCTTATGCCCACCCCCCTCCAGCTCTGTAACTCCTCCAGCAGCATTGTTGGCTGTGATGAACCACAGGTGGTTTCTCAGAGCAATAGTATCAGCCACAAAGGGTCACCTGCTGGGCCTGCAGCAGGAGGAGTGGAAACGGGAGATGTGCTCCTCTCAGTCCCTCCACTGCCCCCTGGCCCTTTCCCCTTCCAAAGCTGGCAGGGGCGTGTTTGAATCTGGTGCTCTGGGTCAGCCCATTGAAGAGATGAGGAGCAGCTGTGAAGTTCATTCCTGGATCTGAACTTCCCCAAAATTTGCAAGGTGTGGGGGGTGGATCCAGGGTTCAGAGTCCTAGTAGGAGTGCTGTGGGCCCACCTCTCGGACAAGGTTCTGTTCGAGCCGAGTTTCAGGTTGCTTCTTCTCCAACCTTTTTCTCCCACCCCGACCGTAGGGCATGTGTGACTGCAGCAGGACTAGCAAACCTCCAAAGCACAGTCATTCCCAGCCAGTGTCACCTGCCCAAAGAAATGGGAGAACTTCCCTGCTCTTGTGCTTGTAGCTTTTCCACTCTGAATGTGATTCTTTCTCCGGGATGGTTCTCGAAGATCTCCCTGCTTTTTGTCCCAGCCCAGCTAAGCAGTTGGAATGGCCAGGAAAACTTGGCAGGCTCAGAGCAGCAAACTCCTGTTAAAGAATCAGAGAAAAGGGGCAAATGTTTGCGTGGGGCCAGGGAGAGGGGGCAGGAGGGAAATCTGGCACCAATCTCCAGTTGCTTTGCAATATTTTTTTTCCCTTTGCTGATTCAGAGGTGGTGCTCTGTCTCAGACAATGAGGAAATGTAGAGTCAGTGGAATTAGAGCAGGAAAAGACCTATTAAGTCATTTTATCCATTCTCTCCCAAAGCCAGGTTGAAAAACAGTCCACAGGGAACAATGACTTGAGCAATGGGGCTTCCACCACTTCTCCAGGGAGACCACAGTCTAAAGGGTCTCACAGTTGGGTAATTTTTCCTGGTAACCAGCCTGACCTTTCCTATGTTTAATTGCATTCCTGGTTAAAAGTTTTATACCCCCTTGGATCATCAGTGGCTTTCAACCTGTGGTCCACAGACCCCTGGGGGTCTGCAGACTGTGTCTAAGATTACCAAAGGGGTCTGCACCTCCATTTGAAAATTTTTAGGGGTCTGGTAATGAAAAAAGGTTGAAAACCACTGCTCCAAGCAATGCCTCTCCCTGCTTTAAGCACTTGTCGATGGCAGATGGCATCCCGATCCCGTTTACCAAACCATTGAACGTTAAACATTTCACGTTCCCACAGAACAAAGGCATTTCCACATGCTCTGCTCAAAGTTAGTAATTCATCGTTCTTAAAATGCTGCAAGTCCAAAGCATGGCTGGCTGGCCTTTGCCAGAAGGTTGACTCCATAGCACTCTACGAGTGCCTCTAATGCACAGCTTCTCTGTGCAAGCTAGCTAGTCCACTGAGGGCTGTGATCCACACACGCACTCTTGGATTGCATCCTGTCATGTCCCCCCCTTAAATACCCACTAGCAAACGTGGTGATAAAATGGGAACCCAGGTCACAGAGAGTCAGGGTTGTGGGTCTGTGTGTGGTGCGGCGCAGAGGGGTGTGCTGTTGCTCAGCAAGTTGGGAAACGGTCAGAGAGTAGGATGCATTACCCAAAGCCCTAAGAATTCTCAGTGATGGCTTCTGGGTTTCTTCCAGCTGTAGCATGCACCTCCCAAGGAGTTCAGACATTCCGGTGTTCATGGTATTACTCTTCCATATGCTAGTCACACTGACCTCCACTGTCAGAATGCTCCGCTGGTTTTATAGGTGCACACGTGGTGGTGCTGCACTGGCCTTGAGCTTGCTCTTCCTGATGATGATAGAGTGAAGGGGAGAAAATGGGTTGGTGGTGAGGGTACATTAGAAGACAAACTCTGGGAGGGGAAGAGTGAGGGAGCCTCTGAAGGACTTGTCTTTATCATGTATATGACATGGCCCTGCACAGGGCCTCCCCATGTGCCTAGTTTCCAGTGTTTGCCTTGCTTTTTCCATCTCAATTCTAATACGAATTTAGCAGCTACTACCTCAAGAGCTGCTGGAGCTAGAAGGCAAAGCCTTGATGCCCTCTGAAATCCTGGAGTAGTGCAGTGATACTCTGCTTAAGCACCTTCCATCCGAGGGTCCCACAGTGTTTTACGCACATGCCCATCTGTATTAACCTCTAATTCTACTGCTGCCTGAGAGAGAGCCGCTGCTAAAACTAAGCTGGACTTGAAGTGGGAAGTAAGAAGGTGGTAGGAAGACTGATGGGATTGGAGGGTAAACTGCTAGAGCTAGGAGTACTTTGGCAGATCCAGGGCCATCTCGAATAAACCTGTGTGACCCTGCCAAGCCATTCACATACCGTCCTTCTTCCAATCCCTTTGCTGCAAGGCCCATGAATCAGTATGTCACCTTCTTCTCATCTCCTACCCTATGGCCTACATAGGCCAGCTTGTGGTAGTTGGTGAGAGTTTGTCTCCACATGGGTGGATAATCTTTCCAGAATGGGAGCTTGTGCTTGTAGAGGCAGTTAGGGGGTCCCTGTTAGAGAGAGGTAGGGGCTTAAAACTGCTGTTCCCGACCCAGGCTGCAATAAAGAGGGGGCTGGGTGGTATTTGGAGACCTCAGGGGCCCAAGCTGTTTTCAGCACAGGGCTCCGTCAGCACAAAGCCACTCTCACAGACTGGAGCAGGAGCACATCATCCTACTATTTTGATCTATCCTTTGTGTGATGGTACACATGGTGTGCGCCGGGGTGTTGGGGATCTGTGCATGTGTGTATTTTGTGTGTATGTGTGTATGCAGGTAGGTTAAACGTTTGTGTGAGTGGCATCTGAAAGGTGAGTGTGCAGTGCAAATGTGTGCTGCAAGGCATGAGTGGGGCAATTGTATAGTGTCTGTGTGCTCATGTGTGCTTTGGAGTTACATTTTCCTGTTGAGTTGATTATTGCAGTGGTTCTCAACCAGGGGTACGTGTACTCTTGGGGGTACTCAGAGGGCTTCCAGGGGGGTACATCCACTCATCTAGATATTTGCCTAGTTTTATAACATACATACAAAGCACTAGGAAAGTCAGTGCAAACTAAAATTTCATAGATGCTGGTTTGTTTATACTGCTCTGTACGCTATGCACTGGCATGCAAGTACAATATTTATATTCCAACTGATTTATTTTATAATTATATGGTCAAAATGAGAAAGTAAGCAATATTTCAGTAACAGTGTGCTGTGACACTTTTGTATTTTAATGTCTGATTTTGTAAGTTTTTAAGTGAGGTATAAATGGGGGTATGCAAGACAAATCAGACTCTTGAAAGGGGTACAGTAGTCTGGAAAGGTTAAGACCCACTGGACCATTGCATTCCAGACTCTGGTTGGGCACTGGATTGCATTCAAGCACTCTTGATAATTATATACTATCTCAACAATAGCAAAAGTCATAAATGGGAACAATTAGATTTTGACAACATCTCCTTGCCTGAAAGTTTTCTGTGACTCCTCAGCCCCTGTATTATTTCTCCTATTGCCTTGTCATTCTCCAAATCTAGTTACCTTTCTGAAGCCTGCTGCACTAAACCTGCTTAGAAATGAATCAAAATGAACAATTTGTCCTGACAACTAGAAACAATTTCAACACTGCAATATTTTGTACCACCAAAGGAAATTTTGGCTTTATGTCTTTTCCTTGCTCAGCTTCCTCAGAGCTCTTTGTAATGTTCTCTGCTATCCCTCCAGAGGATCACCTGAAATCATTAGTGTCTGCAGAGTGACCTGTGTAGAAATGACCCCTTCCCACTCCACTGAGCCCTGTGTGTATTCAGAGTCTCATATCTTGCTTACATTTGTGACTGAAAACTGCTTTCATTGCTCCTTTCAGAGCCAACACCTGTCTTTGGGGGAGAGAGTTGGACCCTCTCCTGGCTCTCACATCCTCATGACAATTGGTAACGCCCAGCTGCAGAACTGAACTCTACCCTCGTTACTGAGGTTGCATGGGTAAAACTGAGGGCAGAATTTGAAGACAGTACGAGGGGTTGTGCGTGTGAATGTGAGGGCAGAATTTAGCCCGCAGTATCTTTATTACTGGTGATACAGTAGGGTCCCTCTCTGATCCCAGGTGAGGTTTGCATGGCTAACAGATAGATAAATCCCCATGTATTTCAAAGGAGACCCATACTTTAAAGCTGTCATGATTTAATTGCTGCCTTTCCTGTTGCTGACCCTAGGTGGTTTTTCTCTCTTGGTTGGCAGCTGCAGTGTGGCTGGGCTAGTGCAATGTCCTATGCCATGTGGACCAAGTCTTGAGGTCAGTGTTTACTCAGGCGAAGTCCTGTTAACTTTGATCGATACTGAACGTGGCTCTATATAAACACACACACCCACGCACACCCCTATCCAATCTGACATGACTGGTGTAGTTTTTGCTCAAGGGAAGCCTCGCCTTGGGAATAACAGGGAGTTCTAGACCAGGGCTGAGGGGCATTGGCAGAGATGTGTTAAACCCCAGGATGGGAATAATAGTGCTTGCTCTATGCTGGGACTGAAGTGCTTCATCTGCATAGTGGGTCATGCTGCAGGTCAGCATTGGGGCTTACTGTCATCCACTGTTTGGGGGTGAAGGTGGAAGAGGGCACTGGAAAAGCAAGGGGCACTCAGGCCTGGATTCAGGTACATTGTCTGAGCTCTGAGGTGGCTCAGTGCTGTGTGAGCAGGAGGTGCTGTGCAGTAAGTCAGGACTGAGGAACATTGGCTGAGCTGTAGGGTGGAGGAGCAGGGAGCTGGTGCCACAGTATTCTGCAGGGGTGGTCCCAAACACTTCCTCAAGACAGAACAAGAAGCAATGGTCTGACAGAACAAGAAACAATGGTCTCAAGTTGCAGTGGGTTTAGGTTGGATATTAGGAAACACTATTTCACTAGGAGGGTGGTGAAGCACTGGAATGGGTTACCAAAGGAGGTGGTGGAATCTCCATCCTTAGAGGCTTTTAAGGCCCGGCTTGACAAAGCCCTGGCTGGGATGATTTAGTTGGTGTTGGTCCTGCTTTGAGCAGGGGGTTGGACTAGATGACCTCCTGAGGTCTCTTCCATCCCTAATCTTCTATGATTCTATGATAATAACATGGTGATTAGTGGGTTCGATGAAAGGGCACTCTCAGGTCCATAGGCAAAGCTATGCCATGGGGCAAGGAGTGGTAGGAGTACTCCAAATAAGGATTGAGGGTGCATAGGAGCAGTGGGGGAGACAGTGCTGGAATAGGAGCAGATGTTGCGTGTCGGGACTCAGGAGTGTTGGCGAAGCTTGGTGACAGCATTTTTAGTCGCCAGCACCCCAGAGCCAATAATCCCCAGCAGGTTTGTCCTGTCCCTGGCTCTGCGATTCCAGTCATTTGTGTACTCTCAGGGTGAATCCAGGAGATCGATTTCATTGCCAAATAAGATTTATTATGTTTGGGCCAAGTGTCTGATCCAACTCCTGTGTGTGTGTGGGCACCATCACTCCGGCTCCCTAGACAACAGAGGATGGTCGGTGGCAGGAAGATCCAAGGCTAGATTAGCCAAGTAGAACCTGAGCTGGGCTTCTCCTCTCGAGCCCAGCCTCTCACAGCTTGTGGCTGACCTACAAGATAGCAAAACATGCTTTTCTGAGGGACGGTTGTGACAAGGAACAGCTGGGAATAAAGGCAAGGTGAAAATGTCTCCTGCGGGAAATGGCTTAGTCACTTATTTTTCCCAATTGCTGGTGCCCCGAGAGTGCAGCATGATTTTGCTTGACATCTTTGTGCTTGTTCCAGAACCTACTGGGATAGTGAGGAGTGGGACTCTGGAAACACACTCTGTACTGATGGGGACTGGCTTGTGCTTCAGTGATGAATTGTGAGCAGATCAAATGGATGTGGTTCCATTTCTCCAATCAACACTTGACTGTGACAGCTTAAAACAAAATCAGTGGTTTTTAGACTTTTTGTAGAGTGGGCAACATCTTAGCAGAGAGATTTCCCATTGGCACCTGCCCTCCTGTGCCCAGTCACACTACGACCCTTTGGTAACCACTGTAATTGCTTGCATGGAACGTTAACATTAGGAACGGCTCTAATATATTTTTAGTTTCTTTTAGTGCACTTTAGAAGCTGAAAACAAGTTGGAGTGGCAGCACCATGTAGCCAGCCAGCTCTCTGCAGTCCACCCGCAAGCTCGCAATTAACAGAGCCAGTTCACTAACTAGCCAGGGAGATCTAGCCAAATGCTACAAAAAAGTCCTGATGAAGAACTCGCCCTCCCTCCACGAAACCCCTTCCCAGCTGTAACAGAAAACTACAAACAATATGCCATAGCTTATACCTGTTGTCACTCCCAATGCTGGGCTCTAGGATCAGCTGACTGAGAGGGTCAGATCCTGATGCGACTCTCACCTCAAAGGCTTCAGCTGTTATAACTCAGGTCAGAGTTTGACCCAGAGTTTGCTTCTTCCCCCAACAATGAGCTACGGGCCAGTCTGGAAAACCCCTTCAATGGCTTGAACATGGGAACTCAACATTGGTTCCCTGCTGCGAAGGAGTGTTGTTGGCATTGCTGTGTTCAGATACAGTTGTGATCTGTCATCCCCACAGGTGTGGTATTCCAGTGGAAGGCAGTGAACTCCTCCATCTCATCTATTGTTTCTAGAGCCCTTGGGGATCCATGTTGTAAAAAGGGTGCTGTATGCGTCAGTGTTAGATGGGGAAGGATAAGTCCTGCTCTCATGTCTTACATGACTGCACCCCTCTAATGTCTTGCCAACTGTGAATATCCTTTGTTGTCTAGAGCAGTGCTACTCAAAGTGGTGGTCCGTGGACCGGTGTCGGTCCGCAAGCCATCGGCTGCCGGTCTGCGCGCACATTGGAAAAAAAAATTGCTGGTTCCCCCACATCAGATAGCTTGAGAAGCACTGGTCTAGAGAGCAGAACTGACACTGCTTGTGTGACCCAAGGTGTGCTCCCTTCATTGTCAAAACTGCCCGGGCAACAAGCCAGCAGCAGAACTGCACAAACATTCCCAACAAAGCCTGCCACCCTGGGAAACTCACCTGGTTCCGGGTCTTGTTACAGATTTGAAACTCAGACTGAGTTTGCAGAAAGTTCCAAGAAGGCTCCTGGACCTTTTGGGTGACCCTGGCCTGCCTGTGATGGGCCCAAACCCAAATCCGTAGATCTGAACATCCAAAACCTTAGGAAAGCTGAACTCTGGCCCCTCTAGCTTCAATCCACCTTTAGTTCTGAACAACCATAGTTCACTGTCTGGGTTAGCATCAAAATCACATTTCAGCTGAATTGCATGTTGAGGTTTGGGTTAATTTGAACTTGAAACTCGGAGTGAAATTCAGGGGGGTGCACACACATGGGTCAGTCCTGGAGAACTTGTTTGCATGAACCACTAGGAACAGGAACCACTGAGCTCACACAAACCTACCCAGGAGTCTGGCTTTTGAATTTATCAGTGGATAAATCTGAACCAATCTGAGATGCATAACTAAACACTAGGTCTTGTTGCAGAGTCTGTTGAGGCCTCCAGACCTTCTCTGTGTCACTCTTGGTTGAAAGCCAGTTCTGAGGCAGAGTTTTGTATCAGTTGACATAATTGACAAACCTTGCTTGTAGTGCACGTGATTTGTAGTCCTTCTCTCTCAGCAGTTCACATTAATGTGACATGGGTTTGTATGGATGTCCTTGAAATACCCATCTCATTCCAGTTTTCCAGGCACTATGGACCTGATTCTTCCCTCACTTATGCTGCTGTAAATCAGGAGTAATGCCAATGAAATCAAACTCCACTGAATTGTAAAACTGGATTCAATGAGAGGAGAAATAGACCAACATCAGGGTAAAATGCCTTTGGGAAGCCTATGGCCATCTCTGCATACCATGTGTCCCTCTCATTGTTAGCATTTAGTTGTTCTACAATAGCCAAGATCAGGGTCCCATTCTGTTAGGCGCTGTACATACACAGAATAAGTGACAGTCCCTGCCCCAAAGAGCTTACACTCTAATTAGACGTGGGAGGACAAAAAGTGGGAGAAAGGAATTATTATTATTCCCATTTTGCAGATGGGATCCAGAGATGAAGTGATTTGCCCAAGGTCACAAAGGGAGTTTGTGGCCAAGTCTGGAACTTATCTCCTGAATCCCAATCCAGGGTGTTAACCACAAGATCATCTTTCCCCAGCCTACTCAGAGGGCCTGATTCTGTTGTCACCTACAGCTATTTCACTCCAGTGTGACTCCACATGAATTCATTGTGATTACTCCTGACTTGCACTGGTATGGAGGAGAAGACAATCAAGCTGAGAGGTTGGGTGTGGCCTCTAGGCTAGCTGACCCAGAATATAGCACTTCTGTATTTGCTCCCTTATCCTGCAACCTTCTGAGCACTGTTGCCCTTAAGACATCTCCTGTTGAACTTGTCACTGCTCTGCCATGAGCAGTTCTGTGTTGTAGCATTTCACAATAGTGTTAATAAAGGAGCACCCTGGTGAAGGAACTGGGTGGCTCTCACCAGGTAAGGGCTGGGAGATCTTGAGCCTTTCAATGGTTTATACTCTGCCTAGATTAATAGTGAATGAAAATTTTTACTTGCTGCTGGGTGGCTGATGTGAAACAGTGGTGATTTTAGTCCACTTCTTGGTGGGACAGGAGTCTGTCTAAAAAAACCCACCCCACAACTGGCACCTTAGTTAGCAGAGAGGCTAAGGGTAAATGGGATTAATAGATTCCAAGGCTGGAAGGGACCATTGTGATCGTCTGGTTTGACCGCCTGTATTACTCAGACCATAGAGCTGCCCCGAAATAATTCCTAGAGCAGAGCTTTTAGCAAAACATCCAATCTTGATTTAAAAATTAAATTGTCAGTGAGGGAGAATCCAGCATGACCCTTGGTAATTTATTCCAATGGTTAATTACTCTCGCCATTTAATTTTTTTCTTATTTCCTGTCTGAATTTATCTAGCTTCAACTTCCAGCCTTTGGATTGTGTTATGCCTTTCTCTGCTAGATCAAAGAGCCCATTATTAAATAATTGTTCCCCACATAGGTACTTATAGCCTGTAATCAAGTCACTCTTTGACCTTCTTTCTTAAGCTAAATAGACTCATGGTGCTCAGTCTGTCACTATAAAACATGTTTTCTAATCCTCTGATCATTTTTGTGGCTCTTCTCTGAACTCTCTCCAATTTACAAACATCCTTTTTGAATTGTGGGCACCAGAACTGGACACAGTATTTCAGCAGTGGTTGCACCAGTGCGAAATACAGAGATAAAATAACCTCTCTATTCCTACTCAAGATTCCCTTGTTTATGCATCCCAGGATCGCATTCACTCTGTTGGCCACAGTGCAACGTTGAGAGCTTGTGATTCAGCTAATTATCCACCATGACTCCTAAATCTTTTTCAGTCACTGCTTCCCAGGATAGATTCCTCCATCCATACATTCTTTGTATTTAGATACGTATTTATATTTACATTGAGCCATGTAAAAACACACACTATTTGCTTGTGCCCAGTTTACCAAGTAATCTAGATCGCTCTGAACCAGTGACCTGTCTTCTTAATTATTTACCACTCCCCCAAGTTGGAGAGGCTGAATTTCCTTCTCCTCCCTATGGGGATTTACTCTAGGGGATTTACTTTCCTGCTTTGTGTAGAGCAGGAAAACTTGTGAAGCATCAGACAACACTTCTGAAAGCAGCATGAGTCAAGAGACCCGGGGAAAAGCAATTGCTCTTCACCACCAAAGCCTGTTTCCCAGTCTTATTCTCTTTGCCAAGCAGTGTCTTGTGTCACTACAGTCTCGCCCTTGAGATGGGATACAGAAGTTTTGAGAATAAACCAGAGTGAGTGACTAGGGAATTATGGTCATTGCTAGCAAAATAAGAGATGACCCCAAACATGGAACTAGACTAGGTGCCTCTGTAGTTTGGATTTAAGTTTCCATCTTGGATTTATCTCCAATTATTTAATAGACATCGTGAACCTTGATCACTGTTCAACAAAGTATTCGGTAAGGCACAGTGTTGAATAAGAGCCAAATTTTAATCTCACTTACACCAATGTAGATCTGGAGTAACTTTATTGAGTGGAGATTGTCCAGATTTAGTATGGTGTAACAGAGATCAGAATCCTCCCAATCTTGTTGAAAACTATGTAGCTATCTGCTAGATTGCTATCTAATGTGCTTGGTATCTAACTCCTGGTTCATGCTCTTTGAGATACCTGGTGCTTATAACCAGATTCTGTTGTTCTCATTAGCATGGTTAAGCCAATGGCTGTATCTAAGCTACCTGGAAGCGACCCCAGCAGGCTGAGCTGTTCTAAACTGATTTCAGGGGTGCCTGGACTTTGTGAGCCAGTGGGCCACACTGGCAGTTTGCCACGAGCCCATGGGCTGCGGGAAATGTGGAGAGAGAAATGTCCAGACTCTTATGGTGGTTTGAAGCATTTTAATTTTTAGTACAGTTAAACAAAAAAACCCCCGTAACCCATGCCTGCTTGGTGTGCACTCTGTCCCCCTCTAGTGGCACCTAGCCCAGCTACCGATTTATGAGTCTACTACAGCCTTAGCTTAGAGCCATGTGGCTTTTAGCTCATGCAGTAGAGGCTCAGATGCTAAACTTCAGAGGTCTCAGGTTCGATCCTGCCTACCGATGACGGGGTCTATTGGTGTTACACTCACACAGCTGGTGGAGAGGGGGATGTGACAAAGGGAGTGTATACAGTGGAGCACACAGTAACCATTCTGGCCCCTCAGGGCTTGCCCAGCATGAATGCCAGGGAAGGAAGTTAGGCAGAGGGCCAAAGAAGTATAGCTCCCCTTCGGTAGCTGCACAAGGGCCAGTCACCACCTTTGTAGAGCGAAGGCAGCATCCGTGGTTGGTGGTTCCAGGGCTCCCCCTGCAGCATGGTCCCCTGCTCAACAATCAATGGAGTTACACTGTGATCAAACCCCTGTGAAAGGAGACTCCAGCCCTGTGCTGTTTAGAACAGTAAAGCACGTCATAGCACCTGATTTCGGTCTGGGGTTCCTGTCTCGTCTGCAGCCTCCTAAAACCCAGCCCCTGGCTGCCCTCTTCCTATAACCATGGGGGGCAGAGGGTTTCATGACTGGTGAATTCAGCCAATGAGCAATGTCTAGTCATCTCTCCAGAAACAGATAAGGGTCAACAACTATTAGTGGGATAAATTCCCTGCAGCAAATGGCTGCAACGCTGTTGTTGACAGAGCTTCACCCACTTCGTACGAACGGTGAATTTGGTCCAAGGTATCTATTTATTATAGCTGGACCTAACCCACCTTGTAAATTGTGCATTGAAGTCAGTGTGTGTGTGTCAGGGGGACTTCGGACTACAGTGGGGTAAATGATAGAAGGATCTGGCCCATCCCCAGCTGCTGCAGCTTTATCTCAGAGAGCTCCTTGTAGGGAAAAGACTGGCGTTGGGGGTGGTGAGAGGCTTATAGTGCTAGAGAGGAGAGAGCAGGACTGGAAAGTAACTTGGGACAATGTTGTCCGGGGAGGGGGAGAGAGAAATGAATTTCCATGGGAGTCTCTAGAGATGAGGTTGTTTGTACACAGGGCACTGGGGCTAAGCCCTTCTTCTGCGGAGAGATGGTGTTCATAGGCAGGATCAGCTGTTCCTGGCTCCTCTCACCTCTGAGTGCCATAGGAAAATGGTGATGGAAGTGCGGAGTCTGCAGGGATGGAGCTGACTTTCAAAAAAAAAAAAAAAATCACGAAAATGCTCCATCTTCCCTCCCCCCCCTCCAAATAAAAGCAAAAACATCATCCAGGGAGGGTGGTGACTTCTGGGAGGAGTTTGAGGTGTGAGCCAGCATATATGTGGATCTGAAGGAAATACATAGGCTATTGTTTTGACTGCATGAAAACACATTAGTTAGATGTTTAGTTAGAGTCATTCGTTTGAAAGTGCAGGAAAGTGCTTTACTGTGATGGCACCTGCTAGCACAGCAAAAAAAAAAAAAAAAAAAAAGCCCTGGCCCCTCTCCTTGGTAGGTGTGCAGGGTCAAGCTAGCTTACAAGGCATTTATAGTAGAAAGGGGCTCACAATGGAAAGCTGGGGTGAGTGACTTGCATGTTCTGTAGGAATTCTGGCTGTTTGAAATGAGGTCTCAGCCTTTTAAAATTATTCTGAGTCTGCAGTGAATTCCCTGGCCTACGGGTGAATTCTACTGGAAAACACTGTGGTCCCATAAAACAAAAAATAACCGGACATTCCCTTTCCTGCAGGACAGAGTGAATTTTAAAGGGCCAGGAATGCAGAGGGAGGGGATCCTGACATTGGGCCAGAGTGATCCAGGAGTAGTGGGCAAGTGGAGGCTAGCAAAGGGTTGTGTTGCAGGGTGGGTGGGAACTGGAATGGTCTCCAAATGGAATTCTGCATTAGAGAACTGGGCTGTAGTGGATTTTGTGCCGTTAACAAGCCATTGAGACTCTGTACACTATAGGGCCATGGGCAATGTTGTGCTCATCTAATACATAAAGCCAGCTCTCTGGTGACTTTTCCATGGGCCATAAGCAAGCCAAACAGTGGAATGATTGGGAGATGAGGGGCAGATGGAGGGACAATCCACTGCATATTAGGATAAATCTGCGGCTGGTAAAAGGTAACAGTGGGACCATAGTTTTTTCACACATGCTGGCTCCTCCCAGCTCTGTATTCCCTCTACGGGTTAGAAGGGTCCCTCTTTAGAAGAAAACGTTGGCTATTCTGCACAGAGTTTGGTTCGATTCCCTGAGGGGCAGGACAGCATTTCCTGACCAGTCACCTCTTAATGTACGCTTGGATCCGGATCCTACATCTGCTCTTTGAAGAATCACCACACAATAACTTAGGGTAACATTCTTCTCTCCCATCGACTTTTCCTTCCATAGTCTGCTCTCCTAACCAGTGCAGATCTCCTGTTTGGTATCAATAGGAGATCCAGAGATGTAGGCAAGGCGTACTTGGGTCATCTCTTCTATAATCCAGACCGGGTTTTGAAACAACTGGGGAAGAGACTGTGTCGAGAGGATCCACCCCAGGTTTTATACTCAACTCACTGTATGCTTGGGCAGGATTTGGAGTACACAAGGACAAGGAAGCTCATGGTTTGGTGCCTCCCTGTTGTGTCTCAGTGCCTTGATTTTTGCGTACTCCCGGTAACTGATGATTCTAACACAGACAGAGCAGACTATCTGAGCCGAGCTGGCTGGGTGCACCTGTGAGCAGAATTTTCCTTCTGGTCGTTTCCTACTGCAAGGGTTTTTTGTTTCGTTTTTTGTATTAAAAAGTAACCACTGGTGGGATATAAAGTTTGCCCCCAGGATCAAGCACTGATCAACTTTCCATCAAATACTGCATATGCCTCTCCACATTCTGATGTCGCGTTCGGGCACTTGGGAGGTGACCGAGCTAGTGCTGCCAAAGCTAATTATTCCCCAAGACAGAAGGCAGGAGATAAAATATTAACCATTTTTTGAAACTGAGCTCTAGTTAATTAGCTCCACTTCTGTGACACATCCCCGTGGAGAATAAAGTTAATCTCTGGAAATCTGTCGGAGTCGCCGTGATCTTTGGTCATGTGCCTGGCGAGAGGGGAAAAAAATAAGATGGTGACCTGGCATTTTCTGTAACCTTGCAATGAAGCAGTTCATCCTTAGGGGAATGACATTTGGCATGGTCACTGCTACCTTCATTAAGGGAGATTGAAGCTTGGGAGTGTGGGGGGGAAGCTGATTAGCCAGGTGACAGCTGCCATGCCATAAACCGCCCTGTGGCGGGTGGGGATTTGACACTGGGTTTGTTCACTTGTGTGGGGCAAAGTGGTGTGTCACGGTGTTTGTAAAGATCCTTTGGAAAAACACTCTGGTTTTAGAAACATTAAGGCGACAAAATAACAGGAAGTTCCAGAAAGTTTCAAAAGAACAATATTGGGGGGTGAGGGAGGGCCCTAGAAATGGTATAACCCTTCCCCCCCAATAGCTGTGGGTTGTCCCTTCCCACTTCCCAGCTTGGAGGGCCTGTGGGTTGGCCCTGTCATGGTATCTTAGCTCTTCCACCTGAAATCAGTGCCCCAGGCCTCAGCTCAGTGGAATCTGGGTCTATGGAATGGCCACCGCTCACAGCCAGTGACACAGTTGCTTATGGAAAGGGTGACAGGCACAAAGAGTGAGTGAAGCCTAAGGCCATCACTCACAAGTGGAGAGCAACCATGCTGAGAAACCAGCCAGCCATTCAAAAGACAGTTTCCAGCCATCCCCTAGGAAGGAAGCCATCCCCTCATCTCTTACAGGGCCATGCTCTTTCCCAAAAGGTGCAGCAGCAGTCTGGGGACTGAAATCCTCTGATGACGTTCCAGCCAACTCTACGGACTGTCTGGCGTTGAGGCTGAATGTGATGATCCTTGTCAAGGAGCTAATTTAAATTAACTCTTTGACTCTAGGAAGACAACTGATCTTCTAAGGGAGAACAAGTGGCTATTGTAATAGAAACACACAGAGAGAGAGAATGAACTAATATTATTGAGTAATTTGTTCTGTTGGAAACAATTGCACAGATACCATAGCCAGATTCCTAGGAGAAACCCAGTAAAGTTAAGGATATATACCAGTGCATTTGCAACTGACAATCCAGATAACTTCCGTAATATCATTCATAAAGCCTACCCATTCTGGATCATCTTTAGAAAGCAGGCAAGCAGGCTTGACCTTGCATTTACTCATCAAGCTTACACTGAATTTTATAGCACCTTCATTATTTGGACTATCCCAGAGAGGGGTGACACAAAAAGCAAAGTAGGCCTCCTCTTTGAGTTAAGTGTGCAAGGACAAGCTAAGTCTGCTTCCATTCGTCCCTCAAGTGGAAAGAGAGGATTCTCTTTTTAGATAAGACAAAGCTTTGTCTTGATGCCCTTCACCAAGAGCAAAAGAGCAGGCACTGTGTGTAAACTAAACGGTATTGATGCCTTTTGATTATTTCACAGAAGGCATATTGCTTCATCACTCTGTGTGCTGAGTTCTTTTAGTTCATTGATCACTCTTTCTTCCAATACTGTGTGCCTCCAACCACTTTAATGTATTGATCATTTGTCATATCATTATTGTGAGTCTTCGATTACTTTGATAACTTGCCTCAGATAGTTCTGATGGAATAAAATGTGTTAACTTAAGCTTTGTCTCAGTGTCTCTGTTGGCCAATGGTATTTGCTTAGACTAAAATCAAACCTAAGTTTTAGTAAATAGGGAAACTAATTCCTTGAGCTTCACTGCTGTTGCTAGTTGAGTCTATCAGACACTTTCTTCCCTTAAGCTGTCATCTGGCATTTTCTCAAGGAAAAATACCTAGCTGTCTGAGCTATGGTTATTACCATTGCCTTTCACTCATATGTCCGGCCGTCTATCTATGTATCTAGGCACTATTGTAATCTACCCTGCAGTTACAGAGATAGGGTGGCCATTGGCAATATTGTTGGACTCCTGTGTCAAAATTTAGCCGTTAGGGATATAATGGGAAACCCTTTTAGCTTAGGGATTTGAATGGTCAGGGGTGGGTGCTTCTGAGTTTGTTTTTAATTGGTTTGCAACAAAAGGGATGATGTAGTGCCTCGGATTCACCCTAACAGGTGGAATCACAAAGCTTTGGTAGAAACTATTACCCCTACTGAGTCTTTGCATGGGTGATTTTTAAACACGCCAAATGGAATTTCCAAGGGTTCCTAGCATCTGAAATCCTGACAAAAAGGTCAGTAGCTTTCTATGTGGAGGCATGTGGCTGGATTCTTTTCTTAATTACACAACATGAAATCCATAAGTCAGTGTTGTTTCTCCAGATTAATGCTGGTAAAAGTGATATCAGAATCTGGCCAATACTCTAGATCCTATTGCAAACGGAGAAGTAATTGTTCCCCCGCTCCAAAAAAGTAGGGGGGGAAAGGAATCAAGCAAAACAAACCCTGAATCTGTGTGGAGGGCCCTGGAAGTCTAAATTATTCACAAGCTGCTTTGAAAATCAAGACACACAATCTGGTTAATCTTGTTTTTAAATGCAGCCGTGCTATTCTCTCCTTCAGTTTTAATAGGCTCTCCCCCTTCTTTCCTTTTCCAAAGACAAAAATCCTGTGAATTTTTAATAAATGCATCATCTGACAAGTCTCAGGGTTCACAGGCAGCACATCACACACACAGTTATTTTGTTTCCTTCTGCATTTTTTCCCCTTTTTGAAATTTAGCTGTTTGAATAATTTTGTAGATCTCTCTCTCTCTCTCTCTCACGGCTCCCACTTCCAACATCTTAGCCTAGACATTTCCCTTGGGGCCAAGCCAAGCACTAGAAAGTTCCACTTCACAATTTCACGATCTTCTGGGTGTTATTCCCTATGTGACTCAGCTCTGGGACCCTGACCCCATTACGGTACTGTACGCTTCTTGTAGCAGTATATCGGCTGCACTCAGCACCGCATGTGCTAGACAGAATCTCAGAAATGGCCAAGACTAACTAGCTCATCTGCCCCATCTCCCTGCCAGTGTAGGATTGTTCGCTACATCCCCTTTTCTAGGATTTTGACCCATCTCGTGCAATGGGGTTTCTACTAGTTCCCTCAGGAGTCGATTCCATAGCCAAATAGATCTTACACGCCAAGCATTCTTCCTGATATTCTTTTTTTCCCTTTCTCAGTTTCATCCAATTAATTCTAGTTAAACACTGCTAAATAATTCCTCTCCATCCTTGGTGTTAACAGCCTCCAAATATTTGTAGACTGTTATCATGTGTCTTCCCGCTCCCACCCAAGCCCCTTCCCACTCCCACAGTCATCTGTTAGCTTAGCTATGCATATTTAGCTGTTTTAATTTTCCTCATCCCTTCCAGCTCCTGATTGTTTCTGTTGCTCCTGTTTGAACTCCCTCTGATTTGTCATTCTCCTCTAGTAATGTGGTATCCAGGACTGTGTGGAATATTCTAGTTGTGGTTGCACTGTAACTATGCAGAGAAGTGGCGATTACCTCCCTGCTCCACAATGTTTTGCCTTTGGATATGCAGGCCGAAATTGGGTTGGCTCTCTTTGCGATCATATTATATTGCAATCTGATGTCTGATTAGCTATCCATTATCAATCTCTTTCAGCACTGCTGCTTTCCAGGTTCCTCAGTGACATCAAGAATTTGTTTCAAATTACTTTTCTGTCTCGCATCTTTCTAGGTCCTTTATTTCTCTGTCCTTACTTGAATTTGCAACTCCTCCCAATCTAGTATTAATCCTCTATGTCACCAGCTCATTTCATATCACATCGTTCAGTCTTTACTAACCTGAGGTAGATCTGAACAAACAATCTACAAATAAGAGGTTCTACATCCTAATAATCTCCGGAACCATTCAGTTCACCTGGAACCGCTGGGCTTTGATCCGTAAAGGTTATCATACATGCCATGGTCATTGAACTTTGCTGTCTGCTTCTGGTTATGTTACAGATGTGTACAAAGTCACAGCTCTCTGACCTACACTGAAATCTCTGGAGATTTCTGAGCTGTACCCAGTAGCCTCACCCAGCAGCCATAAAAGAAGCAAATGATTGTAACCAACCAAAGCAGCACAACCCTACGTGCTGCAAATCCTTTCGGTTACAAAGACCTGCTCTGACAAGGCTGTTAAGGCAGGTCAGCAACTGTGCCTGACCTTGAATGCAGGACTTGCTAAAAGCCAGGCAAGTAGCCAGGGTGCTACACAGCACTACATACCACTCAGGGCTATGCAACTGCCAGGTGTTCAGAGAATAGATTTACGCAGTACAATGTATGGCCTTACAGAAACACCAGACGAGCACGCTGCAAAGAACTCAATGTGACGTGCCAGTTGCCCTCCCCCGTTCCAGTCTTGTGCTATGACTTTTGGTGGTTTGCATAATTTAGAATTCCACAGTCACCACACCTCCTCTTCTCTCTCTTTCCCCTCAACCTTTCCCATATTATGACCCCATGTTACAACAGACAGAAGGGTTGAGCCGACCACTTTTTACAAAGGAAGAGAGCAATGTGGCAATCACCTGGACCTGCAATGACCCCCAGGCTGAGAGCCTGTGATCTAACTTATTGCTCATCTGGTTTTGTTATTTATAGCTTCTCTGAATTAATTTGAATTTGGGCAGCACTGAGCTATGTAAAAGACACTCCGTATGATTCCTCTCTGTGGGGTGGGCGCTGTGCTTTTCATATTGGCTAGTGGGTTGTTTTTTGTGTGGATTCCTTTCCAGTATTTAGGTGATGTATCAGACTATGCATGGCTGTCTCTTTAGCAGGTTCACTATAAATCTTCCTGAACAGTGAGATTGGAAGTCTAGTCATTTAAGATGGGGAGAATAATACTGGTTGGTGCTGGATATGGCAGGCATGTCAGAGCTGCCTGACAGAGGAATCTGAGAGGATATGCAGGAAAGAGGACATAATCGTGGGGAAGAATCTAGAGGTCAGAGTCTGGTAACACAGGAGTGAGTGGTGTGAAGAAAACAGCCTAGATGTCCTCATATGGGAAGCACTTGTGTCTATGTAGATCGTATGTTGTTTGTATTGTGTTATATGTGTATGTGGATTGTAATAAGAAAAGTGCCACTTGAGTGACCAACTCTTGAAGTCTTCTGATCAAGACTGGATGCCTTTCTGGAAGATATATTTTAGTGACACACAAACAATTAGGTTCAATACATGAATAATTGGGTACAGTTCTATAGTCTGTGATGTAAAGGAGGTTAGACTAGATGATCAAATTGTACTCTGTTGGACTTTAAATCTATGAACTGTTGAACTAGTTGGCAAATGAGTTGCTAGATGATGTCTCACTGAAGTCCAGTATCTACAGCATTTCAATATACGTCACATATATTTGTGCTCCAGCTGGGTCAGTTGCCAAACAACATTGAGAGATTTCAGCAGTGTCTATCATTAGGGAAATGACTTCCTTTATGACAATTGGTGTCCTATGGGCTCATCCCCAGTGGTGTTGAAAATGGCTGTCCTGCAGGAATGGAAAGTTCAATCAAGTTCAGCACCTGTTGTAGCAAAGGACCTGGGAATCCAATCTTCTCTTCCCCAACACAACAGGTGTCTAGCATGCTTTGCAACAGTGGGTGGTGAACTTACCTGACCTTCTCTCAAATTACTACAGAGCAGTGATTTTCATCACCACCTGCTATCGAGACTGGCTCACTTTTTCACAGTGTAGTCAAGTCTGTGGAGAGAAGAATTACAATGAAATAATAGAGGACACACTGCTCCAGTAGCTGGGAATCAGCCATTGAGATTAGAGAGGGATGAACTGATTCACAAAAAACAACCCTCTCTTCATCCAGGACTGAATTGGCACCAGCCTCTTTTATAAATTGAAATTCCCGCCCACCCCTGCATGCCTGGTGGATCAGGAACCAAAATAACATGAATGCTACTGTTCTCACTGTGACAGAGAGGTCCACCCTGATCGCCGATTGGCTGGAGTTTAATGTGGGTGGAGTACAGGGGTTATAAAGCTTCTCCCAGCTTTTGGAAGAGTAGTCTCTCCTGGGAGCTTGGGTTCAACAGAGGCCTGTTTTGGCCTGGAAAGACTGAGTTCAGCCTGGGAGCTTTTCAGAGGTCTGTGCCAGTCCAAAAATATTTTGTTTAGGCTGGACAAAGAGTTGGATGGCTTTTTGCTTTATCTGGAAGCTCTCTTTTTATGAAGTTTCTGTGGGAATTCTTGTAACTTAAGTTATTTCAGTTCCTATGGAACCCTGAAGGAGATCACTCACCACAGGCACCATCCAGTGGCTGGGCAGGTTCTCTCTTTCTTGGTGCCCTCTGTTGACAGCCACTGTGGTTTTGCAGTGGTCTGCCCCTTCCATAACCCTGGCCACGTTACGTGTTTGATGACCACCCTTTTTGCGGTATATAAAGAGTCCAGCAAACAGCTAACCCTCTGGGTTAGGTGAGGCTGTAACGCTGTCTGCAGTGACTCAAGTGTGAGTACCAACTTGAGGGTAGACTGTTAGGATCCAGGACACAATCTCCAAATTGGTTGTGAGTTCTGTCCTTAGATTTCAGCAACCTATTATCAAATGAAAACTCTAACAGCCTTAACATGGAGTCACAGACAGTCCCATTAATTATTCCAGTCTATCTCGCCACCCAGGTGAGCTTACCTTTGTGATGGATGGTCCCATACGCCATGAATCACAGCAATATTCAGGTTACTCCCAGTTCCAGAGAGAACTATTCACTTAGCCCAAGTTAATTGCACCTTAGATCTCACACTAAAGAAAACGCTTGTAGCCAATCCTATAATAATCTATATGAAGATTTAATAAAATAGGAAAAGGAAACAAGAAGTTGTTTACAAGGTTAAAGCAGGTAAGCATACATACACAAATGAGTTACAATCTTAAGTTTCAAAAGATAATAGAAGCATCTGTGCTGAGCAAGTTCTATATGTCCTTCAGGACTAACCAAGACTAAGCAGCTGAGGATCTCTTGCTTATGCTTAGAAAATCCTTTCCCCCTAAGAGTCCAAACAGCATAGAAATAATCAGTTCCTTCTTGTCCATCCCCCTCCTGCCATGTGTTCTGAGCTGCAAACTCAGCTGATGGCAAGAATCCACTTGCATGATTCATTTTCATGGGGAGGAGGGAAGAACAACAAAGTCTTCTGTCCTCTTGTTAATGTTATGTAGGGAAATTCTAGTTGCAACATCCCACAGTAGTCTATCTGGTATCGATGGACCTTTCCTTTTGGGAAGGGTGTAAAACCTTCTGTTGAAGATCAGCCCTTCACACTAATTAATGTTTCACTCCTGTCTAGTGACTTACCCAGTCACAGAGGCTCACAGTGCAACTGCTGAAATGTTCCCTTACAATATGGGATGCAGATGCTATGAGATTAAGGCATGCAGCAACGCACAAGCATTCAATGAAGTCTAAACACATTCTTAGAATTCTAGTAAGTGTTTTAACAATACGAGCACATGGGTGAGCCAGACTGATTCCAGCTATGTACTTGTCTGCCTTCAGCTGAGACATGAGGACCTTGACATGAGCTGGCACCTGCTCTGCCAGTGGCACAGAGGGGGCTCTGGATTGACATCTTGGGATCTTGACCTGTCTGTTCTGAGTGCCTTCTCTCTTCTATACCCCCTCTATCGGGGTAGGCTTCTGCCTTCAGCACCCCCTAGCGATTGGCAGGGAAAGACATTCCAACTCCCTTCCTCAGGCTCCAATCCAGGGCACCATGTAGGCAGCTAAATCCTGCACCCTAAAGCATTATATTGCTGCCTTCCTGGACCACTCCCTACCAGTCCCGTCTTTCCCAACAGGTAAAGACAAGACATTAAATAAGTGGAATCAACTATAAAATGTCGGACCTTCTGAGAATCACAAGTCTCATCCCTTTGGGCCACATCAGCCAGGAGCTCAGAGCATAAGTCAGTTCACCTCTATGTCTACTGGCCTGTTCTCCTTTTGAGTCCCTCCTACAAGCCATGCATGCTCTGTAGGTGTGGACGGGGTAGGGTGGCCTCAGAACAGCTGCTTAACCCCTTCTGGTACTGGTGTTAACAGGTCACAGGGACCTACACTTAAAAGAAGGATGTTTCTTTTCCAGTATTTTTTTTTCTCATGAGTCTTTTTCTGCCTCTGATTCAGTATTGGAGTATATGGCTCCTGGTTCATGCACATCAAATCACTATGTAACATTCTCAACATCTCTGCTCAAAAAGGTTTATCTAGTTTGGATATTCGTGCAGACTGTGGGCTGTTCATCTGAACCCCTGACCCGGAAATGTTTTTAGGTTTGTCCGTGTGTAGCTGAGAACCTGAGAGATACATTTATACAATACATTGTACTGCAGTTTGGCATTCTATGGACAGCTCTGGTTTGGAGTGTGAGGGCAAAGCTGAGTGATGCAAGCCAAACTCTGGCTGAATCTCTTTTCCCTGTATTTCTGAGTGGAAGGGAGAGGAGGGGGATTTGCAGGGAGCTGAAAGGTAGTGTAGCTCTGGAGACAGGGCCAGCTGTTAAGAATGAATATGCAGAGGATGCTTTGTGAGATGCTGGCTGGGTGAGGGAGCGTTAGGATCACAGGGAGAATGTTAAAAATTCAAAGCAGAGCTGCTGGCCAGTGAGTGGTGTTGAAGCAGAAAGGAATAATGAGCAGAAACATAGTGAGTGGGGACTGAGGGCTGGAGGGGAGAAGGACAAGGTTTGTCATCTCTTAAGGAAAGTTAACAAGGCACAGAGAGAGAATGTATGAGAGAGAAGCAGGCTTCATTGTTGCTCATCAAATGTGCGCAAGCTGCAATTGCAGAGCGCTCACACTCAGAAAAGGGGGGAGAAAGAAGCAATTTGGAAACCACACCCTGGCTGACTGGGACAGTAATCGACCCGCTGATGAACTAGGTACAAAGGTTACATACGCCACGGTTACCATTGGTGACCCCTCAGTGGCACGCACCAGCATGGTCAAGTGTCTCATTGGTGTTTCCAGTATAAGCCCTTGTCATTTAAGGTGTGGGGTATGGCAGAATAGGGAAAGGGACTCTGTTATATAGATGGGCCCATGTCAGTAAGTCTGGATATGGATTTCAAACACCACAAGGTTTAGGAGGAGTTCTGATGCAGCATCATGGTTTGGCTCATAATAAAGATCTCTATTGTATATGGTAACTCAAAGGAGAAGCTGCTTTAATCATCAACTCCTCTATTCCCTCTTCTGCCCTGCTATGGTCCCTGCTGTGTCTTTTAGCATTCCTAATTCTCTATAAAGTCCCTGAACCAAACACAGGGCTGCAATGGCTTGCACTCCCAGGGTGGGGCAGAGCCCATAGCAGACCCACACCTGGGTTAGAAGCAGCAGACAGCTATAGAAGGGAGTACCCAAATGATCTCTCTCTGAATTGATAAACAAGCAGCAAAGGGTTTTGCTCTAAATAGCACAGTTAAAACCCCTGAGTCTGCAAGGATTCCTGATTTGAGCACTGGGGCTGGGAGGAAATCGTTCTCCATTGAGAAGGCAAGGAGCAAATATGCATTGAGACTGATCTAGTGTACTCCATGCCAAGACACAGTCTCTCCAGCTCAGGGCTGAGGTATGCTGGCAGGTGGAGCCAATGGGAAGATGCAGTACTGCTGCCTGTGTAATACTTTTGTGGATGAACAGGAGTCTTCGGTCTCCAGGGCTATCAATCTAGCACCCTTCACCAGCCTTAAATTTACTTTTCTAATGATGAAACCTATGGGAATGGATTGGGAACCCATGAATCCTGCCTCCATCCTCTTTGCAAGGACTTCCAGGAATATTTGGGGGGAGGGATAGCTCCGTGGTTTGAGCATTGGCCTGCTAAACCCAGGGTTGTGAGTTCAATCCTTGAGGGGCCATTTAGGAATCAGGGGCAAAAATTGGGGATTGGTCCTGCTTTGAGCAGGGGGTTGGACTAGATGACCTCCTGAGGTCCCTTCCAATCCTGATATTCTATGATTGATGTGGACATGTTGGGAGGTCAGGGGTTGTGATGCCTGGTGCCTTTCCATACATAGGGAGGACAGGGGTTGAAATGGTGATTAACTGATCCCAGGATGTCTCTTCAAAGGGAATGTCTTCTCAGATGAATGGCTACAAATGTAGACCTGTTGAAATGCCTAGGCTTTGTGGGAGAGCATTATGTCACTTGTTCTTTGCACAGCAATCAACCATATGAAGCAACTAGACAGGCACAGATTGGTGCCCAAGTAACCCTATTTACTAACTATATAGCAACATGCGAGTCTTCACTATGTACACACTGGTGTCTGGTGGCTTTCAAATAATAGAACATGATGAGCTTATACACTACACTATAGAGGAGAAGAAAGGAAAAACAGTGAAGAGATAGAAGGCTAGTAAAGCTTTGTAGCATTGGAAGCACTCCCATTAACATATATAATCTCCCTCTCCCTTCCTCGTGCAGTTTATACCATGATCATCACTGATATCTGAGCATTTTACAGAACTACGTGGGTCGGATCAATGCCGGTCTCTGGTTCTCTGCTCCCCCTCATCTCATGTGGGAGGGAAGGGTACATAATCATTTACCATTAGTGTTGTGGGCAATACGGCAGAGCCATGTTAATGAGATGAGTTGTGCATTTTGTCCTGAAGGCAGTAAGATTTGTGGTCACTTCAAGCTGGGGTTTTTAATGGCACCTACAGGAGACAGCACCCAGCTCCCAGAGAAATTCAATGGGAGTTGGGCATGGAACACCCTGAGGGGCCTTTGAAAACCTCAGCCTTATCTCTTCTGGAAGGGAGGTCCCAAAGTGTGGGCCAGCCACAGAGAAACTGCTGTCTTCTGCTCACTCAGGTTTGACCCATGTAGCTGACAGACCCCTGGTGTCCAGTAGTCCTGGTCATGAAGAGTGAAATGGTCCCCCAAGGGTCCTGGGCCCAACTCATTGAGGGCTTTGAAGAGCAAAACCAGAGCCTGGCATTTGATCTGTTATTCAATGGTGAGTGGAGTGCTAGGGATGTGTTCAGCTCTATCTCTTTCTCTATAGGCTGAGAGATTGTATGTGAGAATGGATCTTCTCACGCCTTGACAAAACTATTAGTTTTACTTGGAAGTAGATCTGAGTGGGAACCAGAATGCAGAACAAAACCCAACAAATTCCAAAATTTTCCATGTAATGAAAACTTTGAGAAGAGTTTCAACAGAACATTTCATTTGGATTTTTTAAATGAAATCTAGTCGAAATCGGCATATTCCTGCAAAATGTTTTGATTTTGATGAAAAGGCATTTTCAATGGAACTTCCATGTTCCCGCCAGCTCTTTTTGGAAGTAATCTTTATTTCTGTAATGAGGATTTACAAAAGAGGGGATGCAGAGTCAAATGATCTCTGGGAATCATCAGTCCTGGTTTCTATTCCAGTCTCTAATACAGACATTCTGAGCCACTGTGGTTAAGACATGTGGAGGCTCACTGATGTAAATGGAACTCCTTGCAGAGCAATAAACTGCTCAGTGTGAATAAGGCAGAGTCAAGCCTTTCACTTCTCCTTACCTCAGTTTCCCAGGCTGAAAAATGGGGTTAGCTTACCTCATGGGGGGCAGGAAGGCTTAGTTCATTAATGAGCAAGAACATAAGAATGGTCTGACCCAGTATGGCCAGTGGTCCATCTAGCCCCGTAGCCTGTCTTCCGTCAGTGGCCAATGTGAGGTGCTTCAGAGGGAATTAACAGAACAGGCAGTCAACGAGTGATCCATCCCATGTTGTCCACTCCCAGCTTCTGGCAATCAGAAGCTAGGGACACTCAGAGCATGAGCTTGCATCCCTGACCATCATGGCTAACAGCCATTGATGGATCTATCCTCCATGAACTTATCTAATTCTTTTCTGAGCCCTGTTACACTTTTGGCCTTCACAACTTCCCCTGGCAATGAGTTCCATAAGTTGACTGTGTGTTATGTGAAGACAGACTTCCTTATGTTTGTTTTAAACGTGCGGCCTATTAATTTTGTTGGATGGCCCCTAGTTCTTGTGTTATGTGAAGGGCTAAATAAACACTTCCTTATTCGCTTTTTCCACACCAGTCATGATTTTATAGACCTCTATCCCACCCCAGTTGTCTCTTTTCCACGCTGAAAAGTCCCACTTGTTTTAATCTCTCCTCATTTGGAAGCTGTTCCATGCCCCAGGGGTGAAAGTAACTGAAAGGACTTACTGGTACACCGGAGTCCTGAGCAGGGAGCGTGGCCTCAACCAGAAGAGGCGGGGCCTTTAAAGCCCTGGACCATTTAAATTGCCAAGCTGGGGAAGCTGGTATGATCGGTGGTGTACTGGTTCTTGCTGGTATGCCGTACTGGACTGGACTGGCTTACTTTCACCTCTGCATGCCCCTAATCATTTTTGTTGCCTTTCTCTATATCTTTTCCAACTCTAATATATCTTTTTTGAGATGGGATGACCAGAATTGCATGCAGTATTTAAGGTATCGGCGTATCATGGATTTATATAGTGGCATTACGATATTTACTGACTTATTATCGATCCTTTTCCTAATGGTTCCTAACCTTCTGTTAGCTTTTTTGACTGCATGTGGAGTCTTTGCGATCTTGCGAAGGAAGGCCATGATGGCAGTACAAAATCTTAATGCTTTTTTGATCTGAAGCTAATCAGCACAGCCTGGGATCCCCTGAAGAACTCTCTATGGCAAGTCGTTAGAACTGATTGTTAATTCTCACTATCCACAGGCATGTCTTGCTGCTGTGGGCTTTCATGCACGTCAGAGGCTGAACAGACCCCATGCTATGGTCAGCCAAGCTCGCATGGGGTTGTCATAAGCAATAGTTCTACTAGTCCTTCTTCCCTGCCTCGCTGCAGGATTTCAGAGCATGCACAGGGCTCATCGACTGTGAGCTACACGGCAGTGCAAACACAAGCAGTGCAGTAATTTTTTTTTTTTAAGGAATAATCTTGGTTTCCTAAAAATGTTGTGGTTTTTTCCCCTTCTTGGCAACTGGATGACCGATGAGGTACCATAAGCAGCAGAAAGCATTTATCCAGTGACAGCCCGAGGTAGCACAGGCAGCTCTTAATGGGTTTATTTTCATTATTACAGCAATTTTAGGGTGGCATGCTGCAATTTTCACTTGCGGGGTGGTATTAAATTGAAATGACCCCAGATGTAATTGTCACACCGAATAAGTCTGGACATGCTGAATTTAATGCCTTTCCAAGATGTGGTTTTTATCGCCCAAGCAAGTGCCAAAAGAACACTTGTAGTCAACAGCTTAAACTGTGCTCTGCCTCTTCAGGAACCAGGGGCTTTAGCTGCTGTTACATTGGGAAACAAACATAGGGGCTGGGTGGAAGAACCTTGCTAGAACTTTTCATTTCTTTTTAGTCGACTGACAAATGTCCCCATTCATCAGCTTCTCCTCTTGCTCAGACTGGTGTAAATCAGGAATAACACCACTGAAGCTACCCATGTACAAAATTGGGATGGGAGGAGAACTGGTGCTGTTCTGCTCGGTGTCAGATATACAAAGCATGATTTGAAGGCGCCTTACTATAGCTGGTCCTGAGCCACAAAATTCAGAGCCAGAAGGGAACTTTACCCGCGCAGTGGTGCACTCAGACCTCGGGTCCAAGTCTCTACTGCCCTGCAGCTTGTGCAGTGATATACACCTGGGTGTAAAACTAGGTCAGAACAATGGCACTTTATACCCATTTGATAGGTGCAGGCGAATAATGAATCAGGCCCCCCAGAGGCAAGGCAGTAGAGAATCAGGCCCCGGGGGTTTTGATTCAGCCCATTATCCAGAGCTAGGACCCAAGCTTGCAGAGCCTGGAAGTGTTTGGATTTGGAGATTTGGCTGTTCTACCAACTTCCTGCCTGAAGAAAACATTGGCAGCTGGCTAATCAGATACTGTACATAAGTGGCTGTACCATAATTGCAGCTGGAGTTTTAAAAGTGTATGACACCCAAGTACAAGGAGTCTGCCTCACGTCTCTGTGGAATCAATAAATCTGCGCATCTCCTAAACTGTCCCCCTGTCTGGGTGATGTATTTTGCAAGTGCTTTCCACGCCCTTTCATTACGTTGCCAAAAATAGCATCCCTGGTTTGATACACGGGGCAATTCACATAACCTCTCTGTGCCTCAATTGACTCTTCTGTAAAGTAGGAGAAATAATACCAGCTGTACAGTATTGTGAGGATAAGTAATTAATGTGTGTAAAGTGCTTTTAGATTCCCTAGATGAAGGGTGCTAGAGAAGCAGAAAGTGTGACCATTGTACCGTAGCTGCATCTGAGACATCTTCTTTATGCATTTACTCATACAACACTCAGGGCTGGATAAGCAAATGTTTTCAGTGTGGTGTGATCACTTCTCAGTCAAAAGAGCCCCAAGATCTGGGAGCTTATCCCAAGCCTTCTGGAAGGGACCACCTACATGGGGAAAGAATCTTATGCCCTGGGTCCCAATCCCCAAAGTTCAGGAGAAAGACGAGGCTGGTCAGGCTGTCGGGAACTCTTCTGGGCTGGCCCCGGTGCCTAATACTGTTTGTGTTGCGATGTAACAATATTTATGCCAGGAATGCACATCAAAAGTCTGTTTGGGTTCCTCAAACACTGTGTCTATATAAGCTGAACCTCTTTCGGGATGTCCATTGCTAGTCACAGTAGGCTTACCCACACCTGAAAACAAAGCTGAATGAAAGGGGGATGGTAGAATTCCCAGGCATCTTATCCCACACAGTAGGATGTTATAGATTCTGGGTCAAACAGAAAAGAATAGCTCAGAATACCACTATTTTAGTCGTGCCAGGAGAACTCTGAATGAGTACCGTCTACCTCTATACTGTGCCTTTAATGTTTGTGTCTATTAAATAAGCTGCCATTTTACATTCCGGAACTTTAGTGATACCTGTATCTTTTCCACCTCCTCAGATGTACTACTTTGCACTATCGTCTGGATCTGCCATCAACAAGTATCATCATCACCTTCCACAACGAAGCCAGGTCCACTCTGTTAAGAACTATCAGAAGGTAAGACAGACTTATGCAAAGGAATATGTGAGTGCAGCATGTTTTTTATGATCCTGCTCCAAAAACATGTGTGCCACTTTCCTCACAGTATGACAGAAACTCCTTCACATTTCAAAAAAGGTTAGATGTTTGCATGAATAACAATAGCATTTTCAGCTACGCTTACCAGGGTAAAATTGCAAAGGCTACTGACCCAGGCCCTAAGATAATCAGTAGCTGAGGATAGCGTGACATCTGACCCCTGGTAAGCAGTTTTGCACAAGGAGGTGCATTATGCTGTGGCTTCCTTTGCAGTATCTGACAATGGTTGCTGTTGGAAGCAGGTCACCAATCTAGATGGATCTCGGGATGGCAGTTTTTATATTCATTTGACTATCAATGCTGTGTTTTGCCATAGCCAGCAAGGGATATCTGTGGCTTTGCAGAGGTCTGCTTTAGTTTCATTTTTTGAGCTTCTCCAGTGACACCTGTAGGCCACATGTGATGCCAGCAAGGAGAGTTAATTGAGAAGCTCTGATGGGTCACAAAGAGGCTGCATTTTCAAAGACAGTTTCTGAACACTTCTAAATGAGCTGTGGAGAGGTCTGGGCACATGGCCATTCTTCCATTTGTTGATTTGTTCTTGGCTGTGGTTTACTGTAGGGGGATATAGCGTATGCTTCATTTTCATTGCAGGTTTCTAAAAGCAGCTTTGAATTCCAATGTGGGTCTTGAATCTACATAGCTCTTTGCTGTGGAATGGAAAGATTTCTTGTAACCTATCCACACCTTCTGTCCTGTTAGATCTGTGCACCTTGTCCAGTGGCTTATCCCATAGCAATGGTCAGATGCATTCACTCCTGTTTCTATAATAAACATTTGACTGGTATATTTCACACTCATGTAAGTAAGGGAAGGGTATAGACTCATCAAGTTTGAGGCCAGAAGGGACCACCAAAACTTCTAGTTTGACTTATGGTATATCACAGGAGGTCAACACCATCCACCCTCACCCCCATCCTAAGCCAATAACTGGAATTAGACCAAAGTATTACAATCCTCAGGAGACTAAACTATTGTGTGACCCAGGCAGAGAACAGGAGGGATTGAAATGCACCAAAGCCTCAGATTCCTGCAATGGCAGGGAATTGATTGATATCACTGTCTGGAGCAATAAAGCATGCAATTCAGGCCGTTGCTGCGTAAAGTTCCTTCTCATAGATCTGTGACTTGGTCATCGTGGCCTGCAGCCCCTCCTGCTATCACAGTCCTGGGCCTCTCAGGAGCCAAGTCTGCCAAATGTGACTGATTGTACTGGCTTGGTGACATGGAGAAATTTCCACAGAGTATGACATACACCCGCAAATGTTTCTTTGCGGCCACTCCAACTCAGACCACATCCCCAGCTGCTGTAAATCAGCAGAGTTCCATTAAGGTCTAGACAGCTAGGTCGATTTACACCAGCTAAGGACAGGGCCTCAGGCCTGCACTGGTGAGAGCCATGGACATTAAAGAGCCCTTTGCCATCAGGTATAGGTTGCTGACCAGGGCCAGATTCATCTTTGCTTGCTAGACATCTCCTTCACTCCTTTGAGCCCCTGATGGCTTCATCTGTCTGAGAGCAGAACCCTTTCTTGGGAAGACGCATGCTTGTAGTGAGTTTGACCATTCTGCAGCTGAATTCCTGCTTTCCTTCATGGCATCACTCCCCATCCCAGCTCCTTCACGTCTCACCTCATACTGTGTCACCACCTCCCTTTGTCTGGATGGATCTAATAGACACACAGCACCGTCTCTTCACTCTGTACTGACGCCTGTTAAGTTCATTTAGATGGAATACAGGCCAAAGGTGTTAGCATAACCCAGTCATTGTCCAACATTAAACAGCGTTAAACAAGGCTCAGGATTTGGTATACAGATATCTCAGCATCCTTAGTACCGGTAAGGAGCTGCTGGACTAGAACGCTGGGTCTGCGGAGCCTGGCACAGCTGATGTTCTCACATCCCCATCTGGAGGCCTCAGAGAATCATATGCAAGGAGCACTGCAGAGATTAATTGCATTAGGAAGAACTGCTCAAAGGGACCATAGTGACAGCAGCCTGTGACCATCTGATGGGCTCAGGCTCACTATTTAACCCTGGAGGGTGCCCCAGGAAGTTGTCTGGGCAGCCATGCAGACTTCTGGTTTGTGGTGGCTCTAGACCTCACCTTGCTTACTGATCTCCAGTCTCTGACCTGGCCTGACTCTGACCCTGGATCTTGCCTTTTGATCCCAGCTCTAACAATTAGTCTGATCCCTCCATGCTGACTACTGCCTCGTGACCACCCTGGGCTTAATGACAGCAGCCCAGCTATGACTTCTAGGTCAGACTGCCTATGCCTAGGTCCCTTATAATACCATGGCAAATGCCCCATTAAAATCGTTTAAAGCTTTTATTATAGATACAGAAAAGAAGGAAAAATGTTCATTTAACAACATTTCCTGTTACCTTTCCCTTTAGCTGGAGAGAGTTGTGGAGGGGGAAAAAATCCCATGTTTGATAGCCTCTTAGAGGGTATCAAAGATGGTAATAACTGTCCTTGGGGACAGAAGAGAAGAAATTAGTTGAGATGGGCTGGCACTGTTAATGTCCAGTCCCGTTTCATCTCAGGTGGTGGTTGGGATTCCGCTGGAGTTGGTAGGGGTGGTGATATCATCTGGGTACATCAATCTCTGGCCCACTCTGGTCAGGTCATTCCTCAGGGTTAGGATGAAGAAGGTCTGAAGTCCCAGGAGACAGTGGGGGTGGAAGCCATGATGGTGACGCTTGCTTCAGTAGCTTCTGTTTGTTCTTTCCTTATTTTTCCTCCAAAGTCCCTTTCTTTAAGGACACACAAAGGGATTGATGGGTTGAATAGCCCATCCCCTCATTATTTTGTCCACCACTTAGACCTACTATCTGACACACCAATTTTGGTTCATAAATTCCTGATTCCACATGTTCTGTTTTTACCAAGTATGATTTTAACATATTCCTTGAACCCTATCAGTAGGCCCTTTTGTTTAGACTAATTTAGTCTGTCTCCTTTTCGTACCTTTCCCCATCAACATTTGTCACTATAGGGTATTGTGACATCTCACGTTTTTTTTACAGCTGAGCTCGCAATTAGAGTAAATTTGTAGGCCCATTTATCTCAACATTTCTGACCTGAGTTTGGACTGATCCAAGATCCAGCCCCTTATCTTTAAATCCAACAATGGGCAAGGGCTTAGTTCTCTGAGACCACCTCCCTGCCACAATCATGCATGACAGGAGGTCTCCAGGGGGAGGCACTGTGCAATTCCCTGCTACCTTAGGTCAAGATGAGCCAACCTCTTACCACTTTTAAGGTCTGTTGTTAAGCTCCTCACTTCAAAGTGGCTTTCCCCAGTAATGGAGTAGCAGAATGGTGCAGAAGTGTTACTCTTGGGAGACAACCTCTAGGAGTGATAATGACATGTGAAAGTGTTAGGATCACAATATACTCCTCATATTGTGCCTAGCTGCTGTGGTGATGGGTACATACACGTGTAGCCAGGTACAGTTGGTTTATTATAATTATGGTTGGATTAGTAATGCAAAATAAGTAGATCTCCCTCTTATTCCTTGTTCCTCTATCATATTTTCCCCATAGGATTGTCCCTGATTTCTATGTCATAAACAGCCCGTTCATTCATCCTTTTTTTTGCTCCTTCATGGAGGGGTTTGGTTTGGTTAGGTTACTTTGATTCCTCTCTTGAGCCATTATGATTTCACTCACGGCTTCTGTCCTTGTAGCTCCTCCTCCCCTTCCACATCTCTCTGTCCAATCTGACTCACATGTTGTATCTGGTGATGTGCACCTCAAGGGTTGGTTCTAATTACAGCATCTACTTGCCACAAGATATCCACAGGTTCATGGTGACATTTCAAGGTTATTTCCTTTCCAGCTACAGTGCAATGGCCTGGAATGGTCAGTTTTACTATTTGTACTGGGTCAAAACCAGGGCTGTACAAACTTGGACAGATAAAACAAATTGAAGGTGAAGCAAACCCAACCCCAAACTCTCCCACTTCCTTGGGGTGGGTTCCCAGAGCTCTTTTGCGCTGGTCCTTGGGAAATGACTGGCTTTTTCATCCCTCCTATGCCCATTGGATGGGATCCTGGAGCCAGTGCTGTCCGTTCATGTGGCTTTTGATGTTGAGGCTTGATTCAGCAGACTCAGTCTGGATTCAGTCCTGAACAGGCTGCCCAGGCCTAGACCAGACCCTGGCGGCTCCAGCTCTTGTTAGGAAAGAGGACTGGTGACTCAATTCCTGCCCCACCTTGGCTCAGCTCCAAACATGCACAAACCTCCATTTCCTGCCTGCCTTTGGACCCTGTTCAGATCTTGTCTCCTCTTAAGCCCTTGTAGGGCAAATTATCTGGCCCCCTGGTCTGTTTTTTCCTCACTCAGCAAATGATTGGCTTAATTAAATCTTACAGATCTCCGTTCCATGACATCGGTAACCTCTTGGATCATTTTCTCATGTGACAGTCAACATGAAATCTGTCTTAATACTACTTCTTGCTTCTGTAACAGCTTCCGTTGAAGGATCTCAGAGCACTTTATGTGCAACAATACTAATAGTCATACCTAGCTCTTGTATAGCACTTTTCATCAGTACATCTCAAAGTGCAAAGGATGGTAAGTATCATTATTCCCATTTGTCTGATGGGGAAACTGAGGCACAGAATGGTGACCTGACTTGCCCAAGGTCATCCAGCAGGTCAATGGTAGAGCCTGGAATAGAGAACCCAGGTGTCTTGAGTCCCAGCTGAGTGCTCCATCCACTATCTTTTTGAATTAAGCTTCTCACTGGCACTGTGAAATTAGTACGCACTATCTATCCTCCTTTTATAAATGGGGATAAAGTGGGGCAGAAAGAGTTTGTTTGTTTGACTTGTCCCAGGTCACAGAGAGAATGAATGGCAGTTGGGGAGAACTCAGGCTCTAATCACTGGGCAGCATTACCTCTTTGTTTCACTGTTCATCTTCTCTCTACCATGGGTTCCTTCTTCCCTGCAAAGTTATCCCTGAGCCCCGTACAGTGCCTAGCACAATGGGATCCTGGTCTCTAACTATGGTTCCAAGGTGCTATAGTAATATATATAATAATAATTAATAATATTTTGTGCCTGGCTGGGGGGCAGAGCTTTGGCTGTGAGTTTGGCTGCCTGGCAGTGAAATAAGATAATGACCACTCCCAAGAGTCTTCGTAACAAATCAATGGGCATCATCATCAACATGAGGAACAAGAATGGGAAAGAGAAATTGTGTCCTGTAAAATTCACAAGAGTGGGGATAGGCTGTAGTGTCCTAACTGGACACATCAGCCCATTGGAACACGTAGCATGTATGTACTGAAGATGAGAAAACAGTGGGGGAAATTTACCATTAATAATCCTTTGAACTCAAAAGTAAGTGTCAATTTGACCGTGTTTGTGGCTTTTTCCATAGACATCTGAGATCCTTACTATTTTGAATCCTCTTCTAAAGTGGGGTTTTAGCTTGAAGACTTAATATTCACTGTGAGCAAACTTTGAATCGGATTGTAAAATATGCACATCCTGCTCAATCCCCAGTGGCATGAGTGCTTCAGTCAGAGGATGGAAATAATATTGTGTGACTTCCGTCACTAGTCAGTGTGACACAACGTGTGGATGTCACGCTTTGAACATCTGCAGTGCACCATTTGTGACCAATCTGCATCCCAAGAATTAGTCACTGGCAAAAATTAAAAGATCATGTTGAATAATGAATCGGTTCAAGAAAATCATGGTCCGTTTCCCCCACCATTTGCCAACAGGGAAAAAAGGCAAAATTGATTGAATGCATGATTCTCTGGGAATTATTGTACCAGCATTAGTATATGTGAACATCTCAGGGACTAAGTAGGTTCTTAGGGACAAAGCACAAAACAAAACAAAACAAAAAAAAGAGGAGGATGGGAAGGGAGAAACCAGTGGCAGATGGGAAGAAAGATGTCATTGTCATTAAGGGTATATTTCACTGGGCGTCAGGAGACCTGAGTTCAATTCCTGGCTTTGCCATAGATTTTCTGTTTGACCTTGGGCAAGTAATTTAGTCTCTCTGTGCCTCAGTTCCCCAGCTGTAACATAGCACTGCCCTACCTCACAGGGCAGTTGTGAGGAGGATAAATACATTAAAGATTGTGAGATATTCACAAACTATGGTGAGGGGGCCATATAAATATCTGAAAACAGAGAGAGTGGAAAAGAAATTGGAACCCCTTTTCAGCTGTCTGCCATACTTGCCATCCTTTATTTCCTTTCCAACATTCTTTTCTTTTTGATCTCTCCTTCTACCTCCTACGAACTTGAATTAAAAAAGAAAACTCCATGTTATTTTCCTGCCCTTGCTGCCCTGCTCCTCCCTAGGGAGAGCTGAATGACATCCACAGTGGCACAGCAGTTATTGGAGGGTAAAGAGCAATACTGAAGTGAAGGAGCTGGACCTCACAAGGCCTGGATCGACCGTAAAGGCTCAGCAGTGATTACTGGTAACATCTTACCATCATGTAACCCTGTCTATCCAGGAGGATCCCAAGGTGCTTTTCAAGCTATATAACAAGCATGTGGGAATACCTCCTGCATCTCCCACTGAAGTGCAGCAACCTCTGGGGTGGAGCATTCTGTGCTTTATGGGCTTGATCCTGAGACGCAACCATCAAAGTCAATGGTTGCTCAGCACCTTGCAAGACAAAAAATTGAAGATAAATCCTACATCCACCTGAAACAATAAGGGGGATTTTAGGGGGACACAATGGAATTTCCCAGACTGGAATCTGACCGGAACAGCAGAGTTGATGGGCCTATGCCTGTAAAATGGGCCATATGTCATCTTTAATGAACCCAGGTGATCAGGACCTCTGTTTTATGTCTCATCCCAAAGATAGCTGGGGCAGTCTGGGAAGTTTTAGAATCAGCCAAACTCTTGTAAGAACTCAGTAGGACAGGAATTGCGAAGTGCCAGTGACTGGCAGCCTGCCAGGTGAGGAATTACTGCAATGTATGATACTGTAGGCAAAGCGCCCAAGCTCGCTGGGGAATTACTGTCCTCAGAGCTGCAGGAGAGGCAGATGCCAACTGGGCAGCAAGAAAAGTGGCAGGGATGCAGCAGGCTACTCCAGAGCCTGAAGTGAGGAAGGAAAGGAGGGGCATGCGGGGTATTATCTCTGCATCCACCTCCCTGCTCTGTCCTGTCCTAACCTTCCCAGAGCATGCTCTTAGTTGGGCTGCTTTCTCCAGCCAATGGATGGGCTGTCCACCCATTGCTGAGGAATTTCCCTCAGTCTCATTCATGTCAATGTTGAAGGACAAATTTCAGCACTGCCTGTATCCATCTCAGTGTCTTTTATGCAGCATTTTATCACTAGGGAAATTTTCTTCCTAACCTCCATAGGTGATCACTCAGCTTAAGTCTTGAAGCATGAGGGTTGCTATTCCTTTGGGTCGTCTTAATTTGTCCAGACTAATATTGTTGAAAATGGTTTGAGTGGTAGCCATGTTAGTCTGTATCAGCAAAAACAACAAGGAGTCCTTGTGGCACCTTGGAGACTAACAAATTTATTTGGGCATAAGCTTTTGTGGGCTAGAACCCACTTCATCAGATGCATGGAGTGGAAAATACAGTAGCAGGTATATATATTGTGACAGACCCAGACCAGTGGGGTACAGGAGTCTGGTAGAAGGCAAATATACTGGCCACTGGATGAATAGTTTTCTGTTCCCTGTGTGACCAGAGCAGGGGCTGCACTAGAGCAATCAGGAGCCTGCTAGAACCAATTAAGACAGGCAAGCTAATTAAGACACCTGGAGCCAATTAAGAACATACTAGAATCAGTTATGGCAGGCAGACTAATCAGGACGCCTAATTTAAAAAGGACCTCCCATCAGTTAGTGGGAGCATGCAAGGAGCAGGGAGTGAGAAGGTGTGCTGCTGGAGGACTGAGGAGTACAAGCGTGATCAGGCTTCAAGAGGAAGATCCTGCGGTGAAGATAAAGAAGGTGCTGGGGGGAGGCCATGGGGAAGTAGCCCAGGGACTTGTAGCTGTAGCTGTCACGCAGCTGATACAGAAAGACGTAGACAGCTGCTATCTACGGGACCCTGGGCTGGAACCCGGTGTGGAGGGTGGGCCTGGATTCCCCCCATCCCCCCAACTCCTGATCAAACACAGGATGAGTTGACCTGGTCTGTGAGAAATACCAGAAGGGAAGGTCTAATTTGTAAAAGGGATCTGGCCTGTTCCTGACCCACTAGGTGGGACACAGAGTCTGCAGGGATTGTTCTCCGTTTCCCCCATGCTGGCCAGTGATGAGGTTAGCTGAGTGAATGGTAGGTTTGAGCCTCTAGCAGAAGCGGCCAAACTGAGGACTGCCATGAACCTCTGAGGCAAGCAAATCCGCCAAAAAGTGCAGGACCCACCAAGGCAGAAGAGGAACTTTGTCACAATATATACACAGTACATGAAAAGATGGGAGTTGCCTTACCACCCATTTGGTAAGTCAACTGCCATCTTTTCATGTACTGTGTATGTATATAATACCTGCTACTGTATTTTCCACTCCATGCATCTGATGAAGTGGGTTCTAGCCCATGAAAGCTTATGCCCAAATAAATTTGTTAGTCTCCAAGGTGCCACAAGGACTCCTCATTGCTATTGTTGAAATGTTATTCCATTCATGTTATGCCTTTAACACACAGGTCTGCATTGGGAAAGCTGCTGATGGACACTGTCCCAGCCAGCAGTTCTGGGAGGCTGTGACCCTAAGCACCCCACTATTAACACCCTACACACTACTGCAATGATAGTTGTACAAAATATGCCTTGTGAGGTGTCATTTGAAAACTAATAACACACTGGTCAATTATACGATTGTGAAACATATGTGACAAAGCTGCCTGTGGAATTAGAGATGTCTTCTGCTATTATGTTTTAAAGTCTGTATTTGAACAAAGTAGAAAACAGGTCTCCTCAGGTCTCGAATACAAATGAAGTGGGTGGCCAGTGACAAGGGAATTGCAATTTACACATGCAGTAAACGGAACTGTCAAAGCTCACAAGGTGATTGGGGAATCACCATGTCTGGGTCAGAAAGGATCATGTGTGTGCTTGTCTAACCAACCTGGTCATCAGGCAGAGGCATTTACATAAAAGGTAAACAAAGCCATCAAGCCAACAAGGGGAAGAGGTAATGACTCATCTATCAACAGGGGATGGAGACTGCACCCTCGGGAAGACTTGCTGCTTCTTTAAGCAGGGTCAACGAACTGTAAGAGAGTTGCTTTTAAGAGGCTTACTGGGCTGTTAAGAGAGGGGCACCTCAGATGACAAGGGAAACCAGCACCTCATACTTCTGTGGAAGAACTTGAATGAGAACTAACCATGCTAGACCAAGAGTGAGCCAAACGATCTTAAACAAGTGGTCTAGACTGATGCAGCTCCACTGACTTCAATGGAGATACGCTTATACCAGCTGATGGTTTGGCTCTGTATTTTAACCTTGTCCCTGAACTGCAATAACTCTGTTAACATCCAAGGATGTAGCCAAATCAGGACAGGGCTCAGTCCCATGTATAGTGTCAGTCTGAACAGAGTTTTAATGATGCTGTAACATAGGTCCCAATTGTGGTACGTGGGATCTTACCTTTTTCCAAGAATCTAATCCCTCCTACTGCTAACATCTGGCTTAGACTCTGTCTCTTCTCATTGCATATACCAGCTTCTTTTCTTTTATTTAAATGCTTAGGTTTCACTTTGCTCTCTTTTTTTTCATTTTGAGAGCCAGATTTCCAATGATTTCACAACTGCCCCACCTTAGCCTGTCACATCTGCTGTGGTATGCTGTCGAGAATGCTTTCCAAACACAAAATTCTTGTGTTGGGAGACGTGCGGTTTTACTCCACTGTGTGGTCGTTATTTATTCTTTAAATCTGCAATCTGAGTCTTCAGAGTTGGAATCAGGAGGCTTAATTATTTACCTCTTACTGACAACCCAAAAAGCACTCTTGGGCAAAAATCTTGATATGGGCACTGCACATTCCAGATCAAATATTTAGGTAATTAATTAGTGGGTATGCTATCATGTCTTTCATTTTCCAATACTCACAAGTAGAAGCAGGCCCTGTCTGCAACCTCCCCTCTCTGTGTAATCTGGTGTTTACAGTTGCTGAGAAAAAGGAGTGGTGAAGCCATGCATCCAGTCCCTAGGCAGTATGTAGGTCCTGTATAGAGGCTGTGCCATAGCTCAAATGACTCTGATTAAAAGAGCAAAAACAAGCCAGGTGTTACTCTGAAACTGTATAATTAGCACTTTGTGCTGACTATTTTTTTCCTCTCTCTTCCCCCCCCCCCCCAACCCCTGGCCATTTTTATAATTTCCTAATCATCTCTCACAGTGAGTAAATATACAGCTCTACAGACGCTTTTACCTTTGGATGTTAACATAAGAGAACTCTTGAATTTCAAAGAGCTGGTGGGTATTTGAGAGAACAAAATGCGGAAGCTGCAGTGCAATCAAAGCTCACTATGGTTATTCTTGGTGTAATGTCTCTCTCCATCTCCTACATAATTAGTCAGTTTGGATTGGTGGAGCAGTTCATTTTAACGGGCATTGTCTCGTCTCTCTCACTCTGTCTGATTTCAATAACCATGACCTCCAACCCCTCTGGCACTTTATGTTGTTGGGCTTTTTTTTCCACAGGCCCCATTATGTTGCCATGGAGAGAATTAAGGGTTCGTAAATACAGAGAAATCAAGGTCCGGAGTCATTTTTATAAACCAGCAAGTATTAAGGGGTGACAGAAGTACACACCAGCAAAAGATGTAGGCTCAGGTCTGCAAACACTGGCCTCTCTTATCTGCATTCACATTTTGCCTGCATCAGTGTTAATTTCGCACTGATAATTATTTACAGGTGGCATTGACGGACTTGATTCTACACTTACTCCTGTCCTGAACTAAATGAAGAGAATCCCTGGAAAATGCAAGTGACAAAGAAAGATGGAACCTATCCTTATAATGAAAAGTTAGGGTCAAATTCTGCTTGGTTACACCAGCATAATCTTGATTAAACCCAACGAAGTCAAGGAAGCTACATTGGTGTCAATTCAAAGTAACTCAGAAAAGAATCTAGCCCTTATTCGATAACTGACTGTAGGTAAATTCACTAGGATAAATCCTGAGATCTTTCCCTTTGATAGCAATGGGTGTTTTTGTGTGGAAGGAATGAATAAAGACCTTGGGATTTGACCCAAAATATTTTGATTTGTCTTTATTTTTTTTATTGCAATATATTTGCCTGTATTTGATTTCAGAAAGAAAAATGTCTATAAAGAAGAGGTACTTCAAAGAGGGGCAAATCACCAAGTACTTTTACGTGTAAAAAGCAAAAGGAAAAAGAACCAAAAAAAGAAAGCAAGCTGAGTGAGGATCTGAGTAATAGAAAAGCTGGCTTTCAATTTTTAAGAGTGCCTTATAGAGTATCTGATGAAATCCCTGTAACACCGAAAAGCTAAAGTGTTCAGTGTTTCTGTTTCCAATTGTTCCTGCAAATGATCACAATGCGAGGGCGGGGTGTCTGCTGGGTATTCAGTGGTCTTGGTAACTTATTGTCCAACTCATACAACTCAGGTTGCAAATGTCTGTCAGGAATAGTGAATTTGGCCTTGCTGGCAAGTGAATGCATTTTCTCTCAGCCTCTTGGGTAGTAACTTACTCTTCTATTACATTCATCCTTTGTTGCACAACTCTTTATACCAGTGGCAGATGGTTGTTACTGGGCAGGTTTTTAGCAGTGCAGCCAAGAACTCCAGAGCGGTAATGTTTAGGGCCTGCAGGCATATGATTCTGATTCATCACGCACAGTGGGTTTAGACCAGTGTATCTCTGCTGATTTTCAGGAATTTCTCCTGATTTACACTCGTGCAGGTGAACGGAAAATCAGGCCTGTAGCACCTTGGCTGTGATGTAGGTCTTTAGCTAAGCAGTTTTGAGACTTGGATGGGAAACTCCCAAGGATAGGCTCAAGTGTTGTAGGAACTGATGTGGGTAATTCAGTAGGAGCACCCTGTTCTGTGAGTTACTAGTGCTGTGGATTGGTGCAAGGGGGGTGCTGTGCTGCTTGAAAGTGATGTCTTTCATAAGAGGTAAAAATAAGGTGATGTTAGGGCACATTTGGCAAGAGTAGACTCATTCTGGCCAGACTGCATTGTGCTTCTTTAAAGTTCCTCGGGTGCTTTCAGTGGGATAAGGTTTTCTTCACGCACTGTCCTGAACAGATGCACAGTGATGCTGTTGCAGAACAGCTGCCGCATTTCAGTGATGGCTGAAAATATATACATAAAATCTTCATAGTTTAATGTGATCTGCTCTGAGTGTAGCAGGCAATGTCATTCGGGGCATGTAACATGTTCATGCATGACTCAGTGCAACTGCCTCCACCCACCCATTCAAAAAAATACACAGAGCAAGTCACTGCCAAACAGGTGGTGAAATCCTGATCATTTTAATGCAGGCCTAAGGGTCGGGTGCCTTTTTTGGAAGCCTGACCCTCATGGTTCTTCAGAGTGCATTCAGGGTGGTCCCGCTAATTGATAATTTTGAAACATTTTGTTTTGATTCTGACCATTTTTATTAAACTTTTTTCGTACTATAATTAGCTTAATTTTTAAACGAAAAGTTGAAAACTGGGATTTTTTTCATTTCAAAAATGTCAAGGAGACCTTCTGAAAATTTCTTGGTCGCATTTTTTTTTTCAAGTTGGGGAAATTTGTCTAAACTGACCTTTTCTAGCTACAAGCTTTGGCTTTGGCAAATTGGTATTTTCCAGCCAAAAAAAAAAAGTTTTGTTGAAAAATTCCCTCTAACGTTAATGTTTCCATCTGTGGCGCTCATACCTGTATGGAGCGTGTGATATCATAATCCTGTGGCGTTCCATGATCTGGTACAATCTCCTCCCCAAACAACTGAGCATGAAAACATTACCAGTCCTGAGAGCATCCCATGGCTTTTGGTTATGTCACGTATGTTCAGTCTAATAATCGATTTGATTTGCTTGCTGCTTGTCATTGTTTTAGGGTTAGCTGGTGAAGGAGGCAGTACTTGGGGGAACTGTGCCTCAATCTCTTCCAGGGCTGATGGGTGCACGTGGAGGTGTAGGTTGGGGACAGAGGTTACGTTGGTCATCATCACCCATTAACATGGCATAGACTGATTATGTTCTCCAAGGTGCTGGCCTCTCTCCATGGGCTAGTGTGGAGGGGATGGGATGGGCTCATGGCCTCACCTCTCCTCTCCCCTTTCTGAGTGATTTGTTTCACAGATGGAGCAAGGGCTAAGCTGTCCCTTCTCACGTTAGATGCTACTGCAGTGTGCTCTTGCATAGGCCAGCCTGTGGTGTGGGTGCTTCTTGCCTGTGTCTCTTTCCTCCCCCAGCACCAGAGCAGGACGCAATCTGGCCCCTAATCTCTCTTTATTTCCCCCTGCTTTGGTACCTTGGAATCTGCTCCCGCTTCCCTCAGGATAAAGGTAATTCCTTTTATGTCCACAGAGTTACGCCAGGGGAAAACTGGTGTCAGTGAGCAGGGATTCAGACCTAACTTTCTTCTGATGTCCTCCAGTTTTACTTCAGTGTAACTCTGTTGGGCCTGATTCTCCCCTGTTCTGTCTCCCTAACACTGAGGACCAGCTGCAGCCAACATTCAGAGCAGCTTCCAGGCTGCTTTTAATTTTTAGCACTTATGCAGGATCCTTAATGGACCTTACTCCAATGGAGGCTAGCCAGATTGATGTGGCACTCCACCCCATACCCCTCCCTAGCCCCTGCTGCCACAACATGCTCCCGACTCGTAGAAGGGAGGGCACACCAGGCTTAAGGCTATTACTAGTTACTGTAGCATCTGAGCATTTCACAATCTTTAATGTATTGATCCTCACAACACCCCCATGAAGTAGAGCAGTGCTGTATCCCCATTTTAACGGAGGGGGATCTGAGGCACAGAGAGGTCAAGTGATTTGCCCAAGATCACACCAGGAGTCTCTGGCAGAGAAGGGACTTGAACCCAGGTCTCCGGCTAGAGCTGTAAGCATTGGACCGTCCTCCCTCTAGCAATGGTGGGGAATTTTCTGCTGGGGGCTTGTGGCCAGTTCCCCCACACACATGTTCAGTGGTCTATTTCTTTATTTTGCTGGCTCTTTTACAATTCTTCTTTTCCTGCCAGTTCCCTGAAGTCTGATTTCCAGGCAATCAGTGCCTGTTAACTAGTCCACCGAGCGTGCTATGGCTCTCCTGTCTCTCTGTACTGACGCTCAGCTGCAGTAATTTGCTGAACTCAGCTCCTGCATTTGGGCTATTTTCGTATGTTTATGACAAATCTATTAATAATAATAATTTTTTTAAAAGATACTTGACAGGCGGGAACAGCACGTGGAAATGGCTGCGTGCAAACTCTGGAGGGAGGAGGGGTGGCCAGACACTTTTGCTAATACGCTGTGGCTGTGTTGGCGGGAGGCATTTGGAATGCTGTGTTGTCTAACCCCCTGGTGTTAAAAAGGCCAGCAGCCCTGGGGGCCTTGTCCGCATTAGTGAAGCTCCCATCTTTGCTATCACTGGAGGAGCTAGTGCAACAGAGTGTGTGGGAATATTCCCCAGATAACCTTACTGTGCACAAGGGCTGGGATCAAGGCTTTAGTGTCACTCAGATGTTGCATTTACAGGCTCAGTCCTTAGCTTGTGCAAACTGACGTCCTTCCACTGAAGTCAGTGCAGCTACACTGATTTACACCAGGCAAAGACCTGGCCCTACTAGGATTGAGACCAGCTCTGCTCTCACATTCACTGGTGTAAATCCAGACTAGCTCCCCTGAAACCAATGGAGTTATTACTCTGGTTTTATACCAGTGGTGCTTTCAGTGGAGTTAGTTCAGATTTACACCAGCGTCGGTGATTGCAGAATTTAGCTCGCTGTATGCAATTCAAAGGCCTGATTCTGTACAGGGTTGAGTAACCCCCAGCTCCCATTGATTTCAATGAGAGTTGAGGGTACTCAGCAACCCACAGTATCAGACCCTCCATAAAGGACAAGGTGGGGTAAGGCATCACTTCCACATACAATGTTGTGCCACCTAAGAGGGGGTGAACTTATTCTGAACCCACTTGAACACTGTGGGTTTGAACGTTCAGCTTGAACAGTTGTCAGGGTGGAGAGACTGCAGCAAAGGGCTCAGAGAAAGAGAGGCAAAGTGTAATGAACAGACAAGATGGGAGCAGAGCAGAAAGGGACAGAGAGTAAAGAAATTATAGTGTGTGTGTGTGTGTGTGTGTGTGTGTGTGTGTGTGAAATAAAGGAGTGGTGTGTGAGAGGGAGATTGTAATGAATACAGGGGGCCTGATTTTTATCTCGTCAATTTCCCCATACACAAACAGACAGACAGAAAAATATTGCCATCTATATTTGAAATCTACAAATAGGCAAAGGAAGAAAACACTGCTTGACAACTTATTACACTTTGATTTAAGGATGTTTACTTTGCATATGTTGACATGCGATGTTGACAATTTGTGTTTTAATGGTTGTAAAACCTGAACTTTTTGAATCTCAATATCTACTGTTTTTAAATAATGATTGTCTAAGCCCCCCAATAATTTCCTGCAACCGTGAAAATTTAAATAGATAAAAATAAAAAAAGCTTAAAACCCATAATTTTGCATAACTGAACATTTAAATCAGTAACAATCTAAAAAGATGCTTACAAATAAACATCCATCTTATCCCCTCAGAATAAAAAATGTAAATTCTGCCAAACCTACTGTGACACTCTGTACCTCAAAGCAGCACCCTGGAACCCATATTCACCCCTGTCATGTAATTATGATATATTTCATACAAAGCATGCCATATAAAATATCATAGGAAACATGAACTGCTGAAACCCATTGTTCTGTCAAATTATGCATATCATTAGTGCGTATGAAGTTATGGAATTTTGCTGTATGGTTGTTACTGAAATATGTTATAAGTTTGGGAATCATCCATTGCTAGTTCTCCACTGACAACAAAGGAGGTGATCCACACCCAATCTGGCACTGAATGACCATTAATCCACAGGGGAGCTGTAAACAAGGGATTTACAATTCTGTAAGAGAAGCACCACACAATGGGGAGTGCTCAACCCTGTGACTCAGCAAGGCCCACCAGACATGCCTGGGCTAGTGTCTTTCCAGGGACATGGACTAAGAGTATAAAATAAGGGACAGCGGCATCATGCTTTTACCTTTCTCTTTCCCCACCTACACTGGAAGCAACAAGAATGCTGGAAAGACAAAGACCCGAATTGAGGAGACTGGCCCCAGGCTTAAAGGGAAAGCCTGTGTATTAAGGACTGTAACCTACCTACAACATCCAATGGACCCTAAAATCTTTTTATTTACATATTATGATTGGGGGTTTTATTATTATTTTCTCTAGAGTCTGGACTTTAACTATACCTTGACCAAGAAATTTGAACCTTGACAAAAAATAATTGACTTACACCTGTTCTATATGAACAATCAATCCATCAGCTGCCAATGCCCCTTCAAAAAGTCAAGCCTGACTCCTTTTCTATAGGCAGGTTTTACACTAGTATAATTCCATTGACTTCACCGGTTTATAATACTGTAAGTGAGGAGAGAATTAGGCCCTGCATTTCTAATGACAGAACATGTAGATGGTATAATTAATAGATTGTAGCTTTCATCCCCATTTCACAATAACTATACTCCTGGAGGGGAGTTTAAACTATCACCTCTAGCTTCTTTCTTTTATTAAACAGCCAGGATACAAACCCGCTGTTATCCTCTCTGCAGTCTTTGAAACACAATCAGCTCACAGTAAAAACAGGACTTTTCCTCCCATGCCTGTAAGGTATGAAAAGATGGGTTTTTGACAGGTAATTTTGCTATGTGTTGGTCCTGTTGCCAGTAACCTAACATTAGTTCCGGGGGAGGGGAAGGGATTTTAAGAGGGTTGTACATTCCCATGTGAAACTTAGCTTGTAATATGCATATTGTTAAACATACATCTCCCCGCTTCCCATTGAGGTTAATGGCAAATCTCTTCTAAGCTTTGTAGGGCTGGGCAAGGGAGGGAAATAGGAACTCTGCTCTCTTTAGAATAATTAGATGTGACTTCAGGTATCTGATGCATGGGGACTGATTTCCTGTACATTGCTTCACGGGCACGTCCATTGTCTATCTCTGTACTGGAAACCTGCCCTTTTTTTTTTTTTCCTTGTCAAAGGTCAGCTCCCACCTTTCCCCATCTCCTAACTTGTTTAGCTACTCAGGTACTATCATGGACTTTCTCTTTTCATTCCTCAGTGTTTTAAACCGCACCCCGGTGTACCTGGTCCATGAAATCATATTAGTGGATGACTTCAGCAATGATCGTAAGTGACTCTCCATATCCTAACCACTAGGAGACAGACTGCACACACAGGGGCTGTGCTGGGTTGGGATGACAGAATAAGCGAAGGGATGGGGAGTACATAGCCCTGTGTTGGGTGATGGCAGTACATGGGAGCTGTATTACTTTTCCCATATAGCCCCCTTTGCAATGAGCTTGGGATTTGAGGGTGTGGGGCTGGGCATGGAACTAGAGACAGATTCTTTAAGTTGGAAGAACTTTGTATATCTCATTTGCCTGTTTATGCTGTCTGTTCAATTTTCGTGCTTTAACTCAGGATAGACAGTACAACGAGGCTGGTCAGTTTCATTTTCTGTTTATAGTCAGTTTCATTTTCTGGTTTCCATTCACTGCAGGGACATTGGTTGAAAATCTGGCTAAAATTTAGGCTGTGTACTAGGAAGCTCTGAGAAAACCCAAGGGTCAGTAGAGCCACATCCACATGTTGTCTTTGGCTTAAAAAAACCCTCTGATGGAAATAGTTTTTTTCATTTAAACAAATAAACATTGCCATACAGAGTTTGCAGTAGGACTGGATGGGAAATCCATTTTTCCAACCTGTGAAAATTTTTGAGATTTCAAAAAACAATTCCAAATGGGATGTGTAGACCATTTAAATTTTTTTTTTCAAAAAAATTTCGAAATAAGAAATTCATCATAAGTGACCCTTTCCCCTGAAATGTTGTGGTTTTGAAGAATCAGCGTTTTCCAACCCAAAAACCTTTAATCGAAAAATTCCCATCCAGCTTCAGTTTGCAGCCCATATGTTGCAGCACGATACTGGTGCATGAGACTCTGAAAGTCACTGTCTAAAATCAGAAGTAAAACTGACTGGTCTGTTTTCATTTTCCATGCCCAAAAAGTATGTAAGTAGTTTGTCTGATACAAAATCAATACAGCTGTGAGAGAGTCTACCAGTTTTAATAATCTAAGGTGGTGTTAGGAAGGAAATTTGGGTTTTTTTGTTTGTTTTTTTAAAGATTTTGAACCACAGTTCACATTTCCCTTTCTACAAAGAGTGGGGTTGCAAATGCTGCATGAGAATTTCAAATTCCAAAAGAGAGGATCTGTTTTAATTGAAACAAAAAAATCATTTCTGTTCACAGTAGGCCTGATTCTGATCCCACACCAGTTTTACACTGGTGGTGTTCTACTGGGCTAGATCTAATTGCCAGTTAGACTGCTGTAAGTCCAGAACACCTTTTGATTCAAGTGGAGCTATTCTGGATTTGCACCATTGTACCTGCGAGGAGAATCTCACTTCAAAGGAGTAACTCCTGATTTTCACTGGTGTAAGGGAGAGTGGATTCAGATCTGCTCAGTGACCATTTGTAGCATAGTGAGCCAGCTACAGCTGTGTCATAAAATGATGCTGTAAATTACACATGGGACCTGAGTCTCCCTCCATTACACCCATTTTACACAGTGTCACTCTATTGAAGGAAGAGGGACAGATCTCAGCTGCTGTAAATAGGCATTGACTTCAGTGGAATTATGCCGATTGACCCTAGCTGAGGATCAGGCCCACTGGTGTTACACTGGTGTGATTGAGTGGAGAATCAGGGCTGTAGAGTGAAGTGAATAAGAGAACAGGTTTAATTGATACAATGAATGCACATTGCATCACTTTAACTTGCACACCAAGGGGCTGCAAGGTGTAGCAGAAAAGCAACTAAAAGGAGGATGTAAAATACACTTATACCCATTTTCCAAGCAATTTACTCTCTACCTGCCAACACTCAAAGGCTATAAATAGGGCTGGTTGAAGTGCATATTAAGCACAACTGGTCTGATTCTGATCTCACACTGGCATAAGAGCCTGATCCAAAGCCCACTGAAGTCACCAGAAAGACTCCTGTTGAATTCAGTGAGTTTTGGATCATATTCTATATCAAGCGCAACTCCACTGAAATCAGTGGAGTTACACTGATGGGAAACTATTGTGACTGAGATATGAACCAGACCTGGAGTTTTTCAGTCTGCTGGAAGAGATGAGAATAGGTGTGATGTTTGAGGGATAGAGTAAACAAATGACACTTATTTGGCGAAAAAAATTAAGGCACTTTCTTTCCTAAAAGTGGAAAGTTGTTGGGCTAGATCTTCATCTGCATCAGAGCTCCACGTGGGACAAGATGGGGAGAGGGAGCAAAGGTGGCTGTCAGTCACCTTTGCACTCCTCTTAGTTCTTTACGTATCAGAGGTCAGTTTGGTGCCTGCCTAACTTAGAGCAACCTCAGGGCTGCTCTACATTGCACCCAGCTGCAACAGCCCCCAAGGAGCCATTCTACAGCTGAGATTGCCAGAGTGCAGTAGCGCTCCATTCATCCCTTCTTTTCACCTCGGCCATGCCTTTTAGGCCACCCAAGGGTTTTTCTGCTTCATGAGGGAACAGAGACACAATGAGGGTGAGGTAATATCTTTTATCAGACCAACTTCTGTTGGTGAAAGAGACAAGCTTTTGAGCTACACAGAGCTCTTCTTCAGGTTTACTCATGTGGCAGGTTATCTAGATTTACACTAGTGTAAATAAGGTCAGAATCCAACCTAAGCCCTGATTCTCCTTGACCACTGATTTTACATTGTAATTCTATTGGGCCATATCCTCAGCCCTTGGAAATCCATCTAACTCCATTGGAATAAATGGACTGATTTACATCAACCAGGTAACTGGTCCATTTACTTCAGCAGAGTCACTCATGATTTACACAGGTGTGTGATAAAAATCAAGCCCAGTTTCTATCTGATGTGCCACCCATAAAAAAAGAACCCTTCCTGCCCTCTTAATTACCCTGTGAGGCCCATGTCTGGTGAAAGTGATAGCCTCAACACTGATGTGTTCTGTGCCTCTGTTTGTGTTTCCAAAGCTGACGACTGCCATTTACTGGGCAAGTTACCCAAGGTGAAATGCTTGCGCAACAGGCAACGAGAAGGTAAGATCCTGTCAGGACACAGGTGGGTGGGTGGTGAGAGACAGGGAAATTCCTGGAGGTGGGAAGAGAGATGGATGCCCAGTTGAATTGGCAGGAGTGACTGTGTTGAGGTGATGTGATCACAGGGAGATCTGCCGGCCTTCTGCAAATATCAGTGACTTTTGGATCCGAGGGGTGAGAGCACTAATAAAAAGAGATGTTCAGAAGGGCCAGAGAATCAAAATGGATCTCCCCCCCGCCCATTCAAAGAGATTGGACCTGTTAAGATATCCAATGAGGCTCAGCTGCAGCTTATTAGCCAGAAAATTAGAAAAGGCAAAACAAAGCCCCGGGACTTCTTTTGAAAGCTGTTTGTTCTAATGAAACAGACGAGATCAGCTCCTGCTGCCTCCATGGGAATTAAAAAAAAATATAAATTAATTATATTTTAAAGATTAAGAAGATCTGTAAGGAGGATGAATGCATGCCCCAGGGGGCTATTGCTGCGGACCTCTGGATACACTTTGCCACCCAGCCCCAAAATCTAAATGGATATTTTCTAATGCCGCTTTACAGTATTAAAAAAAACCCACAAATATCAAAGAATGTTTTTAGCGGCAAGCCAAAAGCATGAGCTATAGGGATTTTGTGGAGTGGGGAGATAGGGAGGATGGTGAGTAGAGGGGGTTTATCTGAGTATTCTCCTGCTTGGCTGGATTTGCTCTGTTAGACTCGGGTGAATCTTGAGTGGCTCCTTTGATGTCAGAGATGTTCTCTGCATTGACACTGGTGTAAGTGAGTCACAAACTTGCCCTCTCTCTATATCTGTTTCTGAATTTCTGTCTGTCTTTCTCCCGGCCAAACTGTGACACCCCACCACACGTACTTCACATACACATACGCTTCTCCATGGCATCAGAGGGCCCTGACCCAGTGGAAACGGATTCTGCTGCAGATGCTGGTGTGCAGGGAGTCAGGATCTGGAAACCCAGCCCAGAAGGGTCACATCCACTTGTACACCACAGAGTTATACTCCATCGAGGCTCTTTGCATGCTGCCTGTAGGCAGTTGGGGCAAGGGTGTGGTGGAGGTGGTAGGCCCCTAGCTAGATGACAGAGCCTGGAGCTGCCATAGAAGTTATAGAGTGCAGTCTGAGAGGAGCCTCCATTCTCCAGTCCACAAGGATATCCCCAGGAAACCCCATAGTCACTCATGTTGCCCCAGGTTCCAGGGTTTGGCCTTCTATCTGTCTCTCGCTCTTGCTCGGACTCTTGGGGTATGTCTCAGTCCCTTTCCTCCAGGTTCTTGTAACATAATTATCAATGGGCTCCTTCTCCCTGTCCCTGCAATGCTGCTTCTTGCCTTTGTGATCTTCTATTTCCCAGAGTCCCTTAGTTCCTTGTTGTCTCCTTTCACCCCATCACCACTACCACGGATGGTGCTTTTCCAGCACTGCCTCCATTCTTGTGTCCCCATTTTGTGCTGTCAGTTATCCTTGGTCAAGATGCAGGTCCTTCCGTTTGTGGAGGGTCCATCCGTTTTATTAATGCTGCTGCTAACTGGCGAATGGGCAGTGTACTGGAGGAATGAGTGGGGAGGAGCCATTTGACTGGAGTACAGATGGTAGATATCACATACCACATACCACGTATCACAAAGACAGTGGAGAGATGTAACTGGTGGAAGGAGGACTTTGTGTTCATCTTTAGAGATCAAAAATTAACCAAACAATCCAGCCCTAAATCTGTGTGTCTGAGTAGTTCCCCATGGACTGTAGCATCACAGCTAGATACACCCACTGCATTTACCTCTGTCTCTTTCTCACACACACAAATATCCACCTCCTACATCTCCTAACAGTAAGGTGGGGTAAGTGCATTATAATAGACACAGCAGGCTTGTCGCTCCTTGGGACCAGCACTTGAGATGTCCCCCTCCTTGATAAAAGATGTTTCTGCTGAGCATCCTGAGCTAATGACTTTTGATGCCACAGGGGGCAAGACATCAGTGGGTCAGTAGATGGAGCCAGCAGTGGGAAGTCAAGATGAGTTTTAGGGATTAGAGAGAGAGGGGCCTATGCATGGATTGACACTTCAGTTATGGACAGTCCTCCATCCCCACGCCTGGCTTCCATGGACATAAGTGGGAACGCCGCTGGTGGATCCAGTGAACGTACAGACTGAAACCACAGACTTACTAAGGAGATCCACTCACTCTTTGTGGCGGAGGATGGATGGGGGTTGTTGTTGGTGGTGTGATAAAATATTTGTTCAAATTCCCCTCTCCTTTGTCACTGCTGTTACAGGCACATTCCAAGCTGAATTAAATCTATATTAGATTATTGTACCTGTGGGGGTTACTGAAGCATTTTAAGTCTCACTTTTCCCCCAGGAAAGTGGCAGCAGAAATAATTGCATTAATTAAGAATTGGTGTAATTTCCATAAATCAGTAATCTAAATGACCCTAAATACTTTAATGACCTTGGAAAATGAGGGAGGTGGCTTGCTCACACCAAAACCCAGGCATGCACATGTGGAATGGAGGATGGGTTGGGGCTCAAGGGGCTTCTCTGTGTGTGTAGAATGTGCTTCTGGGGAGTCCACTAATCCCCTGCACAGAGAGACGGATGCAATCTGTGATGCACCTGAGCTTGCGTGTATCTGAACAGGTTTGATCCGGTCCCGAATCCGAGGGGCAGACGTGGCACAGGCAGGAGTTCTGACCTTCCTAGACAGTCACTGCGAGGTGAATAAAGACTGGCTGCTGCCTCTCCTGCAGAGGATCAAAGAGGTACGTGTCTCAGAAAACCAGGTCACCACTCAATTAGCACAGGTCTTGGTAAAATCCACCAATAGCTTCTCTTATGGCCAGTGGTGGACATGTGTCGGAAAGTGCAGGGCTGACCCTCAGTGGGATACCTGCCAAGGTTTTCTCTCTCTTGCCTTTCTTTAGCCTGTACCTGGAGTTTTCTCTCTCTCTCTCCTGCTCCATTGGGGATCCCCATTGGCCCAGTTCATCCCTGAGGTACCGCTGCTGTAGTCAAAAGGATTACCCTGGGTGTGCAATAGTGAGTCAGTCCCAGCAGTTGATGGGTATATTGCAGAGACAGGAGGCAAGGAACTGGCCAGTGTGTGTGTGCAAATCAAGCTAGCTGGACCCCTGGGTCCCTGTTGCAATTGCTGAGAGGCAAATGCTGAGTGGTGCCAGGGGAATAGGTGGGCATTGCTCCAAAGGGACTTTTCAATTAAGCTCATGTAAAAATGCCCAGTACTGATGATTTAGGGCTCTTTGAATAAGGGTTGAATTTAATTTCGTGCTAATTAAGCTTTAATAAATGGATTTAATAGGTTTAAATTCTGCTGATTTCGCAGCAGACAATGATATTCTCCTTCCACTAGAAACACCTCTCCTCTTGCCCTGCCCGCCACAGCACCTTGTCATTCAAATAAAAGGTGCCGTGATCTTGTGGGTTCAGTGTAGTGTCTGGGAACAAGGAACTCCTTAGCTCTGCCACTGACTCCTGTGACCTTGGACCTCGCTGTGCCTGAATTTCCCCCTCTGTAAAATGGGGATAATTATACGTATGCACCTCTCAGGGGTATCACATGCAGATTTTAACTAGTTGCGTGGTTAGCTGTGCTTGGAAGATAAGTGTTTAAGGATCAATAGAAAGGTCATTATTGTTACTATTATCAGGAAAGTGTCTCTCCTAGTAAATGTTCTCTGTGTATATATATCTTCCTACTGTATTTTCCAATGCATGCATCCGATGAAGTGGGTTTTAGCTCACAAAAGCTTATGCCCAAATAAATGTTAGTCTCTAAGGTCCCACAAGTTTTTTTTTTTCTAGTAAATACTGTTATTCATGATTAAAACAGTTATTTGTATATTTTATTATTAAATATATGAACATATCTTTGGGGAACTGGCACATATAGGGGTGAAATACCTTGTCTGAGGTCATAATATTATGTAAAAATGGGCTTGTTTTGCCATAATCTTGCCCCTTGTCTCTTACCTGCCTTGCCCTTGTCACAAACCTATGCTGTTCCACTTGAAAGCCCGGTGACTTGGTGGGGGCACGGGTCCAAGTTAACTTCCTAACCTGTGAGCTCTCAGGGTCAGGCCTCTTTACTGTGTTTGTGCAATTCCTACCCCAACGGGGCCCCAATCTCTGACTGAAGGTGGCACTAAAATACATCTAATAAATACTGATGTAATCACAATGACACTTACTTATTATGAAGACTCCGCTCTCACCTGCCCCAGTACCGGGTCTTCCACTAACGTTTATTTCACTGATTGTTTTTCACTCTGGGAATGGCCTTTTAACACTCCTCCCACCACCACGTTTCCCTACCCCAGCCAACTCCGCCCTGCGTTTCAACTCGAGCAACAGCATCATTTCCGCTGATGTGTTCTGGCAGAGTGAAAGCGAGCAGGGTGGCAATCAGGACTGCATTTCCCTTGCAGCGCTGGGGCCCGTAGTTCATGCTCAGAGTCGATGTGATGAATGAATGTGGATGGCAGATGCAGCAAAGCCGGAGGAGTTTCATTACAACAGAGCGGCAGGAGCATGGTTTGAATGTAACATTAAAGCCAACCCTCACCTCTGCTAACTTCTGATTTGTAATTGTATTTTAAATATGTGCATGGTTTGAAGTAGAAGCTGGCTCTGTGGTTCGCACTCCCTGCTGGCCATGCTGCAGAGGACCTGGGTTCAGTCACTCCCTAGAAGTTGACAGGGACATTGTTGAAGAGTGTTGCTGACATTTTGGGCCAAGTGAGATCACTGTGAAGTAGGACTTTAAAGAGCTAGAAAAAGGCTCAGCAGCTTAATCCACCGACAGGTTCCCCACTTATGGTGACCTGGATTTAAATCCTACTTTAGGACAAAGCCACCATAGTGGGTCCGTCCTACTTCCTAGTGGACGTTTCCCCCAGCTTGCGAAGCCACCATCTAGGCATGGTCGATGCACTCCATGGTTTCTGAGATTGGAATAGCAGGGGTTGTGGCAGGTCAGGAGTGAAGGGCATAGACCGGGCTGTGTGTGGGGAGCCCAGGGCTGGAACAGCAGGCAGTGCTGTGGGTAAGGATGGAGCTGCATTAGAGGAAAGGTGTCTGGGGTGCACAGAAATAGAACCGTAGGTGGTGCTTCAGTCAGGATTGAGGTGCACCTCAGAGCTGGGTGGGGACCTAGTTCTGGAATATCAAAGGGTAGTGGGGGTAGAGGGGTAGGCAGTACTACAGGCCAGGATTGGAGGGTATTTTTGAAAATGTATCTTTTTTTTTTTTTAAATGTGACCCTTGAGAGAAATTTTTTAAAGGTCCAAGGGGTCCCTGATCCCCGTCCATTAGTGTCCTTGTTACCTGGCTCATTGCCTCCGTCCTTTACACCGGGGTTAAGATACTGATCACTGAACTGTATGAAATGTTACTGCTGCCACCTTTGGGCAGGTGCTGGAAAGACAACCGGCCAATTCCCTGCCATGTTCTTTTACAGTGGGAATTCATGTTATATAAAAAGTCTCTTCTTGCTCTGTTACTGGCAGGAATGGTATTTGTGGTAATAAAATGGAAGTCTCGAGCAAATGAAGAATGACTGGCCCAAAATGAATCTGACTTCGCTCCCAGTACCATTCCACTCTGCATGTCGCTTCCCATTTTTCATTGGGCAAAGCAGCGGTTCAGGCAGGTTTCTGGGTGTTCGGCAAATGTCAAAATAAAAGGAGGGGTGTGTGTGTGTGTGTGTGTGTATCAGAGAGAGAGAGAGAGCGTGCACATGTTCCAAGACTGTTTACGACTGCAAACGTGTAAGCACATGGTCTCTCGTTTTTACTTGTAGAGGTATATCTAAAACCATTACCCATTTATTTCAACTGAATAACTGTTCTTAAAATGTAATTATCAAGCCTAAGGCATTTTTACAGTAAGAATCAATCTTAATCAGCTCACCTGAAAATTGGCTTTTGCTAATACCACTAGAATGAGCCAGCGAATGGTGTTCAGCTTCCAGCTGAAGCCCCTGACAGTTTTGCATGTTCTCCCAGTCTGTGGAGAGAGCTCTAAGGTGGGATGTTAAGCTATAACTTTGCATGGGAGTCTCTCTCAAAGGGAGAAGGATGCCCACTGCCTTCCTGGTTTCAGAGTAACAGCTGTGTTAGTCTGTATTCACAAAAAGAAAAGGAGTACTTGTGGCACCTTAGAGACTAACCAATTTATTTGAGCATAAGCTTTTGTGAGCTACAGCTCTAAGGTGCCACAAGTCCTCCTTTTCTTTCTGCCTTCCTGCTAACCATTCGAACGAATGGGAGGTCAACATTGGTGGTTGTAGCCCCGAATAGCTGGAATACGTTTCCTTTTCCATTGAAATATTTGATTTGATTTTTAAGAACATTCTAAAGGGACAAGGCATGGTTGACTTGCAGATGTAATTTAGTCTGTGTGACAACAAGATCAGTAGAAATCCGTTCATGAATTTTTGAAAATTCTAATTAAGAATTTGAGAATATGGGGGGGGGGGGGCTAGAGGTAAACATGCTCTTGACATTTTTGGAGCCCCAACAGTGCAGCATTGTGCTAGCCATGTGAGAGCCAGAAGGTGAAACTGACTAAAGTAAAAGTTGGATATAAATCAAATAGTAACTATACTTATAAGAAGTGCCTTTCTTTTCAGGATCTCAAAGCCCTTTGTGCACGCTGTGTAAGATCATTTTCCCTGCTGTATAGATGTGGCCACTGAGGCACAGAGATTCTAAGTATGTCACTGAAAGCTAAAATCCCTGCGGTATTTCTCTCCGCTGAGAAACGCAGAGAATGTTCGTGGGGATTTTCTTGTAAGAATCTTTGCTTTGTAATGAGGATGAGTAGAATCCGATGTGGGCATGAATTATGGCTCTCTAAATGCATTCATGAGCAAGTTGCTCATGGTAAAATGTTAACATACATAGTCATTCCCCCTCAACATAAGTTTCATATACAGTATCCTCTGATTTCCTCTCCATCCTGGGTTTAAATCCTTTTGCCCCATCTCATGGAGACCTTCCTTCAGCCAGTGAGTGTGACTGTAGTTTGAGCTCATCAGTGCCATTCTTTGGGTCAACCAGAAGGGTCACTAGAAAGCAACCTTGACACACCCTCTCCTTAGCCTCTTGCTGGTTCAGCCATCCAGAAATCAGAACTGAGAAATTGGCAGAGATCTCTCATTTCATAGTGCAGAGTAGAGCTGGTGGGGACATTTTCCATTAGCTTTTTTTTTTTTTTTTTGGTTGAAAACTCCAATTCATCAAACCCAAAATGTTTCGTGAAACAGGGGCAGGTTCAGCGACTCTCCTGACTTGAAAAATGTTCAGACCAAAGGTTTCAAAATCATCGAAATGTTTCATTTTGACGTTTTAAAAATTAAAACATCCAGTTTTCTGGTTCGAAACAACTTTTCATTTAGAAATTTAAGCTACAGAGACTGAAAAAAAAAAAGGTTAAACAAAGAGAAAAAGGTGAAATCAAAATTAAATATGACAAAATGTTTCTATTGACCCCAAATGAAAAAAACAATTTTGGGAGTTGTATTTGTTAGATTTTGACTTTTCGTCTTCATTTGTTATAGGAAAAATGTTGAATGCATCAAAAAAATATTCATGGGATGGGAAAAAAAAATTCCCGACCATCCCTAGAGCAAAGCGCTAACCTCTGGGGTCACTTATTTGGCTTTCTGTTCTGTATTAGTTGGATTCTTACATTAAGGATTTTTCAATCAATTTCAAAAGCTCATCATGCTGAATCATAGAATATAAGGGTTGGAAGGGACCCCAGAAGGTCATCTAGTCCAACCCCCTGCTCGAAGCAGGACCAATTCCCAGTTAAATCATCAACCTGAGGAGGTAGAAAAGCTTCCAGCAAAAAGGTATGCTGTTTGAGGGGAAGGGTGATCTTGGGGTTCAGACACAAGTCTGGGTGTCTGCGTTCTGTGCACTGACTTTGGTCAAGCCACTTAGGGATCAGTCTTGCTCCCATTGTAATGATTGAGAGTTTTGCCATTGACTTAATCAGGAGCAGGACTTTGTGACAGGGTCCCCAAGGTGCAACCTGGACTGTGGGTCCGCAAAGCCCTATGTCCCACCAACCTGGGCTGCCTCTCTCACTGTGATGCTGATGCCAAGGTACAAGCCTCTGATAGGCACTGCACTTACACAGCCATCCACAGGCAGGGACATGCCCAACTGAGTTACATGAATGATCTCCCAGCATCTCATGAACTATCAGTGGAGAAGCTCCAGCCAATTCCCTTCAGCTCCAGCCTTATGCCCCAGAATTGTACCGTCTTGCCCTGATCAGAAGCCTGGCCAGTGTAAATGCATGAACTTGTTTGCCGCACCGACAAAAGGGTAGTGCATGTGCAACAGCCCCTGTTAACATGAGCTGAGATTTCCTAAGCACTTCAACCAAAACACACTGTTTCAGGTAAAATATAAAACAGATTTCTTAACTACAGAAAGACAGATTTTAAGTTATTATAAGTAGCAGGCATAGAGATCAAAACTGGTTATCTAAGAAACAAAAATAAATTCTCAGTCTACTTCTAACTTAGACTACGGAAGATTTGAATCAAACAGTCCCACTTTAACAGATGGCACAGTCAGCTTACAGTTCCTCAGTACACAGACTGGACCCCCTTACAGCCTGGGACCAATCTCCCTAGTTCCAAGTCTTTTCTTTCCAGATGATTTTCCAGGTGTTGAGATGGGGAGGTGAAGAAGCCAAGTGATCTCACTGCCTCTCTTTTTATACCTTCTTCCAGCTGCTAGAAAGATCCTAGCTGTGAGGTGGGGTCAGGCAGCTCCATTGTGTATGTGCCTTCTCTGAGAAGTCTCTGGGATAGTTGATTCTTCTTGATGGGCCATTAATGCTGTCTGTGCCCTCCTTTGTTGCAACTTAAAGGCTGGCTGTGGGAATCTCCCAATCTCACAGCATATTTCAGTAGCATATTTAGCAATACTTCATAACTTCACATACAATGATAGTACGTACAATCCAACAGGATATTATGTTCAACAAATCAAGACTTTCAAAATGATCCTCACAAGGTATACTTTGTACAAAATATATCATAATTATATGGCAGTGGTGAATATGGGGGTTCCAAGGTGCTCCTTTGAGGTACAGAGTGTCACAGTCTTTAATATCTTGTGCCTCCGTTTCTCCATCTACCATATGGGAAAAACAATATTTACTGACCTGACAAGGGTGTTATGATGCTTAGTTCATCAATGTCCATACAAGTGCTTTGAGATTCTCAGATAGACAATGTCATAGAAATGCCAAGAATTGTCATTCCGATTTATAAAACCTGAGTCCCCAATATGGCTGAGCAGCACGACTTTCAGTGCTCAGCTCCTTTGTTCTGTGACTGCACCAGAACATAGCTCCTATTTTTTAGGACTGATTTCTAAAACAAAATCTTCTCCCAGAGTGAGAGAGCAAGCCTGCATGTGCTAAGATGCATTCGTCTGCATGTCTGTGAAAAGCGATTTGATCTGGTGAGGGGAAAAGCTTGAAGTTTGAGCTATAATTGGAGTTCGGGATTTTTGAAAAGAAAAGGGAAGATAAGAGACCAGTCAAAGCTGTCAGAATCTCATCCTCCTATAGATATTTTTGTCCCTAACTGTTTGTATAATCTCTTTTCCTATAACAAGAAGATAATTAAATCACTAGTACCAAATATTTAACATCATTTCATTCTTTAACCCCTTCCCCTCCTTTGACAAAAGCAGTGCTGTATGGTAATTTTGCGGATTTATATGTAGTGTTTTTCTATATGTTTTAACTGGCTGGCTGGCTTTGTTTTGTCTATTCTTTAAATTTCTTGCTTGTGGCTTAACTTCTAAAATTCAATAAAAAGAATTGAAAGGAGGCGGTGGGGGAATAAATTGATGAATTTGTAAAAGAAAGATGGAGTTTTGTACTCAGCTAGAGATTCTTGAGCCAAGTTTGGTGTAAAACCCACCCACACCCTATGTAGTCCGGGTTTCTTTGTGAGAGAATTTAGAGCTAGTGAAAGATGCTGGCTTGACAGCCTTGGAGACTAAGTCCTCTGTTCATAATAGGGGAAGTATAAGCTTCCTCACACACCACCCTGGTAGTGTATCCTCAACTTTGTCCTCCAGGGATGAGAGTGTCTGAGCGGATGCTTCCATTCAATCCTTAGCCTTTCTGATAAGACAGCCAACAAGTTATCTAGAGGGTTGCTTTTGTGATATGGACACCGGTCCACAAGAAACTGGATTGACACCAGGAGTTCCAGCCAGTGAACACAGCTAAGAATTTGGCCATCCCCTTGACTTGTCCGTCCTGTGGATCAGTAGAGGACTCCAGACCCCAGTGGCAAACCAGCTTCCTCACATCTTTGCCCATAAGACAGGTTTTCCCACCACCCTGCTACTGAGCTGGCTTCTGAGGAGAAGCTACACCAGGTCAAAAGTCATGAGTTGTTTTGTTCCTTGTTCTCAGGATCCAACCCGCGTGGTCAGTCCAGTTATCGACATCATCAACTTGGACACTTTTGCCTATGTGGCCGCTTCCTCGGACCTGAGAGGAGGTGAGTGTGTATTGTGCTCACTCCCTGTTGGGTGATGCTGATCTGTGAGGTACTATGCTCAGCAGACACTGGCAGAGGGAAGTGGCTGACTCAGTGTGAAGGAGGCACTGAGTCGGAGCTCCCTACTGTAAGGATTATTTATAATACTGTAAGGATTATTTATAATGCTCTGTATACACAGCTGTTTTCTGCAAGCACACTAAAAATACCCTGTTTCCCCCTCTATCAGTTTGCAAGGCTAGACTGGCCTTTCATACCACTGACTTGAGGGAATGGAATTCCTTACTAGGGTGCAGTGGCCATGCGGGTGAAGTATCCCATCTAAGCTAACCCCTAGCAGCAGAGAAAACCAGGTGTCATGGAAGGGGAGGGATATAGAGGGATAGTATTGCCATACATATCTCCACAGCTATAAGTGGGTTGTTAGCTGAAGTCCCCTTCTGAGCTTTGCACATTTCTGGTCGCCTGATTTCCCCATTGTGTCACTCCAGAGATATGCCAGTGTAAAACCAAAGTGACACAGTGAAGAATCAGGCCCTGAAATATGACTTCCCTCTGCTAAATGGCAAGATGACTCTTCCCTCCCTGGAGAATGCTGTTCTCTGATTACTCTGAGAGAGAGAGTGGCTCCTCTCCTTGTTTCTTGTGTAGCACACACCCCTGGAGTTTTTTACTCATGTCCTTGGATTTCTCTAGAAAGTGCCAGATAATGCTCTGTGCAGAGACTATCAGCCAAGCTTGGTTGTCTGGTGGTTTTAACACAGAGGCAAATGGAATCTATTATGAGACTAACGACAGATTAACAGGTTTGTGCCAGAGGAGACATGGCCCATACTGAAGTCCAGTCTCTATAGCCTCTGCAGAAAGGGTAACTGGGCTAGATGAACCATGAATGTGTTCTGGTATGGCAATTTATACAGTTCTATAAACAGAACCAAAGCCATTCTTCAAGTTCAGACAGGCTTGGCTCATTGCCTCTTTGCTACAATCTTTGATCCTCCTTCTCAAGATGGGGGCCCAGCAGATGAGGCAGTCTCTAGTTTCGACCTTAGTGCAAACTTGCTGGTTCTCTGAGATTCCTGTCTCTGTGCCCCTTTGTGCTCTGCACCTCTCTGTCTAGAAGCCCCAGAACATGCGACATTTCCTACATGCTTAGAGAATGAACCAGGCTGTGCAGCAAAAGAGGCTTTTGTTTGAGGGCCCCTGTTTCACTTGTTGCAGAGTTGAAAGGTGGGTAGTGAATGAGGCAGGGGACTGCAGAAAGGGAGGGGAGAGTCTTGGGGTTTAGGCAGTTGAATGCCTCTAGGAGAATTGGGTTCTATGCCTGCCACAGAGTTCCTGTGTGATGCTGCAACAGGCACTTAAAGTAGACTTTTCAGAGATGGTCACTACTTGTGTGTTCCTCAATTTTTGGCGCCTGTTTTCATCTGCAGGTGTGTTGAGCACTCACAAATGCAACTGAAGTCGACAGGAGTTGTGCTTTGAACATTCAAAACACTGTGTAATGCTGAGTACTCTGAAAAATCAGGCCCTACGTCTCTCAAACAGGGCACCCAGAGTTAATGTACACTTTGGACCTTAATGCCTCCATGCCTCAGTTTCCCATCCGTAAAATGAGGATAGTGTCACCCCATCATCCTGTAGGGGGGTTGTGAAGGTAAATTCGCCAATGCTTGTGAACCCTCAGGTATTACAGTGATGAGCACAACAGAAAAGCCCATGAGGAAATAAATAAATAAATAAATAAATAAGGCCATGGGCCCATATGTTGAACGATGGTGGTAAAATTAAATATTATATTGCTGATCATCAACTGAGCCCTGTCCGTTCTGTTCACTGAATGAGGCAGGGCTCCTGTGAAAACGATAGTGTGTGCTCACATAAGTTAAAGACCGTATCCTAATGCATACGCGCAAGGGTGCTGAATTAAGGCTTTACAGGCCACCTTTGTTCTGGCACTTTCTGACTTTTTTGAGTGCTGGACATTGCAACTGTAGCTCTCCTTTCATGTAGTTTTTTGTTTGTAATATTTAAATGTGTTAGACACTGGAATCGTCTCTTCAGAGTACTGGCTGCAGACCCATTATCTGGGTCATTTAAAATGGAAGAATCAGAAACAATTTTGTGCTGGCTAGGGGATGGGTTTGGTGACCTCCTGGTTTATGTCCATCTCCAATTTCGCCATGGTCCTTCTATACTTTGTTTTTAGGGTTTGACTGGAGTCTACATTTCAAATGGGAGCAGCTTTCCCCAGAGCAGAAAGCCAAACGAATTGACCCTACAGAACCCATTAAGTAAGTAGCAAGGCAGCAGAGGGGGGAAAACTGGGGTGTATGGAGGGCTTTCTTCTGTGGAAGTTGGTGCCAGCCAGACTGTGTCCAGGGCCTTGTCTGATTTTCCCCTTTTCACTTGCAGGGAAATTTGCACACTAAGGACTAGACTCAAAGCCCACTGAAGTCTACGGGAGTCTTTCCGTTGACTTCACCGGCTATGGATCTGACCCTGACTGGAGATATTGCCCAATTCTGTAGATACAGCACATGGTTCTATTTAGCTGGTCCAGAAGGAAATCTAAGTACCTAATTAGGGACCTGGTTTAACACATATGGCACCATGGAGGAGACGGATAGGTACTCCCACCCGTCCCATAACAGTCCTGAGTCTCATGGGTCTATCCTGAGTTCCAGTTTACTTTGGGTTTTACAACTCAGGGTCACAATTATTATTATTATTGTAATAAGGCAGTGCCTAAGGGCTCCAAATGATTCCCCCACCCCAAAAGGCTAAGTAAAAATAGGTGAAGGCTCCTAGTTCTTCCAGCCTGTGAACGAGACCCTTCTTCCCCCAACAAAGACTCTTACTTTACTTCTCACAACTCATATTTTACCCAAGAACAAGAGGAATCCCTGAAAAAGGGTGAAACCCTTGATGAAAGCAAGTGATCCAGATCATGCATTCCCAACCAGCCTTGCCCTTCTAAGCTGCCTAAGGGGCGGACAGCAAGTCTGAAGGTAATAGGAAGTGAGTGATGAATCTCAGGAGAGTTAATCAAATCAGGAAGAGAAAAAAATCTGACCTCATCCCTTGGGTTGGAGGGAGTGCCTCACCTTATTCACCCCTTGTTGCTGGCTAAGGTATGATGTTGGCTGGTATTTTGTCCGGTCCTTGAACAGAAATGTCGTTGTTGTGACATGAAGCATGGAACAGGGAATGTGGTGGTGAAAGCTCAGAGCTCCAGAAATGATGCAGAGGACACACATCATGGGGAACCAAATCTTGCTGCTTCTTGTCCTGGTTCTTGTAACGAGCTCATGTTCATCTCCCGGTGCCCCATCTCATTTTCATGATTGTCCTGCCTGCAAAAACAATTGGAGCCCCCTCGCGGTGCAGAGAGATCATGAGACCCGAGACAAATCCAATGCATCTTAATTGTACATGTTTGCAGGATGTGGCACAGGCTCGTAGGCATGGGGCCTGCCCCATCGAATGGGTGATACTCCTAAAATGATCCTCCTCTCTCTCTCTCCAACCCCTCCACATGACTTCTCTTTGATAACCTCAGCTCATCCAGAAGGCAAAAAGTAGCCCTGTTTGGAAATAAAGATCAAACCAGGGGTTCTCAAACTTTTTTTGCTGAGAACCCCTTTGAAAATATTTCAGGCTGTGATGACCCCCCCCTAAAAAGGGGCAAACTGCCCCCCACCATGCCACCCTTACTTCTGCGCTGCTTCTGGTGACTGTGGTGGTGCCTTCAGAGTTGGGCATCCAGCCAGCAGCCACCACTCTCGTGACCCCCCTGCAATAGTCTTGTGACCTCCTTTTGGGTCGGGACCCCTAGTTTGAGAAATTCTAGATCAAACTCACAGTGATGGCTTTTAAAAATCCCCTGTTGAATAGGCACAGGCTTCCTCTCCCTGTTACAGTGGTGTTCCTAATAAGATCTCTCCTGGCACAAAGGCCATTTAGGTCATGCCATGTAAATAACCCCCAAGTGCTAAGTGCATTTTTGGTTATGAAGCGTACAATAAGGGCTGTGAACTCTGGGCTCATAGGAGTTGTGTTAATGTGTGCATTAACCTGTTTTTAAGTGCCGGGCAGTTTATGATCGACAGAAAAATACCAAGCCAGCCAGTTAAATGGCTCTGCCATGTTGAGACATGTGTCCTTGTTTTGGGATGATAGGAAGATTCACAGATATATCGCTCTGAAAGTAGAATAGGAAGCGAAAGGAGGTGGCTTACTGTGCATCTCAGGTTCTACTCCAGTGTTTGAGTAAGGGCTTGTCCCCTCTTCCCTTTGTATCTCTGCAGGACTCCAATCATTGCAGGGGGGCTCTTTGTGATCGACAAAACCTGGTTCAACCACCTGGGGAAGTATGACACTGCCATGGACATCTGGGGTGGGGAGAACTTTGGTGAGTCTCTGTTGTTGCAGGGACGTGGGGATCTTCATCCTTCCAAGAGATGGGGCTGGCTCTTCCTTTCAAGCATGGCTGGTGGGTATCATAGGCCAGGGGAGGCTAAGCATCCCGAAACAGCCAGGCATGGCCCCACCCACGCTCCATCCCGAGGCCCCCTTCTACATCCCAGTCTTCCCTCATGGTCCCAGACCAGGCTGCTCCTCTTCCTGCCCTTGCTTAGCCTCTCCCCCCGAAGAGGGCTGGGGCTAGGGAGAGCTGGCTGGTGGCCTAGGACTCGGGGCACCTAGGGCGGGTGCTCGGACCGGCTGGCTGGGCTGGGGCCGGCTGGTGCTCCGGGGCTGGGGCCACCTGGGGCTGGGGCGGGCCGGCACTCCAGAGTTGGGGCGGGGTTCTCCCAGCTGTAGTGAGGGGCTCTGGGCTCTGGTGGGGGAGGAGGGCAGAAGGGGCAAGGTAGAGGTGGGGCCTCTAACGGAAGGGGTGGGGCTGGGGGCTAGCTTCCCTGAATGGAGGTAGGGGGGTTCCATGCACCACCCATGCTCTCAAGTAGTGTCTGACTAATACTGGGTTCACTCTAAATGCTCTGAATGGTTTCCCCTAGTTATTTTCATCTGTATCCTGTGCAAGTATGGGAGCGTTTCAATGTCTCAAAGTGCTCCAACACTGACAAGGCTGCCATTATTGGTCTATAGTACTCCATCTCCTCCATGGTGATAGATACAGTGCTGCTAAATACACTAAACCAAAGAGTCTCAACCTGGTGATTATGAACATGTTACTGGGGCACTGCCAGTAATCTCCCATTCCCTCTCATTCTTTCTTTTTTCTTTAAAACATCCAACTATGTTTCTAGCTCTTACGTTCACAGACATCACCTTGAAAATGTGAATGGATGCAGTAATACCTGCCCGAATTTGCAGCATGCCTGAAATATTAGCTCAGGTGTTCTCGAAGGGGCAGGGGGGTTGCAAACAGCTTAGCTACCCGGGATCATGATTTGATAACATTTGTAATGTGCAAGCCACATAAAGTGCAGATCAGTAATATGTAGAGAGTGCTTTAAGGAGGCCAGGTTCACAAAGCTGAAAACAATTATGAGCCAAATCAGCTGGGATGAAGAATTTATCAGAAAAATTTGAATGATAATTGGGAATCATTTAAGAACACCTTACTAGAGGCCCCAAAAGCCACAATCAAGGAAGGAGGTTTTACTGGTTAAAAGACCAAACTGATTTAGAGGGGAATGGAAGACATCTGTAAAAGAAATAAAAGAATAATATAGAACAAATTGAAGAAAGGGAAAGTTGACAATAATGAATATAAATCAGAAGCAGGGAAGCCAAGGGATACAAGGATGAATATGTGGCCAGCAGAGTTAAGGACAATAAGGAGATATTTTAAAATATATTAGGAACAAAAAGAATCCTGACAATGGTATTGGTCCACTAATAGATGGAAATGATAGAATGATCAATAATAATGCAGAAAAGGCAGAATCATTCAAAACTATTTCTGTTCTGTATTTGAGGCAAAACAGATGATATAGTTTCATCATATGGTGATGATCACACACTTTCCATTCCATCAGTGTCTCTGGAGAATGTTACTAGCAGCTACTAAAATGAGACATTTGCAAATCATCAGGTCCAGTTAACTTCTATTCAAGAGTTTTAAAAGAGCTAGCTCAGAAGCTTGCTGGATTGTTAATGTTGATTTTCAAGAAGTCTTGGAGAAATGTGAAAGTTTCAGAAGACTGAAAGAAAGCTAATATTGTGCCAATTTTTTAAAAGTGTAAATGGGATGACCTGGGTAGTTATACGCCTGTCAGCCATCCCAGGCAAGATAATAGAGCAGCTGATACAGGACTTGATTAATAAAGAATTAAAGGAGGGTAATATAATTAATGCAAATCAATGTGTGTTTATGGAAAATGGATCCTGTCAAACTAAATCGGTATTTTTTTTATGAGATTACAAGTTTGGTTGATAAAAGTGGTAATAGTGTTGGTGTAATTGACTTGATACTGCACAACATTTTGATTTAAAAATCTAGAACAATAAAAAATTAACATGGCACACATTAAATGGATTAAAAACTGGCTAACTGATAGGTCTCAAAATATAACTGTAAATCTAAATATAAACTGTAAATTTATAAACTATAAATCCACAGGGATCAGTTCTTGGCCCAGCACTATTTAACATTTTGAATAATGATCTGGAAAAAGACATTAAATCATGACTGATAAAGTTTGCCAGTGACACAAACATTGTGATAGTGGTAAAATTGAAGAGGACAGGTCACTGATTCAGAGTGATCTGGATCACTTGGGAAACTGGGTGCAAGCAAACAATAATACAGCTAAATGTAAATCTGTCTATCTAGGAACAAAGAATCTAGGCCATACTTACAGGGTGGGGGACTCTATCCTGGGAAGCAGCGACTCTGAAAAAGATTAAGGGGTCATGATGGATATTCAGCTGACCCTGAGCTCCCAGTGCAATGCCGTGGCCAAAACAGCTTATGCGATCCTGGGATGCATAAATGGGAATCTTGAGTAGGAGCAGAGAGGTTATTTTACCTCTGTGTTTGGCACTGGTGCAGTCACTGCAGGAACACTGGGTCCAGTTCTGTGCTCACAATTCAAAAAGGATGTTAATAAATTGGAGAGTGTTCCCAAGAAGAGCCACAAGAATGAATGAAGGATTAGAAAACATGCTGTATAGTTTTCAGAGTAGCAGCCGTGTTAGTCTGTATCAGCAAAAAGAAAAGGAATACTTGTGGCAACATTAGAGACTAATAAATGTATTTGAGCATAAGCTTTCATGAGCTACAGCTCACTTCATCGGATGCATTCAGTGGAAAATACAGTGGGGAGATTTATATACACAGAGAACACGAAACAATGGGTGTTACCATACACACTGTAAGGAGAGTGATCAGGTAAAGTGAGCTGTTACCAGCAGGAGAGCGGGGTGGGGGAGGGGAGCGTTGGAGGGAGAGAACCTTTTGTAATGATAATCAAGGTGGGCCATTTCCAGCAGTTAACAAGAACGTGTGAGGAACAGTGTGTGTGTGTGTGAGGGGGAATAAACATGGGGAAATAGTTTTACTTTGTGTAACAACCCATCCTCTCCCAGTCTTTATTCAAGCCTAAGTTAATTGTATCCAGTTTGCAAATTAATTCCAATTCAGCAGTCTCTCGTTGGAGTCTGTTTTTGAAGTTTTTTTTGTTGAAGAATTGCCACTTTTGAATTCTTGCTCATTCACCTGCACATCTACCAATGTGATATATTCCATAATGTGCCAGCAATGCCCCTCTGCCATGTACATTGGTCAAACTGGACAGTCTCTACGTAAAAGAATAAATGGACACAAATCAGATGTCAAGAATTATAACATTCAAAAACCAGTTGGAGAACACTTCAATCTCTTTGGTCACTCGATTACAGACCTAAAAGTGGCAATTCTTCAACAAAAAAACTTCAAAAACAGACTCCAACGAGAGACTGCTGAATTGGAATTAATTTGCAAACTGGATACAATTAACTTAGGCTTGAATAAAGACTGGGAGTGGATGGGTCATTACACAAAGTAAAACTATTTCCCCATGTTTAACACACACACACCCCCGCCCCGCCACTGTTCCTCAGATGTTCTTGTCAACTGCTGGAAATGGCCCACCTTGATTATCACTACAAAAGGTTTTTTCCTCACCGCTCTCCTGCTGGTAATAGCTCACCTTACCTGATCACTCTCCTTACAGTGTGTATGGTAACACCCATTGTTTCATGTTCTCTGTGTATATAAGTCTCCCCACTGTATTTTCCACTGAATGCATCCGATGAAGTGAGCTGTAGCTCACGAAAGCTTATGCTCAAATAAATTTGTTAGTCTCTAAGGTGCCACAAGTACTCCTTTTCTTTTATGCTGTATAGTGATAGAGTCAAGATTCTCAATCTATTTACCTTAAGAAAGAAACGGTAAGGGGTTGCTTTATTACAGGCCATCAGTGTCTACATGGGGCACAAATATTTAATAATGGGCTCTTCAGTCTAGCAGAGCAAGGTAAAACATGGCTGGAAGTTGAAGCTAGACAAATTCAAACTGGAAATAAGAGGTACATTTTTAAACTAATCAATGGAACAATTTACCGAAGATCATGGTGGATTCTCCATCACTGCCAGCTTTTGAATCAAGATGGGAAGTTTTTCTAAAAGTTCTGCTCTAGGAATTATTTTGGGGTAGTTCTCTGGCCTGTGTTATACAGGAGGTCAGACTAGATGATCACAGTGGTCCCTTCGAGTCTTGGAATCTATGAATCTATGAAAAAACAATCATCAGAAGGCTTTGACAACCTTTCCATGACTATACTGCTAAATCGGAGAGAGGTTCTCAGCTAGACCTTGGCAAGATGGAAAAGAGGTCCCAACATGGAAAAGGTTGAGCACAACTGCCCTATATAGTTTGATGACAAGTGGATTTCGGGCCCTGTGCTTCTAGTCATCTAAATCCACCTCTTCCCGCTGTGTTAGCACCTGTCCTTTGGGGAGCTCCTAGCTGTGAGCCTTGATGGAGAGGTCAAATAGGTGATATACCATCCCTGTTCACGATATCAGACAGCTAGATCTGGCTGGGCTTGTTTCTGTTTGCAGCTGTAATGATGCTGCAGATCGGATCCAGTAGGCTTGCAGCCATGAGAGAAGAACGAGGCACTTGATGACAGGGAGACAGATCTTAAGCTGGTTTTAGTACTTCAGCACCTCTGGGGAGTGTGGCTAGCAACAAAAAAAAAAATCCTGTCTTAACAGATGTAGCAACGCTGTCAGGGATCCATAGGAACAGATGCTTGTGTTTTGTAATAATCCCATCCATTGTTTAGAGCTATTGTTGTCTTCCATACACTATTTCTCTAAAGTATTTTATTTCTTTCTTGCAATGTAAAGTGTCTGTGTGAGAGAGAATTTCTTGCCAGTGGTCTGACTTGCAGCATCTGCTCTTTCTTGCACTGCTGTCTGAAAAAATTAATCACAAAAAGCCACAGTGAGCCCCTTTCTCCCTCTTGGATTAATCGTCTAAAACATGTCTTTGCAAAGAAAACGAAACATAAATGTAGGACGTGCCATGCTGGATCAGATGTGTGGTCCATCTAGTCTGGTGTCCTCATTCCAGGAAGGGACCAAAATGGACTATTATGGAATAACCTGCCTGTAGGAGAAGTTTCTTCCCAACCCATCAGTTAGCAGTTGGCTCATGCCCTGAAGCATGAGGGTTTACACCCCTTATACATTGTTCTAACCTATGTTATGTTGCTGGCTGTTTTCATTATCAACAAAGTTCCCTTTGAGGCTGGTCCTGATAACGTCTTGTTCTTATCTTCCCAGTATCAGAGGGCAGCCATGGTCATGGAGCCCCCAGGCAGTATTTAACCAAGGTGCAAACTGTAACAGACCCAAGTTTTGCTAGCCATGGGGCTTGCCCATCTCACTGCTAGATTAAGCCAGACAAGAGTTGCAGGGGTACCATGAAGTGCAAAAACAAGTGACATTGGCCAAGCTTGGATTATGATCATGGAGGGTGGAGGAGACACTCTTTATGGAAGGCCCTGGAATGGCAGGAGACCTGGGTTTGGTTCCCAGTTCTACCACTAACCTGCAGCGTGACCTTGGACTACAAGCCACTTCATCTCGCTGGGCCTCCTGTCAACTCTTTGTGGCAGGGAATGTTTCTGACTGTGTGTATATACAGGGCCTAGCACACAGGGGCCCTGGTCTCGGGTGCAGCTTCTGGGCACTGGTGTAATAGCAGCAATAATTGTCCTTTTGTATTCTCCATCAGCGGAGTTCATGAGGGTAGGCAGGGTGGAAACCCCACTTGGACCACAGTGAGTCTCACTGGCCCAGAGAGGGAAAGTTGGCTTCTCCCTACAGCAATGGTGGTGTGTCTGACCCTTCGTAACAGGCAGCGACTGCTCAGTCAGCAAGCTGGGAGCACTCAGACACGAGGTAGCTGAGAAGCAAGACGTCAGCTTGTGTGTAAAAGGGAAAGCAATACGACACAAAATGGACCAAACAGATTAACGTAGTGACACCAAAGCGGTGAACTTGTGCCTCCAGCTACGTGAGGTTAGCTCCTGCTCGCACCTCTGCACAGCCCCACTGAGGGAGGTCAGAGCATGCCCCTCAGAGTCCTAGTCACATCGCTGCTCACCTTCCAGCTGTGACAGAAAAGAATCTCCCCTGCTCCAAGCATTCATGGGGCCAGAGTCTGATCTCACTTGCGCCAGAGCTTCAGGGTAAGTGACTGGGAAATCAGGATCTTGTGGTGCATTTTGCAGGACTGGAATGACTGACTGTTCCTTTCATTATGTTTGCAGTGAAATACAATTCAGCCCTTTGGTGATTTACTCTTCTTCCTAATTAGATGGAGCCCTCAGAATACGATGTAGCACTGCAGCCGTGGTTTATTTCAGCATTAACAACTGAGCTCCGCTGCTTTGTGGCAGTGCGATTGACAGCCACAGGGGACTGCCAGACTCCATCGAAAACAAAAGCAAGTTGGAATCTGCATTCAGATTAGAGGGAGGCCTTTGGGGATGTTGTCAGTGCCCAAACTGGTTTGAAACTTTGTTCCTGAGCTTTTTGTCAGTGAATGTACTGCTGCTGATGCCAGGCTGCCGAGTGTCAGCCTGCAGATTGAAGGTGCTTCATCCCACTACGGCATGGGCAAGCCTCCAGCACACCTCAAACCTGACCTGCAGGGACCATGGCTAGGACTGTGGCTGGGATGGTTAGTCCCCCTGGCCATTCACTTTCTTTGCCGAGAGTGCCAGCAGAGATGCTAAATGGGATGTGGACCCTTAGCTGGTAATATTACGGTGAGACCCGCCACATATTTCACGTAGACCACTGAACATCCTTTGGATAGTGGTAACATCCATTGAGTACCAACCCTGAATGGATTCAGGCTAGAGACCTAGCAAAGAACAGTTTGGTAGCCCATTAGCAATCCCTTCCACCACCCAGTCCACCCTCTGCTTTGCTGTCTCCGTTTGTCTGCTGTCTTTCCCTCTCTGCAGATGTTGCAGTTCCTCTTGTCAAGCCTTGGTACCATGTGCCATGTAACTCAGGTGTGCATTGTAGTAGCCGTGTCAAGCGGGTGGCAAACGGTGACAGGAAGAATAGGATGGAGTCGTGGTACAAGCAGAAGAGTGTTCCCCTGACAGGACAGAGCCCTGCATGGCCAAGCTGGGGATACTTTAGAGTCTGATACTTTCTGTTACACACCAGCTTCCTGAAATGTGTTTAACAGAACATGGATGGATTTTAGCAGTGACAGAGGCAAAAATAACAATGCACTAGGGATTGGCTTTAAACTCCAGAAATGGTTTGTGGGTAAGGGCCAGGTCTAGGCACCAGAGCGTCTGGCTTCTATTCCTGGCTCAGTGTGACTTGGACCCATGCTTTAACCTTGCAGGGCCTAAGTTTTACCATCTGCTAAATGAGCATAAAACCACCTCCCTCTGGGGGGGTTGTGAGGATTACTTACTACAGTAGCACACTCAGATCCTTGGAGGGAAGGAGATATAGATAGGGTCAAGTATTATTTCCATACCCAGTAAGCTGGGAAGAAATTAAGGCTTTGAATTGCCCCTGCTAGGATTAGACCCGATGTCTGCAAGGCTGCTAGATGTTTGGAAGTTGCCGCTTCACTTACAGAGCGTCTCCTGCAGCTTGAGTACTGTGCTTTCAGGCTGATTTCCAGTGCATTGAAATCACATCATCCTTCCTCTTCATTGTGACTGAAGACACAAGCAAGCAGGGGGTTGAAATATACAGCCCCCCTTCTCTCTAAACCCTTCAGAGAGCCATAGTCCCTAGCGGGCTAAACAGAAAGGGGGAGGAAGAGGGATGAATGGTGCAGCATCCACAAGTCTGTTCCCACCTGCTTGGGCTAACTGTGCATTCATCAGTGCCCCCTTTTGACGGCAGCGATACTCAGGGACCATACAGCACGGGACACAGGGACTGATGAAGAACAGCACCCGGCTGTGAAGAGAGCTGAATGTAACAACTCAGAGCCTCCAAACCCCTCGCTAATCTCATTTCCTTTCTGTTGCGATTAAGGTGGCTCCCAATATAGCACTAAGACACGGCACAAGGGCATGTTTTATTGGCCCATTAATACCCGCCCTTGGGGGAATTGTGAGGTTCCCCTTCTTGCTGGTGCCTTCTACGCAATAAATGCTGCAGCAAAAGGGAAAAGGGGGGGGGGGGAGTGGCAGCAGGGAGGGGACCTCTGAAAGGAGGGACTCGCATCTGTTCTCCTTGCTGTGCTTCCTCTCCCGACCTCTGGCAGCACCTCCTGCTGGGGCCTTGTCGTTAGAGCGGGGCTCAAGCCGTGAAATTTGGATCCAGATGTCAAGCATCCCAAAGTCAAGAAGGCTTTGCAGCTAGCTTGGTTTCTCCTGTGTTTTCCCAGAGAGACGCCGCAGTGTGTGGTGAGGGCTGGGAACAGCTGTGTCTGAACACCCCCCAAAGCAGTGCATATGCGGCTCGTTGCTGTCACATGAGTGCTATGATTATGACTGGCTGTTTTGCGCTACCTGATACTATTATCACCATGCTTAAAGGGATACTCACCCAATTCCCCTCCCCCTCCCCCAAATTTGGGTTTTATATATTAAAAAATACCTTTTACAAAACCTGACTGACAGATACGCTTCCATGAATTAAAACAAAAATTGCACAGTAATCATCCCAGTGCCAAGGGAGAGGGCATACAGGAGGAGTCCCTCCTTTCAGGGAACTCAACCCTCAAAGAGAGAGAAAGAGGGAAAGCCTTGTCTAATGATCTGAGACCCAGGGACATCTCGAGATCTGGTGCTGGCTCTGTCACTGACTTTCTGTGTGGCCTTGGAGAAGTCACCTAACCTCTGTGCCTCAGTTTACCCCCATCAGGTATTAACAAACTGAGCATTCTGAGGAGAGCAGCAGAAATTACTAGGGAAAATGTTAAGCGCCAAAGATTGTTCTGAGAGCTTGATCACTCCACGCCAAAGGTGGGGACATAACACTCCACATATATTTGCAGGGTGTTCACAGGGCGAGCAAAGAATCATTACAGTGATGCATGAGGTGTAACTAAGAGTAATGGGGTGGAATTAAGAAAGCTGAATGTCAGGTCAGACCTCCTGACAGTGAGATGTATTAAGCTGAGGAACAGTCTCCTAAGCAAAGAGGTGGAAGAGCCGTCTCTTAGGACTTTTAAAACTAGGCCAGTTGGGGGACATTTCAAAGGTACAAATGGCTGATAGGTGCTGAACTCCCACTGACTCTATGGGAGTTAGGCAAATAATCACCACCTGTGCCTTAAAAATCTCCCCCATTGTTATTGGTGGTTATTTGTATTGAAGTAGCAACTGAGCAGCATCAGTGTGCTAACACTGGAAAATGAAGTGTAAGGAACAATCCTGCATGGGCAGGGCAATGGACTGGATGATCTAATGCGTGTCTTTCATGCCCAATTTCTGTGATTCAACAGTAAAATGGGGCAAACAGTACTTTCCTGTCTTCCAGGGGAGGAGCGAGTCAATGTTTGTAAAGCTTGATGAGTGCTAAATATTACACTGCAATTTCAAAAATCACCATCATTATCCAGAATACAAGAAACTGTGAAACTAGTCTCTTCGTATTTTCTCTCTGTTTCCCAACGGGTGTGCGAATCCCTATTCTGTCGAAAGGTGATGATGCATAGATTTTAAGGCCAGAAGGGATCATTAGATCATCTAGTCTCACCTCCTGCATAACACAGCCATAGAATTTCACCCAGTTCTCCAGTATTGAATCCTTGATCCACAGGGGATATAAAAGCTTCCAAAAAGGCCCACCCAGATGTTCAGAAACTGGCTGTGGGCAATTTGGACTAAATTCCCTGACACCAGCGGCGTTGTTTTCCAGGTTGATCCTGCAGAGAGCTGCGCAGGCAAATGTATGTTTGAGTGACCTTGTTGTACATGTGCATGCAGCATAGGCACCAAGGGCCCCATCTTACAAGATGCTGAGCACTTCCTGGGATGTGTCAAACACCCTCAGCTCCCATTGATTCCAGTAGGAGCTGAAGGGTGCTCAGGACCTTTTATGATCAGCTCAGTGCTTTGCAGGATCAGGCCCTGATTCATAAAAACGTGGGCCTTCTAAAGGCACGTTGCAATCATTAATAAACCGAATTCAGACCCTTTCTTGGTGAGCCCGCGTGGAGGGACGGGGCTCTGAGTTATGCAGCGCAGAAGTAATTACAAGAGGAACAAACAGCAAGCTGCATCCGTGATGTAAGCTGTGCTGCATGTCTTGCTGTTCCCATTGTGCTATTACCCGCTGCGCTATAGGCTGGTTTCAAGTGGGCTAACTTCAAACAGAGACTAAGTAGCTTTGAAATGCACTTTTAAGAAAGCTGAGCCTAGGAAAGCCCCTCCAATAATGGATTTACCTGGCTTTGGTGTGGCAGCGGGTGAAGTGAGAAAGAAAACCAGGATCCACCCTGCTCCAGGAGTCAGGAGATAAAAGATTGAAGCTGATTCTCTTGCAGAAATCTCCTTCCGTGTGTGGATGTGCGGAGGGAGCCTGGAAATTATCCCCTGCAGCCGGGTTGGACATGTGTTCCGGAAGAAACACCCCTATGTCTTTCCAGAGGGAAATGCCAACACCTACATAAAGTAGGTATTGCGCTCTGGCTGCCTTCATGTACTGCTAAATGATTTGTTCCTATGTGAAAAGGAATTGGGTGTTGCTGGGAGAGCACAGCCCACATCGGTAACGGATGAAGGGGGAAAGATGGGACGTGTCAGCATTTCAGCAGTCTCCCAGCCCAAAGCAGACATAAACCCAGTGCATTTGGTAGCTGGTGTATTGTCAATAGAGCCATTCAAAAGTGGATTGGAAAACTGTTCTGGGGAATTGTGTATGTAGGCTATAGCAAGGCATCGAGGGCTGGGACCTGATGAGGCCTGTGTTGCCTTGTAGCCCTAACCTCTAGTATTCCAAGATGTGAATTTGATTGGAGTGTGGACTCTGGTAGCCCAATACTCCTGTCTCCCTTCAGGGCTCCCAAAAGAAACCCACTACAAAGATATTACAAAAAAAATTCACGTGTCTAGGTTTTTTTCCAGGGATTAATTCCTTCCATGCAGCCTCTTTGCCACTCCTTTCTGTACCAGTGTCAGTGAAAGACTGCTCAGGTTCCAGAATCATGCACAATTCACATGATGATTGTTGCTTGCTAATTGCCCGAAGTGAGTTTGGTGCTAAACAGGACATAAATCTAAAGTCAGTCCCTGCCCTGAGGAGTTTACAATCCGGTGGTTTTTACAGTGATAGTCTGGACCATTAAATCCTGAGGCCATTACTTGCAGAGGGAGTATTCCTGAAACACAGAGAAGTGAGAGAATAGACATAGAGCAGCAAGAAATATTTGCAAGTAAATTTGAAGCTTCATCAAACTCACCTGGTTCAGGGGTTTGTTATTGGCTCTAAACTCCGCTCAGGGTCATTACAAGATTTCTGAAAGTCTGCAAGCCTTCTGCACACCTCCGAGCTGACATGGAGAACACCTGAGCCATTTTCTGGTCTCACATTGAAGCTGGGGGCGTTAATGGTTTCTACTGAGCTTCACTTTGAGTTTATTCAAATGAGGCAAAGAGGGCAAATGCACATGGCCTGAAATGAAGGAAATATTTGACTAAAACCCCAAGAAGCAAAACAGCCGAATTGTATACAGCCTTTTAGAGACCCCCACCAAGCTGTGAGACCAAGCCCCAAGCAGGCCTGTCGGGAATGTTACCATGAGGAGAATTAGCTGTGCTTCCAAGCACAACAGCTGCAAAGCATCCAGTTATCTTATTACACCAGCCAAGATGAGGAACTTCTCCTCTAAGCTGTTGCCTAGATTGTGTACAGCAATTGCAGGAACAGGGAAGAAGTGGAACCTCCATGGTAACCAGGAATTAAGGCAAGTGTGGCCTGGGTGGAGCCAAAGTAGCACCCCAAATATGTTGGTGATGGGGTGGAGAGACCGGTATAGTCACAGAGTTAGTGGGCTCCCTTGATAGAATGTTGGAAGTCCCTTTATACGCTTCATAGATTTTCACCTCCACCATTTGTGTTGCCCCTCTAGAAATACCAAGCGCACAGCCGAAGTGTGGATGGATGAGTTCAAACAATACTACTATGCTGCCCGGCCTGCAGCACAAGGGAGACCTTATGGAGAGTAAGTGGTGGTTCTGGCGGCCAGTGGAAGTGCAAAGGTGCCCAGTGTGCCTGATGCAATGAAAAGTTCAAGGTGATGATACAGGGGCATTGTATGCAGCCGTGGAGACGTCACCATGTAGTTTCTGTGGTAACAGTTAATTAAGTGCTAATAATAGGCAGATGCTACATTTAAGGAGATACAGTCCCAGCTCCCAAGCATATATCCAGTTTGTTTAGAAGTAGGGCTGTCGATTAATCGCAGTTAACTCACGCGATTAACTAAAAAAAAATTAATTGCGATTTAAGCTCAGTTTTAATCACACTGTTAAACAGTAAAATAAAATTGTAATTTATTAAATATTCTTGGATGTTTTTCTACATTTTTAAATATATTGATTTCAATTACAACACAGAATACAAAGTATACAGTGCTCACTTTATATTATTTTTATTACAAATATTTGCACTGTAAAATGATAAAAGAAATAGTATTTTTCAAGGCACTTCCTAGAATTGAATTGAACATGTGTATTATCATAGAATATCAGGGTTGGAAGGGACCTCAGGAGGTCATCTAGTCCAACCCCCTGCTCAAAGCAGGACCAATCCCCATTTTTTTTGCCCCAGATCTTTAAATGGACCACTCAAGGACTTCATACAAGTACTGTAGTACAATCTCTTTATTGTGAAAGTGCAACTTACAAATGTAGATTTTTTTTTTTTTGGTTACATAACTGCACTCAAAAACAAAACCATGTAAAACTTTAGAGTCTACAAGTCCACTCAGTCCTACTTCTTGTTCAGCCAATCGCTAAGAGAAACAAGTTTGGTTATATTTACAGCAGATACTGCTGCCCACTTCTTATTTACAATGTCACCTGAAAGTGGGAACAGGTGTTCTCATGGCACTTTTGTAGCTGGCATTGCAAGGTATTTATGTGTCAGATGTGCTAAACATTCGTGTGCCTCTTCATGGTTCAGCCACTATTCCAGAGGACATGCTTCCATGCTGATGATGCTTGTTCAAAAAGTAATGTGTTAATTACTTAGTGACTAATTTGCCTTGGGGGAAATTGTATGTCTCCTACTCTGTTTTACCTGCATTCTGCCATATATTTCATGTTATAGCAGTCTTGGATGATGACCCAGCACATGTTTGTTTTAAGAACACTTTCACTGCAGTTTTGACAAAATGCCAAAAAGGTATCAATGTAAGATTTCTAAAGATAGCTACAGCACTGGAACCAAGGTTTAAGAATCTGAAGTGCCTTCCCAAATCTGATTTGGACAAGGTGTGGAGCATGTTTTCAGAAGTCTTAAAAGAGAAACACTCTGATACAGAAACTACAGAACCCAAACCACCAAAAAAGAAAATCAACCTTCTGCTGGTGGCATCTGACTCAGATAATGAAAATGAACATGAATCAGTCCGCACTGCTTTGGATCATTATCAAGCAGAACCCGTCATCACCATGGACGCATGTACCCTGGAATGGTGGTTGAAGCATGAAGGGACATATGAATCTTTTGCGTATCTGGCACGTAAATATCTTGCGACGCAGGTTACAACAATGCCATGCAAACACCTGTTCTCACTTTCAAGTAACATTGTAAACAAGAAGCGGGCAATATTATCTCCTGCAAATGTAAACAAACTTGTTTGAACAATTGGCTGAACACGAAGTAGGACTGATTGGACTTGTAGGCTCTAAAGTTTTACATTGTTTTGTTTTTGAATGCAGGGTTTTTTGTACATAATTCTACATTTGTAAGTTCCACTTTCATGATAAAGAGATTTCACTACAGTACTTGTATTAGGTGAATTGAAAAATACTATTTCTTTTGTTTTTTACAGTGCAAATATTTGTAATCAAAAATAAATATAAAGTGAGCACCATACACTTTGTATTCTATGTTGTAATTGAAATCAATATATTTGAAAATGTAGAAAAACATCCAAAACTATTTAAATAAATGGTATTCTATTATTGTTTAACAGTGCACAATTCATTTTTTTAATCACTTTTTAATTGACAGCCTATTTAGAAGCTGTTAGGTTATGCCAAGGAGAGGACTGAATTCTTGCTGGGGAATCCACCCCTCCCCCCGAGCGCTCCCAGCCAGATTCCTGCTCTTGACTTCAAGTAGCTCTAGTCCTAGAGATGGGCTTTAACGTTGTAGTTTAGAAGTGAAACCAGCAGGGAAGAAAAATAATCGGCATGTTCTGGACCCCGTCTTGGCAGACATGGCTTTATGGAAGCTGAATTACTGCTTTATACTCCACCAGGACATTTATGATTCTGTCCCTTATAATCGTGGCTAGTCAGATATCCTTCTTATTAAAAAAAGGTCTGTATTCACAGCCAGCCTTGCATTCTAATCCCCTAGTTTCACATTCTCCTTGCTTTCACAGAGATTCTCCTTTCAAGCTCAGAATGAGCATGCAGGGTCTCAGTCCAAAGGTGAATTGCTGGAGCAGAGTCTCTCCTGCTTTTCAATTTTCAGAGAATCTAGATTATTAAAATACTGTGCAGCCTGACCTGTTTACAGTCAGCCACATCCTCTTCTCTGCTACTGGCATGGAGGGAAGGAAAAGCTCTGTCACACTAGGCAAACAGGACTGCAGAGACACAGGGTTCTGAGAAGGGGCAAGCAAACTGTGTGGGATGCTTCCTACTGCTTCATAGTTACTAACAGCCCACATGTGCTCGCTTGACACTTGCTCAGCTTGACGGTTAAAAGAGGGCATGGCCTACCCGGGTAGTGGATTGGCACCAGGAAACAGCTACTCTGTACAGTATGCTCCCCCATCTGGTAAATTTGGCCTTGATTCATCAAAGTACCAGTAAGAAGGGGGGAAAAAACGGTTGTTGCCTGTCCTCATTTGAATCCTGGGTCCAGTAGCTCTTCCCTTAGGCTGGGGGAGGAGCATTCAGATGCGGGCAGGCTTGTGCCTGCCTGCCTCCTGGACATCAAGAGGTGCTTAAGCATGTGCTTAAATCCCACTGACTTCAAAGGGATTTAAGCACATATTTAAGTGCTTTGCTGAATTAGGACATTAATTATTATTTTATTAGCATATAATATATATTCATTTCATGTAAAATTCCTCTATTAATTTAATATTTATTTAGTACATTAAATAGCATATATTAAATATTTTCTTCTTATATCAGCCTGTTCTTCCTTCAATCTCAAAGCACTGTACAAAGGTGGAGAAGTATCATTAGTCCCATATTACAGACAGGGAAACCAAGGTATAGAGAGGTGAAATGACTTGCCCAAGGTCATACGGCATATTAGTGCCAGAGTAGGGAATAGACACCAGATCTCTTGACTCCCAGGCCAGCATGTTATTGGCTTGGTACATATACAAACCTTTTCTTCCTCCCTTGTGACTTGGATCTGATCTTCGTGACTCTGATTTGCCTCCATATGTAACATCTGTGTGTTCACTGCAATTATTATAACTACATCATGTTTTTCCCCCATAGCATCCAGAGCAGACTGGAACTGAGGAAGAGCTTGAAATGCCAGACCTTCAAGTGGTACCTGGAAAATGTTTATCCAGAACTTAGGTATTGGACAATTCTTGGTTATATGCTTCTTCATAAAGATTTAGTGCCAGCTGATTGGGATGTGACCGATACATCACGGACCTCCGTTTCCACCGGTGCTTTCAGGTTCTGTGGGAGAGGGGAGAACTCAGAAATCATCACTGAGAACCTTTTTCAGGAAGTTGTTCTCTGCCGGAGGCAACAGCAGATGCCTGAGGGCTGCTGAGCCAGAGCCCATCTCGCTCTGTGTCTCAGGTTTTCTGCTAACATGTGTTTTCTTCGCTACTTTCAACTGGCTCCCCCACAGGCACCAGAAGCCATTGCAGCAATTCCCTCAGTGGCTACCATCAGCCATCTTGGGAAATGGTGCAAAGGATTCTGGAGATGCATCCAGGGACCCGCTGGGAGTGATTGAATGTGGAGTCAGAGAGAGAAAAAGACTGAGAGTTAGGCCTGGTCTACACTAAAAAGTTAGGTTGACCCAGCTATGTTGCTCAGGGATGTGAAAACTCTACATCCCAGAGTGACGTAGATAAGCCGACTTAATCCCTGGTGTAGAATGCAGTAGGTTGATGGAAGAATTCTGTTGACTTAGCTACCGCCTTTCGGGGTGGTGGATTACCTACGCCAGTGAGAGAACCCCTCCCATCAGCGTAGGTAGCGTCTACACTGAAGCCCAAAAGCGGTGCAGCTGTAGCATATCACGTGTAGATGAGCTCTTACTGTATAGAGCTTTCTTCATACAAAGAGGGTTTGCACTGAGAGTGAAAGACTGGTGGGCAGCTGAATTTGAGGTTCCCTCACACTTGTGAGTCAAAGACAGACCTTTAACGGGCACCCAATTTATTTCTGTCTGCTGTATTTGCCAAATGCCATGCTCTTAGCCTATCTCCTGGAGTGATGCCACGTAGGAAGGCTCTCAGTCCATCATGAGATACCTGTTCTGCAGTGTAAATAGCCATCCTCTACAATACACATAGCGACTCATCACTGTGATGGGCCTTGCAGTTCTTTGTTTCAGAAACGAACCCATCCAACTAGGTGAACAGCCCCCCCTTTCTCTGAATGCCGGGCATGTCTACAGCAGCAGGTAACATCATCTTGGGTTATTTCCCCAGGATTCCTGAGGAATCATTGTATCAGTCTGGAATGATCCGGCAGAGACAGAGGTGTCTGGAGTCCCAGAAGTCTGAAGATCAGGAGTTCCCCATCCTGAGCTTAAGTCCCTGTATCAGCAGCAAAGGTGTGGCAGCAGTGGCACAGGTAACTGTTTTAGGCCTGCCCCTCTAATACAGATGAAAAGAAAGCTGAGCTACACATAGGAGTTCACCTGGGGGTCTTAAAGCTGATCTGTCAGGGGCCCTGAGCCTCCAGTTTATGGGGACAGCTTTGCCCGCATAGTTGGCCTCTGGAAGATTGCCCCCTGCAGGACAATCTCTGTGTGGCACTGAGCTTCTACCACTTCCCGTCCCAGTGGTTGGGAAAAGGGGGTGGGGGTGTGATGAGGAACCCCTGATCATCCCCCGTTGCCAATAAATCAATCAATCAAAATCACTTGGGGCCATTGGCAGCCCCTGTCAATTGCCGCAGCCACCAGGCGACTAGCCCTGCAACCAGACAGCCCCAGAGTCAAGTGAATGCAAAGATGGCCTAAGACCACCTTTGGCCTAACCCGCCTTTCCTGAGCTGCACTGAGCACTCCTCATCAGCAGCTCAGGTCACCCCGACCTCTCTGCTTTTCACTTGCAATTCAAATGCAGAGATCAGAGGAAGAAAATGAGAACTATAATTTCCCCTCATCTTTGTGACCTATTTACTGAATTGCGATGGTATTTATAACTTCATAGTCTGCATTCATTCAATATTAAATTGCCCATTAAACTAGCAAGAGCTTAATGAGCGTGACCTCATTTATTTTTCAAAATCTCACTGAGAGAAGAAATCTGCAACATCAGTCAGCATGTGTTCTCTGCTCCAGATTCTCAGACACATTAGAATAGGAAGGGTGGTCTTCTGCTGAGGTCTTTGGACTCAGAAGATCTGGGTTTAAATCCTGTCTTTGCCACAGGCTTCCTCTGTGACCTTGGGCAAGTCATTTAATCTCTTTGAGCCTTAGTTCCCCCTCTGTTAAACAGGTATAATACACTTTCCTACTCCACAGAAGTGCTATGAAAATAAGTTCTTTAAGGTCTGTGAGGTGCTCAGATACTCCAGTGATGGGAGCTGTAAAAATGGATAGTATGTAACTGTACACTTACTTTGTGCACACAAATGCAATAACTGTACATGTGTAACTCTCACTAGGGCTATGTCTACACTGTGAGCTAGGGGTGTGTCATGGGGAGTATATACCCCATGCTGGCCCTGCAGCCAAGGGGTTAAGGCAAGTACTGCTGGCCGAGGCTGATTGGCTGCCTCACAGCAGCTGTGAGAATAAGAGCTGGGAGGCAGAGGGGCAGGGCTGCTGTCAGAGGAGCAAGCAGTCTGGAGAAGGAAACTCCTGCCAGCAAGCTGCTAAGGAGCCTTACAGAGTCTCCTGAGAAAGGACAACTGGACCAAGAGGCTGAAAAACCTACGAAAACCAGGGAAGATAGGAAGGAGCTCATGGTGCAGCAGGAAGAGTTGTGTAGGCCCAATTCTGCATATTTGGCTTAAGGGTGCTGAGCTGCAACTCCGTGGAGTGGGCAGTCCTGGGTTCCCCTACTAACCCCTCAGAGACTTAAGAACTGAGGGAAATTCCACCCCTGGATACCAGGACCAGCTGACCCCACCAAGAATAAAGAGAAAACCACATATCCTGGCCAGACTGTGTGAACTCTGGTTCAACACTCTACGTGGCCAAAGGGGGCGCTGTTGCATCAATGCACCAGCCCGCCCGGTGGGATTCCCCTGCTTGTGTACCATACTCATGCTAGCTCTCCTCAGGCTCACACAAGCGTAGGTACAAGTGTAGCTGAAGTAGCACGGGTCGCAACAGGGGAGGCACAGCCAACCTGCCACGACCCATGCTGCCATGGCTACACTGCGATTTATGCCAGCTAGTGCGAGTGTGTGTACAAGAGCAGGGGAATCCCACCTCTAGCTTGTCGTGTAGACATAGCTAGGGTGACCAGATGTCCCGATGTTATCGGAACAGTCCTGATATTTGGGGCTTTGTCTTATATAGGAGTCTATTACCTCCCACCCCCGTCCTGATTTGTCACACTTACTGTCTGGTCACCCTAGACATAGCCTAAGTGTGTGGGGGTTACACATGCAAAGTGGGTAATTAGTCACATAAGTGACCAAAAGTGGCTATATTGCTGCAGAATTACCTAATTTGCATGTGCAAATGAGGCCTGCTGTGGTATATGCATTTAACCTACCTTTCTGCATCTCTAATACAAGCAAAAAGCCTGCTTTTCTGTACTGTTAAATAGACAATGGCAAGTCAGATTCCAGGTGTTACCACGGAATTTCTGTGACAGTTTTTATAGTATAACGGTCACATTATCCTGGTTTTAAAAATCTTTTTCTTTTGTCCGCTGCTGTGAAGCGGACAAACACCAGGGGAAAGGCTTAACTAGAGCTGGCTGAAACATGTTGCGTAACAAATTCTCTCAGAAAATGCGGTCTAGTCAAAACTGGAAGTTTCAGTGCATTTTGACGCCATTTTCAAATTTTTCCAATTGGGAAAATCAGAATGAAAAATGTTGCTTCGAGTCAACGTTTCAAAATGAAACGCCATTTGCAATGTCATGGTACTTTGAATGAAAAATGATAATTTCAACAAATCAAATTAACATTTTTGATCAAAAGGAAACAACATTTTCTAATTAGGAACTTTTCAGAATTTCTTGTTCCACTACAGTTTCTGACATTTCGACTTTCCGCTCTGATTCAAGGTGAAAAATCGTTTCAAAAAGTCAAATTTTCCTATGGGATGAAAAATCCATTTTTTGTCCAGCTCTAGGACTAACTCTGCAGAAGAACAGTGAAACTGACGATCCACAAAATAGTAACAACTGCAGGAAGCAAACAGACAAAAATAGAAAAAACTGATTTCCAGTCTCTGGCAGTCATAGTGATCTTAGGTGTTACTTGTAACTAAAGTAGGTAGAGACAAAAATACGATTAAGTTGGCAGTGTTCCTTTAAAGTTTAGATTACCACAAAAATGTTGGAAATTACTCTGTCCCTTAAGGCAATCTGTACACTATGGACCGTGACAGGGGCACAGCTCTACTGTTACAACTGTGCTGCTGTAAGTTTTCCCATGTAGCCACTCTTTGCCCGCAGGAGAGAGCTCTCCTGCCACCGTAATTAAACCACCCCCAATGAGCAGCGTTAGCTCTGTTGGCAAGAGAGCCTCTCCTGCCGACACAGTGCTGTCCACACCAGCACTTTTGTAGGTGAAACTTGTGTCGGTCAGAAGTGTGTTTTTTCACGCCCCTGACTGACAAACGTTTTACCGACAAAAGTGGTAGTGTGTGCAAAGCCTAAATGTGTGCATGGCCATGGGACGTCCATTAACAGATCACAAAATATAGAATAGGCAGTAATTCAAAATCCTGCTTATGTGCATTTATGACTGTGAAAACAGTGCAGCTCCTGTCAATTATATCCTATCATCGTTGAGTCCAATCTTGCTAATCAAAGCTTGATTATTTGGAAAATGGGTTTATCCAAAACAAGGCTGTGTTTCTTGATGTGCACCAAATACACTGAAAGGATCCTGTCTCTCCAAGACCTTTCCCCATGAGTACTGGTTACTTATTTGCACTTCCATGGCTCCTTCCATACAATGCTCTCAAAGCCCTTTGCAAACATTAATGAATTAAGAGCCAGAGCCTCGATTGGTATAAACTGATGAAGCTCCATTGACTTCAGTGGATCTAGGAGCTAGGCAGATTTACACCTTTGAGGATCTGGCCTTCATTCACACAACACCCTTCTGATGTAGTTTAGTATAATGCCTATTTTAGAGGTGGAGAAACTGAGGCCCCGCAGATTTGTCACTTGATAATTAAGCCCCTTTGAAAACGATAGCCATGTGTTGATTTGCCACAGTGAATCAGTGGCCGAGCCAGGGGAGTCCAGGCTGCCTCCCTCCTGGTCCCATCCCTCCCTCCCTGCATTGTGGCATTCTCCCCTCTGGTGAGGAAGGTGTGGCATTGCTCCCTGCTGAGTCCAAGGATGCTGTGTGGAGGGAGTTCTGTGGAGCAGGACTAGATGCTGATTTTCCAGGGCTGAGTGTGCTGTCTCTACAGTGCTCCCGGCCAGAAGCTTGGTATTTTTCCATCTTGTGTCTCATTTACTAAAGGAATTGTTTGATTTAGCTCTTCAGTAGCAAAATGCATTTGGGAGTAAATAATTGATCGTAATTTTGCCCTGGATCCTCTAAGGAAGATGTCACCAGTGATCTTGTGCATTTGTTTTCTGTTGTAACTGAGCATCAGTTGATAGTAGGCTGTGCAGGAACCTTTTTGGAATAGATTTCTGACTCTGGGATTCATTTAATAAATCCATTAATCATTAGCAGTTCCCGGCTGCCTGACATGCTTGAGAAGAAAAATCAGAAGCCCCTTAGGCCTCGATGCACTTGAGCACGGCAGCGGCAGTAGCAAGATGACTGTGCGTTAGGAGAGAGAAGCTGCCACTCTCTGACAGAACACTGTGATGCTGTGTCATTGAGTCCTGATGCGAGAGAACTACAGTATGGTGACCTGACGTGGCAGCTGTGTCCCAAAGTTCGCGGTTCACTGCTAGCCACCCGAGGGGAGGACTAGCACTACAAAAACTGTGGATCCACCAAAACTTTCAGGGTCTGAAAAACATCAGAACCATCCCCCATCACAGAGCCTCCCTCCTAAATCCTTGCTCTGCCTCTCAGACTCTCTTCCTCTCTCTGTCCCTCCTTAATGAGCTCCTTGATCTTCCTCCCCAAAGTCTCAATGAACTTGGCCTACTTGCCCAATCCAACCTCACCTGATCAGACTTTTTGATCTTCCCCTTTAACCCCTCCTGGATAGACTCTTGGTTTCTCAGAGACTCCCTCGTACTTAGGACCTTCTCGGACCACTGAATCCAGGTCCCCAGGATCCTACTGTGATCCTGCTAAATGCAGTGGCCCCAACTCTGAGCTGGATGCGGGCGGGGGGCAGCAAACATGACTTTAAGACCTCAGTGTTTGCCCCAAGGGAAGCTCTAACTTATTGCAATTTTGAATGAATAGCTGAGAGCAGAGCACTCTGCTCATAGCTCCTCCCTTTCCCAATATGCCCTCTCCCACTCTTGCTGCTTCCCTGGCATTCCCCTACGCTGGATACTGTGACGGGGCGGTGCAGGGTCACTGAGTCATGCACTTCCCTACACCAGGTATGTTCACTGGGAACAGTTAGGCCAACTTAACTGCCACTTTATGGTGGATCAGTCACAGCAGAGAGGCAGCAACCTAGTCCAGAATCAGGGCCAACAGGTGAGGAGTGTTAAGGCAGCATCTACCTACTGAACACGTGCTGTGGCTTATGTGGCCAAATAGGGACTGGAGAGCTAATAGAAGTGTTGAGACCAGCTCTCCCTTCACCTCACTTGACTGCATTGGCATGTTCAACACATCTTCTAAAGTGGCCCCAGTGAGGCTCTTGGCATTGAATGTCAGCCTTCCTGGGCAATTGCAAATAAAGGCTAGTACTTTAAAGGTGTGGCCTTAGATGGGCTTGCTACAGGGTAGCACACAAAGGATTCATAGAATTGTAGGACTGGCAGGGACCTTGAGAGGTCATCTAGTCCAGTCCCCTGCACTCATGGCCGGACTAAATATTATCATTCTAGACCATCCCTGACAGGAGTTTGTCTAACCTACTCCTAAAAATCTCTAATGATGGAGATTCCACAACCTCCCCCTAGGCAATTTATTAAGTATGCTATTGCACTGCCCCTGGTCTGGCCGTGTGGGCTTTTTAAAACACATAAAAAATCAAGCTGCTCACTGCCCTGGGAGACAGTGTAATGTAATAGTTAGAGTAGGTGACTGGAAGTCAGTTGACCCCAGGAGTTCTCAACCCTGTTCCAGCGCTGGTGCCCTAAGTGATATTAGTTGAGACATGTCACCTCTCTTGTACCTCAGCTTCCCAGTTTGTAAGATGGAGATGATAATACCTACCTCAGCAGAGCATGAGAAAAGCTGATCAACTAATAGCAGTGAGGCACACTGAGAGCCTTAGATGGAAGGGACTATAGAATGCTAATTATAATGTTACATTGAGTTATTAATAAACTGAGATCACCCCAGGTTTCTCCAGGAATTATTTGCTTTAACCCTTCCTTACCTTGTTCCTTCTCCAGCCTCAGGGCACAGCTGCGCTCTTATATCTCAAATGTAGAACCTCGCTAGGCTTCCCGCATTAACTAGAGCTTCCAGCTGGCTGCTCTCTGATTGGCTGAGACGAGTTCTTTTTATATGTCAACCAGCCTACACTAAGCCGAAGGTGCCGATTTAAAATCATGTCGTTAATTCATAACGATGCTGAGTAGCAGTGACAGATGCCTCCTTGAATGATGTTAAAGCTTTGAAAAATAGTCCCAAGCCTCAGCTGGAGTTAGCATAGCTGGGATTTCAGAGGAAAGCATTTAGCACATGGGGGGCGTTGCCATTTATTGTGACCAGCTGGTGACCCTCTCTGCTCTATCCAGCCCCATTCCCCTTTCCCTCCTCCCGCCCCCCCAGCCACTAGCAGACACAATTCCACCACCTTGTAACAGGAGGCTGGCTTGTCTTTGAAAAGCTGTAACTGTAGTCTCTGCATCACCTCATGTCTACTGTCACATCCTATCCGTGGTAGGCCCTCAGCCTGCAGAGTGGCCTCTTCTGGACAATCTGCTGCCTTTACATCTGGTACACTCTATGGGGACTCCCCTGGATCAGAGCTATCCCAGAATGCTCTGCGCACCTCCAGCCCTAGATCATATGAGAGTTGAAGCTTGTACTCAGCCCTACGGTGTACCTACCTTTACCTGATCCATTAAGAACCTGAGGAAAGATAACATGGTCTATTGTGAAGAGGAAGTAGGTACACTTACCTGAAATGATCCAAACAAGCGTTGAATGGGATAAAATAAGAACCCACATGGGCCTTTGCCCCCACCCACCCCATATTTCAAAGCAAAGCATCTTGCAGGTTTAGAAGTGTTCTGTTCACTTTGTTTTTCCAGTATTTTTCCTTTTCTTGTACCTTGTCAGCATTAGGGCTGAAAGTGAAAGTGCCATAATGCAACGAGAGAAGCAGTTCCTTTTTTTTTTTAGTTGACTTCAGGTCAGGCTGTGGGAGATCATCAGTTCTAAAAAGTCCGGCGCATGGTGTTGTCTTGAGATTTCCCACCTGATATTCAGATAGTTCAGAGGGGCCTCTGAACATTTACGCCCTTCTCTGAGCTTAAATCAGCCTCTATACCAGATGACTGACGCATAGCTAATGCAATGCCGATTTTTAAAAATAGCTCCAGAGATAGTCCCAGCAATTACGGCCTGGTGAACCTCTCTTCAGTGTCAGGCAAACTGGTTGAAACTATAGTAAAGAACAGAATTATCAGACACATAGATGAACACCATACGTTGGGGAAGAGTCAACGGGGCTCTTGTAAAGAAAAAAAAATGCCTTACCAATCTATTAGAATTCTTTGAGGGGGTCCACAAACACGTGAAGAAGGGTGAGTTTCAGAAAGCCTTTGACAAGATCCCTCACCAAAGACTTTTAAGCAAAATAAGCAGTCATGGGATAAGAGGGAAGGTCCTCTCATGGATCAATACCTGGTTAAAGATAGAAAAGAAAGGATAGGAATAAACAGTCAGTTTTCACAGTGGAGAGAGGTAGATAGTGGGATCCCCTAAAGATCTGTACTGGAACCACTGCTATTCAACATATTCCTAAATGATCTGGAAAAAAAGGGGTAAACAGTGAGGTGGCTAAATTTGCAGATGATACAAAATTACTCAAGATAGTTAAGTCCAAAACTGACTGCAAAGAGTTATAAAGGTATTTCACTGTACTGGGTGACTAGGCAACAAAATGGCAGATGAAATTCAAGGTTGATAAATGCAAAGTAATGTACATTGGAAAACATAATCCCAACTATACATACACAATGATGGGGTCTAAATTAGCTGTTGCCACTTCAGAAAGAGATCTCGGAGTCACTGTGGATAGTTTTCTGAAATCATCTGCTCACAGTGGTGAAAAAAGCTCATCAGCAGCGGTGAAAAAAGCTAACAGGATGTTAGGAACCATTAGGAAAAGGATAGATAATAAGACAGAAAATATCATAATGCAAATATATAAATCCATAATATGCCTGCACCTTCACTACTACATGCAGTTCTGGTAACCGCATCTCAAAAATGATATATTAGAATTGGAAAAGGGCAACAAAATGATTAGGGGTATGGAACAGCATCCGTATGAGGAGAGATTAAAAAACCCGGGACTGTTCAGCTTTGAAAAGAGACGACTAGGGGGGATGTGATAGAGGGCTGTAAAATCATGACTGGTGTGGAGAAAATGAATAAGGAAGTGTGATTTATTCTTTCATATAACACAAGAACCAGGGGTCACCTACTGAAATTAATAGGAAGCAGGTTTAAAACAAGCATAGAGAAGTACTTCTGCATGCAGTACACAGTCAACCTGTGGCATTCATTGCCAGAGGATGTTGTGAAGGCCAGAAGAATAACCGGGATAAAAAAAGAATTAAATAAGTTCATAGAGGACAGGTCCATCAGTGGCTGTTAGCCAAGATGGTCAGGAATGCAACCCCATGCTCTGGGTGTCCCTAAGCATCTGACTGCCAGAAGCTGGGACTGGATGATAGGGGATGGATCACTCAATAATTGCCCTGTTCTGTTCATTCCCTCTGAAGCAGCTGGCTCCAGCCACTGTTGGAAGATAGGATACTGGGTGAGATGGACCATTGGTCTGATCCAGTATGAGCATTCTTATGTTCTCCCATTACCAATTCAATCTTTAAGAAAGGGGGCTTGGGTCATGATGACTTTGAAACTGGTTCTTATTGCCCCTCTCCTTCCCCCATCACAGTTTTGAACCGGTTGAGGATTCCCTATTGTGTTGCTACCGTATAAACCTGCTTATAAAGGGCTCATGTCTAGTGCCTTACAATGAGTAGTAGATGAGAATCTCATCACAGGGGTCACCCTTTCCATATTGCTAAATGGGAGGATGGTCCCATTTAGAGGGGAGGTGTGTATAGGGGAGGTTGTAGTATAGAAAGGAGCTCCTGATGACTCACTGGGATAGTACATTTTTCTAGTAGTCCAGTTGAAGCCAATGGGGCTACTTGTTTGGTAAGATAATACCCTGTGAATCAGTGCTGGCCCAGAGCAATGAGCTGGAGGTGCAAAGTTAACTTCCCCCAGAGTTAGGCATGTTCAGAGCCATGGTTTGGGCTTGGGCCCCCCTTTATTTAAAAGGAGAATTGGTTAAGAGGGTGACATCAATTTTCAGAGCAGTTTATGGGAGGTACAGGCATCAAGAACAGGTGTTGGATTTGGCCCCGGGGGGCTTGATTCTTGACAGATGTGGGACTAATCTGGCGCACAGGTTCCCAGGCTGGGCGCTTGCACAGCAGCTGACAGCACGAACGGTAGAATGGTTGGAATTCGACAGCTGTAAGATGAGGCGAACTCTGACAAAGAAAAATGAGCTGCTACAAGGCCCTTTGGGCGCAGCATACGTCTCCAGACTGCATGCTGCTTGCTTGTGCTGAAATCCTGGGCAGCCCTCTCTGACCAGCCTGTGGGCAGCCCATGTGAGCAGCTAGCTTTGATTTCTGGTAGAAGATAGTGGATGCTGGTCCTAAGAAGCACAGAAAAGTGAGACAAAGTGTAAAGTCTTTGTAGGTTTGGGCCTTTTGTACAATGCACATTTTCCTTTTTAGTTGGCTAAACGCCGAGATCAAACAGAATTTGTGTGCCCAAGAGCTAAAAGCCTGTTGCTGTCTATCTTCGTATCAAAGGGGTTAGAACTGCTGACCCTATTGGGTTGCACTATTGGGGGCAGAAGGTGTTCTTTCTCTCTAATAATGCAAAATAATGCGGCCTGAAACCTTTACAAATCAAAGTCAATGGGAGCTGCAGGTGCTGAGCACCTCTGAAAATCAGGCCATTCATTCTGCATTAATTCCCTTCACATTAACAAAGCGTTGCAGGGCTTTGTGAAACAGCCTTTCCATCTTCCAGTACCAGCCTGGAAGTCACTGCTCCAAGCCCTGGAGGCTTCTCCACTGACCCACCCCAGTCTATCTCCTCTCATATACTGGGTCATCTGTAAACAGCTGCAGCTCCTCCCTGCTTCTCTCTAAGTTAACATCAGCTCCCTCCCACCTCTCCTGTCTTGTTGCCTGCTTCCTTAGAGGTTTCCTTGCCTCTCTCATTGCTTCTGACTTACAGCTGCCTCCTAATTCCTTTTGTCAGCCCCTCCCCTGCCACTGCTGACTCTCCCACTACTACAGCTGCCCCATCCTCCAGCTTCCCCCTGGAGCTATTTGACCTGTGCTCTTCCACTTCATGTCCTCCAGCTCCTTCCCCTGGCTGGTGACTACACCCTTAGGAACCAGTCCCTTCCCCCGCTACCAACCCCTCTCAGCAACCCACTTCCAGTTGCTGCTGATTTCCCTTCTCCTCACCCTCCTTGTCTCTTAATGTTTTAAAAAGCTGGTTAATGAGGAATACTCATTGAGGATTGAGCCTAGTGTAAAGTTACAAGCAAAGAATGTGCCCATTGAGTTACTCTATCCAGTTAAAAGAAAAGGAGTACTTGTGGCACCTTAGAGACTAACCAATTTATTTGAGCATGAGCTTTCGTGAGCTACAGCTCACTTCATCAGATGTTTACCGTGGAAACTGCAGCAGACTTTATATACACACAGAGAATATGAAACAATACCTCCTCCCACCCCACTGTCCTGCTGGTAATAGCTTATCTAAAGTGATCAGCAGGTGGGCCATTTCCAGCACAAATCCAGGTTTTCTCACCCTCCACCCCCCCACACAAATTCACTCTCCTGCTGGTGCTAGCCCATCCAAAGTGACAACTCTTTACATAGTCAAGTCGGGCTATTTCCTGCATAGATCCAGGTTTTCTCACATCCCCCCCACCCCCATACACACAATGGTGGACTACTTCCCACCAGCTCTCACCCGATCAACGCACACATGCGTGGAACAAAGCCATCTCTGCCTGGACAATTTCAGACTTAGACTTTAGGGTCAGAAGGGACCATCGTGATCATCTAGTCTGACCTCCTGCACATTGCAGGCCACAGAACCTCACCCACCCACTCCTGTAATAGACCCCTAACCTCTAGCTGAGTTACTGAAGTCCTGAAATCATGGTTTAAAGGCTTCAAGTTACATAGAATTCACCATTTACTCTAGTTTAAACCTGCAAGTGCCCCATGCCCCATGCTGCAGAGGAAGGTGAAAAACCTCCAGGGTTTCTGCCAATCTGACACAGGGGAAAATTCCTTCCTGACCCCAGATATGGTGATCAGTTAGACCCTGAGCATGTGGGTGAGACATTGCAGGATGTACTCCTGGTTAACATATACATAGAGGCAAGCAATGGATGAGACATGAATAGAAGGAACCCTTCCCAGAGAGGGAAACATTCCTGGGAGAAAGCTTGCCAAAAAACAGTGGGGGGGGGCATTAATGGGCCAATAACTACTAGCACACTCGACTCTCCCCTCTGTGGATACCCATTGAAGCCAACAGGAATTCCTCCTGAATAGGAGGGGGAGCACCACCCAGCCCAGGCATCTCACACTCATATTACTATTACTATCTATTTGGCCATCATGAAATAGGTCGCCATTGTGCTAGGTGCTGTACAGACATAACAAAGAGACAGTCCCTGTGCTAAATAACTTACAATGTAAGTAGAAGATGAGAGACCACAGGTGTCTACAACAAGCAGATGGGGTGGGAGACAACAGGGAAGCTATAAGGCGATTCTGATCAGTATGAATGACATGGTGGCAGCACCCCATAGCTAGTTAATAATCTGTGTGACCGCTTCAAACATTTGGGGCTCCCTTCTGCACCACTGGCATCAGGGGGAGTTTGGCCATTGAACTGTATGGGAGCTGGATCACACCCCAGGTGACTAGCAAAAGCTACTACACATCATGTCCTCCTCCTCCCCCCAACCACACCACAGGGGAAGCATCCTATCCCATTTAAAGGAGAGGGCACCGTTTCTGTCTCTCTTCCCCTACTGAGAGAAGGGATCATCTTTTCTACCACTATTGTCCTCACCCCTCATTCTCTTGGAGTCCCTCCCCTCACAGGGCCTTTTCCCAGCAGCTGTCTCCAGGTCTTGAGACTCTCCCTTTGGCTTATGCAGATGTTGATTCCCAAATTCATGATGCACGCTCTCAAGAATCTGCAGCTATGGTGCCCCCGTGTGCCCAAATGGACTGGCTCTGCCCTGCCAATCATTGGTGTAGTGGTAACAAAGTAGTAGGTAAACTAACTGAAATGACACTCCCTAGTCCCTAAATGAGAAGTCCCTACTGCTACGAATGCCAATGGGATTTTAGCCATTGATTTAAAAGGGATCAGGCTCTGGGCCAAACTGTTTCGTTTCCACCTGTCAAGGTGAAAGGATGCTAAAACAATGAGTTTGATTTTGTCCTGGTTTCTCCTCTCTCTCCTCTCAGGAATGGACATACACATACAACCATCAGGTCCGCCAGCAGCAGCTCTGCTGGTCAGTGTACACCCTCTTCCCCGGCTCCCAAGTGCTGCTGTCCCCCTGCAAAGAAGGTGACGGCAAACAGGTGAGTCTTTGATTGATCTGTTGCTGTCTTTGACAGCCCTGGAGGCTGGAGTCCTGTTTATCCCCAGAGCAGGTGCAGCACTGGCGATGGCAGTAGAAGCTTCCCCCACATCATCCCACCAGTGTGTTCTGGATCCTGGAGATACAGCTGCTAGCGGCAGCGGAGTCTCTATGGCCCATTCAATCCTTGGCCTCTCAGCCGAGTGTGTCAGTGAGCATGACTCTTAGTGCCACTGGCCATGAGGACATTTCCCATTAGAAACCCAACTGGAACCAGCAGCTCATTGCACACAGGCTGCCAGCCAGCCATCAGATGCTACCATGTCTCAGGAGTTAATGTCCTGGGTGGCATTTGAACCACAGAGCTAGAGGAGAAAACCTTTGTTGATGTATTATTTTTTGAAGCCTGGAGGCTAGGAAGAGGCTACCACTTAACATGCCTACTGCTGACAAGGATTGCGGAGTGTCCTCAGTGACTTCAGTGGGAGCTGTGGGTGCTCAGCGCCTCCTAGGACCAGGGCAAACAGAATTGAATATGATTTCCTTGTTCAAATATCTTCTGCCCTCTCCTGGTACTTGCTGCAGCTTGGGTTGAGCCAGCAGTATATCTAAAGGGTGATTATTGTTATACAGTTGTTGATACTGCTAGCGCCATCCCTTGAGCCCTCGCTCATATCCCTCTTCCCGTGTCTCCCTGCACAGCGATGGGGTAAAGTTGGTTCTCATATTGAACACATGGCCTCGCGCCTCTGCCTGGACACTGAAATGATGGGGGACACCAACGAGAGCACCAGAGAGCTCGTCATCAACCCTTGTGAGAGCACAGCCATGAGTCAGCGCTGGGACATGGTGATGTCCTGACTGCCTGTCATCGAGCAAAACCAGCCACAAGGGCTTCATCGGAAGCAGCCATGGCACACAGCAGAGGCTGTTGGGAACTCAACAGCAAAACCATTGGGCACCCTTGTTCATTGTGAGGTGGGAGCCAGAGAAAAAAAGGGTTAGGCCGGGGAGCTCCAGGTCGAAGAAGGGATGTCAGCTGTGAGACCTGCAGTTAGTGGCCAGTTGGAGTTATAGAGTCAATGAGTAAGAACCGCACAGAACCAATCCCTAAATGTCTTTCAATAACACTGAGTCCTGGCTGAGGCCTGACGACGGTCCTACTGAAATACGGTGTGTACAGTATTTATTGTTTTACTGCAAAGATGGAAACTTTGGTGGAAGAGCCTTGGAGAGAAAGTGGAGACAAGTGTCTAGTTGGCTGCGTAGGCGGCGGGGAGGCTGGTGGGTGGGGGAAGGAGATGCTAAAGGGAAACAAAAATGGTTGCCTGGGGGACGAGCGGAAAATGCCAAGTAATCCTTGCACTTTTCATGGATGTGAATGAGCCTGTGTTCTGCAGGCAGCTAGAATGAAGCTATATTGCACGTTCTCCTTTGTATATAGTCTGTACACATGGCATACAGAGAGCCCATGCTGTCATCTGGTGCGTGTGACCAGAATCAAGATGACGGAGGGTTTGCACCGCTCTCCAGGCATGGAACCCAGCAAACAATGCCGTGAGGGCCAAATGTCTGAGTGCGCTAAATCTACAAACTCTTCTGATGACGTGCGGGGAGCAATAACACTGTTACGTCTCCTGTCTGAACGGCTCGGGCAAGCCAAGATAATTGAGTATTCCTCATTAACCTCAATACATGTCTCGTGTTTCACACCTGGTATAACTCAAATGTCCACACTATGTCACCCAAGTAATATTTTACTATTTGAAGGTAATTGTGCCATCTTTGCGTTTTCCAATCTGCTTAATTCAAAAGCTGGTGCTAGCACAAGACCCTGGGGCCTGAGGGGTCTTCCTTCTGCATGGTACACATGAAGGTGGGGGTCACCCAGAGGGCTGTTGTAGAGAGCAGGAGAGAGGAAAACCACGCCAATGCTGTTGCTGCCTCCCAGAATGTGAGTGATTAAGGAAGGATTTGGGTTTGATAGCTCAGTGGTTTGAGCATTGGCCTGCTAAACCCAGGGTTGTGAGTTCAATCCTTGAGGGGGCCATTTAGGGATCTGGGGCAAAAATTGGGGATTGGTCCTGCTTCAAGCAGGGGGTTGGACTAGATGACCTCCTGAGGTCCCTTCCAACCCTAACCTTCTATGATTCTATGATTCCCCCAGCTGCATCGCTGAGCAGAAAGCCCCAACTCAGGAGATCCCTGAGGGTTCTCTCTCCCCTGTGGTCATTAGTGCTCCTGGACATGATAGAGGTAACGTGTTTAGGTTCCAGAAAGCAGGCATTGGCCAGATGTAAAATGCCAAGATAATGGTTGTGTGGGGTGAAGGGATTCAGTGGGAGAGGGAAGTGGAGACCCCAAGAAGCGAAGTTGAGGGGAAACGGTCCTTTCTGAGCTGGTCTTCAGGCTAGGTCCCAGCATAGCAAAAGGGAATGGTGAGGAGTAGGACTTTGCAATAGCATGGGAATCACCAAGACATTCCACATAGCGCCCCGCATAGATGTCTTCTGAGAACAACGCTGGGTGGGATTTTCAAAAGGGCCTAAGTGACTTGAAAGTCGATGAGATTTGTGCTCCTGAATCATGTAAGCTCCTACAAAAGTCCCATCCTCTGTGCCAGTTTCAAACCTGTGACCTGGAGGTGAAGCACCCCCTTATCCAGTTTACCTAGCCCACCTTCTTGGATATAGTGCTAGGGATAGGCTTCTTCTACACTAGCTTCTCCCATCAGTGCATGGAGGGAGTCATGTATGTAAATCACCTGGACATCATGCGCAGCACCAGCATAGCTATTGTTATTTACAAACGGTCCCAGGCTATAAATGCTTTTCCATCTGCTGCAGACTAGGTTACTAATCAAATATGCCACCATGGTGTGAACCTCAAGGACTTGAATTGTGAAAGGGTTCAAGGAAGCCGTCATTTCACAGCAGTGCATTGCACCATTTTCATTGTTTAGCTTTCCGGTGGGAAACAGTAAAATTAAAAATAGAACAGGGGAAAAAAGAAAGCCCAATTCGCAAAGCTGTCAATGACCTTGCTGGTTGCCTTATTTAATTGAGCCAGTGACTATCATAACTGCTTTTCCCGCTGCAAATGACAAGCAGGCTGTAATAATTTACCGTCTAATAGTGATGGGAGGGCCCAAGAGGTAAAGCAGCTCTCAAATGCTTGGATTTTACCTTGAGCAAACCTCTGTTGTGTTTGCACTGTGATACCTTGATGCTGCATCATTTCTGCTCCCTGCAAAATAAGCAGGCAAAATGCTGTCTTTGCCATTTTTGGTAAGAACTCCTGCCGCTGCTCTCCACCGTTCTCCAGGCATTCGATTAACAACTTGACTTTGGGTCTAAATCTGGAATTCTCTGCTTTAGCAGGTTTGCTCCCACCCAGAACTGGGTGAATAAACTATTGTGCAAATAACAAATCATTTCCCACCTTGGGTTCAAAACATCCATGTTGCTGATGGCCAAAACCAGTGTTTTGGACAACAAACCCTGTTTTTCACCTTAGCAGAAAATCAAAGCGCTACCTCACTGAACAAGTGCACAGGTGTATGTGTATATATGTGTGTTCGTGTACATGTGTCCATTGATGTGTCGGTACATATGTGTGCATGCACCTGCATTTGTGTATCGATGTGAAGTGTATGTGCATTTGTACGTACATAGGTGTGCATGTGCCTTTATGTCTAGGTATGTAAATGTATGTTAGAAGAAGCTCTTGGTTCAAATTCCCTTCCCTTCCCTGATATGGTGAGGTAGATCTGAATACGATTCCAGGGGTCTAACCCCCTGAGCCAAGTCAGGTTTGTAGAAGGCGCTAATTGCAGTGCAGCTGCTATGAGATGGTTGGGGGTAGGAGACAGCGAGCATAAAGATAGGCTCTGCAGCCCCTGTGACCGGAGAGCTGTGCCACACAGGTGCTCCATCAGGCGCCCATGAGAAGGCTTGGCACAGATAATCTGGACGTAGGTGTGGTGGGTGGCTGTGGAATTGCAACAACACATCAGCCAGTCCTCTACCCACCTAGTGCAGGCACAGCAGCTGCAAAGTATGTTGCAGTGATGAGGCAGCAGAAGCAACCACAGAGCAGCCTGGAGGGATGAGTCCATCCCCCGTGTCCACCATGCAGCCCTTTATCTGAAGCCTGTTTCGTGGCCCAGCGCGCGAGATCAGCACCATAGTTAGAGCAATGTCAGCGCGACTCCCATGACACTCAATGTGAGCAGTCATGCAGCTCTCCAGCACTTTGTGAATGTTCTCTTTACTGCTCTCACGAAAAGCCTTGCTTTGGGTGTCAGGAGAAAAGCAAGCGTTGGTGAAATCCAACTCAGCCCCACAGGTTTAATTACCTTGTTAAAATATTCTGGCTACAGATTAACTTGCTTTTTTAATGTTTGTTTTTTCCCCTTCATATTTATTATGATTCCACCTGCCATAAACTGGGAGCTGCGAGACCGTTGACAAGGTGTCTAAATAGGCTCTAATATTTATACCTCTGTGCTCTCAGCAGCAATGCTATTTGGCAGCTTTTTATACTGATCGAGGAAGAGAAGATAAGGTTCTAATCCTGGCTGGGCTTGTGACCTTTGGGTAAGTCACTTGTCCTTGTGCCTGAGTGGAAGCCGTCTGGAAAATTGAATCCAAAGCAGGAAACTCAGAGAAGGACACAGACTTCTGCTGCTTTTAAAATGAGCTACCCTGGGTGAACAACTTATGTTAACAATATAATTATAAAATATATTGATGTCCTAATGAGAGCTAATCTGAAAGATGGTGTGAAGTGGGGAACCAGACACTCCCCACCTCCCCAAAATCGTCATTTGGTTCTCCTGATTTCAGGCCATTTTGCCTTCACCTTCTGTCAGTAGCATAGCAATGGAGTTTAAGGCTAAGAGCAGTGGCTGAAACACCAAATTTTACTCAGTTGTTGGGGAAAATAAATGGAAAGTGAATTTGTAACTCAGAAATGAAGGGGCTACACAGGAACTCTGACTTGAAGATTTATGATTATCCAGTGATGGAAAAGACCTAACATGGAGTGGGCATGTGGTCCAGAGGAAAGTGCCTAGGTGTCAAATGTGCTGAGTTCTCATCCTGCTTCTTTCACTAGTTGCAGTAGTGGTTTCAGTGCGGACTCAGTTCCCCCATCTGTAAAATAGGAATACTACATACCTATCTCACACAGGTTTTGCGAGACTTAGTTAATGATCATAAAGTCCTTTGAACTGGTGGAGTGCCAAGTGTTATTATTTATTATACCATATGTTGGCAGCCACCCCCTTGTCCAGCACACGAAAGACTATACGAGCAAACTTCAGAGCTAAAGTATGCTAATCTCTATAGCTTGAGCTAAGGAGCCAGGCTCTATTGCTGTAACAGTCTCACATCCTTTATGGATCAGACAGATAAACCACTGGCCACAGGGGTACAATGAGGAGCCACCCTAGGTGTTTTGCCCCCCCCTCCCAAAAAGCCAAGTGGTATGGCACCCCCTAGAAGTTGCCACCGAGCCCAGCTGCCCTCATAGCCTGCCCCTAAAACTACCCCTAGTTACAATAGGACTTATGTGTCCTATCAAATTTAACCTGCCCCATTCATATTTTGGACATTGACTATTCAGACATCAAACTACAGACCAAGAATTATTCATAGGCATTATAAAGAAAACAATTGTAATAACAAATTCAAGAGAATCATGAACTGCTAAAGGTAAGGGTCAATTCACAACTAGAAAAAGAAACTAAATCTTATTTTTCTGGTTAAGTTATTCTTAATTATGTTCTCAGCTCTGGTTTCAATGTTATCTACACAGAGAGAGTTTTACACAATGTTTAGTCCATCAGCTGTTGGGTTCATTAATACCGGAACATGCAGGTAGGTTAAACCAGTGATACTCTGACAGAGACTTGGGAGCCACAAGTGGCTCTTTTCAGCACATGATATTAAAACATTGTGTGATTTAATTATTAATCAGTCAGGATGCTTTTATGTTAATAGCCAATTGTGGAATACTTGGTCAGTCATTTTGCTGTGAGAATTATACATATCTAAATAGTAAATGAATCAATGAATTGACACTACTGTGGCTCTTGGGGGTAATGCTGATCATTAATTTGGCTCCTGAAAGAGTGAGGTCTAAGTATCACTGTTAAACTGAAGCCCAAGGGGACAACTTTAATGGAGTTAGAATTTCCATGTCTGCTGTGTTATTGGCTAGAAGTGCCTAGGAACCATTTAAGAGTAAAACATTGTCACAGTTGATGGTTTGCACATGCTTTCTAATTGAGTCTAATTAAAATCTGGATTAGGCTGAAGATGGAGGTGCTCTTGAGCTGCTGGGATGTTTGCTGGTAAGACTGCTGCTTTTTCTCTCTAGCTTCTTTACATCTTTGGTGTTAAATAACAGCTAGCCCTATTAAGGAAGTCCAAATTGGTGCTTTGTGATTGACAAAAACTATGGTCTGCATTCATGGATATGTTTGTTCAAACCCCCTTTCAAAAATCCCCTCCACCAAACGCACACCTGTTCTTTATATATGTCGCCATGCTAACTGATGTCTCCCTCTGTATGTAATACACATACGCAGCCATGTAGTAGATTTGAGTGAAAAATGTTCATGTAAATACATCACTTCTGAATCTAGTTGTGCCAAAAAAGAAAAAAAAACACACAATTTCATATAAAACAAGTATTTAAAGGGAGGACAGTGTCAGGTCAGGTCTGGTCCCAAGTTAATAGAGTTCTGAAACCCTAACTCCAACAGAAATATTTTTTTCTGGGGAATAAAATTCAGTGGAAACGGATGTTAGGTTATGCTAAACAAACCTCCTCCTGTTTTCTTTGCAGCCCCAATGCTGTAGCCTTGAGCTAGGATATGAAAGCCTAAAAGTGAAATTGGTTCTAAACAAAAAAAAACTGACTAGTTCATTTCCATTGGTCAGATTGAGAGACGTGCAAAAAAAATGTACAACCCACATCAAAACAAAAACTTTAAAAATAGCTTAGTTTTAATAATTCCAGTAACACAGGTCAAAGGTTTGTTTTCTTTTTAAATGTAGCATTTCACCTGCCAGCATTAATTTCGCACTTATTCATGCACAAGCTTTCCATCTGCTCCGGCTGTAACTGGCCTTCATCTTACACAACTGATTGGCAGCTTATTACAGATGGGTGAAACTCAGTGGTTTGAGTTGGCAGAGCTGTAACCTGCATTTCAGGTAACACTCTCAGGGGGTGAGGGGTATCTTGATTGCCTCAGTCCCTTAGGGGGCAGGTAGGGTCAGCTGCAATCTGTCCCTGTAGCTGTGGATTGAAATCATTTCCACCTGAAGCCAAAATTCAGTCCTGATTTAGCCCTCTCACGGTCAAAATTAACTTGGCCCAAGTTCCAGGTTTGTGATGAAACTCCAATTCTACTGGATTTGGGGTTTTGGTCTGCATTGCAATGCCTCCATTCTTAAAGGTACAGTATGTTTGCATCACACTTTAATCATGCATTACTGAGCATGCTGCAAACAGACTATGGCCAATGAGACATGATTTGAACAATGAAAGCCCCCCAAGTGTCTCTTTGTGCCTCTTTGCAGAGGAAGCTCGGTAATGCAGCTCCTCATCTCAGCTTTGTAGAAATGATCCACGCCTGTTCAGATGACAGTTTCCAGTATCTTTAATGATGTATTTTAACCCCTAGCGTTGTGGGGGTGAAAACCCAAACCTTGATCTGAGCACAGCAGTGTGTGGACATGCACTTTACACATTCAGGCTACACAGCACTGCATCCCCACTGCTTAACACATTTGCAATGGATCTTTAGCTTGAAAGATCACAGCCATTGTAACTTGAAATTGATTTTTCCTTTGCGGAGAGACGTTTGAAGCAAAAACCAATTTGGTTTGTATAAAATAAGTTAGCTATAAGAAGATATCCCTTGGAGTGCACGGGATCACCTTTGAAACTGTTTTCACCCTAGCGTGAATAACAAGTTGCACAATAAAGGGAATTTCTTACAGCCGATCTGCTCTCTACCCATCCATGAGCCAACTCTGAAACGAGATGCGTCTATTTGCTCTGATTCAGAACTTCGGTGTCATATTTCCTGATCTTGTTACAAAGACTCCCAATGTCTGGTGTGACAACCCAGAGGATGTGGAGGTTTAACCATAGCAAACCACTGAGACAAGCGCAACTCTGTAACCTCTTGTCATGATCAGAAGCTAGGTCCAGAAAGCTCGGTCTAAACTGCTAGAAATCATTTGAGAAAGACTCTGATAAGCAGCAACTATGGAGGGGCCTGTGCACACCCTGCTTTTCTCCCACTTAGGTTTGTGCAATCTTCTCCTATCTGCCTTTGCCTTTTCCCTCCTCCGGTCTGTCCAACAGGCTGCTGTTAAAGCCATCTTCCTCCTCCCACCCCTTTTGAATCCCTCCATTGGCCTCCTAGATTTTAACATATCTGATTCAACCTCTTCGGGGTCAGTGCAAGTCTCTGCACAACCTGTCCCCATTTATCTCTGTTCTCACCTCTCGCTTCCCAGTCTCTGATCACACTCCTCCAGCTTTCTTCTTTCCCCTCTCAGCTTTGTATCTTCTGTCTTTGTACCATGCTATCTCCTACACACATGGAATGATCCCTCCCCTCATTCACCAAGCGGACACACCCTCCTCCAGCAATCCTTTGTCTTCAAGTAGGCCTTCCTCCCTTGAGTTCATCGCAACTCCACAGGGCCTCTTCTGATTCCTTCTTCTGCCTTGTTGCCCTGTGTCTTGTCTTGTTTGTTTGTGAGGTCTCTGAGGCAAGGAATGTGTGGTTTTATCTCTGTTTGTAGAGTTCAATTGAAATTTACTAACCCACATAGCTGTTGACAACTATTATTTATTAAACATTTATCTGAAAGGTCTAGTGCCCAGGAGGGAGAAGAAACATGTATGGTGGTTCAAGGGACCATAGCTAGGAGCAACTGGATGAAAAGAGGGTCCTTAACCGGACTTGTCTTTCTGCAGTGGCAAATAATAGCCGGTACAATTTTGAAGGGTGTAAATAGCTCTAGCTATCCAGGCTGGGAGCTAAAAGACAGGCCCTGTATAACTCGCAGAGTCAGTCTGAGGCAAAGCTGGGATTAAAAGCCCAGTCTTCGGACTCCCAGTCATGTGTGAGATTGCTCTTTATGTCCTAGTCTGGCCTCTGAGGGAAAGGAGCTTTTTGTGAAACAGGAAGATCTCTACTCGTTAACTGTGAAATCACAGGGGCATACAGAGAATTACTCCCAGAGAGCTGCTTTTGAATGTACTGTGAATGTTAGGCAAGCAAATGGGAGTTTTGCCTGAGTAGGGACTTCGGGATCTGGCCCACGGTTTTTCAAGGTAGCTCTGGTATATAAATCCATTTATTTGTTCCCATGGAAGGTGCTACAGCCACCGCCCAAGGAACAGAGATCCCCTATTGGTCAGCCGCCGAGCCAGCTTTCCCACACTGCCCTGCTAATATGCCTCAAACATGACCTGGAAGAACCACCCCCAGGCTTGTTCTGTCTCCAGCGTCCATTCAATCTCTGACCTCTCTGCAGAGCCTGTCAGCAAAGGTACCAATGTTTTGTGGCACGTCTATGTATCTCTGTACATCCATCCATTTCAAAATGGGTGGATTACGCGGTCAGAGGGAAATAACTGGGTTACACACTCATTGCTGCCTGGGGCCTATTTGAGCCAGTGACCTAGAGGTGAAAGGCATCCTAGTCCATCACCAAGCATGTGAACTATACAGTCCCCCTTGGTAACATGATACCCAGGAAAAAAATGGTGAAGAAATAAGTCACCAGGGGCCTGATCTAATGCCCACTGAAATCAAAGGAATTCCATGGAGCCCTGCATCAGGCTCTAGATTTTTTGCTCCATCCAGTTCAGCTAATGAAGTTGTATGTTTCAGTCACAGGCTGCAGGGCACACTAGATTTGCACATCCTGCAGCCCACCCGATGGCTTTTTATCACCAAATTTTAAACGACTGCCACTGCAGGGGCCTTGAGCACCCGTGTACCTTTGTCCCTCCTCGTCTCTTCCTGTGGCACGTAAGAGTCTACTCTCATGTGGGCTGTGGATACTTTGGGTTTAGCGTGTGGGGGATAGGTGGTATTGGTGACCTGTATCATACAGATTGGCTGGTCTGGTGGTCCGTTCTGGCCGTACGCTCTGTGGCTAGGACTCAGACTCTGGTTGGATCACGAGACCAAAGGGTATTAGTGGGCAGGATGACAAGCAAGACTTTTATGAGCCACTTCATGAAGCCAACTCCTCAGCAGCGGCTAGAGCCATAAATAGATTTGAAGATAATAGGGTTTTTCCCTGCACTCAGTAGCAAATCAAGGGAAGAATTAGAGCACTCAATTCATTCCAGTGGAGTCAGAGCTTGGCTACAGGCTCTTTATTAAATACCATGGATGTGATACAGCTTGATATCAGGTAGATTTGGGGGAGGGGGAAGGGGAGAGGTTTTGTTTTTTAACAAAACAAAAATCCCACAGGTCCCTCATTGATATGCCTTGAAACTGCCTCCCTTATGAGTGACTAATAACCGAATAAATTAGTAATGGGAGCCAAAAACCAAAGGGTAAAATGGCCAATATTTTGTTATGGTGTGAAAATGAGCAAACCAGCTGGGGGAATAGCTTATTTTAGAGGCCGACTCGTCTGATTCATGTTGTCTTTATAATCTCAGCTAAAGTTTTAGCAGCCCAGGAAGATGAATTACCCACTCTAACCAATGCATGGATCAGCATGGGGTTTATTAGAAGCAGGCTATCATTGAACAATGTCAGGAATGTATTTATTATTAAGCAGCACACTACACAATCTAAATAGAAAACCATTATTCTTCCTTAGATGCTCAACAAGGTGCATTTTTAAAGCTGAACGGCCAATATATTGCTTGCTTGCACGAAGGCAAATATAGGGCTATTTTATATATTTTACAGGACCTCTGGGCTTTCTGTGTTTGGCTAGAGGCAAATAAAACTGAATATTATACTATTCAGGAACAAAACCCTACACCAGAGGTATTCATTTTGGTCCCATGAGTGACCCATAAACCACTGTGCCAGTTCCCACAGTGACTCCATGAGAAAAAGAACAAAGGATTCTGGGTACAACCGAGAGAGGGCATGTGGGCCATGCTTTGTAAAAAGGCAGCGAGGGGGAAATGGAATCTGGGTCTCCCATATCCTATGCAAGTACTGTAACTGCTGGGATAGAAGCAAGGCTATGATTTTGTCTGTGACTTCGGCTTACACAACTGGGAGCTGCAGGGTCCTGCAGCCATGGGCAGCAGGGAGATCCTGGAGCTCTGAGCCCCCCTGGGTGGTGGTGGGGCCCATGGAGCTCCCAGTCAGCCCCTGCAGCTGCCCAGTGCCTTCCCATTTTATCATGGATATTTTTAGTAAAAGTCAGGGACGGGTCACGGGCAATAGAGTAAAATTCCCGGAAGCCCGTGACCCGTCCCTGACTTTTACTAAAAATATCCATGATAAAATCTTAACCTCTAAGGCAAGCCCTGCCACAGTCACATTTTGAATGGGGTCTGATTCGGTAGGGAGCCTCGGAGCATGCCCACCAGACTGGGCCCCGCACGCGAACAGATGTATCGTTCTGGGGCCTAGGCAGAAGATAGGCACCCAGATGCCTAGAAGGAGGCAGCATTGCACATGCTCAGAGACAGAAACGTAGGCATCGAGGGATCTTTTACCCTGAAAACTGAGGTGCGGCGTGAGTTTAGGAACCCCATAGGGTTCAGCGGGAGTTCTGTGGCTCGCAGGGGAGCCAACACTGGGACTTAAGCACCTAAACCCCAGACTTGGGCATCTAAGTACCTTTGTGGATCTGGACCTTGTGGTCTAACACTACCTTAAACTTCCTACCCTGCCCCTTGCTATGCATCCCCTTCCCACGGAGCCTTCAAAACCGGAGCTGGCCCTGGTGCTCTGGCCATGCAGCCCTTGGCACTCTGTCCTTTCCCTGCTGCAAAACTGTGCAGGCCTCAGACCCCCCCAAGTTTTGCAACCCCTGCCTTCAGGGGGTCAACAATTAATATGGAATCCTGATGGGTTCCCAACCAGCTTTGCAAACCACAGGCCCCATTCAGTGGAAGCTGTTGCACTCATCTGAGCAGAATTTGCCCCTCAGGATGTAAGGGTCAGAATCTGAAGATCTGCCTGAGTGGGAGAATGGGACCAACAGTGGTGCCTCTTGCTTTGAAGGAAGGCTGTATTTGCAGGTTACGTAGCAGCCGGGGGCAGCTAAGAGATTTCCAGTATTATTACTCTGTACGTTCCTAGTGAGCTATGACAGGTACATTAAAAATACCTCCGATAGATAGATCACTGGTAGCTGCATCTGCATATCTGAAACCAGAATTTGGCTTTGTGTATACAAAGATCCACCACTAAAAGGCAGCCGCCTCTGGGAAGGAACGTCATCACAGGTTCCAATTGGTGAATAAAAAGATAGTCTTTTGCTCTGTACAATGTGCACAATTTCCCCAGTTAAGATGCCTGCTTGACAAGTGATTGGCTGGATCCATGAGCACTGTATTGAACTGGGTGGTCAGAGCTGGCTTTTGACACTGACAAGTCCCTTTGTGTGATCCATGAGGGCTTATCACCCATAATTTTTACCTGTCTTTACTACTGAGAGATTTTTGAAATATGACAAGCTGGCTTTTGAGAACTTAGAAGCCAGATTAGAGAGGGGGCTCAGGGCCAGGGCAGACACAGTGGAAACACAATGAACAGGATTTAATAGGGGCCCTTCTTTGCTGGCCATTGGAAAAATATGTAGCCCTCCAAGACCTGGAGAATTCTGTACCATGTCACCTGAACAGCAATATCCTGAGATCAGGTCATTTTTCAATGTATTTTTCTCACCCAACAGCTTTGGGAGAGAAGAAGGCTGCTTGCATTGTGGTTAAAGCACAGAGTGGGAGTCACATGATCTGGCCTTTAGCCTCATCTCTTCACCAGTCTTGCTGTGTAAGCTTGAGCACTTCAGTTCACTGCTCTGGGCCTCAGTTTCCCCTCATAAATTCTGCAGTCAGGTTGCCAGATTGACTGAGACCCTGAAATGGATTTTAGGAAGGAGCAGAGGCTGGATTCGGTTGATATGTGGTAGTACAACTGTTCTATGGGCTTCGGGAGTGAATATGGAAGGTATTTTACCGTACCTAGGCTGTTCTCATTTTCACTGGCCAGTTTGTCCACCCCTGTTCAGAATCCTGCTGTGTTTCCTCCCTGTCCCCAGCAGCCTGGTTGTTATCACCAGTGATCACAGGTTACAATTTCCAGAATTCTTGTAAACTGTTATCCAGGATCAAGTCGTAAAAGCAGAACTGATATGATCTCAACAAGAATAATTTTCATCTAGGCCTGATAAATAACTCTTGCACTTTGATAGCTTGGAGTTGAGCCATGCATAATCTTCACATTAATTATATCATTACAGTTTAATTGCTGCAATTACTATTCACATTGCTTTCTCTCAAACCCTCACCGTCATTACGTGGCCTGCCAGTTCAAGTAAACACCATCACTCATGTCACCAGCTCCCTGCCCAGCAGAGGCAATGTTTTCCCGTTCCCCAGATAGGAGTGCACACCTGTAACATGAACAAGTGGCACATCACATTGTCCATTGTAGTGTACCCATATAATGAAAGACCTTGGCTTCAGGCCTCAACTCTTCCTGTATTGATTCTGTGAGTTGAAATTTTCAAGCTCTGCATTTCATTCTGGTTAGCCTTTTGCACTGAATTAAACTCCATGTTGGATAAGGTTACCCTACCAAGTTATTGATCCTGCTGCTAGAACTTTTTCACCCCAGTGAAAACTTTTTGGACCAAAATATACTCTAAGGATGCAGCACTTCCATCCTTCAGAAGAAGGAACTTGGTGTGTTGAAGTAATCCACTTTCTAGTAATCTGGAGGGCTCTCAGAGACTTCATAATTTAAAAAAACAGTGTGAAACCAATTTCTTTCTTTCAACAGAATAATTTGAAGTGTATTTTTATGGATCAGCTGGTTTGCAATTGGCTAAAACACTCAGTCTGAATTTCTCTCCTCTAGCCCAATCAGCATACACCTATCCAATAACAGCAGTGTCAACAATCATGACTTTCCTGTACAACATCCATCAGGCAACAAACCTTGGCATTTACTAGCAGCAGGAGATCATTATCCAGTGGCAATGTTCTTTATTCCCCTGACATTATCTCTTAAATAACAGTCAGCTATCCAGCTGACTGTCTAGAGCCGACTTCACCCTGGGTGCTAAAAATTATTTAAAATCTTTCAAAAAAAAAAAAAAAAAAGAATCCATCCACCCAAATATCTTCCAATTTTCAACCTCAAGCTTTTTGCAACTGATGAGGCCGCACATGTAGATCTGGAGATTTTCTTATGTTAGCACTAGGAGTTCTCATTGCTTTTGTTCCAATCATTTACGTTTGCTAACCCAGACAAAAAGTCATTCAGACAACATCGCTGCTGATCGCTTTGCCAGTGGGAGTGATGATAAGATGGCACTAGCAAGGGTCAAATGCATGGGTCTGAACCAAGTTTAGAGTACAGTACTGTAAAGCTGCCTTGGGAAGGGCTCAATCTTTGCATGTTTGCTTTGAAGTGATTAGGAAGAAAGTCAGCAATTACAAAACATGAATTGGGGTCATTTAAGTCATCCAATGATGAACATTTATGCCAGGTGTTACTAGCTTTTTAAAAGGCACTGTTCTGTGCCAGCGGATACCCGCTGAATAGATAATTGTAAAACAAACTCTATACTCCAGTTGACACCCTTTCTAATTACATCTCACCTTCATTAGGCTGTTAAAGTGATAAATGCAGGCAATTACACCCAACCCCAGTGAAAACACTCTGTCTGTAACATGCAGTGACTACAGCATGAGTTATTTGCTGAGGAGCCCAGCAGAGCTCCACTAGAACAGGGAAGCAGTGCACAAAACAAAAAGCCAGCAAAACAGAGCCCAGCTGATCAGTGTGGGTGACTGTAAATTTCATATCTGGTGTCAAATATTTCTGCTGGAAAGGACCAGTCCCCTGGAAGTGAGTGGCAAGTTCTCTTCATTTTAATTAGGTTTGCATGGAAACAAGTAAGGGGATTTGGAGTGTGCTTGGGAGGCAGAGCTGTCAGGTTTGGTCTGAAGCACAATAAGGAGTTTAGAGATTGCAGTATACCTTCACTTCATGTACATGTACATGCATGCTCTCTCTCTCTGGCTCACGCACATGCAGGCTCTCGTGCATACTCACACACAAGTATGCATACACACACATGGGAGCACAAACTGTCACACCTGCGCTTATCTCACATTATAAAACAGACACTGCCCTCCATCATTCCAGTAGAACATGATGCATAGTAATTGACATTCACAGATAAGTTTCCAATTATAGCTCAGATCCCTAGGGTCTGACAGCCCACTACCAGGGTTCCAGGTGCTGGGGAGAGATTGAAGCACTGGGCTCCCTACCTTCCGTTACTCTTGAGTGACTCCTTCTGACTGGGCCCTGAAAGTGCATTCTTCTCTTTATAGCTGGCAGGAGGGTTTCTCTGAAGTGTTGGCTAAAAATGTGAGTGAGGATAAATGGAGGAGAGAATACGCCTGCCTCATGGAAAAGGACTTCCAGAGCTGATAAACCTGTCAGAGGCTCAAGTTCCCTTAACACTGAGGGGGGCCCAGGATTCAGAAGAGAACACGGGAGGGGAAGATAGGGCTTGGCAGGGAAGAGCGAGTGGCAGAGGAACATAGAAAGTGCCAAGGCCCTTTACTTTACTTTCAATTTCAATATTTTAAATGTTTCCTAGGAATTTACAGGGATTTATTCACAACTTTTAAAAAATTGGTAAAAATCAGTAAAAACCAAAACCAAAGGGCAGTGGGTGCCCAGTGCTCATGGTTGCAGTGGGCGGGGGAGAGAGGGGTGCCCGGTGCTTAGAGGTGCAGTAGGCAGGGGAGGGAAGGGTGCCCATGCTCACAGCCCCGTGGCATGTCCCCATCCGAAAACTCCAGGGTTTCAAAACGACCAAAATGTGGGTGAAAATCGGTAATCCTGAACACTTGCTTTGTCAAAGCCTGGGCATTTTTTGGAGAAAGTTGGAGAATCCTCACAAAGACGGGCCTTAGAAGGGCCATGCTGGAGGAATCATCAGTGTTTCCTCAGTGGCAGTTTCCTAGCACCAACAACATTCAGTACTGTGTAATCCGTCCGCTAGACAGTAAAGGAAGAGAGTCCAGAAGCATTTCCTTATCTATGCTGTTAGGCCAGCGAGTCTCGTCTGCACTGAGCGTTCTGGGAGCTCGTATAAAAAGCCCCCTGTGACGCCCTTACTCACAATGAGGTTAATGGGACTACTTTGGGAGTAGGATGTGAGTTGTTGAGAGTGAAAGAACCAGAATCACCAGCTAGCCCAAAATTCACTCACCTGATACTCTAGGGGAGTGTCCTGATAGGAAGTTTGGAGGGGTAAAAGGGCTCTACTAGTAACCCAGAGGCCTCGGTATTTAACATGGTGTGTGTCCACAGAGGGGCAGGTCATGACACGCTCTATTTGCAGACTTGCAGTCTGTTGGGCAGCATGTCAGGTCTGGGCCAGCCTGTGCGACCATCTCTCTCGAGCAGCTGTCTGCAAGTCCTAACACGGCTACTGCTAATTAAGAGAGTGGGCTGTTGCTTTAGAGACCTACTTCACCACTCTTTACGTCAATGGACATTGGATCAGGCTCTTGGAGCAGAAGGTCCTGAGTTCCATCGCACTGCTGACTGTGAAATCCTTTGCAGCCAGGGAATTTTATAATTTTGTAGCGATGAAGGCCAGACAGGACCATTAGATCATCTAGTATATCCCATGCCTCCTGTATGTCACGCACACTTAACTTTCAGCGGCACCAAGCCCAGTAACTTGTGTTTGACTAAGGCACAACCTGTTCTTCGTATGCAATTAGTGCAGTTTGAAGAGCTGAAATCCTTTGCCCCAGTGCTTGATGATTAACCTTTGATTGGGTTTGTGTCAGTTTAGAACAACAGCTTTGAATCTCTCTTCTTTTAAGGTTTCAGAGTAGCAGCCGTGTTAGTCTGTATTCGCAAAAAGAAAAGGAGGACTTGTTGCACCTTAGAGACTAATCAAGTGAGCTGTAGCTCGCGGAAAGCTTATGCTCAAATAAATTGGTTAGTCTCTAAGGTGCCACAAGTCCTCCTGTTCTTCTTTTAAGCTCATTTCAAAATCTCTGCAAGTTAGCTGAGATTTTGTTATTGCTGTATATTTGATTCTTCTGAAAGATCAGCCAGCCACTGAGTAGGAGAGGAATGACTCACTCCTACAGGAAAGGAAACATGCCTAGCTTTGGTGTTATGCTTTTGTTTGTTTTTTTTAAAATGCATGAATAAGTTAGAATCTGCAGCCAGGTATGACGCTTCTCCTAGAGACTGCCCTGCTGATCACCTATAAACCCTAGCATTGCTACAGCTAATGGTGTCTCCTTGGGGGACTGTGGGTTTGGAGCAGAAAGTCCTGAGTTGGACCGAGCCCTATTTGTGGTATTTGGAAAGTGGTAACACAATAACCATCTGGCATGGAGAATCTAGGGGCAAACCAGGATGATGGCTGAAATGGAAAGGTAGCTGAGAGTTCTCCAACGTCTGCTGAGGGACAGTGGCCTCAGATATTGCAAAGAACAGGGGTCTTGTTTGAAGAGGTCGTTCTGTCAGCAAAACAAGATGATTGGATCCGTATATAATAAAGATGGATAAAGACTTGACCATGAACAATTTCACCTCTTGTTGTTATTGGTGATCTACCTGTGAACAGACTGAGATTTTCTCAAATTATTTGGATTTAGTATTCAGCAAATATCAACTAGTAATTCGTGGTCTATAGATATTTCTTTAGTTCATGAGCAGCTCAGTGCAACTATTCAATATGCAAAATTTCAGCTGTGTTGATTAGCTTGGCTGAATGAATTAGGGCACATGATGTGTTTTCTGATGAGTGCAACTCTTTAAATATTTTGTAATATTAAAATAATTACAAAGCATTAAAACCTGCATGGTTCAGGGTATAAGCCAACAACCTGGGGTTAGGAAGAAACAATCGTGTATGGGATGGTTATTGCAAAATGTCCACTGTGGAGTTCCTTGCACGCTCCCCCACCCCGCCCCTTTCTTTTTAAGCATCTCCTACTGACTGTCTCAGACAGGACCGCTGGCCTGAGCCATCCTGCCAAGTCTTAACACCCCTCATCTCAGATTTATGATGTGACTAGTCACAATTACATATTCAGAATTGTCTCTCTGAATATTCTGCAATATGTGCTTACAGTTCCCTGTGTCTGCAGACATCCCTGCTAGGAAACTCATTTGCAAGCAGGCTCATGGAAAGCAAACACAAAGGCAGCCTGAACGCAACCGGAGTGAATCCATTGAAAAATATGAGGGAATACTCTCAGAAACTTTTGGAAGGGAGTACTGACCTAACACTGCTAAATGCTGGCACAATGAAGTTTCAGGCTCCAGCATAGTTTGTGCCCCTTGTGGAGCTGTCCTCAGTGTTGGCTTTCAGATCATGAGTGAAGTGAAGTCTTGGGACGACCCCAAGTCCTGTCATCTCTTGATAACTTAGATGTCTTTCGCTTTCCTATCATAGCATGAAGTGACAGTGAGAGCTCCATGGGTGCACTCTAGGGTAGAATTTGGCACTTACACAATACTCAGTGAAACCACAAGCCCAATTTTGACCTATCTCACAGGGGCACAACTTCCATTGGCCCATGGAGAATAGGGAATAACCAGATCAGTTCCAGGGGCCTTTGAAGGGTTTTACCTGGCTCATTCCTGTGGGGGGTTAATAGAGCGTGTAAAACAAGGCAGAACTGAGGCTAAAGCCTAAGGTGTTAATTTGTACTGGTGAGACTCAGTTAGTTAGTACCAATGTGAAAATGAAACTACAAACCCCTTCTGGGCACCACAGGTCAGTTTCCATTACTTTCCAAATGTTCCGAATGCAGTGTGGCGTTGACTCGCTTGTGCTCTGGTTCAGAGACCTGACACAGTATGCATCAGGGAGATCACCAGTGATAACAGCAGGCAGGTTAAGTGAAGCCTCGAATTGGATCAAAGGGAACATTTAAAAGGCTATTGAACATTTGCACATATTTACTTTTCAACAAGTTTAGACATAGGCCTGTGCGAGAGGCTTTATGTGGGTACAAAACACAGGGCTAAGGGAAAGGAGGAACAGGTCTAGGGTGGAGCACTTGAGAAGGGTGCCAAAAGTGAGAGGTGGCTCTGTCTTGAAAAGGGGGTTGCATTGGTGGGGGAGGAGGTTTCTCTTCACCAGCTAGTGATAGAAGGGAGCTGGTGCTGCCAGATATGCTGAGAGCACAGCTGAGACTGGGGGAGTGGGGTGAGGGCAGTGGTGAGCTGGAGCCGGTTCGCTAGAACCAGTTGTTAAATTTAGAAGCCCTTTTAGAACCAGTTGTCCCACGAGGGAGAACCGGTTCTAAAAGGGCTTCTAAATTTAACCACCGGCCAAAAGGAGCACCCACGGGGAAAATTTGGTGGGTGCAGAGCACCTACCAGCAGCTCCCTGCCCCGCGCCCGGCCCCAGCTCACGTCCGCTCTGCCTCCTCCTCCTCCCCTGAACGCGCCACCCCACTCTGCTTCTCTGCCCCCTCCCCCCCCCCCGGCTTCCTGCAAATCAGTTGTTTGCGGGGGAAACCTGGGAGGGCTAAGAAGCAGGCGGTGGCTTCGCACTCAGGCCCAGGGAGGCGGAGTGGAGGTGAGCTGGGGTGAGTGGGTGTGAGGAGGGCTGCCCGCGCTGCAGTAGGTAACCCGGGGCTGAGGGGGGGGGGCGCGCAGCTCACCTCCTCCTCCCTGGGCCTGAGCGCGAAGCCGCCGCCTGCTTCTCAGCCTTCCCAGGCTTCCTGCGCGAACAGCTGATTTGCGGGAAGGGGTGGGGCGGAGAAGCAGAGTGGGGTGGCGTGTTCAGGGGAGGAGCGGAGGTGATCTGGGGCCGGGTGCTGGGTGGGGAGCTGCCAGTGGGTGCTCTGCACCCACCAAATTTTCCCCGTGGGTGCTCCAGCCCCGGAGCACCCACGGAGTCGGCGCCTAAGGCACCACTTTTGATGTGATCAGTGGGGGGAGCGGCCGCTCCCCCTGCTCCCCCCTAGCTACGCTCCCCCGCCCCTAGGAGCCAGAGGGACCTGCTGGATGCATCCCGGGAGCTGCCCCAGGTAAGCACCGCCGGGACTCCCCACCTCGCTCCAGCAGGTCCCTCTGGCTCTTAGGGGCAGGGTGGGCACCCACTACGGTGGCCCACGAGACCCTCCTGCCCGGTTCTGGGTGCAGTCAGGGGACAGGGGAGGGGGGTAGATGGGGCAGGGGTCCCGGGGGAGGGGGGCGTCAAGGAACGCAGAGGGTTGGATGGGGCAGGAGTCCCGGGGGATAGGGGTTAGCCACGACCACCTCATGGGGCGAGGAGGGAACCGGTTGTTAAGATTTTGGCAGCTCATCCCTGGCTGAGGGGGGTGGCTGTCGGACACAGAGGAGCACCAGGGCAGCTACCTGCCTCAGGCACGCGGTGATTAGCATCAGAACTGACAAATGAGCTTAAAGACCACGGTCAGACATGAACAGCAGGATCACGCATGTATTAATGTGACCCTCGCATCAGGCCTGTTGAGAGAAGATACTAGGGCTATCAGGCCAGCTCCTTAGGACCCTTTGCCAAACTTCTCCATTATTATGCAGCTTGCTGAACATAGTTTTCTGCCTGACCTGATTGGTGTCAACCCAGCTCTACCTTCCCCTCTCTCCCCGACACATTCACACAAGGTTCTGTGGTGGGGTACGTCTGACTCTTTTATGTATCCGAGTTTGGGGGCCTTTGTGACGAAAGAGATCCTTTTTAATGATACAAGACTGCATGGACAAAACTGGTCCATTGCACAGAGAAGACTGGAGTAGGAGGAGCATCTCCCATGGAGTCCTGTGCATTTGGAACACCATGATTTTCAGCCTTCGCCAGTTGCCCTAGGATATGTATCCCTTATCACTGCTCCACATACTCAGTGCTTCTGGCAGTGGCAGACAGATGGGAGGTGCTGGTTTCTTACTGTTCCCATTCAGCAAGGAAGGGGGCTGCTTTAGAACTGTCACTCTTTAAGCTTTGTTCTCTACGACAGTCATTGGGTGTCATGACTGGATGGTTTGGGGACCGGCAACTGGATGCAAGCTCTTTCACCTCTTGGAGTGAATAATTTGCAACAAATATCTTACTGACACATTTCACCAATTTCTGTTCATGAAATTTGCCTTATCTGAATTCTTGCCTTTTATCCATTGTTTGATAAGTTCAGAAAATGACTTTCTCCGCAGCTCATTCATGCTTATTTGAATTGCTGTAGCACCCACTCAGGACCAGGCCACCATTGTGCTAGGTGCTGCATAAACACATTGGGAGACAAGATTCTTGCCCCAAAGAGCTTGCAGCCAAAGGATTTAATCCAAAACCCATTAATGTCAAAGACAGTCTCTCCATTGGCTTCAGTGGCCTTTGGATGGGACCTAAGTTCAGTAGGAGCATTCAGTAATCTATGAGCTGTTAGGAATGGTATGTTTCCGTTCTTTGACTGGACAAACATAACTCTGTCATGTTTCTGCCTCATGTTTTTTGCCATTACAAGCTCAAAATTAATTTTCCAACTAAATATTTTCCAATATTTGTTTAAATCGCTCTCATTTCATGAGCGTTCCTTGCAGGAAATTCATTTGCTGGAGTTTTTCTAGGAAGCAAACCCAAGAGGGACACAAACATGGTCCAAGTAAATTCATCAAAAGCTCAAATCAATATTAATGAGAAACATTTCGCTTGTATTCACCAGTCTCTAGGCGTTGCTTTGAATCTTGCCCAGGCCGTGTAGAGTCAGAAAGTCATTAACATCTGATTGCAGTCTGATGTGTCAAATGAGTGGGTAGGATCCAGCTTCATCACAAAAACGCCACAACGGTCATCTTTGTTGGCAGTTTTAACACAGCGATTAAGAAGTGAACAGGCCATGGAGAATGAACTGCCCACTTTCCCTTAGTTCATTCTTCCATGCGTAACTGCACCTAGTGTGCTTGTTCTGTGGATGAAAAGAGGACTCCAGAGCTGCTAATCTGGCAGTTTCACCAGCTAGACATTTAATAAAACAAAAGAAAAGGAATCCTACTGAAACATGGTTTATTTTTTTAATGATGATCACTTGGTGTGGGTTTTTTTCAACAGAATATAACAACTATGCTCATTGACTAAACTCCCAGAGATTTATTAAGCCGGTTTGGTTCGTAAAAAAACAACTAAAGATTAACAGCTCTCTGACCACCCTATGCTTTTTCTATACACCATTGTTAAAACACAATAAAAATGTTTTTAGTCACATATCATTTTGACATGAAGTAATTGTCTTCTACTGCTACTTATATTAAAGTAGTCCTAGAGTCCTCAGTTGGGTATCAAGATCTTATTGTGCTAGGTACAGTACACAAATAATAAATCGGCAGCACTGTCCCAGAGAGATTACAGATGCAGGAACTTATATTAAACCATTTTCAATTTCTATCTATAACAATATTGTTGCTCCCTCTCACTCACACTCCTTGCAGCAAAGTGACAGCCCAATAAAACCACAGCCCTGTTGCCTTTCGTGGGTTAAGTTGTGATGTTCTCCACAGCTCATAGTTAATAGGAACAGTTCCACTGCCTTGCTAGTGGGTTAAAGGGAGCAGAAAGCTCTATCAGAGAGAAGGAAGGCAATTCTTTGTTCCTGGAATCTGTTTCATCACACACTGCGGTATTTCTTCCTCAATATCATTCCCTGTCACTCACAGGAACACACATTGGGTCAAACTCATTACAGTTTGATTCTTCAGTTAATGGCTATGGGGGTTTGGTTTTAGTCCACTGTAACGAAGACAGTAATTGAAATTCAGGTGTAGAAGAGTAATTTCTTAGTCTTCACTTCAACAGAGAGAGGGAGAGCATCTCTTTCTCTCTCCTGCACACACACAGAATTTTGCCTCTTGCAGTAAACAAAGACTCTTAGGGTGCTCTGATTCCACAGGAATAGGCATGGTATTAAAATACAGATAGAGAGATCCATGTGCTGATCATTATTAAAGTGTCTGTGTCTCCATGCTTCTCAGAGGTGGAGGAGCCCCATCTGATGGTCCACTCTGGGGGAACGCAGGTTCCCAACTCAGTTCCAATGTCCTGTAAAAGCAGTTTTTACCTGGCTTACTCCTGTAATGGATTAGTAGATCTGTTCCACTGTTTTGTGTTCACTGCCATTGATTAATATGTCCTACACATCTTCCTCCCTTTGTATCTCATTGTGGCTCACTTGACTTGCTGAGTAGCTGCAGGAAATGAAATGGTTAGGGAGCATCCTGGGAACTTTCTCTTTTCCGGCGGCTGGGTTATGAGGGAAATGGCTGGCTTTTCACCAGGCTCTTGCCCTGCTCAAAACCCTCTTGGTGTACCCTACGCGGCACGCCTAAGCTTGCAAATCGGTCTTTGGCAATCAGGTTAGCAATCTGGCTAGCAGGTCTCTGATAAATTTTTCAAGCCACAGATGTCAACTTTTTGGCTCCAAGTCTCATTTTCCCCACCAAAAATGTCAGTGCTGCAAACATGGAAGACTAGGGCAGTGCCAAGGCACTGTCATGTTATCTGCTGGACATCTCCACCTACCTCCCAACATGGCACCTTCCAAATTCCACTCACCCAGATATAGGACAACCTTTTCTAACCCTTCTGTGACTATTGCCTATTGTGTGTCTCTTGCTGCACCTTGCCACTCCCCACACTCTCTCCATGTCCTTAGATTAATAGATTACAGTGACAGAAGAGACCGCTGTGATCATCTAGTCCAGTGATACCCAGGCTGAGGCTTGGGAGCTGCAAGTGGCTCCTCCATCTGGCTCCTGCAGCTCTTTGCAGGACATCATATTAAAACACCATGTGATTTATTTATTAACCAATCAGGATTCTTTTACTATGTTGTTAACCAATTGTCGGTGATAAAATAATACACGGTCAGTCATTTTGCTATGGGAATAAAAATGATATATGTATTTCCCTGTTATACTGCTTAAATATTAATATATAGTCATATAAGTAAATGAAGCAATGAATTCACACTACTGTGGCTCTTATGGGTAATGGTGACTTGATTTTGACAAATTTCCTGTTTTTGAAAAAAAAATTGAAAAGGTTTCACAATTGTCAAAATGTCCCATTTGCCAGTTTTAAAACAAACGGTTCATTTTTTTTATTTGAGACAACTTTTCATTTAGAAATGTAACTTATAGTAAAAAAAGAGAGAGAAAGAGAAATGTTTGAATTGATCCAATTAAAAAAAATTGGGGGAGATTTTATTTTGCAAAATTGTTTGCCAGAAGCTGGGAATGGGCGATAGGGGATGGATCACTTGATGATTACCTGTTCTGTTCAATCCCTCTGCGGCACCTGGCATTGGCCACTGTCGGAAGACAGGATATTGGGCTAGATGAACTGTTGGTTTGACCCAGTGTGGCCATTTTTATGTTCAAATATTTGACTTTTTGTCCCAACTGAGGATGGGAAAATTGTTTTGAAATCTCAAATTCTTGCAGATGGGAAAACCATTTTCCAGCCAACTCTATTTGTAAGTGCTACATTCAATGCCACAGTCAGTGCTGCATGCTTGATCATGAAAGAATAAAGGTTAATAGAGGTTTTTTTTTTCTCCAGTAGAGAAATCAGTGATATAATGTATGTATTGCAGTTACACTGATAAAGAAGAATGTATCAACAGCTTGGTTTAAAGGATGATGAGTTTCCTTAATCCATTGTAAGTACAGTAACCAGGAAAAAACAGAATTAGTTGAAATGGCTGTGAGGAGGATCAGAAATCTTGACTAGGGGCAACATGCTGTTCTCTGCACTTGATATCCTGCTCTTTCTACATGCATGGAACCCAAGTTATTTGGTTTATCTCTCTACTTAACTATTTAACTAATATCGCAGATACAGTACCAATCATTCTAGTATCTAAGTACTGATAGTACATAGAAAGCAATACTGTATTATCAAAATCTACCATATAGTTTTAAGAGGGAAAGAATCCAGCATTTGAATTGATCTGAAATTTCTCCTGTGTGTAACCTGAGAAACCCTGTTGTATATGAAAAACAAGCAAAACAAAACCCCTCAACAATAATCAGCGAGTGAGGAACTGGAATCGCAGCTGCACTAGTTATACATGAACATGCAACAACAGGCTGGAAAATCAACATCAATACACACACTGCTTCTTTTCATTAGCACGGACGTGGGTTGATTTATTTACCCATGTCATAAGGGTTTCACACAGTTGACAGCTGGTCCCACTGAGCTTTGGTTCCCGGAATTTACAGTTTCAGGAATAAGGCCTTGTGTACACTGGGGGTTTCAGCTACTGGGGTAGTGGGCTCCAGAGAAACCTGCACTTCAGTGGAGTAAAGACTCTCTGTGCTAAAGATATGTCTACGCTGCATGCTTCTTGCAGCAGCACATAGCGTACGTTCCGCACAGCCCACCCCCCACTCTCCCCCACGCAGATATAGCAGTGTAGCCAGTGAGGCATGGTTTAGGCAAGTAATGACACACCTGAAGGGCGTGGCTATGCATGCGACTACATGCCCTACGCGCTCTCGACTCACCCAAACCGTGCCTCCCCATCTGCACGGCTACCTCCCTGCTGCTGAAGCCTTTCCCTGCTTCCTCCCCTCCGCCAGAGCCTTTCACTGACACGCATAACTGCACGCCGCAGTGTGGAGCCTGCCTGTTTTTTCACTGGGGCGTGTAGCGACAGAGATTGTACGTGCTGCTGGCACTGGCGTGTAGTGTAGACATAGCCCAGGGGGTTGCAGTCGCACAGCTGCAGCAATGGCTGAAATCCCGGCACGGAAAGAGCCTTCATTTAGAATACTGAAGATTAGTTCCTGTCCTTCGGATCTTCCTGGTTTTAGGCCTCCGCAAGACAGGTAACATGCTGGCCACAAAAACACAGCAATGAGGGGAATCCTTTAACTGAGCCTGGGGCATGGTGCCCCACAAAGGAGTAAAAAGGTGTTGTAGAGAGTGGTGAACAGGGGACAATGGAAACATTTGGGGGTGAAATGGGCAAGGTGAGAATTCCGGAAGTTCTGAAGGATGTATAAACATTTGTATTAACTAACAAGTTGCCCAGACACAACCTCACTCCATATTTGCTTGTGAAGGATTTAACTTATCCCTTGTTCTAGTCTGGCAGGTTGCAGCCTCCCTGCCGTGCCAGCTGTATCCGCTAGGTGACCTTTAGCTCTATGGTTCTAGTCGCTTTACCGGATTTCTCTTTCCTTCCCTGAACTACTGTTCATTTTGACACCTCATCCCAGGTCAACCACATGGCTATTTGGATACCGATTGCTTCATGCCCCTTCTTGACTGCAGCCATTGGCACCACAAATGGCTAGATTACGTGAGGGGCTAGATTACATGTGCTAGTCAAACCCACTTCTGATGGCTTCCTTAAGGTTTTTCTCCATGACAAAGTCTTCCCCTCTCCATCCACCTCCAACTTCAAATGATTAAAGCTCTTGGATCAAATTCTCCTCTTGGCTATACTGATGCATGTACCTCCATTAACGTTAGTGGTGTTGCCCAAATGTAACCATGAGAAAAATTTGGCTCTGTTATTTTGCTGCTGTCAATGCAGTATGTTTTTTTCCCCCTCATCTCAGTTAGGTGAGCAAACCTGAACACAGACTTACCCTCAAAGGCCTCTAGGTACAAAGTCCATCTGTACAGTACAAGATGACTATAACAGGCTGGCACTGTTTGCCTGAAGTGCCCCGTCTTGTTGGCAGGCATTAATGCTGCTGAGAAAGGGTAAAGTGGCGTCTTCTGACTCTCTGAGGCAAGTGGCTCATTAACCCACTTGGATATGGGGGAGATGAGTGGCTGTCCAGAGAGAGAGAGGATGGAGAGTGTGGGCTGAGCACTTCTGGAGGAGGAATTCTAGTAGCAGCTGAACTTTGCGTTGTAGTATTGTTAATTTCTATGCTACTGAAGGGGCTGAGTTTGGGCTCTGCACAGTGTGTCTGAGAGTGGGTTGGGAGAACTCCTTGTTGGATTCCAGTTTGTGCCACTTAAACAAAGTTTATCCAGTTGTTTATAAATACTTGTCTTTGCAACAGTATTAACGCTTCTAATTGTAGCTGGCAAGACAATTGCTCAGTCGCCTTTTTCAGAGACAGGCAGAGAATATTAGTGCTGAGCAAATTGTGACTGTTCTCCAGAGTAGTAAAACCTGTAATGGTAAATGACAGTGGAACTTGGGCTGAAAGTCATCCCTTCAAAGCAGTTTGAACAAGTATAATCCTTGTTAATGCAGCAGAACACTCAGCCAGTTTAACAGGAGAACTCCAATCTGGGGATCCTCAGTCACGGTTACTAGGCTAGCTGCATTTCTCTCCTCTCTGAGTGCACCCCCTCACATGACAGGCCTTGTGCCTTTTACTTATCTTGAGACAGAATCCTGCAATGCTCCCACTATCAGACCAGACCCTGGGCTTACAATACCCTGTGTATCAGCTGTGCTTACCCAGCCGGTCCCACAGTTTGGACATGTGTGGTTCTTCTCTTTGGGAGTCTGTCACTAGGGCAATCTAGAGTGACCAGATATCCTTCTCCAAACCAAAGGATTGTTTGCTTTCAAGAGAAGATCAAAGCATTTGGAGAAAACAAGATTTTTAAAAACCACAGCCACACGCAGGTCTATCTTAAACTAAAGCCCTACCATTCCCCTTATAGTAGCCTAACTTCTTCAGGTTTCAGAGTAGCAGCCGTGTTAGTCTAGATCCGCAAAAAGAAAAGGAGTACTTGTTAGTCTCTAAGGTGCCACAAGTACTCCTTTCCTTCTAACTTCTTCAGGTGCCCCAGCATGCCTCTGTCTCAGTAAGATTTGCCCAAACAAAACCTCCCTTGCATTAAACTTCTATAATCCTTTTGTTCTTCTGAGTTGTGAGGCTTTGGCCCTTCTGGACAAAACCAGCCCTGTAGGCTCAGTGGGAGATTAGGCCAGAGTCCTCAGAGCCAACTAGTGTTTTCTCAGGGGTGGCTTATCTAAAGCCATTCTTTCCTTTCCAGCTTGTTTTTCCTTACAGCCCAATATATTCAGAGTAAACATCCCCGTTCAGCATACAGCGTGCATAAACTATTACTGAGCAGCTCCAATTCTGTCATGGGGGTCTTTCACCAGATTAACAGAGCTGGTGTCAAGAATGCTATGGTAGTGACTCCAGCACCCATGTAGATTAACCCATCCCCAGGCTAACTCGCAGCCTCTCTTCCACCATGGCAACCTCAGGATCCACAAGTCCTACCAGGTTAGATAGTTGTAAATTGTATCTAATCTTCAGGGCTTGAGGATACATTGAGGATGTTACTATCATGCCCTTATTATAGTCCAGTCTCCACTTCCTTGAGGGACAGGGTAAGTGTCTCTCTCTCTCTCCGTTCAACCTGGAAACAGGACCCAACCATGGAGCCCTGCCTAGGAAACTCATGGACTCCAGTGGCTTGCAAAGCAGGAGTCAAAGATCTGGTAAAACTTAGATCACTTACAATCCACAACTTCACCACTCTGTCTTCTGAACAGCTCCTAGCATCACCCTGCTGGCGGAGGACACTGGGCCTAGACCCATTTAGACATTGGAACGGTGCTGCATCCCTACAGCAGCTCACTGTGATTTGAGGCCACCTGCCCTCCAGCAGCTGAGAAAGTGCATAGCCTTAGAGCCACATTGGACCCACCCCTGACTGTGGATGTCCCAGAGTCACGAAAATTGCCTTCCAAGCCCTGGAGCTTTACCATCATGGATGCTAATGAAAAGCAAACATTAAGCTTATTTTGTGTTTGTTTCCAATTGAATTCTTCACTCAGAGAGCTGGGAGTAGCAACAGAGTCCCTGGAGTAACCTACCTGCAGCATCTGGAAGACCGCACCATGTCAGCTCGTATCTGAATGGCTGGTTTTGCCAACAGGAAGGCTTGGAACTTGTTTTGTTGTTTTTTAAACAAAAGCTGAAATTCTGCAGAAATTGATACTTTAGGGCCCTCACTTTTCATGGAAAGTTTCATTGCAAACTAGATCTAGGTGGGAACCAGATTTTCAGTGTTATGGGAAATTCCACAGGTTTGAATGGGTTCCACCCACTCTGGAAGAAAACAAAACCAAAAACTTCCCACAAAACCAAATTCCCACCTAGTGTTAACCTTGGTGTATGATCAAATGCCAGCTAGGGCCAGACAATGGTGTTTGGTTTGTAAGAACTGACCAGTGAAGTTCAGAATCCAGTTTCTAAGAATAAATATCCACGGGATATATCTGCAAAGAGTTACATTTTCACGACAAATTCCCCCCTATAGTTGCAATTGGATCTTGCTTAAAAAGTGATGTGCACCTTCATTATGTCCTGTTAAAAAGATGCCATATTTCACCCGAAAAGTAGCTGCATCTAACTGCTCAGCAAAGTGACTCGTGTACTTAAGGCCAAATGCTGAAGTCCTTGATTTGTTTTTACTGAGGCAAACTTCTGCATGAGAAGTGAACACTGATTAAGGGCCTCATAATTTGCCCCATAGTTTATACAGTCAATAAAAGATTGTGTTTTAGAATGAAAGATGCTTTCATATAAATATAAGATTAGAAACCGAGCAAAGGAGATCGTTTCTTGCCTATAAATAACAAATAGAGGAAAGGAAATGGTAACATGAGACAGGTATACAAATAGGTTAGTAAAATTGATTGTTAGTTCTCTCTCATCCAGCCCCATAATACTAGAGCAATGGGACACTTAATGAAAGTGATTGGTAGCAAACGTAAAAGCAGAGGCAGGGCTTTGTTCTGTTTTTTTTTCTGTACACAGCCCGTGATTGTGCTCACTGTCCTGGAAAATTACTGACCCTGATTCTCTTCTCACTTACAGCCATGTAAATCAGGTGCAACTCTGCTAACGTAAGTGGATTTACATTGATGTAAAACCAGTGGAAATGAGAAACTTAGATGTAGTCAGAAATATATCACAAGGGATAACAGTCATGATACTTCAGAACATGAGCTCTGTGGGTGGAGCGAGGATGCTTAAGCATACAGAATTTGTTGGTTTCCCCCTATGTTGTTGTTTATCCTCCAAAACATGAAGAACAGGCCATTGCTAGAGGAAGTATACTGGCCAAGACAAACCACTGGGCTGTCCTACATAGAGACGGTTTGGGGGAAAAAACGGATATTTCATAAAAATATCAAACAAAAAAGGGGGTTTTACATTAAATGTTTAACTTTATCAAAAAAAACCCCACAATTTTTCATTTAAAAATACTGCTCTCACTTTTTTGTGACTAGTTTTTATTGACTTTTTTAAAGCTATTTATTTACAATGTTTTAACATGTTTACAAATCCTTGCCATGTAATTATCAGAAACAAAACAATCATTACAACAGTTAGCTTTTGTTTAAAGAGACATTACATAGGAAAATGGTCATCAGACCTTTCTATTTAACAGGGTGATACTGTATTACAGGATGAGCATCATTCCAACACCTATAGTATTGTTTCTAGAGATTTTATTAAATTGAGTGAAATTTCTATATACACCTATGAGAACAGGCATGTCTATCAAATGTCAATATTCAAAAACTTTGGACGCATGTGCTGGGTTTTTTTTTTTTTTTTTTTGCTGATGACTGTATTTTGTCTGAGTATTGAATAAAAAGTAACCAAATATCTAAGCATCTATCTGTCCTCTGTCTATTTTGAGGGGCGCATAATTGATGTGTTAATATTTCCATAACTATAACCTCCCATACTTTTTTGAACCAATCCTCTATGGTTGGTCTATTTTTCTTTTTCTAATGAGAGGCTACCAATAACTGAGCCTCTACTAGAGGCTGAGAGATTAATTCTTCATTTCCTTTTGTAAAGCCACTTCCTCTAGGAAGCCCCAGCAGGATTGCCAAAGGATCATTTGGTAATAAATATGACCTGTAACCAAATATCAGAAAGTGTGTGTCCCAATGCTCTCTAATAACTAGACATGTCTACCATATATGCATAACATTTCCTTTTTCACCGCAATTTCTCCAACATTTATCCCCATTCAATCTACAAATATTTTTTAACCTGACTGGCGTGAGTGGGAAACAGTATGTTAAAGAAATTTTCTTTTATTATTCTATGGGCCAAGACTGCTGGTCCTCTTTTCCAGATCAAATCCCATTCGTTTGTGGGTAATTTTTCTTTTTTCAGGTAATTTTTCAGGTCCTTTTCCAAGTGCATCATATATGGCTTTTTTTTTTTTTTTTTTTTGTTAGGAGAGTTGCCTGCAAAGAATGTTACAAATTACTTAGAGGTTTTTTTCCCCCTAGTTGACCAGATTCCATCACTTCTATGAAGTTAGCTGTCTGTATAAAACAGGTTTTCTAGAAAGTTGGGAAACATAAAGCCTGATTTGAAAGTACTGGTACCTGGGGAGAGTGGACCAGTTAAAGTCAGTTTGATCTCCAAATAAGTTAGAAACATTTCTTTACTGAATAGCTGGCCAACCGTGTGTATTCCATGGCTTTCCCAATCTTTGAAGCAATCTGGTTTGTAATTTTAGTCAAGGTCCGGATTATTTGCAATGGGTGTCATTGGTGAGGGAAAAGAACTGATCCTATCTCTAGTTCTGTCCCAAACCCATAGAGTAGCCTTTGCTAAAGTAAATGGGTAAATTTCTGGCAGACATGATTTATTATTAATCCATGGTAGCCTAGCAATGTTTACACTGTCACGGTTTTCTTGTTCAATAAAGGCCCAGTGATTGGCTGGGTTAGAGTGCCCTCAGTCCACTACTGCTTTGAGCTGCTACTCTAGTATCCTAGAGTATTTGGAATAGCTCGTCCACCTTGTTTAATGGCTCTGTACAAAGTATCTGCTCTCTCTTTTGGTCTTTTCTTATTCCATGTAAATTCTAACAATATCCTCTGTATTCCTGCTGGTGGTTCATCTGGGTTCATCACAGAAGGGTTTTGAAACAAGAATGATATCCTAGGCAGACTATTCATTTTGACTGCAGCTATTCTTCCCAGTTAAGAAGTTGCATACTTCCCTCAGCACTCCAGATCTTTGTTCATTGTCTCAATGACATTTAAATCCTAGAGCTCTTCTAGGTTTTTTGAAATTTAAATTCCCAGGTATACCCAAATGTTTTCTGGAGGAGTGACTGTTCAGTATGGTAAATTATAGCTAGCATTTCAGATTTGGCATAATTTAAATCCAGACACTTTCTCAAAGTCCTGGATTTCTTTAGAAATTAATTTTAAGGAAATGTTTTGTTTAGATTAAAAAAAAAAACCCCTAAACAATGAGAAGTACAAAAAGGTCAATGACTTACAGCTTGCATAAATTTCTAAATACTGCATGTTTCAAGGGTTGTCCAGCAGAATTATGCAATTTTGCAACTCGTCAGAGCGGCAGGACCAGACAATACTACATGGACATAACACATTAAGGTAGGGGTAAAAGCAATAAAAGAGGAAAGGGCATACATAAATAAAATAACAAAGGGACCAGGGAGGGGAAAGGAAAAGGTGGGGGCACTTTTAAATTTTTGTCCTCACTAGAATTTAAAAAAGGAGAGAAGAGGGTACAAGGGTCCGAAGAAATATTTTCCCCTGAACTTTCTCTGTTTCTTTTTATTTTCCTCCCCTTTTTCCAGTGGGGGGGAGAAGTCTTTAAAAAAGTAAGTGGGTTCCCTTCCCTCCACCATGCCATCACAACTCTCTCATACTTTTTTCCAGTCTGAGGGTGGGGGGGAAGAAATGTAAGGGTTTTTTCCCCCCACCCATGTGGATGAAACCAACTTTTCCCCCACAAAAGTCAATTTTTCATTTTAAACACTTCTGCCAAAAAAAGTGACAATTTTCTAGTCATGTACATTTTTCCTGAAAATGTTCCTGTTGGTCGAGAAGGCCTTGTCCATCAAAAAAGTTCTGAAAGAAGACTTTTAGCTGGCTCTAATCCTATCTAATGCACTTCTGTTCCTCTGCGGGTGAGCCTGCTCCCTGGAATCTCACTTTTTAGATAGAGGAGACAGCTAACATCATTCGTGCATAATCTGAAAGAGAAAACCCTTCTCTCCAAAGAAATGGCAGTACTGCGGCGTTCATCATAAATGGGCAGAAATGGCATTTCCAGATAAAAGCACAGCGCTTGTCATACTGGATTTAGGCTACTGGCCCATCAAATCCATCCTGATGGAGCCCCCAAAACAGCCAACCAAAACACCTTAATGCACCAAGCCAAATGTGTGGTGCGGGGCAGTGTGTGTGTGTGTGTGTGGGAGGGGGGTGTACGGCAGGGGGAGTATTCCTATCAGGCCTTTGCAGTAATGACTGTATATGCTGAAGCAGGATATTTCATTACCGTTACCATATAGAATAACACACTAAGCATCTCTAGTGCCTTCCATCTGAGGAGCTCAAGGTGCTTTACCAAGGTTATTGAATTAATTCTCATGATACCCTTCTGATGCAGGTATTTTACATGGGCAATCTAAGACCACAGAGAGGTTACGGCACATATCCACAGTTGTACAGTGATTCAGTGGCAAAGCTGGGACTCAAACCCAGAACTCTTAGCTCCCTGCCCTAACCACTAAACTGCTGGACCAGATCCTGAGGTCTTTACTCCAACTTTGCTTAGTCCGTACTCAGTAAAAACTTCTATCTGGCCAAATCCTGAGGTGCTGAGCATCTATTAACTTCATTGGGAGCTGCAGGTTCCCATCACTTCTCAGCTTTTGGCCCACCCATGTCAATAGGATTTATAGCTGAATGAAGGTTGAGTAGTTGTTGATACTTGGATTTTTTTTTTATAACCCAGAGACATTAGTTGACAGCACAAAAATGGCAGTGTATTTTGCACTTCCAAGATCCCAAAGAACTTTGCAGTCAATTAATTAATTAATTAATTCACACAACCCCCCCTCTGAGGTAGATCAGTAGTAGTATCCCCCTTTTGCAAAAGCAGAAACTGAAGCACAGAGAGGTTTAAGTGACTTGACCAAGGTCACGCTGGAAGTCAATGGCAGAACAGAACACAGGTCTCCTGATTCATGGTCCTGCATTTTTCAGCCATTAGCCTATTCGTCTCATGGATTTCTTGTAAATATCACAAACACTTAGAGCAAATAATCCACTCACTCATTAACACAAATAAGTCTGTCTGCTTCCTGGGTCTGAGTACTTTTAAGACACTGTGAAAATGGACACATCAATACAGCCCTCCACAGAAAAGCTGACAGTCACAGAATGGTGTCATGCTGCAATAACCAAAATCCCCTGCCAGGCAGCTGATGGTGCTTTCTAATCAACTTTGCAATGAATATTTCTTAAATCATTGTTAATCCACCATTTAAGCAGAGATATTGGTTCCAGACAACGAATCACAGTACCTGGAGGGGAATATACCTGCCGTTTCCCCAGAGAGCAGGTGATTAACAGAGCACGCGTGCTTGTCGGATGAGCTGGCACCAGTGGTGTTTATTACCTCAGAGCTCCTTGCCTGAAATGAAAGGAAATTTCATACCGGTTTTTGATGCAATCAGCTTTTATATATGTGGGAGTAGTAGGACAAGTGTAAAACTGCTCTTAAAGGAAAACTGCACCTGTTTTGCACTCTGGGGCAAATTCTGCTCTCAGTTACACAGATGCGCTTCCCACTGAAATCCGGACTGAGAGCAGGACTCTGATGCAGAAATGTCATCCCCCCTGAAATGTTCACAAGGTAAGAAGTAGTTATGAACGAGCAACATTTTTAGAGGAACAGTGATCCCCTGTATGACCCAGACCTGAACTGAATGTTGATGAAGAGGCTGAAATATTTGCTTAATGTTTTTTCCCCCTCTGTCAGGGGTGCTGTAACAATTTGTATCATGGGGGTTCTGAGAGCCATTGAACCACACTGTAAACCCTGTATATGATGGAAGCCACTTCAAGCCGGGGGTGCTGCAGCACCCCTAGCTCCAATACCTATGCCCTCTGTTCTTCATTTTCTCCTTCCTCTGTGCTTCTGGGATTCCAGCCCACCCAGAATCAAGAGGAAGCGTGTCCCAAAGGGATTTCCACACCCAAGCACTTCAGGTGGTTTGGATAAGTTTGGAAATAAGGATCTAAATATTGGGGTGACTTTTTTCCCAGGTCAAACCCCAATGCTGACCATCCTGAGCAACTCCTGAACACATCACCCATCACTGTTAACAAGCACTTGTCATGGTGATTAAACTTGTTACCTTGAATAAGGGGTGATAATTACACTTGTAGAAGGGCTCAAGGCAAAGATCAGCATTTGAACCCACCTTTCTTGAGTGTCTGTATATTTATTTATTTCCTCCAGTCCCTCTGGAACGTCTCCAGAATGATGCAATAGTTTGAAAGGCAGAATGTTTATTCTACTGAGAGCTGGGGATTCAGCTGCAGAAGCCAATATGCTCCTCCTCTGGAGATCTCTGGATTTTTTTCACCAGAGTGGGCAGTTGCTTGTTTTTAGGGCTCGATTATCTATCTAATCTTTATATATCTATAATGCACCTATATATCATTTAGCCTTCAATTCAGATTAACATTGCCGGCCAAGATTTTCAAAAGCGATATGTGATTTGACTGGCTCCATTTTTGGGTGTCTAATTTAAGATCCCTTAAGGGAGCCTGATTTTCAGAAAGTGCTGAGCACATTTCCTCTTAAAACGGCTTGATTTTCATATGCCTCAAATTGGGGTCCCAAAAGTGTTGTGTTTACTGGGTGCATTTTTAAGCCTTGGCTTCAGGCTGTGTTAAGACGGGGTCCAATCCCAGAAAGCCTTACTCACAAGAGTAATCCTTTCTCACTCTAGCATTATCATAGAAAGTAAAGTGAACTACTCGAGTGAGTGGGACAATGCAGAATCAGACCTATGTTTATACAAAGGATGTAGAATTAGATTTTAAGCATTAATAGGTATTGGCCTGAAATACTTGCTTCTCATATTACAGGTGGAGGAATGAAGCACCATCATAGATTTCACGCTTTGTGGACAGTCCATCCCCCATTCCTGCTCCAATAATAATAACTTCAGCATTTCCTGGTGGAGCCAAGAAAAAAACTGATTAAGTGAAAGCTAGCAGCAGTCAAGAAACCCTGCTCTGTTGTAGCAAAAACTGTAGGAGACCAACCATCAACTTGAATAGGAGAGCAAACAGGGTCATTGTAGAGGTCAGATAGAAGAGACGTGTACTATGGCCCTGCTTCACCTGCGCTGTGGACTCTATACTTGGTCCTGAACTGAGATTCACCCCGGCAGCATTTATTCAAGGAGGTGGGGCAGTTCTTGTATGAAGCAGCACTGAACTGAGACTGAAAACCACACATCTGTTGCTTTGTCGCTGGAGGCATTACAGGTAAAACCTCACTTTGCTGTTCTACTTATTTAAAGATTAAATAGGAGAAATATTAGTACTGGAAAAGCATCACAGATGCAACAAAAGGGATTTGGCTTGGGATTCTAACTTAGTCTTGGAGGTATAATGTTACCTGGAGGATTTGCTTATATGACTCCAAAATGAGAGAGTGAGAGAGAGCATTTTCAAAGAAGCAAGATGGGTTTGCTTTCCTCTAAAGAACCTCCCTGTGGAATGGTAAGTTATCAGAAGTAATCGGTAGTGGAGATCCTAAGATAACAATGACTGCACTGTATGCGGTAGTTAAATGATGCAGTAAAAAGGTAACTGGCAAGGTCCTATGTTGTCTATGTAAAATGAAGGAAATTTGACTTTGTGAATAGTACATGAGAATTCCTCATGGACAGTTAAGAGTTAGAAGGCGTGTCATGTATCACTGGAAAGATAACATCTGCTAGACTTACAATAGCATTGTGGGTTTAGTCTTGATGTACAGAGGCATTATTGGCTTTCACACAGAGGACATGTACAGATGCACAACATTTCCTCCCAGTGGGGTGGGGCGTTAATTAAGTAATGCTGTCCCATCTTAGAGGAGCACTGTGAAGCTAATTCACTGATGTTTATAAAGGGCTTTGAGATCCTTGGAGGACAGGGTCTATAAAGAAAAAAGGACTTTCCCTGTGATGCATAATGCAGGCTGTAGTCAAGGTTAAATATGCAGGTACACTGCGGGAGGGGAAATAGGGGTGGGCAGGATTTGTTGATTTCCCAGAATTCTAATAACCTATAAGGCTAAGTTCAGTTGTTTTCCCCTAAGAGACAGAGAGCCTATCAGGCCAACATTTGGTGGAAATATTTGTAAAAGAGGGATTGGGAACATTTTCTGAAGGGCAATAAAAGAGGCTGAATAGTTCAAATATGAAGTAGGAACAAAATGTTCGTTCTTGCTTGCTGGCTTATTTCTACTTCGGACTCAGTGGAAAACTGCAGAAAAGAGCCATTGAATAGTGAGGTATATAATATTGCACCAAAAACTATATTAAAAGAACATTAAGATTGCAAAGCCAAGCACTCTGAAGTTAGGAAATGCCAGAATGAAGGTTGCCTGTGCACCTTTAATTCAGCACCCTTGTGCATATGCATTATGAGACACTCTTTAATTACTGATTTCAGAGTAGCAGCCGTGTTAGTCTGCATTTGCAAAAAGAAAAGGAGGACTTGTGGCACCTTAGAGACTAACCAATTTGTTTGAGCATAAGCTTTCGTGAGCTACAGCTCACTTCATCGGATGTAGCTGTAGCTCACGAAAGCTTATGCTCAAATAAATTGGTTAGTCTCTAAGGTGCCACAAGTCCTCCTTGTCTTTAATTAGTATGGTGAGAGATTGTGCCACACACTCCCAAAGAAACTGAGGAACTGCCGGATCAGCATCCCATACAGCAAACAGGAGAAGATCAAGAATAAGCTCTCAAAACTGGAGACTTTCATACAAAAGCAACCTTCCACACAAATGTCCACGTGGCTGGACTTTATAAAAATGAGACAAGCCATTTACAACACATGCTTTACTTCTCTACAGAGGAAAAAGGACAGTAAACTATGTAAACTCCTATATGCCACAGGGGGCTACAGCAGTGGTACCCTTAACTCACCCAACAGCATTGTTAATCTATCCAACCGCACACTTAACCCAGCAAAAGAGTCTGTCCTATCTTGGGGACTCTTCTGCCCCACCACCCCCACAAACATGATACAGTTCTGTGATGATCTGGAAGCCTACTTTTGCCATCTCCGACTCAAGGAATATTTTCAATACACCATTGAACAGTGCACTGACCCACAGGAACCCTCCTACCAACACTACAAGAAGAAGAATTCTGCATGGGCTCCTCCTGATGGTCAAAATGACAGACTAGACTTCTACATAGAGTGCTTCCGCAGACGTGCACAGGCTGAAATTGTGAACAAATGGCATCACTTGCCCCATAAGTTCATCCGTACAAAATGCAATGCCATCCACAGCCTCAGAAACAACTCTGACATTATAATCAAAGGGGCTGACAAAGGAGGTGCTATAGTCATCATGAACAAGTCAGATTATGAGCAGGAGGCTGCCAGGCAACTCTCCAACACCACATTCTACTGGCCACTATCCTCCAATCCCACTGAGGAGTACCAAAAGAAACTACACCATCTGCTCAAGAAACTCCCTGAAAAAGCACAGGAACAGATCTGTGCAGACACATGCCTAGAACCCCGACCAGGGGTATTCTATCTGCTACCCAAGGTCCATAAACCTGGAAATCCTGGACACCCCATCATCTCAGGCATTGGCACTCTTACAGCAGGATTATCTGGCTATTTGGACTCTCTCCTCAGACCCTATGAGACTCCTAGCTATCTTCGAGACACCAACGACTTCCTGAGGAAACTACAATGCATTGATGATCTTCCTGAAAACACCATCCTGGCCACCATGGATGTAGAAGCTCTTTACACTAATATTCCACATAAGGATGGACTACAAGCTGTCAGGAACAGTATCCCTGATGAGGCCACGGCACACCTGGTGGCTGAGCTTTGTGACTTTGTCCTCACCCACAACCATTTCAGATTTGGGGACAACTTATATCTTCAAGTCAGCGGCACTGCTATGGGTACCTGCATTGGCCCCACGGTATGCCAACATCTTTATGGCTGACTTAGAACAACGCTTCCTCAGCTCTTGCCCCCTAGCGCCCATCCTCTACTTGCGCTACACTGAGGACATCTGTGACGGGTTGGATCACAGAAAACCCCTTGGGAACTGCCAACTGATGTGTTGAGATGACTTCTAACCCATTTTCCCTGCCAGCTTGGGACTCTAGAAACTTGCCTTGTTTGAGCCAGACATGCTTGCCTGCTGCAAACACAGACCCAGGTCTGAACCACATCCCCCAAAAGCTGCAGGCTTAACTGAAAATGGCTTAAGAAGTGTTCCTGTCTCCAACACTCAGATGTCCAGCTCCCAATGGCGTCCAAACCCCAAATAAATCCATTTTACCCTGTATAAAGCATACTCTGGGTTAATTAATAAGTATTATTAATACATACTATATGTTAATTAATAAGTAAAAAGTTATTTTATTAAATACAAAAAGTAGGATTTAAGTGGTTCCAAGTGATAACATACAGAACAAAGTGAATTACCAAATAAAATAAAACACGCAAGTCTATGCCTAATACTATAAAAAGTGATTACAGATGAAACCTCACCCTCCGAGATGTTCCAGTAAGCTTCTTTACAGACTAGCCTCTTTCTAGTCTGGGTCTAGCAATCACTCACACCCCTGTGGTTACTGTCCTTTGTTCCAGTTTCTTTCAGGTATCTTTGGGGGTGGAGATGCTATCTCTTGGGCCAGCTGAAGACAAAATGGAGGGGTCTCCCAGGGGTTTAAATAGGCTTTCTCTTGTGGGTGGACACCCTTCCCTCCCCCTGTGTAGAATCCCAGCTACAAGATGGAGTTTTGAAGTCACATGGGCAAGTCACATGTCCATGCATGACTCAGAACTTACAGGTAGCAGCCATGGTTCACATGCTACCTTGAACTTCCTCAAGTAGACTTCTTATGTGGATTGGAGTCTTCCAAGATCCATTGTTCATTAAGTGTTTCTTGATTGGGCACTTAATTTGCACATTCCTTTCTCAAAAAGCTGACCAAATGCTTTACTAAGGTTACTTGAAATCAAACCAGTACACAGCCAATATTCATAACTTCGAATACAAAAATGATACATGAATACAAATAGGATGAATAGATTCAGTAGATCATAACCTTTACAGAGATAAGTTACATGGCATATGTAGCATAAAACATATTCCAGTTATGTCATATATACTTTCATAAGCATATTTCCATAAAGCCTTATGGGGTGCAAGGTCACAACATCTTCATCATATGGACCCACAGGAAGGAGGCCCTTGAAGAATTCCACCTGAATTTCAACAATTTCCACCCCACCATCAACCTCAGCCTGGACCATTCCACACAAGAGATCCACTTTTTGGACATTACAGTTCAAATAAGTGATGGTCACATAAACACCACCCTATACTGGAAACCTACTGACCACTATAGTTACCTACATGCCTCCAGCTTCCATCCAGGACACATCACACGATCCATTGTCTACAGCAGGGGTTCCCAAACTTAGCTCGCGGCTTATTCAGGGTAAGCCCCTGGCAGGCCATGAGATGCTTTATTTACCTGAGTGTCCACAGATACAGCCACTCACAGCTCCCAGTGGCTGTGGTTTGCCATTCCCGGCCAATGGGAACTGCGGAAAGAGGTGGCCTGGCCCGAACTGCTTCCTGCAGCTCCCATTGGCCAGGAATGGTAAACTGCAGCCACCAGGAGCTGCGAGCAGCCGTACCTGAGGATGCTCAGGTAAACAAAGGATCTCACAGCCTGCCAGGAGTTTACCCTGAACAAGTTGTGAACCAAGTTTGGGAACCCCTGGTCTACAGTCAAGCCCTAAGATACAACAGCATTTGCTCCAATCCCTCAGACAGAGACAAACTCCTAACAAGATCTTTATTAAGCATTCTTACAACTACAATACCCACCTAGGGAAGTGAGGAAACAGATTGACAGAGCGAGACAGGTACCCAGAAGTCATCTACTTTAGGATAGGTCCAACAAGGAAAATAACAGAACACGACTGGCTATCAAGTACAGCCCCCAGCTAAAACCTCTCCAGCACATCATCAACGATCTACAACTTATCCTGGAAAACGATCCCTCACTCTCACAGATCTTGGGAGGCAGGCCAGTCATCACTTACAGACAGCTCCCCTAGTTAAGCAAATACTCACCAGAAACTACACACCACACCACAGAAACACTAACCCAGGAACCAATTCCTGTAACAAACACTGTTGCCTACTCTGTCCCCATATCTACTCTAGCGACACATCAAAGGACCCAACCACATCAGCCACACCATCAGGGGCTCATTCACCTACACATCTACCAATGTGGTATATGCCATCAGGGCCAGCAATGCCCCTCTGCCATGTACATTGGCTGAATTGGACAGTCTCTACATAAAAGAATAAATGGACACAAATCAGACATCAGGAATGGTAACATAGAAAAGCCACTAGGAGAACGCTTCAATCTCCCTGGACATTCTATAACAGATTTAAAAGTAGCCATATTTCAACAAAACTTCAAAAATGGACTTCAAAGAGAAATCGCAGAGCTACGATTCATTTGCAAACTTAATGCCATTAATTTGGGCTTGAACAAGGACTGGGAGTGGCTGGCTCACTACAAAAGCAATTTCCCCTCTCTTGCTATTGACACCTCCTCCTCAATTATCGGGAGTGGACCACATCCCCCCTGATTGAATTGGCCTTGTCAGCACTGGTTCTCCACTTGTAAGGTAACTCCCTTCTCTTTGTTTGCCAGTGGATTTATGCCTGTATCTGTAATTTTCACTCCATGCATCTGAAGAAGTGAGTTTTTCACCCACAAAAGCTTATGCCCAAATAAATCGGTTACTCTTTAAGGTGCCACCGGACTCCTCAAAGTTTTTGTGGATACAGACTAACATGGCTACCCCTCTGATCTTTAATTACATAATCACTTCTTACATTTTCATAGGACCCTTGCCTATTTGACTTACCTCATCTAGATAGCATTGTCTTCCCCTGTGAAGAAAGGGGAGACAATCTGTGGTTGTCCATGATAGAGGGTGTTTCAGGATCTTCACAGTGCCATGCTTTGCTCCCTCCAAACACAGACGTTAGTTTGAAGAAACCTTCTAACACTCACAGAGTGAAATTCCTCGTTGTGGAGGGGTCCAGCATAAGGGGAACGCAACACACTCAAGTCGCATTTAAACCCCAAGAGCCTGATTCACCCTTGCCCTGCACCTTGCATAGTCTTTCACATTAGTGGAAAGCAATTGTAAGAAGCTGCCAGATCAAAATGGTACATTTTTGTGCCCCCTCTGCACAGGTGTAAATAACTATGCACAGTGCAAGGCAATAAAATATCAGGGTCTGAGTGTCTGATCCTATGCATTGAAGTTAAGGGGAGCTGCACCATTGACTTCAATGGGTGCAGGATTGAGTCCTGCCAGTTTAAGTGGAACTCACATCATTCACGGGCCTTGTGTAGGCTCTCTTTCAGGGGTGAATTTCAACCAGACAGAGCAATATCTTGTATGTCTGCGCATGTGCATATCCAAGCATGATTCCTGAAAAGCTGATGAAGTTATTCTGCAGGAGGAGGGTAGTTTATCTGCCTTATCTTCTACTGCCAGTTGCTAAATTATTCCCAGTGTGTTAAACAATGTAATTAAACACATACACACACACTAAAAACCCTTGTTCTCAGTCAGAAGAGAGAGAGAGAGAGCGTGCGTCAGTCCCAGCCTTTAAGCTCTGTTAGTTTTAATTTGAGTTGTGGAATTAGTAATCAGTTTTGCTGGAACACTGTTGCGGGAAATAGATCTTAGCATGCACAAGGCCTAGGTACCGTTTCAAATGAGTATTTGTTAAGGAGAAACCATTCCCTGTCGTGTTATGGTACATTACATGAGATTTATTTCCATTGTATTGAAAAATGCAAGTCAAAAAGGAATGTTCTTTCTCTATGTCAGCTGAGAGCTATGTCTGAATTTCATCTGATTTCTTTGAAATGAAATTGCTTTTTTAAATTAAATAACAAGACAAGACACTCCTGGTCTTTCCAGGGGATTGTTAAAGGTCCTAAGAGGAAAGGACTTTAACTACACAGAAGGGCAATAATACTCTATAAAACAGTGGTTCTTAACCTTTACTGCAGCCTGCATCCCTTTGGTTCTCAAAATATGTTCTTGCACCCCTTGTCAAAAGCCTTTGAAGTAGGTCAGTTCTTTAAACCCAGATATATTTTTGTTTGTATATTACAGTAATTGTTAAATGTATAATGTTAATAAATACATAGATTTGATGAAACAAAGTAGTTGTACTTACGTGTCTGTGCTTCATTTGTGTTTTCGATGATTTACCTTCTAAAAAATCTGGCATGTCTGGCTCCCCCAGAAAGGGCATCTTGTACCCCAAGGAGTGCGTGCACCCCAGGTTAAGAACCACTGCTATAAAACATGGGGAAGCTATATTAGCCGTTTCAGTGAATCTAAATGAAGTTTTTAATAATCCTGTGTGAAATGTTCACAACAAAACCAGAAGCCAGGCTCTCATCTGAATATTAGTGCTTCTGCTCTCCTTACCCAGTGTTGGAGGCATATTGACAAATAGAGATGATCATCTGATAACAGAAGTATCTTTCATCTAGCAAAAAAGGCATAACAAGATCCAGGGGTTGGAAGCCAAAGCCAGACAAATTCAGATTAGAAGTAAGGTGCAGCTTTTTCACAGTGTGGGTAATTAACCACTGGAACAATTTACCAAGGGAGATGGTAGATTCTTTGTCACCTGAAGTCTTTAAATCAACCCTGGATACCTTTCTAAAATATATTCTATAGCTCTAACAGAAGAGCCAGGCATTGTGCAGGAATCACTTGGGTGAGGCTGTTTGGCCTGTGTTATGCAGGACACCAGACTAGATAATCACAGTGGTCCTTTTTTTACCTCAAAATCGATGAATTATCTGCCCAAAGTGACCAGTGGGCTTAAAAAACAAAATGCTATGAATGAAGATGGCTGGAATGGAATTCAAGGGAAGGTGGGTTGTGTTTGTTGGAAGGAATAGGACTCAAAGGAATGTTCGGTACTTTTAGAGAAGGGTGATATGGCTTAGGTTAAAACCAGAACTACACTGGGGTTAAAATGTGACTCAGAAATGTGTGGCTTGGGATAACAAAGCTCTTGAGAGCCTTTGTGAAGCAAGGGGGCTCTCAGAAGGTTTTATTCCTCTGAATGACTGTTCTTTCAGTAACAGAAGGCCCCAGGTGAGAGAACACATATATCCATGTGTGAATGCATGTGTGCGTCCACATGTGGCTTTGGGAAGGCCATGAGACCAGTACAAACAAAAATCCTCACACTCCCCTTTTGTGCAGAATAACTAAGTCGGGAACCAGTTGCTCTTTAAAACTCTGGGGCTCTGGCAAAGCCTGGGAGTCTTTGAAGCCTCTGCCCCTCTCCCTCCTCATCTCATGGCCGGATCAGGAATGGGGCTGGAAAATGACACAGAAGGCCCGGGAGGACACTTGTTTATCTGAGCTCCCATATCTGTGGATTCAGGGCTGTTCTTCTGAGGTGGCCCTCAACCCTTCTTCTCTATCATTCCTGACTGCAGGTGATGCTTTCACAAGCTGTTCTACTGCTGTGCTCTTTGACAACCCTAAGGAGGAAGGGGCCCACAGCAAGAGTCACATCAACTTGAATTCTTCACCAGCAGCAGTGCTGGGTGCTGTGTCAGGCCACAAGTAGACAGAATCCCTCCATCTAGCGTCAGGACTAGTCCTTTGCATGCATCTGGCACATGACTGCAACCAATGAGGAGTCTCACCCAGCTGTGTGAGGAAGCACTTTTCCCAACTGACAGCTGCTCTTGTGCAGAAGGAAAGGAATTCCTAGTTGAGATAGACCCAAACAACTTGAGAACACCCCCAAATCTGGGCAGGGCAGTGGGTTTCCAAATCTGGATATGACTCTAAACTTCTCAGCTAAGCCTAACTCAGCTCTCCAATTGAATCAATGGATCTAAATCCCTCCAACTTTGGAAGGTGTGGATGAAATGCAGATTTCAATTTAGGGCGGGATTTTTGCCTCCTAGTTATTTGAGAAATTGATCCTAAGACAAAGCCATCCCTGAAAGTCTTTCCATTAACACCAATGGACTTTGCACCAAACCCCGAGACAGGGCAATGGCTGGAGGGGGTGTTTGTTTTGGTTAGCGCTCTCAACAGCTCAGTGAGTGGTGGAGCCGTATGCATCTGAATGTGGACTATGCCACCAAGCATTCAAAAATGAGTCCAAAGAGCTCAGAAAATAAAAGTAAACTCCCACAAAAATACACCATGCACAAAAGCAATCAACAGCTGAGTGTTTTTTGGGCCCACTACAAATGTCTTAAGTTACCATAGCTTCTTCTGTAACACCCTCCCAACAGCAATATTCCCTTCCCTCCCTTGTTGTCCGTCCACCCCACCCCACCCCACCCCATGTTCTATTATATTACCTATATAGTAGTGCAGTGTTTCCCAGACAGTTTGCTCAGGAAGACTTAGAATTGAATCTGAAGCAATGGCAGTGTTGGTTTAAGATAAACCTGGTGGCATTTTTACCATTTCTCTTTCTCCAGGCATTTCCAGCTAGGAAGGATTTTGTCACTACTACCTCCTTCTGTGAGTAGCTGCTCCAGAATCCTGTCTGGGCACTCCCTGTGTGCTTGGAAGGCAGTGTTTCAGAAGTGGCCATTAACAATGGCTGACACACTTTCTCCTTCACAGGATAGAGGCATGATGATGCCTGCCCCTGGCCCGTATCAGAAGCTAGAACGAGGCTGGCAAACCAAGGGGAGGATTGGAAGCCTTCAGAGCCCGCAGAAATTTAACAATCAGGATTTCACCCTCCTGAGAGAGTACTACCTGAGCCGAGGCCTGCTGTTTGAAGATGACACCTTCCCAGCACAAGTCAGTTCCATTGGTCCCAATCTGCTCTCAGCAGACAAGCTGAGCTACCTACAGTGGAAAAGACCAACGGTGAGTTCCTCCTGATGGCTTTCAATTGCGAAGCTGATTTCCTGGGTGTAAAAAGACAACAGCTTTGATTTATCTCATGGCTGTTAGGTACAGCCCTCTGCGGAGGGCTGTGCCCAGCTATGCTGACTCGAGGGAAGCACTGGGAAGCATTGCGTCTTACGGACAGACCAAGGCTCCCAGGCCTGTGGGGGAGGGCACCTGGTGTTACGTCTCCATTAGAGGGTGAGGGGGTGAAACGTGTGCTTCTCCACTGGCCAGCACATGGGGGCAATGAGCAGGCGAGCACAGGGACTGAGATCACAGCCAGCCCTTGAGAAAGGGCACTAAAGGACGGTGTTCCTGGTATGTGTCCGCTCACATTACACCTGTGCGGGGACCAGCCACAATCTTGCCCTTAGTTTGAACCACTTAATTACAAGTATTTGTCCCAAAGCCCCATGGGATGGTGACCTGCCATCTTTTCAATTTATACCACAACCTCCTCTCAGCCCCAAAAACCTTCCTGCCTGCTTTTAAATTAGTAGATGTCAATAGAAATCATTTAAGCTGAAGTTTTCATTTATTTAGGGTTTTTTTTTAAGTATATCAGATCAGATCCTCAGCTGATGCAAATTGATGTGGCTCCACTGACTTCCGCTGAGTGACCCTTGATTACATCAGCTGAGATCTGGCCCATTCTCTCACTTTTAAGGCACAGATTCAGATCATTGGTCAGCTTGCACTGTCATTCCCTAAAATCTTGAGGGAAAGCTTTGCAGTCAGCCCTAGTTCTGCAAAGCCACGGGGCCAAATTCTGGTTACAACTCCACTGAAGTCATAGGGCCAGATGTAGGGAATGGTGTAAATTAGACCCTCCCCTTTTCCTCTAACCTAGATATCTATGCGCTCAGGCTCTCTTCAAGCCTACTTCTGCTTCTCCTACAGATGGATAAGAGAGTCACCGGGGTTGTACCGGGGTCTGACACTGACAACACTTTTTAGGATTTGGTCCCGAGCATCACAGACTGTAGAAATGGAAACAGCCTGTTCTCCATTCCCATCCCCAAGCCAATTGCAGGATTGCCCCTAGCGCCCATTTTCTAGTGGTTTGTCCAGCCTGCTTTTTAAAAAGTCCCAAGCAATGGGACCTTTACCACTTCCCCAGGCAGGACTAGTGTACAACTGAACACATCTTTCTGTCACCCCGTAGAGCGGCACCTCTTGTAGCAAATTTGTCCGATGACTGTATTTCAGAGGTGGGCAAACTACGGCCCACGGGCCACATCCGGCCCGTGGGACTGTCCTGCCCAGCCCCTGAGCTCCTGGCCCAGGAGGCTTGCCCCCCCATCCCCTCCTCTGTTCCTCCACCCATGTAGTTATGATGCTGCATGGGCAGCGGGGCTACGAGTTCCTGCCGCTCTTAGCTGCATGGTAAGGGGGCGGTGGCAATGTGCGTGTGCAGCGGTGTGGGGGTTGGGTAGGGGGTCCCAGGGGGCAGACAGGGAGCAGGGGGCGGTTAGGGGCGGGGGGTCCTGGGGGCAGTCAGGGGACAGGGAGCGGGGGCGGTTGGATGGGACGGAGGTTCTGGGGCGGTCAGAGGTCGGGGAACGGGGGGGGTTGGATAGGGTGTGGGAGTCCCGGGGGGCCTGTCAGGGGGTGGGGGTGTGGATAGGATTTGGGACAGTCAGGAGACAGGGAGCGGGGGGGGGGGTTGGATAGGGGGTGGGGTTCCAGGGGGGCGGTTTGGGGTGGGGGGTCCCAGGAGGGGGAAGTAAGGGGACAAGGAGCAGGGGGGGTTGAATGGGTCAGGGGTTCTGACGGGGGCAGTCAGGGGGTGTGAAGTGGGAGGGGGCGAATGGGGGCGGGAGTCAGGCTGTTTGGGGAGGCACAGCCTTTCCTACCCAGCCCTCCATAAAGTTTCGCACCCCAATGTGGCCCTCGGGCCAAAAAGTTTGTCCACCCCGCTGTATTTTCTCAACCACTTTTCTTAGCTCCCCCTGACATTTAATTTCTGGTTAGAAATCTGACGGCAAAGAAAAATAGCACCTTGGTCCTATTCTTCTCTCCTCATTCTGCATCTTCTGAGTCACATAGTATCAGTGACAGATCGTTTTTACTGCTGTCAGTGTTCCAAATCCAATGTAGGAGCTGAGGAGCAAGCTGCCTTCTATTTTACCCTGTGCATCATCAAGAGAATTGCCAATTACATTCAGAGTCTGGGATCTTTATATCTGGTGCTAATGTGCAAAGCAGAAAGAAAACAGCTTGATTTTCAGACACCAGGCAGTGGTGAGTTAGAGAAAACTTGTTTTGACTTGTAAAGTGAGCCAATTTGATATAGGAGTCCTTGAGGGGGAACAGATTGGGAGCACCACGATGTCATTTTTATTGTTGCTTTTCTTGATTGTGTAGTAGCTGCACTTGGACAGTAGCTGTGAAGATTAAGGGCCATGTTTTCAGACCCAGCCTCTGGTTTTGTGCCCACAGAGAGGTGTGTGCTGTTATTTGCACCTGCAAAACTGTGTGTTCACATGTTCTGCATGTGCAATTTCAAGCACTGTTGTTATAGCTAGGGGTGATTAATACTGAAGTAGGCAGGGATCCTGTGGGAAAAATAGTATGTGATTATCTCATTACAGACTCTCTCATAATTACAGCTGTATGAAAAAAATTGGATGAATATTTTATTCACCAAAAACGTTGTTTCAGATTAACCAAAATTATGAACCAATTCATGTTGAATTTGGCAAATAGTTTTGGCTGAAAAAATAAAAAATAAATTTAAAAAAGTTGGAATATTTCATTTTTAAATGAAACATTTTGTTTTTTCATTTTCAGACAATGTTTCATTTTGAAATTTGCCTAAATGTAATTGAAAAGAAATGGGATCCCTCCCACCAAATCATTTCGGTAAAACAAAAGAATGTTGGTCAACACCAAATTAATGTAGGGGGAGGGTTCATTTTGGGGGGGGGGGGAAGGAGAAGAAGTTAGTTTAGGTTAATCCAAAACAATTTTTGTTTTGGTTCAGGCAACAAAATGAATATTCAGTTATTTGCACAGCCCTAAGTATAATTCACATGCACAAAGAGGCTGTCAAGGTTCCTTCCCCACTCTGAACTCTAGGGTACAGATGTGGGGACCTGCGTGAAAACCTCCTAAGCTTACTTTACCAGCTTAGGTTAAAACTTCCCCAAGGTACAAACTATTTTACCCTTTGCCCTTGGACTTCCACTGCCACCACCAAACTTTATCTGGGTTCCTGAGAAAACGTTGTTTGGAAACGTCTTTCCCCCCAAAATCCTCCCAACCCTTGCACCCCACTTCCTGGGGAAGGTTTGATAAAAATCCTCACCGATTTGCATAGGTGACCACAGACCCAAACCCTTAGATCTTAGAACAATGAAAAAGCATTCAGTTTTCTTACAAGAAGACTTTTAATAGAAGTAAAAAAGAATCACCTCTGTAAAATCAGGATGGTAAATACCTTACAGGGTAATTAGATTCAAAACATAGAGAATCCCTCTAAGCAAAACCTTAAGTTACAAAAAAGACACAGACAGGAATATTCATTCTATTCAGCACAGCTATTTAAAGAAATCATAATCTAACACATACCTAGCTAGATTACTTACTAAATTCTAAGACTCCATTCCTGTTCTGTCCCCGGCAAAAGCATCACACAGACCCTTTGTTTTTCTCCCTCCTCCCAGCTTTTGAAAGTATCTTGTCTCCTCATTGGTCATTTTGGTCAGGTGCCAGTGAGGTTACCTTTAACTTCTTAACCCTTTACAGGTGAAAGGATTTTTCCTCTGGCCAGGAGGGATTTTAAAGGTGATTACCCTTCCCTTTATATTTATGACAGAGGCTAAATCAAGATTGCACAGGCAACCTTAATTCTGGCATTTTCTGATTTCTGAGTGTTTGACTTTGCAATCTTAAAAACATTCTTTTACTGTAGAGCAGGGATCGGCAACCTTTGGCACACGGCCTGCCAGGGTAAGCCCCCTGGTGGGCCAGGCCAGTTTGTTTACCTGCTGCGTCCGCAGGTTCAGACAATCGCGGCTTCCACTGTCCATGGTTCACCGTCCCAGGCCAATGGGGGCTGTGGGAAGGGCAGCCAGCACATCCCTCGGGCCGCGCCGCTGCCTGGAGCAGCGAACTGCGGCCAGTGGGAGCCGCGATCGGCCGAACCTGCGGATGCAGCAGGTAAACAAACTGGCCTGGCCACCGGGGGCTTATCCCGGTGGGCTGCGTGCCAAAGGTTGCCGATCCCTGATGGAGAGAGAGAGAGAGTGTGTGTGTGTGTGTGTGTGTGTAATCATTATACTGCAGTAGTGCCAGGATGCTGCAATAGAGATCAAGATCGCACTGTGCTAGGCACTGCACAAACATCTCACTCAAGTCCATCCTTGCCCGGAAGAGTATGCAATCTGAATGGAGAAGCCAGACAAGGGTGGGTAGAGAAACTGAAGCACAGCGAGGTGAACTGACTTGCCCAAGGACACACAGTGAGTCAGTTGCAGAGCCAGAAAAGAACCCATGTCTCCTGACTCTCAGGCTGATCTTCTATTCACTGAAGCATGCTGCCTCTCTGTTAGTTTGTATCAGTTGTATTGTAGCCAACTCTTGAGGCTGCATTCAGAATCAGGACCCTCCTGTGCTAGGCATTGTGCAAACACATTTAAAGACAATCCTTGCCCCGAAAGAGCAATCTAATGGTCAGATTCAGGGCTGGCCTTACCATGAAGTGAACTGAGGCAGCTGCCTCAGGTGCCAGACTGGGGGCGGGGCGCCACTAGGACCCAGAGTGTAGAAAATTGTGTCTGCTGCTGGTGCATATGTATTCTCTCTGCTCTAGATGCACAGAGATGGTGGAGTGCTGTGTTGGAGGAAGGAGGGCACAAGAGACATAACAGGCAGGCAGGAGAAAAGGTGAGAGGGAATAACAGAAAGCAGCAGGAGCTGCAGGGAGAGAGAGGAGGAGGACGAGCCTGTTATGTATCTCTCTGGCACCCCCAGGAGCCTGGACTGATTAACACCCGCTTCTCAGGGAGCTTCCTGTTTCCTGCTGCTTCCCTGAACCCACTTGCGAAGAACAGGCAGTCAACTGAAGTAGTAGGAGCCAGTTAGGCCCTTAAGATGCTGATGTCTTCCCTCACTCAGGCCCTGCTACCAGCCTGCTTATTTGTCCCTTTCCATTGAATGGTGAGAGCCACTATAGCTGGCACAGAACAGCAGTCCTGAGTGAAAGAAGAAAACGCCCCTCTGGGGCAGCAATCAGAAAAAGAAAGAGAGCAAAGGAAGCTTTTCTATCTAAGCAGGAAGGAGCTCTCCTGAGATACATAGACACAAATATTCATGGTGAGTTTTCAAAGTTTTGGCCCAAGTGAGGGGGCATGGAGGTGTCGTTTGAGCTCCCCGCCTGAGGTGCCAAAATGTTGTGGGCCGGCCCTGGTCAGGTTAACTCAGGGTGAGTAGCACCTTACTCCACATGCAGACCCACGGTTCACGAAGAAAGGCGCCAGGCAGCATTAGTTAGGGCTTTGGAGTTTGGCCCTACTGTGAGATAAGACCCAGCAAGTGGGTGGAAGGGTTGTCTTGGTGACTCAGGGTGGCAGCGAGAGACGTATGTGGTTATCATAGAATCATAGAATATAAGGGTTGGAAGGGACCCCAGAAGGTCATCTAGTCCAACCCCCTACTCGAAGCAGGACCAATTCCCAGTTAAATCATCCCAGCCAGGGCTTTGTCAAGCCTGACCTTAAAAACCTCTAAGGAAGGAGATTCTACCACCTCCCTAGGTAACGCATTCCAGTGTTTCACCACCCTCTTAGTGAAAAAGTTTTTCCTAATATCCAATCTAAACCTCCCCCACTGCAGCTTGAGACCATTACTCCTCGTTCTGTCATCTGATACCATTGAGAACAGTCTAGAGCCATCCTCTTTGGAACCCCCTTTCAGGTAGTTGAAAGCAGCTATCAAATCCCCCCTCATTCTTCTCTTCTGCAGGCTAAACAATCCCAGCTCCCTCAGCCTCTCCTCATAACTCATGTGTTCCAGACCCCTAATCATTTTTGTTGCCCTTCGCTGGACTCTCTCCAATTTATCCACATCCTTCTTGAAGTGTGGGGCCCAAAACTGGACACAGTACTCCAGATGAGGCCTCACCAATGTCGAATAGAGGGGAACGATCACGTCCCTCGATCTGCTCGCTATGCCCCTACTTATACATCCCAAAATGCCATTGGCCTTCTTGGCAACAAGGGCACACTGCTGACTCATATCCAGCTTCTCGTCCACTGTCACCCCTAGGTCCTTTTCCGCAGAACTGCTGCCTAGCCATTCGGTCCCTAGTCTGTAGCTGTGCATTGGGTTCTTCCGTCCTAAGTGCAGGACCCTGCACTTATCCTTATTGAACCTCATCAGATTTCTTTTGGCCCAATCCTCCAATTTGTCTAGGTCCTTCTGTATCCTATCCCTCCCCTCCAGCGTATCTACCACTCCTCCCAGTTTAGTATCATCCGCAAATTTGCTGAGAGTGCAATCCACACCATCCTCCAGATCATTTATGAAGATATTGAACAAAACCGGCCCCAGGACCGACCCTTGGGGCACTCCACTTGATACCGGCTGCCAACTAGACATGGAGCCATTGATAACTACCCGTTGAGCCCGACAATCTAGCCAGCTTTCTACCCACCTTGTAGTGCATTCATCCAGCCCATACTTCCTTAACTTGCTGACAAGAATACTGTGGGAGACAGTGTCAAAAGCTTTGCTAAAGTCAAGAAACAATACATCCACTGCTTTCCCTTCATCCACAGAACCAGTAATCTCATCATAGAAGGCGATTAGATTAGTCAGGCATGACCTTCCCTTGGTGAATCCATGCTGGCTGTTCCTGATCACTTTCCTCTCATGCAAGTGCTTCAGGATTGATTCTTTGAGGACCTGCTCCATGATTTTTCCAGGGACTGAAGTGAGGCTGACTGGCATCAGTACTAGCTCTGTGGTGATAAGTAGGTTTCAGGTTAAAAGGATCATTTAAAATGGGTGACTCAGGTTTTCTCTGGTGCCTGTGGCCCTCTGGGAACAAAGACGCTTATGGGACTTCTCTCCCGTAGCCTGCCTCCCTGTGCCAGAGGACTCTTGCAAGCGGGGAGGTAGGTCCAAGTGGGAACGAGTCACTCCTTGGCATGTAACACAGAGCAAACCCCCAGGCTGGAGGCTGACCTGGACAAAGACTGCTGACTGAGACCCGGGGCAGAGGTGCTGCATTGTGGGCATGGCAACACACCCAGGTCTCACTGATCCCTGGCTAACTGCTGCTGCTATGCTGAGCACTCTGGGGGTTGGGCCCAGCCCTGCTGCCTGAACCATGTAGCCTCTTGGTTTAAGTTACCGATGACTTGTTTCGCTCGTTGTGTATACAGGGCTTACCCACAGCATTAGCTTTCCCACCCTCTTCCTAAATAAAGTGCCACCTTCGTTAAGAAACACTCTTCCCGTTGATTTTTTTATTATTATTATTATTATCAGCATTCTGCACCGGGCACAGATATAATTTATTTCCTGGAATTTCCAGGTGGAGGCCTCAGCGGCTAGCTACATTCACACCCAGAGACCACTTCTACCACGGCCACAGTTCTAGTTCCTGTAAAGTCAGGTGGGGGCTACAAATAATGAAGCCGGCAATATTAATGTTCACAATCCCTACGACCATCTAGCAGCGTGCCTGTAGCTTTTGGGGGGCATTTATCCAGGCACAAAATCAACGACTGGTTTGAAGCCACCTTAAAAATGTGGCCCTAATACTGCTGCACGATAACCCGAAGAAATAAAATACCCATCACATCCTCCCCACCACCATGCATAAAAGAAGAATTCAGGAATTCTGAGTCTAATTTGAGATGCTCCACGCTCCTGGGAAATAAACAGTGACAAGGACTGCAGCTGTTGGGTGCTACCTGTCATTCAGTCACGCTACAGGGCTGCCTTCTGGTGTGAGCAGAGGCTGCTGGACTGTTCCAAGCTTGGGTATTTTTTTGGAGGGTCACAAGGGTGTGGAGCCTTAAGATCCTACTCAGTATTTTCATGTGCCTGAAATAACAGCTTGATGATGTGGAAACAGCATTTCCACCCAGTGATTCTTTCACACAAGAGGCATCTTTGCCTATTCAAGCTGATTGAATCAGACTGAGATTTCGGACTCAGTTGATCTCTGGACTGAGGAAGCCACATGATGGATTTGTCTATGCTCAAAATTTTTGCCAGAATAGCTATACTGGCAAAACTCTCCTAGCATAGATGCAGTTATACTGGTATAAGTGTTTTGTGGGTATAGCTTATTCCTCTAGCCTCGGCTGCCTGTCCATAAAGAAAAATGGGGTACAGCCAAAAAAATCACATTGGAGACTCTAGATTTGGAACAAAACAAAAGTGAAGAGTTGATGTATTTAAATACCTCTGTATTAGTGGGTTGCATATCTCACTGACCTCTCTGCTTACTAAATAGGAGTGTAATCTATGTAGTGAACTCCCACAGCTAACACAAGTACAGGATTTAAGACCTCTTCTAAGCGCGGAAGCTATGTTCTGACACGAGCTTACATGTGTGGTTGATGTGTTGTCATTAGACTTTGATTAATAACAACACTATATTTATTCACTCTGTTTGCTGTTTTCAATCTTTTTGGATCTTGAACTGAGCAATCCAAACACTCAGGTAAATATCTATGTGGAGGAGGGGGGTGGGCGGAGTCTTATTTTGTTTCTGTGGTTATTTGGCAGCAATTCTTTCTACAACATACCCGCTCTCTGGTACTTACTTTAATATCTGAGCACCTCCCAATCTTTGTCCTGTGAGCTAGGGAAGTACTATTATTCCCCTCTTGCCATTCTTTTTTGGGAAACTGACTCACTCTCGATCTGAATATTAAGTGACTTGCCTGAGTTTACACAGAGCCTGCAATGAGCAGGGTCTCCCAAGTCCCAGGCTAGCACGCGAACTACCAAATAATTCTTCCCTGGCTAAGTGGCTGCTCTCTAGGCTTATTCCAAGATAGCGATTAGTAGTAGTAATTTATTATGTATTGCAGCATTGGTGTGCATGGCACTTTATAAACATAGTGATAGACAAGGACCCTGCCCCAAGGAGTTTCCGATCTCAGAGCCATTTACAATGGTCTAAATCCAGAGTAACTCTATTAAAGGCAATGATCTTACTCTGGATTAACATCCTTGTAGCTAAGAGGAGAATTTGGCCTTCCATCAATACAATGACTCCAAGGGACTTTGGCTCAAGCCCTTGACCCAGCAGCGCAATGAAGAACAACAACAGAGGTTCATAGAACCATAGAAGATTAGGGATGGAAGAGACCTCAGGAAGTCATTTAGTCCGATCCCTTGCTCAAAGCAGGACCAACCCCAAATAAATCATCCCAGCCAGGGCATTGTCAAGCCGGGCCTTAAAAACCTCTAAGGATGGAGATTCCACCACCTCCCTAGGTAACCCATTCCAGTGCTTCACCACCCTCCTAGTGAAATAGCGTTTCCTAATGTCCAACCTAGACCTCCCCCACTACAATTTGAGACCATTGGTCCTTGTTCTGTCATCTGCCACCAATGAGAACAGCCTAGCTCCATCCTCTTTGGAACCCCCTTTCAGGTAGTTGAAGGCTGCTATCATATCCCCCCTCACTCTTCTCTGCTGCAGACTAAACAAGACCAGTTCCCTGAGCCTCTCCTCATAAATCATGTGCCCCAACCCCCTAATAATTTTCATTGCCCTCCGCTGGACTCTCTCCAATTTGTCCACATCCTTTCTGTAGTGGGGGGCCCAAAACTGGATGCAATACTCCAGATGTGGCCTCACCAGTGTTGAATAGAGGGGAATAATCACTTCCCTCAATCTGCTGGCAATGCTCCTACTAAAGTAGCCCAATATGCCGTTTACCTTCTTGGCAACAAGGGCACAGTGCTGACTCATATCCAGCTTCTCATCCACTATAATCCCCAGGTCCTTTTCTGCAGAACTGCTGCACAGCCAGTTGGTCCCCAGCCTGTAGCAGTGCATGGGATTCTTTCGTCCTAAGTGCAGGTTGATGGGAAGTTGAGTTGGAAATAGAAGGGAAAGCTGTAACAGTAAACAAAGGAAAGGGCATACTGGTCTTAGGGGAGTCTAAAGTATTCTGGAAGAGTTGAGGAATGACCCTTTTCACAACTCTTCCACAGCATCCTTTGGATGTATTTGCATAGGAGATAGATCTGTGTTCCTCTCTTTGCACTGCTGGTGATCATTTGCATGGTGTTTGCCTCTGGAGTTATTTTCTTGTTCCCATCTGGCTTATCATCATAATAATGTAGCTACAGCTGCACATGAGGAGATGGAAGGAGATACCCAGTTTAGCCTATAAAAACCAGATAGGAGGAGCTGCTTCTCTGCAGACCCTGAATTTATCTAGACTGAGGACTTTGGGAGTCAATATAAAACTCAGGTGGAGTGCAAAGATAAGGAGCAGAGGGTGAACACTACTAGTGCAAGTACCACAAGAAGTATGAATGGAGTTACTGTTGATGAGTGGATCCAAACCTCCCTACATCCCTATTTCAACAGTCAACCAACCACTCATCCTAGTTACATACACGCATCATCACTGTATTTAAAAATATCTGTGTAGCTTCAGCATTTCTTGTGCTGGTGGATTGTGACGTCTGTGTGGTTTGCTTGGAAATGATTGTGTGCCTTGCCACATTTTGCAATAATCTTTCTGATATTGTCAGTTTCACTTTAGCCCCCCAACAAAGCTCCACTCTGGCTTTACTCGGAATTGCTAACTCTGTCATCACAACCTCACTCTCAGGTTTTGACCTCTGGGGACACAGTTGCGAGCTGAAAGAGGCTGCTATTATTCCAAAGGGAAGCATCAGTTTCCTCTCCGAGGTCCATTATGAGCACCTGCTTTGCTGCTGTTGATAGACTCTCACTAACCTGAGCTTGCAAAGCTAATGCACCAGAGGCCTCTCTACTTCTCTATTCAGTCTTCCCTTCCTCCTACATGTAGCTTTTCTAAAACACCTATGAGAATAGCACAAAATCCGTACCCCACCCATCTATGGTACTTATAAGCCCTTTATTAACATATTGTTTATGAGCCTCACAATCTTTCATGCATTTATTTTCCTGACTCCCTCTGGGGAGTGCTGATTCCCCACTTTACAGATGGGGTACTCAGGCACAAAGAGACTAAGTGACTTGAACAAGGGGACATGGGAAGTCTGTGGCAGAACAGAGAATTGAATCCAGGTTTCTTAGTCCCTGGGTAGTACCCTAACCACTAGACCATCCTCCCTCTCCTACACCATGCACCGGTAGGTGTAACACCATAACTGTGAAGGGAGGTGAGGACATATACTGTAACTCAAGCACCCTGGAAGAAGTGATCCCTTCTGTTTATGCAATATTCTAAGTTAGATTCCTAGAGAGCATACCAAATTGGAGTTAAAGCTGAATCAGTGTTGGGTGGGTTTTATTTTTCGAGTGTTTTTTTTGCTTTTGTTTATTTTGTGCGACATTTACTAACCCATCTACAAACATGACTAAGGCATGTAGGTTGAGCTGTTTTCGTACAGTGTCTTTGTTTGGATAGAGAATTACTGGTTGTCTCTGAGCGAGAAGCATCCCTAATAAGTCAGCTGAACTCTCATTTGAGAACCAAGTATTCTGACATCTCAGCGGGCTGCACTGAAATCTGCTGCTAAATCCAATGGGTCAGTTTCAGAGTGAATCTCCATAACGTGCTCATATCATCTCTAGTCTTCTCGTGGGCTTTCTGGCTCCATTGTTAGTGTAAGCTCTGCTACTGTACTCTCCGACAACACTCAGTCCATTTCACTGGAACCAAAGAAAAGGATTTCCAGCAGTTTCATACCCATATCTATACCTGTTTATTTCACTTGCTTGTATGTGGTGTACAAGCAATGATCTGTAACAAATCCAAAGCTGCCTAGACTCCACAATTAGGATTATGCCGCCACGCCACAGCCCCTCATGGCAAAAATGGGGAAGGGGGAAACAATACAATGGTTCGCAAAAAGAAAAGGAGTACTTGTGGCACCTTAGCGACTAACCAATTTATTTGAGCATGAGCTTTCGTGAGCTACAGCTCACTTCATCAGATGCATACCGTGGAAACTGTAGCAGACTTTATATATACACAGAGAATATGAAACAATACCTCCTCCCACCCCACTGTCCTGCTGGTAATAGCTTATCTAAAGTGATCATCAGGAGAAAACCTGGATTTGTGCTGGAAATGGCCCACCTGATGATCACTTTAGATAAGCTATTACCAGCAGGACAGTGGGGTGGGAGGAGGTATTGTTTCATATTCTCTGTGTATATATAAAGTCTGCTACAGTTTCCACGGTATGCATCTGATGAAGTGAGCTGTGGCTCACGAAAGCTCATGCTCAAATAAATTGGTTAGTCGCTAAGGTGCCACAAGTACTCCTTTTCTTTTTGCGAATACAGACTAACACGGCTGTTACTCTGAAACCAATACAATGGTTATAACTTATCGTTATTTTTAATTATGGTTCTTGGTCTCCCAGTAGAGCACTGGGGCCCCATTGTGCTAGGCGCTATGCAAACACGTACTCGGAGAGACAGTCCCTTCCGTGAACAGCTTACAATGCAGATAGACAAAGAGCGGGAGGGGAGATGGAGGGGGAAAGAAATGAGATTTGCCCAAAGTCACACAGCAGGCTAATAGCAGAGCTGGGAATAGAGCCCAGGTCTTGTGACGCCCAGCCAGCAGACTAATGCACATGCTCTTGAATGGGGGGAGGGCGCCCACAGTGTTCTGTGACTCTGCAGAGAGTCTCGCTATTAGGAGAGCCTGGGCGATTATCCACAAGCACTTGAATCACCAGTACTGGTGCCATGCACCATTCATTGCTTGGGAAGAGCTGCTTTGTACCACAAGTTTGATAAACTTTTAATGGGCTACTGGGTGCTTTCAGTCACCATGAAAACGTTTCAGGAAGCTGACACGTCTCCCGGAGTTCAACTCATCCAGCCACATGAGTCACGTCAGCTGCTAGTCTCCGGTTTGTGCAGAAGGTTGTCAAATCAAGTGGGTGGGAGGGAGCATCCGCCCCAGCTTAAAGAAGAGCTGCTAAACTATTTTTCTTACCCCAGCTGTCAAATATTTTACACCTCTTGTGTCTTGTTTGCTTAGGCATGTTCATTTGCTTCTGCATTTAGGATTAAACACCATTTCAAAACAGACAGTCTGTTTTGAAATGGTGTTTAATCCTAAATGCAGAGGCAAATGAACATGCCTAAGCAAACAACAAGTCACAAGAGGTGTAAAATATTTGACTCAGCCGGCAGATATTACAAGGGTCACTCGTACAGAAGACCCAGAGAGATATTTAAATGAGCATTTTCCTACTATAAATACTAAATCCCATGCAATTATCTCTTTAATCCCAAAGTATTTTTACAGACACAGGGAGTGGTACAGCATTGCCATTCACTGCTGTCCATGGTTTGTTCCTCCAGTAACCCCAGCTTGGTCATGTCCCTGCATATGGTATCCCGCCATCTAATCAATGGTCAGCCTCATGGTCGGACTGACTTCAGTTGTGTTTGCATTATTTTCCTGTCATCTGCTTGTCTTCTGCAGGGCCCCACTATCATAATCTTTTCGATTGTAGCCAATTCTGTACCGTGGTTTCACATCCAACTCGCCTTATAACTTTGTCTTAAAATCATTCCCCTTTATACCTTCAGTAGTTCAAAAACGCCCTCTCATCTCTACAGCCTCCAGCTGTCTGATGTCTCTTTCATTTAATGCAGCTGGTTCCAATTCATAGAGTAATACTGTTAGTACACTGGGTTTGATAAATTTTCACTTTGGTACCAAATGGAGTGTTTTTATCAGTCCATGATTTTGTCAGTTTCTGTGCAGCCCTTGTAGTTAAGGGACATCTCCTCTTAACCTCATCCTTGATGGACCGTCCCCACTGATTGAGCTTCCTAGGTACACATAAGATTTTACTTGTTCTACGACTTCACCATTGCTTCATTTCAACACTTTACGGATAGTCCCTTTTTCAACTTGTAACCACTTTGTCTTCTTAGCATTTACTGTCAGTGCAAGTCGACTGCATTTCAGTCTTCCAAGGTAGCAAAGAGTATCCTCATTAATTCAAATGTGGCTGACAGTTGTACGATGTTATCTGCATGAGCTAAGAATCTTAACTCTAGCTTATCCAGTGTCTATTTGTCTAACATTCTTAATGTCTAGTTTAAAAACATGATGAAAAGCAATGGTGATTCCATGCCCCCTGGTCTTGCACCAAGCTTTGATTTTGGACTTATACAACATTTTTAAAAAATTAGGCATGTAGGGTTGAATTTAGAGGCTTTTGCTCTTTAATCATCCAGGCAGAACTCTTATTGAATTCAGGGAAGCTTCTGCCTGAGTAAGGCTTGAGTGAAAAATCAACAGTAAGGACTTTGGAATTTGGTCCACAGAAAATAAGCCCTGCGTCCATAGCTTTCATTAACAGAAATGATGCAAAACAGCCCAGCCAGATCTAAATTAGAGATGTGTGAATAACAAAAGGCTCAGAGGTTTAGTCTGGAAAAGCCTATAGAAATCTGGATGCCTAGCCAAAATCTGGATGCCTAGCCAATGATCTGAGCTTTCTGAGGCCCTCTCTACAGAAAGACACCCCCAGGCCCAAGTCCCTTTTCCCTTGGACTGATCCCAAGTCCCCCTACCTTTTGATTACTAGATTGGAAGATGTAAAGTTCTCCTTCTCCAAAGGATGGGCACCCACTCCCCAACTCAAGGAAACAGCATGGTTTGTTGAAGCTGCTCAGTGTCCAGATGTCATGGTGATGAAGGCGTTAAAGAACCTCGCAGACTCTAAGGCCAGAAGGGACCATCATGATCATCTAGTCTGAACTCCTGCACATCGCAGGCCACAGAACCTCACCCACCCACTCCTGTAATAGACCCCTAACCACTGCCTGAGTTACTAGAGTCCTCAAATCGTGATTTAAATAGAAAGTCTTCCCCCACTTCCAGTGGAAGGCAGAATGGCTGGGGATGTCAGGCCAGGGAGACCATAATTCTTCCTCCCTTGTGAGAGGCAGCATGGTTTAGGGAAGGAAAGCCTGAGTCTCTCATTTCCGTCTGCGTGTGGAGAGCTCCAAGGTCCTTTTCTCACTCTCCAGGGGGCACTGTGGTTGCAGAGAGCTGATTTCTGGCCAGGAAGCTTGGAGGATGATAATAAAAATAACAATACTTAGCATTTGTATAGTGCTTTCTCTTTGCACTACATCGTTCATCTGGACTACACCTCTGAGAAGCATCTGAACTTTTGGATGCCTGTGTGAAGCAACACAGGTTTTGCAGTTCTCCCATCACTGCTTTTAAACAGTCATGAATTTCAAATACATAAAACACCACTATGACCTCATAGGGAATCAGTTGAAAGTGACGTAAGAGAGGCTCTATAGCTGTGAAGGATGCACTGCTGGTTGGATACTCACAATGGACTTTGTTTTCCTTCTTTTTCAGATGATCGAGAAAAATCCCCATTTAATCGTGGACGGTGTTAGCAGATTTGATATTGTTCAAGGAGAAATAGGTAAGATCAAAGTTCTGTTTCAGTAGCCAGCCTGAGCTGTAGACCGGAGTCCTTTCCTTTGCCGCTGTCTGAGAGCTTAGTTTGGTTTAGTGCACACACTCACAAATCCACAGAGAATCCATCCCAGATAGTAAATACCATTATCTTTTACAGCGCCTTTGGGCCAAGGCACTTTGATGTCTCACTGGCTCCCATCATCCTGCAGAAGAATGGGTGCAGAAGGGTAGACCCAGACCAGATAGAAAATGAAGTTCTATTTGTAAAATTCAACCCTTATGTAAAGTGGGTACAACTCCCATTGTGTGCCATCTTTTATCAGAGTTGGATTTGGCCTCGTGACCCTGAAGTCCTTTTCTGGTGACTCTCAGCTTTTCTTTTCCACGCTCTTCTCTTTTTATTGTCACGACTGACCAGCTTTTCTGATCCAGGTACCTGTCTCTGTCCTGCTGTAGCTCCATCCCTTCCCGGCCACCCCCAATCATGTTTCCTTTTGAGAGTAACAAGAGTCTTCCTCTTGAAGAAATTGCACTGTCATCAAATGGCTCAGCCAACTCAGGGTCTGGCAGTTGCCTGCACCACTTCCTATCCTGTAGAACTAGGATACCCACAAAGGGAAGGAGCTTCTGTATGATGCCTAAGTGCCTCTGCACAGGGCCTTTGGCTCCCTCTTCCTTCATGGCAGTCAGATACGATAGAGATGGGTGCAGTATAGAAAAAGACCTGAACGGGTGGATGGAGGCCCTGAGGCCAAGTGTGTCTGAGTCTCGACAGTCTGCCCACATTTTTATTTTATCCAAACTGGTTCTCCCAGTCCTTCTGCAGTAACCCTGTTTCCTAAAGAAAAGTGTAAGAAAGATACAGACCCTGGCAAGGCAGAAGGAGATCATGAGGCAATACGTGTAATTGCATCTGGTTTATTACTTGTCTCCCTGAAGGTGATTGCTGGGTTCTGGCTGCCCTGGGATCTTTGACATTACAGAGGCAATTTCTGGAAAATGTTATGCCAAAGGACCAAGGATTCAAAGAGACTTATGCTGGGATTTTTCATTTCCGGGTATGTAATATGTGCTTTAGTGATTTTGCTCCACCTTGTTTGGGTGGAGAGCTCGGATGGTTCTGAACTACAACCCCAGATCCAAGCACCCCTGAATTTTGCGGAGCACCCGTGGAGTCGGTGCCTAAGGCATCACTTTTGGCCGGTTAAATTTAGAAGCCCTTTTAGAACCGGTTGTCCCTCGTGGAACAACCGGTTCCAAAAGGGCTTCTAAATTTAACAACCGGTTCTAGCGAACCAGTGCGAACCGGCTCCAGCTCACCACTGGTGAAGGGCAAGTATCGTATGATCTGTCCTTACAGGAGTTAGCATAAGAGGGTATCACTGGAGTATCACAAAGTCCCAGAAACTAAAGATGGAAAGAACCATTAGATCAGCTTGTCCTTTCCCCATACCCAATGCAAAACTGTTTTCAAGTGCATTCTCTTTTACTTTGTCCAGCTTCAAAAAAGATGGTGCTAGCAAAGGAGCGTACACAGTTTCTCTTGCGAGACTATTCCCACAGAGTAACAGATCTTTGTATTAGAATGTTCTTGCTATTCCTTATGTTCCATTGCTCCGAGTAATACCAATCCTGGTTTTACTTTTGCAAAATCTAAAACACTACTCCTCATCTATCTTAAACCTAAACTAAATGAAAGATTTGCGTTGAGAAAGACTAAGGAGAATGATCAAACCTGCTTTCCATTTAGAACCCCAAGCTAGTTTGCCACTGAGGGTACCCACTGCAAATAGCAATAGCGTTTAAACGGAACAATGCATCCCTGTAATTTTTGCTCACCGAGCCATGGAAATATAGCCATACTGGGACAAATTTATCCCTGGCATAACAGCACGGAAGTCCTTAGCATTACAACAGGTATGGATTTGTCCAGTTGTGATATCAAAGTCCTGCTGCACTACATTAGTTTGCTAATGACTCTAGCAACAGTTCCGTTAGTTCATCCCCCACTGATCACTCGCCAGCTGGATCAGTCAGAAGAACACCTGTTCTGTACAGCTGTTGAAGTGGCCAATTGCCTCCTTTTCATTTGTCAAGCTGATGGATAATAGCCCCAAATGTGTTCTGCCTGTCCAATACAACCCATGTCAAAGTTTAGAAAGATCTAGATCTAGAGAGGTTTCAGACACAGAAAAGAGAGGGAATGGACTATCCAAAGACTAGCTCTTGGTGAAGGGCGTCTCTGGCCCCGAGATGTACCAAGAGAAGCTCCATGTTGAGCTGAGTAGCGAGGCGTACCACTTTGTTTGGACACTTAGTTTTCTGCCCTTTTTGAAACATCTGCCTTAGTCCAGTCATGGTAATACTTACTCATCTACATGTACTTTTCATCCCATGTAATTCCAGAGCACTTTGTGTCCAGAAGTGGCTCACCACTGAAAGGTAGCCACCTCTGAAATGAAAGTCAGCACCTATTTAACAGTACACAGCAACAGTACAAAATAGCTTATGAGAGAGAGCAAAGAAGTTACTTATATTCATGGTTTACATTCAGTCTTGGGCTATTTCTGGAGACTGTCATTTGGCAGCACTATTTATTCTTACAATAGTTTTTTTTGTCTTTTGTTTTTCCAGTTCTGGCATTTTGGAGACTGGGTGGATGTGGTGATAGACGACCGGCTGCCTTTTCTCAATGAGAGATACCTGTCTGTTCAACCTCGCAGCAAAAATGAATTTTGGCCATCCCTGCTAGAGAAAGCATATGCCAAGTAAATATACCCGCCAAGTCTGTCTTTCCTGCCACTGCTGAGTCTTATGCTTGTGTGGCTATACGTTGTACCTGCTGCTTTGGACAAAGTACCCTGTGTAGTGTTGTTCAGGACCATGGTCCAATATTCTGAGCACTGGATATGTAATGAACTGTGGCTGGACATACTTGCAGATACTACAGGCTAAAGACTGTAGATTTTAAACTGAAGATTTAAAGTTCCCTGGGTCTCTTACACACTTTTCTTTCTGAGAGGCAGTGTGGTCCGGTGGATAGGACATTGGTATGGGACTCAGAAGACCTGGGTTCTATTTCTGGGCCAGCTACCAATCTGCTGCTTAGCCTTGGAGAAGTCACTTCACCTCTGTTTTCCCTCCCACATTTTGTCTATTTAGACTGTAAGCTTCTTAGGACATGGATTGTCTCTCATTGAGTGTTTGCACAGAAAGGGCCCCTCGTCTCAACTGAGGCTTCTAGCTACTACCTTAATACTAATAATGAATAAAACTACAGTCATCAGTGGGGATTGAACCTTGGATTCTCAGCATCAAAAGCAAAGTCCTGTATTACTTAAGTTAAAGAAGAACACCTCAGCTGTGAGTAAGTAGCAGGTTGTTATACTCACTGCGACCTGCAAGTAGGACCTATGACATAAATTAAGTCAGTGTATTACCTATATAATACAGGGAGTGCATTAAGCACATACTGGGTGGTTTAATGAATTCAGCAAGGAATAAGCAAATGGTAAAATGATAACTGGGAGACACAGAAGTGGAGAATTTTGCCACGATGTATTTGATAAAAGTTGACTCCGAAGTAGGTACTACTTCACAGTGTGAGATTTTAATTACAGAGCAAACTGAACCTCTATTCAATTGAAATTGCAAGAGTTGCTGTTTATGAAATTCCTATTGAGAAGTTTTCCCCAGCGCACATGGCAAATTCCTTTCATCAAGGACATTGGTCCAAAATACAATTAGCCTGGGATTTCATTTTCTGATTCTCCAGTTTATGAAATTGACTGTACACTGTGGTTTATAATGATGTGTATATTCATGCTCTAACTACAGTACAGTCTAACTTGAGATTTTTTGCCGTTGCAATGAAAGCACAAGATAAGAAAACACAGATCCTGCTTGCAACATGGCCTTGTGAGAACCCTAGTGCTCAAACATTGTTACTATCAGATGGCTCGTCACTTGCTGATGCATAGCCAGTGATGGTCTCAGTCCACTTCTTAGAGCGTAAGGGGGATTGAAATGGTGCATGCTGGCACTCTGTGTGTTTCCTTCTTTGTTGGTGTGTTACACACCAGCCAAGTGTGTATCTATGTGCATGCGCGCACACACATTTGATCATGCCTCCCTCCACTGACTGATCCCAATGTCTAGACAACCTCATAGATTCTGAAAGCTAGAGGGACCCCTCTTTAGCTCAAGTGGTAGAGGTTTCTACTTCCGGTGCTGAAGGGACCAGATTCAATCTAGGGGTTACCACTGTGTCTGCATGTGCATTTCAACCCCAGCTCACGACACGTAGTACATTCATAATATGTTTATGCACCACAGAGAGTATTAAATGTGCATCCATTGAGTTAATTTCCTCTATGCATTGCTTACTTGGGTGGATCATAGGAACAAATCCATTTCCCTTTTTCTTTTTTCTTTTCTTTTTTTTCCCAGGTTGCGAGGTTCCTATCAGAATTTGCACTGGGGTTACATTTCCGATGCGCTAGTAGACTTGACAGGTGGAGTCCAAGTGCAATTTCTTTTACAGAAACCGCCTTCTGATCTGCAGGAGATAGCAAAAGCAGCTGCCAAATCACAATGCCTGATGGGATGTACCACACCAGGAGGGGTAAGCAGGAGGGACAGGTCTTCTTGCTTTTACCATATTTATATTACTTTTTTTTTGAAGAAACCAGGAATCCATATCTACCGCTGTACAATAGATACTCGTTGAGGGGGCTTGTAGTGTCCCTAGTGGTAGAGAAGAAATAAAGCTTAGCTGTATTGAATATAAAGAGGGTTTTTTTTTTAATTATTGGGGTTGCTGGCCAGAAATTTCCCTAGCTCTCAGACTGACTATGCTACCCAGCATCACCAAAGAGTCTCTCACTAAATCCTGGCCTGGACTCCACCATTGTGGAAGGGATGACCACTTGACAGGGCTAATCAGCAATGATGCCAGAAATCAAGGGCTGAGCTACTTGGATAGAAAGCAGATGACGAAGCGCAAAGGAAGTTTTCTGACTCAAAGGTGCTTGGTTCCATAACTGTTTTTTGATAGCTCCTGATCGGAGCCTCAGATGTAATGGGCCTAGTGCGCTGGAATGGAACTGTACTCCCTGGCACCAGCATGGAACCTGGCCTTATGACTTCAGGACCAGAATTTGAGATGATCAGTTTCTAGGGCAGGAAGACCAAAAGGAGGTCTTTGGAGAAGACACCCACTATGTCTGCTGCTGACAGCTATTGGGTATTGGCTGCTAGTTCAGTTGGTAGAATTACAGGTTTGCATTTGAATAAGGCAGGCTCCTTGTAAGCTGAAAACACACTTCTGAGATACAGGGAAAGATATAACCCTCCTTAATGGACACTCCTGGGTTGATAGGGGCCATCATAAAAACACTCATGTTGTCTGCTGGTGTGCTGCAAAGAGACTTCCATGGATTTATATAGACTGTGCAGTGCACTGGCAAAATGTGTGTCATGCCACCTCTAGTGTTTGGTTCACTAAATGATAGCTGCCAACTGCTGCTACCCACGAACTGAATTACCCCTTTAGTTCAAGTGCTAGTGTAACCCACACACCTTCTGGGTGTGGTGTTCTGTCCCATCTAGTGGGAGAGAGGGAGAGGGAGAGAGATGAGTTTGCTCTACAGCCTTAGCTAACAGCCAGCTGGCTTTTAGCTTATGTGGTACAGGCTCATGCTCTAAGCTCCAGAGGTCCGCGGTTCAATCCCGCCCGCAGGCAACTGGGGTCTGTTGGCGTTACAAGTGGGGGCTCGTCCAGGATTTCAACTGGGAAGACTCCGAAGCTCGGGACACACTTCCTCAGCTAAGGGAAGTATGTCACCCACACACCTTCTGTCTGTGGTGTTCTGTCCCATCTAGGGGCACTGAGACCACTAAAAAGAAAGAAAAGGAGTTCTTGTGGCGAAAGCTTATGCTCAAATAAATTTGTTAGTCTCTAAGGTGCCACAAGTCCTCCTTTTCTTTTTGCGGATACAGACTAACACAGTTGCTACTCTGAAACCTAAAAAGAGAGAGAGATTATTGAATTTGCTCTACAGCCTTAGCTAACAGCCAGTTGCCTTTTGGTTTATGCGGTAGAGACTCATGCACTAAGCTTCAGAGGCCCCAGATTCAATCCTGCCCACTGACGACCAGGGTCTGTCGGCGTTACACTAGAGACTGGTGCTTAGGTCAGTTCCTACCAATGACCCACCCCAGGTGTTGTCACAGCTGCACCAGCTGTGGAAGCTACTCCAACATTGGATCCTTATGGGCTTTTCAGATGTGTGATGCCTTTGTAGCTCCATTAACTTGGCTGGATTTGCGTCAGGCCGCCAGGGGAAACAAACACGAGGCACTTACATCAGCAGCTCAGCTGTAGTGTTTTAAGTGAGGTCAGCTCCATTTTTCTCTTTTCTCAAACTAACCAAATAGCAGTTGGGGGGGCAAACAAACGTATGTTTGCAAGTCTTTCAGGGAGCTCATGGCTGTGCTTTCTCTCCTCAGCAATCGGTTGGTAACATGGAGTTGAAGAACGGACTCATAAAAGGCCATGCCTATACTGTGACTGGGGCTACAGAAGTAAGAACTGAGACCTTTTCCCTACTTATCATTTTTTCTGTAGTATTCCATGGCTGTCTCCTGATTAGCATACTGACTGCTGCTCCACTCACAGTTGCTTTCAGAGATGTTAAGGTCAGAAGGGATCCTTACAATCATCTAGTCTCACCACCTGCATAACAGAGGCAATTGAATTTCACCTGTAATTCCTGCATCGAGCCCCAAATTTCTGCAGTTTATGATTTGTGTGTGGAATAAAGGGAATGTGGTTAGCTCTCTGTTTTCAAGCAATGTACCAAAGTGATGGAGAGTAGAGACCAGTGTTAACACTCCTGGCTTCAGTCGCCCACAGCCAATGACACTGCCAAGGGTAACTGGTTCCAAAAATGAAAGACCTTAAGCAAACCTTCAGGGTTTTCAAGAGACAAAACCAAATTAAATGCATGGAGACTCTTGTATGTTCAGTCCATGAGTTAATTTAATTCCAGGCTATAAACTATTGATGGGATAGCAGAGGTAATCAAATTAAGGGAAATTATGGTGCATTATGTTGTAAGGTTCCACTCAATCAGAGGTTAGAGGAAGGTCAGGAGGGAGAGGCACTAAGGGCCAGATTTTTAAAGGTATTTAAAATACCTTTGGGACTTTGGTCCCTGGGCACTTTTGAAAATCCTACTAGGTGCCTACTTGCATCTGTAGACACCTGTATACCTTTGAAAATCTGGCCCTAAGGGCTGGAACCCAGAGCAGGTGCAGATTGTTACAAGGTAAAAAGTGATGACCAGGTTAGAACACAGGGGACCTGATCTTCATTAAAGAGAGCACCGCTGTAAGACTATCAAGTTACTCCTCATGAGTTGCAGGAGTCAGGCCTAGGAGGGGAGCATGTAGCTCAAAAACAGATTGGCATGGTAAGGATGGAACTTAAGCCCATATCTCCTCAGCTATGCCCATTCTACACCTATACCCAGCCTCAGTAAGGAAGCACATGTGCAGAGGGCTGCTACCAGTCAGTGGACTGCACCTCATAATTAAGACTTTTAGCAGTCACATGTTGCCGCCATGTGCATTTGCACTGAGGTGCAAAAGAGCTTAAGCTCCTTGCTGTGCAGCAGACAGAGGCTTTTATGGTCAAGACCTATGTGATCTTGGTGATAGCTGCCACAACATGAAAGGTTTGAAAAGAAGCCTACTTTATACTGATGGTTTGTCCATTCCACTCTCCTAAATTGTAGGGGTGAGGAGTGGGAGTGGATAGGTGGAGAATGAAAATGTGATAATGGGTGGGACATGTGAGATGTATGCATGGCTTTCAGGAAAGAGAATGCCTGTGATTAGGATATGACAGAATGGCAAGGCTGCCACTGTCGGGGACTCTGGAGGAAATTCTGCTGTTGAAGGGGCAAAAGTTCCTCTCTGTTTGTTAGGGGGCCTGGTAGTAGAGCTGGTTAGGAATTTCCAGATGGAAAATGCAGTTTATGCACCATCAAAATTTTCTGTGGGAAAAATCTCAATTTTGCTACAGAAATCTTGATTTTTTTCTCTCTGAGTTTTACCTGAATCAGAATACTTCATTTTGTTGAACTGATCTGAAATGTTTAGAATCAGTTTAATAAAACAAAGCTGTCAGCGCATTGTCTTATGGGAGTTGTAGTTTGGGCCCCCCATTCTTCTTTATGGGCTGAACTCCCTGCAGGACTACATCTCCCATAATGCAATACAGATTTCTTGCTGACCAAACTCTGTGTGGTGCATCATGGGAGTCACATGTCTCAGAGTACATCATGGGAGATGTAGTCTAGCCAAGGAGCCTGATACATACGGGAACCCAAAGTACAGCTCCTTGGAGGCAATGTGCCATAATGGGAAAATGTAGTTTAATATTGAACTGGCTTGAAATGAAGCATTTCGGGTCAGTTCAACAAACTGAAACAAAATATAGATTTGGGGAATGTCAAAATGTTTTGTTTCAATCTGAAATGTCAAAATTAAAGATTTCAACACTTGTGAATGAACATTTCTCACAATTTCTGTTCCATTAAGTTTTTTTTGAAATGTTGATTTTTTTCTTTTTTTTAAAGAATCGGGACAAAGGGTTATAAAATCCCATCAAGAGTAAGGCTGTAGCATCTTCATCTTCTGTAATCAAGGGATGTAGCTTGCACTTCACAGATCCAAGAGCAAACTTCTTCTGGCATCAAACTGTGGCCTAAAGTCAAGAGTTTCATGCTGGATAAAGAAATTACTTTCTCTATCTTTTTAGGCTTATCCTTCCTACACACAACCGCCCCTGACCAAATATTAATATTGACTTAGAAGGGATATGGACCAATCTGGCACAACAAAATAATCCAGAAAAGCAAATTACTTACTACAGCCAGACAGTGACCTGGACTAATTCTTGGGGCGTGGCCATCAGCAGCGACTGAAAAGTCTCATTCGCGGAGGGACACAAGTTACATGATACAAGAGCTTTTATCCCAGGATCTCAAAGCACTTGGCAAAAGGGATTGTGTCCTATATTTGCCTTTTTTTTCTTTTGGTCTAAATGTTTTCAAGTTTGACCCCTTTAAACACACACAGTAGAATCTGCATGCTTCAGGAAGGGCGTTTGGTCCTGCTGTCCTAACAGCTTTGAACTGCCAAAGGCCTAGCTTTGATTCCTAGCTCCAGTCACTCCCTCCCTTGTGACTCCCTCAGCAGTGATCCCTTGGGCTGATCTAGGCAAGGGGTTGCTGGGCTCCATGGTGAGCCCCATGGTAAAGGTGGATTGCTATGACCCCAGGCCCTGTGGGGGAGAGGAGCGGGTAGAGGTGAAGCTGGGGAAGCATGAGAGCATGCTGCTGATGACCACTTGATGGAGGGGGAGAGAGAGAGAGAGAGAGGGTGAGAGTCTCAGTTGGTCTAGCTGAAGTAAATGGAGCTGTGAAGATTTACACCGATGGAGGAGCTGTCCCGGCATGGCTGCTGACTAGAGCACAGGCCTGAGAGTCAGGAAACTTGGGCTTTTAGTCTCAGCTCTATCCCTGACTTCCTGTGTGAGCACAGACAAGTCATTTAACTTCCTGTTGCCTCTGTTTCCCTTTTATGCAAGGTGGAAAATAATACTTGCTTACCTCATGGGGGAGGGTGGGGTTTGGGAGGTTTTGTGTTTGGAAAGCACTTTGACGCCTACCAGAAAATGATGCCTCTTTGCCTTGGAAGGGGTTCTAGTCACAGTGAGCCAGGCCTTCATTACTTCCAGGACTCTCTGTATCTGAACAAGAATTGGAAGCCACACAGAAGGTCTGGTTCTCCTGTCAGTTACACCAGTTTACCCCACCCCCTGCCAACTTTGGTGGAGTTACTCCTCAGTTACACTAGAGAAAGCAAGAAGAGACTCAAGTCCAGATGCTCCAACTTGTGCAGAACACAGAAGCTCACTGCCTTAACGGGAAACACCAAGCTGGGAATAGAAGCCAGGAGTCAGGGATTGGATTCCCGGATGACAGGCATCTTAGAAATACCATAAATAGCCTGACCGACAGGTTCCCCAGTCCCTTGTTCTCAGGATTATGCTGCAGTGCATCTTCTCCACTCCATATAGATACATTTTAGTCGTGGGTGGCCTTGTACTACGAAGTCATTGGCTTTGCTGACAGTCGCACTTTCCTGGACATATGACAGTCATGTGATGTGGCAAGGCAGTCAGTGCTTCTGACTGTATCAGCCCTCTGCTCACGATGCGAAGGAAAAATGGGTGCAGTGTTCTCTGATGCTTTGTTTCTAATACCATGTAGCAAAGAGACATTGATTTTTAGCTGCAGCCAAATGAGGGCAGGAGTTAAATGAGTCCTCAAAGGTATATTAAGAAAGATGCACTTGTATTACTGTATATCCTGATCACAGAAGACTGTGACTACAGTTGGCTTTTTATTCTTTTCCTTTACAGATACCATACAAGAATGGCTGGGAAGATATAATCAGAGTTTGGAATCCTTGGGGTCACCGGGAATGGAGAGGGCCTTGGAGTGATGGGTACGGCTTTAAAGATTTGATCTCATAAGAAGGGTGAAGCTTTTGTGGGTTTACTGCAAGGAGGCTATATCCAGGGCTGACTACAGTGGAGTAGGCAACTCTAAATTAATCTGCTTTAAGCCCTTTTTCCATCTGCAAACACCTCCCAAAAGAGCCCAATTTGGGATTGAAAACATACATGCAATGTTATTTTTATACTTACTCCTGACTGGGTCTAGTTCAGACATCCCTCTTTCTCTCAGCTAACAGTTTTCACAGTGGATAACTACAGGTAAATCTCAGATTAGATAGCTGCTGTTTTCACCTAATACAGGTTCTGGACATGCCCTTATGCAATTTTCTGCTGTTTAATGCTCCATAGGCATCCAATACACTGTGCAGCTTGTATGCTGCTGAACTTTCTAAGGATGTCAGTGCAGAATGCTCTTGCTGCAGTTTTAAATGGGCTGCTTTCCCCCTCCAGGATGTCAAATCTGGAGGGAGAGCAGCCAGCAGGGGGAGTGGCCATGATAGCACTGATCTGATGGATGGATGGATGCTTGCAAGCCAAGCCGGGGGTGGGGCCTGGAGGTAGTGCAGAGGCATGGAGCTTCCATTCACATAGCCCTTGTCTTAGAATCATAGAATATCAGGGTTGGAAGGGACCTCAGGAGGTCATCTAGTCCAACCCCCTGCTCAAAGCAGGACCAATTCCCAATTTTTGCCCCAGATCCCTAAATGGCCCCCTCAAGGATTGAACTCGCAACCCTGGGTTTAGGAGGCCAGTGCTCAAACCACTGAGCTATCCCTCCTGAATGGATCTTCTAGGACCAGTGTGGATCTCAAGGGATTAATGGGTTTTGCAGGCCAGACATCCTGGTTGCTCCACTGGGGATTCACCCTCCCCTCCAAATGCAAGAGAATGATCCAGAGGAAACACTGTGATGATGACTTTGTTGCACATAGGTATCAAGTGAGGAATCCAGTTTGGCTGACTGAAGCTGGTGTTCTCCTAGCCAGAGAGTTGTACAGGTGCCACGACAACGTTATGGTTTAATAACAACAATTCTCCTTCCCTCTGTGAATGATAACACTAATAACTTCTCCACTGAGAAAATAAGTCTGGCACTTAACGTCTGGATGGGCCGGTGGGAGTGTAGTAGGTGATGCAGACATGTTTGAGGCTGGAATAACAGCTATCTGCTCAGACAGTATTTCCCACTTTTTGGAAAGGTGAACTATAATCCTTGCTATCATTGAAATGTCAGTGGAGCATGCTGAAAGGTAAACTGCATAAATCAATAAATTATTGATTCATGCTCTGTTTATTTATCTTCTGCTCTGCAGAAAATACAATTATCACTTAATTATAAAACTGCTGTTTGGAAATAACACAACTGACAGGCTTACGTGGTCTCTGTGTGGCAGGGGCGCTGCGAAGTTATATCACTGTAAAGCCTCAGTAGTTCATTAAACAGTCGGATACCAAAGGGTACGTGCAGGCAACTGGAAATGGGATGCAGAACTTTCCACTTCTAGATGGCCATTCAAATGTAGTAGCTGCAAATCATTGCCACATAATAGCTGGTTGTGGGCCTGTGAGAAATGGGTAGCAGTCCCAATCTGTTTCCCAGCAGACCGCTGTCCACATAGCCAGAACCATCACCGCTACTTCTCTGGTTTAAAAGTCAGCCCAAGGACTGGCTAAGTCCATGGAGACAGAAGTACCATTCCACTCACTGCAGCTGTCCCCCACCCCTGGCAGGGGTGAAGCAGGTGGCAAACCTACAGGTGGAAGTAGAGCTAGTCAAAAGAAGGTTTTTTTGATGGAAAAAGGTTTTTCAGGAAAATGGAAACTTTCACCAAAAATTTTCTATTTTTGGTAGCAATCTTTCAGATTTTTGTCAAAAAAACAAAACAACCCACCCCACTTCTTTCAGTATTTTGGCAACTGAATATTTTTCAGTTTTTTTCAACAAAAACCTGGGAAAAATTCTCAGAAAAAATTCACAGAATTTGTCAATAGGAGGGGGAGGGAACTTCACCACTTCCCAATGGCTGCGGGTGCTGCCAATACACTGTGCTGCCAATGCTACCATTGTGTTGGGGCTGAATGTAGGGTACCAGTCAGGCTCTCAATCCATCACTTTTCATGTGCACTCTTGGGCCAGATCCTGGAGCTAGATGGGAGCGCGACGGTGGGATGGAAAAGGCTGAGAATCCCTGAATGAAGGCCAAGGCAGACCCCTCATTGCTGATTGCTGTTCTGTTGCCTTTCACAGCTCTCCCCAGTGGGATCGAGTTCCAGCGGAATATAAGAAAGATCTCTATGAAGATAAGGACGATGGAGAATTCTGGTACGTTCACATTAATGTTTGGATATTCCAAGTTTTCCTTTTCGAACCCAGGGGCCTATGGCTCATTCACTTTGCTTAGGAGTCAACTTGTTCTCTGCTCTGAGTCACAGTTTGGAGCCCCATTGTACTGAAAGCTCTAAAAACACATTGTTAGAGACAGTCCTTGCCCCTGCTTGCAATCTGACAGACCAAGGCTGGGAAGGGAAACAGGCTCACAGTGGGGAAGGGATGTGCCCAACATCACACACCAGGTCAGTGGCAGATTCAGGAGCAGAACTGAGGTTTCCTGATTCCCAGGACAGTGCCCTCGCCACAAGACCAGGCTGGCCACCACAAGGTAGGTGGCCTGTTAAACAAGAAATACAAAATTTTAAGGATTAGCACCCAAAGGGATGCAGAGAGGAGCTGGGTACAGTAGCAAGGACTCCAGTCATCAGAGTTTGGATTTTCCTGAATGGTCTAGGCTGGTAGTATTTCATGTGTCTGGTCAGGCTCAGATATAGCTTTGCTGCAGTTTTTACAGACTCTTTAGCCACTGGGAAGTCTCCCTCATTGCAGACTTGTGTGGCCAGGCTCAGAGGGTAGCAGAGCAGAGGGAGCAGCATGGATATATAGAGAGAGTGCAGACTGGGATGTAATTTGGATGTGGACCAGGATGGTGCTGGAGCGTGCAATGTAGGGCCTGTGCTGGGGCACTGGAGAGTGCAGTGTGGACATGGGCTGGAATGCAGTATGGGTGGTGGCTGGCCTGGGGTACTGAAGGGTGGAGGGTTGTCCAGCATCTTCCTTTCTGGAGACCGACCACTTCATAGCCCCGGCTTGCTTTTCTCACCATGGTAGGCCCTGATCCTGGAGCAGGATGTGTACAGGTGGATCCCATTGACTTTAATGGGGTTCCACATAGGCACAGAGCTCTGCCCCCAAGGATTCAGTTGTAGGATCAGGGCTTTAGGTAGTACAAGTGTGATCGCTCGGAGACTCCACATTTCCACAAGGCATTGTCACGATCAGCTGAAACCTGCAACACCGCATTCCTGCCTTGGCTACAGATCCACTTTCCCACTCCGCGAGTGTAAGCGTTAGTATCCAACTGATGTATTAAACGGAAACATCATACTTCTCGTTTTTTTCCAGGATGTCACGTCAAGCTTTCACAGAGCAATTTTCCTTGCTGTGTATTTGCAATAACACCCCATCGTTCCTGGACTTTGGAGATCAGCGTGGTACAAGGTGGTCCCTGGCCATGTATGTAAACCAGTGGGCTCGAGGACTCACTGCAGGTGGAAGCAACTATCATAACGGTACTGAATGTCCCAGTCTGATCTCCTACCCCATCCCCATTATCTCTCCTCCCTCTCACCAACACACACACACACACGAAGCCACTCTGATGGCTGGATTGCAAAAGTATTGATTCAAAATTGTTGAGTTTGATGTTTTCCACCCTTGCACTTAACTCCAAACAAAGCAGGCAGAACTGAGGAGGCATCACTGGCCTCTGAGTCAAAACTGATGATTTAAAAACCCTGTACTCTCTTAGATCGAAACTCACTGTCCCTTATATCAGCCCTGCCTGACCCAGGGCGAGGATGGGGCTGGAGAGTCTGAGGTGGTGAGATAGCCAGCCTGCTTTGCAAAGTAATAATATTACAGAACACATATACCTGTTGAATGAATTGACTAGAATCCCAAAGCTCTCTTGTAGTAGGACACTCTGTTGGGTAGATGAGGCCATCAGCTTTGCTGCCTGTGCCCTGATCGTTCAGTTGTGCTGAGCTTCAGGGGTTTTGTTGCTGTTGCACATCTTATTCGTTGTTGTTATTTTAATCTATGAGAGAAGCTTGTGATCAATAAAGGGTTGCTTTTATCTTCAACGTTGTTTCATTATTCAGCAATAGACAGACTTCAGTCTCCTAGTAACACTGATTACAATTTGTCAATGTACTGTAAAAAACTGAATGAGGGACTGATAGGCAGGGCTGTGTTAAGAGTACATGAACATGTCAGTGCGCGTGGCTGGCGGATGGCTGGATGTACTCTATTGGCAGTGGGTAGAAGGAGGCCAGTTTCCATGGGCGTATATTTTGCCATCAACCGTCTAGTATAGTTCATGACTGAACATGCCGTAATGCAAAATACAGCCACTCCTCAACAAACTGTCATCTCTGAAGCCCAAACCAACACAATCAAGTGTTTGCCCCTGTGATTTATTAATACTTAAAGTCTATTCTATATTAAGAGAGAGCTCTCTTCTCAGTCTTGTGTGTCCATCTTGAAAATGCACATCAGCCCAGCTCTCTTTCCTTGAGGCCACTACTTACCACGAACCAAAACCTTGGCTCCATTGTCTGACTGGTCTCCCAAAAGGCCTTTATCTTTAGAGCTGCATCATTGTTACTGACACCATATATTTTTCATGGTGAACAATCGCCCTCTGGGAAAAGGGGAGAATTTTTTTGGAACTCCTCCTTTTCATGGTTGTGCAGCTATAACCTCTAAGCCAACAATCCTCTTCTCCATTAGAGTATCCTTGTCTGCGTGGGTTTTAATAGAAACCGCCCTTACTGGCTTGAGAATGGATGGGATTGTAGTTAAGGCCCTGGGTTTGAGACTGAGGTGATCTAGATTAAATTTCTGACTCTGCCATGGCTTTGTTGGGTGAGCACTGGCCAGTTACTTAATCTCTCTGTGCCTCAATTCACCATCTCCAAACCGGGGATATTAACACTTCCTTCCTCCTGCACTTGGTCTTTGTCTGGTTCAGTTGTAAGCTCTTTGGAGCAGAGGCCAGCTCTTACTATGTGTATGTATAACAGCTAGCACAATCGGGTCCTGATCTTGGCAGGGGCCTTTAAATGCTATGTACAGCTAATATTACTACTGCTAATCATTTCACAGCAGGTGCATTTTCAAGGAACCCCCAGTACTTTATCCAAGTGGAAGAGCCTGACCTGAAAAAGTATAATGTGGTGGTGTCATTGATGCAAAAACCTGCCCGTAATATGCCAAATGCACAAAAATTGTTCACCGGATTTTTGATCTTCAGGGTAAGCAGCATCCACTGGGGAAAGACTAACACTTTCTGGGGGAGTAGGGGTGTTTTGCCTCTGCATAGAGATTAAGGGCTGAACTCTAGCCTCAGAGACACATGATCAGCTGCCATAAAGCAGAGCTGGTGTGAGTGTGGATAAGGGAAGAGGGAGTGATGAAAAATGGGGGGACTTGCATGAACTGTCAGCTTTGACATTAGATAACAGTACCAAGGAAATGTTTGTCTAATCAGGGGTGTTCGAATAGAGAACAGAGCTTTAGATCAGCTACATGCTTATTTTATATTTAAAACCTGCATTTCCCCTTTCTTCCTCCCAGGTTGAACCCAAGGTATGTTCATTTTCTTTTCTTTTTCTTTGATTGATCAATAATTACCAGAACTGGATAGGAGTAGAGAGGAGGGGACTCATCAGAAACTGGATTTTCAATTGAAGTTTTCATAAAAAATAAATCAGAAAAATTTGATCAATTCTAATAATTGTGTATGTTTATATATTGTTTTCGCTATATCACATATACATTACATGTACATTCCTCATGTACATATAGTCATATATTTGTATTGCATTCTCCATGACTATCACAGACAACATGAGCATTAACATTCAGGCTTTTGCTGTATTGTTTTCTTTACATTTACTCTGATATTTTAGCAAACACTTCCTTTTCTCATACTAACATTTTTCAATGTTTCCTTCCCCCTGCTGCACTGACAGTAGATCTCCTTGTCTGCTATGTCACAAGTCCAAACTTTAACAAACTTTATTTTACTTTCATATAGCACTTTTGATTCCAGGAGCATAAAATATAGAAACATATATATACACGCATCACTGAAATGCAGCATTCTCTGGGAGAGAGAGCAGTTAACAACCACACAGTATCCTGGTGTGGAGATAGAGAATTTTGGCCAAGACCTTCTGGGTAAACCTCTGCTCTTTTAAAAAGTGTCAGAGGACCTTTAATATCCAGAAGGAGCAGAAAAGGCCTTGGCTTTTGAGGTCTTATTTTAACGACCTACTTACAGTAGGCCTGATTCTCCTGTAAACTGTTATTTTTCTATTGACTTCAGTGGGGGTTCTACTGAATAAAGCAGCATAAGCTAAAAGAGCACCAGGCCCAGTACGCAGAGCAGGACACAATTTATCTGCCTGAGATCACTGAAAGATGGAATTAATCCTGCCAAGATCTGAACACAAGTGTCAAGGGAATCTAGACATTTCAAACATGAAACCTAGTTCAAAGAGATGGTTTAGTGGCCTAAGTCTGAAGATGTCAAACATATGCACAATGCTGAAAACTTTTCTAATGTTCCCATCAGGGCACCAGACCCTCAGTTGTGCATATTGCCAAAGCTGCATTGTTTTCAGTAGAGCTCTGCCAATTTATACCCATGGAGGATCTGGATATTAGGTGTTTGAGCTATCCCTCAAATTAACCTTAAATCAGGAGGCCAGTCAGTGCATTATTCCATTATATCACTCACAATTCATTTCTGGAACTCCTGTGTTCAGATTTGACTTAAATCACAAGTGAAATCAGTTTGGTGGTCTCAGTATAGTCTCCAGTGGACATTTGCCTATGGCTCAGATCTTACCAGAAATCTAGCTCAAGCATGAATACTAGTACACCTCGGAATTCTGATACAGTGTAGGCCCTTATAATGGGAAGCTCAAGAATTGAAGTGAGGTTGCTACAAGTCATAAGCAAGGGGCAGTAACAGAACTGCGTAAGTCTGTTTGTCTACACAGGAAGGTTTTACTAGTTATACTGGAATATAATCCCCCATCTGAACACTCTTATACCAGAATAAGTGTGTCTACATTGGGGTTTATACTGCTGTAACTATATTGGTTTAGATTCACTCCTTAGGTTATCCTGAAAAAACTTTCCCACATAGACCAGGCCTAAGAAGTTTACATTGGAGCTGCCGGCACTAGGTCTGACTATAGCATGTACTAAAGTTCACCAAGTTCACTCCCAGAACAGCAATATCATTATTAATCTCTCACAGTGTATCGAGACGCATCATATCATCACTCTGAAGCAGAATGGATGTTATGTGTTGGCAGGATAACGGAAGTGCTGTGCAGGGTATATATAGACAGACACAGAGGGTTCATGTTATGTGATAGAATTAGGTAAATATTTAGGGTCGGATTCTGATGTCACACCAGTTTTACCTTCAGTGACGTAAATGGGAGTTACTTCCACTTTCCACTAGCAGGAGCTCAGAATAAGACCCAGATGCCAAATGACACCTCCATTGATTTCAGCTTACGCCAATTGTGGATCTGCCTTGCAGTACAGACAGCTCCCATGTCCTCTATAACATGGCTTGGACAAGCACTCATTTCGCAGCAAGCTGGGGTGTAAATCTACCTCTCACTAGCCTGCCCCGTAACTAACTGTCCATGCGGACCATGGAATCACACGCTGGACATTTCCTAGTGCACATTCACCTACTCCCATTTCAAAGCGGGGTAGATCAAAGTGCACCAGGGAACTTTTAGTGTATGGTAGCAGAGTCCAGGCAGATTGTTAGTGCACAGCAAGCCAGTGCTGTGTAGATTTACACACCAGCTTGTTGTGCTCTAACGGCTTGTCTAGACAAGCCCACAGTCTTTCCCCCTCCCCCAAGATAGCAGATTTATACTATTTTCTCCCAAAGGCATGGCTCATAAATAACTGTGTCACACTGTATAGCCATTCTAAATGGAATTTATACACTCCAATGTATTTGAGGGAATTTGTTTAGTAAGGATTTTTATTACGCTATCTTTACATGTCATCACAGTAACAGCTGTTACATTATATTTATTGTTTCATCTCCGCAAAAGTATTGGAATAACCAAAGAAAGATCAGGATACATTATTTCCTTATGAGAATTGATGCCAGGATGGCACTGCTGCTAAAGACACTGTCTTCTGGATGAAATGTTTAACTGGGGCTCTGAGCACTCATGTACATGACATACGCCAAGGAAATTTTCACCGGAATTAGGGTATTCACCCCACTCTCTTGGCACATTCCAGATCAACTAACTACACTCCACCCACCTAAAATCCCCCCAGTTCTTTTTCACTTCCCTAACTGTTGTGTAGTGCTGCTGTGCACTATTAACTGCCGTGTTCCACCCCAGAGATGATTGCATTGCAGTGGTGAGTGAAGTGATTCCCATATATGCAGGATTGAATATGAAAAGCTATTTCAGACTTTTGTGGATGAAAGGGGCTGTGGGAATAGAGGACTGCCATGGTACAATTAATAATTTCCTTCAGTTCCAGGGCCTGAAGGACAGATTGCCAGTTGCATTTTTCTCTCAGTATAAATCCAAAGTTCTGAAGTACGGTTTCAATGTGTCGACCCGTGATGTCACCAATTACTTTTTCTTGAGCCCCGGGACCTATGTTGTTGTTCCAGCCACCTCAGAAGAAGGCCAAGAGGCTGAATTCCTCCTACGAATCTTCCTGAGGATCCAAGACAACCATGAGTAAGATCATTATACTTATATATACCTTATTTCCAGCTTCCAGGGTTGTCTCTGAACATCTAAGACATGGGTCATTAATGTGGTGTTTTATGTGAATGTTTTGTGGAAGCTTGTTGCAAAGAGAGAGGTTAGTGACAGGAGTGTATTGGCAGGAACGCTAGGAGTTTAGGCTGGGCACACAGATGGGTACACAGGAATTACCATAGCTGAACAGAGGAAGGGTTTATTTAGGAGCATCTCAGTAATGACTCCAGAACAGAGTATCCCCAATAGAGCACCATACTGTATGCCGGTGGGAGACTTCCCTCCAGCTTGGGATGGACACCTGCTCTAAGAAAGGAGGGCTGATGGCTTGTATTAGTAGTTCTTTAATATTTATACTGCTGTCGCACCAACGGGCCCCAGTCAGGGTCAGGTCCCCATTGCATGAAGTGTATGCAAAGACAGGGTGCCTCGCCCAAGGAGTTTACAATCCATGTGCCTGATGTCTGATCCATGTGGGCGGACTCACTGCATAGATCCATTAATTTCAATGGGACTCCACACAGATGTACGGATCCACCCACAAGGAAAATATTGTAGATTTGGGGACACCGGGTGGAAGTTTTATCCTAGTCAGCATAAATGCAGATGTTTTCATAGAAATGGCTAGTCTTCATAAAAAAAAAATCTAAGCCACAGCATTCACACTTGACAAAGTTGCCTTAGATAATATTGCACAGTGGCATTGCCTTGTTATTTGCAATCTGCCCTATAGTGGGGTTCCACAGCTTTTACACAACATGGCCCATGTCTTAATTAATGAGATTGTCTTGTGGACACATCCTCTCTCATTTGTCATTTGCAAAACATCCCCAAGCCAGCTACAGCAATTGCTTCTTTCTGGAACAGAAACATGAGGGAAGCTATCACTAGGCTACCTGGACTTCACTGGGACTGTTCATGTGAGTAACTGCCCATCCCTGTGAGTAAGGGAATCACAGTCTGGGTCAATGTGTTTTGAACTTCTTCCAGTGAGCAGGATTCTGCCACTCTTACTCATATTCAGTAGTAACGTCTTCCACACACAGTCTCATTCAAATCCTGGGAGTACAGTAGTAATAATACCTAGCTCTTATATAGCACTTTCCAGCAGGAGCTCTCAAAGTGCTTCACAATCTTTATCCTAGCAACGCCCCTGCAAGGTAGGGCTATTATCCCCTTGCTATTATCCTCATGTTACATGGGAAACTAAGGCACAAGGAGGCTGAGTCACTTGCCCACAGGAACTTTGTGGCAGAGGAGGGGGTTGCACCCAGGTCTTCTGTGTCCTTGGCTAGTACCCTAACCCCTGGGCCATTCTTCCTCTATCTGAGTAGTAAGTTAGTACTCATGGACAGTAAGGGTAGCAGCTGGAAAAGTGGAGGAGCAGCTATCATCATTTGACCAGGTAGCTCATCCTAGGGGCAACTGGAACCCCAGTCTGGGAACTACTGCCCTATAACAAGCATATGGTTTCATAGGGAATACTGCAAAGCCTGAGGTGAGCTTGTTTCTTCATCTAAGGCAAAACTGGAATGTTAGGAGTTGCAACTGTATTTGCCTCAGTAACATCCTGTAGCAGTGAGGTCCACAGGTTAATTTTATGTTGGCCATAAATGTGTGCTCTGGTTTAAATTTGCCTTTAAATGTCCTCAGGTATCCTCTTGCCTTTAATTAATGTTCATCTTGTGTTCATGTGCTATAGGAAAATTAGAGACATTTCATAATGTTAGAGCTCGAGTTAAGGTAACCAGGAGCTTTTGCTCATGTAAGAGCTGACTGAAGAGATGGACCCCCTCATGCCTCCCGGTGGTGAAAGCGCTGCCAAACTAGTCCTGCAGTTGCACACACAGCCCTGGATTCTCCTCTCCCCTACAGTGGTGTAAATCAAGAGTGATTGCAGAGAAGTCAGTGGACTTTGAAAAAGTTTGAAACCAGTGTGAGCAGAGAATCAGGCCCACTGTGCTTACTAATGCAGCAGGGATGATTAGACAAAATTTGAAGGCGTGATTCTGAACCAAAACACCTGAAAAGTGTCAGCACAATCACAGGGTGTTTGGGATTCACAAGCATTCTTAGAGCTCTCTCTCTCTCTCTGCAAATAAATGCTAGAAGGCTGTCTTTTTCTGATGTGACTCTTGTGGTGTTTTTTAGGGACCTGAAAAGCAGGCTCAGCCCAGTGATACCAAAGGTAGGAACATGTGAAAAATGACTTAGATGCTGGAGGTGTGTGAATCAACATTATGGATGTCCTGGCACCAGCCACTAACCAGTCTCTTTGCTGCAACCCTACTCTCCTCTGCCCACCCCACCCTGCCTGTTGCCTTCTCTTCTGCCACCTGCCTCACATCAGAAAATATCATATGGCCTCTATATAAATCCATGGTACACCCATATCTTGAATACTGCATGCAGATGTGGTGACCTCATCTCAAAAAAGATATATTGGAATTGCAAAAGGTTCAGTAAAGGGCAACAAAAATTATTAGGGGTATGGAACGACTTTCATATGAGGAGAGATTAATAAGACTGGGTCTTTTCAGCTTGGAAAAGAGACAACTATGGGGGGATATGATAGAGGTCTATAAAATCATTGACTGATGTGGAGAAGGTAAATAAGGAAGTGTTATTTACTTCTCCTCATAACACAAGAACTAGGGGTCACCAAATGAAATTAATAGGCAGCAGACTTAAAACAAACAAAAGGAAGTATTTTTTTCACACAACGCACAGTCAACCTGTGGAACTCCTTGCCATAGGATGTTGTGAAGGCCAAGACTATAACAGGGTTCAAAAAGGAACTAGATAAGTTCATGGAGGATAGGTCCATCAATGGCTATTAGCCAGGATGGACAGGGATGATTTCCCAACCTCTGTTTGCCAGAAGCAGGGAATGGGCGACCTGATTATTACCTGTTCTGTTCATTCCCTCTGGGACACCTGGCATTGGCCGCTGTCGGAAGACAGGATATTGGGCTAGATGGACCATTGGTCTGACCCAGTATGGCTGTTCTTATGTCTCTGGGCACAGCTCTGCCACCTTTGTACTGAGCTATGAGAGGGAGTACTCACAGAATAAGTAATCTATCCATGTGAGGGGCAGTTTCAGAATCAGGTCCTTAATCTTTAATTTGTGTTTTTCAGATGCATTTTCATCAAGTAAATCGCTGTCAGCAGTAGAGCTGAGTTAAATTTTAGGATCTCCTGAAACTATTTCTGAATTCCAATCAAATTCAATAACTAGTTTTGAACAACAAAGGGGAGGGAAGATGGAAAAAGTCGAAACGGTGCAGCTTTCCATTTTGAATTGATGATTCATTTTGAAATGTAGCTAGATTTAATTTTTGTAAAAATCACATGAAAAGTAAATGTAACCTGTCATTCGACAAGAAACAAAATTTCTGTGTTTTCATTTCAGTGAGAAAAAACAAAATATTTCCACAATAATTTTTCGTCTGATTCATTTTAGTTGGGCCACCAAACTCAATAATCACTCATTCACTCCACCCTAGACAGTAGCACTATCACATTCCCCAGCATGGCATTCTCTCCCCTTTCCACACAGGGATTTGTCCATCTAATATAAGGCAGGGATCTGCGGAAAGCTGATTGTCAGACTGGGTGATCCAATTGGTCTTTGCAAGAGTCTAGACCTGATTCTGAATTATCTGGTTTGTAGCAGTGTAACCCCATAGAAGTCAATGGAATTACACTTCTTAAACTAGCAGGAGCTCAGAATCAGGCCCAGATAATTACAGCCCAAGTACAGTACAATTGTCATTCCAGCTGCAGAATTCTCTCTCTCTGCACTATGGTGCATTCTACAGTACAGTCCTCTTCTACTTTGGAGCTTGGGCTGCACCTGATTCTGCTCTCTCACAGTAGTGTAAACCAGGAGTGACTGCTTTGAAGTTAATGGTGTAAGTGAGAGACTCAAGCCCTTTCTAGTCATTAATTTTCCAGTCAGCTATTAAGCCCTGTTATGGAGAGAGAAACCTATTGTTTATGCTATTATCCAGTTACACTAACAACCTTTCACTTTCCTTAAATAATATCACTAACCAACAACCTGTATTTTGCCATATGCAAGTACAGTACCCAATCCTGCAAACTTCACACAGGTGGGTGGTCCTTAGTAATTCCATTGGAGTCAGAGGCTACATGTGTGTTAGGATTAGGCCCTAAAGTATTAATTCACTGCTGTCTAGGCAATCTTCCTCTCAAGCAGCTCCCATCACTTCTCCACTCCTCTTCTTGAATTTCTGCACTGGCTTCCCCCTTTCTTCCACTTCCAAAGCTCTCTACAACTCTATCCCTGCCTATGGGCCAGCTGTTAACATGGTCTAAAATGGCGGCAAGCCATTGACTTCAGTATAGTGACATCAGTTTGCACCAGGTGACAAACTGGCCCTGATTATCTCCCATTTCCTGTACGCCACCTAAAATTCTCTCCTCCTGACACCTCCATTTACTTACTTTTTAGTTTCACGCGGTTCCCTATGCTGAGAACATCCTCCCGCTTAAGAGAGGCCAAGCTCACCACCTCTTCTTCAAATCCTTTCTGAATTCCCCCCCTCCCCCCCCCAAAAAAATCCCTCATTCTACAAAGTTATAAAACATCCACACACCACTTCCTGCCTGATCACTATTGTCTCTCTTCTTGTCTTTAGACTGCAGGGTCTCTGAGGCAGCCCTGTGTGCTTTGTTGTACAGACCTTGTCCATTCTAAAGTGCTGCACGCAGCTACAGAGCTATGTGGATAATAGGGTTTTGGTTCTGGCTCCCATGGCTTTTGTCACTAATTTGCATATGTACATGTTTTGCTGTGATCCAGGACATACCCAACCAGAGTCAAGACAACTCCTCTGAAAACATCTTCCTCAGATATGCTAAACAGGTACCCTGAATACAGCCGATTAGAAAAAAATAAAAAGACAGGTGGAGTTGAAAAAGAAAAACCTCTCATCTTGCTATCACTCCATGTAGAAATATGTTTTTGGAAATGTGGGCTTAGCATTCCTTAAGTGGATACCTTTAAAACAGCATTGATCTGGCTGCCAGACTCCACAGAAAAGTAGGAGAGAGAGCTGGAATAGAATGGACAGCTCACCATATTAGGGGATGATTGTTTGGGGTTTATTTAAACAAGCAATTAGAAATAATCCTTGGATATTTTTTCCCTCTGATCAGAACGGTTTCCAGCTTGCACTTGCTGCATTTGGAAAGCAGATATCAGTCAGCGTTTGAGTAATTGATTCCAGCTCTCTCTGAGCCAAGCTGTGTGTGTTCACAGGAGATGCTCTTAATGGTTTAATAAACTGTTATAAAAGAACTCCTTGACTTAGTCAAGAGAAAAATCACTGCCAAAAGCCTTTACACAATAGACCTCTCACAGTTAATAGTTATATCAATGCATAAAGGTGAAAAATGACACAGTCTGTCACACAGAATGCCCTAGATGGGCCTTGGGGAGCGCTAGGGGCAGGGCAGTAAAATTTTACATGACTCAGGCAAGCTGAGAGCTACAGCATCAATGTAGAGCAGGAGTCAAGGATCTGATTCTGAGCTCACACCAGATTTGCAGCTGTGTGACTCGACTGCCATGAGTGGAGTTACTCCTGATTCACAATGGTGTAAGCAAGTGAAGAATAAGGAAAGGGTGCGGGCGGGTAAGGAAGCCTGGTGCTTATAAACTCGTGTGCTTTGTTCTGCATTAGGGTTCAGACATCAATGCCTCGCAGCTGCAAAGGCTCCTCAATGAAGTGTTCCTGGAAGGTAAAGCTCTTTATGATCCAGTTAATGGTGTTTTCCTACCCTGGATCTAGTGTGATCTAGATGGAGCCATAGATGTAACCCTGATGGTCCCAGGAAAATGCTCAGTAGGATTGGTAGGCCTCTGATGAACTGAAAAACCTCTCTGGGGTTCCCTTTATGCTCAATTTTTATTAAAAAAATAATGTTTGCACAGCTCCAATCCAGCTCGGCACTTAGCCTTTCCTAGCACATTGCTGTCTGCATGCTCAGAGCGGCTGCTGCAGCTTAAGCTACTGAGCTTTGGCATGCCCCTGTGCCTCTGCGCACTCTCTAGTGGGACCAGCAGCACCTCTCCTTTTCCAGTCCTGGGTCCCCACATAGCCCTTCCTCCTGACCTGCGGAGTGCCTTGCCGATCCAGGACTAGATCACCACACAGCTCTGCTTAGGCCCCCTCCATGATCTGCAGCATACCTGCTTTTTTATGGGATCCAGTCACAGGTCCTCACACTGTTCCCACTCCTTACCTCTCACACAGCTCTGCCATGTCATCTCCATGCCCACCTGCAACACTCCCTGGTGGAAGTCTAGTCCTGGCCTGCACCACTCCCCCTACCTCTCAGATATGGGATACAGCATGTGACAGAGACCAAAAAGGAGGGGTAAAACAACAGTAGAGGAGAGAGATCACCAAATTTCTATGGGACCTAGTTACCTTTCAGTCACTGCTGAATGACATCCCTCAGAAGGGGTTCATTTGAGACATATCTCTCTCTCTCTCTCTCTCACTCACACACACACACACCCCTTCTCCCTCCCCCCCCCCCCCCCAGCTTCTCCAACACACCTCAGGCCCGACTGGCAGCATCCCGTGCCCGGTCCTGGGGGTCCTTTAGTGATATGAACCACTCGGGGCAAGACTAAGATCGACCTACCCATCCTAACAGTGACCAGGTTGGAGCCCCACTCTCTGGAGGTAGAGACTTAACCCAGGGTGTCTTTTGTTCTTTGTCTGATCACTTTTGTTTTGTCAATTCTTATAGATCAAATGGCCAGCCTGGGCGGAGGATTCTGCTTTGAGTCATGCAGAGGCATTTTAGCTCTGATGGATGTATCCTTTCAGCAAAGGCAAAAAACTTCCCCTCAGTGCAGCCCATCCTTTCCTTCAGTTGTGGCTCAGCTGTTCCCCCTGGAACAACCTGCAAATAAATATTGGCCACAAGCATCAAATAATTTTCCCACAATGTATGCAGGGCTTTACTATGCACCCTCTCGCTGGGGCTTGGGATCTGCTGTCAGGAGCTCGCTGGGTGCTGTAGGCCCTTCCCTAGTTACTTTAAAACCTATTCTATTAATTACATAGTCCTCATCTTCCAAACTCTCCAGGCACTATGGTTAACAAGCCTTGGCCCCAGTCCTGGACATGTCACAGCTTCTAAAGGACTAGGTTGGGATTCACTAAGATCCACTGTATAGCTCAACCTAACACTACTTCTTCCCATCCTTCCTCTAAGGCTGCCAAGCTTGGCTTGCCTGTGAACTGGAACGCCAAGCCTGCTGCTCTAAGTTTATGTCAAGACCAATGAAGTTATGATTGTCTTTCCCCTGACATCAGCCAGGGCTGCAGTGGCCAGCAGCAATGTGTCATTGCTGAATCACAGGCGAACGCCTGGCAAACTATTCATCCTTTGGTATACCTCTTCTAGTTAGATGGATGGCATAGTCTTCCAACTGTTAACAAGACAACAGTGGAAATGCATTGCTGGCCATTGTAAAACAAGAGAGCTCCTTGATGAAAACATAAATTCTCCCCGCTGTACGCTCTCATGCTGTCCTTTTGTTCCGGGCCCTCAAATAACTCCGAGACAGTGCCAGACCATTACAGATTGCAGCAAATGAATAAAAATGACCTGCAGCCAGTTGCTTTCTTTCCAGCATTCCTGTTACTGCACCCTCAACAGGCACGGAATGCAGGACGCTTGGAGGGTGCTGACACAGCCACTTTTCCCACCCACTTACTCCCGCACCCCCCATTCCATGTTTATTCCAGATGGATTTTTTTCATTCACTACATTGCTACCCACTCCCTATACAGTGTAACCTGTACGGGCCCTTAAAGACTGGAGCAGCCTCTTTCAGCCAAGTTTGAGGGCAGCACCACCCACTTACTCTTTAAGGGGGCTTTGCGTTCTCACGGCTTCGGCAGCCCTGAGAGAGGCAGGGGCCAGAGGCAGTCTCGCTGCAGGGAACAGAGCAGTGTAGGAGGACTCGCAGGGTCAGATAGTGCACCTCCTTCATGGAACTGCGGAGTGTGTGGAACCCACACACCTTGTGGGTGTGGTGTTCTGTCCCATCTAGTGGCACAGAGAGAGGGAGGTTGATTGATGAGTCTGCTCTACAGCCTTTGCTAAGAGCCAGTTGGCTTTTAGCTCATGTGGTAGAGGCTCATGCACTAAGCTCCAGCAGCCCCAGGTTTTAGCCTGCCTGCCTGCCGCCGACCAGGGGGGGTGGGGGGGGGCGCTGTCAGCCTTGCATGTAAATGCCTTGTGCCAGTGTAGGAGCAGGTGCAATATAGATCCGTGTGGCTCTTGGGGGCTAATACCATGAATGGGGCTATGACTAGTCTACACCTTATGCTGAGGAGGCTCTATCCTCCCCTCCCAGCTCAAGCCTGCGAATGACTGCACGGCTGCTCCCCACTCCAGTATGTTCAGAGAAGACAAAGGGAGGCGTACCTGGCTTAGCTTTAATCTAGCTATTGTTACCTATGCTAACAGTGCAGCTGTGGCAGCATGGGCTAGCAACCTAAGTACCTACATTTGCAGTTATCTGTGCAACAATCAAGTTCAGTAGCAGTGTCGACATACCCAGAATCTAGCTACAGGTAATGCCCAGTGGGCCCCAACCACCAGTGAGGAGGTTGGGGATTTAGACCACAGCACCTTTTACTCCTCCCCAAAGGTGGCTGCATTTCCATGGGGCCATGCATACATTGGATTTATAGCCTCATGATCCGTTGCTGTGAAAGGCACTATATAACTTTGCTGCTTAATGGCCCTCAGCTACATTTACAATTTGTCACGTTTATTTTGTGCCTTCTATAGCTTCTCACACTGCTGCTCAGAGCAAGGAATACCTTAGCCTTCCCCAGCTTAAAGCCTGACATTCCAACCTTCGTGGCAGCAGGATTCCTTTAGCAGGGCTCTTTTCACATGGGGCGGGGGGGCTTCCTGTATCCTGTTCCTAGGAAACCCAAGATTAGCTGCCATTAAACATTTAAGCCTTAACCACAGATGCAGCTCAAATCTAATGGAAGACTCTCCCTGCAAGAATTTAAGCACCTCTGGAAATACCTTGCTAAGTACAAGGTACATGTGAGCTGTCAGTAACCCGTTTACTCACCTAGTGCTGCATTTTTAATCAAGGGGATGCAGACACTATGAAATTAAAATAGTGTGGGGGAAAGACCGCAACAAAGGCTCTGAAGCTTAATAGATAAAGCATCTGCCTTATAATTCAAAAGTAGGGAGCTCAAATATTGGATTGAGAGGCCTCCGTCAAACATTCTGAAGGGTAAGAACAGGTCTGCCAAGGACTAAGTGCTCTGCCTGTATGGCAGATCCTGAGGAATAGGTTAGAGAAGGTGTTGGGTTCCCAGTCCTGCACTTACATACACAGGAGTAATTCTACAGGTCAGTGGGACTGTGGTGGTTCATATGCAGTGGCAAGATGGTGAGTATCCCTGAAGAGTACAAGCACTTAGACTGGATTACCTATTATCCATCATATGTTTCTGTAAAAGGCTATTGCCATATTTCATGGCGGCCAGTCAAATTGCACAGGATAATGCAAACAATGGAAAGTCCATGCTCCCTGGCCAATACAGACTTTGGTTTTCCACTATCTTCTCTAAACAATGCCAATACTGTAACAGGGCTCCTTTCCACCACCCCCTCCCCCCCCCCCCCCCCCCCCCCCAGGCCTCACCTTCTTTAAGAGACTCTAGGACAGAGTAAGGCACCGCAGAATTAGGAAAGACATTCTGGTACAGTCAATGTTCCTTGGTTTAAATTTCACCTATTACACCCTATTAAATTTGTTTGGGCTATCCTGAACAACTGTTCTCCATGCTTGGTTTTTACATCCTACCAACGTTTGGTGACGGTTAGTATCTCACAAGATGGCTTTTGGCCAAGCTAAACATACTAGGCCAGATCCTCATCTGTTGTATAAGTGGGCGTAGCCCTATTCAAGCTGATGGAGCTGAGTACATAACCTATTGTATTTAGAATATGGAGTGTACAGAAGGATGTCACCCCACCTAGTGCCATAGAAATGAGGTCTGCAACTATTCTTTTAGATGAGTCATTATTGATGGGCTCTTTGTGTTGTTGACAGAGTCATGGAGATGCAAGCTTTGGTTTGAACTAGTAAAACAGTGCAGGGGAAGTACATGAAAGGCCACACATATATAAACATTCAGACGTGTTTACCCTGCAGATGTTGCACTGAGTTTCCACTAAGCTAATTCATTAAGGAGAAAGTGAAATGCATTGGCAAGTGGCCAGTGTGCTAGGTCATAGCACAAGCTTGGGCCACTGACGTTGGCTCAAAAGAAAGAAGCTGAATTCTGTCAAAACGGTTTCCAGGATATTTTCAGGAGGGAAGAGGGAACCGGTTCTGGATTCCTGGACGTCTCAGATTTGAGGAATGCAGTACAGAGAGCAGGTATGGTCAGCTGTGCTGTGAAGAGAGGGGTGGAAAGATGAGGGTGGAGGGATTGTATGGAAGATCTAGTGAGATCCTGCTCCTGGCATAATCTGCGAGTAATGCATCTCACAAAGACAGAACTATCACTGTCCATTCCCCGTGTAACCAATCCAAAGAGAATGTTTCAGAAAGAAGCCATTTCCCCTGCTGAGTGGTCCTGCAGCACAGGAATAAATTGGAGCATTATTGAGATGGTGCTGATGATGAATATTTGCCAAGTGGCAGAAAGGCCAATAAGGCTCAGCAAAGAGGCCAAAGAAAGCATGAATTTCCATCTCACCCCTGGAGGTGCTCTCTCTTGATCGGGGAAAGGAGCAAGGCAGTTTGAACAGCCACTGTCCTGCTAGTTCGTTCAGTCTCTCTCCAGGGCTCTGACTGATTATATAGGAGAAAGCTGCATTGAAAGACCTTTTATTTAGTTTGCACTGACCTCTGGTGGCTAGACTAGTGCTGCAATTTTAAGCAAGCAAGCCGGTTTCTGTTGCATGATTGAATTTGTCTAGTTCTATCTGGTTACATTTTGTATATGCGATACGATATCCCAGAGGAAGCTCCTGTCCAACAAATCTGCATTAGAGATTCTTCCATTTAGCTAAATGGCCATTTAAGTTGCATTAGCCAATAGAATATAAATTTTTCCCCTATGGGGATCTCTAGTCAAAACGTAATCAACGAAAGCCACAAAGTTGGTGGATTTTTTTTCAGGCGGAAGATATAACATGGTCTCTAGAGACTGAAATTCCTGATGTGTCATCAGGGTGTAGCAAGAAGCTCTGAGTTCAGGGATCTGAAATGTATCACTGTTGTAATAAAGGCACTACAGTATAAAATATGGAGTAAGGTTGCACACATGCAGATACTGAAGGGATAAACAAGGAATATTTAAAAAATGGCAAATTCAGCACATTGTGCCCTCTAAGCAGTTTTTGAAGGGGAGACACACTCTGGTTCCCCAGCACCTTGCTTCCTCCCACACCATACTGCACAGGCCAGATTCTTCTCCCCAAGAGCCTGCCTCCCTCGTCTCATGCATGGGTTTTTCTTAGCAGGGGATGGGAAGGAGTAGGAGGAGAATAATCAGACCCAGTATTAGCATATCAGTGCCTAATTAACCCCAAGAATGCTGCTAAATATAGGCCCCAATTAAGCATGTGTTGAAACATTTTGCTGGAGTCCATCAGTAGTCAGCAAAGCAGGAGCTTATCCTAAACATTAAGGCCTCAGTTAAGAAGGATAATAAGCCAGATCCTCAACTGGTGTAAATCTGCACAGCTCCATTGGCTTCGGTGCTGTTCTACACCAGATGAGGAACTGGCCCCATCTGTTCATAAGCATCAACCTGATGATGTGCTTGGGATGCTCAGTGATATAACGGAATAATTTCCAACCACTTAAAATGAAAAGCCACCCTCTTAAAGCTTTAACAAACCCAGCCAAAGGGATCTGAGCACAAGGGCAAAGAAAGGGCAGGGGGTAGGTCAACCCTTCTAGGGCCAACAAGTGAATACACTCATGCATGCCTTTGCAATTAAAAGGGTAGGGGTATTTTTGAAGAATGGGGAGATGTTGACAGAGATGGATTTCAGGGGCAAGTACATGCCATACCCCAGAACTGCCCACACCAAACTCCTGACCACTTACAAGTTTAAGATGGGATGGTGGGATCCTTAGACAGTGCCTGGAAGTCTTGAGGGCAGATTTCAACAAGTCTGGACTCAGGGAGATCCTGAGTGTAGCCAGGTTCTAAGCGTTTAAGGCTATAGTCAGCACTCTCTTTACATGTCCACGGCCTGCGATGGATTAACAAAGGGGAATGGGATTAGTTGCTTTACTACTGTGATTCTTGCTCACACGTACGAAGTGCAAGTGATCTCCAGACTTGAGGCTGGGAAGGAATTTTGACTGGACTTTATTTGTGAGGGCCCTCAAGGAGGCATTAAGCAGGGATGGGTCACCTGGTAGGTGTACAAACTGGACATACATAGCAGCCTCCGTTCCCTGCCATTTCAGAGGATGGCTGGACCTTGCTTCTTCCTGTTGCTATCATGTTCGCTGCCCTTTCTGCCTCTTGCTCATAGGCCTGGCTGTCGATGACCAGCTCCTCCATCTGATGGCTCTGAGGTACAGCGATTCCTCCATGAGAATCTGTTTCCCCGATTTTGTGTGCTGCATGATCCGTCTCAAAACCATGGCAAGTAAGTCATGCTCCTGGCTAGCTAGAGTCCTGTGAGGGTCTCGGAACATGGAAAATATGGGCTTACACTGCATCAACCACATATCACAATATCCTTAGCACTACAGGGTAAGGCAATACAGCCTAATGGCACTGGCTGCCTGCCAGCATAGGGAATTCATTGTCCTTGCTGAGAACCAGGGAAAGATGCCTATCTATAGGGAATAGTTTAGAAAGAATGAACCTGCTACAATGCAGGAACTGGGCTAGGTCAGTGTCCCTCTGCCTTTGGGGACTTGACACTAATTTACCAGACACAGGGCCAGATTCACCCAGGGGGGCAGCTATTCTTTCATGGGAGATTCAATGCCGGGAGAGAACAACTGGCAGGATCGCTGTGGATGATGTCCTATGGAGACACTGCTAGAAGAGAACAGTTTTTCCAAGCATGGCTACATCAGAGCCCCATCAGCCCAAGAGATGTGCTGATTTAGTGTATTTCTTGGCTGATCTGGCCCCAACCCCTGTGCGTGCTGCCCTAGTGGACTCTGGGCCCTTAGTGGAGTGGAGGTGGTGTGCAACACACACTGTTGTCCCCTTCTTCCACCCCACTGGACTTTCCATTGCTGGAGGCATGTGGCCTGGGCTGTGGGCCTTGTACTGGGGGAAGCCATGAAATAAATTGGGCCGTAAAACGTTGACTGTCCTAGGCAGCATCTGCCACCTTTAATCAGCATTGTGCATTCTAGCCTGCAACAGAACTTGGGTTGGAGCGATTTGGAGACATGCAAGCTCTGTTGAGTAGAGGAGCACATACAACAGTATCAGAGATGGGAAGGGATGGGGCACTCATGACCAGCAAAAGAGGCTTGTCATTAAGGTTAGGAGGAGCCTTGAGTACCAGTGACAAGCCTCAACTGCAGCTACTAGAGACCTGTTCTACTGGAGAATATGAGCAGTCCTCACTGACTCCCAGGACAGCTGGTATCCTGGGTCCAAATCCGCAATGGTATTTAGGCACCTCATACCTATTGAGTTCAATGGGCCTTAGCCATCTATATACCTTTGAGGATTGGGGTCCTGGTGACATGGACCAGTGATTGGAAACCCAATGACACCTTATGGTGCTTTCAGGCATCATTTCAAGGTTGGGAAGCAGAGTCAGCTCAGAGTTTGAGAATCTCCAATTTTAACTCAATGAAAAAAATGTATACAATAGAACAACAACATTAGAAGCTCAACATTTCCAAGATGATTAACGTCCTTCACTGTGGGTGGAATTTCTTCCGGCTACAAATGTGTCCATTTTTGCATCTTTTTTAACAAATAAATGGTTTTATAAAAGCCCCTTTGCACAGTAAGTGCTGGTAGAAAGACCCTTAAATCCATTTTGAAAGGAATTGCTGAAAGTTCCACTGATGTCTATAACAAGCACCTAAAAATGCCCTAGGGTCTTTGAATTATCGTTTTCCTCAAAGTTTAATATAATACATTTTTTTCAAACATTTCAAATCTGTGAAGAGGGTTTTTTCAGGTGAGGATAACTGAGCCAAATGGGAATAAGAGGCAGTCCACCTTCATGATGTGAATACAGAAGGGAAGATAAAATTTGTCCCCATTAAATTGTTACTCATATTCTTAAGATAACCAGAGTGATGCGACCTAAACCAAAAGCAACTTCTACTTTCAAGCCATACTTAAATGGAGATAGAGAAGGCACCAGTGACTCATTTCCTACAGTAGGAAACATTAGTGCTGCACATTGTTCCTAGGAAGACACCTAAGCCTGATCTACATTGATACATCATGTTAGGAAACCAGGTTACAGTATGGTTGTACCCTTAACCTGGGACCTGATGCACCGAGTCACAGCACTGCTCAGGTTTGGCCCAGCTGCCTCTCTGTCATGATGACAGGGGGCTGGCTGGCCAAAATTCGAGTGATCAGCGCTACAACCTTGGAGGAACCAACCCCAGCCAGCCCCCCCACCCCCCGGCAGGAGCCCACATGCTGGTATACGCAGTGTACTTATTTAGTACTTTTTACATTCATGTATATTATATATTGTGGGCAAGAAATATTTAGTGAGCCATATTCTTTTGATACTAAATCTATTTACTGAGTCACAATAGGCCATCAAAGTTTACAGATGGATCCTGGGCCCAAAGAGGTTGAGAGCCACTGGACTAGATGGCCTTTTGTAGTCCTTTCTAGCCCTACATTTCTATGATTTTGGATCTTCCAACCAGTCTTGAGCTTTTTTTTTTTCGGGGGCGGGGGGTGTCAAAAGATGTTTTGATTAGAGTTGGGCAGGAATTAGGCATATCATAGGAAATACCAAGATTTTTAGGTTTGTTTTCATTTTGAATCTGAACAAAGTGGCAAATTTTAAAAAAATTTTTAAAAAAAGGGTCATGTCAATTGAAATGTTCCACTTCAACTTTATTTTAATACAAAATAAAGTTTTGAAATGAAAAAAAAAAAGCAATGTTACATTTCAGCCTTATGGAAATGCTGCCCTTTGATCTTTTTCTAAACGAAATTTCACCCAAAACCACCATGTTCCCATGGGAACCATTAGATTTTGATGAATCAACATTTTCCTACAGCCGAACCTTTGGTTGGAAAACTTTTGACCACCTTTAGTTTTGACAACTATGTGAATCGAGACAGCACCTGCCGTTACTAGTTGATAAGCCTGCAAGACTTAATGATCACCTGTGAGTTGCTTCAGAGAAAACCGTGATCACCAGATGCCAGTGGATGGGGGGGGGGGGGCTGAATTCCCGCCCACCCCATTGTGAGCTGTATTATGTATGTGTCATGACCAAACAGCAAGTGTGAAAAATCAGCACAGGGGGTAGGGGGTGATAGGCACCTATATAAGACAAAGCCCTGAATTTTGGGACTGTCCCTATAAACCTGAGACATCTGGTCTCCCTGTGAATCTTCAGGCATCAGCCAGGGAGGGAAACAGAATACTGGACTAGATGACACTGGGCTGTTCCAGAATGGAAACAACTTTGATCTGTTACAAGTTCCTCCCACCTCCTCCTATTAAAGTCAAGCTGTCTTTGTTCTCCCCAGGTGTATTTCGTAATTTATCAAAGGATGGAAAGATTTGCTTTACTGCAGCAGAGGTGAGGAGCCCTCATTGCATTTGTGCCCTTTGCTGCCTTCATAGATTCTTGTTCTCCTCCTCAGATCCAAAGTGGAATCATTACTAGTGCCGCCTTCTCTGAATCACTTTTGAAAAAGCTGGCACGAGGGGTGTGGTAAGATCTTCTTATGTAATTGTGCATTAAGGGTGAAATCCTCGCCCCACTGAAAGTCAGGGTATGTCTACACTACGGAATAAGGTCGAATTTATAGAAGTCGGTTTTTTAGAAATCGGTTTTATATATTCAAGTGTGTGTGTCCCCACAGAAGATGCTCTAAGTGCATTAAGTGCATTAACTCGGCGGAGCGCTTCCACAGTACCGAGGCTAGAGTCGACTTCCGGAGCGTTGCTCTGTGGGTAGCTATCCCACAGTTCCCTCAGTCTCCGCTGCCCATTGGAATTCTGGGTTGAGATCCCAATGCCTGATGGGGCTAAAACATTGTCGCAGGTGGTTCTGGGTACATATCGTCAGGCCCCCGTTCCCTCCCTCCCTCCGTGAAAGCAAGGGCAGACAATCATTTCGCGCCTTTTTTCCTGAGTTACCTGTGCAGATGCCATACCACGGCAAGCATGGAGCCCTCTCAGGTAACCGTCACCCTATGTCTCCTGGATGCTGGCAAACGCGGTACGGCTTTGCTGCACAGTAGCAGCAACCCATTGCCTTCTGGCAGCAGACGGTGCAATACGACTGGTAGTCGTCCTCGTCGTGTCCGAGGTGCTCCTGGCCACGTCGGCTGGGAGCACCTGGGCAGACATGGGCGCAGGGACTAAATTTGGAGTGACTTGACCAGGTCATTCTCTTTAGTCCTGCAGTCAGTCCTATTGAACCGTCTTATGGTGAGCGGGCAGGCGATACGGACTGCTAGCAGTCGTATTGTACCATCTTCTGCCAGGCAGGCAAGAGATGAGGATGGCTAGCAGTCGTACTGTACCATCTTCTGCCGAGCAGCCATGAGATGTGGATGGCATGCAGTCCTTCTGCACCGTCTGCTGCCAGCCAAAGATGTAAAAGATAGATGGAGTGGGTCAAAACAAGAAATAGACCAAATTTGTTTTGTACTCATTTGCCTCCTCCCCTGTCTAGGGGACTCATTCCTCTAGGTCACACTGCAGTCACTCACAGAGAAGGTGCAGCGAGGTAAGTCTAGCCATGTATTAATCAGAGGCCAGGCTAACCTCCTTGTTCCAATAAGAACGATAACTTAGGTGCACCATTTCTTATTGGAACCCTCCGTGAAGTCCTGCCTGAAATACTCCTTGATGTACAGACACCCCCTTTGTTGATTTTAGCTCCCTGTAAGCCAACCCTGTAAGCCGTGTCGTCAGTCGCCCCTCCCTCCGTCAGAGCAACGGCAGACAATCGTTCCGCGCCTTTTTTCTGTGCGGACGCCATACCAAGGCAATCATGGAGGCCACTCAGCTCACTTTGGCAATTAGGAGCACATTAAACACCACACGCATTATCCAGCAGTATATGCAGCACCAGAACCTGGCAAAGCGATACCGGGCGAGGAGGCGACGTCAGCGCGGTCACGTGAGTGATCAGGACATGGACACAGATTTCTCTGAAAGCATGGGCCCTGCCAATGCATGCATCATGGTGCTAATGGGGCAGGTTCATGCTGTGGAACGCCGATTCTGGGCTCGGGAAACAAGCACAGACTGGTGGGACCGCATAGTGTTGCAGGTCTGGGACGATTCCCAGTGGCTGCGAAACTTTCGCATGCGTAAGGGCACTTTCATGGAACTTTGTGACTTGCTTTCCCCTGCCCTGAGGCACATGAATACCAAGATGAGAGCAGCCCTCACAGTTGAGAAGCGAGTGGCGATAGCCCTGTGGAAGCTTGCAACGCCAGACAGCTACCGGTCAGTTGGGAATCAATTTGGAGTGGGCAAATCTACTGTGGGGGCTGCTGTGATGCAAGTAGCCCACGCAATCAAAGATCTGCTGATATCAAGGGTAGTGACCCTGGGAAATGTGCAGGTCATAGTGGATGGCTTTGCTGCAATGGGATTCCCTAACTGTGGTGGGGCTATAGACGGAACCCATATCCCTATCTTGGCACCGGAGCACCAAGCCGCCGAGTACATAAACCGCAAGGGGTACTTTTCGATAGTGCTGCAAGCTCTGGTGGATCACAAGGGACGTTTCACCAACATCAACGTGGGATGGCCGGGAAAGGTGCATGATGCTCGCATCTTCAGGAACTCTGGTCTGTTTCAAAAGCTGCAGGAAGGGACTTTATTCCCAGACCAGAAAATAACTGTTGGGGATGTTGAAATGCCTATATGTATCCTTGGGGACCCAGCCTACCCCTTAATGCCATGGCTCATGAAGCCGTACACAGGCAGCCTGGACAGTAGTCAGGAGCTGTTCAACTACAGGCTGAGCAAGTGCAGAATGGTGGTAGAATGTGCATTTGGACGTTTAAAGGCGCGCTGGTGCAGTTTACTGACTCGCTTAGACCTCAGCGAAACCAATATTCCCACTGTTATTACTGCTTGCTGTGTGCTCCACAATATCTGTGAGAGTAAGGGGGAGACGTTTATGGCGGGGTGGGAGGTTGAGGCAAATCGCCTGGCTGCTGGTTACGCGCAGCCAGACACCAGGGTGGTTAGAAGAGCACAGGAGGGCGCGGTACGCATCAGAGAAGCTTTGAAAACCAGTTTCATGACTGGCCAGGCTACGGTGTGAAAGTTCTGTTTGTTTCTCCTTGATGAAACCCCCCGCCCCTTGGTTCACTCTACTTCCCTGTAAGCTAACCACCCGCCCCTCCTCCCTTCAATCACCGCTTGCAGAGGCAATAAAGTCATTGTTGCTTCACATTCATGCATTCTTTATTCATTCATCACACAAATAGAGGGATGACTACCAAGGTAGCCCAGGAGGGGTGGTGGAGGAGGGAAGGAAAATGCCACACAGCACTTTAAGCACAGCACTTTAAAAGTTTACAACTTTAAAATTTATTGAATGACAGCCTTCTTTTTTTTGGGCAATCCTCTGTGGTGGAGTGGCTGGTTGGCCGGAGGCCCCCCCACCGCGTTCTTGGGCGTCTGGGTGTGGAGGCTATGGAACTTGGGGAGGAGGGCGGTTGGTTACAGAGGGGCTGCAGTGGCAGTCTGTGCTCCAGCTGCCTTTGCTGCAGCTCAACCATACACTGGAGCATACTGGTTTGGTCCTGCAGCAGCCTCAGCATTGAATCCTGCCTCCTCTCATCACGCTGCCGCCACATTTGAGCTTCAGCCCTGTCTTCAGCCCACCACTTACTCTCTTCAGCCCGCCACCTCTCCTCCCGGTCATTTTGTGCTTTCCTGCACTCTGACATTATTTGCCTCCACGCATTCGTCTGTGCTCTGTCAGTGTGGGAGGACAGCATGAGCTCGGAGAACATTTCATCGCGACTGCGTTTTTTTTTCTTTCTAAGCTTCACTAGCCTCTGGGAAGGAGAAGATCCTGTGATCATTGAAACACATGCAGCTGGTGGAGAAAAAAAAAGGGACAGCGGTATTTAAAAAGACACATTTTATAAAACAGTGGCTACACTCTTTCAGGGTAAACCTTGCTGTTAACATTACATACATAGCACATGTGCTTTCGTTACAAGGTCGCATTTTGCCTCCTCCCACCGCGTGACTACCCCCTCAACCTTCCCCCCTCCCTGTGGCTAACAGCGGGGAACATTTCTGTTTAGCCACAGGCAAACAGCCCAGCAGGAATGGGGTCCTCTGAGTGTCCCCTGAAGAAAAGCACTCTATTTCAACCAGGTGACCATGAATGATATCTCACTCTCCTGAGGATAACACAGAGAGATAAAGAACGGATGTTGTTTGAATGCCAGCAAACATACACTGCAATGCTTTGTTGTACAATGATTCCCGAGTACGTGTTACTGGCCTGGAGTGGTAAAGTGTCCTACCATGAAGGACGCAATAAGGCTGCCCTCCCCAGAAACCTTTTGCAAAGGCTTTAGGACTACATCTAGGAGAACTGCAAATGCCAGGGCAAAGTAATCCTTTCACATGCTTGCTTTTAAACCATGTATAGTATTTTAAAAGGTACACTCACCAGAGGTCCCTTCTCCACCTGCTGGGTCCAGGAGGCAGCCTTGGGTGGGTTCGGGGGGTACTGGCTCTAGGTCTAGGGTGAGAAACAGTTCCTGGCTGTCGGGAAAACCGGTTTCTCCGCTTGCTTGCTGCGAGCTATCTACAACCTCCTCCTCATCATCATCTTCTTCGTCCCCAAAACCTGCTTCCGTATTGCCTCCATCTCCATTGAAGGAGTCAAACAACACGGCTGGGGTAGTGGTGGCTGAACCCCCTAAAATGGCATGCAGCTCATCATAGAAGCGGCATGTTTGGGGCTCTGACCCAGAGCGGCTGTTCGCCTCTCTGGTTTTCTGGTAGGCTTGCCTCAGCTCCTTCAGTTTCACGCGGCACTGCTTCGGGTCCCTGTTATGGCCTCTGTCCTTCATGCCCTGGGAGATTTTGACAAAGGTTTTGGCATTTCGAAAACTGGAACGGAGTTCTGATAGCACGGATTCCTCTCCCCAAACAGCGATCAGATCCCGTACCTCCCGTTCGGTCCATGCTGGAGCTCTTTTGCGATTCTGGGACTCCATCATGGTCACCTGTGCTGATGAGCTCTGCATGGTCACCTGCAGCTTGCCACGCTGGCCAAACAGGAAATGAGATTCAAAAGTTCGCGGTTCTTTTCCTGTCTACCTGGCCAGTGCATCTGAGTTGAGAGTGCTGTCCAGAGCGGTCATAATGGAGCACTCTGGGATAGCTCCCGGAGGCCAATACCATCGAATTGTGTCCACAGTACCCCAAATTCGAGCCGGCAACGTCGATTTAAGCGCTAATCCACTTGTCAGGGGTGGAGTAAGGAAATCGATTTTAAGAGCCCTTTAAGTCGAAATAAAGGGCTTCATTGTGTGGACGGGTGCAGGTTTACATCGATTTAACGCTGCTAAATTCGACCTAAAGTCCTAGTGTAGACCAGGGCTTTATGGCAAAACTCCCATTGACTTCAATGGGGCCAGGATTTCACTCTAAGGAGGTCTCTTACTCTTACACTGAAGTCATAGGTGTGGCTGCAGCATGCAGACATACATGAGCTAGCTTTGATCCAGCTAGCTTGGGTACCAATAATAGTGAAGCCACAGCAGCATGGGCTAGAAGTACGTTCTTGGGGCACTGGGCAGGCTAATACAGCCCCTGCTGAAGTCCGTGTGGCCATAGCTTTGGTACCTGAGCAATTGGTACCTGAGCTAGCTAGGTCTATATGCTACAGTCAGAAGTGTGACCACGATGCTAACAGACTCCTGTGTGCTTTAATCTAGGGTAAGTGGCTACTCCCACCTTTCTGACACCCCTGATCTTCCTGTAGTACAAAGAACATAGCTCCATTAATTTACATTGAGCTAGGCAGACTTAGGGCCAGATCCTCAGCAGATATATGTATATAGTGTTTTCTCCTCTCACTGACACCAGTCTTTCATGGACGTAACTTCAGTGGAGTTTCCAGTGCAGTCAAGGCACACCCTCAGGTATTTATCTGTCATCGTAGGAGTGTGACTGTAACTGGGTTTAACGAAAGAAATGGAAGACAAATGGGCACCTTTGCTTTCTGTCTTTAGCGAGCTACCCCTCTGGCTGTGCTTTAAAGTGGGCTGTACCAAACTTATCTCATCTTAAAAATACTGCCATATGCTACCATAATAATCCAGAACACTGCATCTTTCCAGAGCCTTTGGAACTATTACTGTAGAATGCTGTAATATTTTTCTTTTATGAAGTTGCCCCAATCTTATTTGGACTGTCCCCTAAAAACCACCTGGCCCCAATTTGGGTAGCTCAGTAGTATGGCTCTTAGTTAATTACATCTTCCCTGCACAGTACAAATGACTAATAAGAGTGCTTCAGCAGGGGTTCACAGCTTCCATCGTTGCATGGTCCAGAGGATTATCAGGTTAGAGCTATCTATGCTCTAATTAATCACCATGCAGACCACCTCCTCTTCCACTTGCCGTCACCCACCATCCTTGGCATCCTTCTACTGATGTAGAAGAGTAACATTAGGAAAATATTTAGTGCAATTTAGCAGCCAGAAACAAGGAAAATCCACCAGCATTATGTCACCACCGTCCTCCCCATGGACCACAGCATGAGAGAATTGCTATGTTCCAGTATTTAAGTGCTAAGTTATTATGCATCTGCTTCTTAGATTTACTCTAACTATCTAAATGCATTTTGTTTGTTCTTCCAGTGGATGATTTTTACCATGTACCTCTAAGGCGGCGATATGGCTCTACATTGCTGGTAAGGAGTCACCTCAATCCTGTACAAACACAGAGGAGAAAAGTTCCTAGCTTGCCGTGACACACCTGTGCTCTAATACACTGTCAAACAACCGCACCCACCTGCACTGGGAGACAGTGTGCTGTGATTACAGGTAACAGAGATAAAACAGGAGGCAGTCTGGGCTAATGCTGACAGAAAAGGGACTAGGAAGAAGCAGAAGGCTCCTGAGTTCTTGTTGCCACTGACTTGTTGTATGACTTTGGGCAAAGTCCAGTGATTTCCTTATCAACCCAGCTGGAAAGTTGAGCTAAAAAAAAGCAGGAGCTTTGCTGAAATGCAGAAGCTGCATCTGATGTGAGCTTCCCTCGGGGAACGGAATTATAACCAAAAAAAATCTGATGTGTAAAAAGAAGCTATGATGGAATTCCTCCTGCCTCTCTCTGTTATTATTGACACAGCGTACTGAGAAGCGAACACAGAAAGTACATAAAGCAACTGAGCACAGAGGACTCAGAACTATGGGTGACACGGGTCTTAGCTTGTCCTATTGTGTTCAGGGTGCAGGATTCATCCTGACTTTTCCCTGTGGAGTTGTGCTATGTCCTACAGGCTTGTGACCGGATTCTGCACAGTACTGAACATCAGCTCACATTGCTGTCAATGGGAAGTGAGGGTACTCAATGCCTTGCAGGAATAGAGCCTTGGCTTGCACTATATTAAAGGCCATGCTTTTAAACAAAGAATTAAGAGTTGCATGGTGGGCCAAGTCTTCTGCCCAGCATTCTCATCTTCCTGAGCACAGCCAGCCCCACCCCTCACCAGCTCCCCTATTAGCCTGGATGGAAGATCTGTGTATCCATGGATACTCAGCTAACTGCCTCTGCCAGCCCATGCCATACCCTCTCCTTTCTCCTGTATAGGGAACGTACATGGAGCAGGGCTCTGTGCTCCTTGCTGAGTAGCAGAACCACACCCCTTCCCCACAATCACAGAAGAGGGGGTTGCATTTGCTCCAAGTTATAACCTGTACTGTTAGTTTTGCATGCACCAACCCTGTGTCTGCACATTCAAGTGGGCATTTCTGTACAAAATCAACTCAGATTTGTATGTGTAGAGTGTGCAATTGCACGCAAGTGCATGTTCGAAAATCTGGCCTGTCAAAGTTTCCTGGGTGGGAGCCCTTTGCTGGAGTGTGGGGTCTTGGTGCAATGAAGCTGCCTTGTGGTGATGCTCATATAGCAAGAGGATGGTGTTTGCATTACAGCTTTAATACATCACAACATATCCTCATGTAAATATCACACCAGGACAATATGAGGACCTTGCCCTGGGGGAGTAAAGTTGGTTGAGTTATCCATTACAAACAATGCACCAATTTTACTCTTTTCTATTCATGAATCATTCATCAACTGATCCCAACTCCTGCAAATATCATGAATTATAATTTTCACCTAATAATTGGATGAATGAAATTCAGCCTGTGGGGTGTTCACGAACTGTTCACTTTAGTGACGCATTAGCTGTAGCATGTGCCTGGTCACTTAGGTCACACACAATTGTTTCTGATCCCCACCGAGAGGGAAACTCTAAGCCCCAGAGGCTAACCAGTAATGAACACAGGCTGTGAGATAATGCACCACAAAGTGCTGGCATTCATGGAACTGTGAGGATTTGCGAACATTTTCTCAGATCCCTGCTTTTTGTCCCAATCCTTGTGAAGACGACATAGGATGCCCCAGGACAAGGCAAACTCATCTGAGTACTCTGACTTGTAAAACTTTTCACAAACGATTCTTTGTATTATGGTTACATCCTGAGCCCACAGTCATGAGTGGGACCCTACTCTGCTTAGTGAGATACAAATTAATCTGACTGCAGGTTGGGGAGGATCCAGAGATGAAGTAAGCTGGTTCGGTCCGGTACAGCGTACTGGCAAGAGCCAGTACGCCGTGCTGGACCAGCTTCCCCAGGCTGGTGCTTTAAAGGGCCCGGGGCTCCCCGCAGCAGCCGAAGCCCCGGGCTCTTTAAAGTGCCGCCAGAGTCCTGCCACCGCTACCCCAGGGGCTCCAGCAGTGGGGCTCAGGGGGCGCTTTAAAGGGCCCGGGGCTCCCCGCAGCACCTGGAACCCCTGGCCCTTTAAAGCGCCACCGGAGCCCCACTGCCAGAGCTCCTGGGGTAGCGGTGGCAGGGCTCCGGTCCCTTTAAAGTGCGCCCTGAGCCCTGCTGCCAAAGCCCCAGGGTAGTGGCGGCAGGGCTCCGGCGGTGATTTAAAGGGCCAGGAGCTCCGCTGGGGTAGTGGCGGCCAGAGCCTGGGTCCTTTTAAATCGCCCCTGAGCCCCGGGGCTCCCGGCCGCCTCTGCATCTGGTAGCTCTGGGGGAGATTTAGAGGCCCCGGGGCTCCCATCTGCAGCCAGAGCCCTGGAACCTTTAAAATCTTGATTTAAAGGGCCCAGCCCCGCCTCTTCCAGTTGAGGTCATGCCTCTTCCGGTTGAGGCCACACACCCCTGCTCAGGACTCCGGAGTACCGGTAAGTCCTTTAAGTTACTTTCACCCCTGGGAGGATTGTTTGTTTTTAGCCAGCTATGCAGAGAACAGAGTTCAGAAAGAGACACCCCATTGCTGGCCACGGGAGAAGAGTATGTACTGAGGTACCTAGCTCCTGCAGAATTCCAGTGGTGAATCTGGGCGTGGGTTGTTGTGCACTTGGTTTCTCAGCAGGCCTTGCAGTATTGCAATGATCTATGAAGGGGAGACACAAATAGTATCATTATTGGTTTAATAAGACATTGCCCTCTGGCTGCCTCTAACAAGCCCTTCCTCCCCATTCTGTGCAGCTCAGATGCTTCTTGATGTGATGCAGCCCAAGTGCCTTTCATACAAGAATTATCAATGTGGCTTTCAACAAGCCAAGCAGCGCTGATTGATGAGCTGGGCTTTCTTGGACCAATAACACATGGCTAGCAGTATTCATGTTTGTGAACATGGACTCTTTCTTAGACAAGCTGGACTTCATCTGAAGAGGAAGGGAAGGGAATTCTAAAAGACGCTCATGGAAGAAGACAGGAAAGCCTTGGGAAGAACATATTTGCTCCCATTTCATCCATGGATAAGGGATGTTTGGAAGTATTGTCTACAGGCGGTCTCCCATCCTCATACATGATAGTGTTCCTGATCAGCTTCAGGAACTGGAGTAAATCAGGATTAACTCCATGTACACTACTGTAAAGCAAATGCTAGCAGACTCGGGTCCTGTATTTTCAGAGAGATCACTGTTTAATTTAATGGAAAATGTTTGTGTGTAAGCAGAATTATTCTGGGGTTTTATTTTTTTTTTTTTTAAGTCTAAATACCAGAACCATTTTGTGAGGAAATTAATTACATATGCAGATAAAACCAGGACTTCTTTTTTAAATTAGACACTCTACATATTTAAAGAAACTAGATTCATCAGAACAGGGAGATATTTGTTGCCAAAACAAAAAGGCAGGTTGGAGCTAGTCAGTAACATTGATCCCCCTTCCAGGACAAATTCAGTCAGAACTGGTAGTAGGCCCATCGCTTAGAACTTTCTAAAAATGAGACCGGACAGTGCATTAGGAAATTGACAATAGGGAACAATCTTGCTTGGCAACAAGACAGACTGGATAGCCCAATAGATCTTTTTCTAATTAGCAGCTTCTATACATCAGACTGGAAAGGAACAAGTTTATTTGAATTCCACTCTCTCTCTCTTTGTCCTAACGTCTTAAAACATGGGAACTAGTTTTTCCTCCAAAGGTTACAAAAGAAGCATGGACCGTCCCTAGCCCAGGCAAAAGATCTGCTCATCGGCTCTTATCATGATGATTAAAAACAAACTAATGATCTATCACTTTTAAAAAAAAACAACCCGCGCCCATGCAAGCTCTATTTGCGCAAATGCCAAGAAGGACGCAAATATTGGTGTATGATGGCTATTCAGTGTTGTCATGGCAATATCACTTTCAGAATACTTCAGCAGAACCTACAAAACAAGTTTCCTTCAGACTTTCTAGATGCAAGCAGTGGATTTACTCATGTGGCAATATGACATTCCATGCTGGAGCAGCTAATATGTTAGAGTAACTCCAAAGTGTGTCTCACATGGAGCATTCAGTAAGATACAGGGTTAGTTGGGGCTGGTCCTGCTTTGAGCAGGGGGTTTCACTAGATGACCTGCTGAGGTCTCTTCCATCTCTAATATTCTATTATTATATTTCTAAAGCATACACCCACAAAGCATTAGTCAGACAGGCAGTGTCACTGATCTCAAATGTCAAAAAAAAAAAAAAAAAAAAAAAGGTTCACGAAGACTTAAAATTATTCTGTTTCAGTAGTTTTCTAAGCAGACAATTCTTCATTTTTCAAAGTGTGACTAAGCTAACCCAACCAAAATTGGCAACAGAAATTAATTCCTCCAAACTGAAAAACAAAGCCAAAAAATGGTTAAAAAAAAAAACCCGCCACCACGCAGGGGCTCAGCCCTGGCGCAAATTAAGCATCGGCTGCCACCTAATCCGAAATTCACTCAGTGCCTGAATATTTGCAGTAAAAGTTCCCTAGACACCTATGGTTCTGCCTTTAAACATGCACTGCTGTCTCAAGCAGGCATCTAGACTATCTCCTGCTACCTAAGCCCCCATGAGACCCATGAACTGGGGGAAGACAGCACACCTCTCTTTCTCTCGCCTCCAGGGAGAGACACACTTGATTTGGTGGGCATGCTCAGAGACCACCTCACTCCCCACAAATGGTGTTGTGGGCAGGTCGGGGTGAGGGAAGGAGGACTGTTCAAACCCCTTCTCATCAGGCAGAGAAGGGAACTAGATCGGGGTCTCCCACATCCCAGGTGAGAACCCTAACCACTGGGCTAAAGATTAGAAGGGAAGCCTCCATCACCGCCCCTTCTGGAGGTTTCGCATGGAGTGAGACAGGTGCCTAACTCATTCTCTCAAGAAACAGCTTAGGCACCTAAGCCACCTGACTCTGGAGAATCTGGCTATGGGTTGCAAGCAAAGGCAGACTCCTTCCAGTAGCTCAGATTTAGGTGCCTAACTCTGTCAGAGGGGTGGGGCTTAAGACACACCCCTCTTGTCATCATCTTGCATTGGCTAGCTTATGTGGGGAGTCACCTAGCTTTTGTGGATCCCGCTCTTACGCACCTCTCTCTCTCTCTCTCTCCACATTTGTTGTCTGGATGATCTAGGAGCCTAACAGCATTTCTGGATCCCATTGTTGTTCCAGTGATTTTCAAGGTGTCTAGAACGCCCCAGTCCCCTTGTGGATCGAGATCTTACAGCCCATTGAAATTGGCCTCATGTGACAATCAGTGCCAGCTGTGCTGGTGGAGGGTTTGTAATACTAGGAAGCAAATGGTGTAACTCCATACACATATGCCACTGAATAGGCCCCAGGCAGTATTGACTTTTGGTCACTACTCAGTCTGACGTTGACCAGATTTCACCTGGTATCTAAGGCCCCAGGCCTGCAAATAGTTAAGCAAGTCAGCACTGAAATCAATGGGTCTACAGCCCACAGAGTTACACACATGCTTAAGCCTTTGCAGGACAGGGAGTCTTCAAAATGAATTGGCAGTCCCTTTGCTTTTGTGGGTCTGAGGTGGCACACCCATACGGCTCTGTGGCAGAAACTTATAACTCATCGTTGTCAGGCTCAGCATGGCTGCCTGGCTGTAGCTTTAAAAGAATTGGTATTCCACTTGATTTATACCGCCAACAAAGCCAATTAAGCAATAATTCAGGAAGAACCCATCATCCTGACAGCCTTGTTGATTAACTATCCCAAAAGCAGCGTCAAAGGTGTTTAGTATCCTGAAAAAAATAGGTCAATAATGAGAACAAGAAGAGTTTGGCCACAGTACAGCAATGATTACGTTTTCAAGAACAAACAGAGGCATAATATTATTTTCGCAGGCAAGCTGCCTTTAAAGTCAACATTTGTCAAGAGCTACAGCAGCTCCCCCCTTTGCGGAGAATGGGGGTATCTTCTGTCCATTGCTGACTTTGTCATGTTGACCATTCCTTGTAGGTAAGAGCTCAGCCCGCGTCAGCAGTCTCCTGTGATTCTAATCACAAGCTGCATGATGTCTGGGGAGTTACATGAACCCAGGAGATGTGGCTTTCAGAAACTATGTGGTAATCTCAGGTTACATTTTATAATGAAAGATTCTAGCCCTCAGGGTTGTGGAGAAAAGTTTGAAAACATAACCCTTAAAGGATCCACCACCAGAAGGCAAATAGAAAGAGAACCCAAATGGTCTGTAAGAGCTCATCATTTTACAGCCAATCTCAAGGGTTTGTTTTAATGCTTGCAGCTGTTGAAACTGGATTCCATGGTGAGGGGCATGGTATAAATACCTAGAGAAATTAGACAGCAATTTACAACTGCAGCATCGCAAGAGACTATCTGAGGTAACGGGGCACTGTCTGTTTTCACCCACTAATCTACAAGAGCTGTCTCTTCATCATCTCAGGAAGCTATTTCAGCAACATCTAGCTTGGACCCCCAAGGTCCTTCCCAGCCCCAGTCACAGGGCCATTGCTAGATGCTAGACCAGTGTGGGCAAGTGAGCAACATTAAAGGAATAGATCTCACACAGACACACACTGTCCTGGCTTGTGGGGAGGTGGTAGCTGGTCCTGTGAACCACACTAATGCATCAGCTACTGGCTGCCATTGCTACTCTCAGTGATGCAGGGAGGCACCCCTAAAGGGACAGCCCCCCTCAAACTGTGGGGAGGGCAATGGAGCAGGAGTCACCCCTAAAAGTTAGGCACACTGAACATACACCTCTATAGTCTAAATTTAGTGCCAGCCCTCCCCAGGCACGACAATCACTGTTTGATACCAAGCGGAGGGGCTATAATCGCTGCTCCTCTTTGGGCACTAAGAGCAGCGCATTGGAGAAGAAAGAAGTTACCGGACTTTTCTGAACAAATTTAATGGTGCCCTCTGCCCAACACTACTATCACCGGTCACCGAGGCACTTTCCAGCCCTCTATTGTCTGCCACTCCCCCCCTCACCTCACTGCTACCTACAGCATTCACCATCCGCTGCGTTTCAGGTATTTTGTCAGTTATGGTGCCAGGGTAAACCCAGTTCGATTGCAATGCTCCGCAGTTATGTGTGGAGTGCGAGTGACACCTAGGGGCTGCTTAGACTAATCACAGCTGCTGTCTCTTGATCCAGGTACCTGTATTTCCAAGCAGAAACCTTTCAGGAGGTTTTCTTGGATCTTTGACCTATGAAATATTGTGGCCTAGACAGCCTATTAAACTGGATGCAGAAACACCCCACTGCTACCTACGTGAGGAGAGGTTAAACTACTGTAGACTCTCCCATCCAGAGACCCTGCAATCTGATTAGAAGGGCTAATTACTCCATCACATACAATGTTCTCACCCCCAGACAACTACAGAGGTATCTGTGTTAGCAGCAACGTGAGTAAACTCTTTTATAGCATCTTACGGAAATGAACAGAACAAAATTTGATGAGGAACAAGGCTGTCTCAGAGAAGCTGACTCAGATGCCTTCCCTAAAAGGCAGACTCTGAACCATGCCTTTATGATGATGCTTAGGCAGCATGTAAAATAAACTGCCTGTGGAAAAGTGATCTCCCTGCTTTACATGCAGTGCTTTATATTCACTTCAATCTGTCCTCACCTAAGAGTGAAAACTGCTACAAAGTGGAACATGACTCAACCTGCACCTCATTCTGTCTGCTGTCAGATTAAAAACTAATATCAGGCCAATCAATTTCTTCCAGTGGGTCAAAGAAACAAGTGAAAGCAAGGGATTAAAGTCTACAGTATCAGCCCTACCCTTTTCACAACAAATTCATCACCTACCTATTCCCCTGAGGGGCATTCAATAGCCTTGAGGTAAAATGCCTGCTATAAAGAGATGGCTGGATCATATCATTGCCCACATTAGAATGGCCTCCAAAGAAACTTGTACTCATGAGGTTAATACAGCATTGACTTGCAAATCAGTCTGGAAGAGAGATCAATGCTTAGATTCTCCTTCATGTTCAGGCTACCTTGTGCCGCCTCATGAGCTCAAAGTGCCTGAAAGTCAGCACAGCCAGCCAAACAAGGCTCTTCCAATTGTCTAGGGACTCGGACTCCTCCTGCGGCAAAAAGCCAGCATAATGGCTCATATCCCAGTCCAGACACGGACACCCTACGGCTGGCGTAGGGGACATGTCCAGGAAAAGGCAATGTGGGCAGGCCTTCCCCGTACTTCAGGGATCTCTGGTTGTCAGAATTGCCTGTTGGAGTCACTGGTCACTAAGGTCCTCTTGAAAGTTGCACTAAGCAGCCAGGCCAGGTTCAGGGGAATGAAGAAGTGATTGTGAACCATTATGGTGCAGACACCAAATATCTCTATTCCTCTAACCCAACGGTCTGCCAGATCCCTCTGGACACATGGTCATGGGCATGTTAACAGAACCAAGGTAGAAAGAACAAGTATCACTGCCATTTCACCCAGGCTGTGTCACAGCCGGTCATCTTCAGCCAAATCCCTCTCCCTATCACTGTTCAGCTAGCCACTAACGGCCAAGTTTTGCAGCTGTTATACCCATGTAAATCTAGAGTAACTATTGGAGCTGGTGGAGTTGCTCTGGAGTTACACCAGTGTAACGGAGAGCAGAATCTGACCATGGGAGAATGAGTCTATAGAATATGCTTTTGATTAGATGTAGAGTAGGCTGGGTAGAGGTGGAAAACTATTCCCCCACATGAAGGCTGCTTTATTGTCTGTGGAAATTGCGTTAGGTGGCCACACCCAGTTCCAATAGAAGAGTGTCCACAACACAAAACCACAACCAGCACTAGTAGCCACCCCTTGCTATCATGATAAGCAAAGAAGCCAAGGTCTACTTAGGACTTGGAGAATGAATTCTCCCCAGCCCTCCATCCTCTCCCCCCGCCCCACCTTCTGAATGAGGTTGGGATCAGGGGTGAAGAAATCTTGCATTGCTTCTGCCAATCCTGCATCACTTCTGTGGTCAGAGGACTTCATTCTCTGTCGCTGGGAGAATGGCACTGTCCACCGCACTAAATTCACTTTAAAAATGAAAGCAAACATCATTTTGAATGTTGGAAACAGCCATCTCTGTCCAGAGGAGAGAACCTTCCTTCTGCCACCAAATCCTTCATTGAGATCCTTTCTCTTGCTGCACAAGGGTGACTGACAGAGGTACAGTGGAAGTGAGTCACTGCTGCTGACTTCCCAGCCACATTGCCACATGTAAGCTGTTGTCTGGTCATCTCCTGGGCACACTTATGATTGAAGGAAGTTTCTCCAAGTGCTGAAATATAAAAGAAGCCAAGTATCTCCTGGGGAGAGGCTGGAAAAGAGAAGAGCCATCATTGCCAGAGCATTCAGACGGCTCTCAGCGCAAATGAAATTTCCCCACACCCATTATTATGTATTATAGCCTATAGTTTTGTTCGACTGAAAGAGAAAGGAACCCATAATTATAGCTGCTGGATTTAGCGGAAAGAACAACACAGAGATTAAGAGTGAGAACTGCTGCTGTGGAAATCAGCCCTCTACATTATCCACATGTATCAGAGGCTAAAGAAGCCTCTTTATTCATCTGTGATGGACAGAAGTTAGGTTGGCCATCCATGGAACAGAAAGGTGTATCATTCACTGAAGGCAGCTGGGATCTCAAAGCCTTAAAACAGTTATTTGTTTAAGGATCCGCTTGTGCATGTTATTCTCAAGACACAGACTCCATGTTGTCTCAGAGGTGACAGGTAGCAGACATGGGGAAGAAGTCTTAACTGGAATGGTCAAGTTGCCTTCTCAGGTTTGGTGTTAAATTGTAGTGTTAAAAGAGAGGGATGATCTTGACTAGGGCTGGTTGGAAAGTTTCCATAATACATTTTTGGTAAAAAAAATAAAATAAAATAAAGGATTTGACAAAACTAAGGATTTCATGGAAAGCATCTACTTTCCTCAAAGTTTTTTTGAGTTTTCATTTGAAACTGAACACTTTGGGACAAAAACCCAAGAACTTTTCAGGTTTTAGCAGATGTTTTAAAGTCAAAAGCTATTGCTTTTCCTAAATGAAAAGTCAAAATTTTCCACTGAAAATTCTGACCAAAAAAAAAAAAAAAAGTTAATTTTCATTGACATGTTCTGTAAGGCCAGGGAGGAACATGTAGGCGGGGGAGGGGAGGGAATAAAAAAACCAAACAAACCCAACCACACCATTTTCCAGCCAGCCCTAATCTTCACCTTAAAAAGGACAAAGTGGTTTGCTGCTATTTTACCAACTCAGTCACACACTATAGCTCTCAGCTTGCCAAGGACCAAGTACAGGTCTAACACGTGTCAAAGCCCCAGACTGAGGGCACACAATTATTCATTCAGAAAACATCAAATGCTGTGGGATTCCTTCTCTTTTGAGTTTCCACAGTATATCAATTCACCAGTCTACTGCTCTAGGCACAGATACATGTGCGGGTGGGGGCAGAATTGCATTAACCAACAGCTTGCCGACCCAAGAGGTTCAGAGAAGGTTCAGCTACATTTTGGGGTTATTATTCCAACCAGCCCTCCAAGCCTTTGGACTCACCCATCACTAATTACAGCACATGTAGCATGCAGCAATCAAGCCATTCCATTCTCTATCCTCTCATGTTTTTCATTTCAGGCATTAAAAAGAAGCCCATGTAGGTATAAGTCTCGAACAGCTCCTGGCCTTTCTTCTATAAAGAGTCAGAGATCTCATTCTAAAGCAGGCCCTTAGCCTCAAAACATCCTTCGATAATAACTTCCCCTGCACCTTTGCCATTTATATCTTCCACCCAACCTCCTGAGCTCTCCTATTTCAGTGAGGGTGGTGCTCCGGTTAGATAAGATGGTAAATATACACATCCAAGGAACAAAGTCAATCCAGAGCATTTCATCAGCATTCCAACTAGAGAAGGCAAAGGGGCCTGATCCAGAGGCAAATTGATCCTATCAATATCAAGGGGCTTTGGATCAGGCTCTGGAAAGAGTTACAAAGTTCTGTTTAGCAAATGAAATGGGGCATCAGGACTCATGGGTTCTAGTCCTGGATCTGCCAATCAGCTGTTAAATTATCTTATGGAAGTCCTATAGAATGTGGTGTTTCCAGAACTGCTAAGCACTCACAACACCAGCTTAAGTCAAAGGGAGCTGCAGGGGGTCTGTACACCTACAAATCAGGCCTTTATTCTCTGTGTTTTATCTGTAAAATGGATATAATACTTCACCTCTCGGGGGGAGGGTTGTAAGTATTAAGCAAAGACTATTTGTTTAAAGCTTTGAGAGCCTCCAGTGAAAGGCACTATAGAAATGCTGACTACTTTTGTTTGTTTATGCTTCCTTATTTAGTATTAAGGGAATTCCAGAAGTGGCATAGGAAATTATACGTAGGAATTGTGGAGACAAATCACCTTAGTTTACTGGGTTCTGCTTTCTAGAGACCGTAACAGCAGAGAGAAAGGGCCCGGGGGCTTAGAAAGGTCAGCTCACAATCACCACTTTCAGGTGAACTAGATCAGCAAGGTGGAGCTGGAGGGATACAGGTGAGCTATTTACCAGTGCCATCCCTGCATTCCCAAGAAGCCTAGCCTATATGTTTTCTTGGTTAGCAATTTCATGAATGCACTACTACACGTCACAGCTGATCAGTGCTGCTTGTCAAAACTTGGCCAACCAGATGTCATGGGTTGCTGAGCAGTATGAAATGTGAGGATTATTGTAGAAGCACCAGCTAAACCTGAAGAGAACAGAGGAGGGCTCAGGAAGCAAGGGGAGTGGTGCCTTAGAAATACCCAAGATGACCAGAGAGAGAGAGACAGATCAGGCATGCGTCTGCTCTCAAACCACTCTAACGCCATTGGCTTTATTGGAGTATCTGCTGTAAGCAAGAGGAGAATCAGGTGCCATTCCCAACCAGCTCTAAATAAAGCTTACACCCTGTCAAGGTTCCTTCCCCACTCTGAACTCTAGGGTACAGATGTGGGGACCTGCATGAAAACCTCCTAAGCTTACCTTTACCAGCTTAGGTTAAAATTTCCCCAAGGTACAAACTATTTTACCTTTTGCCCTTGGACTTTCGCTGCCACCACCAAACATCTAACCGGGATATTTTATTGGGAAAGAGTTCGTTTGGAAATGTCTTTCCCCCCCAAATCCTCACCAAAACCTTGCACCCCCCTTCCTGGGGAAGATTTGATAAAAAATCCTCACCTATTTGCATAGGTGACCACAGACCCAAACCCTTGGATCTTAAGAACAATGAAAAAGCATTCAGTGTCTTACGAGAAGAATTTTAATAGAAGAAAAAGTAAAAAGAATCAGGATAGTAAATACCTTACAGGGTAATTAGATTCAAAACATAGAGAATCCCTCTAGGCAAAACCTTAAGTTACAAAAAGACACAAAAACAGGAATATCCATTCCATTCAGCATAGCTTATTTTCTCAGCCATTTAAAGAAATCATAATCTAACCCATATCTAGCTAGATTATTTACTAAATTCTAAGACTCCATTCCTGTTCTGTCCCCGGCAAAAGCATCACACAGACAGATCGAGACCCTTTGTTTCTTTGTTTCCCCCCCAGCTCTGAAAGTATCTTGTCTCCTCATTGGTCATTGTGGTCAGGTGCCAGCGAGGTTATCTTAGCTTCTTAACCCTTTACAGGAGAAAGGGTTTTCCTCTGGCCAGGAGGGATTTTAAAGGTGTTTACCCTTCCCTCTATATTTATGGCAAACCCCATAGTTGGGGATTCAGAAGGTGCAAAACTTAACTCCCTTAGGTTCCCTTAAAGAGCCCAGCCCCTGCCTACAAGGTCAAACTTACTCTCTTCTTCAGGCTAGAATTTATTGATAATTCAGTAATACTAGAGCACAAACCTTGACCTGTTCTGAGGGTTTCCTACAGCATCCATCACTGCCCCGGCTCTTTCTGAAATCAAACAGTCACACCCTCCTCTTTTTCAGTCTGTTGGAATCAACAAGCTACACTTGCCACAATGAGTCAGCAGAATTTACTCAACTGGTTTAAGCCAACAGGGTGGGGAACAGAGGAGATTGTATGTGTGGTCAGAAATCCTGCCATCCTGTTACAGGTTCTGCAAAGAATATCTACAATGTGCCAGAGCTGCATGGCAGGTGGATAGAGGCATGTTCTGCCACCAGTCTTTGCTGCTTAGACCTTTTACCTCTTTTCCATTAAACAGCACATTATGCAAGTTAAGCATCTCCCTAACTGGGCTGCAGGAACATTCTTACATAGGGTTACGTGCTTCTAAAGTCAAATGTTCTGAATGAATATAAGCAGTGAAATTTGGATGTGATAGAACAGAACAGACCTGAACCCTTTCCATTAAATGGCACTTTTTAAAAAGTAGATGGGTCAGTTTCAGCAGTCTTGATGCATTCTATTAATTTAGATGCCCCATCTACAATGTCAACTCAAAAAGGTATTTTCATTTCCTGTCCCAAACTCAAGCAGCATTGCTGAGTATGGTTGAATGCCAGTTACATTACATCCAATAACAGAGGTAACCCCACTTCAGTGGTGAGCGAAATGTGAGCATGGTTATCTTTGCTGAACCAGGAGAGTCCCAATGTGAAAGCAGATGACTATATCTACTTGTTTGTACTTGTGGTGAAGGAAAGGTTTGGGTAGCTAATGCATGCATGCAGATCCCTCCCAGCTAGTCCTCTCAGTAAGTGTTCTCTGTGTTGTTGTGCCATGCAAAGTGTTGGCACATGTTCAAGAGTGACCCAGTTTACAGGGATCCATGAGTCACTCTTGAAAAATCATCTTTATAATGGCTAGACTGCTACCTCTGAGGTCAGGGTTTTTTTTCCCAATGAGACACTAAGAAAGAACGACTAGAAGTTATAATGCATGCAATAATGTACTTAGCTCTTTCATAACAGTATCCATCCATGGATCTCAATGCACTTTCAAATAAATTATCACTATTTTAAAGATGGGGAAATGTAGGCATAGAACGGTGACAAAACCTGCTCAAGGTCGCACAGTAAGTCAGTAGCAGAGCCAGCAATAGAAACCAGGGCCAAGATTTCCAAAAGTGTCTAAGGGACTTTGGTTGACTAAATTGAGACACTTTAAAGAGGCTGATTCTCAGATTGTTGGTACTCAACAGTTTCTGAAAACCAGGGCCCTTTAAGATGTTTCAAGTTGGGCACCCAAAATCACTAGTCACTTCTGGAAACTTGGACCACGTTTCCTGATGATACAGCTAGTTGGATTATCCATCTCTCCAGAAAAAGCTGCCCAAACATTTTTACATGGGAAAGGGTTCATGAGCTGGGAAAAAAATATGTTCTACAGCATTTATTGTCAGAAAATTGACCATGGGGAAATGACACCTCCTTATCGAACTATTTTGCTCCTTCTTGCATTTAGAGTCATATCTGCTTATTTTACCAATTAAAATACATTGGCTGCTTTTTACTCTTGCAGAATCCATGATGTGGGAGAGTGAATAAGCTTCTATTCCATTTCATGCCAGATCAGTTCATTACCAGCAATATTGCATGAGTCAGAAAGCACATCAGTTGGATTTCAGATCTCAGGTTGAGTTTGCAGGGCTGGGATGTTGGAGCAAACATTTTAGTTTTACTTGTACACTGGGCAGATTCGGTTTGAACCACTGAGAAACTATAAAGCCTGGAAGCCTATGATGTCATGTACACGTCCCAGGGTCTCCCCTCCCATTGATTTATGTCTGCGATCCCTCAGAGTTGGAGAATGATTGTCTTCCATAAAATGATAGCCAGTTATTGCTGGTGGTACACAGGTGGCTAATGAGACTGATCTGGGATCCACAGATGGGACAGACATTTCCCCATGGAAGGGGCAGATCTGGATTGCTGAGTCGGGCTGTGGCGCGTTCTTTCCGCCTTTCCCATTTTTCCATTTCCTGTTGTTTTCAAAGGGGATCCCTCTGGATGCAGCTATCCAGTCAGGAGAAAGCAAGGCAAACTATGTTTGGGGCACTTTTTCTAGCTCCCTCCCCATGTGGGGTGAGCAGTCGGTCCTAAAAATCTGGTCCAAATGACCATCTGACAGCCGCCGCCTCCGTGCCAGTCCGCAACTAAGAGCTTCCGGTCAGCACAGTCCTGCCCCCATCACCACAGGACTGGGACATGAATATGGAAGACACCTGTGCATGATTTGTTTTTAACGTGGAGATACTGTTGCACACCAGTGTCCACACAGTGCTTGACAGGATGAGGATCATACTCCAGTGGGGCAAGGAAACACTGTTTGATTTATGATTCGAATGGTCTATGCGTGTTTCATCTCTCCTTGTGCATTTGCCAGGCAAACCATTATTTTTTCAGCATATACAGTATATGCTCATTTTAAAAACAAACAAACAAAAAACCCTGTATCTCCCCCATGGAGAATTTTAACACCAACACTTTCTTTGGAACAAACAATGGCTTGTTTAGGCTAGATTCAAAAAACCATTGGCAGTTCAGATATGACCCTGCAGATGGCAGAATTGAACTGCACAGTCAGTGCCCAGATCCCATTTGGTCTCACAGCGACTAACAAAATACTTTCAACAGCATCAAAACCATGGGCAGCATCTCCTAAACTGAGCAGTGAGCTAAGCTCAGCACACCCCTCCCTTTGGCGATCTTTAAATCCCCGTGACAAATATATTATCTAAGCAGGAGGGATGCAGGGTTGCCAACTCTCATTATGTGTATCGGGAGCGTTACGATTTTTGGTGGTTTTCGTACCATCCGAGCCCCTGGAGTCAAGTGATTACATGAGAATCTCGGCTTTCAACCATTAATTGTGTCCATTAACCAGGCCTGTGCCCCCGGTTTAAACAGACATTGCTGTTCTATCTGCAGTGCTATGACAATGCCATCATTAAAGCAAAGAGAACAGGAACCGCAGCATCTCACTGAAACTTCTCGCTGGTGAAGTGACAAGGCTGACTAACTATTGGCAATGTTTTTTTGTTACTAACAGCCTGGTGCAATAACTGATTAGATACAATGCAGGTGACTGTATCACTGATTGCTCTGGTTTATCCACTCTCTGGCATTGGCCAAAGACCACTTGCAATTATTCGCATGTATTTGACCTTAGGATTTTAATTTGGATTTTTTATTTTTTTTTAATTAAAGGTGATCGGGTTTGCAACCCATTGTCCCCTGGCCATTCTGATAAATATGCACATCTCGTGCATGGACCAGTTATTCAAGGTTTAATGTAAGGAATGTGCAACTATTATGCCTTGTTAAGGACTCATTTGCATTTATATGCATGGTTTTTGAGTCATGCATGCGTAATCCCAGTGCTTTGGCTAACAAGGTTGAGAGTCCTTCTCAAACTTGGCCTTAAGAGCCCCAGAAGTGATGCGTGTTAATTATGACATGCAATGTCTGACACACAGTGAGAAGGGCCCTCATTTCTGACCCTGAAGGAGGTGGAATCAAGAAAAAGGTAAAGGGTTAAGCAGTGTTCAGAGGTGAGAGATGTGTATGTTCCCTGCTCATGAGGTGTTGCTGGGACACTGGAGGTGGGCAAGTGAGCAAAGGGAGAGTCTAAAGACCTGAGGGGGTATAAGGCCTGGTAGCAACCAGCTTTCCTCCCACAGGAGGAAAGGAGGATTCCACAGAGCAACACTGGAGAAGAAAGGAGCGGGGCAGTGTCCAGCCATTTCACATAACAAAGCCCAGGACAGTTATTTTTAGGCCCAAATTCAACTGCACTAAAAAGGCACAGAGGCCTAGTGGCTAGAGCATGAGACTGGGAATCAGGACTCTCTGACACTGACTTACTGTGTGACCTTAGGCAAGACTGTTAACTAGTCTGTGAATCACTTCCCCCCACCTGTAAAATGGGGTTAATATTTCTTTTGTGCCATGAGAATGAACTGTTTTAATGTGCTGTTTGAACCACGGATGAAGGGCACTATTAAAGGGCAAACCATTCATATTTATTCATTAGTTATTACAGAAAATTAACATGCACATACACATATTTCTAGTCACTTTGCTCTGGTCCAACTCAGTAAACTGATACTGAGCCAGATCAGCTGTTTCATCTCATTTTGTACTGTAGCTAGAGAAAAAACCCACATGGTGAGAAAACTATCAAGAAAAAAAAATGACAAGCTTGATTCTCATATACCCTCAGGCCCCTTTACACGGCTCTGGCAATGGAAAGGGGCTTTTATGCTCACGCCAACTTCATGGGCCCCAGCATAAATCAGAATCAGGCCAAACTGATGTTTTCTTTTTTCTCATATGCTCTTGGGCAGAGGCCAGTAATTTCATCTACACTCCAATGGGGAAAGAGGACCAGTCCCTTCCCTAGTCCAGCCTTGGCCTTCAATGTTGGTCCAGTGCTGACTTGGCACTGCAAGGAACTCATGGAAGCATTCGGACCAAATCAAGACATCAAAGATGGATTTTCCCTTTTGCAGCGTGCACTGGCCTTTTCCCAGGTCCTTTATAATCTCTGCTGTCAGTGCCCAATTTTGCGTTCTCTTAAATTTACTCAAATCCCACGGCTAATTCTTTGTGGGGGGACAGAATTCTATTTATTGAACTACATTTTTATAATTGCATTTGTCTGCAGCCAGCATTCTAATCCTGCAGTCCCAAAATCTGTCATAGTCATGTTGAAATCCATATACCGCTGCCTGTGTATGGGCATGTAAGAGCAAACAAGTCAGCATTAGTGTACTGGTCAAATTCTAACTCCAGTAGCTACATTCCTCCAGGCTAAATTGTCCCACAATTTCAAATGGGTAAAGTATTTCAGTTCCTGTCCTAAACGGTCACGGAGCATGGCTGTGTGCTGTTAAACAGCTGCCATATTCTATCCTAGAGGCTGCTGCATTTTTCATGGTGAGCAAATGTATTTCTCTACAGAATACCCCATATCTACCTCCCAACGTAGTATATGATTCATGTTTGTAAGCCACTTTGAAATCTCCAGCTGAGAGGCATTGGAGAAGAGCCAGTTAATTGTTCTTAGTGTGCAGATGTAGACTTGTTTCATTTTGCTACTACAGTACACTTCACTTCAGTCCTGTCTGCAGCACATGAAAAGCTGTAGTGTACACAGACTAGATCCGGGTGAATTCTTCTCAGCAAATGGCAAATTTACCAAACAATACGTTTCCTGAGAACAGAACCTACTTGTGAATTCAGCAAATAGTTTCAGCTAGAAAATATTTTTTTCAAAAAAGTCAAAAGTTCATTTTGATCATTTCCAAACAAAACGTGTTGCCTTTACATTCCAAAACATTGCATTTAACTAAATATTGATACATTTGCACACAAACAAGTAAAAAAACACCCCACGCTTAAATGAAATCAAAGACTGAATACAAAAAATCCCAGATAATTTGTTTGGTTTTGGTGAGGGGGAAAATAAGAAGTTTTGGGTTGAACTAAACCAAATTCAGGAGGAGGGGGATTTTTTTTGGTTCAGACCCTAAAAACTAAATTATTTACTCAGCTTTAGGTAGGACCAAACAGTCTCTGGAATCAGGTTAAAACCAAAACGTTATCCACCTTTGAGATACAGTTAGGTCCCATTTAACTACAATTTTTAATCATACTGGGCCTGATCCAAAGCCTTGTGAAGTCAGGTCTGGTCTACACTTGGGGGAGAGGGGGGAGAATTGATCTAAGTTACACAACTTCAGCTACGTGAATAAGCTGAAGTCGATGTACTTAGATCTACTCACCGCAGTGTCTTCACTGCGGTGGGTCAACTGCTGACACTCCCCCGTTGACTCCGCCTGCGCCTCTCGCTCCAGTGGAGTACCGGAGTCGACGGGAGAACACTCGGAGGTCGATTTATTGTGTCTGCACTAGACGTGATCAATCAACCCCTGCTGGATCGATCATTGCCTGTTGATCCAGCAGGTAATGTAGACAAGCCCTTAGAGTGGACCTTTGTCTCAGGCCCATTGTAGTGTAGGCAGAGTAAGCTATCCAGAGGTGGCCTCTGCAGACTATAGAATATGGACATCAAGGGAAGTTTCTATGGCTGGTGCCTTGGCTAAACCTGTTCTGCAGATAACTAATATCTAGCTCTCCAATAGCACTTTTCAAACATCTATCATAAAGCACTTTACAAAGGAAGTCAGTATCATTATCGCCATTTTACAGAGTGGGAAATGGAGGCACAGAGCAGTGAAGTGATTTGTCCAAGGCCACGCAGGAAGCCAGTAGCAGAGCTGTGAATATAACCCAGGTATTCTGCCTCCTAATCTGGTGCCCTGTCCATTGCCTCATACTGCAGTGTTTATAGAGAATTCATCCTGTGACCCATGCTGGGTTGTTTTGTCTGGTTGGTTGTTTTTACAGCATTGGGTATAGCCTGTAGGTCATGTTAGTCCATTCCAGGCTTTGGGTTTTTATTGGAGTTCAGCTAGTTATGGCCAAGGAAGGTGCGTGCTGTGTTCTGCAAGTGGCAGGATTAAACACGTAGTCTGTGGAATCTTAATTTGAAACTATTTACAGTGTCTGTGTGATTCTTTCCAGAAGCTCCTGCTCAGTTACGACACAACACATCCTGCTCTAAAACACTCCAGGCCTTAAGTCTCCATCCCCTTTATACTGCTCAAGTAGCATACAGTGGCTTTCAAGTGGAAGAACATTACGTTTACACCCCTTTAAGGCTGCTTTGCACAGCCAGAGCAGTGTAAAGGGGCCTGTGTAGAATGAGAATTCAGGCCCTCGGGGATGAGAGCTATCAGTCCAGCATCTTCCTCATGCATTGAATCCAGTTCACACATTAAAATAAAACCTACTGATTTCTGAATGAATAAAATATTTAAAGGGAAAAAATCTGCAGGCACCAGGTTCTGGGCTGGTTCTGGCCACTGCTCAAAGAGAGAAACACAGAGAACAATTCACCAAATCACTGCCAGCCCAGGAGACATTTGTAGACATGGCTCCTTCAATCTGAGCATCAATCATCGCTTCGTGCTCTGAATACAGATGCTTTAAAAAAGGTAGATTACTGAGTGGAATCTTCCTGGGAAAGCGTATGTCGAAGGAACAGTTATAATTGTCCTTGTTTGGTGTCACTTTGCCTGCCTACTACAAACGGAGCGGGGGAAATATGCATTCTGTAAAATGCCACGGCTTTCAAAATGAGGTGTTGCCTGTTTGCTTGCTACCTGCTGGTGCCAAGACAACAAAGCAGCTGTTGCACAACACAAAGCTGTGAGGCACTGCAGGCCATGAATACTTTATGCTGCTCTTCCTGGTGAATTGTGTGCATTTTAGGTGCAGTAAGGACTTGGTGTCTCACAGTGGGGCGATTTGAGGACTCATGGATAGGGTTATATTTGGTGCCAATCATCTCCTCCAAAGGGAGCTAGTTTTCTCAGGCTATCAATGCATATGTAATCTCTCTCTGATTTAATGAGAGGTGGGCTCGTTGTTTCAGTAGGAGCGGGTCACCGAACTGGTTCTCTGTCCCTTTGAAAATCTCCCTTTAGGGATGGATGAACTTCAGAGAAGTGTCCCTAAAGTTCAAGAGCATATCTGAGTCTCTAAAAATGGACCAGGGGCTTTCACGGCCAAACATAGCTAACCAAACTTTTCTGATTCAGTTCAAGGTTTGGTTGGTCATTTAGAGCAGGCTTTAGCTGCATAATTGCCAGCCCCTGCTTTGCTGCATGCTTCCAACCCCTTTGATCTAGTCTGACCATGGGAATAACTGTCAGGGTTTAGAGCTGATCACAGGATATGCTGCTGGATTCTTCACTAAAATTCCCCTCAATGCTGCTGTGTGGAGCTGTGAGCTTGTCAAATAGCCCCAGCTAAGCACTGGTAGATTGGGTCAGGACTTAGCTGGGAAAGCACCTAATATTTCTTCTGGCAGTGCTGTTGCTGCATAAAAACAAAAGGCCAGATTCCAGTCTCACTTAGCCTGGTGGAGAGTAGAAATAACTCAGTGGAGTTACACCAGTATTAAACAGTTTTAAATGAGATCAGAAGTAGTCCCAACTCCGATTTTTTCCTAAAATGTGGTAATTGCTAGAGAACCTCCACTCTGGTTAGAAGCTCACCTTCAGGTTGAGCACTGTTGGCCTAGAGGAATCCACACAAGGCTCTGAGTGCTAACCTTGCTGTATGTACGAGTTGTGCAAGGAGTCTGCATGTCCATTAGAAGCTTCCCAGGAGTGAGTTTGTTATTCCCTGACTGGTTGAAGGAAGTGAAATGAAATTCAGGTACTGCTGACAAGAGTCACCATTACTGGTATATAAATCACACTCATGAAAACTTAGGACCAGAACCCTTTTCCTACGGTAGCAAAACTAAAGCCCTCTGACACTTTGGCTAGAAAAGAACCTCTCTACCTGTCAATAGTATCCATGCTGCGATCGCTCACTCATTCACAGCTACTCCATGACAGTGTATACTGGCAGCAGGGGACTTGCTGGGTTGCGACCTGGTAAACAATTACCGCATTGCACACTGGTGGGGCTGCCTTTCATCACTGATTAATATTAATATTAGTTTAATCAGTGTGGGATCTGTTAAGAAGGGAAACCATGATATAAATGTAAAGCTATGCTGGGTAATTGTTAATATTAGAATTGGGATTATTGAAGTTGAAACGGTCAAAGAATTCATCGTCTGATAAGGCTTACAGAGAACAGTAATATAGGTGGAAGGGCTGGTCACTAGAAAACAAAGTTCTTTAACTGACAGCAGAACAGGTGAGAGTAGTCTAAAAAAAGTGAAATATGGCTGCGAGGCCAACTTGGAGCCAGCTTGCTGTCCTCCTTGTAAGAGATCAGAAGCCATGAAAGCTACAGACTCTTTACCAAGTCCTCATGTTCTGCCTTCAGATACCCATGAGAATCACACCCATGTATTTAAGATCAAAATCCATATTCAGCCAGAACCAGGGGACAGATCTAATGATTGTTGTTGAAGTAGACTTTCTTTAACAGACCTTTCTGCAAGTCAACACTCTGAACATTATCATCTGCAGGCCAGTAGAAGTCAGGGATAGAACATGGACCCTCTTTCCGGTAGACCTCACAGTGATATTCCCCAGCATTGGCTCTTAGACAGCAGCTCCTGTGGTGATTGCTCCAGATTCCTGCTGTTCTTATACCAGGCATAAGCAACAGGGGTGCTTCTGTTAAAATCACATGTCAATGTTGTGAGGTCTCCTTCGCTTCAGTTCATCCCCAGGGTAGCAACACCATATACTGCAGGCGCTTCTAAAATTGGGGGCAGAAATGGTATATTAACTAAAGCCTCATCTATGAAAGGCAAGTATGGTGTTTACAGCTCTTATTCAAGCCCCTTGATTGCTTGAAAAAAATCACTTTTGCCTTATCAGCACTACACTTTATTTGGAAAGCTTCCATCATTGCATGGACACCAGTGAACATATACTGCTGGTAGCAATCATGGGAGCACTAATGTAATGTAAAGGAGAGGGAATCTGGGTGGCCTGGGCCAGAGTAAACATGGTTTGCCCTACTGGTGTCTGGGGCCAAGAATAGGCAGGGTGGGCAGTGTAATGATATATTTACTACAATATATTATTCAACCACTAGATATCTTTATGTGCTGTCTAGAGTTCCCAGCAAACAGTGATCCCTGGTAAACAAAGGAGACAAAAGCAGAACTCAAGCTGTGTGGAAACGTTGTTTGTGATGGCAGGCTGCTTGCTTTGGAGCCAGTTCTTTTGCAATCCTGCCTGGCTCCTGTCCTGCCTGAGGGAGGGACTCATGGTGACCCTGTCTGTACTGGGCTGTGAGGAAAACTGTTCTCTGCCCACACAGCCAGACATCTCTGTAGGGAGACACCTGATAAGGGCATGAAGCAGAGACAGACTTTTTCCTTTTCCCTCTGGCTTGTCTTATCCTAGTTCTCTCCCTGATGCCTGTAGGGGCACCAACCACTAAACACACTTCAGAAGGGGAAGCAAAGTTGGGCGCGGGGGAGTCTCTCCAAAAATCAAATGCAGCCCTGGGACACAGCTGGGAATTAGACACATTATTGAACTGAATTGTTAATCTAAAAATTTGAAATCCAGTTTGGATTTTCCCTCAGAGAAGCTCTGTAGTTGGGAGGCCTGGCTGAGCCTCCAGCTGCTGGGGAGACAGAGGAAACTGGAGGGAATCCACCCCTTGGATTTTACACAGAGCCCAACATAAGTTAGAACAGGACTTTAATCAGTGTTGGGTGGAGGCCCTTGCGGTCTCAGTGCCTTCCTTTTAAGAAGCTCCCATTAACCAAAAATACATCCAGAGAGCCTGCATTTTTCAGCCAGAGGGACCCCAGAACTCAATTCACGTCAGGGATCAATTCACCCAGGACTAAAATGCAGCCACCTTGGAGGTCAAGTGAGGTATCTGTTTAACCATCCACACATCAGTGCCACCCAGGGATCACTTTCCCAGTGCTGGAATGCAGACATCTCTTGGTGACATATGGCAATTAGCAGCAAATCCGTGCAACAGTTTAAGACAGAACCGGAAGAAAGACCGTGTATCCACTTATTGCAGGACAGGGTGGGACAAGGAATTTTAGGAAGGAATTATCCCAATGGGAATTGTACACCTTGTCACCTGATCTTCAACCTCTGCAATAATGGTGTGACAGGACCCTGGCTCTTGGTCCTGGAACCCTGTGTTGAGCTGCAGGGCTGTTTTGCTGACTCACACTGACAGCCAGACATAGGTGGGTTTTAATAGTCCTGAGTTGGAGAGAATAAAAGGTTTGTATGTTTCTCATAAGCAGAAGATAACTATGTTACCGGGGTTTTGTCATCCCAAGCTGGGACTATAACCAGAATATTCTGATTCCAAGGCCTCTAATCACTAGATCACACTCCCTCTCAGAGCTGGGAATAAAACTCAGGAGTCTTGACTCTTAATCTCCTTTGCTCAAACCACTAGACCACACACATTCTCAACACAGGAGTAGACTATAGTCATTTGAAACAAGACAGTAGTGAACTCTGTTTAACAAGTCAGAAATAAGGGATGGGAGACTTTTAAAAGTTAACATCCGATATTAAAAACAACTGGTCTAAAACTTTGCTGATTACTGATCACATTGAGCCATTGTCCATGTTCACGGCTCCAGCCACAAGCTGTAGTCCTGGAATGAAAGTAGGAAGTGCCCTGATCGCTCTTCTGGATCATGCAACATGCCACTTAGAAATTGGGTGCATCCTTTATAGGCAGCATCTATCCAAGTGTCCTGTGAGTAATACACAATTGCATTCTGGCCATATTTCCAGACTGCAGTTGTAACATTCTCCTGCCGGGCCTTGGTGTATGAGCAAGGAATTGCCACACAGATGCCTTCCAAACCAAACAGAGGCCCTGCTGGATGTGTTACTCCTCAGCATTGACAGTGGCTGCCTGTAGAAACAGCACAACAATAGAAAAGTCGAATCCAGAATGTCTCTCTTGTAAAAAGAAAAGGAGTACTTGTGGCACCTTAGAGACTAACCAATTTATTTGAGCATAAGCTTTCGTGAGCTACAGATCACTTCATCGGATGCATACTGTGGAAACTGCACAGTATGCATCCGATGAAAGGCAGTTTCCACAGTATGCATCCGATGAAGTGAGCTGTAGCTCACGAAAGCTTATGCTCAAATAAATTGGTTAGTCTCTAAGGTGCCACAAGTACTCCTTTTCTTTTTGCGAATACAGACTAACACGGCTGTTACTCTGAAACGTCTCTTGTAAAAATATCTACTGCCTGTATGTTCTTGTATTACTACAGCATGTAGCCCATAGAGCTAGCTTAAATGTATTTTGTGTGACAGTAACACAAGGAACCTACAGGCCTGTATCCTGTGAGGTATAAGCTTACGCAATTAGTATAAAACTTAAAGGCCTATGAACTTTGGCACAAATAGATGGCCCAACAGTCACTCTGAGTGTTGGGGGGAACTGGGCAAGGTATGTTCAGGGGTTTACCAAATAACCACAAGAACATTGAACTGATACCAGCTTTGGGATAGTGTAACAGGGTCCTCTGCCCGTCCCTCTTGCTGGGGCCCGCTGACTGCTCCAATAAAGCTCAGAGAGGCTTCCTGTTGTGCAGCACCCGTGGCTTTATTTACACACACAGTTCTCCCACTACCAGTGTTCAGGGTTTACCAGGCTTACAGGGTTAGTTCCCTCTTTGGCTAGCAGTCAGCCCGCAGCCAGGAGACTGCCCATTCTCCTGGCAGCCCCCCTTCGTACTGGCTCCCAACCCTTATAACTGTTGGCTTGTCAGGCCTACAGGTGGAGCCAATCCCCAGGCCAGGCATCATGCCTGTTACACCAGCCCCAGTCTATTTCTCTTGATTGGAGCTGGCTGAGCAGGGGCTAATTAGGTGCTTTTGCAGCAGCACCCTGCTACACACCTCCCCCCTTAAGCTGATGCCAGGCCTGGTCTTCCTCAGCCCCACTTCCCTCGGCTGGGGGGGTTTACTCTCGGGATCGGGCCCCTGCCCAGTGGGGTGATCCCTGGGCTCTGTCTCATGGGGTTTCGGCATGCCCCATCCACAAAAGGCACATTGGGTAAGGGCCGGGGCACCCCACAGGTCTACGCTCACCCAGAGGTCTTCACACCAGTCGCACAGTTGGTCTGGCTGCCCCAGACGCTCCCCTTTGTTCTCTGGTGGGGGAGACAGGTCAGAGCTCCCTACCCCAAGCCTGGCCCCGATCTCATAGAATAACAGAGTTGGAAGGGACCTCTGGAGGCCATCTAGTCCAACCCCCTGCCCAGAGCAGGACCAATCCCAACTAAATCATCCCAGCCAGGGCTTTGTCAAGCCTGACCTTAAAAACTTCTAAGGAAGGGGATTCCACCACCTCCCTAGGTAACGCATTCCAGTGTTTCACCACCCTCCTAGTGAAAAAGTTTTTCCTAATATCCAACCTAAACCTCCCCCACTGCAACTTGAGACCATTACTCCTTGTCCTGTCATCTGCTATCACTGAGAATAGTCTAGATCCATCCTGTTTGGATCCACCTTTCAGGTAGTTAAAAGCAGCTATCAAATCCCCCCTCATTCTTCTCTTCCATAGACTAAACAATCCCAGTTCCCTCAGCCTCTCCTCATAACTCATGTGTTCCAGTCCCCTAATCATTTTTGTTGCCCTTCGCTGGAGTCTCTCCAATTTTTCCACATCCTTCTTGTAGTGTGGGGCCCAAAACTGGACACGGATCGGGCCCTCCACTCCTTGGAATTTGGGTCTCCCCCTCTTGGGTTTCCCCCCTCTGATCTTTCTGTACCCTCTTCTCCATCTCAATCTGTGGGATCCCCTCCGCCTCCCCTGATGGGTCCTGCCCAGGAAGCCTCATCCCCTCCTTGGTCACTCCCGTAGGATCCCCAACTTAGCTATGTTGTCGAGGCGTCTCAATTTCTTCCTCTGGAGGTTGTGGGGACTCCACCCTCCCAGGGCCCACCTTGGTACAGGCCTTGTCCCCTGTCTCCAGGGCTCTCTCTCTTTCCTGTTTTGGGGGTCTCCTCCTCGGGCCCCCTCTCCCCTTTGGGGAAGGGTTCCAGTCCACCCCCAGGACCACGGGGTAGGCCAACCCCCCCCTATTACTCCCACCCGCTTCCAAGCAAACCTCCCCTACACCTCCAGAGGTACCTGGGCCACGGGACAATACTCCTTATCTCTGCGGATGCATTCCACTAGCATCCTTTCACCAGGGATAAGCCAATGCGGCTTCACTAAGTGCCGCTGTATAAGGGAGCAAGCGGAGGCCGTATCCACTAGACCCCTCTGGGGTCTTTTTCCAACCCACACTGGGATAGCGGCCAGCCTGCAGCTCTTTTTCCGCCCCCTAATTTTAGTCCAACCACAAAATTCAGCCACCCCACATTCCATCACCAGGCAGTTCCGGCTCCTATGTCCTGGCTGTCCACACCACCAGCATATGAGCTTCCCCGAGCGGCTGGGGGGTCCCCTGGGGCTCCTGCCGCCGCTTGTCTACCAACTTCCCCCCGGGGTGCTTGCGGGTTTTCCTGCCCCCCTCTGTGTCCTGCAGGACCCGATGCTCCCTTGGCAGGAAATTGACCTCTGCATATTCTTCCATTCTTTGCACGACGGCTTCTAGGGTGGCTGGCTGATGTCGCCTCACCCAAACCCGCACACTATTGGGTAGACACCGTACAAACTGTTCAAGAACCACTTGATCCATTATCTGCGGCATGGTGTGAGCATCAGGCCTCAACCACTTCGTTGCCCAGTCTGTTAACCTTTGGGCAAAGGTCCGGGGCCACACCCCCCCACACACACATGCACTGGGCTGCCCGAAACTTTTGCCAATATTTCTCAGCCGAAAGTCCGTGGTGGTCCAGGATCGCTGCCTTCACTGCATCGTGGTCCCTAGCTTGGGCCTCCGTCAGGGCCATGTATGCTGCCTGTGGCTCCCCAGCCAGAGAGGGGGCCAGCTGTAGGGCCCAGGTTGCCCTGTCCCATCCCGCGCCCAAGGCCGCCTGCTCGAGGGTGCCCAAAAAGGCATCAGGGTCATCAGCTGGGGCCATCTTACAAAGGCTGAGGCCCAGGTGCCCTCTCCCCCTGCAGGACTCACCAACTTCTGCAGGAGCTGCTGCTGCACCCTTGCCTGCTCCTTAATAAAGTCCTGTAACACCCCTTGCTGCTCCGCCGGCCACGCGAGTAGAGCTTGCCTCTCCACCTGGTGGGACTGTTAGAATGCCTGAAGTGCTTTCTGCATCTCTCCATGTTGTTCCATGAGCCACTGCAGGGTGCCTTCCACTGCCAGGTCGCCAAACTGTATCTCTGGCCTCAGATCCCGGATGAGCCCCCACGTGTAACAGGGTCCTCTGCCCGCCCCTCTTGCTGGGGCCCACTGGCTGCCCCAATAAAGCTCAGAGAGGCTTCCTGTTATACAGCACCGTGGCTTTATTTACACACACAGTTCTCCCACCACCAGTGTTCAGCTATTTACCAGGCTTACAGGGTTAGTTCCCTCTTTGGTGAGCAGTCAGCCCGCAGCCAGGAGACTGCCCATTCTCCTGGCAGCCCCCCTTCATACTGGCTCCCAGCCCTTATAACTGTTGGCTTTCAGACCCACAGGTGGAGCCAATCCCCAGGCCAGGCATCATGCCTGTTACACCAGCCCCAGTCTATTTCTTTTGATTGGAGCTGGCTGAGCAGGAGCTAATAGGTGCTTTTGCAGCAGCACCCTGCTACAGATAGAAACATCCACAGATATCTGATCACAAGAGGGCCATGGCAACAAATTGACATATGATAATAAGCTGAGGTCATTAATAGACCTAATCTATGGGATAAGGGCACCCCAACATTAGCAGGGTGAGGAAATACAAATAAGGGAAGGGGAGGAAACCCCTACTAAATATACATTAGGCATAGTGGCACCAGCATAATGTATTATAAAAGTTGTATCCCAGCCTGTGTGCTTGGGGAGAGAGAGATGGAGCCCTTGGGGGCGTCAGTGCCAGGATGACAGGCACTGGTGATGAGGAAGACAGTGACTAACATTTCGGGTTGTTCTGCAAGGGCTGGAGAGAGTATATGGCTGTTGAGCTGTACATTCTGTATTAGCTGTATCTGCCTTGCTCGGTTAGAGTGTTGGTGACTCTGTGAACAGTACTAATAAACTATTACAGATACAGAAGGGGTTTCCTAAGTGAGAGTGTTGAAACTATGCACATCAGGGTATCCAACTGAACAGTAATTTTAATACTGGGGCTGATCTTGGGACAAGAACCTATCCAACCTCAGAGTATTAACTGGGAAGTCTGACGTAATCAGTACAACTAATACACACTCCATAGATCAGGCAACAAGCGTACCAGAGAAACCATGTCCAGCAATGATAGTGCCGCCTAACACCACACAGGTGCACTGCGGTCAGAGTTGGAAGGTGTGTAGTGAATGAGGCTCGGGATTGCAGGAGAGACAGGGTGGTGTCATGATTAAGGTAACTGCATGACACCATCCAGCACTAGATTCTTTCCCCGCTCTCTGACACAGAGTTGCCATGTGGTGCTGGGCAAGTCATTGAAACCAAACTGTTCAAAGGTGGTCACGAAACATGTGTGCCTCATTGTCATGTACGTCATGTACGCAGTAGGTTGCAGGGCTGCCACTAGCAGCTCCGACTCATATACCAGAGCTTCCTTTATAGAGAAATATACCAGTTGTCTCTTCCAAGAGATCCAAAGCACTCCTGGCTCAGCTAGTTTTGCGGATACAGACTAACACAGCTGCTACTCTGAAAGCTCAGGTAAGGCATGTGATACCTGACACCACCAAGTGGTAGAACAGGATAATACTGTTTAGCATTCTGTTACAACCTCCAAGCCATCACCCAATTTCTTTTATTTATACAAGCTGAGTTTCATCCCTCAATTATTGTGAGGCAGACACTGTATACTAGAAACCAGCAGAATCCCTGTTCTATGCAGGATATTGTTCTTGCAAGCATTAGATAATATCTGATTTGTTTGATGTATTTGCTCCATGATTGATGGGACTGAAGATAGAGACAAAGAACAGATCCAGATAACATATCTGAGCTTCATAGCACAAGAAATAGGATGTATGTGTGTCGGGGGAGGTTAGGGGGTAAGTGTCAGTTCCCCAGTGACCTTTGCTGAACTCCATTGTGTGTGAGAGATCCTTGTCTGAGTGCAGCTGTGACACTAGGGACCCTGAGCTTGTCTGAGCTCCCAAGCTAAAACACTGATGGGTTTGATTAGAGTTTAGCTGAGAGATCTCTACAAAAACACAGGATGCTTCTGGCAGTTGTGATCGTGATTCATTAAGAGGCATTTCCCTTATGAGTCCTTACTGACCCCAATCAGGACCCCATATGTTTTGGGAGTGGCTTGGGTGGAGCCTGATTTTGCCATTACTTCCAAGGATGAGGTTGGGATGAAACAACTGCAGAGGTCACTGATCTACACTAGAAAATTAGGTCAATTTAACTATGTGGGTCAGGGATCCACACCCCTGGCCAGCATAGTTAAGCTGACTGAAGCCCCTATGTAGACAGAAGAATTCTTCTGTCGACCTAGCTACTGCTTCTCAGGGAGGTGGAGTAACTACAGTGATGGAAGAATCCCTCCCATCGATGTAGGTAGTGTCTACACTGAAGCATTACAGTAGCGCAGGGGCAGTGGTGCAGGTGTGCCATTGTAGTGTTTTAAGTGTAGACAAGCCCTTACACCACCACCACCACCACCCTCCCACCCCTTTGTGAGGCCGAGAGATTTTATATGCCTAAATCCATTGCTGGGGAAAACGCCACATGCTTCACCCCTTTTATGCTAAAGGAACTCAGCTTCCAGGAGGACTGTGATGATGGCTTGGAATGGAAACACGGACTGTGTCTTCACTGCCAAAAAAGGTGGATTTTTTTTTTTTTTTACTGTAAAAAGTCCTAGTGGAGACAAGGTGCTGGAAGTTTTTACCAGAGTGTAGCTAGGTGAGACCACCACTATACCCCCTCCTCCCGACCTCACCTAGCTACCCTGCAGGAAAAACTACAGAACCTTGTCTCTGCTAGCAATGGCACCCACAGCTTTATGCATGTTATGCACGGTGCATACCATTGACAGGAGCAAGGCAACCAATGTGTCAGGGAAGACAATGGGGTAGTTTGTGACCTGGATTACTGAAATTTGGCCCTGTGACACCTCCATCACAATGAAAGGGCTGCTAGGTCAAGCCTGAGTGATGCTGCAATCCCATGCAGCAGGTCACAATGCCACTCACTGACATTTGGCCTGGTGGCCCCAATGTCACAATGAGAGGTGTAGCCAGCTCAAACCTGAGCAGTGCCATGCTAAGTCAAGTGAGAGTGGTTCAGCTGTGTGTTCCATATGACACATTTCTGGGGATGCCCTTATCATCTAGGATTTTACAGCAAGATTGCTGTTAACAACAGGATACCTAACATGTAACACACCCCTTTTGTGGCAGTGAAGGCCTAGCCAGGGAGTCTCACTATGGCCATACAAGAAGGTCAAGGCCAGGCTCTCACTCACCAGTGTAAGGAAGCTGTATGTGAGTAATGCCTAGAAATGGACTGAGGGGGCAATGCTCAGATTCCAGATGAAGCTGAGTCAGGGCTAGGGTTCAAATTCAACCATGCCAAAATCTTATCCACTTTCAGCACCACATAGTAGACATTTATGAGCATGTCAACCACCTCTCATGAGCACCCCCTTCCGGTCAGGTGTGTCTGCAGTCTTTAAACAGGCCCAGCCCTGGTATCAGGCTGTACCCCCCAGGATTTCCTTCCTGGAGGAAATGGTTTCACCATCTCTAGTCTGTTCTGGCCCCACCTCTACAGGTGGGCTTCTTAATGGTTCAGCTCTCCTTCTGGGGAGTTTATCACTGTCCAATTGTAGGCCACTTCCCCAGTGGCCTACGTGGGGGACCCAGACCCACCTACTACTCCAGGTCCCAGCTCAGCGACCCTAAGAATAGCAGCCACAGTGTCTCTTTAACAAAACTGCTTTCTGTTCCCTGGGCCACTTCCAGACTTCACCAATGTGAACTTCACCCTTACCTCAGGTCTCTTATATGTTCAGGCCCAACAGCCAGCCAAGAGCTCTTCCTCACTCCCCCAGCCCCTGCCAGCAATGAGCTGTCCATGATGCCACAGTTCCCTTTAGCCAGCCAGGAGAACCATATATACACCTCTGACTCCAGCAAGGAACTGCCTGTCTCTGATATTGCAACTCTTTTTTATATGGCCCTCCTGGGCCCTGATTTGCTGCTCCCTGCAGTCTCTCTGATTGGCTAACCCTTTGCAGTCTCTCTAGGCCACTTGAAAGACTTGACTCCACTGGTCCTTTCCTGGATGGGTGTGGCAGAACCCTGAGGCCTCCAGCAGGGGGCCTCTGGGTCCAGTCCACCCAGTCACAGAGACCAACTCATTTTATGAGATTTCTGACATAGGCTTCATATAAACTGGAACTAGATTCTCATTTTAGATCCAATCCCAAAACAAAACCTTATGAGCAGGTGTGGGTTTGGGGAATTACAATCCAAGCCCAATACTCTCCAGACCCCCAAATGCAAAGGTATGTCTTATCAGAGCACGTGTGAGATACAACCCTCTGGTTACGTATATTTTTTGACTATTGCTTCGTACTGGAACAAAAAGGTCTTGAAACATCTCTGGGGTACAATTTAGCTGGCAGTTCTGTGCCTGGGCATCACAAAGGCTTTGGGGCATGAAAGTGACCTCATCTCTTTGCTCCAGAGGAAGGCAGGAGGAAAAATAAAATGACCTGATTGGGATAAAATAAGAACGGACTCAACTTTTACCCTAAAGTCAAGCAGGATGTTTTCTGAGGTTCAGCAATGTTCAAATAACTTTTTTTAACATTATTCATATTGTGCCTTTCTGAGTCCTAGCCAGGCCTGAGAGCAGCATTGCTAAAATATCATGAAAGCCTGCTGAAATGAGATTCCTAGTGCATTGCAGTGTGAACCTGTTTGGATGGTATGGGTAAGGACCCAGAGCTCTGGATGCTTATCTGAACCAAATCCCCAAACCTTTGAAATTCAGCTGATCAGTAGTCTTTGCTTACAGCCCAGTTTCTCTTTTACACCAGAGAAGATCATGGCCTTGTTCTCAGAGCCTTTCTCACTCTTTCAGATGTATCCTGCTCAGTGGTGGCCCAGATTTGCTGGTTGCACCACTTCCTGGATTGCAAGCTGAGCTAGGATGAGATTTAATTTGCAGCCCTGACCTTTTCTCTTATGTTAATGTAATCTTCATCGCAAAGGGTCACAACCTGAATTTAAGACGAAAGGGAGGGAGGATGCAGCTGTTTTAATTTGCAGAACTACAGCTTTGCATTTCTGTAGGCTCAGTGCATTGAAGACGAGAAATGTCAGCATCAACGTGTGAGTCTCCTTGAGGGAAGGGGGTTTCAAAATGCTGGATGAAATCTGTCAGGCTACTGGCGACAGGAAGGCAAGGAAGGTGGGAAAAAAGAGGTTCATCACCGCTTCTTGGGGTCTCACAAAGAACCACAGCTTTCTTGACATCCTAGAAGATGTTAGAAATGGAAAAGGCCTAAATTTGTTAGAGAGGGACCTGCACTGAAACCCTCATTCAAACACCTTCCTGAGCTTTGGGGGAAGTTCAGAAGCTGGAATCAGATTCAAACTTTGCAGGTGTCTTAGAGGACCAAGCCCAACTCCCCCAGACTTTGGGAAAATCCTGACTGGATCCAAATGCTCTGTCCGTCTATCTGCTGGTATTTATCTGTCTATCAATATCTCTCCCCACGCCCAATATATACATACCTATCAGTATTTACCCATCTATCTACAATGAGGGCCCTTCAGAATTTACCAGTTGTCTAAGATAACAAAGGAAGTATCTGAAGTACTTGAGGTATTTCCCAAAGTTATTACAGAGAAGTATAAAGGAATGTGGCAGAAGGTGAGGTAGATACCTTTATCTATCTTAGGTAAAACTGGCATGTGTTTTAGGGTCAACTATCTAGTTTATTTGGCAAGTCTGGTCATATGTATCTTGGGTCTGTGCTCAGTTGTAGCTTGTTCTAACGCTGAGTTCTGTCACCATCAAGGACTAATGTCAAGCCCAAATTTCTCCATGTTTAGTTTTAGACCGGGGAGAGAAACATACAAGCCAAGGGCTGGATGTGGTCCACACAATATATTTTTGTGGATCACATAACCTATTCAGATTCACCTGAATCTAAGCTTTCATTTAAAATAACAAGCAAGTTTCTAGCCCTCATGGAGACAATGATGACCTCCCAAATGCAAACCAAGTGTAACCGATACAGTGATATCTGCCTGAGTCTGCAGACAGCCTGAAACAATGATATAGAGGGGTGAACTCCCCTGTCCCTATACATAGTGCAAGTTTATAGCCCTGCAATTCCACAGGCCTTTATTAGACACAGAATCTGTCCCCCTCCTCCAAATGAGTTTGACACCTCTCTTTTAGGACAGTCCTCTTTGCATTGCCATCTTCTTCATGGTAACGTGAAGCAAACAAGGAGTCTCACTGACTTTTCAGGTTACGTTGAGTAGGACTTTCAGGTAAGATAACTGACTAACTCTTTGCGCCTCGTTAAAAAAAACCTTTCAAAATTACCTCAGAATAGGAAATGACCTCAGACCACAACCATCACTCAGCTGGGAGTGAGCGGCATCCTGGGTATTTTACAAAATCCTTTTGACTCCTCATGTCACAGTAGCGTCTCGCTTAAACTAAGCCAAAGCCTCTTGGGAACTTGTCCTAGGGAGAGGTCTTTCACTTCCCCTTTTCTTATTACACTACCTAGCTGCCTTGAAAGCAAGGGAGACCAGCTGGATCATGGGTTTATATAACAGGTAGTGAAGGGGAGATCAGTGCCACCTGAATTGCCTGAAGGAACTTTTCCCCAGTGAGAAGCAGGGCTGTGAGCTTTAGAGCTTGAAACAAGCAGACTGTAATTAGAGAGAGGAATCCAATGCTCCTGCTATGAGTACGGTGCTGGTGTGGGAGAGGGAAGGAGGGAAAGCATTGATTTTCTTGAAGAAAAGAGCTACCATTTGAAGAGAGTGAGTCAGAATGACCTCAGTACAAAAATATCCTGACTCGCTCTCTCTCATGGATAAATATAGACCTATATGTTATCTGAAGACAGCTTTCAAACATGTACAGAATGAGCAGCCTGGGGGGTAAATCACTGCCACTTGTTCTGACCCTTGTTTTCATCTTTTATTTCCCCAACTCCTTTCATCTTCACCCCTCACTTCCCCCAAAGTATAAGCATCTCACTGACAGCTGTCAAGAAAGCAGCTCAGACCAGTTACACCCTGGGTGCATCTCCATTGACTTCAGCTGATAAATCTGTCCTTTCCTCATCCCCAACTCAGAGCTGCCCTGTTAGGAGTGGACAATGCATTGTTAATATTTGCATTACGTTACCCATAGACTCTTAAACCAAGATTGGTACTCCACTGTGCTGTATAAAAACACAGGAGAGACAGGCCCAACACTAAAGAGTTTTCAATCTAAATAGACCCCACAGAAACTAACCCCCATTTTACAGATGGGGAACTGAGACAGCGAGCTCAAGAGACTTGCCCAAGGCCACACAGGAAGCCTGTGACAAAGGAAAGGCTAGAATCCAGATCATCTGAGTTGCAATGTAGGCCCTTCATCACATGGCCACCTTCCCTATCTCTAGCCAGTAGTGTCACATTCATGCCATTGGTACCCTTCTTCTCTCCAGAGGAGTTGATTGAACACATACCCAGAAGTGTGTGCAGCAGAGCAGACAAGGTCATTCAGGTAATGGTGGGGGGAGGTTTGCTACTTTCAATGGCGGGAACAAGAAAATGAGCTGCAGTTGATCTGAAGTAGTCAGAATTTTACTCACAAATTGTCCTTTGGACTGTTTCCCCCTGCCCACATCATAACACCCCCCAATCACAGGGCTCCATCTTCAGAGCAGGAACTGTCTCTTCCTCTCTGCTTGGAGAGAGTCTGGAACAAATTAGGCACCACCGTAATCTTAACAACTGGTTCCGCATCCACTGTTGCATCAAATTCAAGCTTGTTATCACCACAGTCAAAGCTAACTCTGCCCTTGACACGAATTGCTGTAGATTCTGATCTCACATCTTAGGCAGACAAACGTGTACTTTCAATACATGATGGATCACTCTGCCATAGTAGCTATTTATAGCATATGCTAGCTAGGCTTCATTTGTCTCCCACCTCTCTGCTTCATCGCTGCTATCTCTTTGTTAACTCTTTGTGGTGACCTCTGTCCTGATTAGAGTTCAGGACAAACTGTGCTGCTCAGTAGTACATCTTGACCACCTTCAGCCTACAAGAGGAGGATGAATTATCTTCTCCAGTGCTAATGGAAACATCAAAACCTTGTGCAGCATGTTCCATCATAACAGATCAATCTCATAAGAGAGCTAAGGAGGTCATGACTTCTCTCCTAAGACTATTTGGAGACCACGGGATTGCTAATGATGCACAACAGCCCTATGCTTGTCCTCAACCTGGTGTAGCCGTGAAAAACAGGAAACTGCTTCCTTCTGGTGAGGGTGAGGCTGGTGAGGGAACCTCTTGGGCACCTCACAGTCCAAGAGAACCACCTTAAAATTGCTCAGGTCAGAATAAATAGTCAAGAAAATACTGACTTAGCTCACACCTGTGTATTTGTGTTTACCAAAGGTGACCCTACTGCTCCAAAACAAATAGGCAAATTCAAATATTTCTACCCTCAGGATCTTTTTAAGAATAATAAAACAATGTCCTACATTTTCAGAAGTAACTAGTGATTTTGGGTGCCTCAATTTGCCTGACTTGAGACGCTCTGAAGAGGCCTGATTTACAGGGGGAAGGAACTCAGCACTGATGCAAACCAGACCTCATTAAAGGGTCTAAAGTGGAACACCCCAAAACTGAAGCATTAAAATTCACTAGTTATTTCTGAAAATGTAGGGCAATGTATTTGGTGGATTTGTATAGTACTGTAATTTTTTTCCTGTGTGCTCCTCTTTTGTTACCTCTGCACTGACAAAATACTACTATAAATAATAAATACTTAGCATTTATATATACCTGCTGACATATTTACCCTACACCAGCTACAGGAGAAAGCTGCTGAACAACAAATGCCCCTCTATGTTGTCTTTCTCGATCTTAGAAAGGCATTCGACTCTGTCAGACACTCTGCTCTCCGGTGCCTTCTTACGAAGTTTGGCTGCCCAGACAAAGTAATCAACCTTATACGCTGCCTCCATGACAACATGCAGGCCCATGTATCACTAGGGCTAACTCATCTGATCCCTTTCCTGTAGCCCATGGGGTTAAACGGGGCGGTGTCCTTGCCCCTACGTTATTTACTTTGTTCTTAGCTGGAGGGCTAGAAGTCGCTGCACGTACCACCGCTACGGGTGTCACTCTAACAACATGATTCGATGGCAGACTTCTAGCTTCGAGGCCAAAAGCAAATCCCAGCAAAGTGAAGTAAAGGATCTACTGTATGCTGACGACTCAGCATTTGTCGCCCCTTCCGAGAATGACCTGCAACATTTGCTGAATTCTTTTGCCCATGCTGTATCCCCCTTTAGCCTCTGTAATAATGTAAAGAAAACAGAAATCCTGTACCAACCGTCTCCCGGCAGAAACCCATGACCGCCATCACCACCAGAAATACAATGGAACAGCTGCCAATTAAACAATGCCAAGTCCTTCTGCTACCTAGATAGCCCAATTACTGACAACACCAGCATTGACAAAGAACTTTCTGCATACGTAAAGTCCGCTGCCTCAGCCTTCAGTCATCTACAAAAAGAACTATAGACAAGACGGAAGATCAAAGTGTCCACAAAATGTCCACAAAGTTTACAGAGCTGTTGTGCTCTCTGGTCTTCTATAGTCGTTAGAGACCTGCCCTCTTTACTGTCGCCATATCCAAAAACTTAACTGCCGGCAACAATGCCACCTACGCCGCATAATGGGTATCAAATGGTCTGACAATAATCACCAACATGAAGTACTATGACTGGCTGCCATGCTAAGTGTGGAAGCCATGCTAGCAGGGAGGCAAATGACCTGGGTTGGCCATGTCATATGGATGGGTAACAATTGACTACCTAAGTGAATCTGCAAAAGGCAGTAGGAAGGTTGGCCGTCCCAAACTCCACTACTAGGATTGCATCAAGAAGCCCATGCAGTCTGCTGGGCTGGTCTTAATGACTTGGGAGGATACAGCCCAGGACAGCCGAACTTGGTACTCTGCTACAAAGGAAGCAGAACGAGCAACAGAATATCGTCACGCTCTCTTGGCCGACAGTTGGAGAGAAAGTAGATGCCAGCTTGCCCTGGTGTGTCTCCTGAACCCTACATGTGGAAACTGATTTCCCGTAGTAGTCATACTCTAATATGAGCAGCAGTCAGTATATGTACCTGAGGCTTTCAAAGCATCTTACAAAGCTGAGTAAATATTTTATTACCATTTTACTGCTAGGGAGAATACAGAAGTAGCTTTAAGTTGGGAACAGAACCCAGGTCTCCTGCCACCCCAACCTGCTCTAACCACCAGACAATTCTTCCTCTCATTCAAGAGGAAGAAGCACAGGGGAATGAGTAACCAGCTACTTCCTCAGTGAACAAGTGATTATCCTTTCATTTCTTTAATTGCCCAATCAGTGTTAAATCAAGCAATGAAATCAAGACAATCAATGTGAAATTCAACTTTAAAAACATCCTTCAGTTTGTATATATGAAAAAAATCATAAATAAACAGATTAATCTGTGACAACTCTGTAAGGGAGCATATCTGAGGGGGAGAATATTTTCACAGCCCAGTCTCAGGCCAGATCACAGAGGGGAATCTATCAACAATTTGGAACAATGGGGTGGTTCCTCTGCTATGCTGATTTACATCAACTGAGGATCTGGCCCAATAGCCCCTGGAGAATGTATCTTGCGCTTTGGAGAAAGGGAAAAGCTTGACAAATGACTGGGTAGGGAATCTGTTATAGGATAAGGAGCTTTTCACTTAAATCAGTAGTTCCCAAACGTTTTGGCTATCTGACCCCATTTTGACACTTTATTAATTCTTGCACCCCCCCCACCACAGCAGCATGGAGGTCGCCATTTTGTAGAGCAAAATGGCATCCTCCACACAGCATGACCACACCCACACTATCCATGTGAGGTCATGCCATGTGGAGGACCCCATTTTGTTTGTCGAGCACACTCAGGATTGCAGCCCCCTTCTGCTGAAAGTGCTACCCCACTTGGCACCGCGAGCCATAGTTTGGGAAGTGCTGATCTAAAATGGTTGCTGGCTTGAACCCAGCCCTAGTTTGCAGTAACTGGAATGAATTTGTTGCATCTCAGCCTATCTCCTAGTGGAGAAGTGTCTACCACACAAAATTTGCCATCACAATATGCTGACAAAGTTGCCAAAAATTTCAGTCTTAACACAGAGAAGCATGAGGACTCTCAGCACCCCTACTATAAAAATTGTTCCAGCATCCCTCCCCCACCCCAGCCCCAGCCGCAGGTCCGCTCCACCCCATACTCTGGCCCCAGCTCAACTCTGTCCTCATTCCCTTTCCAGCTCCAGACCAGCTCCACCTCTAGCCCCAGCCCCTGCTCATCCCCAGCTCTGCCGTCAGCCTCCTCTGCTGAGTCAACTGTGTGGTAATGGGGCCTGGGGCACGGACAGATTGCATTACTGGGGGGGGGGGGGAGGGGAGGCCAAGACAGGTAAAGTTTGGGCACCATTGCCCTACGGTCAGAGGAAAGAGCTAGGAGAACGAGTTGAGAGATGGAACTGAATGGACCTGAACTTTTGCTCAGTGCTGGAGATGCTGAATTTTTCGATCACTGTTATTACTTGTTTCAGAGCAGCAGCCGTGTTAGTCTGTATCCGCAGAAAGAAAAGGAGGACTTGTGGCACCTTAGAGACTAACACATTTATTTGAGCATAAGCTTTCGTGAGCTACAGCTCACTTCATCGGATGCATTCAGTGGAAAATACAGTGGGGAGATTTATATTCACAGATAACATGAAAGAATGGGTGTTACCATACATTGTTTCATGTTCTCTGTATATAAATCTCCCCACTGTATTTTCCACTGAATGCATCCGATGAAGTGAGCTGTAGCTCACGAAAGCTCATGCTCAAATAAATTTGTTAGTCTCTAAGGTGCCACAAGCGCTCCTTTTCTTTTTGTTGTTATTTGGTTTTGTAAGTCTCTGCATTTCATTAGTTCTGCCCAGGACTGTGCAGGAAAGGCATTTCCCATAGTATTTGCAGCCTGATTAGAATGATACTTTGCCCATCTCTTGCACCTTCCAGCCAAGGATCTCAAAGCACTTTCAGTTACTGATTTTGTCCTCACAACACTTTTTAGACAAGCTCTTTGCCGCAGGGACCCGCTTTTTGTTTGGTGTTTGTACAGCACCTAGCATAATGGGGTTCTGGTCTATAACTGGGGCTCCTACATGCTGTGGTAATACAAATCAACAACAACAACATCCTTCTGAGATAGGTATCATCATCTCCCTATTTTATATGAGACACAGAAGACAAGTGACTTGCCCAAAGCCAGAGATACTGACAGAGCTCGGAATACGATCCAAGAGTCCTGATTCCCAATACCCTGCTCCAACCACTAGGCCATGGCGGCAATGGGTGTAGATGACTCAAGTTTTGTTGACTTACCATGTTGTGCTGCAAAAGGAAGTCAGGAAGAAACGAGAGCAATGGGGTATTACAACAAACATGGACAATGCAGTCCACCAGATGGTGAATGCTAATAGTCTGAAATGTGCACAAAGGAGCCAACGATCTATTAAGGAGATGCCTGGATCTTTCTTTGTCTGGATCGTTGACTTCAGTTCACAAATGTTGCTTATCTTCCAGACGAACGCTGTGTTGGGAGAAAAAACAAAAACCCAAAGGCCTCGAATGCAGTTGTGTAAGATTTCCAGGAAATCAATCAGCCAAACCAACCAACCAAGCAGATCAATTTTGAAGCAGAAAGATTTATTTTTTAACGAGTCCTTTAAAAAAAATGCAACAACAAATCTCCTCCCTGCAAATATCAGACCTGCCCAGGAAATGTGTTTCTGGCCTCTCCAGGCACTGCCGTTGTCACTCCCAGTGGGGAAGCAAACTAATTCAGCTCCCAAGTTTTCTATGAATGAATTGGACAGCAAAGCAATTAGAAAGGAAAGAATAAACCATTCATCCAAAAATAACCACTGAGAGACTAGCTGTTGTAAACACGTGTGTTCCCCACGCACACACATATACCTCCCCCTACGCACATATTGTCACAGACATTTAACTAATCTGAAAGAGCCAGAAAGACTATGAATCACTTGGATATAGTGTATACAGCCAGCTATAGATGTAAGCAGAGTCAGGATGAGTTCCACCCTGACATCTGGTGATGAGTTGTGGCAAGTTGTGGAAAAGAACTTCAGGGGCTGATCTCATTTGCATTTACACCCACCCCATAGCATGAGCCCATAGCTGCCAAAATGGTCATTTTGGCTGCTGTGGGACCCCCAGTTTCTCTGTTACTGGGGCAGGAAGAATAAATTGTTGTTATCCTGATTATGTGAATCAAAGACAGTGGAACTGTACTTGGCCTTTAGTTATGATGGAGGGACTTGCCATCAACTAAGTAGCACTCGCTAGGCGAGAGACATGGGTTCCAATTCTCAATGAATTGAGAGAGGTTGGGAAGAGGTATTAATACCTGGTGGTATGGGCCCCTACATGCCAATTGCACTTTCTTCTCACTCCACTGTGGAACATCAGGGCTAATTTTGATTCCTTTAGGAGTCTAGTTACAGGCTGCTGAGCTGAGTTCACTTTGGGCCAATGGTGCACCAGCACTGAGGCTCCCCTACTACAAGCTGAAATCACGAAAGAGCTAAACTTACTAAGAGCTGAAATCGCTGAGTGCTGTGTTAAGTAGTGGGGGAGCCTGAAGATACGTTGCAGAGCAGTTTGCGGGATGGCTGGAGCAGCTCATGGTGGGCTGGCAGAGCAGAGCGATTCGTGGAACGGCTGGCAGAGCGGAGTGGAGCCCCATGGAGAGGTGGGGCAATCGACTTCGGACCACGTAAGGTGCCCCTTACCCCTCTCACCTACACCCAGGTTGGGAGGTAAAACTCTGCAGATAAATTTTCGAACTCTGGGGCTGCACTGACCAGGGGCAGAGACTTTTGGGTTGTTGGACTTTTGGGACTTTGGGTGACTTTTGGGTTGCTGGACTCAAGAACCAAAGGAAAAGGACATGGCCCAATTTGCTTGGGGTGGGTTGTTTGCTCATGGGTTGTGTTATGAATCCTGTTGGTGGTGTTTCCCCAACATAATGCCACATTGTTTCTCTCTGTTATTAAAAGGCTTTTTGCTACACTCAGACTCGGTGCTTGCGAGAGGGGAAGTATTGCCTCTTGGAGGCACCCAGCGAGGGTGGTATATATTTGTCCCAGGTCACTGGGTGGGGGCTCGAGCCGGTTTTGCATTGTGTTATTGGAATGGATCCCCTAGATACTGAACCCGGCCCTTGTTGCAGCCAACTCTGACGGGCAGAAGGATTACAAATAATTGAATAGAAAAGATCTCTCCTACCCTTTTGACAAGTGGCCTCTGGTTTTGAGAGCTGAGGGGTTTGTGCCTACAAATCAGCCTGTGGATTGTATATTAGTGTCGCTGCTAATGACTTGATTGCACCCACAAGAGGTTTACCTGCATTTGTGGGGACAAAACTGCAGGTGCGACACTAGAGGCAGAAATGAGACAATTTTGAAAATGAGGGCTATGATATAAAGTTTCAGTCCCTTCTAGAACAATGCTTCATCACATGATAAATTAAGGCTACAATTTAGTCACGGGTATTTTTAGTAAAAGTCATGGACAAGTCATGGGCAATAAACAAAAAGTCACGGCCCATGACCTGTCCATGACTTGTACTACATAAATATCCCTGACTAAAACTTAGGTGCTCTGGGAGGGGGGCTCCAGCGTGCCACTGCTGCCCCCCAAGTAGCCGCCCAAGTCACAGGGAGCGAAAACTCTCAGCACAACCAGTTTCCACGCACACAAATGCAGGCAGTAGTTTGGAAGTTTGGCCCAGAGAGGCAACTGCAGCAAGTCAGGGGAAGCTTGCTGCTCCCCCCTCTCCTCGACCCCAGATTCTAGGGTCGATAGGCCTTTAGAGGCCTCTGCCTCTCCCCTGGCTCAGACCACGCAGAACACATGGGCTGGGCCCGCCAACCTCCTCCCCCAGAGAATAGCCCACAAGGTCCCTGCTTCCCTGGACAAAATCAGAGAGAAGCATCAACAAGAAGGGCAGTGGGAGAAGCTAGGCCAGCTAGTCAAGCCCGACCCTTTCCCAGACCTCTGTCTCTCCCCAGAAATGAACATTTTTATTTGGAAATGCTGACACATGAGAGTTGTATTTTGGGTGCCTCATGCCCCCATGAGGCGCCAGGCTTCCTGCCTGGCCTACATCTCCCACAAAACACCACAGTTGCTTCTCTTGCTGAGCACAATGGGAATCCCTGGCTGTGGTGCATCATGGGAGATGTAGTTCCACTAGGGAACCTGGCCTGTAAAGGAAAATGGAGGCATAAAGCAGTCAAACCAACACTCCCATGAGGCACTGCAGCAGCATTTCTGAATTAATTGTTTTGTTTTCTTTTGATGCGTTTGGATTTTTTGAAGAAAAGTTGAAAATTTCCATGGAAAAGAGACACTTTTTGAAAAAAATAAATGTTTAGTTAGAAACTCAATTTTCTGACAGATTGAAAATTTTCTGTCAAAAATTTTCAACCAGCCCTGATAACTACTGCATACCTAATCCAAACCACTAGGGCCAAGCAGTGCAGCATCCTGAGCTGATCAGTAGGAGCCAGGTGCCACTCCAAACATATTTCTCTGGGGCTGTGCAAAATCGACACAGAAACAAAACAATGGGATGAAAACTCCAGGAAAAGAATTTTAAGGTGGAAATGGGAAGGAGAAGGAAGAGGAGGAGCCATGAATGAGCTTTTCACAGCAGGGGAGAAGGGTGTGGCGAGAGAGGAGAAGGGCTAGCCAAAAATCATACCAGTGGCAGCTTTTCAAAAATTTGCCAGAACCCCTCAGAGATATGTCCCCAAGGAGAGTTTTTCACATACACAACCCCCGAAAGTGGACAACTAGATATCCAGGCAGGCTTTTCCACTCCACTTCATATACACCTAGAGCAGCCATCAAATGAGTAACTTGCAGAGTGACCATGGTTCCTGAAAAGCAGCAAAGAGCATCTAGAGTCAGAAGATGATTCATTCTTGGCTCCAAAGCAAATGTTAACAGGAAATGACTATTAAGATCTGAAACTCTACCGGCGTCAGTGCCTAGAAAACTTGCATCCCAGCTGACTGAGAAAAAGCATCACTGGTTTGCTGAGTTGGTTTTCAAGCTTTTCTGTATTTTCCTGGCAAATAAAAAAAATAAATTTTGAGCAATTTTCTTTTTTGCCTTTTGAGCAAACACTGAATAAAAAACGGTTGAGTGAATGCCAGATAGCAAACATTGATGAGGACTTTCTTTATTACCATCACTGACATGCAGGGGCTGTTTGGAGAATGCCGTCTCTAAATAACATACAGCATCCTTGAGAAATGGTCCATGCAGCCACTCAATACAGCTTTGGGAGGATAAAAGCATGCAGATCAAGCTCCTTGTAGTTTCCTTCATCTGCATGTGGATCTGATGAGGGGAAACCCGAGAAGCAAATCTGTCATGGTTCTTCTAATGCACTTCCTCACAGTCAGGCAGTTCTGTGTTTATGAAACCGCAAGTGAGTTTCTTTGAGGTGTTTATTACTATCAGCACTCCTTAGATGTTGTGGCAGGGATGTGTGGATAATTCAGTCAGGACCCAATCCTCCCTCCCTGTGCAAAGCAAAAGTTAACAGGCCTGGGCTTTCTGTTCTGTTATTGCACAGGGGCCAAATTTTCCACCCACAAACTGGGGCGCTGCCCCTCCGCTACTATTATAGCCTCCACTGCCCCTGGGCTCCTTTAAGCAGAGGTATTTGGCTGCTTGATCCAAGTAGTTATGGTTCTACTGGTCATGCCAAGACCCTTCACTTTGCACCTAATGCATCTCCTCTGAGCTAGTGTTCAAGGAGCACAGTTCCATTCCATTCAGGGCTTGCAGCCTCTCCCTACGCAGACTATCTACAACTTGTCTCTCCCTCCCCTTCCCACCTGCAATGACACCCAATCACTCCACTGCCTTTCAGGACCTACTTGCTCAGGTGGGGAGGGGAATAGGATTTGTGAATAACTAATGGTCTCTTCCCAATCTAGTGGGCAGCTTCCTGCCCACGCTGCATTCAAGGCCAGTGAAGTCCTAGACCCAAGAGGATATGGATGTTTCAGGAAATGAGAAATGGAATATTAAGCAAGAAGTAAATCACCAGTTCTAATCCAGTGACAATGACTGAAAGTTGTTACTATTTGATGAGTGTTTATTGACTTTTGCTAAACAAGTTGCTGGGCCACACAGGGGTCCAAAGCACAAAAGCCATGACACTGTTGCGTCTTTTGTTGGTTGTCTCAGCAGAAATGGGCCAGGAGACTGAATCCCTGCCTCCCCTCCCCCATCATCTCCAGGTTGTCTCTCGCGACCATGGTGGAGGCACATTGATGGAGAAGTGTGAAGAAGTTTGCCCTGCCAATGCTGCACCTGTTCTGCAAATAGATTGAGCCACCGAAATTGTGCCTGTATGATCTTGGTTCAATGTTAGAGTCTCAGGATGTGACCAGGCAATCAGAGTATGTTCCGATGTTGTAAAGTCCCTATCTTTTTCTCCTCTGGTTGTGTGAGCTGTCCCTGGCCATTCCATTGGACAGTGAAATGGGTGGGGGATAGTGGGGGGTGGTATCTGGAAGCCCAGAATTTTTGCTCCCAGTTTTGCAATTAAAATAAGATGTTTATTAAGCTCACTTGTTATATTTCTAATTTTGCTCCTTACTCTGAGGGACAGATTTTCAATACCTAGGTGCCACATGGCAGGTGCAAAAACATATGGTGTATTGGGCTGTAATAGACTGGCTGAGGTTGTGTGATCATGTCTCACTCTAGTGGACAATCTGAAGAATTATACATTCCTCCTCTTATTCTGGACTCAGTTACTTCTTTAGCTTAAGTGCTAGAGATGCACGTTTAGATCTGTAACTACCAGAATGCTTGGACCATCATCAGAGTTTGAATTTGTGACCATCTCAACTACAGGTATAAGCTTCCCCTGCTTAAATTAAAGGAGATATTCCCCTAGCTGACAGCCTGTAGTAGCCTTTATCTTCTTTTATCTTCTGGACCAACCACCAGAGAGGAAAAAGACTCCCATAATCAATGTGGGCTACATGTGCGAATGGCCAATTAGGCACCTAACTGGCCATCTGTGCATGCAAATATCCCATCTGCAGTAATGGTGCACACAAATTCAGAATGCAGCTGTCCCTCAGAATGCTGATATTTAGAAAATGAGACTAATTTGCAAGTGACCCAAACATAATAATAGTGTTAATATGTCCACTAGTCTACTTCTCCCATGGGAAACACGAGGCACGATTTGAGACAACCACAGAAGGTACTTTAGTATTGTACTCTGCTTCTGGTCTATTTTACCCCAGATAAACACAATCAACAAAAGATAAACATTAATCAGGACTATAAAAGGGTTCTGGGTATATTAGTGTCCCTAAGCACACTAAGTCTTGGGATCAGAACTAATCTCAGAGAAAATAAACCATTTTATACAGAACTGGCTCCATCCTCCATAAATCCACACTTCATGCTTCCGATGTCACGGCATAGCCAAGGGGGAAAAAACCCACAAAACCAAATCTCATAGATACATCAAAAAAGATCAGCCAGCACAGGAAACAAGCACACATTTTACATCAGCTTGCATCAGGTTGCTAGGGACTAGGAAATCAACGTTGTTGCCATGGTGATGTCACTTCATCACCATTCAACACACAGATCAGATGAATGCAGCTAGAAGTGAATGTGCACAGGCCAGAATAGAAAAGACAGGGAGAAGGAAAGGGTTTCCCACCTCTGGGCAGTGGGTTTTGTAAGATCCCAGGGGATCTGTATGTTTACGTGGCTTTTTGGATCACTTACCAAGTAAAGCTGGGGAGAAACAGAGAGATGTGCTGTATCTTAGTTTTGTCTTCTATTTTATAATATTGCTGACCACAGCTGGGCCCAGTTCTCTCTGTTCTACTTCTGTCCCCTTGATGCTGCCTAAGTGGCTTGAAGAATCCAGAATCTGGCCACAGCTGGCTGGTTGAGGATTTGTCCCGTGTGGGTCTCAGCAGCCATAATGTTGGCAGAGCTAGCTTCTATGCCCACTCTCCCCTCCTCTCAGAGTAGGGGGCATGGCAGAGCAGAAGACCAGCCAGCTGGGGAGGGATGCTCCACTTGCTAATTCCCAGCTGGTATGCAGTCCCTTAGGGCTCATTGCCATCTGTCATCAGTTACAGCAACATACAGGCTACTGTAACTTGCACTGGAGCAGGGAAAATTTGAGCACCAAGGAGTCATAACTGACTCCCTAACAGCCCTTCCCCAACTAGCTTTCAGCACAGGAGAGACTTGTCCCATGATCTTCACACACATGAGAACACGAGAGAGAACTCACAAGAATTTTAGCTGCTGAACAGAAAAAGGTCCTTATAAAAATATACCACTGAGTTTTACCATCCTAAACACTGCAACTTAAAACAGTGTTCCTACTGGGCCAAACATGGAAGTACTTGCTTCATTTTTGTTTGATTTGTTCTCTGGCAAACTCCCGTTCATGTCAGTGGGGTTTTACCTGAGTAATAACTAGTAAAAAACTGAGCACAGACTTCAGGGATTTGGCCTCACTGATTCCCATGGGAGCTTTGTCTCTAAGATCTGAGCTTTTCTCTCTGTCCAAACATCAAAAACTCTAATCCTCAATCCTGCCTTGATTTACTGTGACCTCTTCTTTTATTGCCCCTCCCACCATAATCCATGCAAAATGCAGTTGCCAAGGTCATCTTCCCAGCCCCTCGAACTGACTGCATCACCCTCTGTTTGAATCCCTCCTCTGGCTTCCCACTTCTCTACCACATCAAACTCCAGTCATCTTGTCACCCTGCAGAAGGCTCTCCATATCTCTGGCCCTGTCTATTTTGCTGGCGCTCCATGTCCCCCTCCATTCTGCCAGCGAGGACAACATTGAAATCCTGCTCATCCTACTATCCCACAGTCGTCTCTGCCTTTTCTTCCACTCTGCCCCATAGGCAGCCAAGTTGACACACCAGGCTGCTTCCCTCTTACTGGTCAGACCCCTCCCTCAAGCCTGATGTGTCATGAAGCCTCCAAGAAATGACCCGACTCATCATCAGGAGGCAGGACAGTTGGGGAAAGAACCAAAGTGCGTGCCAGCTGCCACTCCCACCATCCTGCTTGTGTGTTGTGTTCCCTGCCACCACCTTTTGGCTGGTTCTGTCTTGCAGACTCCAAGCTCTTTGGGGCAGGGCCTGGGCCTTCTTACAAGTTTGGAAAGCGCCAAGCACCTCATGGGCACAACTGCAATCTAATGATGGTAATCAGGCAGGGATGTGTACAGACTCGGGAATTAGCTCATTGACCTCAGGGAAGTTTGGTCTGTAGGGTCTTTGGCTCACAGCACTTTGGACATGGCCTGTAGGCTATTTCCATACATGGATGTGAGGGAGGAATATCCTGAAATGCCACCAATAGCGCAGGGGCCCTAATTCACAATTTTGTCCTTCTTTTCACCATCTCTGTGATGGTCTCTGGCTATTCCACTTCTCATCACTTCCTTCTAGCCCTGCAGAGAATAGCTTTATTTCAGGTTCTATTCAATGTCACACAGAGGCATCAGCTGCAGAGGTTCACGGCTGGATAGCAGCCCTAGCAGTGGCAGCTCTAGGCCAGATAGTTAATCGGGACACTGTAGCCACCCTTATCTGCATGCAGACACCGATCACTGTGCCCAACGCTAAGGCTAGGAGCCATAATACACTAAGAGAGTCTGAGCCTGTCCCCCTCCACCGGCTGCTCCACATAAGAGATTTACAGGTCTGCTGTTGCTTCCCACTAGAGGATTTAGTCCTTTTGCTCGAGCTATGAAGGCTCTTTTCTTTTTCTTTTTTTTTCAGGTCTAACAGCCCCCACTTTCAACCCTACTGTAAGCCTCGGTGTGGGTTAGCTACATGAGCTCAGTACCTAAAGGCACTTTTGCAAGTGTCCCTAACATATCTGCTGAAGTTGCTGGGTTGCTTAAGTTCTGGCACTTTAATGACGGGCATGCTGCTTTGGAGACCCCCTCGTGGGTCTGGGGCACTGGAGCAGTAGCTCATCCCCAATTCCCTCACATGGATCCTTCCCCTGGAAGACAGAAGCAACAAAGTGAGAAGCTAATAGCCACGAATGGTGCATAGAACGGGGAGGAAGGTAAATGTATTTTACTTGATCATTATTTGGTTATCTTTCTGAGTAGGGCTAGGGCTCCAGGTGCCCCAGTAGCAGATCTGCCACTGAGCTGTGGGCTTTATCTAGACTGGGGGGCTTGCTGCCATTTCAGCCAGCAGTGGCCAGCCAGGGGTTTAGCTGCTCCAGTGCAGCCCGTAGGCAAAGCTACCTTTTGTACCAGTGGAGGTCACCCCTGGCTGAAATGCTCGGGAGTTGCACTGACAAAGCTATATTGATTCCTGAAATTGAGGCAAAACATCAGTCTAGACAAGGCTTATGGCTAAGAGGATGAAACTGCAGCCTCTCTCTTGAGGAATGAGCAAAAGGGATGAGAGTGCCGATCTTCTGGCTAGTTCTTTTGTCATTGCCTCATAAATAATGTCTTTATGCTGCAGAGTTTTTCCCCTCCCCACTTTCAAATGATTCAACTCCCAGAGCTCATAACTTCAGCCTCAACTTGCTCCCCTACTACTAATTATAAATTAATTATTAGGCACAATGAGAATTTTTAGGGAGGTGAACGGCAAATGAGTGTATCTGAGCACCTAAAATGCAGGAATTCTGTGGAGGGTTTAACAAAACTGGTTACCCAAACCTACAGAGTTGGTTCGTGGTCAGGATTTAATGGTGACTCATGGGGAAATTTGCAATGGTGGCTTTCCTCTTTTTATGCATCAAGCTCTTGTGGGTTGGGAAGGCTATTTTTTTTTAAATCCCCCATCACGTAATACTGATAGATAATAATAATAATAACAGCAGCAAGTAACTGAAGCAACTGTAATTAAATATAACTGTAATGGTTGCCTACATCCAGGAAGCCAGATGAGGCAGGATCCTTTATGTACCAACTAATACAATTCTTAATTCTGTGCTTACTGTCTAGTTACTGCAGTGTGTGTGTGTGAGATCGAGAGAGAGAGAGAGAGAGAGAGAGATGTTTGGAATTAAGGATATTGTTGACTTAGCTTGTCCACAGCCTTGGTATCGGGCACAGTGATCAGCAGAGCCCGTGATCACGTTGTAGGATTCAGACTTGTGCAGAAATCAAACAGTCCTCCAGCAGTAACTGTCCCCCAGCTATTAGAAGCAATTGCCGGGGAGCTGAGGAACACTGAAAACACCTTGAATAGCCTCCCACCTCTCTTCATTTGCCAGACAAGCATCAGAGCCACTGTCAGCTGCATAAAGAGTATCTGCTGCAGGTGTCTGAAGAAGGGAAAGAATCACAAGCAGTAAGGGGGAAGGTTATATAGAAGAAAATCTTGCTAGGTACATTTAATGGCTAGTTTTGGCCATGAACACAATTGAGGAGATTAGAATTGGTTCCTGCCCAATGTTCAAATGAAAAAAAGGCTAAATTCATCAGCTGATTTATTCTCAACTAACATTTGACCAGCCCTACAGAGGGCAGTAGAACAGGAGACATTGGGAAATACTAGAGTGACCAAAAACACTGCATTGGGTCCTAGAGCATTTAGATACCAAATGTAGATTGAACATGGGCAAGTGCACCTGAGGGAAAAATAATCCAGACTACAGGGATTCAGTGGGCGGGGGGAGCTGAAAACAAGTAAATCTGAAAGGTTAAATCAAAGACGAGGCTGCAACCCAATATGGCAGCAAAAAGGGCCAATGTGGTTCTGGTGCGCCACATTATGGGAAGGATATTTATCCATTTGAAATGCAGCTGTTGTGTCAATTGATGTTTGCAGGGAAAGGACTGCATGATCTAATAATTCTTTTCCATCTCTAACACTCAGGATCCCACCGGGTCTGCCTCTGACAGTGGGCTAATGGGGAGCACGGATCAGCTTTCATGTAGCGCTTCCCATCAGTACCCGGCCTGGGCCAGGGAAGCGAATGAGCCAACCAGCGAACCAAATTCAGGGATGAAACCTGGTCACGTGCCACCTGAGGCTACAAAGAAGTGGGCTAATTGTAGCTGTTTCAGAGAGAGGTAATCCACTTTCTGCCTACATGGGGTGAAAATCACCTCTGTTCAGAGAGGCAGCACACGGGCTCTGCATCACTTAAACCCCAGAGGGGCTATGAGCCAAACACCTTAGTGTAAAGCCTAATCTGAATAGCTTCTGTATCTGACTTGTACCATAGGCTGGACCAGGTCAGAAGAACCTGCAGTTTGGGAAAGCTCTGCTCCAGGTCCGGCTCCGAGACACACAGCAGCGTCGTTTGTTATGGCGGTAGCAGAACGGCAGCACATCCCTGGCCTACAGACCACTAGCCTGGGCAGTGCAGCAGCTGCACCTGACAGAACCATTTCAAAATGGAGAACATTTTTCCCTGGTGTTCTTTTGAAATAAGGTATTAAACATCATAAAAACAAAATCAATCCAGGCATCCTCTTTCCAGACTCTGGCCAAGTTACAGATGGGAAAAAAATGAGGCATGAACAGGTGAAGTGAGTTTGCCAAGGGTACACAGGGAGTCAGTAGCAGAGCCAGGAACAGAACTCAGGTTTCTGGATTCACCAGCCTGTGCTCCAAGCACAAGATTCTCCTTCATAAGTAAAGAAGGTGGGATGCTCTTCTCTGGGAGGGAAATTGCCTCCCAATAGTGGAATGTGATTGTGCAAGATTAAACCAACATGGTTCTAATGGATAACCCCTGGGAAAATAATTCTCCAAGTTATTTCCTCCTTTGGATTCCTAGTTGGTCCTGTCCCCTCTGTGTTGGTCTTCTTGATCATAAACTGCTCACAGCAGGACCCATCTTCATTGTGGGCCTGACCCAAAGCCCTTTCCCATTGACTTCGGTAGGCTTTGGAGCTGGTCCTTTGAGTCTTATACAGCACAAAGAACATTTTGAGAATAGTTATTATTACTTGTATCGCAGAGATCATATTCAGGATCAGAGCCCCATTGTTTTAGGTGCTTTGCAAACACACAGGAAGAAAAAAACCCCTGATGATAAATAATAATCCCTGTTCATTGCCCCAAAGGAAGGTAGGAAAAGGAGATTTCCTAAAGAATGTTTGTACTGGAGTATGAATAACAGCTGTTGCTCTGTGGCTATTTATTGTGCCCTGGTATACTGCAGAACTCTAATTCGTCCTTTGTCTTCTCTCTCAAGTGTACAGAGCCTGCATATGTGGTAAGCATGTCCCCAGGAATAAAGAAAATGGAAAAATTCAAATAATTTGCCAGTTAACTCATGTTTGGAGCAGCACACGTGGTTTAGGTTTAAAAATAAACCCCTAAATCTCATTTAATGGCTGCCATCAAAAGCCTATCTGAATCCTAATGCAATTTTTTTCCTTCCCCTTTTCTACATCCATCTAGTCCCAGAGAAGAATGACAAAACATTGTCATTACATGTCCTTCATCTCTCTGTGTAGCTCTGTGTAATTTAGATGGCGTTTGACTCAGTTGTTGAAAGAGCAAATCCTAACACTGCACATTCATGCTTCTTTTTTCACAGAGAAGAAAGGGAAAATTGCTGGCATTATACAAAGAGTCTGTATTTTGGTTTCCCTGTGTATTTTCCCCTTTGCTTTCTGTGGCTTTTCAAAACTATCAGACTCACCCAACCAACACAAATCTCTTTTCTTGCCTCTTTTGTCTTGAGGGAGGCTGTGTTTTTCTTTCCACCCTGGAAAGCCACATGCAGCCTGAACAGGCTGGCTTCTGCTACCCTGTCCTTTGAATATGCTCTCCACTTTCCACTGAGAAAATGTAGGCAGTAGAGCAAGAACCGAAGGCATTGGGCCAATCCTGTTCCTCTGCCTTCACTAGGAGCAGAATTGGCTATGCTTTTTACATTTTAGGGGGGATATGGACTGAAGAAACTCTTGTACTGCTGTCACAAAAGCAAAGAAGATGGGACGTACCAAGGTGTTCCCACATCACAGGCAGAGATTGAACTGGGGGAAGTAGTAGTTGGACTTTCCTAAATTGTGCCCACAATCCAAGCTCCACCCAGGTGAGATGCCACAAGGAGATCCAGCTCATAGCAGATCTTGGGAACCTACTTGTCCCTCTTCTTCCTTTGACCAGCAATGAAATAGTCAACAATGACATGTAAATGATCACAGATAGGTCTCAGAGTTAACAACCCACCAGGATGAATTGACCAGTTTGCATTTCTGAGAGCTCGCATTTCAGGCTCTGGGCCATATATTCATTATTGCCAACCCCAAACATTCCAAAATCATGAGTCAGCCCCCCACTTACCCCCCCAGATAATGGCTTGGGTCTTTTTTATTTGCCATCTAGCTTCACGGGTTGAGTTTTCAAGCTTATCCTGCAGCCACAGGGATTAAAAGCTCATTTTTTTTAAAAAAAAAAGAAGGTTGAATTTCTGAGGTAGTCACATTCTGCACGTCCTGGGGCTTTAAGAAAAACATCACATCCCACTAGATTCCTGATCAACTCGTGACAGTTACACTGAGCTCAGATTTGAGGTCAATCTTCTCAGCTGTAAGGACTAGAGATACCATTTCTTAAAAATAAAGGCTGAGACTATGGAGCACAAGTGGGCAGCCCCAAAACACAAGCTACTGCAAGTCAGCTCAATGCACCCCCATCCTCATGGGCGATTGATCCATTGGGACACACCCACCGGATCCTAGCAGATGTAGCTGGTTTTGTTACATCTCTACTCATTGCTGCAGGAAAAGGCAATGTTCCCCCCTACTCCCCCAACACAAGGTCAACGATCCAGGTGGAAATTCCTTCTTGGCCTCAAGTTTAGTAGCTAGCTGAACCCTGTATAGGTGAGCACAAGACATGAAGCATCTAAGCCCAGACTGACCCTGCAAAGCTATCTTTATTGCTATTGTTATTAATTGTTAAGTGCTCCCAATGTGTTTAGACCTGTGCAAGGCAGAAAAAAAGCCAATCCCTGACCCAAAGAGGTGACAATGCCAAGACAGGCCCAGGGAAGACAGAACACACTGGGAAACCCAGAGAGGGGAAGGATTTGGTTTATTAGCAATTTATGCCACATGGTGTTTTCAGAAGCTGTGTTATAGATTCCCCAGGGCCATCACAGAGGAAATGCATCTTTAGCGGGAACTTGAATCAGGAGAGAGCAGTGGCTTGGTGAGTGATCCACCTGTTTGCTCAGATTTTGCACAGGAATGAACAGGGAATCCCGGGAGTTTCACCAACTTTTTTGTAGGCTGTGCAGAGCCACTTTCACTCTGAAACACTGAATAAACTGATGCATACATGTAAAATGACCAACCAGTTTGATGTCTTCAGCGTCTAGTCCTCATTTCTTTTTTTCCAGCAAATGGAACTGGGTTCTCATTCACACTGGTTTTATGCCAGTGTTGTGCCACTGACGTCAGTGGAGTTCCTCCTGATTTGTTCCAGTTTCAGTGAGATCAGAATCCGGGCCCATTTCTTCTTAAGGAATTACTGGCTGGAATGCAGTACGTGCTTTCAACTTCATATTGTGCAGCAACCCAGCAACACTGCTGAGAAGGGCTGACTCCATTAAAAACCTTTTGCTAATTTATGCCAGCCGAACCACACCTACAGCATGTGACAAGAGGAACAGCACTCTGAACCTAGCCCTTCCCTGCCTGGTTAGTGGCAGCAACCCACACAAAAACCAGCACTTAATTCAAAAATGAAATCAGCTTTGCTATTCACCTATTAGGTGAATCTTTGAATCCCTACCATTCAGGGGAGACGTATTCCCCAACACTGGAGGAGGTCCATCCCTTAAGAGCCAGTGGTACACATTATCAGCCAGCGCACTACATCATGACATCTCAACAGAGCTAGTCAGTGGGAGGACAGCAGAAACGAGATGGAATCTAGGGGAACATATTGGTAGAGTGCCTTCATCCATCTCTTTATAGCAGGTACCTCAACACCAGTGTACCACACTGGTTTCTATTTTATGATCTCCAAAGCTTCCTGTGCCATTTTATGGGGAGCCAAAGGAACGTTCTTCAGCTGTGCTGACCCCGAGCAACAACAGAACCACCCACTGACCAGGTCTAGCCAGCTGGCAGACTCACTTGACACTTCCCCTGATGGCAAAGAGTGGCAGTGTGGATTTCCTGTGTGCCATATAGCTCCCAAGTGCTCCAACAGGCCATGAAATCTGTGCTGTCAAGCTTTGCACAATAGCTGTATGATAGCAGAGGAAAGCTCAGATATGGACTCACAGAAATGGTTTTCAACAGCTGGCAGAGGGGAAAAATAGCTCTGCCGGTGGATACCTATGAAAAGATTTATATTTAGTACTTTCAAGGAGAAAATTGACTCCATTACAGTGCAGTTGCTTGGTGCCTTCAGCTGTGAATTGCGCGGACACTGTCTAATTCACAGAGAAATTGTTTTGATGGCTTTCAGGACGTTTCTTTATCAGTGTGAGTGAAAGTGTTTGCAGCGAAGGCATTTGACCACCTGCTCTCTGGACCCTTGCCTTCCACAGGCATGCCTGCCTACATGGGCACACTGCCATTGCTGCAACAATTATTCATTCAGTCATAAATCTTCCCTTGGTTTCTCTGATGTTGTTCCAACTACTTTTGAGACCACAGACCCTCCATCTCGGTTTCCAGCCCGCTGTTCTTGTCCTAGATACCTGAAAGGGCAATTGTACAGCTGTAAAGCACTTCCAGGAAAACAATATATACCATCATTTTCAAGTGGGCCACGGTACACTGAGTTGACCTTGGCTGGAATATGTAGTTGTTTTTCTTGGCTGATAAGGGTGTTTGGTTGTGGGTTTGTGAGTGACCTTTGATGTGGTGGATCAAGGGGTCTCACTGGAAGAAAGCAAAGATAATGGATCCTATATGTGAGGTAGGATTTTTCCTGGTGAGACAAGGTGTCCTTTGTATCACTGGCGGACTCTGAGTTCTTTCCCACTATCTTCCACCCTGGATGGCCCTGTAGTCTAGTCCCAGCATGCTCCTAGTTGAGAATGACTAACTGAGATGCTCTTTGAAGCCTGCCTGTGTTGCTCCTTCAGTTTCCAGGGATGCTGCTGTTGAGCAGTGAATAGCATATCCTCCCAACTAAGGCATGATAGTGCTACCATCTAGTGCCTGTAATTTGAAGGAGGAGTGGAGCGTAACTGATACATGAGCATCTGCTACACTTAATATACCACGGAATTTCTAATTATAAGAACAACTAGACAACAGAATAAGCTGCAAAGTCACATAAAGGACATCTAGTGTGTCACAATGACAAAAGAGGAAGGAGGTGATCCCTTCCCAAACTTGATGCATTCACCTGAACCTGCCCAAATACCAGTTTAGTTTGTTAGTTCCTGAGCTGTTCAGTCTGTTAAGACCCACCATGTGTTCATCAAGGCTCTACACAGATGAGAGACAGTCTAGATCTGGATATAGATTTCAAACATCCCAGAATGAGAGGTTGATTTGATGGTGAGGTTGGTTTGGTCTGTTACAGACACAGGGGCCATTCATGAAATGTCAATGTGGACTTGAGACTGGCTTTTGCAACACTCCAAATATGAGAGGTGCTGGTGTGGAGATATTTGGTACAAGCCCATCTCTAGTTATAATGGATCAAAATTGCTGTTGGTGTAAGGGGTGCACTGAGGTAAAGTCAACAGAGCTATACCCATTTATAACAGCAGAAAATGTGACCCAATGTTCAGTCAAATGCCGATTACATATCGGCAAAAGACACTGGATCACGCAGATTGCTGCATTTGAAATAGCCTCTACATTGGCTACCTCCACAATAGGTGTAATTTATTTTTGTTATAGTCACACCTTTCACATCCTGTGACTTTAATCTATCGCAGTGTGTATGTCCACCAGGAATATCCACAGGAAATGGATGCAATTGTTTTCTCCTGTGCAGTTATTGTCTTTCAGAAGGCTTCTGGGGTACAATTATTGATGGAGAATGAGGCTTTGGTTTTCATTTCAGGGCAGCAGTCCTAGCAAGCAGATATAGCAAATGAGGCTGACATTTAAAGCAACTACTAAGATTACATTACTGAGATGATATTGAATATGAGTGGCCAAATCTTTCAAACCAAATCAAGGTTCTTTTACTTAATAATACTCGCAGCACATTTTAATGAAGGCTCCTCTAGGCCGAGGGCCTATTTGTCTGCAGTCATTTTGTTCTGTGACATCGCTGTCTGCATCAGACCAGGCATGATTTGATTTTCATCTGTTTCTATTGAATTTAGTGCGTTCACTTCTTTGATTTGTCAATTTCCAATATGAATTAATCAAGAGATTCTTAGGGGGAAATATTTCTGTTGCGGGGCGAAGGGGACTTCATTTAAATGTTGCGTCACAGTTACTTTGCATGAACATGCTCCCCCGCCCCTGTTCTGCAGGCATAGAACCTGGTACCTTCAGCATCAAGAACACAGCACTCTACCCCTTGAGCTAAAGGGTAGTCGGTAGGGTGACCATATTTCTCAAAGTGAAAACAGGACACTGTGGGGGGCTGGCCTGAGCCATTGGCCGAGCCTCCCCCGCCATGTGGAGCTGCCCAAGCTGCACACCCACTGTGCAGGGCTGACCCGAGCTCTGCCATGCGGGCCTGGCCCAAGCCACCTGGTATTGCTGCTCACCCAAGCCCCGCCGCATGGAGCTGGGATCACCGCTCCCACCCCCCCCAAACATTCCTCAGCACCCCATTAAGGGGGCACGCCCCACTTTTTTGGAAGAAAATGGAGCAAATGGGACAAATGGCCAGTTCTGCGAAAAAAACTCAGGACATCTGGAACAGGGCTTAAAAAGGGGGCTGTCCTGGCCAGAATGGGACGTATGATCACCCGAGTAGTAGATTATGCATGTCCTCTCCTCCACACAGCAGCTGCTACTGCAAAATAAGGCCCCTTTCACCCAGATTCTCCTGTTTTAATTAGAATGGTCTTTACCAGGGTCACTCCTCATGGGTGCGTTCTCACTGAGTGAGAGGCAAAGGAGCAGAAGGGTTTGTATTTTTTAAGCCGTACATCATTCACACGAACGCCATGATCAATGCAGCGACGCAGTGTTAGCCTAGCACCCTGCAATCTACAGGATGTTCAGAAATTCAGGTCTGGAGCCACCTGCAGCACGAGCAGCCCTCCGGGCGGGTCTGGAGTCCCATGAGACACAGACGGGCAGGGCCAGATGGCTTTGTAGCATACACAGCCCAGCATTCTCAAGGAAGCAGAGTAGGACAGCAAAACACCTGCAGCCACAAGAGCATGGGGGAGGAGGCACAAAAGGCTCTGTCATTCCAGTGAGTGCAGAGGATTTAGGGATGGCTGCACTCCTTTGGATAATACAAGAGCCATCCTGAAAGCTTTACCCACTTAGCGAGCCAAATTCCAGCCTTTTCTGGAAGATGGCAAAAGGTCAGTTCATGAATTAGATCACAATAGACTCAGAGTGAAGTGCCCATGTACTGACTCACCTCCAGCACTTTGAGTTTAGCCATAGGCACAGCTCCAGAATATTCTAGAATACAGCGTATGGGCCCTAAGCCCTGCACTCTCTTTATCCTAAATGGTGACATTTTGCTCCCATATTGTAGCATAGTGAGATATTCTTTCCTCAGGGCTTAGCCAAATCAGCTCAGCCACCCTTATTTCTAGCATGGCGAGTGCCTTTTTTTGTGTGTATCGAGGTTGCGTAGATGTTCCATCTGTCTTGTATCCAAGTGACAAGTGAGTGATCGCTGCTTAAGTGACATTCAAGGAAGGGGGGAAAAGGAATAAAGCACAATATGCTGAAACTAGAAGAGCACTGAGGAGTGAAGCGTCCATCCTACAGTGACCGGAGCTGTATAAATGCCATAGATAAACAGATGGTTTGGATAAAATCAGAGGCCTCCCTGAACCTTCACCCTAGACTCAAAGAAAGTGTCCTTGAAGTGTAGGAAATTTGAGATAACATTTGCCCCTCGCCGTTTTTTGATTGACATGCAGACCTGGTGAGTCCTGATTCTGGCCACAGCCAGAAGCAAAAGCCCCCAAATGCCGTGAGGCATGCTCATATCCTCTCAAGCTGTATTTACTATATAACCCTGAGCAGGAAGTAGGAGAAAACGTACAAGGAAGCCTTTTGTCATAAAATTTAGAAGCTAATTTTGCAGCTCCAATGAACTGTTTGGTACTTAGTTCAGCCAAACTGAACCTCACATGTTCATTCACCACTGCATGCACAGGAGACAGGGGCATTTGGTCCAAAACAAACCTCCAGGGACGAATGCCTTCAAACACTCAGGATCTAAACGTTGTGGCTAGCCATTCTCTGTGTATACCAGGGCTGAACCAACCCCCCAGATCTGAAGACAACTGACCTTGGGGCAAGCTTGGTTCTGGATCCAACCGTTCATCAGAACTCATTTCCCGCAGGCATCTCCTTGGACCAACGCTGACGAAAGGCAGGGGGCCTGTGAGCGCGAAAGAACTCCTGCGTCAGTGTGTAGGCTGCAAAATTAAAAAGGGGGATTATTGAAATACAGCCTAGAAATAGCAAATAAGATTGCATAGCCTGTAATCTCTTTTCCCTGCAGGAACTTTATTAAAGTACAGTACTAGGAGAAAACCTGCCCATTGCCACAGGGCTCTGGTGAGAATGTATTCCCCTCCCTTTACCCCTTTGCAGGGGAGAGGAACAGGCTGGTAATTCTTGTTGCTCAGGAGAGACACCCCCATAAGGGGTGAGGCAGCCTCTTGGAATTCACATGCTATTGTAGATGGGAACGGGGCCAGCTGCGTGTCCATTGTGCAGCCACTTCTCCCTCTTTCCTCACGCGTGTCACCTCCCTTTCGACGATCGGCAGTTGCGTCGGTCGGAGACACAAAGCTGCAGGGTCCGCAGGCGAACGATAAAGGTGGCTCTTCTGTAGCCCAGGGTTTTAAAAATAAAAAGCAATTTCAGCAGCTGTTGCAGGAAAGGACTCTTTCGTGCTGGGAAAGAGTGGAGGGAGGAGGGGACAACTGAGTTATCTACAGAGAGAACGGAGAGGGAAGCGAAAAATTTGCAGTGAGAATGCTGCCAAGAACAGCCCTTCCTCAGAATAAATCACATTGCCCAAGAAACATGCACCCTACAGAACAGCTTCTGTGCCTGTTTGAAAGAAAATGCTTGACTCCCATTGCTCTGGAACCAACCCTGCGCCCATGGAAGTCAGTGAATAAGGCTCAGGTCTGGCAGGCCTGATCCCATGAGATGCTGAGCAGCCTCGTGGCCTGTGGATGTCCAGGGAAACGGAGGGGCACATAAAGCCTTGCAGGATCGGGCCCGACAGGTCAGTTGTAGTGCACAGAGGGAGCTGTGCAAAGCAGGGTCGCGGCAGCATGGAGCACAGTCCAAGCCTGGCAGGTGCTGAGAGCCCTCCGCAGCCCGGAAATCACCGAAAATCCAGGCTACCTTGCTCGGGTGCTGTGCTGATGCAGCCCTAGGAACAGCAACGAGGGCCTGATCCGATGCCTACGGAAGTGAATGGAAAGAGTCTCACTGACTTCAGCAGGTGCTGGGTGAGACCGTATAGTACAGATCGCGGGCAAACAATGGCAGAGCGACAGAGCTCGATAGGCACCTAGGAAGGCCTTCTGAACACCCATCAGCAATACTCCACCTCTTCTCCATCCCTTTTCTTCTGCCTGGAAGGGGAGCGAGCAAATAAGAGAGCTGAAGTAGGAGAGCAGGACGCTCCCCACAAAGAGAGAGGAGAAGAGCCCTCAGGAGGAGTGAGACATGTCTGCATGTTTAGTACAGCTTGCTGAAATCTTCATACCCCACGAAGCAGCCAGGGATGGCATTGGACTTCCACAGTGAAGAGGAAGGACGGGCTTGGGCCAATATTTAGGAGATCTTAGCTACTTATATGGCCCTGTCACATTAGGATCTGAGCAATTCACAATCTTCATGCATTTATCCTCAAAACACCCCTGTGAGGTAGGACAGTGCTATTATCTCCATTGTACAGGTAGGGAACCGAGGCACAGAGAGGCCAAGTGACTTACCCAAGGTCACACGGAACGTCTGTGTCAGAGCATGGCATTGAATCCAGGGTTCCCAACTCCTAGGCTACAGCCCTAAGCACTGGACCATCCTCTATCTGGGGTCAATCCCCAGCTCTACCCACAGCCTCCCTGTGTGACTTTGGGCTGGTCACAGTCTCGCTATTCCGATTTCTATCTGGGGCAGAGACAGTCTTACGCTGCATTTATACAGCACCTAGCACAATGTGGCCCTTATCTCTGCTGGGCACTAATTAACAATAGTAATCACAGATGGGGGAGTCTCCACTGATCATTTATGGGGGCTCCCTTCCACCCTGAAACTCACGAGGCAGGACTGATTTTCAAACAGATGTATTTTTTTTCAAAACTTCAAAAAGGGTTTGCGGTTCCTGCTTGGCCAGAATTTGGAGTGGAGGTCTGGAGTCTTTTCTTTTGTATCCCCCAATTAGCAATGAACATTTGGGGTGTCTAATGCCAGTTTGGCCGTGACCAGTAGCTAACCAAATGGCAGTACAAGATGCCTCGCCTTCATGTGTACATTTTTCAAGGGCCTCATTGCACAGCTGCAATGAATGGCTTAGTGCTGCCCTGTATCTCGCAGAACCAAATCTGAACCATCTTTAATAAATACACTCATTAGCTTGTCCCCTGTGATGGGCAGGATGTTGAAATTAGTTAAGTGGCACTTGAGCTCAGATGGCTGAAGAAATTACTGACAGAAGAACAAGGATGTACAGTGTCTTACAGAGATTTAGAAGATTAGCAAAGACTCGCAAACGACTCTCCAGGGTCCAGATTCTGCTTTCTGTCACAGCTCGGAGGTCAGTGGGTTTGGCCAAGTATAATCAAAGGCAGAATTTAGCCCAGTATATGTAGCTCTGCATACTTAATACTCAGAAGCTTGAAAGGTAACATTTCAGATACTAGAAACTGCCCAGGTACAATATAAAACTGCAAAGGGAGGGGTGTTCTTTGGTCTATGTTTGTATAACACCTAGCACAATCAGATCCCGATCCATGACTGGGGCTCCTAGGAGCTATTGTCTTTCCATAGGCTTTAATACACTTTAAAGGGGGCCCTTATTAAGCGAGAGGTCATCTGAGCCTTGGCCAGATAAAACACAGTGTTCCTCAGGGGTCCATACTGCTCCTGTTTTGGTCAGCATTTAGAGCAGATGCTTCCCCTAGATTCGGTGGCTTTACCTTCTGCCAGTCTGCTGGGCAAAACTTCGTTCTAGGCTCATCCACTTCCGTATACACACTCTACATCTCAGCTAGTGCCACACCTGCCATCTGGCAGTGCCCTGGATCCCTGGGTACTTTGTCTTCTCGCCCATGTATTGTTTTTCGCAGGTTTTCAGCACCCTACCTTGAGATGATCCCTGTTCACCTGTTATTGAGTTGCATCTGGTCACAGCACTCTCCTCACAGTTTATCAGGGGATAACAAATTCCTGTTTGGTTTTCTTGGCCAGGGAATAGGATCATATCTCTGAGCCTGGCAGAAGCTGCATAACTGGCTTACAGGCTTTAAGCTTCAAGGCAAACAGGCCGTACTAGTCTTCATAATATGGTATCTTCTCAAATGCAACATGATCAGACTTCTCGCATGTGGCTCCTTTCAAGTGGGCTGAGCAGCTGTCAAAATGGCTGTAGATTATAGTATGCAGTGTAGTTCTAGCTGTGTTGGTCCCAGGATGTTAGAGACAAGATGTGTGAGGTAACATCGTTTATTGGACCAACTTCTGTTGGTGAGCTTGTCTCTCTCAGTAACAGAAGTTGGGCCAATAAAAGATATTACCTCACCCACCTTGTCTCTGTAGGTCATAGGGCATTCCCAACATGGCGGGATGAGGAGGTACGTAGACAGACACCCAAAAGCATTACCTAGATCACGTCAAACCAAGATAAAGGATGCTGTAAAATGAAAAGTTTCCTGTCAACAAAGTTAGGAGAAAGGAGCACAGATGGCGCTAATCAATGTCCATGTTTGTTATGAATCAAAGGCTGTCGTGGTCCCTAAATAAGCTTAATCATACCCTGTGGTACCACAGCCTAAAGAGGAAGTCGTGGCCCATTTCTATTTAGGTTTCTTAGCAGCTTGTGTTCTGCAGACGAAATGCAGACTACAGGCTTTGCTCTGGGGATCTGCACTGAGATGTGGAGCAACAGGCTCTGTGGCACTGATACAGTCACCAGACGCGTGTCTCCAGCAGACCTGTCACTACAATGCTGCAGGCACCTTGCACCTTTCTGTGGGGCTGGCCACTAGTCAGAGACTGGATACGGAACTAGATGAAACCACCAGTCTGATCTGGAATGGGACTTATGTTCCTAAGAATTAGGCAAATCTCACACTCTTCTTGCAGACCTGCGTGCCATCAGTTGATATAGGTGTGAGATATTAAAAACTTCCATGGCCTTAGTAGATGGGCAACCTGATTGTTTTCAGAAAACAAGATGATACTAAATGGTTTTCTCTTGCCATCTAGGATGCCCTGCCCCCAAGAATTGTACAATATAACAGAATTCTCTCCTTGGTTCACTTAGTCACAGTCAGAAAGTACACAGGTAAATACTCCCTCTGCATATAATTCATCCCTGGAGAACCTGCGAAGAGCTGTGATTCTGTCTTCCCCCAAAGGGAGAAGTTGATTAGAAGTGAAATGGAAACACAGTTATGACACCTTTCATCAAAGGCACTGATATGAGTATTTATTTGTATAATGGTAGTGTCTACAAGCCCTATTGTGCTGGGTGATGTACAAATAGCAAGGACCCTCCTGCCTTAAAGAGCTTGCAAGCTAAGTAGACTAGACAGTTGGGGAACTGCTGCACGAAGAGACTAATCAGCTTGCCCAGGGTCACACAAGATGTATGTGCAACAGCCAGAAATCTAACCCAGAGCTCCGGAGTCCCAGTCCAGTGACTTAACCTCTTTAACGTCTATGAACATCGAGCAAACTTCACAACATTCATGTAAGAGACTTGTTAGCCTCAATTTATAGATGGGCCAAATAAGGCCCAGAGAAGTTTAGAGCCTCATTTTTCTGAGATGCTGAGCACCTAAGTGACCTCTCCATGGCCCCAGGTACCAGTACCAGAGATGGAACTAGGACACAGAGTTGTCTTGACATCTAGTCCCCTGCTCTCTGCACTAGGCAATGTCCTTCTGGAAGCGAAACCCCTGTTTAAATTCTCCACTGTGCTGATTCAACGCGCGAAACTAACATTTTCCCCATTTCCGGGTATTTGACTTTCGATCTGCGTGTGTTATGCGATCTTGATAAATATAGATTCGCTTAATTAAATATCCTGCCTAATAAGCACCTTCCATGCTGAGTGTGCCATGCAGGGGAATACAAATAGGAAGTACCTATGCCAAGGGTATGAAGTGAAGCCTCGCTGGCTTTTTGAATACCTTACACTTTCTATGACTTCCTGTCATATTTACCTAATTAATGACTCAGTAAATTCGGTACTCCAGGTTCAGCGTTATCTTTGTGCTCTGTGCAGGAGCAGCAGAGCTCATGTTGGAACGAGACCATGAATACTATAAGCCGATTGATTAAGCTGGGTGACTGACATCAAGATGGAAAATGGAAACACTACAGCTCAAGTGCCATACAGAGACACTGTTTGTTTGTAGGGTTCCCCACACTCTTCCCTAAACTCCTCGGTGAAATGCTTTCTCCCGAGTTTGGGAATACAATTCCTCTACCTCCCTTTGTCTATTTCTACTAGGCCAAGATTGATTTCACTCCCTGGTTTTAAATGCAGCTGAAATTAAAAGTGATCTGCAATAACTTCCAGACACACAGGCAAGCTGGGCAGCTTGGACAAGCATAAGATACACAGCTAGCATCAGGAGGGCACCGTAGCTGCCTCTAGAGCACTTTTCATCTAGGGATCTCAGAATGCTTGACTGACATTAAGCCAGCAAGCCTCACAAATGCCCTGTGAAGTAGGGAAGTACCATTACCCCCCATTGAGCCAATGGGGACGCTGAGGTCCCAGTTCATACAGTGAGTGACAGAGCCAGGAACCTAACACCTTATTAATGCCTCCTGCAAAGAAAACAACCTCAGCCACCTAGAGTGCAATAGTGTGGCTAATTCGGAAGACACTTGACTTCTGGCCTGTCTATTTAGTCTATGGGGCGCATTTGCTCTCTCTGTACCAGAGAGGTGGAAGTAAAGGGTGTGCCCCAAATTCCAAGGCCCAGCCCTGCCCCTGACTCTGTGTAGAGCTGCTGCCAGGCAGCTCTAAGTTACACCAGTGGAGGGTTCGTGAAGAGGAGCTCTGCCATCCCCCTTCTCTAGCCCCGGTGCTGAGGGAGGGGGGGGCCAGAGGCACAGGTCCTGGAAGTGGCATAGATGACTTGGGGACTTCCCTTATGCCAGGGGAATTCTCTCTGGGGCATTTGCAGCTGTGTTACTTCACAACTGTGCCGCCTCGGTGGCTCACAATCTGGCTGTACAAGCCCACTGGGAACTCTGGGTAATTACCCACAGGACTAGCCTATGCGGAAGCGCACGCTGCCACAGCATCACTGCTCCAGGACATAATCTAGCTAGAGTACAGCTAGGTCAGGTATACACAAGGTGCAGTTACACCCAGCGACTGCAGTGTAGACATTCCCTGAAAGGCAGCATCACAAGTGCTCCCCAACTCTACCCTTGGGCACTTGTTCAGTACTGACTTAGGGGGAATATCGCCTCTTTGGGGGGCCACTGACACCACTTTCTGCAGCATCCTGGATTTTCGCTTGGAGATCTCCATCCAGTGACCAAGCCTGCTTAGCTTGTGACTGGCTGAACTCACCACTTGTAGTGCTAAGGCTGCAGAAATAGCACACTATCCCTTCGCTTGTTCATTGTTCTTTATTACCCACGTACAGTATATTGGCCGACTCTGACGTCAGAACAGTCCTGAGGTCAGGTTTTCCCTTGCATCCTTATGAGTTGCTAATCCCAGTTAGCTGCGACACAGCTTTGCTGGAGAGGCTAATAAAGATTATCTAGTTCCCAGTGACTAATTCTCAATTCAGGGACTGACTCTCCTTTCCCCCTGCACTCTTCCCCCACTATTATTCTTCCCTAAAGACTGGGACAGGAACTTCGTCTCTGAAATTGTACAAGGAGTTTAGCCACAATAACAAGAAGGGAGAAGAAGAAAAGCAACACTTTGTGGGGGCCTGGCTCAGAGTTTCTCTCGCAGACCCGATGTTCAGTGTTAGCCCCTGTACTTTGTACAACAGCTGCACTCTGCCACGTCATTGAGCGATGAACACCGAAGCTAAGGTTTCAAAGGGAAGTTAGGTACAGTTGGTCTTTCAATGACATCTCAGTGGGAGTGGGTGCTTAATTCCCTTAGGTTCCTTTGGAAACACCAGTCTACATGTCTATGGTGACAACATACAGCCCAGAGCATCAAGCCTTTTTTCAAGCTTGCTACATAAATGTATATGGATAATTAATGATGACCTGCCAAGGTACTGCTTTTATCTGTTATCTACACTAGTAATTGTCAATAAGGCTATTGTAATCTGCCTTTCCTAATCAGACACCCAGTTTGGCCATTGTTCTTGTGGAACCCTAGCAAATGATGAAGTGCTTTGCTTTTGTCTCCACTGAGCTGGGTAGCAAGGCCCCCTGCCTTCTCTCCTCCTGACATTTTCTTTCCAGATCTTGCTAATATTGCATCTTACAGACTTTTTTCCCCAAGTCAGATTGGAACAGTGTAATGGGCTAAAGTTTATTCCTCTCACCCCCAATTGCCTGTGCAAAGCATTGCATACAAGAGGCAGGAACACGTTTTTGCCTATCAAAAGAGGGGGGGAAAGGAGCAAATAGAAAGGGACGTTGCCTAGATTGTTAGGCATAAAAATTGAACTGCCAAAACAAACAATTCGAATCCTTGCCCAATCTTCACTGCATTTGAACATTTTAATGAATTCTCATGACACTTCTGGAATTGGTATTGTCCCCATTTGAAGTGTGGTGGAACTGAGGCAGAGCGATTAAGGCCTCAATTAAGCAAGGCAGATCAGCAGGTGCTTAACTTTAAGCACATGTTAAAGTCCATCCCTGGGCAGCAAAACATTAAAGCACATGCTTAAAAGCATGCACATGCTTAAGTGTGCTGTTGAAGCAGGGTCAAAGCGACTTGTCCAAGGCCACCCAGTTGATTGCAGAACTGGGATTAGAATTTGGGAGGTTCTTGGCTTCCAGGCGTGTGCCCAGTCTACTAGACCTCTCTGCCTCTCAAGAGGCCAATGAAATTTGGGGCTGAAAAAGCAGCAGCAAAACCGCAGACAAGATCAAGTCCAGATGCAGAATTAGAATCCTTTCGTCCTTCCCTGCAGCTGATTACCTCATTCACCTCCTCCCCATACTTCACTTTTTCAGTAGCTCTAACTATTAATCTCTTTATTTCATTGCGTTAATCATTTTTCTAACCAGCAGAGTATTTTTTGCTCATCATCAAGCATTCCTCTTGCTAGCTGATCTGCAGGGAAAGTGACTGAAGGAGAGGACCACTGCAGGCAAGTAAGGGCAACAAAATCATTCAGGGTGTTATTCCAGAGTCCGGTCACTGAGGAACATGACAGGGAGTGTCACTCATGCTTTCTCCTTCTAACCCCACAATGCATCTCACTCCCTGCTCCATCCACCTTCTTCTCCTCCTCCCCCGGGATTCTTGTCCATGGAGACACACTGGAGCAAAGCAGCTTTTGTATCCCTCTGATGGCTATGGGATGGGGAGCAGGAGCCAGGGCAGTGGGGAGCTTTTGTCCTGCCTGGTCCTTCCCTCTAAAGGACCAGGGGGTTATTTCTCTTTCTTGCAGACCAGGGGAAGCTTTCTCTTGCCCTCTTCTCCTCCCCACTGACAGACAAGGTGAGAAGGCAATTCAGGCCAGCCGGTTCTGGCCGCCAGAAATGTTGCACTCAGCACTGGTCTCTCCACATGTTCTCACTTCCCTCCAGCCCAGGATCTGCTCTCACTAACCTGACACATACTAGGACAGGGTTCGGGGCAGGAAGGGAAGAAAATGCATTCACTTCCTGACGCTGTGTTGGTGAGCAATCCTTGTTGTAGGAGTGCCAGGCCTGCTAGCACCTGTTCCCAACTCCCGTGCAGAGGTAGCACATCCTGGGTGGGTCAGACAGCCCCTTTTTCATTGGTTCTGGTGAGGTTGCTTTTCGAATATTGCACGCAGTTCTGGGAACCTCAGCACCTGACAGACAGACACACACATTGGAGGATAATGAGAAAAAAAACAACATGTAGGGGCTGGATAGATTGACTTATGAGGAAATATATGTAAAAATTAAGGGCCTAGTCCAACTCCTACTGATGTTACTGGGAGTTTTGACAGAGATTTCAATAACAGCAGCACTGAGCCCTCTCTATATATAGTTTGACTAAGCAGAAACATAACAGTTGACAGCTACTTGACCAAAGGTGAGAGAAGACTTTCCTGGCATAGTATAAAGAATGACAAAGTAGGGCCAAGGATTACATTTTTTTTTTAAAGGAAAATTTAGGCTGATTGTTAGTCAAGGTTTCCTAACGGTGAAATCAATGAGGCAGTGGAATAGTCTCCCAAGGAAGTTGTGGATCATATAAAACAAGAGTGCAAAGTACATGGGAACATAACTGTAGGGAACAATTCTGAGCTAGCAGTGAGGCATGAGAAGAACAGGTAAGAAAGCATCTGGCTCATGCCCTATTCCCTTGCAATAAATCAAGGAAAGGGTCAGTTTCCTTTTTCATATTTAATGCTGTGGCAAAGTTTTTTTTTTAATTAAGAGAAATGTTACTGGAGTCCCGTTGATGATACTTAGAATACAGGGCAGTTGTCAGTCTCAGTGGCTTGTTCATCCAGACGATCTAGGCAATCCTTCCAACCGAGTTAGAGATGGACGTGGAGGCTGGCTGTCATCTTTGTAAGAGCTCAGCAGTCAGCTGGCTGCAGACTCTTGCACATATCTGTGGTTGGGCAACTAATAGGAACCAATTTTTTCCTCCCTCGTTGGGAAGCAACCAACTCCTGTGTGCAGAGACCGACATCCACAAATTCATCTGGGAAACATGTCTGACCTAACCAGTTTCAGTCAGAGCTGATGCTCCTGGGGACTGAAGGGCTCACCTGCTACTGGTTAGCAGCAAGGAATTTTAACAAGTAAAAAGGGTTTGGGGCTGTGGAAAGCGGGACCCCTGGGCTACATCAGTTTTCTTGAATGTCATGTGAAGCAGATGATCTACAGCACCCAAGATGCTACCTGAAACTGAATCTAGGCTGAAAGGGAGGTAGCAGTATCTTCTCAGAGGTGAGAACCCATTCAACGGTACAGCAGCAATTGCTTTGTGTTGAGTTATTTGAATGCCCTGAACCTGTCAAAAAGTCCCAAGTCATTAGATTTTATCCGTTTTTAAAATAGCTAGGAGGGTCCTCGTTCCTTCTACTTGAGGGGGCAGGACTCCTCTAATGTGGAATTGCCAGTCATGTCTGTGGTAAAGGATGAGTTTTGCTCTTGACACAGAGATTCAACCCCTTTGTTTTATATGAAGAACACAGTGCATCCCCCTCGAGCACTTACTCTTTGGGTACTGAATTAATTTTCTGAAAATTGACAGGTAAATTAGTTAATTAATTTATGAGTTAAAATGAATTAAAAATGGGGTTTTTAATAATTTTAGAACCTTTTGTCAGACTTTTTTGGCCCTGATGCTATTGGTAACAATAAGACAGACCCTTTTAACATCCCATAATGAAAACACATTGAAGTCTCATGGATAGGATACATCTGAAACAAGATGCTTATCTGTATGCTGATAGCCAGCATGATCTTCCAGGCCACAGCTGTTTCCTGGCAGTTTTGGTGTCTCAGTCCTGGGAACAAAGCTCAAAAATTGGAGCTGTACTTGTGGGATGCTCTGTATTCTTTTGTGTCGGGTTTCCACAAACAAGTTAAAAGGAAGACTTTAGGTGAGACCGTGTCTCTCTCCAGCTTCATATTTATTAACTAAACAGGTATATAATTAAATATCTCAACAGCCATACCCTATTGACTGAGGCTCTTAATAGCAATCACTCTCCATTAATAAAAGGCTGTAGGACTGGAGAGAAGGTTTGTCCCTTAGAGATGTATGTGGAATACTTTCACCCGATAGAACTGATATTATGCATAAGAAAACAATTAAATGAAACATGTAAATGCACTAAGTCTTTATTGTTGCTGTACAGAAAGTAACAGATACATGGCTAAAACATTCTAACGTATCGGTGGACTTTGAAAACTAAGGCTATTCTGTAGATTTGTTCTATCCTAGTGTTTGTTTTCATACAACGTACTTATAAAATGAAGCTATAAAAACACAGATTCCTTTTTGGAAACATTTGAGATTGGTGTAGCGCACAGAACTACAGACTACGTTTAGTATGATCAACACAACACGTTACAGACCCACGAATGGTTCCTGTGTTACTAACATTCAACACAAAAAAGATCAGTCTCAGACTGATGAATGAGCTTGGTGACAAACATAGACTGAACAGTTCAACCTTCTGTCTGAGCGAAGAGAAAGAGACCCATAATTCTGATAAGGAAACATTTGACTAAGGAAAATGAAAGCACCCTTAAAGGCAGGTTAAGCACATCATTTATCTCAAGAAATGTATTATCTAACAGACATGTTAACCCAGGAGAGTGACGGTAAAACGCACAGGGCATAGCTATTGGGAGGAAAGAGAACGGTAGCTCTGAGAAATTGTGCTAATGAAGTGAGAGGTCTCTTGCTGCCAATATGCTTCCCTTGAAAGATCAGTGTGTTTGATTCCCAGAGCACCAGAGCCTTCCAATCCAGCAGCAATGGAAACATTTCAAAGGAAAGAGATGTTAAAAAGAGAGCGGTCTGGCAGTTTTTGTGTGTGGAGTTTCAACTAAACAAACAAGGTGGAATGAAAAAAACATCTCTTGGAAGTTGGCCGGATAAAAGTGACATTTCAATAAAAAGTGGAAAATGAATATTTTCCCAAAGAGTTTTCCCCATTTTCTGATCAAATCTATTGAGCAACGCTTCTCCTGCCTCCTACCAACTTTCTCTTTTTTTATTACCTGGGCTCCAAACAATCTCTCCTCCTTACGTCTCAAATTGATCTGGAAATAGATGTGGCTTTCTGGTTAATTTCCAAGTTTGTACATCAGCCTCAGAAATGAGTTCAACTCTGTTTGTGAGAAATGGGGTTTTTACTTAACTTGTGCAGCACTGTGTTGTTGGGTCAGGCAATCCTAACATGTAGTATTTACATGCCACTAAACTTGTGGCTCTTCATAAAAATAAATAATAATAATAATAAAAAAGAATGGTGAATACATGAGAGAAATTCAAGTTACAATTTGGAGGTTGGTTCCCACATTAAGATTTTTTATTTTTATTACAGATTTGGCCTCAATGGGATGTATTTAAAGGCCACTATCCATTACAGTTTCATGTTAGAATTTTGAAGAGTTTTTAACTCTAACAAAATAGACTTAAAAAATGTAGTAGAAATGTGAGCGAACAAGACTCCAGCTTAGGTTTCTGATTCACTTTAAGACATCCCAAAGTTCATGTAAGGGCAGAAAGGAATGCAGCTGATCTGTGTGTTAATGATGAGAAGTCTGCACTCTGCAATCCTCACTCGGGCTCTATGTTACGGCTCTAGGAGCAGGCAATCGTTATTACAGGCATGAATGAAGAGCCCAAGCCTTGGACAGGTAAAAAGCCTTTAAATTAGACAAAAAAGACTTTTTTTTCCCATTGCAGGATGAGATAGCTGGAAATGCAGGGAGTTGACCAAAATTGAGTGTTATCTTAAAGAAAACGATGGGATGTAAATGCAACCAGCAACCATATTTTTGCCAGAATAGAACTGCATTAAAAACATCGCCCCCCTCCAAAGTGTAGAAAGACCTTCCTTTTCTGCTGCATTCATGACAATGCAATGCCAGCTATCAAGCTATTTATTCATGCATTTCTAAATATAACAAGAGGAAGTTTGTAAGGAGACTTAAGCCTCAATTAGAAGCCATTTTTAGAAAGGAAAAAAGGTTTTAAAAAAATTCATGGAGTAAAACAGATGGCTTCAACTACTTGTGCATAATAACTAATTAGTCGCTATGAGCGGGGATTAAAAACAGCTGTCACCTTGGAAGGGATAGTTAAATATAGGTAGGCAATTTCATCCAACAGTGGCCCTAGATTCAAACGCATTGAAGAACATGCCTAGTACTGAGATTTAAAAGAAAAATGATTTGTCTGCAATGATGAACCAATATTTGAGTGGTTCTGCTTTATACATGACAAACTCTTGATTGCACATGTCTAGATTTCAAAGTAATATAACTCCGCATAGTGAGCCAGACTACCTTGATATAGACAAGCATTTTCGACCTCTTTTGTGCAGCAAGTTTAGTAAGTAAGGGGTGTTCTGTGGCACTGGAATATACAAAGCAATACATTGTTTTGAGGTTGACCGCCAAAGTCAGGCAAGGGAATTTAAGTGCTGGAATTGTTTATTCCATATACTTTGCTGCCATGAATGTTATTCCTATTATCTGACAAGGAACCAGCCCCATCAAAAAATCCAGCATCCGCTACCCTGTAAGGGTCTGAAAGGCCTAAAACCTTTGATTTCTCTGACTTTCCACCAATGCCACATGAAAGGAGAGGGCCATGGATAAATTTTCAATGGGAGAGTCTAAACAGTGAAAGATTGTGCAGAGGAGTGGCCTGAGTAGAAGAGGAATGACGTGATTGGGTAGTCAAGAAGGATATTGTGTTTGGGAAGAGAAATAGTGTAGCTTGTCCTGTGCTATAATAGGCTGAGACACTTCTCTTGCCATATAACCGTAGATAACCAGCTGTGGCTTTGGCTGAATTTTAGAGGGTCACACTGATGTGCAAACAGAAAAAAGCAGTCTTCCTACTGTAGACATTAAAGATTAAAACGACGAAGAAAACATTTTAAAAGCCAAAGTAGCAGCTTCAACTAAAAGACCTCTCACTTTCTCCAAAAAAGATATATTGTTTTCAGACAAGTTTCTTCTATACAGAGAAACTGTTAACATCTGCTCGCTGTTTAGCAAATGCAACATGCCCCCAGCTGGTTTTGCTTCAGCAGAAGGACCAACTCGAAGTACTACAGTACGTGCAAGTCTCCCAGAGGTAAGGGCTATTACACAGGTGACAGCCATACAGCACACTGAGGGAGCCAAACCCAGAAATGTAGGTCTTGCAAAAAAATCAATTTAGAGTCAGAGTGGGGCAGAGTGGATGGCCCTACCTGCACCACAACATGACACACCCGAGTTAGAATCCCCATTTAGTTTCTCACTTTTTCAGCTGGGTTGGGTAGCAGTATGCTCAGTCCTGTTTGGGGAAGTGTGTGGGAAAAGGGTTTAAAATAAATGTGAAAATGGTAGGACTGCACGTGCGCACACATGTTAGTTGCTAAATGAGCAAGTCTGGTGCTTAGTTTAGGCCAACGTGATTGTACAGGAACCACAGATCTGTCTCCCTGAGCTGAACAGTTTGGAACTGCAGTTTTAAAAAGTTCAGCGTACCTCACATTTATTAACATCGTAATGATTGTTAAATAATCCAGCAAGTTGTTTCATAGCTACAGTATGCAGCAGTTGCTAGCTGCTTGCAAGAGCAATATAGAAATTACATTCAAAGATAAAAACGATAGTTTTCACACATAGCAGTAACTAATATTTCTTTTTCACAGAATAAGTGCAAAATACCTTTAACAAATAATGGCGGTAGTGTAAAAAAAAAAAAGACAATTTTCATGCAAAAACACTTCCCTGTTTACAAAGTCTGTGGTAAGTCTCAAAAACATCCTTTACCTCCTTCTCCTATAACAGCACTAGACTTGTTATTCTGTTTTCCTGCCATATCCATTCTGTCGTTTATTAAAATATTGATGACGTGCAAGTTCAATTATTTCCAGCCCACCAAATATTTTTTGTTGCACAACAAAAATGACAACTGCAGTCACACAATACAATCGCACAAAGCTGTACAAGTACAGCAACACAAACATAGCTAGTGTGAACAATGTCCAGTACAGAAGCGAGATGCATTTAACCACTAGGACCCTGAGTTCAGATTTACAAGGTGGAATTATGCTTCGCCCTGTTACATCAAAGTACTTTTCACCTTCGTAGAACAACTGGAGTCTCTCTTCTTTCTCTTCCCAACGCTTCTGGCACCAGAGCTGCAGCTCTTCCCTGGAAGTTGGCAGAGTCCGTACTGGATACCTACGGACATGAAAATGTATCTCCTTTGGGAAGTTTCCATTCAGAAGGTGCTTCTCTGTTTGCGGAATGTTTTGAGGGTATGCCACAGTTATGTCATGGATAGCATCAAGGTTATTACCTATAGGAAACATTTTTGAGAACAAGATAAATATAGACACTACAATGGACAGTTTCTATGACAATTATCACGGATTAGAGCTTCAGGGTACAACTGAAAACTCAAAATCATGGTAGAATTCACAAAGATTCATTAGCAAGTACAGAGTATTCTACTCATATAAATATAATATTTTAAGGCTAGCAGGTCAATATTTCCTAATCACTGTTCTGTTTTTTCTGTCTCTGGGTTACAGCGAAGACCTGTAGGGACAAAATAACATTCACTAGAAGAAATACTAATCCAGGATTCTAAAACAGAATAGGTAAAAGGATAAAGTCTTATTTCAATGAGAGATTAGGATACACATGCCTGATCTTTTTCAAATCAAAATAGGGTTTGATTCACTGTATTTTACTGTGGTCACATACTTTTGAAGAACATTCATTACATTGCAAACTGAAATTATCTTTGACCTAACAACTGTAACACACAGTACAATAACTATAATGGTTGTAAAAGAATCCAGTTTAAAATTTGACTCAAAGCAGTACAAGTACAATTCTAATTTATTGCCGGTCTTGGGGGGAGGAGAGCACATACAAATATACAGCAGAAAAATGATCAGAAGTTCATTAAATCAGGAGTCCCTTTACTGCATTTTAGAAGATGGGGGACAGCTTTCCAAGGACTGTATTGCAATTAACACAGCCCCTTTACACGTAAAAAGTCAGTGCTCTGAGTGCCAGCTAGAAATGGCCTTTGCTAGAGGCTGAGGACTCTTCATGGGATTCCAGATTAGGAGAACCCAACAACAAAGTACAAACCTGGGAGATAAAGCTTTGGTTAACCTGGGTATAGCTAAGTATTTGAATGCACTTTTAAAAGCAATTGTGGATTAGCAATTAAAGGGGGACACTGACAAAAGGACCCAGCCCTTCTATCATTATGTCTAATCTAATCAATCCACTTGTGTGGACCAATGTTGTTAAGATGAGTTTTACTGCTGTACCTGTGCATTAATACTAATCTTTAGAACAATGCACTATTCCATATATCCTCTCAGCCTGCTGCTTCATACCAGACAACATTCTTTTTAGATTTGATAAAGCAAACTTGGCTAGTCTAGAACTGATCTAAAAATAGTTGCCCAGTGCACTCGACGTGACATTAAAGTTAAGTTCTGCCAGCACTGTAATTTATCGGGCGTTGCTGCTTTTATTTTGTTGGTTGTCTCAGAGCAGAATAGGCTGAGTTAGAAACTAAAAAGACGAAGGGTTGTTCGTGGGTGCAATAACTATGACCAGATCTGTATCAGAGGAAAGGCCTTAAGGCAAGAGCGCCTGAACACCACTGCTCAATGCGAATCCAACTTCGGAATGGACCCAGCAAAACCCTTAACAGGCAAATACTATACCAAGGAAGAGATACCACTCTAACTGAAGACACAACAGCTCTCCACTCCCTCTCCATCACTTCCACCATGTGTCTGCTGAGCAATCATCACCCTTTCTAGATGGCATGATGCAGATGTTTTTAATAATCAAGATACTACACAAATAATAGATAATATTCCACACACATTGTGACATTGTTTTATTTATTGTACCATGCTGTGTACTAGCCTTTGCTGAATATCCATGTATTATTACTGATGCCCATTCTGTTCTTCTTACAAAACTCGGCACTGCTATTTTGTTAAATTCCCCACCTGCTTTGTTGCATCATGTCTGACATTAGACAGAAACCTTCAGAGCAGAGACCAGGTCTTATCTATACTGCAAAGTGCCGAGCTTGCCTTTGGTTCTGTAAATTAATGATATAGTGCAGATCTCAAAGCATTTTACACAAATGGGACCAGTAATGTTTAACTATGCTGTAGATGGGGAAACTGAGGCAAAGAATGGCTAAAAGACTTACACAGTGACTCAGGCCAGAACCCAACTCTCCTGACTCCCAGTCACATGGTTAGACTACTAGACCACTGTTTCCCCAACATAGCAGGGTGATAAGCACATCAAAGCGACTTCAGAAGAAATGACTCGGGCACTTCAAAGACAGGCTCAACATACCAAAAAGCATAGAAACACATCAGATATAGGAAATACAGACATATACAATTTAATATGCAGAAGGATTAGAGCCTTCTAAACGTGTCCCTTGTCTTGGAGGGTTTAATTTTCTGGCAGGCCAAGCATGTGGCGATGGCAATTTCCAGCCAATTATTTAATAGCTATGGAAAGGAGCGTGCCTTCTCCTATTATTGTTTGCAGTAAGCTGCTGGATCTACACTGCACACTTTAACAAAAAGGTTCTGAATGTTTTCCACTGATTCATCAGTGACATCTATTAACATGAAAAGGGCAACACTATCACAGCCAGGTGCTATCTGAACGAACCTGCTTTCAAATGTTACTGCAACAGAAACTAGAAAAACCCTTTGGAGGGGGTGAAGCTCCTTTAATGACAGCTGCTAGGGCAGTGAATTTTTGAGCAGGGCACTCACCTCAGCACACTTTCACAGCAACCATTTCCTTATTGCTGCCTCTGTCTCCCCCCCGCCAATGCAGGCTCATCCCACGTGTAGAGTGGAAACTTACTAACAGCCTATGGATCAGAATGAATGGAAATTGCCTGTCATCCAACAAAAGAAGGAAGGTGACAGTGGACAGAGTGGGGTATCGGAGAGCTGCAGGGAACCAGAAATGGACAAGGCTCAAGATACAATGGGGACATGTCGTATTCTAGAAGCAGCTAAGAAGGGATTACAGTGGTTAAATAAGGAATGACAGATGGGAACAACCAGAAAGGGGAGAGGAGACTACGTACAAAGGAGAAAACTAAGCTGTAGCTCATCAGAATTAATTTTTAAAGAAGGCAGGACACCCCAGGAGGAGAGCGGTATTAGGGCTGAGTACATGGAGAAGTTTTAGATTACTGGGCTTTGTTTCAGTTCATGCATGTTACATCCTATATCTTACCGTATCGCTCTAGAGGATGGCCCACATCTCTATTAGTATGGGAAGATAGCAGAGTGGCCTCGTAAGTGGGGCATTAGCAGAATGTCATTGATGAGAATTGAATCAAACTGCAGCTTACTGTTACTATGGGGCACACAACTAGGTTAGTCAGGCAGCAGGTAGTATTTTCCCCCACTGAATTTAAATCCCTTCTTAAGGGACCTGCTTTCGCACATTTCAAGTGCAAGACATAATGCGGCTTAAGAGTCATGTTGCTCTAATTACCACTAAGACTGTTTCCAATGAGACAATAACTGAAAGACAGGACTACTTGTTTATAGCTCAGACTAGTTACCTGTGCCTAATGAGGCAGGCTTGGGACAACTGGCATTTATTAACTTCTGAAGATCCTTCTTTACTTTTATGCAGCTATGAATATTATTACTGGGTGGGGCGGGAGGGGGGAACCAAATAGGTGTTTCACATCTGAAATCTAATTTTAACAACTCTCTAAATTAAGATAACCAAGAAAGTGAGAGTAAAAGTTGATGGACGGGTATTTCAGCTGATCAGGACACACACATAAATTTCAGCAGCTTTCAGAGCCCTCTAAGACAAGGATTCTCAAACTTTTTTTTGCTGGGCCCCCCTTCGAAAATACTTGAGGCTGTGATGACCCTCCTCCCCTATCCCAGGCCACCCTTACTTCTGTGCAGCTGCTGGTGGCAGTGCCTGCCTTCAGAGCTGGGTGCCCGGCCAGCAGCCACCGCTCTCTGGCCGCCCAGCTCTGAAGGCAATGCAGACGTAAGAGCAGCAATACTGTGACTCCCCTCCAATAGCCTTGTGGGCTTCATTTGGGCCGGGACTCCCAGTTTGAGAAATACTGCTCTAAGACAATAATGGGAATGAGGCTCCTTATTATCAGCGAGTGATGCTGTTCTCAGTGCATTGGGATAGAAACTGCTGCAGAGAGATGCTAACTGATTCTGAAAGCTTGTTCATCATCATTCCTACACAGCTAAGAAAGCCAAAACAGTTGAGTAATATGTATCTTAGTCTCCAGCTACTTAACAGTTACTAAGCTGCAAAACATCCTGAAAGCCTAGTTCTCCATTTCTTTCTATAAATATTTCTTTGAGATATACTGGTGCTCCACTTAAAGTTGTTCATATGCCAGGATTGACCAGTGTGTGACATTTCTCTTCAAATAACTGCAATGCGAAGTCAATAGCTTTAGGCCTTATAGTCATAAGTTGGTAAAAGTGATACAAGTAATTCCGACTGGGCTTGTGGCCAAAGTTATAGCATCAGCAGTAAAACTTCACTTGCTCTATTTTAAAAAAAGTGTTTTTATGAGGGAGAGAAAAAGGCATTTTTTTCTTTCATTATCCCAGATGCTCGATTCAAATCTCTCTCTTCTCAATCTTTATAACCAAGGGCCTCTTACTAGACTCAAAACAAACTTATCTCAGGCAGAATGAAATTACATTTAAATCTCTGTGTTAAATAATGTCAGCCTGACTTCTAGGGAGCTTTTTTTAGCATGAAGACAGGGTCAGGATTTTAAATATTTTAAACTTCTCTCAAAGGTGTTTATCAAGAGAACAACACAGAGCCAGTATAAGTATTGTGAACTGCTTAAAGCAACATTCAGCTCTTAGGGAGGAACCCTCAAGATAACACAATCCAGAGACCATGCAGACATACAGGAGAATGATTCCATGGACCTATTATGTGTGGTATGAGGTTCAACTGGGAGTTCGAGCACCGACAGGAGTTCTTCAGATGTGACTCAGGTTACCACGAGGGGCATTTTTTGTAGATACTTGTAAGTGACCAACACCAAGCTGGTCACTGCGAAGTAAAAGGTTTGTTTTATAAGCAGATATTTTGAGGGCATGCTGAATAGACGTTCTCTTCCCAAAGTGCCCTTCAATGAGCCCATAAATTAGAGGTGGACCCAAGCCTAAACACTGGAATGGAACTATTCAAAATGTTAGAGGTTTAAAATCTGAGTCCAAATGCTGTGCAGATTACTAGTGTAAACAATCACATTGGTGGCTATTCCATCTTCAACCCAGGTGAGGCCCTCAGAGGTTATTTGTCCCTACATTATCTGTCCCTGGCACTATGTTCAATTTCAGTCACATATATCATTACTAAGGCTGTGAGTCTGTCACGGAGTGTCACAGATTCCGTGACTTTCCGGGACCTCCATGACTTCTGCAACAGCCAGTGTGGCTGGCCTGGGGGACGCCAAAGTAGCTCGGCCAATCTCTGGGCCAGCAGCACCAGCTGCTGCCATGCGCCCTCCCCTCCGCGCCCCTTAGCAGCAGCTGGGGTCCTGGGCTGTGTGCTGCAGCCTGCCCCTCCCCCAGCAGCAGCGGAGATCCCGGGCCATATGCCGTCGCCGCCTCCCCCAGAACAGCCGCGGCGCCCCCTTCCCCAGAGCACCCAAGGTTTAGTCAAAGCTATATGTACAAGTCATGGACAGGTCAAGGACCATGAATTTTTATTTATGGTCCATGACTTTTACTAAAAATACCCATGACTAAAATGTAGCCTTAATCACGACCCCCCGGGTCAGAGCTGATCGTGATACTTCAGATCTTATCCCAATTTTTCGTTACATCACAACGTGGTACTTGATACATGGTCACGTTGATTCCAATTTGTGTGGCTGCAGGGCTCTGCATTGTATAGCTCACATGGTGAAGACAATGTGTCTGAGTTTTTCTTTTTGCGGGGGGGGGGGGGGGGGTTGGCTACATTAATGCCATGAACCCTGTGTCCAGATAGGGTTCTTTAGGCACTACCACAATTAAAAATATATACATATGACTGTCAGATTTAAAAAGTGGAGCTGGTCCATGCATTTTGAGGCATTCCTTTGAACAAACTGATCAGTTACATAATCAAAACATAGATGGTAACTAGCAGAGTGAGGCTAATTGCTATCTGACAATATCTGATTTAAGATTGTTATGTCTTAACTTTGAACCACACACGGTGTTGGGTATTAAAACAAAAGCTATCAAAACCTGCTTACTGGAAAACGTTACTGCCTTGGCTGCTGAAAGACTTTCGGTTATTTTCCTTTATAAACACAGAATCTGAGGGGAGCAACTTCACGGATTTACAACCACCGATGGATAGTATAAGCTTTGGGAGGATTTATAACTTCAAGCATCCCTCTTTAAAACAGCCATGGCAGTCTGAGTTCATCTCAACCACTTTCAATTCAATAGTTATTGGGATTCTTTTCTGTAGAAACTTAGCAGTCAAATAAGCAAACAAGAAAGGCAGAATGCTAATGCTAGCCTTGATAAACAGAACACAGGAAGTCTCTGTACCAGTCCGGACTCTAGAGCGATCAAGTGAACCTCTTCAATTTTCCACATCCGCAGCAACATGATGGCTCCGAAGATATTCCCACCCGCCTACAGGAAGGAGTTCGAAGAAATGAGGCCTGTTCTCTTCCAATATGGAAAATTTTGACTATTTTCACTACTGGTGAAGAAGAGGAACTGTACACTTATAAATGTGACTATTATAAACTGTAACTGTATGTCTCCAGACTAGATGTCAACAAAAGATATATGCTATATCCCAAATTTGCCTTGGCTATCAGCATACCTTTGTGCCTGCGTCCTATGTTAAACAAATATAAACAGCATGTAGGCTTTCAGTCTAACACCAGATTTAGCAGTATGTAAATCAGAACTACCTCGGTTTGAAGCCAGCCAGGGGGGAAAAAAGAAAAAGAAAAAAAAGAAATTATACTAGGAAATTATACTCTGATTTTGAAGTCCATTATAAAACCCTTCATTTAGTAGATTTTCACAGATTCCAATATCAGAAGGGACCACTGTGATTGAATCTGATCTCTTGTATAACACAGGCCACAGAACTTCCCCAAAATATTTCCTAGAGCAGAGCTTTTAGAAAAACGTCCAATTTTGATTTAAAAACTGTTAGCGATGGAGAATCCACTGCAACTCTTAGTAAGTTGTTCCAAGGGTTAATTGCTCTCACTTGTAAAACTTTATGCCTTATTTCCATTCTGAATTTGTCTAGCTTCAACTTGCAGCCATTGGATCATGTCATACCTTTCTCTGCTAGACTGAAGAGCCCATTATTAATTATTTGTTCCCATGTGATCAGAATGCAATCAAGTCACCCCTAAACCTTCTCTTTTTTAAGGTAGATAGACTCAAGGAGCTCAAGCTATCACTATAAGGCATGTTTTCCAGTCCTTTCATCTTTCTGATGGCTCTTCTCTGAACCCTCTCCAATTTATCAATATCCTTCTTGAATTGTGGTAACCAGAACTGGACATGGGATTCCAGCAGTGGTTGCACCAGTGCCAAATACCGAGGTAAAATAACCTCCCTGTTCCTGCTTGAGATTCCTGTTTATGCATCACAGGATTGCATTAACCCTTTAGCCACTGAATCAAACTGGGAGCTCATATTCAGCTGATTATCCACCAATACCCCCAAATCTTTTTCAGAGTCAATGCTCCCCAGGATAGAGTCCCTATCCTGTAAGTATGGCCTGTATTCTTTATTCCTAGATGCACAGATTTACATTTAGCTGCATTAAAATGCATATTGTTTGCTTGTGCCCATTTTACCATGCAATCCAGATCGCTGATCTGTCCTCTTCATTATTTACCCCTCCCCAAATTTTTGTCTCATCTGTAAACATTATCAGTGATGTTTTTATGTTTTCTTCCAGGTCACTGATAAGTGTTAAATAACAGAGAGCCAAGAATCGATCCCTGTAGCACCCTACTAGAAACACACACATTCAATGTTGGTTTGCCATTTAGATTGATAAAGAGCAATCTGGACCACGTGGTAAGCTTGCACAAGCAAACAGTATGGGGGGTTTTAAAGGGAGGCGGGGTAGCTTCCGGCCTCTATAACCCCTGGGCAGTGGAGTTCACAATTGTGACCAGAGCAGTCAGTGTCAGGCACTGTGGGATGTCTGGTGGAGGACTGTTAGGGTCAACATAGGTAAAGCAGCATCTACACTCACGTCATGTTGACCTCAGTACATCGACCATGGCTAATCACCATTCGGGGAGGTGGTGTTCCTGTGTCGCCGTTACAGGGCACATACTTTAGTGGAAGACAAATTTAAGTGTAGACAAATGCATGACTAGGGCGATGCAAGATGGCTTACATCAACTTAACTCCTTAGGGGTTTGGAAAGGGTCCCATATGAGGGGAGATTAAAGAGGCTAGGACTTTTCAGCTTGAAAAAGAGGAGACTAAGGGGGAATATGATAGAGGTCTATAAAATCATGAGTGGTGTGGAGAAAGTGAATAAGGAAAAGTTATTTACTTGTTCCCATAATATAAGAACTAGGGGCCACCAAATGAAATTAGTGAGGAGCAGGTTTAAAACAAATAAAAGGAAGTTCTTCACTCAGCGCACAGTCAACCTGTGGAACTCCTGGCCTGAGGAGGTTGTGAAGGCTAGGACTATAACAGGGTTTAAAAGAGAACTGGATAAATTCATGGAGGCGAAGTCCATTAATGGCTATTAGCCAGGATGGGTAAGGAATGGTGTCCCTAGCCTCTGTTTGTCAGAGAGTGGAGATGGATGGCAGGAGAGAGATCACTGATCATTACCTGTTAGGTTCACTCCCTCTGGGGCACCTGGCATTGGCCACTGTCGGTAGACAGGATACTGGGCTGGCTGGACCTTTGGTCTGACCCAGTATGGCCCTTCTTATGTTCTTACGTTCACCTACCATTTACAGAATGAACAAGAAGGCTGGGTTACAGCACTCAATTCAATTTGCTGAGCATCATCTCACTTGTTCTATTAATGTCTACTCCTTTTTTTTTTTTCCTTCGAGAACCTGGGCCTTCTGACCAGACTATAGCCCATACCACGGTCAACTTGCCCACAAGAGCATGCACTGACAATTGTCAGCTTTGCAAATCCAAGCTGCCTTTAGAAATGTACCTCGTGCGGTGTGAAAGAGAGACCCTTAAGGGCAAGTGGGAGGGAAGAGTTTCTGGAGAGTGGTGAGCTGGCTGCTCTGCTGTTGACACAGTGGTTGCATTTATGAGAATGACAACCTGGCAGCTGCACTTTAGTCTTCAGAGCAATACTCTCTCCTTCCTCCCTGTCTCGGAAGTGCTACTGTATGAATTACAGAGCCAGAGCTGATTGAGGCATAAATAAAACACATGGGGAGAGTGTGGGAGGGGGAGGGGACAATAAAAGGAGCACATTATTTTCAGTCACTAAGGATGACCAGGCATAACTAACTCACTGGTCTTTACTCTATCACTTGTAAGCTACATTTGTCAATCCCAGATAATGAAAATATCTTGTTTATCCCCCCCATGTTGTGTAATTGCTCTTTCCCAGCCTCCCCTGCTGAATGTCTATTTTACATACATATATATTATAAGGTTTTGTAAGATAAAAGCTTTCATAGCCCCATTACATTGTCATCTCTAAGAACACAGTATGTCCCTATTACTATCACAAACTAATTGTGGAATGTTCTCTATTAATAAGACGGTGATGTTTTACCTGAGGACTAGTCAGATACTGAAGTATTGGTATACATCTGCCCAACTCTCCTAAGTTTTAATATGAATTGCCTGGCAAACACCCCATAAACTCAGATAAGAATAACTGTGATTAATTCACTTTACTGCAATACAATCCTTGCAAAGAGTCCCCAGATTTACACCTGCACCCAAACAGAAATATTTGTAGAAGAATATACAAAATGAAAAAGTTGAGTAAAAAAGTTAAACTGGGAATTCCAGGTATTTTCTTAAAACGCAAGTACTGTAAAAAAACCAAATGAACAAACCATTCTTCAAGAGTGATAGATGGCTACAGATATTTAATCACTAAGACCCTGACATGTATAAACAACTCAAGCTTATTCTTAGTTTAATTTTGTGAATTTCTGGGAACAATGTCCAGGGCATTACTTTATTCCTCTCTTGTTTTATGGTACTGATTTCAAAGACATGTACTTGGCTGATCAAGTCCACCACCCATTCCAAATCCTTTCCCCTCTGCCAGTGCAACCAGTCACCTTACACCAATAATCCTGTATACTGAATTAAGCTCACAAAACTTTAATGGTACCACTCTTTGGAACTAAAACACACAGTAAAAGTCATTGGAGGGTAATTAAATGGTATTGTTATGCACTTGTTAGAACTAAGAGTTCCACTTTCATTTCTGTCTGACCTCACACTGTTAATGGTTAAACTCAATTGTCTGCTTTGCAAAAGGCTGGATACACAAAGACCGATGAAGTTTTCTTTTCTGAAAAAATTATATAACTGCCATATTAACCATGTTTAAAATCAGAGATCATTTTCACTTTGTTAACAATACCTTTTTTCCACTGCGTGAAAGACAGATCATCACACTGTACTACACAGTGAAAGATAGCTTTTACTGTTCCCAATTAAAATAAGCAGAGTAAAATGGACTACACTTTGTTCTGATTTCCCTGTTCAGTCAATAAAATTGAATTGATTTTCTCCGAGTTCCTCCAAAACCACTCCCGTCAGATACAGTTACCTTTTATAGTTCTGAGATCCAGTCACATCCTGGTTAAGAACTTCCTGAGTGTATCTAATGTACATGTACAGAAATGTTTTTTTTTTTAATCAGGGATGACCCTTTAACCTATTTTGTCCCTTGTCTGTTTCAAAGTCATTGAAAACTTGGGGGGGGAAGTGAGGGCAAGGTAGCAGAACTCACACCTGGAGTTGCAGCTAGCAAGAGATGTTAAGAATAACAAGAAGAGTTTCTTCAGGTATGTTAGCAACAAGAAGAAAGTCAAGGAAAGTGTGGGCCCTTTACTGAATGAGGGAGGCAACCTAGTGACAGAAGATGTGGAAAAAGCTAATGTACTCAATGATTTTTTTGCCTCTGTCTTCACGAACAAGGTCAGCTCCCAGACTACTGCACTGGGAAGCATAGCAAGGGAAGGAGGTGACCAGCTCTCTGTGGAGAAAGAAGTGGTTCGGGACTATTTAGAAAAGCTGGATGAGCACAAGTCCATGGGGCCGGATGCGCTGCATCCGAGAGTGCTAAAGGAGTTGGCGGATGTGATTGCAGAGCCATTGGCCATTATCTTTGAAAACTCATGGTGATCGGGGGAGGTCCCGGATGACTGGAAAGAGGCTAATCTAGTGCCCATCTTTAAAAAAGGGAAGGAGGAGGATCCTGGGAACTACAGGCCAGTCAGCCTCACCTCAGTCCCTGGAAAAATCATGGAGCAGGTCCTCAAGGAATCAATCCTGAAGCACTTACATGAGAGGAAAGTGATCAGGAACAGTCAGCATGGATTCACCAAGGACAAGTCATGCCTGACTAATCTAATTGCCTTCTATGACGAGATAACCGGCTCTGTGGATGAACGGAAAGCAGTGGATGTGTTGTTCCTTGACTTTAGCAAAGCTTTTGACACGGTCTCTCACAGTATTCTTGCCAGCAAGTTAAAGAAGTATGGGCTGGATGAATGCACTATAAGGCGGATAGAAAGCTGGCTAGATTGTCGGGCTCAACGGGTAGTGATCAATGGCTCCATGTCTAATTGGCAGCTGGTATCAAGTGGAGTGCCCCAAGGGTCGGTCCTGGGGCCGGTTTTGTTCAATATCTTCATTAATGATCTGGAGGATGGTATGGATTGCATCCTCAGCAAGTTTGCAGATGACACTAAACTGGGAGGAGAGGTAGATACGCTGGAGGGTAGGAATAGGATACAGAGGGCCCTAGACAAATTAGAGGATTGGGCCAAAAGAAATCTGGTGAGGTTCAACAAGGACAACTGCAGAGTCCTGTACTTAGGATGGAAGAATCTCATGCACCGCTACAGACTAGGGACTGAATGGCTAGGCAGCAGTTTTGCAGATAAGGACCTAGGGGTTACAGTGGACGAGAAGCTGGATATGAGTCAACAGTGTGCCCTTGTTGCCAAGAAGGCCAATGTCATTTTGGGATGTATAAGTAGGGGCATCGCCAGCAGATCGAGAGACGTGATCATTCCCCTCTATTCGACATTGGTGAGGCCTCATCTGGAGTACTGTGTCCAGTTTTGGGCCCCACACTACAAGAAGGATGTGGAAAAACTGGAAAGCATCCAGCAGAGGGCAACAAAAATTATTAGGGGACTGGAACACATGACTTATGAGGAGAGGCTGAGGGAACTGGGATTGTTTAGTCTGCAGAAGAGAAGAATGAGGGGGGATTTGATAACTGCTTTCAACTACCTGAAAGGGGGTTCCAAAGAGGATGGATCTAGACTGTTCTCAGTGGTAGCAGATGACAGAACGAGGAGTAATGGTCTCAAGTTGCAATGGAGGAGGTTTAGGTTGGATATTAGGAAAAACTTTTTCACTAAGAGGGTGGTGAAACACTGGAATGTGTTACCTAGGGAGGTGGTGGAATCTCTTTCCTTAGAAGTTTTTAAGGTCAGGCTTGACAAAGCCCTGGCTGGGATGATTTAGTTGGGGATTGGTCCTGCTTTGAGCAGGGGGTTGGACTAGATGACTTCCTGAGGTCCCTTCCAACCCTGACATTCTATGATTCTATGATTAGAGGGAAAAAACAGCATGGTACAGATCTTCAGAAGAGAGTGATCCTCGCAATTACTGTATCAGTAAAATAATGGAACAAATATTGACCAGGACACAAGAGTCACATTATTCTTTTCAGAAATAGGGTTGCCAACTTTCTAATTGCACAAAACCGAACATCCTTGCCCTGCCCTGCCCCAAGGCTCCGCTCCTGCCCCACCCCTTCCCTGAGGCCCCGCCTCTGCTCACTGCATTCCCCCCTCCCTCTGTCGCTCACTCACTTGCTCATTTTCACCGGTCTGGGGCAGAGGGTTGGGATGTGGGCGGGGGTGAGGGCTCCGGGAGGGGGCCAGAAATGAGGGGTTCAGGGTGCGGGAGGGAGCTCTGGGTTGTGGCAGAGGATTGAGGTGCAGGGCGGTGAGGGCTCCGTCTGGGGTGTGGGCTCTGGGATTGGGCCGAGGATGAGGGGTTTGGAGTTGAGGAGGGGGCTCTGGCCTGGGGTAGGGGGTTCAGGGGCAGGAGCGGGTTCTGAGTTGGGGCAGGGATATGGTGTGGGAGGGGGCTATGGGCTGGGGCAGGAGGTTGGAGCACGGGAGGGAGTTCGGGGTGAGGGCTCCAAGTGGAACTTACCTCGGGCAGTTCCCCAGAAGCAGCGACATGTCTCTTGGCTCCGAGGCGGAGGCGCAGTCAGGCAGCTCTGTGCGGTGCCTCCGCCTACAGGCACTGCCCCTGCAGCTCCCATTGGCTGGGAACCATAGCTAATGGGAGCTGTGGAACTGACACTCAGGATGGGGGCAGTGCGCGGAGCCTCCATGGCTATGCCTCTGCCTAGGAGATGAGGGACATATCGCCACTTCCGGGGAGCCGCGCGGAGCCAGATAGGGAGCCTGCCTTAGCCCCACTGCACCGTCGACCGGACTTTTAATGGCCCAGCCAGCATTGCCAGGGTCCCTTTTTGACCGGGTATTCTGGTCGAAAAGCAGACACCTGGCAACACTATTCAGAAAGAGCCAAGGAATTTTTAACTTCCATCAGACACACAGAAGGAACTTTAGTTTAACACATCAACAGAAGGATGTCACTCTGAATACTGCACTGCAACAATAAGCAAAACAACCAGCCTATGTAGAATTAGATTTTAAAACCCTTCTAGTATGATTAAGTTAATTCCCTAGAAGACTCCAGATATGAACTTCACATTTGATTTTTTTTCTGGATTTTTCTTTTATCTAGATTTCCAGCCAAACTCTTTATCTCTTCTTAACACCTCATCCTTTGCTTTAAACTTCTTTCACTACCCCAAGTCAACCACTAGAGAGTACTCTTTAGCTACCCAGTGACCTTACACCGTTTCAAACCGTGCCCTCTTTCATTGACTGTCCCAAGCCTCACTCAAGATCAGTCTAACCTTCAGGAGCCCTACAGGGAAAACCTGAATCAGCAGGAAGTTTAGGCACTGCAAATTATTATAGATGGGCTAAAAGCAGTGATTCTCAGACCTCAGTGGTTCAGGAGCCAAATTAGTGATCAACGTTACCTAAACAAGTGGTTAATAACATAGTAAAAAGCATCCTGATTCGTTAATAACTTAGATTGGTTAATAATTAAATCACACTGTTTTGAAAGCAAGTGCTGCAAAGAGCTTCAGGAGACACATTAGGGAGCCACTTGCATCTTGCGAGCCTCAGTCTGAGTATCACTTGGCTAGAGGATGTCTACAGTGGCATTGCATTTGGCCTACATAAGCAGCAGCAAAAAACACTTTCAGATGCAGAGAGGTCCAGTGTTAAAAATATAGCTGATACTGAGTCAAAAACAAACGTGAACTGCTGAAAAAGAAGTAGATGTGAAAAGATGCTAGCAGCTACCTCAAATGTTCACACTGACTGTCTCCACCAATGTCCTGAGCTAATCTGTTGAATTTCATGCCTCACCAATTTTCTCTAATTCCCATTCTTGGCCACAGTGGCCTTGCTTTCATTTCAGCATACGCAGTGAGAAGAATGCAGAACAGCACCCATAATTATGAAAACACAGAGCATAATTTTGGTATCTGATCAATCATAGGCTTATAACATCTCTCTCTCTCGCTCTCTGAATGTATGTATGTATATTAAAAACAGGTCATCTTTTTGCCCTTCCTTCTTTTAAATGCGGTACAAGCATTTTGTTCTGAACACATTCCATACTCTTCCACTAGAAATGCCTCTAAATAAGCACGTCTGTTTAGTAGCTTGAGTTCCTAGCTGAGCTGCATTTACACACAAACAGGCTTATCTATGCATCTCCCTGAATTAAATCAGTTTTAGGCAGATGAAGCACTTGAGCTTCAATTAACTCGCAAACTTCTGGTGCTGAACTAGTCAACAGAACAGATCCTCTAAAATCACTTAACACTGAACTCTATAAAGATATGCTAATGTCAACACACTCCCCCTTCCACCCTCCCCTCCCTCCCCCCGATTTTCCAATGCAGCCATCATTACTACTCCATATATGCCTTTCTTTCTGATGATTGACTGACTAGGTATATGATACACTTGCCTGACAATATAGAGTGACACGGAGTACAGTTTATATAACATTGCAGATAAAGGACAGTTAGGTCCATGACAGGATGGACGGAGAGATGATCTTGTCCTTAATCCTCTGGTGCTAAAACAATTTCTACCAGACCACGATACATGAGTGCACAAATCTTACTAAATTCATTCAATCAGTCTGATACTTGGGGAGCCATCTTAATCAGAAAAGCATTTAATGAAAAGCCTCAGTTACGATGAATACTCTTTAATTATGACTGACTATTTGTCCACAAAGAAGAATTTGTTTCAAGTTTAGCCCGAGACCTGGAGGAAGCCGAAGACATCAATTTAATAATGGAATGGCTAATTAAACTATAATGGAATCCTAATTGTGATATATTGCTTTGTAGGCACATGATTTATTTAGTACAATTGCTTTTCACTAGGCTCATTAGGGAAAGTAAAACAAAATGCAACACTAAAAAAAGAAAAAGAAAAAAAGTCTGACAAATTGGAGCTTCTAAAATGAATACCATCTGGTGCTAAAGGTTCTCTCTCCCCCCGCCCCGTTATTTCTGTTAAACAGGGCACTGCTAATCCTACAGGTATATTTTTATAAACCTTAAAAGAGGCAGTGGCTATACATTCATTTTCCTTACTAAAAAGTAGGGCCCCCCACTCCAGCTGCTTTGTGCTTGTCCACAGGTGTAAACCAGCTATAAACCTAGAGGATACAGCTGCCTTAGGATTCCCCCAGCATGGTGGAAATCCACATGTTACAGACACAAACACTGAAATAAGCTTCTATTCTGAAAAGGCGCTATGCAAAAATGAAACTTATTCAACATATATATCTGGATTCCTGTGTATATTCAAAATTTTAACTGTTGTCCTCAGTGACAAATATTTTTTACTTTTCATTCCTATTGGCACACCAGAGCCTAAATATCTATGCAGGATGAGCTAGTTTCTATTTTGGTTCATGCACACAGTTGTTAACTAAGTAGCAATTGAAGAGCCAAAGGTGGACTCAATTTCATTTTTGCAAACTCACTGACGACAAAGTTTCCAAAGGTGTAATTGAGGGCACCTTTTGGAATGTAGAATTTTAATTACTGGTGATGATGCACAAGAAGGAAAGAACCCAGCTTAACTCTCTGATCACTGGCTGAGTTTGCAGGACTAGTAGTTTGGAGGGTAAAGGGAGTGGGAAGAAACAGTTTTACATGTATACACAGCATATTTGATAGGGAGTCATTGACCTAGAGCACCACAATGCTATTTTTACAGAATCACTTTTCAGAGAATTGCACTTTAAGAAGTAAATGAAGACATTGCTATTCAGATTAAATTTTATAAAACAATTTTTAAAATCAAGTCTTAATTTTGGGCCTAGAGCTACTTTTAAATATAAATCCAAAGCTGATGGGATGGTTTGTAGATATTTTATGTTTTTAACTTCTGCTGTTTCTGTTTTTAACTGAATGCAAAGTTCAGTTCCTGGCCACAATCTTTAACTATCGGCACAATAGTCCTTACCAGTTTGATCACCACATGGAAATATGCTATTCAGGGTCATGAGTTCAGATTAAGGAGTTTATTGTAGTGTGTCCTGGTTTTATTTCCATAAACTCTAAAAAGCACCAGCATTAGGAAATCAAACAAAAATCCCCAGTCCACCTTAAGTTTCTGCTACCAAGTGAATTCTCGCCCACATGCAGTGCTGCCAATCCAGCAAATTTAAAAGTCATGAAAGAGATCCCCCACAAAACTCAGGGAATTGGCTTAAAAATCATGATTTATTTTTAAATGAATTTTTGGGGGTCTTTTCTGATTTTTTAACTCTCTGGGTAATTGCTCCTTTGTGTGTGCGCATGCATCCCAGGGGACGTAATCTGAAATATACAACACTCACACAGGAAAACATACACCCCCCTTTCCCTTCTGACTGATTGGAAGGACTTTTCCCCAGCATCTTCCTGTGTCCCCCTGGGCATGTCACCAACGCCCCCACCCTGCGCCTGCCCTGAGGACTTTCAAGCTGTTCTTTCCACAGGGTGCTGCCCTATGCCCTGGTTCTGTCCCCTAGGCCTTGCCCTGCTGAGCCCCTTCCCTCCAATGGACTCGGTCTCCTGCTCTGCTCTGCTCAGCTCTCTTTGTCCCCACCCGGGCCACTGTCCCTGCTCCCTCTCATAGTGGATATTATGAGCCTAGTGATAGTGCAAGATGTGAGAAGAGCACATTTGGTCTGGAAAGGAAGGGGCTTGCTCCTGAACCCCCTCCCCACTAGTCACCTTCGCTCCTCTCCCACCCCAGTACAGCACTATGTGGGGAGTGAAGGAGCTGCCTTTGCATTTTCCCCCATGTTCAGCCAGGGCACAGGCGCCGCAGGATCTGGCAAGGGCTAGCTTTCCCTGCTGGCGGCAGTCAGAACTGCACGCCAGTGCTTGCAGCTCAGACTACCAATAGCTGCATCCAGTGATGAGCTGCCAAAAGCTGAAGAACTGGTTCCTTCAGTTGTTCCGGGTCTTTGGCGGCACTGAAGGACCCGCCGCCAAAGTGCCGCCGAAGACCCGGAGTGCCGCTGGGTGAGTAAAAATTAAAAAGGGATTCTCAGGGGAGCCTCCCCGGGCGAGAGCTCAGGCGAGCTGGACAGGACGGTCCCGTGGGCCGGATATGGCCTGCGGGCCGTAGTTTGCCCACCCCTTTAACAACCGGTTCTAAACCGGCTTCAAAATTTAATAACCGGTTCACGCGAACCGGCTCCAGCTCACCACTGGTTGCATCAAGATGCCAGAACTGATGCATTATTTCTAGCTCTGTCAGAAATCCTGAGCTGCAAGAAACCTGTCCTGAGAAAGCAAGGAACCGAGTGGGGGGTAGAATGCTGCAATTCATAGGACCCATGAAAATATCAGGCAGTTGCCATTGCTACCAAATATGTGAATGCGTGATCATAAGCAGTTTATACAAACAGCAGTGGAAAAGTCTGTCTGTGTAGAAAAAAAATATTCTGTCTTTGGTGTGTTCTAACGCAACGTTGCACTCAGCAGTTCCTTTAAATTAAAGCAACTGAAGCCTGCTGAGAGTGCCTAAATGGTTATATCTTTACCAGACAGAGGTTAATTTCTGGGCCTCGATCTTCCTTTGTTTTCAAAACTGACACTGTCAGACTGCCCATCTGGAAAGGAAAGAATGAGCCTCTATTTCAGCGGTGGCCAAAGAGCAGGCCCTGGGCTAAATATACATCTCTTAGTATGGCCTCATTATTAGAAGAGAAGTGGCAAGGCTTAGAGAGACTATTTGTCCCAGTACACAGTGCTCCCTCTTGAACCAAGTGGGTCGGGTTGTTCAGATCAAATAGAATCATTCCCTGTCAGGTCTTACAATCTTTGGACTGTCCCCTCCATGTTAAAGATGTGGGTGGTGCTATCTGCTCCATTTTAATGAAAATTAGTTGATGACTTCAGGCTCTAGCCAAGCTAGATTCACTTGGGAAAATTTTGGGTACTATTGTTCTCGAGTCATCTTCGAACAGAATTCAAAAAAACTTCACTGTGTTTAATGAAAACACTTGCTATAAACTCACATCTTTCTGAGTCCAGATGGGGCATTGTAGCCTACCTGGCTTGGAACCCCACAGCTCTAAAGGTGGTTAATAGCAACATGTTTATCATAGATTTTTCACACAATAGCAAATATATATAGTATACACATATATAAAACCCCTAAATTACTATGAGAGTAAGGCCCTACTTAATTTGCAATATTGCAGATCCCGCAATATTAGGCTTCCATCACAACTTTGACTTTAATTAGCTTACTTTGCACAGTCCACAATTTTGCATACATTTTGAGGTTTGCAAGACACACTTTTTTCCCTTAGTACTGTAAAACCCGATTTATCTGAGCTGACAGTGGTGTGGATCCTGCCGTCAGCCCCACACATGACTGTAATATAGTTACAACAAAATGTCTGGTTATCCAAAAAAAAAAAAAAAAATTAGCAGGCATCACATAATACTTGAGTGTTTATATTATTCCAGCAAATTTTTCTTACAACACAGGTCTTCTCTAGCTTTACCAAATTACCGCCAATTACAGACAATAAAAGTCCATTATTACTTTCCATTATTTTCCACATCTTGTTCTCAACTCAGCTGCAATTATTTGACAATCATTCTGCGATTAAAGTAGGGCCTTAACTATAGGTGAAATCAATTTGGGCTTTGATTCAATTTAGTTCATAGCAATTTGAGATGGAAATGTCCTGTTTAAGTTATCTAGTCTATCCTGTTGATGTCGGATTGTTTTCCACTGTCTAGATATATTTAGCTTTACCAAAAAAACCATGTCCAGTGGACATGTGACACTTCCCTGGGGTAATAAGGATCGTGAGGCACCATTCTACCCCCTGCCCTTAGTGTGCGGAAGCCTTGTCTGTTGCCTGCCAAGAACCAGCTCTCTGACTTCACCAGCCATGGACAACACAAGTGCTCCCCTCTTAGCCTAGGCAGGCTCTGCTCCTTTGCAGGTTAGCAACAGATACATTGCAACCGTGGAAACTTTGGTTGCTTTGATCTACTTTCCTAAGTGAAAAAATTAATCTAGTTCTGGGGGAAGAAATATCCAGTTAACAGTGCTGGAAAGGGAAGTCCTCAGGATACTTTCTGCATGAGCAATGGCAATGCAAAGTAACTCCACAATCCTGTCAACACGTGTCCCCTCTGTTTTGGGGGGCACTAAAATAAGAGACATAGGGTTGAGAGAATACTTTTATCTGCTCTCTCATTCAAGTCATTGACATTAGCTGTAATTGTTTTGATTTTATTTTTTCACCGAAGTAATACTGGAGTGATCTGAAACCTGCAAGTGGGGCAAAGGCAATAGATATAATAGACTTCCTAATATTTTTCTTCTCTCATAATAGTATCACTAGAGTTAAAAACAGATAAGTGGTTACAGCAACTTTAGCTATGGTATATGATCTTAAAAATGGCCTTTCAAATGTCAAGGCTGACAGCAAAATCCATTTAGCACACTAATAATTTCTGTTCAAATATCATAGTACTGTGTGTTTAAGTGGACTTCATACCAAAATGACAAATTCTCGATCAGTTTCTAGAATATATTGTATGTCAAATACCATCTAATCAGCATCTAGCTTTAGTGGGGTGAATACGCATTGCTGCAATAGCAGACGTCTCACATAAAGAGACTAGATAATGGAATATTTTTCTAGCATACCAGTGCTATGAACTTGAGAGGTCTTCACAGCATTATTTTTACCGAGTGTGGTAATGAATGAATAATTCCATCAGAAGACTAAAACCCTGGCACATATTTGCATTTTCAAGTGCCTAGTACATTGAATTATGACAGTGTTCATGATGAAATGACCTTGTGGGCAGTAAACCCAAAATGGAATAAGGCTGGCAAGAGTCCATGGGTTTGCACCAACTTTCAAAATAAAAAGTCTTATCTTTTATTTAGTGACACTCTAGATAGACTTTTTTTGCTCAATTATTTCACCTCTTCCCCCGACCTGGGAAGCAGCTAGTGCTTTGATAACAATTGCAAAGCTGTCGAGTTTTTGTTGTTGTTATCCTTCGTGACCTGAGATGATGCTGATGATGGTTTTATATCCTGCGAGTACGGTTGTGGCTAAAAGACCGATGCGCGAGTGGCAGTCCTTTCTGCATGAAGTGCCTCGGTAGCTTGATGCTGAGGAAGGGATTGTAATCTGTGACTGCTGAGTCCTACCTCTGTTTACAACTCCGCCTCTGTGACTGAAGATCCATATGGCGGGTAATCTCAAACTCTGTCACCCCATTGTTGCCTACTGCTTGCCAGTGTGAGCTGTCAGTTGCTGATGACTCTCAGTTGTCAACGTTGCACTGTTTCAAGTTTGGCTTCAGTGTGTTCTTCAAGCGTTTCTTGAATGCTGCCTCATATGTGGCGTCCCACTTTCAGTTCACAATACAGCAACTGCTTGGGAATTCTGGTGTCATCCATCCTCGTAAATGACTAGCCCGGCTAAGCATGGCTTCAACCTCTGTGGCATGACTGTGTTCCAGAACCTCATTACTGTTAACTTTATCCTGATACACTTGATACAAAATAAGTTGTACATGGAACTTATCCAGAAGCTTAATGTGATGCCTGTTGCATATATACAAGTTGGACAACACAACCACTTTAGAGATATTTAGCTTAGTTTGAATCTTAATACCATGTTGCTACCAGACTTTGCCAGATAATCTGTCAAATGATTAGCTGGCTTTGTTGATCTGATTTGTCAGCTTCTTATCTGTAGTAACGTCATTTGATAATACTTGAATATTTCTGCATGAATGCCATCAGATCCAGGGGCCTTGCAATTCTTCATGTCCCTCACTGCAGTGCTGACTTTGTTAAGGGATGAGGCTGTGTCCATGTTCTCATTACACATTGACTGATCACCTTATTTGTGCCTTGTCTGTGATGTTGGACCACGCATTCAAAAGATCACTGAAATGCTGTCACCACCTCTGAAGGATTTCTCCTTTGTCAGCGATCAGTGTTAGGTCATCCACGCTCTTCAAAGGCACAGTAGTGGTATGTGTAATACCATATACGCCTTTTAAAGCGGCATAGAAATCTTTGGTCTCATGATGGTCAGCATAGCACTACATTTCATCTGCTGTGGCATTTCACCACTGATTCTGCATGTCTTTAAGCTTAGATTGGATGTCATATGTCATAACTGTGCCGACAGGGACATAGGATACAAGAATTGGACAATGCATCTCACCGTTTTTAGTGAGTATCTGTTGAATTTCTGGATCATTCTAGTCAAACCAATCTCAATGATGTCATTTTGCTGTACCCAAAGTTGTGAGAATATACCAGGTTGAGAAAAGTCACCCACTCACTATTTACATTAGCACTAGTAGTCAAGCCAGCAAGATCAGACAAAGCTGCTGTAATGTCATTAGAGAGTTGTGCTCATTAGCTTCATCTTGTAATCACTTTCCATTGAGCCATCTGATTGGTTTAGATGATGACTTGAGATGCACTAGTCTAATTACTAACAAAAGTTTGGAGGGGATCATGCAATGGTCTGTCCAACAGTTTTACTGTAGTTCCTGTACTCGCCACTGTATTGTCTCTTAAAGGCTATTTTGGCAGCTTCTTAAAGCAGCGAATATATGGCACTCCCCAATGGAGATACCCCTATGCCAGCTACTTAAAAGAGAACTAGAAGAGAAGTAGAATCATCTGGTGACTAAATGAGAGACCAGGAACCAGAACCCCCCTATAATCCTGTTTCAGACTGTGGGCAGGAACTCTTGAGCCAGCCCTCTGTCATGCCAGCTCTAATTAAGGGAGGTAAATTGGAGCTGGCTAGAGAAATCTGCCCCCGATTGGCAAATGGGAAACAGCTGCCAGTCTAATTAGCCTGGGGCTACATACAAGCCCAGAAGAAGGAAGGAAGAGGGGAAGCCAGAGAGTGCTAGGAGAGCAGTAGCTCTTCCCTCCTGCATGCAGAATCAGAGAAGTCCTTAAGGCTATAACCCAAGCTGTATATGGTGAGAAGGTGGTGGGAGTGCATGCTGTAAATAAACTGCACCAGTGATTGCTGAACCTCAAGGTCTCGGAGTGGTTTTTTAATGCAGCAGAGGCAGGAGCTCCACCCTGCTACGCGACACTAAGTGGTCTTGGACAAGCACATAATCTCTCTGTCTCAATGTTACCATTTTTAATAAAAGTATACTACTTATCTAGATACATCACTGATATACTGAAAGGAATTTGTTTGTACACCACTTTGAAAATATATAAGAGTGTTCCATATTATTGAGGGATATAGGGAGAAGGACAGAAGGAAGTGTGGCTACTTTTCCTCTCCGGCATTGGAAGCTTGCTTCTGTCAGAAGCATCTGAGCTAGCTCAATGAGTTATACATTTGAAATATGCTATAGAAATGAAAATGTTTTACAGAGTTAAGCAACAGAGGAAGAAATTAAGTGTGGCCAGAGAGAAAGATATATGTTGTCAGAAGATATTTGAAAATTGATGGAGAGTTTGAGGACACCATTCTGTCCAGACATCAATAGGTTCTTTAAAAAAAATGCAGACATAAAAGTTGACTTATGTTGATCTTTGATTTACAGAGCTTTTTCCTTAATGATCCATTGTTGTCTGAACTGGTTAGCCAGTAACACTACTTGTCTCATTCTTTGAGCACTTTTTTTTTTTTTTTAAAGTGTGTGTGTGTGAGGGGGAACACAAATACCATTATATGTATGACATTCTGAATTCATGAATCTTGATAAATTCTCAAAGGGCTCACCGTTTAAAAAATATTTACATTTTTGTTGGTCTGACAAACATCCTTTTACAGCAGTTTGTAAAAACAGGAATGGTTAAAAATAGCAATATAGCAATCAAGGAAACCTAGGGCAATAAAAATGAATATGGCATGCAGATTTGTCTGGTTCGGAATAAATCTGCATATAGTGTCCTGCAGCAGCACGTTTTACAAAGGGAATTAAAGTCATGAAATTAACATTTTAATGAAGTAGAGAGACCATTGACGTCAGGACTACTCACTGATTGCTGCTTCCAGGTGGCCTAATGAGATGAAAATGAAGTTTATATCCTCAGCTAGTCTAAGCTAGGCTTGTTTTGTGACTATGATTGAATATAAATGAGAAGATACTGCTGTGTGCAAACATGTCTAGGCTGGTAAGTAGCCTTTTTAAAATATTTAAGTTAAAAAAGGGACTTCAGTCTTATTTCCTCCAACACATTTTTCAACATGTAAACAAAGTCATTGTATGCTATGGAAAATGATAAAGCAGTAGCTCTTCTGGTTTCCAGCAGTCCCAATGTGGGGCTTAACTGCAAGATATGCTCATTCATGTATCAATACAGAGAAACACTCCTCAAAAAGAACAGGAGGACTTGTGGCCTTAGAGACTAACAAATTTATTTGAGCATGAGCTTTCATGGGCTACAGCCCACTTCATCGGATGCATAGAATGGAACATATAATAAGAAGATATATATATATACACATACAGAGAAGGTGGAAGTTGCCATACAAACTGTAAGAGGCTAATTAATTAAGATGAGCTATTATCAGCAGGAGAAAAAAACTTTTGTAGTGCTAGTCAAGATGGCCCATTTAGACAGTTGACAAGGTGGTGTGAGGATACTTAACTTTGGGAAATAGATTCAATATGTGTAATGACCCAGCCACTCCCAATCTCTATTCAAACCCAACTTAATGGTATCTAATTTGCATATTAATTCAAGCTCAGCAGTTTCTTATTGGGAGTCTGTTTTTGAAGACTTTCTGTTGCAAAACTGCCACCCTTAAATCTTTTACTGAGTGGCCAGAGAGGCTGAAGTGTTCTCCTACCGATTTTTGAATGTTATGATTCCTGTCAGATTTGTGTCCATTTATTCTTTTGCGTAGAGACTGTTCGGTTTGGCCAATGTAAATGGCAGAGGGGCATTGCTGGCACATGATGGCATATATCACAGTGGTAGATGTGCAGGTGAACGAGCCCCTGATGGCGTGGCTAATGTGATTAGGTCCAATGATGGTGTCACAGAGCTGAAGTGGGAAATCATAAATCCAAGTTAGCCTCTGTATAAATGACTTTTTTGGCACAGAAAGTGTGTCAGACACTAGGATTGACTGATGGAAACGCACAACCACCAGATACTCTGAAGTGCTCAGCTTCAACATAACCTCAGCATACTATACATAGCACATTGTTCTTAAATGTCTTTAACATTTTATTACTTTTCTATCTTCATAGAGATGAATAAATACATTTGTTCCCAAGCATTAGACTTTAACGTTGACATCAAAGTAATGATGCTGGTGGATACCTTTAAGAATATGGGTGAAACCTAGTGAAGAAATTTTACACTATTTCACCCTCTAGCATATTCTTCAGTCTCACAAAACAGGCTTAATCATTACAGGCCACTTCCTCCCACCTTTCAATTTAAAATTAATTCCGACTCCGTCCCCACTTTTACAGGTCTATGATGATGCAGTCCCAATCCCCCAGTCATCATTTGTCACTTCATGAGGTGTCCTGGCATGCAGTCAGCTGCTGCTACCACAACCAATCAGCACTATAGAATGGAGCATGATAAGAGAAGTAAAGGAAGTTTGTTGATTCACCAATCCATGCCAGGACCTTTCTAATCTCCACTCTGTAGTGCTGATGAATGGCAATGGTGATATTGCCAGCAAAGTCTATTCTACATGTGGAGTCTTTTCCCTTTTACAGAATAGGGAGTTGTACATTCACAGAGCTGGTATACAGAGAACTGAGCATAGCTTCTTACCACCTCTTTGCTGCTTTAAAAATTGGATTTCACAGAAAACTTCCTGTGTGAGCCCTGACTTTCTCTGTATGCTATAGCTGCTGCTGTTTATCACCTATAGCAGATTGCTTGCAGGTCTTCCATGGACACCAGCCTTCCAGGCAAGAGCTACCAACGACCATAAGCACCAACTTTCCCCGGCACTGGTGGATACTCGCGCCCCCCCGCCCCGGCCCCGCTCCGACTCCACCCTTTCCCTGCCCCACCCCCATTCCAACCCCTTAACCAAAGTCCTTACCCCAACTCCATCCCCTCCCTGCCCCATTGGATCCCTTCCCCAAATCCCCACTCCAGCCCTACCTCTTCCCCGGGCATGCAGCATTCCAGCTCGTCCCCCATCCCTCCCAGAGCTTGCCGCGCGAAACAGCTGTTTCGCAGCGCAAGTGCTGGGAGCTAGGGGGAAAAAAGTGGGCAGATGGCATGCTCAGGGGAGGAGGCGGAGCGGAGGGGGGTGGGGCGGGGAGCTGCCAGTCAGTGCAGAGCACCCACCAATTTTTCCCTGTGGGTGCTCCAGCCCCGGAGCAGCCACGGAGTCAGCACCTATGCCAGCAACTGCTGTATCTTGTGCCTCTGGAGACTGGAGAAATGCTAGCACCTACATCTGCATTCCCCTTCTTTAGAGACAGAGGCAAAAGCACATAGCTGGACTTTAGGATTCAATAATTAGATTTAAAGGACGTCAAGCGTGGTAACATAGCAACATTAATACAATGCCAGAAGTAACTTCCAACGTCTGATACCATGCAGTAAAGGGAGATTTTCCTACATGTCAGTCGGGTTTCTGGGATTCTCCAACTCTAGCTAGAGATCTCATTAGCAAGGCTGAAAAAGAAAGTTTGGAAGAAATTTGTGACAATCACATTGGGCCCTGAGATAGAAATTCCAGGGATCAGGGGAAGTGACTATCTGGAGTAAGCTGTCAGGAGGAACAGCTGGGAGTTAAAGGCCTTCTGATGCCAGCTACAGTATTAGTAAAACTACTGATTGTTTACACATGCAAATAAGTCCATCTGACCAATGGATTTCAATCTAGCCCATGGGACAAGCTTGAATGTGAAGTCCTCATATCTGGTGTCCTCATATTAGAGAGCTGAGGCTACTGGGGAGCTTGCTATGTCCTGGATCTCACATCTGGTTCAAGTGTGATGTAAATAAAAACCCATATACTATTTAGACCTGTCTTGTCCCACTTCAGAAAACACAGTTTTAAAAATTTACATTCTTAGAATAAAATGCTGGTGGTTGCTTTCACCCCACAGAAGTGCCCCAAAGCCCAAAACATCACTCACTATTGTGGAGTATGATACTGCCGTCCACACATGGTCCCCTTTATCACGGATTTATGTACTTCACTACAGATCTCTGGCAGCGGACGTGGCTAGTGGAGAGAGCAGAGGATTCCTGACTCCCCTTCTCATGCTTAACACTAGCTTACAACACTTGGACTCCCAATCATTTCCTGTCAGCTCCCTTCCCAGCTCTTTTCTCCCCCTCCCGCAACATAAGGCAGAATCCCACTCACCCATTAAGCTCTCTTCCCTCCATCAGCAGTTCCTCGTGATCGGGTCCTGTCTCCAGTGCCACTAGATTCAGCATTTCCAGTACACTCTCACACGATCCCCTTCACCCACCAAAGAGGTTTAGCATTCTGCAAATGTGGGAGCAGCCTGGTCTTTTTATGGCAGGGCACCCAGGCTCCAGCTTGTAGCCTCTGTGCTGGTGGACAAAGTGCAGAGAGATGAGCAAAACTTTGCTCTCTCCTACAGTGCACCTGGATCTTGAGTTGGGAAACAATTTTTCTTTACTATTTTATCATCTAGAATCACATCTGGAACAAGCAACATAGCTGGAGCAGAGGATGGCCATTAGTGTCATTGGCTCACAAGGCCTGATTTTCAGAGGTGCTGGACATCTGCTGCTCCCAGTGACTTCATTAGGAGTCACAGGGGCTCAATCTTTCTGAAAAATCAAGCCTGTTGTTACTCACACACAAAGCATGTCACTGCATTCTGCACCAGCTTCATCTTCTCGAGGCTTGTCAAGAGCTGCTCCAAGGAGAACATATTATACTATTCCAGCCTAGGAGGTGATAAAGACATGAATAAACATGGCAAAATCCATGTCTGAGAAGGAAGGTCACAAACTCCTGACTAGCCACAGATGCATGGGGAGAGGACGGCATTGAGAGCAACTGCTGCTACATTTCCAGAGGCAGTGAAAGATGCAAGAAGCCCCCCAGGCTGCGGACCATAAGAAAAAAGAGCAGCATTCCTTCCCAAATCCAATTGAAGGTGTAGGCACAATCCTATTCCATTCTTCCAGATGCATTCCCCCATGTCACCCCCACATCACCACATTAACTTTGTGCAAATTCAATCACACCTAGTTTGCTCCCATCCACGTCCAAATCTCAGCACTGAAAGCACAGAAACGAGAGCGTGAGTTGGATGAAAAGGAAACAGGGCTGGGAGGTATCCAATTAGTAGTGATACTGCAGTCCATAATGGTTTGCAATCCAATATTCTTACATGTACATCGAACAAGAGGGGTGATAATTTCAAATTCTGCAATATCCTGCATTTGAGAGCCCCTAGGGAGAAAGTAAAATGGACTAAACACCACCTTTTGTAAACTCTTTATACAAGCAAAACTCGTACTAAAGTCAAAGGGAGTTTTAGGTGAACAAGAAATAAAGACCAGGGCTTCCTGGAAGGAGCTGAACCAAGGCAGAGCTATGTTGTCCCCTCCAAGAAGAAATTGTGCTTTGCCTCAAACACAGTTTGATTTTTGTATATTATTTGATTTAAAAATCTCTGTGTGGGGCAATTTTTCAGGCTTTTCATTCCTGGCCCTTCAGTTGGCAGGGAAAGCTAGGAATGCTAAACTTGCTTCTGTTTATAGTCTGATTATTTTTTCAAAGGCAGTCTTGCGAATTGTGATGTTATGTTACAGGACCGCTTACTATAATTTCTGAAATGTAGACTATCAGCTATCAGTCATCCTAGTGTTTCACTACAATCAATCTCTAACATGATCTGTGATTTAGTGTACCACATAAGGAGTAAACAATGTGATGCAGTTGCAAAAAAGGCTAATGTTCTGGGGTGGGTTAAGAGGCGTGTTGTCAGACAGAGGAGGTAAGTGTCACGCGCTACTTGGCATTGGTGAGGCCTCAGCTGGAGTACTGTGTATTTCTTGGTGCTGCACTTTGGGAAAGATGTGGACAAACTGGAGAGTGTCAGGAGGAGAATAAAAATGATGAAAGGTTTAGAAAACCTGACCTCTGAGGAAAGGTTTAAAAAACTGGCCATGTTTAGTCTTGAGAAAAGAAGACTGAGGGGAGACTGGATATTAAGGGGTGTTATAAAGAGGACTGTAATCAATTGTTCTCCATGTCCACTGCAAGAACAAGGACAAGAAATCTGCAGCAAGGGAGATTTAGGTTAGATACTAGGAGAAACTTTCTAACTATAAGGGTAGTTAAGCTCTGCAATAGGCTTCCAAGGGAGGTTGTGGGATCCCCACCATTGGAGGTTTTTAAGAACAGGGTGGACAAACACCAGCCAAGGATGGTCTAGGTTTACTAAGGGAGCTGGACTTGATGACTTCTTTAGGTTCCTTCCAGAACTACATTTCTATGATTCTGTGTCTATGAAACTAAAAGTAAGTTAATTATATAAAACCCAAACCTGATTCCTCTTGTCCATGCGCTGATCCTGGAGTCAGTAAGCACATGGATGGCCCTCTACATCTATGCAGAGCCGCAAACATAGACCTGGTTGCTAGACTGGGGTCTCAATGCTTGAGGAATACTTTTAAAACCCTCATAATTGTACCTGTAAACTATTATTTACATAAAATCAAATTAAATGACTTGAATACTTGGAAATGGAAAACTGCGCTCTCAACTACCACCTAAGGAAAAAAGCAATAGCATGAGCCAAATATCCACTTTTGAAAAAGAGCAATTTGAAACTCTGTCATGCATTTACATGGACAGCCACCGCTGTCTTGATCACCATGTTATTTCCACTTAGACTGTGTTTACACTACACCCAAGGATATAATTTTCAGCTCCTTTAGACCTATCTGCACAAGCTTTAATCTAGCTCACTAAAACTAAAAATGAGGCCACTGTGGTGCAGGCTTCCAGCACGGGCTGTACAAGCCTGCACAGCCACTGGGGTATGCTTTGCTAGCCCCTGCCACCAAATCCTCACTTTTGTTATTTTTAGTGAGCTAGCTAGATTAAAGGTAGCATGATTACATCTCCACAAGCTGCAAATCATGCCCCCAGCTCCAGTGTACAAGCTTTAGTTGCTTCTTCATTTGCACTGTTTAAACTACATCTTTCATTTCTGTGTTTTTCCTGTCATTCACAAATAATGCAAAACCTGAAGTATACCAATACAGAGACAAAAGTTAATGGCAGAGGCATTGAACTGTGTAAATCTTATTCTCTTAAATATTATGTTAGATTTTTGAGGATGGATGCACATAGTTACATATGAAAAAATACAATCATAATTTAACACATAATTTGCATATGCAGTTACTGTAGTTAAGTATGGATTTTGGGTAACTACATGCACAATGGGTCAATTATATACTATTGGCTATTTGTGTGCACGATCTCAGAATTTTCATGTACAATCATAGTAACTACAACTGCAAATTAGCTGTGCAGTTTTGAAAGTGTTACACGTTAAGCATACTATCTTTTGCCAGGCTTGATTGTCTCTCAACAAGCTTTACTGCTGGAAAGAATCCTAAACCATTGCTTTTAAATTCATACTCTTAAATTCTATCAGCAGGCAGAAAAGCCTTCTCATCTTTTTTTTTGTCGTGCAATGAAAAATTTAAAAAAATGATTTCCTAATCAAATCTTTAATCTACACTAAATGGATCTGTATTAAATCATCAAACCAGACAATGTTGATACACAGAAGCTGAAGAGGAAAAGTTTAATATATATGATATGATTCAAATTCCAGCCGAAAATGGTGACATTACTCAGCCTCCAACTGGTCTCCTCCCACTGATGGCATACTTCAGTCCATAAACAGGAAACAAATGGTTAAGAATCCTGCAGGATCATATGTTGCAAACATACACATCCTGGCAAATTTATAGCCAGTGTGGTTTTAATAATAGGCTATTAAGCAGTTTACAGTCCTAAATAATGTTATGCTAAGCCACTATTAAAGTGACACTCAATGAAAAGTTTTTTAAAAAACAACATTTTACTAAATGTAAATACCAAGTACTATTGGGGAGGGTACAGGAGGTGGAACACTTTTGCCTAATGATCAGGAGACAAGAAGTCAGTAAGGACATGGCTGGGGATAGGGGCAAGAGAGAAGAGAGGAGAAAAGGCCATTTTCCAGTTTTTAATAGACTATAACACATTTTCCAGAGAACGTAATTCCAAAAGTATTTGGCAAAGGCTCAGGGCATCCATCAGCACAAACAAAATGAGGGTCAGCTGGCCATTCTGTGAAATATTAAGTTGAATATTTTATGAGTCATAAATTTAATAAGATGTGCACGCGCTAAATTTACCCCGCGAAGTCACACCCTTTTTGGTAACCTCTGTCTTGGAGCGATACCCTTCAATATACGGTATCTACAGTGGGAGGCCTCTACTGGTAAAGTCAGAAGAAGTAAGATTGAATAAAAACAGACAATACATGAATATTAACATCCCTTTTAAGGCCAAAAAAAAAACAACCAACAAAACAAAACAAAAACATAGGAGGAAGACAAGAAACAAATTATTTTGCGACAAAAAAGCAGAACTCTCAGTTGTGGGGCTATAATTGGTGATGGGTGAAGCAGTTTGGAGAAATTAAGAACCAATTCAGATCTTTGCCATTCTCTCAAACACCTTCAGTTCTCATGGTCTTTCCAGCAAGAGTTCAGGCTCTTTGTACGTTTGGTAGCCTCCGCTGGGTATTTAGCAGCTGTTATATGGGATTCTCAATTAATAAATGCTTTTATTCCTCCATACTTCTGGACAATCAAATAGTAGCAGTGACCAGAAAGTGCCTCTTCCAGTAGTGTTTGGCCAAAACATTGCAATCTTTGCTCTCAGATGCAGACTCCGCTACTCTGATCAATACCTCGTTATCTCTAGATTAGACTGCTGCCATGGGCTCTACCATGGTCTTGTATCAATTTGGAAACTGAAGTTAGTGAACACAAAACCCACCGTATTCTTAAGTTCCTCATAATGTATCTGTGGCACCAGTGCTCCAGGATCTGTACTGGCTGTTTTTTTGCTTTTGGGTGGATTTTAACATGTCAGTGAGGACCTATAAAACCAGAAGTGGCTTGGGACCAGCCTACCTGAGGCAGTCTCTGTGATGCATACTGCCATAGTTAAGATCAGTGGAAACATCTGAGCAAGATCTCCTTTGTTAGGCGAGGGCATGTCTACACTGCGATTAGACACCTGCAGCCGACCTGTGCCGACTGACTTGGGCTTGTGGGACTCCGGATGCAGGGCTGTTTAACTGTAGTGTAGACTTCTGGGCTCAGGCAGGAGACTGGCTTTAAGACCCTGAGAGATGGGAGGGTCCCAGAGCTTGGGCTACAGCCTGACCCCAAAAGTCTACACTGCAGTTAAACAGCCCTACAGCCTGAGCCAGCTGCTGGTTTTACCTGCAGTGTAGACATACCTTAAGAGAGCTGCTGGAAGGATAGTCTCTGTGAAGGGGCCTCAGATTCAAAATTCAGTTCCCCAGTCTGTTGACCTTCTGGGTAGGCTGCAAAATCCATCTTTTTACACAGGCATTTAGGGAAGAGGGGATATGAACAGTGGGGAATTTTCTTCTACAATGTTTTTCTTGCTGACTTGCTTTCTGAGGGTGGCAGTGGCAGTGTGCTGCTATTTTGTTTTTGAGCATCTGGTCTGTATTTTAAACTGATAGCACGGTGCCTAGACCTTGAACTAGGCCTTTTATATGGTTTAATTTGAAACGAATAAAACTTTATTTGTCATCTATGTGGGCAGATTTGTATTTAAGTTGGTTAATTTTAAGAGGACTATAAGATGTTTGGGAAAGGGTAAGGAGAAAGGGGGTTTTGTACTATGCTATTAACTGCTTTAAAACAATGTTTTTTTCCCCATATCAGAATGTTTAACTGGTCAAGCTGGGAAAGACAATGTCTTTTTGGTCTCAACTATATTGCTCACCTGCAAGATTCCTTAATATAATAGGAGAAGTTGCTAGGGGAGTTCAATATATGAAAACCTCCGTTGGACAAAAGAAAGACACAAAGAATACACAAACAGCTTTAAAGGAGACAGGAGTCTTCCTAATACAATGGTGATGAGCCAAAGTGAGTTACATAAAGCAGGTACATTTTTCACAGTCTTTGTTCCAGAGCCTCAAAGCTACAGTCTTCCCTGAAGAACCCAGCGTGTGACAGCTGGAAGAGCTGAACACAAAAAACAGGTTTCAAAAGAAAAACCAGATGCTGAAACTGCATCTGAGTCTGTAAATTGGGCAGCACTGGAAATCAAAGCCTGTGCAACCCCAAAGCATTAAGGACATTTAAATGGGATGAGGGTGGGAGGGGGAAAGAGAGAAGTTATCACAATTTGCACTGGGTCTTACAGATAGTTTAGAGCAGAGGTTCTCAAATTGGGGGTCGAGACCCTTCAGGGGGTCGCAAGGTTATTACATGGGGGGTCGTGAGCAGTCAGCCTCCACCCCAAACCCCGCTTTGCCTCCAGCATTTATAATGGTGTTAAATATATTAAAAAGTGTTTTTAATTTATAAGGGGGGGTCACACTCAGAGGCTTGCTGTGTGAAAGGGGTCACCAGTGAAAAAGTTTGAGAGCCACTGGTTTAGAGAGACAATTTAAACTCAAAAGTGAAGAGGAAGTGACTAGAAAAGGAAGAGTAGTACAGACTGAAGAGAACCTGTTGGATTCTGTCAATTTTGTATTCAGAGAAGTGAGCAAGTTGGAAAGGAAGGTGAAGAGACAGAGAGAGAGGCCCTAATTCAAGAAGGCAGCTAAGCACATGTTTCAAGTTAGCAGGTATTTAAGTGCCTTCCTGACCAGAGGAAGCAAGGAGTTTAAGCAGAGGAAGCAGTTTTTCATTCTTCTCTCCATACATTTCTATATATGGGAAACTGTATTAGACATAGAGTACTTGTGGCACCTTAGAGACTAACCAATTTATTTGAGCATAAGCTTTCGTGAGCTACAGCTCACTTCATCGGATGCATACTGTGGAAACTGCAGAAGACATTATATACACAGAGACCATGAAACAATACCTCGTCCCATCCCACTCTCCTGCTGGTAATAGCTTATCTGAAGTGATCACTCTCCTTACAATGTGTATGACATTGTAAGGAGAGTGATCACTTTAGATAAGCTATAGATAAGCTATTACCAGCAGGAGAGTGGGATGGGACGAGGTATTGTTTCATGGTCTCTGTTTATATAATGTCTTCTGCAGTTTCCACAGTATGCATCCGATGAAGTGAGCTGTAGCTCACGAAAGCTTATGCTCAAATAAATTGGTTAGTCTCTAAGGTGCCACAAGTACTCCTTTTCTTTTTGCGAATACAGACTAACATGGCTGTTACTCTGAAACCTGTATTAGACATATTTCTTATAGTTGTATCAACTAGTGAAATGGCTGAATTGACTTAAGAAACTGGTTTAAGGAAACAGCTTGCTGGCTGAGGCTTTGAATGACAAGTTTCAGTGGAGAACAGAAAATTGCGGCTAGCTTTTTGAAACTGAAAGAGAAGGAGAAAGTTTATTGCCCTTTTACAAGTTCTCTCTCACTCACTCTCAAAAACCTATTTGTTCCCTTTTATATTCCACTATAACAGAATGTATCGTATTTGTTCAAGAGTCCAAACTCATCACGTCTTTACAAATGAACTATACTGGTTAGCATAAAACCATATGATTTCTTGAATCTCTAGCAGAATAAGAATTGTAAAAAAAAACCAGTAGGTAAGTAAAAATAAAAGTTTACTTTTAGAAGATTGCAAAGATCCTCTGAGGATGATTTTTGATTGGTTAGATACATGGATCATTCAATTTTTGACTGGAAGAGGCACCTGCTTGCTTGGGTCATACAGCCAGATAGGTAAAATACAAAGGGTCCATTGCTTCCACAGAGTTTATTACAAGCACAGCAATTTCGTTTGTACAGATGGGCTGAAATATTATAGAATCTCATTGGTTGATAATCTTTGCAAAAATTTTAACTCTAATTACTGAATATACTGAACGGTTCAGGTAGAGCAAGAAAAACAGCGATCTCCTCTGTATTCCCTTTTTCTTGAGAACGACCATGTGAGGTTTGTGAGGTGTGCACAAACCACGTAGATGATTGTATCAAAGTGTTCCTGTGTTGTGATCAGAACAGTGTCTATTGAACAGTATAATTTATGGTTTGTTACCTGCTTATTAATTTCAGTTTAAGTGGTTTTGATGCCTGGATTAACAGTTCCAGAGAACAGAACATTTGATTACTCCAGGCAGTTTCCATAGCTTACCACACACACACACACACAAAAATCAAATAATACCCCAAAAAAGAATGGATAGTATTACTTGCAAATGAATTTTTTTTTAAAACTACATACAAGCAACAAAATGCCTTTTTATACGTTATTAGTACTGGACAATCTCAAGCAGAGACTAAAAATAAAAATTAAACATCGTCACGAATTACCACTTTCACTTTATTTATGTACTTCAGGAGTAAGATTTACATATTGTTTTTGTTAACTTCAGTAAGAGTCGGAAAAAAGTCTGCCCTGACAAAAGAAAGAAATGGTGACTATATTCAACTGTCCCCAGATCGTATATTTACAATGGTACTAGCAATTTAGAAATACCAAAGTTTGGAACGTAATATTTAATTCTGACTTGCCATGCACTAATGTTTTCCTCTGACTAATACACAAAGCTTTAGAATCTCAGCAACCTCTTCCAACCTCCAGACTGGAGCCATCAGTGAATGCCTGCAACTTCAGGGATGTAGTTAAGGTGGATGAAAAAAATAGGAAGCATAAAAAATAGTTTAATTTTCCACGGGCCAGATTTACAAAGATATTTCGGCACCTGCAAACGCAGACAGTGGGATTATTGAAAGGGAAACCTAAATGGGAGTCAGGTGCCTAACCAATTTAGGCACCTTTGAAAATTCCACTATGTACCTATGCCTTTGTCTGGCTTGGTGATTCAGCCACACAAAATTCTTCAATGAAAAAGTGAATCCTCCCTCCCAAATCATGGGACTTGTTCAGAAGCAGACAATGAATCTCTTAAACATTGCTTCTTGATTTATATTTGCTTTCCTCAAGCTAAGATGGAAAGTAAAATTAGAATGTTTGTTTTTGTTTCCTAATGTTTTTGTTAAAAGCAAGGGAATGCAAAGCCGAAGGCCACTTTGCTTGGTATAAATCAGCAAAGCTCCATGGACTTTAGCTGAGCTACACCAATCTATCCCTACCCTGAAAGTCTATGCAAGTAGCACAACAGCAATCCCTTCCTAGAACCAGTGAAAGCTGCATTCGTCTTGGAAGAGAACAAAATAGCTTTACCCATAAAGGGATAACACATTATTAGCAATAAAATTCCTCCCATTCTTTTTATGAAAAGACATTTCATATTGCAAGACAACCTGGCCTTAGATGGTTAGATTCTGCTTGTGTAGTGTAATGCCAACATACAGTATTGTGATCCAGGAGTAAAAATTGTCCACCAGCCCAGATTTGGTGATTTGATCTAAAAATAAAGCTCAAAGAGTATTTTTGTGCCTGTGTGCTACAATTTGCAAATGGCAGCAGCCATCCTCTTCATTGCTGGCCTTTCTGCAACACTACAATGCCACCAAGGGGAGGAGCGCGAAGAAAACAGCTTCTTGGATTTGCTGGTAATGGCTGCTGAAGGAAGATGCAAGATGAGACAGGGTTCCCTATCTTTTAAGAGGGAGCATATCAAGCTTTCACCAGAGTGCTTCACTCGCCTTTAGCCTAGAAGCCCAAATCTACTCCTTGTGGTAGGACTCCAACTTGGTGGAGTCACTGACCAGCTCGTACCTTTCTTGTTATTTATTAGAGGAGCACCCAATAGCAACCATACAGTTAAGTTCGGGTATTATTTTCATGTCAAACTGTTCTCAGGTGTTTATATAACCAGGTCATCAATTTATTCTGGGCTTACACTTCACATACAAGATCTGGACAAATTAAGAAGAACACATTGTATTTTGCCATAGTTATGAGTGTTAAAGCTTTTATTAGTCTAAGCTCTGGTCTACACTATAAACTTAGGTCAGTTGTAACTACGTTGTCACACCCCTGAGCAATGCAGTTATACCGATCTAACCCTGGTGTAGACAGCACTATGTCACTAGGAGGTCTTCTCCCGTTGACATAGCTACCGCCTCCTGGGGAGGTGGAATATCTATGCCAACAGGACAAACTCTCCCGTTGGTGTAGGTAGCATCTTCACTAAGTGCTATAGCTGCACCACTGCAGCACTAAGTGTAGACAAGTCTTAAGACCTTTGCACATGCAAGTTCATTATGTAGTGCCAGAAAAATGTGCTCAACAATAGCATATGTAATTCAAAAGCATGTACAACTGCGGCTTTATAGGACATTTCTGGCATCTGAGTGGTGGCTAAACAAATCTAATTCATCAGCAGACTGGAGAGAGAAAGAATGGGAGCAGATTTGCAGTTCCATGCCGAGCACTTTGTCATAAGCCACAAGTTGACAGCCATTGTTTACATGCTTTTGGTATTTGTATTCAAAATTAAAAGGCCAAGACACAACAGAAGGCAAAGACACACAGGTATTAGTTCTGTAACTTTTTCAAGAGGTTTTTTTGTAATACACATTAATACACATTTTAAAAACTACCTCAGTATGCACACGAGGGATTAACAGCTCCAAGAGGAATTTAAAAATTCTCAATCTACAATCTAGAGTTGTAACTCTCCGGGAGAGTTACCATGACTTCTTGCAAATAAACACACTAAAACCACAAATTATACTTGAATTTGAATAAAATTATAAGAAGCAACATTCCGAAGTATCCTCCATCCACTCAGTGTTCTGTAGATAGGAGTTAAAGAGAAATAAAACTTTCTTTCAGAACTTTCCTCATTTCCCATGGAGCATCAACTCCCTCAGACCACCTCTCCTCATCCTTTCCCTTTCTTCCCCACTACCAAACACCAGAATGAATCTCCAGTACCCAAGATGGCAGCCTGCCTCCTTCTCCTTGTTTAAATTGTTCTGGATCTGCTTCTCTGCCCAGTGATCCACTGTGGTCCTCCATATCCTCAGCCTGACCTTGAGTTTAAACAACCTCTCCTGCCATTTCACAGCCAGATATTCATGATGTCAAGACAAAACTAATTCTCAGTCCACCCTATTCCTAGAAGTTGGAAATCCTCTCTGCTCCCTGGTTCCCCTAGTTGCTCCCACAAACCCTGAGAAATTAGCTAGCTACCACATATATATTTTAATTACAATGCAAGCATTTATAATGGTGCCAATCAGTGGTATCTGGGTACCGTTTACAAGGCTTCCATTAAGTAATTAATATCTCAAGGAAAGAAACGATTTGTTGGATCACTGCAACAATCTGAATAGATCATCAACCACGGAATTAGACCAAGCTTCCAAAGAGTTAACTTGTTTAGTTGTTTCTAGATAACAGATGCCTCTGGGTAGAGTGCAATCTTAGAGCATGCACTACATGTTAAAATACCTACACACAACAGGGGAAGTTACGGAGAAAGGGTCTACTTCAACTTGGATTTCTTTGCTTTTGCTGCTTTGTGCTATTATTTTAATGCAAAGCAATTTTATTGCTTTGTCTATTTATTATACTACCACCTTAAAATTTACCTAACTTGCATAAAAATTAACTAGACTGTTCTTTTGCTTGCATCAAGTATTCACGATTAGCCATCTATGTATATTTAATATATTTCCATGTCACCGACCACTGCTAGGTAATTAGCTCCTGGAACTCCTACTGGGTTTCAGACAGTGAAACATAAGATGATCTTAACATCAAGTTTCCATTCAATAGATGAGTTGCAGTTTTTCCCCTTCTCTATTTTGCTACTCTTTTTCTTAAGTCACATATCTATAGAAGATGAGTAAATTAAGTGGGTACATTTTATTCACTACAGAAATATCTACAGAATGATTACTCCATCAAAGCTAACGTGAGGATTCAATACAAACAACCTAATGTTGATTTCCCCCCTGCATCTCCTTCATTTTAATTATCATTGAAGCCATACTACCTGGCTCCCATATTGTCCAATATCCCAGCATACCTTACTAACGTCACAGCTACGTAAGGCAGGCCAATACACATAGGGTTCAGGTCAGTGAAAACCAGATCACATTAAAAATAACCCACATCAATGTCCGTTTTGTTATATGCAAGTATTTTAAAAGATAGCTACAAATGGCATAATAAAAAAGTCAAATATCTTGATCCACATTCACCTACCAACCCCCTCACTCCATCATCAGGGTTTCCCTATATTCACAGGATAAAATCCTAGTGCAATTTAAGGCAATGCCATAACGCCCACTGACTTCAATTGGGTAGGATTTCATTCATAGATTTTAAGGTCAGAAGGAATAGTCACGATCATCTGATCTCCTGCATAACAGGCGACAGAATTTCACCCCGTAATACCTGCATCAAGACCATCTCTTGCAGCCTATCTTCAAATCCCTCACTGAGATAGGACCAAACTCTTTCAAATAGCTTTTCTCCTTCCAGGATCTGTCTCGACAGGTACAACCATCCAAGTACAATCCTATTTCTTCATTTACTGGAATTTTTGGGGGGATTACTGGCTGATTTGCTATCATCCCGGGTATACTGCACCTTTTTTTATTAGACTCTCTGGGTCCTCAGAGTAAAAAAGCAACACCACTGTCAGACTGACTCCAAAGATGATCAAGGAGTAGGAGGAGAAAATCTCTAATAGGCAAGAGTTCTGGAATTTTGTTTACTTTGCTGTTTCCCTTGATTTTTGGTGCTCTTAAATGCTTTTTCTTGGCTCTAAGTTTAAAAAAACCCCACAAGAATGGTGTAGGAAGTGGAGGATAAGGAATGAGAAAAACATAACCAGCTCCATCTTCTCGGGGTGTGGAGAGGTCATATGCGCACACACCGTAGTAAAAATCAAGCCCATTCCATAGGCAGAACTCTGGGAGTGGGCAGTGAAAAGTGATTTGGTGGGGAGGACTGTATTAGGACTTTTGGCCTAGTAGGCAGGTAGGAATAGTAATTGAGTCTAGAGGCACCCACAAAAGATCCCACTGGTCTCCCAAGGGAAAAACTGGGCTCTCCCAAGTTCTTGTACATCAGAATGCACAGCAATTCAATTGGGAGGCACTGCTGCCTAGCACAGAGGCAGGTGGACATCAAGCTAACCTTTAAACTCATGGCTTGAGATGGGGTATACTGCAGGAGGTGAAAAATCTCAAAAATGCTACAGGCTGCCAGATGGCCATCTCTGTTTTAGCAGAACAGAGCACTCTGTTCTGAAGTTTGGTTTGGCTTGACCGCTATCAATAAATATGGATTTTTCTCATCTCAAATGTTCTGATGTCTGGGACAATTTTTTTGTTTTAAAAAAGGCATCCAGTTCCTCATTTTACCCATTAAGTCTTTCATCTTGAGCATGATGCGTCCAGAGAATCTGCTGTAGCTCTCAAGTTCTGCTGATAAACATTAGTGCTTCCAGACCACACGGCTGCAATCTCATTTTACCTTGGTGGATACATCAAAACATTTGCTATCTTTGTCCAGATTTGCACACAGACTATAAGACACCAAACATTTGTTGCTATGCCTTTTTGACCAAGGCATAGTAGTACAGAAAGTAGAGAATAATTCATCTCACATCAGTGTCAGCCATTTAAGGCTTGTAATTTAAAAAATAAAATCAGATCTTAAGAATTAAAGATAGGAATTATTTAAAGTATGCTTTATTTCTATTTAACTGGCCTCCCTAGTGTATTTAGCTGGTTTTGAACATACTTTTGAAACAAACAGAGCTAAAAATTACATCTTATAAATTACAACAACATAAGAAATTTTTTATCCTTCCACTATAGATAAAAACATTTCCTGTAACAGTCACATTTAGATACTCTTTCAAATCATCCAGAAGTTCTATTAAACACCAAAAAAAATTTTTTTCTAATGAGCGAGTATGTTTAGTACTCAGCATAGCTCATTGTAATGCTAATGAAAACCTTTATTTCAAACTGACTTAGTTGGAGGATATCCTGTCCTTCTGTTGCATTATTAATACAGCCAAACCACTGGAAAACTAAGCACAAATGCCAATCTACTTAGTACTATCATTCGGCTCTACAGAATTTTCCATTTTAACTACAATGACTGACAGACAGAATAAAATATACATGTGCTTTTCAACAGCTTTTGTTGATCTTGTGAAAAAAGGTCTGACCAACATATTGCTCATGTTTTATTTGTTTATAATTGGCTACTTAGAATTTTTTTCAAATGAAAATCCTAGCAAAATTATCCTATTTCAGGCTTAAAGTAAGCTGGTGTTCCGTTTAATATGATGGTTCTCAATGCTGACAGTGGCATTTGGTTACTTGCATAGCAAATTCCATGCAGAAGGAGGCAGGATGAGACTTTTTACCCCATAAAGTAGCAGCACAACACAGTGAAGAAAGTCAGTGAGGAACCAAAGTCACTTTAAAGATAAAGTGTTTTAACAGATAAATCTCTTCCATTTCAAGTTCTATTAATTATCTTATCTTGTCCAAACATTCAGACTAGCATAGGATTATTTCCTACAGTATATTATCTGTTTACCCACATATTTTAAAACAGATTTCTGTGTTAGATTACTGTGGTATAACATCTGGATTTGATAGCAACAAAGATTTAGGTGCCTGTGTTTTTGTGTGTCAGAGCACACTACTTCATCTCCAGTACTGCAGTCCCGTGGTATCTAGTACTACTCTCACGCTACAATACTGAAGAAATATTAGTACAGTCTTTAAGTAGCACAGTATCTTGGGACAGCATATGTCCAGAAGCAGGAGTACAGAAAGCAATCAGATGAAGGAGCATTTCTGCAGTGAAAATCAGATGTACCTGAAACTAGAGCTGGTCAAAACTTGAAATTCCAGTTCACAAGAAATGTCATTGTTTCAAAATCTGGTTCCAATTCAGACCACAATTGATTTTTTCAACATTTCCCATGAACCAGAAATTCTGAAATATTTTTGTTTCAGAAACATGGACATAGTTTTTCTGAATCAACTCCAACAGCTGCTGAGTGAAATTGATATGATCCATGTCAGTTTCACACCTATTATCAATGGTGGCCAGCATGAAACTGACAAGACTCATGCAAATTTCACTCAAATTGTCAGGGCTTCCTGGATCTGTGGCTCTGGGGTAGCCCTGCTTCCAGACTGTCTTGGATTGGAGCTCCCAGGCTGCCTTCCTGTGCTGCCATACTGATACAGGTTGGTGCAGCCCAGAAAGCCAGCTAGCTTCACAGTCTGGAAGCTTTGGGGGGGTCTATGACCTGGGGCACTCCACATGGCAGGGCTGCCCTGGAACCACATCCCAGAACTTTCAGGTTCCCGGCTCCAAATGTAGGGAAGCTCCAGGGTCTCTGACCCTAGGATAGCCTGCATGGTGGGGTTGCCATGAACCCTGGCAGTAGGGCTAATGGGAAGCCAGGCAGGATTCTGTTGGAATGCTGCCTGTGGCTCATTAAAGGTTCAAACCTGATATGTTATCATGAAACAGTTCAGGTTTCATGAACTGACATTTTTAGACTAAACTGAATTCCCAACCAGCTCTACTTAAAACCTCTTAATCACGTGATCACAGGTGGGAAATAAGGTTGAATTTGAAAAACAAACTGATCTAACTATTTCAATACAACTCCATGGAGATAGTTCCATCTGATAGAATCTGCTTGGTCTACTTGTTTTTTTGGAAGGTAGAATTGCTCCAAAGCCTAGAAGATAAAAGCCTCTCCATCTAAGTTTACTTTTCACTTTCTTTTTAAAACTTTAGGAAATTAAACACAAAAACTTATTTTAAGGGAACATTAAGGATTCATAGTTAATCACTCCAAAGAAAGGAAATGCCAGAGTTAAACTGGAAAGTACAACCTTAACTCTGCCCCCCAATACCAATCTTCACTACTTGATCAAATGCAACAAACACAAAACCTTTCCCCACCAACTCAGTACTACAAGATATGATGTGTGTATTGTATGCTGATCTATGTATGTCAGGCACAGTATTTTTTAAAAAAGAATATGATAATTCATTAAGGATTATTGAAATGCATGCAGCACAAGGGGGCTGAGTTCCATCTTAACTATGCAATCTAAATGTTCACCTTTTTTTTTTTCTCTTCATTTTACCTTTGAAAGAAGTGAAGCCCCTGGAGACTACTGGCCTTTTGGATGAAGATGGAGCATCTCATACTGGAGCCTGGAATTTCTTTAGGCACCATGATCTGGTCCATTTTATACCAACTACAAGTAACCATGGGCTTCTAGCAAGAGACCATGATAGTTTCCTGTATTGGTACTGATGCCTTGACTTACTCCATCTACCTGTACTGGTTCAATATTTGTTTGCTATAATTGCATTAGTATGTTTTTTCATTTGAGGTCCCTCTTACTGAGCTTTCCAATCCAGACTTTCTAAAGGAAACATCATGCCATTGAAGTCAGTCTCAAAGACTCTTCTATAAATGCACAGCTTTCTTTACAGCACATTGTATCCCTAAAGAGAAAACTAGCATATGAGCCATAGGTTTATTACATTCTTTTAGCATTTAACTGTTAGATTTTAATGAATTTTGTTCTGTCCATTACTATCTATATGAAAAGACATGACAGGAATTCATTGCTGGGTGATTACTGTACACGTCAGGTGGTACTGAGAGGTTCCAGGCTGAATGCAAAGTGAATTTAGCCACACAAGTAGAATAACCCCCTGGAAGTGCACTCTCGTATTGCTATTATGAAATGGAAATATTTATATATTTTTGAAGTGTGTGGGGGAAACCAGCTGCATTCATTAACACCACAGGTATCATAAATCCTGATGGATCTCCACCGCTTCTCAGTATGACTTGGAATTTATTATTAAAAGGTTTATTAAATATTTGCAGTACTGCAGATTCTACCACTAAGTCATATTAATGACCTGTGAATTCCGTATGTCTGTGGTTGAGACCAGCAGTCTGACCTGGACTATTGGCTACCTCCTGCCACTACACAATACAGATAATATTATTTTATTCATGCCAACAGCATGCTAGGTGCATTACAGACATATGAAAACAAGATCCATACCTTGGATAGTTTGCTATCTACATGAAGTATAAACAAGGTATGAAAAATAATGAGAAACTGCATCCAAATGGCAGTTGAGAATGCACCTTGCTTAGTTCCCTGATTGGTGCTTGCATTTTAATTTTCAGTTTCCTAATTCACTAACACTTCCATTCAGGAAACTGGAGTTTATAGGACTTTTGGAAGAGACGCATTTTCAGAAAGGTGAAGGTTGAACTATGGTGGGGGCTGGGTCATGGCAGAGATCCCAAGCAAAAGGGACAGCATGCATGAACCTAGAGAACATGTGGATGCAGACTCCTTTTGGGAAGATTTTTTAGGAGCACATGTCCCACTGACTTTAATTTCTTTGGAATGATTTTTAATGGTACGGTGTGCTCCAAAATCCATCAGGTGCATTTGAAAACCTCCCCTTAGTCTTTTGCATTTATGCTCAACTCCTCCTAGCCATCTCTGTTGCCCCTATGGACAGGTTTGACTGGAATTTTAATTCCTTCCCACTGCACCCTAATTTCAGCTTCTAGGACTGCCAGGCTCCAGTCATTCGTGGACTATCCCAGAATAACACTGTGTGGCCTTTTGACCAACTCATAGAGGGGGAGAAAAACTCATTAGTAAAAAAAGGAGTGTCATTGACTCAAGAGGCATCAAGACACCCCCACAGAAAAAACTGCCACATAGCCAGAACCATTCTCCTTGGTTATCTTATAACGGTCCAGGTTAATAGTCTTTTGACAGAACAGCCATTATTCTGAATGTTCCACTCCTCTTGGACAGCAGTGAGTCAAAGGGTAATGTCTCAAAGGACAGGGGAAACAAATTGACCCATCAGTTCGTTCTCTCACTGGGATAGAGCCAAATGTTCACATTTAAAATAACCTCACAGGGTGGATCCTAGCAGATCAACCTAATTTGTTTACCTTTTCCAAAAACAGGGTGACTGGGATGATGATGGAACAAAGGGAAACTGAAACAAGAAAAAACTAAATTTACCTGTAAGCTCCTAAAGAAAAGGAAGTCTTAAAAGGGTGTGCCTATGCTAGACTTTTCTTTCAAATTTCCCACCATTACAGCTCTCCCAGTACAAACAATGATAAGAGCATTATTGTAGACTGGTACTTAGCATTTTAACCATTGTGTTGCCTAACTTTGCTTTGGGAAATTAGAAAAAGAATAAATGCAGACAAGGTCAAACCTGTTATTAGGCGAAACAAGGATACTCTTTTTATAGCATTCCTATATGTAACTAGGCCCTCTATGTAATGCATACATTTCTCTAAAGGTCTGATTTAACGAACACTTTCAGAGATCACTGCCCTCTACACAGCTGTACAGAGAGTGCTATTACTGTGCATGTTAAATACCTGTACTTGGACTACTGTGCATGTTAAATACCTGTACTTGGACAGCATCGTATTTAAGAGGTACAGTCCTAAGTATTCCTGGAAGTATCAGGGTGCATCATATGGGCTAGCACTAACCAAACAAAATGTCAAGGCATCTGAGACAGGAGTTGGTGATAATATGGTCACACTTTTTGGTAGGATTTCCTATATTTTCAGTTACCATTATAACTATGTTCATAAGACCTACCTTTAAATAAAGAGTTAATCTATTTGGCTGTTATTTTTACACCCTATGCTACTACAAAAAAACCCAACCCAACAACAAAAAAGCCAACAAATCAAAACAAAAACAAAGCACACAAAAATAAGCTGTTTGCATTAGGGGTGGTATAATTAGTAATTGACCATTGGGATGAATCAAAGAAAATGTTCCTTGGACCAAAAGTCCTAAAACGATTTAATAATTCAGAGAAACCACTTTACAATATTATGCTACAAGGTCAACAAACAAAAATACTAACATTTCTGTACAGATCTAAAAATATTAATTGGAAATAGAAATTTGTATTTTAAATTGTAACCATTTGCTTTAACAATGTAGACTCGGGGAGACAAAGAATATTGTGTGGCCCCTTTACTTGTAAAACTTATATAAATCCAGTCCTCTAATTCATAATTGGAAACTATTGTTTAGAAAACAGAAATTAAGATGAATGTTTTCTGAAGAATCCTACTCAAACTATATGCCATTACAGTCCGTAAAACACTTGTCTTCAGAAGTAAAGGTGATGTATAAATATAAGCTATTCCTTTCGCACAGTGCTTCACATAAGCACCATGGTATGCCTGCTGATGCAATATACATTATGGAAAACTGCTCTCATACTTATTAGTGTTTGTTGAGAACACTCTGAGCAAAGACCTTATTTTGCTTATTGTGCTCCAGCACCCTAAGAAGTTATCAACAGTTCAGAAAAAGGTTGGTAAAATAAAGTCAGAAAGATGACAATATTTCAGATACAATCTGAGGTGGTGAACTAGGTAAAGAGTTGAATTTATGTTGAAGTTTGTGTTCTGAAAAAAATCTATTTTTAAAAAGTTTATACTTTGCTGTAACCTTTTCCCAAGCTCCCCTGCCCTCTATGTTTTTGGCTTTTCAATTCCAGTACCCATAGCAACATCCAGACAACATGAATGAGCCATTGCTCTCAACATCTCCGCAGCAGAGCTCTGCAAATGGCTTGTCAAACTCAAGGATGTGAGTCAGCTCAGAAAACTATAGCACTAGGCTAATTTCTGTGTGCATTGGGAGTAAAAGAAGGACAGAAAAAACAAACCACTAACACAATGATATTTAAGACAAATGTTGCTGTAGAGAAGGTTCTTAAAGAATTCATTTTAGTACTCACTTGGATATAGATTTTGGGGGAAATATTCGTAGTTCAAGGGCTCAAACTTTTTCATAGTGTGGACATAATTTTAAATGAAACATTATCCCATCTTCCTTCCCATTCACAATTACATAACATCTTTGCAATGACTACAGCAATTATTTATATGAAAAAGTGATATCAGGAGAAGTATGCAATATACTTGTAGCTGTCTGAATGCAATTTAACAGCTGAAAATAACAGATGCATCTAGGAGTAGCCTGGTCTCCACAGCATCAATGGTTTATGGAGCAGTTTGAAAATCCCTGGCATAGCGGCTCTCATCATTTAGAATGAGCATGATCAGCTTCTACAAGCCACTACTGATCTAATGAAGCCATATGTAAGCACCTTATTCCAATTGAAAATTACAATGGTCTTTAGTATTGGGAAAGTGCATTTAGCCTCCTCTCTACTTGAGAGCTACTGTTGAAACAATTGTTCTGCCTTAATGATCAAAGCTCAAAACAAGGGAAGTCTTGGCAGATCTTCCGGCGATGCCAGGGGAAATATATTCTCTACCACAGCATTATTATTCCATTTAGCTGAAATAATCCCAACTCCAGCAATAATTCAGTCAGTCATTGCACCCTACCACCACCTATCTGCAACATGGTAGAGCAGCAGCTGCCTGCTAAGGAGAATAATTTCGCAAAAGATTCAGCTATTGTCTTTCCTGACCACAAGTAGCTACTCTGTTTGTCAAAAAGTCTCCTTAAGATTAATTTGAGTAAATGCTTGCAAACTTCATTAGGACTGAGTCAGCCAACAAGGTGTTGCTGTGAATAAACTCACAAAAAAGAGACTGACGTTCTACAACTTATTGAAGGGTCCACTTCCCAATGGAGTGCTGAAAGCCAAGGTATTTGTTTATTTTAAAGATACTACTGCACTTCTTCTTGCTATACTGTTGTGATGGCTACTGTAGAAAAACTTACAGACAGAATCAATCTTTGAATCAGATGACCTACACTGAAGTGAGTATCAGGTTGAATTAACACAAGAGATAAGCGCTGGCCAAAGTTAAACAAGAATGTATAAGTTGTTAGATTCATTCCCATTCAATTGATCAGGCAAACTCTCTTAACAGCATAAACTGCTGTAATATCATCATTTGTTAATGTTTTGAAGAGGAGATGAAGTTGGAGATACAGAGGAAAAATCTTTTCACTTTGGAAGAGATTAATCAGTTTTCCTGACCTCAGCTGCAGCCAACCGAGCAGCCCACTTTTACATGTGACTTGACTAGTAATGTTGTTCCAGACCTTCAGATGAAGCAATTGAAAAGTCAACATTACAACACAGTTATCATATACAGTATTTGTTCTGAATACACAGTCTCAAATACCACAATGTGGTAACTACTGGCAAATGCTGATTTTATTTTTAAATGGAGACCAGAGGCACTATTAATAACCCGAGAAGAGGTAAACAGAAACTGATTTGCCACATGGCATTTCAGCTACTCACAAGCCAGGATTCAAATATAAAGGAAGCCCAAGAGCATTGCTTCAGGAGACATGTTTTGATTGATTCTACAAAGTTTCTAATGAGCACCTAAAATGTGTGTGCAACAAGGAGAAATGGGAAAATGGCTTCTGTCATACTTTGCAAATATAACTGACAACATCAAGTTGTATCAATCAATATTATACCCTCAAATGGAGTACTGTGTTCAGCTCACAAAAAGAATTCGGTAGAAATAAAAGCAGTTCAGAGACCAGTGAAGAGAATGATCAGGGAGATGGGAAACACTTTTTTGAAGCATGTGTGAAAAGACTGGGACTGTTTGCCTTAGAAAGGAAGCAGATAGGAGTGAACAGGATAAAACTATACAAATTAATGGACAGTAAAGAAAAGACAGTTACCTTTTCCGTAACTGGTGTTCTTCGAGATGTGTTGCTCATGTCTATTCCACAATAGGTGTGTGTGCTTGCCACGTGCACCGGTGCCGGAATTTTTTCCCCTAGCAGTACTGATAGGGGGGAGTGCCCCAGTGACCCCTGGAGTGGCGCCTCCATGGCATGATATAAGGGGAGCTGCGTGCTCCCCCAACCCTCAGTTCATTCTTGCCAGACAACTCCAACAGAGGGGAAGGAGGACGGGATGTGGAATAGACATGAGCAACACATCTCGAAGAACTCCAGTTACGGAAAAGGTAACTGTCTTTTCTTCTTCGAGTGATTGCTCATGTGTATGCCACAATAGGTGATTCCAAACTATATCTGTTGGAGGTGGGTAAGAGTTCACAAGTTTTCAGGATGGAGGACAGCCCTGCCGAACCCGGCGTCATCCCTGGCTTGGGAGAGGATCGCATAGTGTGAGGTGAACATGTAAACTGAAGACCACGTGTGGCCCTACAAATGTTCTGGATGGGGACGTGGGCCAAGAAGGTAGCCGACGAGGCCTGCGCTCGAGTCGAGTGTGCCTTCACAATCGGTGGCAGGGGGATACCCGCCAGCTCCTAACAGGTACAGATGCACGAAGTGATCCGGTTGGAAAGCCGCTCAATGGAGACTGACGAATCCCTCATGCGCTCAGCCGAGGCGATGAACAGTTGAGAGGACTTTCTGAACAGCTTGGTCTGCTCGAGGTAGAAAGCCAGAGCCCGTTGCACATGGAGCGTGTGGAGACAGTTCTCCTCACTGGACACGTGGAGCTTGGGGCAGAGGACCGGCAGAAAAATGTCCTGACCCATGTGATAGGCAGAGACCACCTTCGGGAGGAACACAGGGTGTGGGCAGAGCTGGACCTGGCCCTTATGAAAAACCATGTACGGGGGCTTGGAACTCAGGGCCCTGAGGTCCAAGACCCGCCTGGCAGACATGATCGCGACCAGGAAGGCCACCTTCCACAAGAGGTGGGACCAGGAGCACGTGGCTAGTGGCTCAAACGGGGGCCCCGTGAGACAGGCCAACACCAGGTTCAGGTCCCACTGCGGGACCGGGGGCCTAGCATACGGAAAAAGACGGTCCAACACCTTAAGGAACAAGCCAGTCACAGCATGGGAGAATACCGTGTGGCCGTGCATTGGTGGATGGAAGGCCGATATGGCCTCCAGGTGCACCTTGACTGATGAGGGTGCCAGGCCCTGGGCTCTAAGGTGGAGAAGGTAGTCAAGGATAAGCTGGATTAGAGCAGCCACCGGGAAACACCCCGTTCACCCACCCATCTAGAGAACCGGGACCACTTCGCCAAGTAGGCACGGTGCATGGAGGGCCACCTGCTTTCTAGGAGTACGTGTTGAACCCCTTCTGAGAATGTCCTCTCCTCCCTACCTAGCCATTGAGCAGCCACGCCATCAGTTGGAGAGCTGCTAGGCTGGGGTGGAGAAGGTGGTCCTGGTCCTGGGAGAGCAGGTCCGGGTGGAATGGCAACGGCCGTGGTGGAACAACTGCCAGGGCCGTGAGGGTCCCGTACCAATGTTGCCTGGACCACACCGGGGCAATCAGGAGGACCTGAGCCTTGTCTGTCTTTATCTTTATCAGGACCTTGCTGATCAGTGGGAATGGGGGGAAGGCATAGAGAAACTGGCCTGACCAGGACAGGAGGAAGGCATCAGAGCAGAACTGGGGACAGCGCCGGTTCTGCCAAGTTGCGAACAGGTCCACCTGGGGAGTCCCCCACACTCGGAAAAGCCTGTGAGCCACTTCCGGGTGGAGAGGCCACTCGTGTTGAGAGGAGAAGTCCCTGCTCAAGCGATCTGCCCACTTGTTCTGGCCTTTAGGCAGATGTGAGCTACACAGAAATCCCACAGCCTGAGGGCTTTGTGGGAGAGGGCAGAGCAGCAGGCCCCGCTTTGCCTGTTGATACAGAACATCGAGGCCATGTTGTTCGTGTGGACCCTGACCACCCTGCCCTCCAGGTGTGAGTGGAAGGCCATGCATGCCAGCCATACCGCCTTGAGTTCCTTGACATTTATGTGTAGGGTCAGCTCTTGAGCCAACTGCAGGCCTTGGGTCTGAATGTTCCCCACATGGGCCCCACAACCCAGGTCCAACGCATTGGACACCAGTTCCAGCGACGGGGCCCTGTCCCTGAACGGGACCCGTTGGAGCATGTTGCTTGGGGCGGACCACCACCATAGGGAGGTAATCACTGAGTCAGGTATGGTGAGGACTTTGCCCATCCTGTCCCTGGCCTGGGAGAACTCCGACGCCAACCAGAGCTGGAGGGGCCTCATCCTGAGTCTGGCGTGACGGACCACATATGTGCATGCTGACATGTGACCCAAGAGCTGGAGGCACGCGCTGGCTGTTGTCACCGGGAATCTTGTGACTATGTTGATGAGCCCCTTCAGGGTCTCGAATCTGTGCGGTGGGAGGGAGGCTCTGGCCGATGAGGTATCCAGGAGCATTGAACTGGGACGAACATGGACTTGGTGTTGTTTACCAACAGGCCCCAAGTGGTGCATGTAGACAGGAGAAGCATCACGTGATCCCTCACTTGTGACTGGGAGCTGCCCTTGACCAGCCAATCGTCCAGATAGGGAAAGAGCTGGACCCCCCGGTGCCTGAGGTAGGCCGCTACCACCGACATACATTTTGTAAACACCCTGGGGGCAGTGGACAGGCCAAACGGGAGGACCATAAATTGGTAGTGATTCTGCCCCACCACAAAACGGAGGAAGCGTCTGTGCCCCTCGAATATATGAATGTGGAAGTACGCATCCTGCAGATCAAGGGCAGCGTACCAGTCCCCGGGATCCAAGGAGGGAATGATGGAGGCCAGGGAGACCATGCGGAACTTGAGCTTCACCATGCACTGGTTCAGACCTTGCAGGTCCAGGATGGGCCTGAGTCCCCCTTTGGCACTCAGGATAAGGAAATAGCAGGAGTAGTACCCCTTGCCTTTCAAATCCTTGGGCACCACTTCCACTGCTTCTAGGCCCAGGAGCCTCCCCACCTCCTGCTTGGGCAGAGCTTCGTGCGAGGGGTCCCCCAGGAGGGACGGGGGCGGGAGATGGTTGGGCGGGGAGGAAGTAAACTGGAGGGTGTAGCCCCGGGAGATGGTGTTGAGGACTCATCGGTCCGAGGTCAGCTGCGACCACTCCGGGAGGAAAGCACACAACCAACTGGAGACGGGAAGCTTTACTGAGGGTGGATCCCTGATGAGAACTGGCAGGGTGCCCCTGAGTGTCCAGTCAAAAACGCCCTTCCCCGCCTGCTTGCCCTTGGAGGACCTAGGTTGGAGAGCAGGCTGAGACTGCCTCTGAGGGTGCCTCTTATAGTCCCGCGACTTCTTATGGGCGGCCTCGTATTTTGGGTGGGTGGCCTGAGCGGGAGTCTGCTGCAGCTTGAACTTAGATTTAGCCAGAGCCGGAACATAGAGACCCAGAGTCTGCATGCCATGCAGCCTTGTATCCATTTGCTCTGCAAACAGAGCTTTGCTGTCAAACGGGAGATTCTGCATGGAGGTCTGCGCCTCGCTGGACAGCCCAGAGAGCAGGAGCCACGATGCCCTTCTCATGGACACCGCAGAGGCCATGGACTGCGCAGTTGTGTCCACCCCATCCGAAGCTGCCTTCAGGGTTGCCCTGGCAATTGCTATACCCTCCTCCACCACCGCTTTGAACTCCTTCCTATCTCGCTCCTGGAGCAAGTCCTCGAATTTGGGCAGGGAGCCCCACAGATTGAACTAATACCGGCCCAGGAGAGCCTGGTGGTTTGCCACTCGTAACTGGAAGCTCAAGGACAAATACATTTTTCTTCCAAAGGAGTCCATCCTCCGTGAATCTTTATTTTTCGGGGTAGGGGCTGGCTGGCCCTGCCGTTCCCTGTGGTTGACCGACTCGACCACCAGGGAGTTGGGCGCCGGGTAGGTGTATAAGTACTCGTGTCCCTTGGCAGGTACAAAGTACTTGCGTTCCACCTTCTTAGAGATGGGGCCAACGAGGCCGGTGTTTGCCACAGGGCATTTGAAATTTTTGCCACCCCTTCATGGAGAGGCAAGGCTACCCTGCCTGGTGCTGAAGAAGACAGCACATTAAACAGGGAGTCCGAGGGCTCCTCCATCTCCTCTGCCTGGAGGTGGAGGCTTGTTGCCACCCTTTTTAAAAGTTCTTGGTGGGCCCTAAAGTCCTCCTGCAGGACAGAGGGGGGCGCGGCCTTAATCGCCTCATCCGGGAAGGGCGAGGAGGCTGGTGCGGTACTCTGGGTGTCCGCCGGTACCAGAGGGTCCACCACCTGGTCGGTCTCCGGGCATGGTGCTGAGGATGTATGTCCCACCGACTCCTTCCTTGGAGGTCTGGAGAGGGGGTCTGACAGTGCTTCCGAGGCTCCGGCCACCGAGCGAGCACCCACCAGGGGCTGCGTCGGGGTCCACTGTGCCCACTGGTACCATTGGGCCGGCCATGGAGCCCGGTGCCACTGCACCTGCTGTGACACCAGCGGGGCCTGCTGTTCGGCCTGGCCCATCGATGGACAACTACGAATGGAAACCAGGCTGACGTACGACCTGCCGCTGTCCCCGGACAGAGAGGAGCGGTGGTGCCAGGAGCGACACCGACCATGGGACCGCGATCCCGAAGTGGAGGACTGGTACCGTTGGTAACAGCTGCTCTGCGATCGGCTCCGATGGGCAGACCCGCGATGGCAAGACGCTGACGATCGACGCCCGGGATTGCAGAGGCGATGTTTTGACAGAGTCTTGGAGCGGGATTCCGAGCGGGAACAGCGTCGATGTCTGTGCCGTGACTGGCTGCAATGACCAGCTGCAATAAACTCTCTGAGACACGGACTTTTGGTGATGTCTGCCTCGGTCCTGTCGGTATTCGCTCCTTGATGTGGAGCGGTGCTGAGAGTCTCGGTCTGACGGAACCCAACCAGAAAGTCTGGTGGGAGTCAAGGGCAATCCACGTGGACTTGCCCTGAACAGTCACTGGGCGGCGAATGGTGTTGGGAACGTTCCCTGGACCGAGACCGGTACTGAGCTGGAGGTGACTGTGGAGATCCCAGCAGTGGCTTGCCCCTGAAGTATGGGGCCAACATCGGTGGTGCTCCTGGTTCTGGCATAGACATAATGTCCCGGGCCACCTGCAGGGCCTCTGCCGTGGGTGGCATCCAGACATCTGGGGAGGTCTGCTCCGAAGGGGCTGGGCTACTCCGCTCTATGTGAGTTGGAGGCCTAGAGGCCAGTGGGGATCAAGGACCACCTGACATGGGTCTAGCCTCTGACCTGAGTTTCCCTCGGTGCCGCTGTGAAGAAGGTGCCTTTCTGGCCTTCTTGGCATGCCCCGTGGACGGGGAGCGGTGCCGACTGGTTGATTGCACAGGAAGGTTGCTGCGCACCGACACCACGGTGCCCGGTGCTGACTTGGAGCGGTGCGTCAGAGTTGGGGTCAGCGCCGACTCCATGAGAATGGCCCGGAGCCTAATGTCCCTCTCTCTCTCGGTCCGAGGCTTAAACTACTTACAAATTTTGCAACGATCACTATATGGGTTTCTCCCAAACAGCGCAAACAGTCTGCATGTGGGTCACTCCCTGGCATAGATCGCCTATAAGTGCAGCACAACTTAAAACCCGTGGTAGGGGGCATGCCCCGGCCCGGGTTCTCTGACTAACTGAACTAACTAAACAGCTAACTAACTACAGGTACCAACACTGAACGAACGAACAGTTCTGGGGACGAGCTACAGCAAAGCTGAAGCAGCGTAGTTCCAACGCACCTTCACTGGCGGCAAGAAGGAACTGAGGGTGGGGGAAGTGCGCAGCTCCAGGGGTCACTGGGGCGCTCACCCCCTACGGGTACTGCTAGGGGAAAAACTTCCGGCACCGGTGCACGTGGCGACCATGCACACCTATTGTGGAATATACATGAGCAATCACTCGAAGAAGAAGAGGTAGTTTAGAAACTTGTAATTGCCCTCTCATAATACAACAAGGGAGTATTCAAGGAAATTTAAAGAGGTGTCAAATTCAAAACTGCGAAAAGGAAACACTTTCCCCACACAATATATAATTGAGACTAAGATTTTCTGGATTCCTAAAAGGTTTACACATTGATATGGATTACAAGTATACCCAGAGTTATAGCTGTAAACAAAAACAACCCAAGAATTTTGAAAGATATAACCTCATGCTTCAGGGCATACACCAACTTCTAACGATTGGGCATTGGAGAGAGATTTTCAAGTGCACAGGTTATCCCTTAACTGCCTACAGTAGAGTAACAAAGCAGGGCTTCTCCCCATCTTGTAAAGGATCTACTGTCACACCCACTCTCTTTTTTAGGCAGTTTTATCGTCCAAACAGCCAGCTCCTGGGATGTTTCTCCTTTATCTATCAGGCTCTCACTGTTTCCCCTACCCAGGGAGTCTGGCAGTCCTGCTCCCGTGCTCTGTTCCCTGAGCACCGGCAGTCAGGGCTTTTCTTCAGAACAGCACCTCTCACGTTTTCACTGCCACCTCTCTCAGGAGACCTTGGCATTACTGCTGCTCTTGCCTCCTGCAGCTTCCTAGCTTTGACTCCCTGGGTCTCCTCTCGCCCCCAGGGGCCCGCTGTTAAAATCTAACCTGGTCCAAGCATGCAGCACAGGTGCATTGGCCCTGCTCTCTCTTAAAGGGCAGTGTCACCCTGTGATAGTTTCCTCTGAAACAGTAGGTACTGACTAATGTCAGGACAAAAAACTGGGCTAGATAGATCACTATTCCAACTCCGCATGGCTATTCTTATCTTTAGACGCTGGACCCTCGGCAGTACAGCTTCATGACTTCATTTCTGTACTGTCACATACTTCTTATGTTAAAGGCCAAGGCAATCTAATTTACAACTAGCAGCACCAAATGCAAAATATGCAGTCAATAAAATTCAACAGAGTTGTTAGAAAGACATGAAAACTATTATTCACAGTTAACAGACAAACCTGGAAAGCTAAATCCTCCCATACTTTAGATTATTCAGACAATTTTCAGTGTTTGTAATAAAGCACAACAGCCTGCTTTGAATTTCAGGGACATGCTTAGTGATAAAACGATTTTTTTAAACAAGGTCCTTTTTTTTATGAACTAATCTGTTACTAGTCTTCTACTAAAACCAGAAGACATAACAAGGCATGCACGTTCCAATTTGCAAGCAGATTATTTATATATCTACGGCAATACCGTTTACAGCCCTAGTTCCAGCACTTAAATATGCACCAATCCAATTATGATGACATACACTACAGCTCTAACACCATTCTTTCTACTTGAAAATTACAGAAGAGTATTTATTAAGAACAATATTTGTATGTTGTTGTCGTCATAAATATAAAGGGAAGGGTAAACACCTTTAAATCCCTCCTGGCCAGAGGGAAAACCCTTTCACCTGTAAAGGGTTAAGAAGCTAAGACAACCTCGCTGGCACCTGACCAAAATGACCAATGAGGAGACAAGATACTTTCAAAGCTGGAGGGGGGAGAAATAAAGGGTTGTCTCTGTCTGTGTTGCTTTTGCCGGGACCAGAGCAGGAATGCAGGTCAGAACTCCTGAAAAGAGTTAATAAGCAGTCTAGTTAGATATGTGTTAGATTCTGTTTTGTTTAAATGGCTGAAAAAATAAGTTGTGCTGAATGGAATGTATATTCCTGTTTTTGTGTCTTTTTGTAACTTAAGGTTTAGCCTAGAAGGATTCTCTATGTTTTGAATCTGATTACCCTGTAAGGTATTTACCATCCTGATTTTACAGAGGTGGTTCTTTTACTTTTTCTTCAATTAAAATTCTTCTTTTAAGAACCTGATTGCTTTTTCATTGTTCTTAAGATCCAAGGGTTTGGGTCTGTGTTCGCCTATGCAAATTGGTGAGGATTTTTATCAAGCCTTTCCCAGGAAAGGGGGTGTAGGGCTTGGGGGGATTGTGGGGGGAAAGACATTTCCAAGTGGGCTCTTTCCCTGTTATATTTGTTAAGACGCTTGGTGGTGGTAGCAATAAGGTCCAGGGACAAAAGGTAAATTAGTTTGTACCTTGGGGAAGTTTTAACCTAAGCTGGTAAAAATAAGCTTAGGGGGTTTTTCATGCAGGTCCCCACATCTGTACCCTAGAGTTCAGAGTGGGGAAGGACAAATGTACACTTGACAGCTGTACACTAATAGTTCTCAAACTTTTGAACATCTGCTCCCTTTGTCGTCCTTAGTGGCAACGTTGGATGGGTACCATCACAGGGTGTGTTGTAAATAGAAGAGGAGAGTTTCACTGACTTCATGGCCAGTCTTGGGAGTCACTGCAGGGGAAACTTTGCTCAGTCCTGCAACCCTGCTGGATGAATGAGAAATTCTACTTGAAGCTGGATCAAGCAGACAGGGGACCTAAAAAATTCCCGTGCATCTATTTGCATGTTCTTATTTTCAAAACAGACTCATTTCAGTTTCCACAAAAACTGACCGGTTCCCACGAGTGGGCCAGAGCCCATACTGAGCAAGTCTGCTGAACATACACATATCTAGTGGTTAGCCGCGGGACACTGAATGTCCTAAAATCCTAGCCTCACTGAAGTAAATGGGAGTTTTACTATTGAATTCAATGGGGTCAGAATATCACCTCAGGAGTCAGTACTCTATTATAAAAAATGACCTAGCTTTCACTAAACAATACAACTTTCTCTCCATAATTCCCAGTTTTGACTTGATGTGGAGTGTTGAGCTGGTCACACCATCTGTGCCTTAATTTACCCAGAAGTAAAAATGGGCATAATCCTGCAAACTGCCTGGTGTAATTATTGGATTTCAGCACCTCACAATATGTTGTTCAATAAGCAAATATTGACTTCTCCTTTGGTATCCAGTTTTCTGTGCTTCATCCAAGATTTACTTGGGAGAGGAAATAAACCTTAGATATTTACCAATTACAGGAAGACATTTAATGCTCTATACATTCTCAGCATTTTCATCTGATATATACAGAAATCTCTCTATTATGGCTATGAAATCCAAAAGTGTAACAGTTTTCCTTTTAAAACTAATATACTAAGAGAAAAATGCACTCCGATTTTGTCTTAAATAGCATGCATCCTAGGCTTTAGGTGCCGTTGACATAATATTGAAACAAAGACCAGAAGTTCCTTCATAATCAGAAAATGGCCATCTAGAGCTATTAAGTTAATATTCCCCATTAATACACCATCACACCCACAATAACATCCCTTATGCTCAGCTCTCTTCAAAAGCCTAAATAAGAAAACAGGCTCTGCACCATATTCCAAAGATCAGAATATTTTGGCTGTTACAGGACATGAAGGTCCTGTTAGTAAATTCCAAAGCTGAGACCCTGAACACCCTTCTGTAGTTCCTTCTTTTACAAAGGGGTTCCTACTTGAGTGACTCTGCTGACTATAACTGTGGCACGGCATAAAAATATGAAAGTGGTGCCTCAAATAGCTAGATCTTAAACTATTTAGGACTTTACAGGTTAAAATAAACATCTTACATTCACATCCTGGGAAGTGACTATAACGACAGCCAATCAGGTTCCACTTCTATGCATATGCTGCCAAGTTGGTTGAGCACTCCAGATCTCACCAGAAGATGTAAACAGTAACAGAGTTGTGACAACTTTTTAGGAAATAATGAACTAGGATTATTAACAACAATTACCTGTCCTGGATAATGTTGCAAGATTTATTTATGGATAAGTTTATATGAAGTGTTTTTAGATCTTGGCTCAAATGGTATGTCTACAATGCAACTAAAAACCCATGGCTGGCCTGTGCCAGCTGACTTGAGCTCAAGCTAAGGGGCTGTTTAATTGCAGTGTAGACATTTGGTCTCAGGCTGCAGCCCAGGCTCTAGGAACCTATGAGGTGGGAGGGACTCAGAGCTCAGGCTGCAACCTGAGCCTAAACATCTACAAAGCAAGGCAGCTGGCATGGGCCAGCTGTGAGTTTTTAACTGCTTTGTGGACATACCGAAAGATACTACACAAGTACAGAATATTATGCACTAATATTTGGTGCCAACATTAAGTGTATAAATATGCTTTACATACACTGGTGGAATTTGCAAAATAGTTTCCAGAAAGCATCTCTGAAGTACTGTAGGAATCTACAAAATTGCCAACCAACTGCTCCACTGGAGTCTAACCCTGTTTGCAGACAGGAATTACAGTCTGCATATAAATATCTAAATATATTGCCAAGAAAAGAACATTTTTCTTTATATGTAGGTATTCAGTGCTATCATTGAAAGGCAATTCAATTACTGCTCAGGCAAAGATACCAGAAGATATCGACTTTCATTTCTGAACAGATGAGAGTGTGTATGTATATGAGATCTACTCGTTTTCAGACAAAAAATACTTTTGTTTTTGGACTGATTGTAGAGAGATACGTGAGATGTTCATGTTTCTTGCTGTCAACAAGCAAGTGAAGTGGAGGAAGGCACATGTTAAATTTGATCTCTTTTGCTTTTTTGGCAGTTGGAAGATCTTATCTGCAGCATGTTCATGTTAGTTTTAGTATGAACCAGAGCTAAAATTTGAAGCGGAAATCCTGAGGTAACCCCATCAGCTATGAATCTTTATACTTTACCATATTTAATGTATGATAACTGAGGCTCTGTGGTGTTGAAATGTGGTTGAGGAGCAAGCGTTGGGTGTGAGGGATTGTTGATGGACAAATAGAAAATGAGCCCTGCCAGTTAAAGTTGTTTGTAAAAACAATTATAAACGATCTATTCAATTTTTTAATAATTATGTTCTAATGATATTTTCACATAATATTTATTTACAACCTTAACTATATCTTAAATTGAATCTGGGAATTTCCTGAGTTTTCAGAAAGTATTTAAAAATCATTTGGTGGTTTTAAGAAAACATTTGTGAACAGCCATTTTATTGACAGACTATTTACAATAATTATAGATGTTATGTCAAGATAATACATGTAATTCAATGAAATTAAACACCACAAAAGTCAAAATCAACTATTATGGACTTGCAATCTCCTTGAAATTGAGCATTTTAACTTGCTGAGACTTCAATGCAACTTGGCTTTAGACAAGCTTTATAAAAAAAACCCAGCAATACCCAATAGCCTGTAATCAAAAGTAAACTTTGACCTTTTCAGAAGTAATCGCACATACTAGATCTGGGAAAGAACAATAAAAAAACAAAACCAGATTTCAAGCTGTTTCTGAGAGAGAGCTCAATAAAGGACTTTAAAAAAAAAAAAGAAGAATGAGTTCCTGTACATCTCATTTTCAAAATCCCATATTTTGGGAGATAAATTTGCCTGACTCAATCCAAGTTCTGCCAAAATATTCTTCAGATAGACCACCCATTCAAAACTTCTTAGCAGGAAGGAATTTTGGAAGCAATTTAGAAGGTACCCAAAACTGTAAATTTACAATGAAAAATCAGTTACAGACTTAATTATGATTCCTATTAGGAGCTTCTTTTCTGACACTCACTCACAAGCACAAAATGTGCCCTGAGGTGGGATCTTCAAAAACACTTAGCATTGGCCTAATTCTGCTCTTATTGCATTCAATGGTAAAACTCCCATTGCTTTCAACAGGAGCAGATATAGACCAACGCTGAGCAATTATGAAATTCCCACCTTAACATTTTGCCTGTGATGTATTTTAGGCTCAAAATTTAGTTTTGATGAAAAGGATTTTACAAAAACAAATAGAAGTGTCTTCATTTTATTAAAAATAATATAGGGTGAAGAGTTTTAGCTGGATTTAAATAAGACAAATACTCCAGCATTGTTTGTACAAGAATCTTAAAGTGAAAAGTAACTTAAAGTGAGACTACTTTTTTTCACTATGCAAGTCAAGTGAATTACAAAAAGCAAACCGTATATATAAGATGAAAAATAGTATTGTTTGTGTTTTAAAAAAAAATCTTTTCCCTCTGTTAGGAGCATCTTGCATTACTAAAATGGAAATTTGTCATTTTAAAATCCCATGTTTAACCCAATTCAGAACTCATGAGACAGACTTCTTAGAAATAGCAAACCTGGCAGTGTCCCTTGAAGTAAAATAATAAAAAGGCTGCTGCATCAACATACTTGACCCATTTACAATTAAAAAAATCTTGGAAGCAATGATTAGTCGTTTTGCCTAGAAAATTTAAAACAGCAGAGGAAAGCACATTGGTCCAGCTTATTGAATGTGTTAACTTAGGGTCTGTCTACACTACGGAATAAGGTCGAATTTATAGAAGTCGGTTTTTTAGAAATCGGTTTTATATATTCGAGTGTGTGTGTCCCCACAGAAAATGCTCTAAGTGCATTAAGTGCATTAACTCGGCGGAGTGCTTCCACAGTACCAAGGCTAGAGTCGACTTCCGGAGCATTGCACTGTGGATAGCTATCCCACAGTTCCCGCAGTCTCCGCTGCCCATTGGAATTCTGGGTTGAGATCCCAATGCCTGATGGGGCTAAAACATTGTCGCAGGTGGTTCTGGGTACATATCGTCAGGCCCCCCTTCCCTCCCTCCCTCCATGAAAGCAAGGGCAGACAATCGTTTTGCGCCTTTTTTCCTGAGTTACCTGTGCAGACACCATACCACGGCAAGCATGGAGCCCGCTCAGGTAACCGTCACCCTATGTCTCCTGGGTGCTGGCAGACGCGGTACGACATTGCTACACAGTAGCAGCAATCCATTGCCTTCTGGCAGCAGACGGTGCAGTACGACTGGTAGCCGTCCTCGTCGTGTCTGAGGTGCTCCTGGCCACGTCAGCTGGGAGTGCCTGGGCAGACATGGGCGCAGGGACTAAATTTGGAGTGACTTGACCAGGTCATTCTCTTTAGTCCTGCAGTCAGTCCTATTGAACCATCTTATGGTGAGCAGGCAGGCGATATGGATTGCTAGCAGTCGTACTGTACCATCTTCTGCCGGGCAGGCAAGAGATGAGGATGGCTAGCAGTTGTACTGTACCATCTTCTGCCGAGCAGCCATGAGATGCGGATGGCATGCAGTGCTTCTGCACCGTCTGCTGCCAGCCAAAGATGTAAAAGATAGATGGAGTGGGTCAAAACAAGAAATAGACCAGATTTGTTTTGTACTCATTTGCCTCCTCCCCCGTCTAGGGGACTCATTCCTCTAGGTCACACTGCAGTCACTCACAGAGAAGGTGCAGCGAGGTAAATCTAGCCATGTATCAATCAGAGGCCAGGCTAACCTCCTTATTCCAATAAGAACAACAACATAGGTGCACCATTTCTTATTGGAACCCTCCGTGAAGTCCTGCCTGAAATACTCCTTGATGTAAAGCCACCCCCTTTGTTGATTTTAGCTCCCTGAAGCCAACCCTGTAAGCCGTGTTATCAATCGCCCCTCCCTCCATCAGAGCAACGGCAGACAATCGTTCCACGCCTTTTTTCTGTGCGGACGCCATACCAAGGCAAGCATGGAGGCCACTCAGCTCACTTTGGCAATTAGGAGCACATTAAACACCACACGCATTATCCAGCAGTATATGCAGCACCAGAACCTGGCAAAGCGATACCGGGCGAGGAGGCGACGTCAGCGTGGTCACGTGAGTGATCAGGACATGGACACAGATTTCTCTGAAAGCATGGGCCCTGCCAATGCATGCATCATGGTGCTAATGGGGCAGGTTCATGCTGTGGAACACCGATTCTGGGCTTGGGAAACAAGCACAGACTGGTGGGACCGCATAGTGTTGCAGGTCTGGGACGATTCCCAGTGGCTGCGAAACTTTCGCATGCGTAAGGGCACTTTCATGGAACTTTGTGACTTGCTTTCCCCTGCCCTGAGGCACATGAATACCAAGATGAGAGCAGCCCTCACAGTTGAGAAGCGAGTGGCGATAGCCCTGTGGAAGCTTGCAATGCCAGACAGCTACCGGTCAGTTGGGAATCAATTTGGAGTGGGCAAATTGGAAAAAGCTAATGTACTCAATGCTTTTTTTGCCTCTGTCTTCACAAACAAGGTCAGCTCCCAGACTGCTGCGCTGGGCATCACAACATGGGGAATAGATGGCCAGCCCTCTGTGGAGAAAGAGGTGGTTAGGGACTATTTAGAAAAGCTAGACGTGCACAAGTCCATGGGGCCGGACGAGTTGCACCCGAGAGTGCTAAAGGAATTGGCGGCTGTGATTGCAGAGCCATTGGCCATTATCTTTGAAAACTCGTGGCGAACCGGGGAAGTCCCGGATGACTGGAAAAAGGCTAATGTAGTGCCAATCTTTAAAAAAGGGAAGAAGGAGGATCCTGGGAACTACAGGCCAGTCAGCCTCACCTCAGTCCCCAGAAAAATCATGGAGCAGGTCCTCAAAGAATCAATTCTGAAGCACTTACATGAGAGGAAAGTGATCAGGAACAGCCAGCATGGATTCACCAAGGGAAGGTCATGCCTGACTAATCTAATCGCCTTCTATGATGAGATTACTGGTTCAGTGGATGAAGGGAAAGCAGTGGATGTATTGTTTCTTGACTTTAGCAAAGCTTTTGACACGGTCTCCCACAGTATTCTTGTCAGCAAGTTAAGGAAGTATGGGCTGGATGAATGCACTACAAGGTGGGTAGAAAGTTGGCTAGATTGTCGGGCTCAACGGGTAGTGATCAATGGCTCCATGTCTACTTGGCAGCCGATGTCAAGTGGAGTGCCCCAGGGGTTGGTCCTGGGGCCGGTTTTGTTCAATATCTTCATTAATGATCTGGAGGATGGTATGGATTGCATCCTCAGCAAGTTTGCAGATGACACTAAACTGGGAGAGGTAGATACGCTGGAGGGTAGGAATAGGATACAGAGGGCCCTAGACAAATTAGAGGATTGGGCCAAAAGAAATCTGATGAGGTTCAACAAGGACAACTGCAGAGTCCTGTACTTAGGATGGAAGAATCTCATGCACCGCTACAGACTAGGGACCGAATGGCTAGGCAGCAGTTCTGCAGATAAGGACCTAGGGGTTACAGTGGACGAGAAGCTGGATATGAGTCAACAGTGTGCCCTTGTTGCCAAGAAGGCCAATGTCATTTTGGGATGTATAAGTAGGGGCATCGCCAGCAGATCGAGGGACGTGATCGTTCCCCTCTATTTGACATTGGTGAGGCCTCATCTGGAGTATTGTGTCCAGTTTTGGGCCCCACACTACAAGAATGATGTGGATAAATTGGAAAGAGTCCAGCGAAGGGCAACAAAAATGATTAGGGGTCTGGAACACACGACTTATGAGGAGAGGCTGAGGGAACTGGGATTGTTTAGTCTGCAGAAGAGAAGAATGAGGGGGGATTTGATAGCTGCTTTCAACTACCTGAAAGGGGGTTCCAGAGAGGATGGTTCTAGACTATTCTCAGTGGTAGAAGAGGACAGGACAAGGAGTAATGGTCTCAAGTTGCAGTGGGGGAGGTTTAGGTTGAATATTAGGAAAAACTTTTTCACTAGGAGGGTGGTGAAACACTGGAATGCGTTACCTAGGGAGGTGGTAGAATCTCCTTCCTTAGCAGTTTTTAAGGTCAGGCTTGACAAAGCCCTGGCTGGGATGATTTAATTGGGTATGGGTCCTGCTTTTGAGCAGGGGGTTGGACTAGATGACCTCCTGAGGTCCCTTCCAACCCTGATATTCTATGATTCTATGAAATCTACTGTTGGGGCTGCTGTGATGCAAGTAGCCCACGCAATCAAAGATCTGCTGATATCAAGGGTAGTGACCCTGGGAAATGTGCAGGTCATAGTGGATGGCTTTGCTGCAATGCGATTCCCTGTGATGGGGCCATAGACCGAACCCATATCCCTATCTTGGCACTGGAGCACCAAGCCGCCGAGTACATAAACCGCAAGGGGTACTTTTCAATAGTGCTGCAAGCTCTGGTGGATCACAAGGGACGTTTCACCAACATCAACGTGGGATGGCTGGGAAAGGTACATGACGCTCGCATCTTCAGGAACTCTGGTCTGTTTCAAAAGCTGCAGGAAGGGACTTTATTCCCAGACCAGAAAATAACTGTTGGGGATGTTGAAATGCCTATATGTATCCTTGGGGACCCAGCCTACCCCTTAATGCCATGGCTCATGAAGCCGTACACAGGCACCCTGGACAGTAGTCAGGAGCTGTTCAACTACAGGCTGAGCAAGTGCAGAATGATGGTAGAATGTGCATTTGGACGTTTAAAGGCGCGCTGGCGCAGTTTACTGACTCACTTAGACCTCAGCGAAACCAATATTCCCACTATTATTACTGCTTGCTGTGTGCTCCACAATATCTGTGAGAGTAAGGGGGAGACGTTTATGGCGGGGTGGGAGGTTGAGGCAAATCGCCTGGCTGCTGGTTACGCGCAGCCAGACACCAGGGCGGTTAGAAGAGCACAGGAGGGCGCGGTACGCATCAGAGAAGCTTTGAAAACCAGTTTCATGACTGGCCAGGCTACGGTGTGAAAGTTCTGTTTGTTTCTCCTTGATGAAACCCCCCGCCCCTTGGTTCACTCTACTTCCCTGTAAGCTAACCACCCTCGCCTCCTCCCTTCAATCACCGCTTGCAGAGGCAATAAAGTCATTGTTGCTTCACATTCATGCATTCTTCATTAATTCATCACACAAATAGGGGGATGACTACCAAGGTAGCCCAGGAGGGGTGGTGGAGGAGGGAAGGAAAATGCCACACAGCACTTTAAAAGTTTACAACTTTAAAATTTATTGAATGCCAGCCTTCTTTTTTTTGGGCAATCCTCTGTGGCGGAGTGGCTGGTTGGCCGGTGGCCCCCCCACCGCGTTCTTGGGCGTCTGGGTGTGGAGGCTATGGAACTTGGGGAGGAGGGCGGTTGGTTACACAGGGGCTGTAGTGGCAGTCTGTGCTCCAGCTGCCTTTGCTGCAGATCAACCATACACTGGAGCATACTGGTTTGGTCCTCCAGCAGCCTCAGCATTGAATCCTGCCTCCTCTCATCACGCTGCCGCCACATTTGAGCTTCAGCCCTGTCTTCAGCCCGCCACTTACTCTCTTCAGCCCGCCACTTTCTCTCTTCAGCCCGCCACTTTCTCTCTTCAGCCCGCCACCTCTCCTCCCGGTCATTTTGTGCTTTCCTGCACTCTGACATTATTTGCCTCCACGCATTCGTTTGTGCTCTGTCAGTGTGAGAGGACAGCATGAGCTCGGAGAACATTTAATCTCGAGTGCGTTTTTTTTTCTTTCTAAGCTTCACTAGCCCCTGGGAAGGAGAAGATCCTGTGATCATTGAAACACATGCAGCTGGTGGAGAAAAAAAAGGGACAGCGGTATTAAAAAGACACATTTTATAAAACAGTGGCTACACTCTTTCAGGGTAAACCTTGCTGTTAACATTACATACATAGCACATGTGCTTTCGTTACAAGGTCGCATTTTGCCTCCCTCCACGGCGTGGCTACCCCCTCAACCCTCCCCCCTCCCTGTGGCTAACAGCGGGGAACATTTCTGTTTAGCCACAGCAAACAGCCCAGCAGGAATGGGCTCCTCTGAGTGTCCCCTGAAGAAAAGCACTCTATTTCAACCAGGTGACCATGAATTATATCTCACTCTCCTCAGGATAACACAGAGAGATAAAGAACGGATGTTGTTTGAACGCCAGCAAACATACACTGCAATGCTTTGTTGTACAATGATTCCCGAGTACGTGTTACTGGCCTGGAGTGGTAAAGTGTCCTACCATGAAGGACGCAATAAGAAACCTTTTGCAAAGGCTTTGGGAGTACATCCAGGAGAGCCGCGAATGCCAGGGCAAAGGAATCCTTTCACATGCTTGCTTTTAAACCATGTATAGTATTTTAAAAGGTACACTCACCAGAGGTCCCTTATCCGCCTGCTGGGTCCAGGAGGCAGCTTTGGGTGGGTTCGGGGGGTACTGGCTCTAGGTCCAGGGTGAGAAACAGTTCCTGGTTGTCGGGAAAACCCGTTTCTCCGCTTGCTTGCTGTGAGCTATCTACAACCTCATCATCATCATCTTCTTCATCCCCAAAACCTGCTTCCGTGTTGCCTCCATCTCCATTGAAGGAGTCAAACAACACGGCTGGGGTGGTGGTGGCTGAACCCTCTAAAATGGCATGCAGCTCATCATAGAAGCGGCATCTTTGGGGCTCTGACCCGAAGCGGCCATTCGCCTCTCTGGTTTTCTGGTAGGCTTGCCTCAGCTCCTTCAGTTTCACGCGGCACTGCTTCGGGTCCCTGTTATGGCCTCTGTCCTTCATGCCCTGGGAGATTTTGACAAAGGTTTTGGCATTTCGAAAACTGGAACGGAGTTCTGATAGCACGGATTCCTCTCCCCAAACAGCGATCAGATCCCGTACCTCCCGTTCGGTCCATGCTGGAGCTCTTTTGCGATTCTGGGACTCCATCATGGTCACCTGTGCTGATGAGCTCTGCATGGTCACCTGCAGCTTGCCACGCTGGCCAAACAGGAAATGAGATTCAAAAGTTCGCGGTTCTTTTCCTGTCTACCTGGCCAGTGCATCTGAGTTGAGAGTCCAGAGCGGTCACAATGGAGCACTCTGGGATAGCTCCCGGAGGCCAATACCGTCGAATTGTGTCCACAGTACCCCAAATTCGACCCGGCAAGGCCGATTTAAGCGCTAATCCACTTGTCAGGGGTGGAGTAAGGAAATCGATTTTAAGAGCCCTTTAAGTTGAAATAAAGGGCTTCCTCGTGTGGATGGGTGCAGGTTTACATCGATTTAATGCTGCTAAATTCGACCTAAAGTCCTAGTGTAGACCAGGGCTTAGAAACAAAAAAATCACACATTCCTTTTCTTTTTGATACAGCTTTTTGCCGATGGCAAACCAAATGAAAGCCACTGTGTTTTGAGTATGTCAGACAGTATTTCAGAGGTTAGTCCACTCAACAAAGATCCTCCACAGTACTAAGCACTCTGGCTCCCATCTAGTGAAATGCTCAAGCATGTGCTTTAAGCACATGAACAGTCAATGGCACTATTTACATGCTTAAGTGCTTTGCTAGATGGGGTCCAGAGCTCTCTGTATCTTGCAAAATCGATTCCCAGATGTGGCCTGTTGGGAAGAAGAGTTAATATGATAGCTTGAGTGCTATTCATCAACAAAGATCAGTGGAGGCGACAACAAAGCTGCATTAGCTATTGCTGAGACTCAGACATCACCGAGAACACAGTTATTACTAACAGGATACAGATGATTTTTCTTTACTTGAATATGAGAAGTACATATATTCTAGTTGTACTCCACACTTCTTTTTTCCACCTATTCATTTCTCGTACAGCTTTCTGCTGCCACCTCACTCATCTCCCATGCCTTCATCTGACAGTCACTAAAATTAAAACTAACAGCATACAGAACCATAGCTGCTGGAACAATTTGTATAGAGGGGGTGCTGTGAGCCACTGAACCAAACTGTAAACCCTATGTATGATGGAAACCACTTCAAGCTGGGGGGGCGGCAGCACCCCTAGTTCCAGCACCTGTGTACAGAACATATATTCTCAGCATTCCTTCAGTTTCCTAATTTGGAACTGCATTTTCTTTTAAGATGTAGAGAAAAATAATGACTGAAGTTGTACTATATCATTCTGCTTACAATTACTGTAGAGTAGAAGCAGAAAACTGAAAACACTTCTCCAAGAATTAATTCAGACTTAAATTTAAGTCTTCCTCATGCTTCAAAAGCAGCAGGAATTGCAGTCACCCCTTTATCAGATATTTCACTAATTATGCATCTAATGCACTCTGTCTATATTTACTCTAGGGTACACTTAAGCTTACAGGAATGAAATTAATACTACTTGAGGAAAAACAGTAATGTAACCTGTTAGAACTGGGATGACAAGATGTCTCCCTCTTATTGGAATTCGATCAGGACAAAAATTAGCAGCAATCTTCAGGTTGTATGAGGGCCTGAGTCTGAGAGTGAGCTCGGGGTCACTTCCTGTAGCTATAAAAGAGCTGGGATATGCAACAAACGTGATGCATTCACGCTCAGAGGGGAAGCTGCTCTGCCAGAACAATCCTACTTGCCAGCCTATTTTTGTTGCAGCTAGGGAAGGTTAGGTTGGATTTGCGTAGTTCCCATAATCCCAGCAAGGAGTCAGAAACCACACTAGCAGCAGTTTCACATAGGGAGCACATAAGACAAAGCAGATGTAAGTCGTGGCCACATAAAAGAGAGCTGGGGAAACCAGGAGAGTCTAAAAGTTAAGTCCATGCTGGAAGAAGAAGTGCATTCACATGATTTGGGAGCTGCACAGAAAGTGCTAATAATTAGCGTCCGTAATCTGCCTCCTATTATAAAACTCAGGAAAACCTCACATTAAGACCCAAACTCATGCAAAGAGATGTGAGTAACTTTTTCCTGAAGGTTATTATTTCAGCTTCTTCTCCAAGTACTTTTATTGGTCACAAACAGCTATTTTTATAACGTAACAGGTAATTCATTCATAATACAGCTTGCAATGCATATTAATCAGGGTTCTTGCCAAATTAAATTTATTTTTTCAAAGTTAAAAAGGCAATTAAACTTCACGGCATTTCTCCCCCTCTTCACTGACCTATTTTGGAACTAAATAATGTATTTAGGCTTGAAGTGAAGGCATTTCAGCATGAGGAATGGAAAACTGCCATGAGCCAAAATTTATTCACAGGGAAACCATGGGGCATTAAGGTTGTCATACAGGCGCAAGAATATTTTCAAACACAAACATGATGTTTAAGTTTTCATCACCACCTCCCCAACTTAAAATCACACACCATCCTTCAGTCTGCAATCACAAGCAAGAATGAAGATCCTAGTCTATTTCTGGGGTTATTGTAACTGCTATCCATTACAATCGTGTGGAAACAGTGAAGAAAGGGCTAGCACCTTAACGTTAGGGGTCTTAATTTTCTTCACAACTCTATGCAACTGAAAATAAAGGTTTTATAATGGGAAGTATTAGGCTAGACTACCTAAGAGTTGAGTGCTCTCCCCCCTTTTACTCCCCCACGGTCCATCTACACTGCAGCTCGGAGGTAAAATTCTCAGCTTGGATAGACATACATACACTAGCTCTGATCTAGCCAATGTGCTAAAAATAGCAGTGTGACACAGCAGAAAGGGCAGCCGCTTGGGCTAGCCATCCAAGTACATACCTAGACTTCTCAGATGGGATTGCAGCCAGTTGGCTACCCACAGCCATCACCAGCGCTGCCACAGCCACACTGCTTATTTTAGCTCGGAGCTAGCATGTGTATAGCTGCTGTGTAGACGTACCTACAGCTACATAGATACTTTAATGTTAATGGTGAGGTTGGAAGGACATTTCAATTTAACATTTCATTTGTCTGAAAATGTGCCTCCTATAGAAACAAGTAACACTTAAAATTACAGCATCTGAAACACCAGAAGAAAAACTAGTTTTTTCAGGTTTTTTCTCCAACTTTGTACATCTGACAGAACTTCATATAAAATCACTTTTAGTGTTTTCCCTTTATAATCAGTTGCCCTGTTTGTGCATGTTTTTTACACAGCAACATGAGAGAAAAACAATTTTTTAATACAGGAAAATTACTTAAAACCACAAGGATTGGGGAGGTGACCTCTCAACAAGTATAGTACCTGAAATGATTTTAAACTTTTTTTTTAATTGACTAGATTTCAAGTTGAAAATCTTGCTTTAATTGAAAAAGGATCCCAAGATAATAGCATTAATACAGCAAAGAAAGACCTAACTGTTGGAAGTTTTAAGCAAATCAAACCTTTAAACTGTGTACGAAACAGTGAACTACATACTACCATAAGTTAGACAAAGAACATGCAATGTATGTGAAAACCTAAGATGCCTACTAAAATTTCAACAATGGTGTGTTGTGACCCACTGCTTATGTTGTTCATAGTAGTCTGTTGTTTTATGCTCCCCTTGATTATTTATTGTAGTCACTTGGTGTCCCATTTTATAGACAGACAATAAGCTCTTCAGAGAAGAGACAGTCTTGCTATATGTTTATACAGTGTCTAGCTCAACGGAGCCATGATCACTGACTGGGGTCCCAAGATGCTACTGTAATACAAATAAATACTCCCCCAGGATTAAGTACAGGTACAGACATTAAGGCTAGCCTTACTTAGAGATTTCCAAAGTTATTTTCCTGCACTGAATCATTAACCAAGCCATAGTATTAAAAAAACTTTGGAGCAAGGGAGTGGTTTCTTGTCTCATTGTGGATGTTCTAAATTATATTAATATCTTATAAACACAAGACTGCCGCTATTCTCAGCATACTACAAACCCCGTAATCATGGCAGAAAACAAGAAAGTTGTCTTCTCATATGAGGTATCTATTGCATTTCTAATACTATTTTGGAGTAGTTAGTTTATTGAAGTCAATTATCTGGCTTTCCTGAGTTTAGTTATTTGAAGCTGCAGAGGAGAAAGGTAAATATATATATATAAAGAAATGTTACCTTCCCTTAGACGTTCTACTACAAAAGTGAAACCAGTAGTTCGTGGATGCAAGACATATTTGTATTTCCGGAGTCCATTCTTTTCAGCAAATTCATTACTGCGGGCTTTGGTATTGGCTAAAGATTTAAAAAAAAGAACATTAACAACATGAATATTAGAAGGAGTTATAAAGTTTCATAATATTATAACAGCCCCCAATACAACAGCAGCACACAGAGTACATCACTGTAGCACTGTTCTGAAGGCAGCAGACTATAACAGTGCTTTTGGTTAGATTCATAATACCATGAGATATAGCAACTTGTGAGGGTTTTTTCCTTATATGATTATTTAAAAAATTTTTTTACTCTTTGGTGTACTCTTAATTAACCTGTCTTTCACATTTACCAAAGCTAGATAATGAAAGACATAATAAAACGATTATTGCAATGTACAAGTTACATAAGTGCCGGAAACTGGAATGACATTTTAACTCAAAAGGTACAGTTTCTAATAGTGTAAGCTTTGATATTATGAATTGAGAACCTTTAAATCAACGTTTTGTGTCAAACAGAATTGTTATAAGTACCTTATTCCCAGCTGGGAAAAAAAAAAAAGCTTTGTTTTCTAAATGTAGACAAGCAGCAATTAGTCAACTGCACTAGATCAACACTTGACAGTCAGCTTACTCATTTTTAACTTGACAGGCTTTAGTCACTAGTCTAGTCATAAATTTGAGTTGCACTTATATACAGTACATTAGATTTTCAACCAATTCCCCTCTGCAGCAATACGGGCTTGCTATTGTAAGCACAGTATTCACAAGCCACCTGAAAGCAGTTCTGGTGAAAACCTGGTGAAGTAAAGATTTTCACTGTCTGGCAGCAAGAATCCTGTATGCAAGGTAACTGCACAACTCTTCAGAAATAATTACTACACATCCCACTCAGCAAACCAAAACAGATACAAAAAAGAAAAACTGACGAGTGGACATGAAGCCACTTGTTTTATAGCATGTGTGGGAGAATTCTTCAAACTGTCTGCTCAAATTAAAGTAGCCTTGCTTGCTGCATTCCATTGGTGTCACTGCATCTTCAGGGTCCCTAAGACAAAAGACACCTAGGATCTCCCCATGCCAACATGAGGAAAAACAATTTAATTGAATGTATTTATTATACAACACTTTTGGTGTTCAAAAGGGGACAGTCCAGCAACAGAGGTGTGGAACAAGATCTGTGTCTGATCAATACAAAACCCAATGCACGTAGAATTTATTAGAATCAACCACGGCTAACAGAGAATAAAGATGAGAATGCTAATGGAAAGCCCATTGTTGCTTAATAAGCTAGCAAAATTGATCAAGTACAGATAATATCTTTTCCTTTTAATTTCGTCAAGCTTTGTCACCTAACTCATTTGTCAAACAAAAACCAAAGGCATGAGTGTAGAGATTAGTCCCAATCATTGTGTTAGTAAGGCACTCTGCTCATTTGTGCCAAGTCTGCCTCTTTTTATTCTAAACCACATGCTCTCTCTATTGCTCACTGGTAGATATGTTACTTTATACAGAGAACCTCCTGTTGGTTAATGAACATACTTTGCAATAGCAATGTGCTAAATAATTTTTCAACTTAACAAGCAAAAATGCATTACATACGATACAGAATACAATCTTTCATGGATGTTGCCCTTAAAAAATTAACAGTGGAGCAGAGGCTTACTGACCACCTAATTTGGAGACAATAATAGCTACTACTCAGCGACCACTATGGCATACTATGGAGTACTTCCAGGGAACAAGTAATTAATGCAACCAAAAGAGTCGAAACATATTTTCTTCCAATTTGCCAACGCATAAAGCTACATTAAAAAAAACATTATAGTTAAAAGAAAAGCTTCCAAACCTAAGAAATCTGAGAAACATTAAAATAGCTGAAAAAATCTTTCACCGAGAACCCTCATCCACAATGGCTAACTGGTCCATGCTTAAAGAGTTTTAAAACAGTTCTGCTAACTTCATTAATACCCTACTTTTGAAAGAGGTCTAGAGAAACAATTTTAATCTAGGCAGCGTCTCTGCACCAAATGGGAGGGGAATCATGAATGGGTGTTTGGGAAGTTGCAGCCTTCCTATCCTTCCCATATTGCTAAATAAAAGGGGGAACTTCAGACTGATGTGACGAGATGCCCAAGAGTGGTCCTGGCTTAGTGCAGTCAGAGTGCATATGACAACAGAGAGCTGCAAGCAGACACAGAACTGGTTGCTGAGGGTTCTAGCTGGTGTTTGACTATTTGTGTTCCTGACATTTTGAAAACTGGAAAACTAGAAAAAGATCAGTCAATGAAAAGGATGATGAGCAGACAATATCTATATATAACATTCCAAAAGAGCTATGTTAAAAGAACTTTATTAAGGTTGCAAGTCAAGCACTCAAAAGTTAGGAAATGCCAGAATTACGGTTGCATGTGCAAACTTAATTTACCCCCTGGTGCAAATGCCTTATGATACAGTCTTTAATTACATGGTCACATACTGCTTTTCCCACTGGAAAATTTGCTCTGAGAATGAGTAATGTCTGTGTATTAAAGGAGACAGCTGTCTCTAGGACCCCTGCTTTATTTGTTGCAGAAGTTGGGAAGTGTGTAACAAATGAGGCACGGAAATGCAGGGAGAGAAAGGGTGGTCTCACGGTTAAGACAGCTGAATGCTGTCCTGGGGAACTGGATTCTATCTCTGCCACAGAGTCCCTATGTAACATCTGGCAAGTCACAAACCAAACTTTTCACTGGTAGTCATTAATTGTATGTTCTTCCTTTTCTGGATCCCCAACTTAAGACAGGGGCTGAGCACTCAGCTACAACTGAAATCAACGGGAGTTGTGCTTTGAACATATTAAGTATCACATACTGCTATGTAGCCTGAAAAGCAGGCCCCATGCATCTCAGATTAGGCACTCAGTATTAGTGGTCACTTTTGACCGTAGTCTCCTTATGTCTCAATTCCCTATCTGTAAAATGGGGATAAATAGTATCTCACCTCACAGTTGTGAAAAAGTTGTGGGGTTGTGAAAATAAATTCATTACTGTTCATGAAGCACTCATATTTTAGTGAGACGTCACAGAAAAGCCCATAAGGAACTTAATTCTATCTTCAGAGCAGGGTTTGAATAGTGTGCAGTAAATAAGACCTGGGGCCTCCATCACTTGTTACATTTTCAACCAACCACCTCTGTACTTTCTCCCTGGAAGTCCCTCTCACTTGGGAAGAGCTCTCTGTGAACATCCACAATGCTACCTCATTATCCTCCTTCAAAACTCTCCTTTGCTATAAAAGCCTACAAAAAATTTAATTAACCATTGGTGCATGGATACCATTGCCTTTCAGACTAACCAGTATGAGAAAGTTACTCACCTTGCCGTTACTGAGGTTCTTCGAGATGTGTCCCCCTGTGGGTGCTCCACTCCAGGTGACGGTGTGTCCTGGCGCCGTTGATCAGAGATCTTTGGTAGAGGTACCTGGTTGGGACGCACATACTCAGCTGTTGTCTCTCGGTCTCGTTAGAATCTGCCTGAGCGCACGCATCCCGCGCCCCCCTCAGTTCCTTCTCTACCGTGGAGAAATCAGTATAGAACTTCAAAGTAGAGGGGAGGAAGGCGGGGAGCAGAGCACCCACAGGGGGACACATCTCGAAGAACCTCAGTTACTGCAAGGTGAGTAACTTTCTCTTCTTCTTCGAGTGCTGTCCCTGTTAAGCAGTACCCACGAAGTACCCTGTGGGTACTGCTCTACTCCAGGTGAATGTGAAGCAGTACCCACTAAGGCTGGTGGGACTTTGGAGTTGCGGCAGTGAGTACTGTAGACAGTACTGTATGGCCTACTATTGTGACTGCCGTGGTATCCTGTGTGATAGCATAGTGTTTACTAAATGTGTGTTCAGATGACCAAGTGGCCGCCTTATAAATATCAGGAATGGGTACATTATGGAGGAAAGCAATGGATGCTGACATGGCTCGAGTAGAATGAGTTCTGATGCCTTCGGGTGGTTGAGCATTTTGAATGCAATAACAGGATCTGATGCAGTCAGAGATCCACTTGGAAAGTCATTGTTTAGAAAGTGCCGCACCCTTTGATCGCTCGGTAGTGAGACAAATAAGCAGGAGGACTTACAAAATGATTTAGTCCTGTCTGAATAGAAGGCCGGTACTCGTCTGACATCGAGGGTATGCAGCATTGCCTTGTGTGGAGTCTTGTGAAGTTTGGGATAGAATGTAGGTAAGTATATTGGTTGGTTAAGGTGGAAGGTTGATACCACCTTAGGGAGAAATTTAGGATGGGGTTGCAGGGTAACTTTGTCTTTGGAGAAGGTTGTATAGGAAGGGAGGCCATCAAGGTGCTGATTTCCCCTACCTGCCTTCCTGATGTTATAGCAACCAAGAAGGCTACCTTCATGGACATAAGAAGAAGAAATGAAGTAGCTAAGGGCTCAAATGGAGGTTTCATAAGACCGTGAAGAACGAGATTGAGATACCATGCAGCTGCAGATGGATAAATCTCGGGGTAGAGATTTTGTAGGCCCAGGAGGAAGCGTTTTATAGTGGGGTAGGCAAAGAGTGAAAATCTGTCTAACGAATCATGGAAGGTAGTAAGAGCCGCTAGGTATACCCTGATGGAGCTGAGTGAGAGTCCATCCTGATTTAGTTTCAGGAGGTAGTCTAGGATGTTAGGAAGGGTCATGATATGGGGTCATAAATGTTTGTTTGAACACCACAAGGAGAATCGCTTCCACTTCTGCAGGTAAGTTTTACGAGTGGAGTCTTTTCTACTATGCAGGAGGCTGTATCGGACTTGCTCAGAACAGGCTAATTCATGGGTCTGGAACCATGCTGTCAGGTAGAGTTTCTGGAGCTGGGGGTGAAGAATTTGTCCATTATCCTGCGAAAGGAGATCTGGTCCGTTGGGGAGAGTCCGTGGAGGACGGGTGGACATGTGGAGCAGGTAAGGGTACCATGTCTGTCTTGGCCAAGACGGGACAATGAGTATGACCTGAGCCTTGTTGTCTCTTTGATCTTGCGTAGGACCCTGTGTATTAGAGGGATCGGTGGAAAGGCATACAGGAGAGAGCTGTTCCACGGGATGAGGAATGCGTCTCCTAGGGATGCAGTCCCAAATCCCGCTCTGGAGAAAAAGAGGTGGCATTTGCGATTCTGGGTTGTGGCAAAGAGATCTATTGATGGGGTGCCCCATTGGGAGAAGAGCTGTTGTAGTATCGTGGGGTGCAATTCCCACTCGTGTTCTTTAGAGAAGTGTCTGCTGAGTGTATCGGCGGTAGTGTTGTGACAGCCGGGTAGGTATGACTCAACAATTTGTATGTGGTGCTCTATGCACCAATTCCATAATCAGATGGCTTCCAGGTAGAGGGAGTGTGATCGAGCTCCCCCTTGTCTGTTTATGTAAAACACACACGCTATATTGTCCGTTAGGACCCGGATAGATTTGTTCTTTATAAGGGGAAGAAAGTGGAGGCAGGCTTGTCTCACAGCTCTGAGCTCTAGGAGGTTTATGTGTAGACGCGTCTCTGGAAGAGACCAGCACCCTTGTGCCACGTGTCCCTCCAGATGCGCTCCCCAACCGATCAGGGAAGCATCCATGGTGAGCATGAGCATGGGGAATTGTTGTTGAAAGGGAACGCTTATGCGAAGGTTCTCTGGTCTTGTCCACCATTGCAGGGAAGCTAGTACATTCGCTGGAGGAGTTAGCAGCGTGCAGAGCTGTGCCTGCTGGGTTTGTAGTTTGAGTTGAGCCAACCCTGAAGACATCTCATGTGCAGCCTGGCATACTTGACCAAGTAGGTGGTGATTGCCATGTGTCCAAGGAGCTGTAGGCAAATTCTTGCCAGTATCCTGGGACAAACAGAGAGCGTATGAGGTGTAAGATAGTGAGGAATCTGTTGTGTGGTAGTGAGGCTCTTGTTCGAACTGAGTCCAGGTGAGCTCCAATGAATTAGATCTGCTGTGTTGGCTTCAGGGTGAATTTTTGGATGTTTATTTATAGGCCCAAGCTGTGGAAGAGTGAGATGGTGAAATGAGTAACTCGAAGCGTCTCGTCATATGAGCTGCCCTTGATGAGGCAATAATCTTGATGGGGAAAAGTATGATCCCGTGTCTGTGGAGGTGGGCCACAACTATGGCTAGGGTTTTGGAGAATACTCTTGGTGCTGTGGAGAGTCCAAAAGGGAGTACCCTGTTGTTATAAATATAAAGGGAAGGGTAAACCCCTTTGAAATCCTTCCTGGCCAGGGGAAAGCTCCTCTCACCTGTAAAGGGTTAAGAAGCTAAAGGTAACCTCGCTGGCACCTGACCAAAATGACCAATGAGGAGACAAGATACTTTCAAAAGCTGGGAGGAGGGAGAGAAACAAAGGGTCTGTGTGTCTGTCTATATGCTGGTCTTTACCGGGGATAGACCAGGAATGGAGTCTTAGAACTTTTAGTAAGTAATCTAGCTAGGTATGTGTTAGATTATGATTTCTTTAAATGGCTGAGAAAAGAATTGTGCTGAATAGAATAACTATTTCTGTCTGTGTATCTTTTTTGTAACTTAACGTTTTGCCTAGAGGGGTTCTCTATGTTTTTGAAACTAATTACCCTGTAAGATATCTACCATCCTGATTTTACAGGGGGGATTTCTTTATTTCTATTTACTTCTATTTTTATTAAAAGTCTTCTTGTAAGAAAACTGAATGCTTTTTCATTGTTCTCAGATCCAAGGGTTTGGGTCTGTGGTCACCTATGCAAATTGGTGAGGCTTTTTATCCAACATTTCCCAGGAAAGGGGGGGGTGCAAGTGTTGGGAGGATTGTTCATTGTTCTTAAGATCCAAGGGTCTGGGTCTGTAGTCACCTAGGCAAATTGGTGAGGCTTTTTACCGAACCTTGTCCAGGAAGTGGGGTGCAAGGTTTTGGGAAGTATTTTGGGGGGAAAGACGCGTCCAAACAGCTCTTCCCCAGTAACCAGTATTAGTTTGGTGGTGGTAGCGGCCAGTCCAAGGACAACGGGTGGAATATTTTGTACCTTGGGGAAGTTTTGACCTAAGCTGGTAAAGATAAGCTTAGGAGGTTTTTCATGCAGGTCCCCACATCTGTACCCTAGAGTTCAGAGTGGGGGGGAAGGAACCTTGACACCTGTATTGGAAATGGTTGTGTCTGATTGTGAAGCATAGGAAGCGTCTGTGGGCCGGATGAATGGATATGTGAAAGTAGACATCCTGTAGGACAAGGGCTGTGAACCAGTCCCCTTGTTCCAGCGCAGGTATTATTGTGCCCAGTGTGACCATCTTGAATTTTTGTACTCTTACAAATTTGTTCAGTCGGCGTAGGTCTAGTATAGGCCTCCATCCCCTGTCTTTTTCTGGGTCAAAAAGTAGTGGGAATAGAACCCTTTTCCTTGACATTGTGTCGGCACGGGTTCCACTACACCTATCCAGAGAAGGTGATCCACTTCTACGCGAAGTAGGTGTTCATGAGAGGGGTTTCTGAAGAGGCATGGGAAAGGGGGAAGGGTAGGAGGGTGGGATATAAAACGGATGGAGTAGCTGGACTGAACTATTTCTAGGACCCAATGGTCCTGTGTAATCTGCTGCCAGGAATGATGGAAAGCCTGGAGGCGGTGGCCAAATGAGCAAGTAGGCAGTGGAGTCAAGGAGTGGTCCTGCAGGCCCTCGACCAATGCTTCAAATTTGTTGTTTATTTCCCAGTGGGTGGGAAGTAGCTGTTTGCGCTTGGTTTTGTCTGCACCTAGGAGGTCTAGGGCGATTCCTAGGCACGTCATAGGGTCTGATCTGAGGCCGGTGATACTGTTGTGTACGTGGTCTTTGGTAAGGTTGATACCATTGTCTCCTGGGAATTGATGGGTAGAAGCCCAGGTGCGTAGGGTTGCTCTAGAGTCTTTCATGGTGTGAAAGATCTTGTTTGTCTTTATCAAAGGGGAGATCCTCCACTTTGGTCTTCAGATCTTTGGGGATACCTGATGCAGAGAGTGCGTCATTTATGGGAAGCGCGATCTTTGAGGGAGCAGAGGGTTGAAGGATTTTGAGGAGTTTGTGTTGTGTCTCCTGGACCTCCACTAAAGGGATGTCTTGGCTGACTGCCACCCTCTTGAAAAGTTCCTAGAACTGTTTCAGGTCGTCCAAATGCTGTGGAGGCGGAGGCGGCAGGGCTCTGTCTGGAGCTGCTGGAGAGTTGGGGTTCGGCGAATCATGGTATGGTCCCTGGCCCACGTCTTCAGAGCGGGGTTCAGGCCCTCTACAAGTAGATGGAGCTGGAGGCGCAGAAGGAACTTGTGGTCTGGTGGAAGAAGCATGAGGGTGAGTGGCAGTAGGAGCTGGCCAAGGGTACCAATGAGGCCAAGGCATTGGATGACAGAAGTTAGGTATAGCCCATGGGGCCGGGGGGGAGAGTAGGGAAACTGAGGCTGGTGGTTGTTTGCCATGGTCTGAGGTGTAAAAGAATCCGGTGCCGTAGGAGAGGCAGGTGGGGAGAACTCCCGCTGTTGCATATCAGGCTCGCTGTCAGTAAAGGTGGTCAGGTCAGGTGGCGAGAGTGGCTGGTCAAAGAGTGAGCACTGTGTATCCAGGAGCGGAGAGTTAGGCTCAGGTGCCAGTGAAAGACCATCTTGATTCAGGAACCGTTGTTGCTGTTCCCTAGGGTCTGAGTGTGCTGCACGCGGTCTGTGCTCAGAGGCATGCACAGACTTTTGTTTAGCTTTCCCCGGTGCCGCGGATCTTTTGTGTGCGCCCTGCAGGAGGTCCGCTGCTGCTGCATGAGCAGCGGGCAGACTCGGTGCCGACATTCTTGTTGGCACCGGGGTAGAGCATGCTTTCGGCACTGGGTCTATTTTTGGTGCCAAGGGGTCTGGTGCTGAGGACATCTTCCCTGCATGGGAAGTTGTGTCCCTGCCTCTGCACTCTGCGAAAGCCGCTGAAGTGCTGGGACGGTCGGAGACTCCTGTCTTCGGCGTTAACAGCACTGAGTGTCAGCATCTCGCAGGAGACCCTTTACCCTTGTGGAAGTCTCCACTTTGAGACAGTTGGACTCCTTGCCCTGCCTGAGAGGATGAAGCCGTGCTCCCAATAGGCTCAGACCTGGCCAGGCAGCCTGAGGGAGAGGGTTTAAAGGTGCCCTTCTCCGGAGGTGGCTGCAGGGATTTCTGAATAAGAATCATTTTCAGCCACAGGTCCCTGTCACAATGAGCCCTGGTTTTGAGGCTTGTGCAATGGAGGAACTTAGCAGGGACGTGTGTGTCACCTAGGCACTTCACGCAGCATGAATGTCCATTGGACTTTGGCATAGAGTCCTGACAAGAGACACATTTCTTAAATCCTGAAGCCCCTGGCATTATAGAACTTGAAGTGCTGGGGGAGTCTCTCTCCGCGGGAGACAAGCCTGAGGAAAACAGTTTTTGTTTTTTTGTTTCTGTTTTGTTTTTAACTAAGTAGCTATTCTAAAGGAAGGGAAACAATTGGGATGTTACTAACTACTGCTATATTTTTGTGATTGTCTCCTTCAGAGACCAGGGAAGAGTGTTAGCACTGCCCTGAGTCCTGACTTCAGCCGAGGACGGTTGAGAAGGAACTATGGGTGGAGCGGGACCCACGCACTCAGGCAGATTCTAACGAGACTGTGAGACAGCAGCTGAGCACATGAGTCCCGACCAGGCACTGCTACCGAAGATCTCCGATCAACAGCGCTGGGACGCACCGTCACCTGGAATGGAGCACCCACAGGGACAGCACTCGAAGAAGAAGGTCTGTTTCCTTGTTCTCCTTCATCTGTCTGTATCCATGTGTTGTCTCTTGTCTTGTCGTTCAATTATACACTCTTTGGGGCAGTGACCATTTTTTGTTCTGTTTATACAGTGCCTAGCACAAAGATGCCCTGGTCCACGATGAGGGTGGTTAGGTGCTATGGTAACACAAATAATTAATATTAAAATGTAACAGCCATTCATTCAGTGAGCACTCTCCATACGTTTGTTGGGGATCAGTATTTATACTAGCAAGTGACAAAGATTGAGGGAGTTTCCATGCCGATTTTGAAGGGTGGCTAGGTGATGCTCTTAATATACATAAAAGTTATCATAGAAACTGTAAGCATCACACCTCTGTTATTCTTAGACTCTGCCACTTGGAATACCAGGAATCAACAAGTTACTTTAAAAAAAAATAAATAAAAAAGGAAGGAAGGAAGGAAGGACGGACGGACAGCATGCTATTTGCCATTCCACCCAATGGATTTATTTCGAAATTAAGCGTTGTGTTTTTCAAGAAGTCACTTTAAAATTATATATGCTAAGACCACCACAGAAGTTGGAACTGGAGCTGATTTACTGTCAGACATCCTTTAATTTGAATATTCTGAATTGAAAGATAGAAAAATGTAGTGATCTGATAAACTGCTGAGGCAAAAATATGAATTTTGCTCATTGAGAGTCAGATGTCATTCAGCTATTTAAAAAAATGAACTATTTTTTTTTCAGAAAACTTTGGAGCCTGCGTTGTGAAGGAGGTCAGACTAGATGATCATAATGTCCCTTCTGACCTAAATATCTATGAATCTATGGAGCCAACTAGGGTATACAGGAATTTTACCCAAAAGAATACTGAAAGATGTAAAGAGTCAAGAAAGGAAAAAGTTGGCAGAAGATAGTATCAATCTCGTGAAACTACAACAAACATCAAGTCTGAAGCACATGGAAATACTTCACACTTGGATTTCGCATTGCTCATGAGATTATGGTAAGATTTGTATGAGAGTCTTTCCTAGCCTTTGCCATATTTTTGCTGGAAAGAAATTCAAAAGTCTTTGCAATCCATCTTTTTGTTGGTGGCCATTCAGCATTTCATAGTTTGGCTTCAAAATAATTCTAAGTACTAACAGTGTAAACTGTGAACATTTAATTTTGGATAATGATTTTTACTGACTCATAATAGCACATGTAAAGGGAGAAATATACACTTGATACCTTACTGCTGCATATTATAGCAATGCTGGGCAACCTGATCCACCTTTCCCACATGCAATATCAAATAGGCCAGTAGAGTTTTCACAAAGTATTTCTGTATATTGACATTTATGGGACAAGACCTACTAGTGTGTTTAGAATACCTGTTGATGTATTTAAAAAAAAAAACGGAGGTACAGACACATACTGGTGATGGATATAGTTTTCAAGTATACCTTAAATGATTTAAGTCACTTAAGATGCTTTTGAAAACTGAACCTAATGGGCTTAAAGGCAGCAGACCTCAATTTTTTCCATGGCTTTCAATATGGATTTCTCTTTCATGTGTCTTTGGGAGAGAAGCACTGATCAGGACTGAGTATACTTTAGAAATTATACTAATGTTATTTAAATGTGTTTAATATCAAATGGGAACTTTAGTAATAAGTTAATCTGAAAGGACTGCAGTTACTTCGGTATTAGTTTCACCATGCCACCTCTCAGGACTCCCCATCACCACTACAATCTTCTATTGTGGAATTACATAACAAAATAATAATAATAATAATAATAATAATAACAACAACAAAATCAAAGAACCCATTTCAAATGAAACAGTAAAGAAAATAGCCCAAAGCTACTTTTAGGAGTTAATTTTTAGTTGAATGATCAAAAGTAGGTACTAACGTTAAAGTTGTGACATTTAATTTCCTCCCTCCCACCCAGGATCCGTGCAACAGTCATCACTGAATAAATAGGTCATGTTACTGATATTGCCGTCATCCCACCTCCCCTACTCCTTTGTACATCTTGGTACCCCTCCTGGTAATTAAGATGTGAGCTTGGAGCAGGCCTCATGTCCCATCCATACTGAGAGGACACCTAGCATATTCTGGAGGGCTGAATAGGGAGAACAGACTGCCAAACTGTGCCTTAAATTACTAAATAAAGCGCACACAAATTGATTTATAAGTCAAAGACCGAAGAGGGGGAAAAAAGGTTACCTCTGACAGCACAATGATAGAACATATGGTAGTACCTGCTATCACCTGTATTCCCCTTCCATGGGCCAGCAAGGACACCCACTCTAGGCTCCTGGCTCCTCAGCCAACACCACTCTTGGATGGAGACCCATGTCTCTCTGCCTCCTGACTATCTTTTCCAGGCTGCCCAACTCCCTGCCTACACTGTATGTTACCCAGCAAGTCAGACTTGTGGCAACAAAAATATATCAACTCCCCAGGTTCCTTTTTTGGGCCTGTTAGGGTTTGCCTCCTCCCCAGGTCTGGTTTAACCAGTTTGACTCTTCCTTCTGGGTGGGTCAGCTTTGTCCCCATCTCCCTTGATTTTCCTCTCAGACCGTCTGCATATTGGTTAGCTCATTTCCCAGGTTCGGTCACTTCTCTAGTATTCTTGTCTATTAATCATGATTTCAGGGAGCGGGGAGAGAAGAATGGAGCGGCGAGGTGCAGAGTTTATAGAACCGTTCAATACCTGTTAATTCGTAGGCCTCATTGAGTTTGCACCCCCCCAACCAGTTCCCCATTTCCTTACGTAACCCCTAATTTGAACTGAAACCGCTATCTAACTCCTAATTTGAGCTCATAATCTTTATAGTCCTCTTTGTCCGTATGTGTGAAAATGGACAAGGCTTTTTGTCCCTAACAGTAGTGGAGCTAGATACTGTACCATTCCTTCTGCCCCATCTTATTCAATTTACACCACATTTCAAAAACCTTCAGAAACACATCCATGTGAACCCCCTTCCTAAAGCAGGGAAGTAATTTGGAGTCCATGCCACCCATTGGGAAAGGCTCCTAGTATCTGGCTTCATCTATCAGACTATAGTCCTGCTGGTGCAATTTTTACATCTCAAGCTGATGATCCTTCTTCTCCCTCTCCTTGTGCTGGCACTGGCTCTCCTGCTCTCCTCTTCTCACGTGAGCTGACATTGTCGCTCTAGCTCCAAGAGCTTCCCTGCCTGCTGAACCCTCTGCCAGTGGGCTCATGTTCCCCATGAACTTGGACCATAATTCCTCCTCTGGTCGTTAGGATACAGCAAGTCGACTAGCTGTGTCTTTGTCCGCTCCGCAGTTTTGAGCTGCTTTTCTTTGCATAGCTCAACCAGCCGATATTTCTTCAGCTGTTCATAATTCATTTTCCCTCTCTCTTTTCCTGCTATTCCTTCCCCAAAAAGACTATCAAGACTTTTCTCTGTGCTATTTCCTTCTAGGATATTTGCTTTCACAGCTGTTGGCATATAATTCACACTGTTACAGAGCCAAATACACTGCCACCATAGTTCAGGGTAACTGCAGCTGGTATTTCCCCTCTATTGTCTAGCAAGGGCACCCATTCTAGGCTCCTGGCTCCTCAGCTGTCACTCTCTGTCTCTGTGTCTCCCTCCTGATTTTCCAGGTTGCAGAAGTTCCCTGCCTACACTGTGAGTTCTCCAGCAAATCAGATGCATAAACAGGCCTGCTTTGCCTTTTCTCCGGAAGCTATAAACGGCATAATTGCCCACAGTTAAGTTACCACACAGCTCCTTCTAAGCAAGCACATTTATTCCTCAGATGAAAGCACAGAGAAAACATATTAAAAACAAGTGTCCCTGAATAAAAGTGTCCCTGAAGCTTATAATACTTCTCAGGGTTTACATTAGTCGTGTCTCCCCCAGAGATGTAACATACAATCCCACAATAATACATGAACATTTTCATTTTTAATATAACAAACTCTTAAGATACATGAAAGTTATTTCAACAAGATTTGTTCAGGATATTGCAGGAAATTGCCATATCTATCACACCAGACACAGAATTTCATACCTGTCAATTTGTATTTCATAGCAAGTGGAAACATTGGTAAGAGAAACTTATGAGGCAAATACATTCTATTTAGATGAGAGACTAACATTCAATGTGTACAGATAGACTGAGTTAACATGACCTAACACCTAAGCTGAGAAAAATGGACACACAAATCAAAATTCAATCACCTTGCCTTATTAAGGTGGCTAAGGGTCAGGAAAGAACACCTCCAAGATCAAATAAATCTACTGAGTAGGGATTTGACAAATAGGTCTTGGTAGAGGGGCGTAAGGCCTTGTCTACACATGCAAACTGCATTAGTTTAACCCAAATCTGTCAATTTGCACATTTAGACAAGGCCTAAGAAACAGAAAGAGCAAGTGGCTCAGGCTGCCTGATGAAAGGGGAAAGAGTGGACAGTAGTCTCTAGAAACGTAAGGCATTTTCTTTTTTCACTGCAACTAAGCCAGGTGCACGTACTGCACTGAGCTTTGCAAAGAATTCAGATGAGGTATGTTATGCAAAGTTCTCTGTGTTAATTTGATTTTCCCTCTATTAATAATAAAGCTTGTTTTATCAAAAGAATATGACTCAGACTTCTGCTTGGTTCATTTCCAACAAACTGTCCTAGAGGTAGATAAGGGAGGAAAAAAGTGTGTGGAATCTTACCTCCATTCAGAGTAATGTCAAAATGTCATGAACAAGAAGGTGCATCCCCCAAGCATTGCTGCAGCCAGAGTGACATGCAAGGCAACCCTCAAGACGAAGGGAGTGCAAGTGACATTAACTTGGTAGTTCATATTAATGATACTTCCTTTCTACCGAGGCATTATAGTTTAGATAATTAAATACAGGAAGCTCGAGTTATACAGTAAATATTTAAGAAGAAGGAGAGAAGCAATAAGCAGAATGATCTATTTTTATGGAAATCAATGAGCTGCAGTTTCAAAAGTAAAGCAAAACTGGAACTTAATGAATGTCTGGTATGTAAACATTTCAAATACTAAAATGTACAATGTAACTGAGGTTGTCTGCTACCCTTCACCTATCAGATAGCCAAAATGGTTCCCATTCTTTTAAGACTTTCACCGTTTACAAGTAAAACAGACTAAACATTCCATGGAATTTTAATGACGTCTTTTCCAAGCTAAAATGTAACAGGGATATCCATAAGACTCACTTTGATGGGTATTATGAACTGCAGTCTGAAGTGTTGGCATAAGAACTTCAGATGACAGAGCATTGAAAAAGTACATGGAGTATTGGTTTCTAAGTGAAAATTCTGTTCTGGAAGCTATGAACTATACCAAAATAGATTACAAGAATTAATTATAAAATCTTCAAGTTCACATAGTAACAGAGTATTTCTGAGCCTCCTGTCTACAACTGTCACTGAAGTTAGTAAATGTTTGACAACATAATTAAACATACAGTATGCAGCAGTTTGACTCAAAAGCTAACTGTGGGCTTGTCTACACTTGCAGCACTGCAGCAGCCCGGGTGCAGCTGACCTGCTGTAGTGCTTAGTGAAAACGTTACCTACAGCAATGGGCGGGCTTCTCCTATTGGCGTTAGATCAGTGGTTCTCAGCCCGGGGTACATGTACCCCTGGGGGTACACAGAGGTCTTCCAGGGTGTTACATCAACTCATTTTAGGAAAAGGATATTAGGAAAAACTTTTTCACTAAGAGGGTGGTGAAACACTGGAATGCGTTACCTAGGGAGGTGGTAGAATCTCCTTCCTTAGAGGTTTTTAAGGTCAGGCTTGACAAAGCCCTGGCTGGGATGATTTAACTGGGAATTGGTCCTGCTTCGAGCAGGGGGTTGGACTAGATGACCTTCTGGGGTCCCTTCCAACCCTTATATTCTATGATTCTATGATTTAGATATTTGCCTAGCTTTACAACAGACTACATAAAAAGCACTAGCAAAGTCAGTACAAACTGACATTTCAGATAGACAATGACTTGTTTATACTGCTCAATATACTATACACTGAAATATAAGTATAATATTTATATTTAAATTGATTTATTTTATAATTATATGGTAAAATCAGAAAGGAAGCAATGTTTCAGCAATAGTGTGCTGTGACACTTTTGCATTGTTATATCTGATTTATGTCTGAAGTAAGCAAGTACTTTTTAAGTGAGGTGTAACTAGGGTGTATGTAAGACTAATCAGACTCCTGAAAGGGGTACAGTAGTCTGTAAAGGTTGAGAGCCACTGGCATAGATACTCCATCTCCCCGAGAAGGAGAAGCCCCACCAGGAGAAGCCCCCCCATCGACACAGCGCTGTGTACACCAGGGCTTAGGTCGGTATAACTACATTGCTAAGGGGTGTGTTTTCCACATCCCTGAGTCACATAGTTATACCTACATAAGTTGGTATTGTAGACCAAGCCTTTAGGATTGTTTCAGTTTCTCTATAAAGTAAATCCTAAAGAAACATGCCCTAAAAACAAAGATGCACATTGCATTTGAGTTTGTGTACTCAAATTGTACATGGGTACGTTCACTGTCTGATAGAAACATACACTGACATTATTTGAGGCTTGCGGGTGTCTCCTGTCAGAGTCTGTTTGCTTCTGTGATGTCTTTCAGTGCGTACACTGTTATTTTTATCTGTGTATATTTTAAAATATTTATTGTATTAAAAGTGTGACTCACATAGGCAGAAATACATTTGATCTAGGCAGTCTAAATGGGTAACTATAAAAGGGAGGGGGTGTCTCTAATGGTTAGAATGCCTCATCTCTAATGCTTACAGTAAATAACCAGGGGGTAAGTTGAGATTACTTTTTCTACAAATTTCACACATCCTATTAGACTAAAAAAAAAGTATCCCCTCTGCCCTTACTCTGATACCTTTGTTTGTCTCATCCAGCTGTTATATCTTGTATTTTAGATTATAAAATCGTAGGGGTAGGAATTATCAGTTTCTCTATGTTTGTACAATGCCTAGCAAGATGGGACCCAGACTTGTTGAGGCCTTTAGGTGCTACTACAGTATAAATGTTAAATAATACATAGCGGCATAAGGATCTGGGTATTCTGACCAGAGTCCTATTCCTGGTTCTGCCACTTTTGGAAAGTAGTTTATTCACTATGTGCCTCAATTTATCATCTGTAAGATCGGGATAATTACCTCGAAAGGTGATTGTGGGATTTTGTAAAGCCCTGCACTCAAAGTTTGAGACTATCATAATGAAATCCACATATTTCACTGAATTTTGTTGTGTTACTCTGGATAGTGTTATATAGGGTGCAACAAGAAATTCATGAACTTTTCAAGAGGCTAGAGGAAGAAATTCATAGTAATCACTCAGGGCTCAATTCACTTTGGGAGCTATGGGCTTTTATGAGCCATTAAGCTGGTTTTACTACTGAAAACCAAACAATGAACAATGTACAAACTCAGAGCATTTTAGCATGCTGACACTTTTCCCTGATAGCTTAATTTTGTAATCCACGATCTACTTTTTTTATGTAACTCTCTACATTTCAGGGTCACAGAAAAAGCCTTCAAAACATGAACCATGTGTAACCCATGAGGTTGTGTATGCATAATCTGCAGATTACCTAAAACAATAGTTCCACAACCCCCACCCAGCAATGCACTTAAGCACAGGCTTCACCTTAAACACTTGAGTAGCCCTATTCAAGTCAACAGAACTACTCACATGCTTAAAATTATGCACATTTTTATGTGCTTTATTTAAGTGGAACATAAGAGTTGTGAACTGCCCCATTCATCTGAATTAGGTGTTCAAGCTGAAGTTCAATTATGACCATTTAAATGCAGCTATTGTGGTCCTGATCAGAGCAATCAAGAAGGAGGACAGCCATATCATGAAGAGCTGATCAACTAACTGTGAGCGGCATTTCATTCTGGCATCACCAGCCAGTAGAATTAAGTATAGGAGCACCACATTTTTTCCTCCTATCTGGCCTTGGCTGAAAACCCATGCCACTACTCTCAAGACTTCATATACTCTCCAACCATCATTGGTCCCACATAACAAACCTGAATAACTGACCACTCTCAGTTAGGTTTCCCTTTTAATTAAGGAGCTTCATTTATCCATCTATTTTGGGAGGTTGCACAGTGTCCATCACAGTCGTATTTATGCACAGTTAACATTCTACTTAAGGACACGTTGTGCAACTATTCTTATTTTTACTATCTGAGAACTGTTGAAGACATTAATGCCATTTTCTAGTTATTACGCATCAGATCGTGTATTACCAGCGCCCTTGAATACATAAGAACATTCACTGTAGTCCCACGGCACGCAGTGCTCAATGGAAAACCATAAAGAGAGGGAACAAATGGGGCACTGCAGTTACTCCTAAGAGAGTATAGCCTGTATTTCATATCATAACACTCCTGAAGAGATCTGGGCTACACTGTGCCTCACTAGACCGTTTTATAGAAAGGAGTCATTAAAAATTCTTTGGGGCTGAGGGACAGGGGGCAAAGAGTTCAAGCAAGAGAACACGTAAAAAGGTGGGCTATGCTGAAGCTTCTGAAGCACTGGACATAAGATTCCTTTGAATTCTTGTAGAGCTCTGGATTTCAGAAAGAGTAACTATTTGTTCTTCTGTTATTTGTTAGGGGGTTCTTTTTTGTAGTGTGTTTGCAACAGAATTTTCGGGGGCGGGGGGGGAGGGAAGAGAAGAGAAGGGGGAAATAATCTGATGCATTTTGCCCAAACTCAAAGTATTTCAAAGTGGAAATGATGACCAAACAAAAAATTTTCTCCCCAGCCCTTATATATATAGTTTGCAAATTGTTTATGAAAAAGAAAACAGTTACTATTATTCATATTTTTATATAGCATATTTCATTCTAAAAGTGCCCTACAAACTTTATGCATGGATCATTACTTCAACAGTAAAACACAGCCATGCCTTATATTTATGTAAGACCTGCCCAAAAGATCTTAAAGCATTATAAAATTTTTACGTAAGGTGAAGTCACTTCAGCTACCACTGTCATGAAGATAACCTTTGGATGGAAAATGGCAGCCATTTAACAGTGCACAGCAATCATACAGCGAAGTACATGAAGATTATTGTATCCAGTTTTCTCTACTTATAATCCCCAGTATCAGAAGTAGCCACCAAACTCATAATTTGGCCAGGACAATGCCTCTATTCTTGCAAAATGTGCCATGGAATCTGTAGTGACCACAAGAGTACAGAAACTCTGTTTTATATCATCTAAAAAATGAAACGTGGGGTTTAAATGAGTGGTGATATGTTAATAGTATAACAACTTCCTGAAAGTGATTTTTCTATACTTTTACGTAATGTTTCATTTAAATGTAATATCACTGATAACTTTCGCATACCTTTTTTCTTGCTCAGAATTAATTGGCAAAGGGGTGTTGCCAAGTCTTCTATACCATCTTAAAATGCGTACTTTAATGGTTCACATAAAAAGACAATCACTGGTAGACAGGGAGAGATATTTACTTTAATAGCAAGAACTCCAGAATGTTTTTTTTTAATATTGTACAAGGTAGCAATCACTTTGGTAGTTTAGAACGCAAGACATCAGGTTTAGCTTTTTAAAATGACTGCTTTGTACACAATGAGACATGATTCTGTGGAATGCTTCTAACTTGTGATTGGAACAACTACATGGGGAAGTTATATCAGTATAAGGCTGGGTGTGGATTTGAAATGCTATAGCTAACCCAGTATAACTGCCCATATAGACGCTCTTATTCTGGTATAAGAGTGCCTCTTCCAGTTTAATTTGGGTCTCTAAACTGGAAAAAAGCCATTCTTACACCAGAATAAGAGTGCCCACACTGGGATTATATCAGTATATTTATAGAGGTCAGACTACATCATTGTAATTACACCTATATAACTTCTTGTGTAGACATGCTCAGTTCTGACAGAGAAGTAAGATTGTTCTAGAAAAATTTTGGCATAGGGATTTTCTGATTGGTGGAGCGAAGTGTGAAGACTGAGGGTACTAGTAATTCAGGTGCCAATAAGAAACAAGACACACACAGAAAACTATAGATGTGTAGAATAAACATTAAACCATTTTAAAAACAATTATCACTACTAAACACACAGGGCCAGACTACAAGCCTTCACTGGAAAGCAGTTAACTCACTGAAATCAAAGGGATTATTTGTATTAACAACTGCTCATGAGCATGAGCAAGGAGTTCACAAGCTGGTCCATCAAGGTTCAGACCATTAAAGGATCTGGTTGCCCCTCACAACATTTAGATAAAGAGACTTCAACATTTCCCCAAGACTATGGAGCACATCCATCCATCCACACTCACTTGCCCAGAATGAGCAATCCAACTACTCTGAAAGGGCCAAAGCCGACAGAAGCGTGCTAGCCAGAAGAAACTGAACATTAGATTTAATCCCATGAGATTTAACTAACGTCCCTATGGGAAGAAGAGCATTTGCCCACCAACCCACTGGGACTTCTCCAAGAGCAGTGATACAAGACAAACACACCATAAGGTCAATGGTATTGATGGACGCTGATAGTCTAAACAATATCAGTATGACGTTGGTCTATTGCCTTGCAGTCTGTCAACTAATGAGACCAAAACTGAATGTTAAAAAATGGAGAATAATCAGATGCTGCTGAAGATGGAATTTCAATACCTCTTCAATAACCTACCCCAGAAAGGGAAGGTTAGACAGGTTACAATGGGACACTGGGTGGCGCAGGTAGTTGCCCACATGGAACACAGTGCAGGATCAGAACCAGAGAGATGTAAGTATATGTGCACATTAGCAAAAGACAACTGCTACTAGAGAAATAGCTTAATTCTTCTTGAGTTTCTATTCTTTGCAGCAAAAACAATATGCACAGAAACTCTGATAATAGGTGAAACATCTGACCACAATGAATTTCTTATTTGGTGGTCTTTGTGCCATTTGTCTAAGTTCAGGCTATGGTCTTTGTATTATTATTGCAGAGGGCATATGCATTGCCCTTTTCTTTTCCTTAACTGGTTCAATGTATGGGCTCTCAGTGACTTACTTAATCCTTCAAGGCAGCCATGCCCTTGGTCAACGTTAGCAGCATGGATGTGAAGAGGCTATTGTTGTCTCAGTGTTCAACCAATTCCTTATTAACTACAAATCAGAAAAACAAAGAGGAAACTCTTCCCCATTCTTTAAAATCTATTTTTCATGCAAAGGAATGATGAGGATTAGAAGTGAAGTGGCCTGGAAGCATAGTAGGGAAAAAAGTCTTTCAAGATTCTAGAGGAGGCAACAATAGCTCTGAAAGCCAGGAATGAAATCCTGACCCAAATGAAGTCAAAGGGAGGATTGCTATTAACTTTAATGGGACCAGGATTTCAACCCATGGATCTAAGCTAAAGGAAGGGAATTCTCTCCAGGAATTTAGAATTTGGAAAGCTACTCCCTCCATGGAAGAAAAAACCTACAGCAAGGTGTTGATGAATGGATGCATTTATTTTTTCTATCTTCCTTCCTTGCTCTACATGCAAATTTATTAAATTTAAACAAGAGGATGTCAGGTGAAGTTGTCTAAGTATAGTCAGTCAATTCATTATCCTTTGGGAGCGTGGATCAGATTAAGAAAATTTCTATAACCTCCTAAAATCTGATTACGGTACCTTCGGGCACTATAAATGCTCATCTGCCAGAAACAACTATAAACTCACTGGGGATATGGGGAGTGGGAGAAAAATTAGCAATACACTTTAGATACTGATAAATCAAGCAAAATATTTTCCGACCTGGCTTCAAAATAAAATCCAATCAGAGTATGTGGCTGGAGTAGAATCTAGAGCAAAGCTCTTAAATCACATGCTCATTGGTGAAAGACCAGCTTAGTCAAATCCTCATGACTCTGCTACCAAAAGCAACTACTACGGTTATGTCTACATTATCACTAATGTCAGCAAAATTTATGTTGCTCAGGGGTATGAATATTCCACCACCTGAGCAACATAAATTACACCAGCATAAGCGTTAGTGCGTACAGTGCTATGTGGGCAGGAGAACTCCTGCCCACATAGCACTACTGCTGCTCATTGGGGGTGGATTAATTATGTTGATTAGAGTAGATTATGCATAGAGCGTCTACACTATAGAGCTTACAGCAGCCCAGCTGCATTGGTACAGCAGCGCCGCTGTAAGCTCCCTAGTGTAGACACAGCCTAAGCCATACCTAAAGAATGGGAAAGTGTTAGGAAAAAAAGAATTTATAAAAAGAGCTATAATATAATCAGCATTTCAATCCAACATTGGTTAGCACCTTACCACAGGACTTCCTAAACTAGTTATATTTAAAAGGTGGTTATTTTTACTGAACAAATAACAAATACTATATACTATATAGTCAGTTCAACAAATACTACTAACTTCTAATTCAATATAAATTAGTTCAGTGGAGTAGATGTGTTAACACTTGATTTAGAGAAATGCTTTTAAAAAGTTTGCCTTTTACAAAAAAAGATAGCTATACAATTTTTGTATAACTCTAAGAACAACTATATCCAATATTCTGAGGCAGTTTTTCCCTGTAACATCAAGCAGAGAAAAGTAAGGTAATAAGCACTTATCTAGCACTTTTTCTCCATAGGTCTGAAAGCATTTTAGAAAAGGAGGTAAGCATTATTACCCCCACCAGTGGAGAAAACTCAAGAACAGATAGGCCAAAAGACTTACCCTTGGTTGCACAATCTTGTCAGACTTTAAAAAACAACCTATCCTATTCAAAGCATCATACATCCAAATGGAACTGAAAGTTTTAACAGAAGTTTACCAAAAACTCATCTGAAGTAGAAAATATTGGTTAAACCCCGAGTGAAGTCATATATAGTACCAATTTGAAACATACTGGTGCTTATGAGTGCAAATATGACATAACTGGAATATGTTTTATGCTAGATATGCCATGTAACATATCTTTGGAAAGGTTATGTTCTACTAAATGTATTCATCCTATTTGTCTACATGTATCATTTTTATATCTAAAGTTATGAGCATTGGCTCTATGCTTGTATTTAAAGTGTTTGCTGTAGGAAGCACATAAGGCAGATTTGGTCAACATAGTGTGAAGGGGTTATTCAAGTAATTGGGTGTACTTAGCTAACAATGGACCTTGAAAGACGCCAATCCACATCTGAGCTTTCATGTAAACAATGGCATTGGCCGTAAAGAACTGAGTCAGGCATGGACATGTGACTTGCCCATGTGACTCCAAAACTCTGTCTTGTAGCTGTGATTCTGCACAGGAAAACACAAGGGATTTCCACCTACAAAAGAAAGACTGTATAAGGCCCTGGGAAACCCCTCCATTTTGTCTTCAGCTGGCTCAGAAGATAGCCTCTCCACCCCAAAGAGATGCCTGAAAGAAACTGGAACAAAGGACAGTAACTACAGGGGTGTGAGTGATTGCTGGACCCAGACTAGGAGGAAGTCTAGTCTGTAAAAGAAGCTTATTGGAACATCTCCGAGGGTGAGATTTACTGCATTTAGTTTCCTATTGTATTAGGCTTAGACTTGGGTGTTTTTATTTTATTTTGCTTGGTAACTTACTTCGTTCTGTCTGTTATTACTTGGAACCACTTAAAATCCTACTTTTTATATTTAATAAAATCACTTTTTACTTATTAATTAACCCAGAGCAAGCATTAATACCTGGGGGAGCAAACAGCTGTGCCTCTCTCTATCAGTGTTATAGAGGGAGAACAATTTATGAGTTTACCCTGTATAAGCTTTATACAGAGTAAAACGGATTTATTTGGGGTTTGGATCCCATTGGGAATTGGATATCTGGATGTTGGAGACAGGAGCACTTCTTAAGCTGTTTTCAGTTAAGCCTGCAGCTTCTGGGGGATGTGGTTCAGACCTGGATCTGTGTGTGTAGCAGGCTAGCATGTCTGGCACAACCAGGCAGCGTACTCAAGTCCCGAGCTGCCAAGGAAAACGGGCTTAGAGGTAGTCTCAGCACATGAGGTAGCAGTCCCAAGGGGTTTCTGTGATCCAACACGTCACACTAGTATACTAGATTATCTATTAACATTTACTGTTCATGAGAATCCATAGTCACTTGCTACTTTTTTTTACATTTTGGAACTATTTCCTTAATACATACAAATTTCTACCTAATTACATCCAAGAGGAGACAACAATTAATTTACCTGTGAGATCAGTTCCTTCAGGAAAGATGAGGAGTTGCAGTGGCTCACGAATGTCACAGAAATAATCCAGCATATTTTCGAAGTGGTTCTTGTCATCTTCCCATTTCCTCTGAATGAAAATAAAGGCAGCAACTTGCATTGCCCAACCTAGAGTAAGTTTAACAATATATATATATTTAGTAACATTTCATTGTATGTTTTTCATTTGCTTGCATCCATGAGGTTAAACTTTTATTTCCCAACTACTGAAGAAAAACTGTGCCTCCAGCTAAATGGAATTTCATAAGAAAAGCCATCTTGTATTGTAATAGGGGCCTTACTTGAAGGGGTGGACTTTCAAGAAGGACTTTGGTGCTGCTGGAAGAGGTGTTCATTACCCATATGGTAAAACTCTTCCCTTTATTAAACCCAAGCCCCAGAACAGAGTTAGGGGACACTATGCTGCGGATGTGGTATTAAAGACCTCAATTCACTGTTCACAACAGTGACACTAGTCTTTGTGTCTAAACAATTTCTAACTCTGGTAACCAAGTTCTGCCAACCTATATTTCCACTGCAAATTCAATAGGATATTGTATTTTTCACTTTCTGTCTGAAGTTGTTATGCAAAGTTGCTATAACATTCTTAAACCAGAGGTGATTGCTATTCAGTGGTCAGCAAAGTCCATGTCACTTTCAGCTTGTAAAGTGCTTTGGAAGAATAGGCACTATATAAATGTAAGTGGTTATGATGGCACAATGCAAGTTTTAAAGTGTAAGAGCATAATATTTTGTTTAAAACATTTTCTCAATTAAATAAAAAGTATATACAAGTGGATTTCAAATATTTGTAAATAGGTGTCATACTGAAAATATTTATGACATTACAAGAAATTTGTGCTACAAGATTTCTGATGCATACAACTTCCAATAAATTATTTTATCACTAATAGGTCATAATATAAAGCAGTACTCCCTTTGCACTACTTTATAGCATAATTTGAGGTATAGCTTTCCTCATGCACATGCAAGTCCCAATACAGTTGTGAGGATTTATGCCTAACATCAAGATGATATATTAAACAAGTGGAATTGACATAACCATACATAATCTCCAAGTTAGGGGCCACATGCAATTCTCTTTCAAACCACTTGTGCATCTTTTTGGCATGATTTACTACACAACAATATGTGCTTCAGTGTAGATACTGCCTATGCTGATGGGAGGGGTTCTTCAATTGTCACAGGTAATCCACCTGCCCAAGAGGTAGTAGGTAGGTTGATGGAAGAATCTTAATTACTCCACTCAGGAGTGTGGATTTTTCACGCCTCTGAGCAACATAGTTAAGATGACCTAATTTTTTTTCCACGTAGACCAGGCCTTAGTCTACACGACAGAGTCTATGATGGAACAGCTATGCTGGCATAGCCTCCCAGTGTAGATGCAACAAACGCTGGCAGGAAGAACTTCCCAGCCAGTGTGGGGACTCCACCTCCCTGAACGACGTTAGCTACACTGACAGAAGTACTCTTGCATCAGCATATCTGCTTCTACACTGGGGTTTTTGTTGGCATAACTATGTCTGTTGGGACATGGGTTTTTTCATACCCCTGACTGACACTGCTGTATCAGTACCACTGTTCCCTCTAAGCTGTGCGTGTGTGTGCGTGAGCACACAGATCCTAAACCCAGCGCACATGGCAAAACACCGCGCGCACAAACATTTGCACAGAAGAAATTTTTTGCGCACATGGCCTGTCAAAAATTAGAGGGAACATTGTTCAGTATGTATTTTAACCGTAGACAGAGCCTAAATGTCCATGCTATACTTTCAGTGACATGGCTCAGGATATACAGAAGAAACTGCTTTCAAAAGGAAGCAGTCAGCTTTCCACATTCAACGTGAACAACATATTACAATCAGTACAAATTGTGCCAAAACAATGGCAGTTAAGAACAGAGACCTGGTCATATGGATATAATGTTTAGAAGGATCATTTTGGGGTGATAATTAGAAGGACAAACTAAAACAAAATTTTCTTTTAATATACTCCTTCACATGACCATGCCCAAATTAAGTTGTAGCTTTATTTACAATTTCTTCTTAGCACTGGCCTTTATTATAGTGTAAGAATGTGCCATAAATATTTTAAATGAACTATTCAGAGCTTAGTTTTTAAACAGTCCTTGTGCTAGTTTCAAAAACCTATTTTCTCTCCCAAACAGGCTAAAAGCTATCCCATTTTGTTGTTCTCATCTTATCTGAACTCCATAATTTGTATACAAGAGTGTACTGAAACTACAAGGATGTACTTAATCAAACGGGGAAAATAACGAACACACACTTTTTAAAGGTTTCAGAGGAACAGCCGTGTTAGTCTGTATTCGCAAAAAGAAAAGGAGTACTTGTGGCACCTTAGAGACTAACCAATTTATTTGAGCATATATGATATTATACAACAAAGAAACTGATGCCAAAACTGGACATTCAGTGTGCACCAGAGGGAAAAGCTAACTGGTGTTGCGCCTCAAAATGCTGCCCAAAATTACTTGCATAATTACTTTTTTGTCACTGGTCAACACAGTGATTAACATCAACTTTGACACAATGTGACAACAAAAGGAGGAGGAGGAGGACTACAGGGTAAGAAGTTGCAAGTTGTGTCTTGCCTGTTACAGGTCCACCCTACTAAGAAAGGGAAAGTTTCAAATTTCTCCCAAGTTCTAGAAACCAACCACACACAAACCCCACAGAAGCAAAACTGGGAATATACGTAAAACGAATACCCTTTGCAGAACTTTGAGGAAGTAACAGGCAAGTGGGACAAGGTGGAAAGAGGCACCTTAATGAAAGAAAAATGTTGCTCTTTTGCTTCTGGTAGTTTTCACTTTTGTGTAATTATTTCAGCCAATACACTTCATACATTTAATATCCTGCTACTACCACCACTAAATTAACTCATACAAAACTACAATTTATGAAATTATTATATTGGTTGGTAACAGAGTCTTGAAACTAGCTTGTCTGGTCTGAGTTATTCAGAACAAGATTTCTCACAGCTACAGAGCCTGAGGAAAACGAGAGGCAAAGAAAGTGCTCACTTGGAGACCTGCTGGTAGTGTGCTGACAACAACCCACTAGGAGAGACGTATCTCTGGTCCCACCTGCTGCTGGAAAGAGACGGGAGAAAACTTGCCACTAAACCTTCCCCACCATTTCCTCCAGGCAGCTTAGGCCCTAGAAGTTATGTGGATGGTACTAGCTGCGCCTGAAACTCAAAACATCCTGCAGATCTGGGAGGGTTTTAGAGCTCTGCCTGGAGTTTAAAAGTACAGAGTTTACAGGGGAGACAGGAAACTAACAGTAAGGTTACAGTAAAAAAAGTAAGGTGAAAATGTGCCATCTTGGTTTTCTTGTCTCCGTCACATGAAGGCAAACGGGCCCACATTGCACCATTGGAAGAACACGTACATCATGTATTTTGGGGTGAAATAGGATGGGCAGATCTATGGGAGGAATTCATTAATGTGTCAACTGATAACTGCTGCTTATAAGTGGTATTTAAAAATAAACAAGTAGGAAGCACCTTCTCATCTGCAGTTTGAGGTGAGGCATGCTGTTCAGTCACCTGTAAAGCTCAGCTCAACATACTGTCTAATAGGCAGTAATTAAATTTTTCTTGTATGGACTGTGTTTTTGGTTGTCTGGGACTCCTGGCCATCAGGAATTTTGCTAGTCTGAAAGAAATCAATGTTTATTTTTACTGGAAAGCAAAAGCTTGCCCTTGGGTTTGTAAGTTCACAGGAAAGATAAACGGGAAAATATGGAACACAAATAAACAGGGAAGTTAGTCCAAACCAAATAATGCAATTCCATTTCTTTGCCAAAACAAATACTAGGACTGTAATACCTGACATTTCTGATAACTAATGTTAACTCACAGATGTACTCAAAAGCATTCACTAACATAGATTATATAACTCTCGCTAAAGCTTGCTATGTGGTTAGCATTGTAGAAACATGCAGCAGCTGGGCACAATGACCTTTTCAATCAACCTTTTTTTGTGACTCAAAAGATAGACACTGGTTTCAATTCCAGGGTAATTCTGATTAAAGACATTTAACCTTTGTTTTTTGCTAGAGTAAGTAGCACACATATGCTCACAGTCTATTTTTCACACCTATCTTGGTTTTATTGTGGCTTGACTACATACTGTAGTCCATCACATGATCATACATGCAAGGGAGAGGAAATGCTACTATTGAATTGGAGAAATATATTGCATATAGGCAGTAATTTGCTCTGGGGACTTGGGGTGAGGATAAAACAACTTTAGCATACATAACTCTCCAGTAGTCACACAACATTATTACATTAACAATTCTATAGTTACGACTGAGGAAACATTTTAATTTCAAAGCCCCCTTTCCCCCCAAAAAACATTATTTTCAATGGGTGGAGGGAGACAGGGACAAAACATACTTCAGGATGAAATTTCTCATGTTTGTTCTTAATCCAAACATTTCATTTTTTGTGGGGGGGGGGGGAGGTGGGAGGAGAGAAGGGAGCACAGAGAGGGAGAAGTTTGGTAAAAAACAGCCAGTCATTCTTTGAAGTTCACTGAACATTTTTAAGACAGTGTCTCAAAAACAGATTTTTTAAAAAATTTTAAATGCCAAAGCCTCCCCTATTGCAACATTTATTGTTGATATTTAACCAGAAAATATGGCAGGAAATTCAAAGTTGTGGTTTTCCTATAGGAATTACTATAACATGATACACCACCTTAAATTTTAAAATGTGATACACAAAATAGTATATATCTTCCTAAATCCTCTCTATTCTGCCTATTCTCTGGCACTGTTAACATTAACCCTCAAACCCACATCCAGGGTATCATCTGACTTGACTCTCTTCAGCAAGCCAGAGATCCAAGTTTTGCTCAAGTCCTGGCATCTCTTTTCTCCATATTTTTCTAAAGCAAAACTGAATCCTGTCCCTATAGCTAGAATTCTTGTCCAAGACCTCAGAATCTCACATCTTGGTTACTGCCAACCTCTCTGGCCTCTCCAACCCCCAGATTAGTGCAGACTGGAGGAGGGGGCAAACACAGCCACTAAGTTCATTTTCCTGGTCTGTCACCCCCACACCTTTCTCCAGAATCTGTTTTCCACCACACCAAATACAAGTTAAGCTCACATTTAAGGCTCTTCACAACTCTGCCTCATCCAAACTATTTGCTTTTTTCTAATCATACTTCACACCTTCCTCCTCCATTCTGTCAATTATGCCAATCTTGAACTGGCTGTCCAATTCGCTCTTGCATGTCTCCATACTTTCTTCCAAGCTGTCCCTTACACATTGAAAGTCTTCACAGAATGAACCCATACAGCCACTACACTCTCTTCTTTCAAACCCCTCAAAAGCCATGAGGTCAATAAGAAACCCAGCAAACCAGCAGGCACTCAGTTTTGGGCCGCTGGGATATCGGATACTAAATTCAAAAACGTTTCCCCCATAAATCAGTGATTCTGACTTACCAAGTTGTGCAGAGAACTAACATATGTAGCTGTGGGATCTTATCACTGTCAGCCATTCTCTCTCTTCCTTTCCCTTCTATTGTTTGTCAGACACACTTGTTGATTCTTGTTTCAAATCAGAAACGCTTTAGGGCAGTAAGTATAAGTTTGTTCAAGACTAGCCCAATGGAGCCTGATTCTAATCCGTGCCTCTGATGTACCACCACCACATAGGCACAAAGATCGGTAGAAGTCACTTGCACATGCCTGATTTCTGTGTACACAAAATATTGATTATAGCAGTGGTTCATTAACAGTTATGTAATTTGTTTCATTGTACTGACGGTTATAAATGGGGCACAACTGTGGATCTCCTTGATTTAAAAGTAACTCTCAGCAGCATTTATACTTCCCATTTACAAGCTCTGCCAAAGAGAAGAATGTTACAGTGAAAAAATGTTATCATGTGGTTTTTGAGATGGGAACACAGAGTTGCACTGTATTTAATTCTGATTTGTACAAGTTCTGGTTAGTAAAGGAACGTTATAAATAGATTTGAAAAGCCACTTCAATTGAGATATTTAACTGTTTCCTCTAGTTAGTGTCAGCTCTAAGTACCATAATCAAATCACATTTTAAAACATTGCAATTCTTAAATTATTTTTCTAATTTGACGCATGTAAAACATTAATTAAGAAATTCTTCTTGTACCAGTCTTTGTGATACAGAGTATCCTCTCATGGTAATGTTTTTACCATGTTCATCTCTAATGCTTAGTTAATAGGTATATAATGAATTGAACAGTTGTCATTTGACTTGGTCCATTCCTTTAATGAATTATCACTCAGCAATTAGTTGAGAGAGGAAATGCATGACTCAGGAGTGTTCATATCACTTCCAGTTGCCTAGTGGTACAGTAGATACTCAATCTCATAATAGTTGTGTTTCTGAACACCAGCACAATCTTGCTACACATTGCCTGGCCCTTTTCACCAGAGTTGAATGTAAAATGCTATTTTCACCCTTGTTTCCAATATATATATTTAAAATTACCTTGACAGCATTATCTTGAGAGTTGCATTTTACACACATGTGCACACACATACAGTAAATTTTGGGTTTTTTAAACTAGAAACGAAGTAACTCCTGTGTTTTCCCACTCTACATAAAAATTCTATTCCTTACAGGCATATTCCTCTGCAATAGAGAAATTAAAAATAAGTGAGGATTGGTTTGTTTAGTGAATCCACAAAAATGGGTTTAAAAAAAAAAATCAGAGAAGAGTCCATGACCCTGCACCCTGAATCACCCCCTTCAATTGCTCCTCAGATATTACTGGAGTCATGGGTCTATATTTACTTCCACAGCCCTTTTATGAGGAAAGGGGGAGAAAGGGTTTCTGTGGAGAAGGGATGACTAATGGGTGGGAGATGAGGATACAATTTACAAGCAATCTATGTCCTGTGACTGCACCTTGGTCCCATAGAGCAGGCATTGAGTCCTTTCTTTCCATTCTGCAAGACCAATCATCATCGTGTTCAGGCCACTACAGAACCACCATACTTAGGAACAGGGAGCTAACAGGTCCCTTACTCCGATTATGTAACTGAGCCAAAGGTTTGGTCAATGAAGTGGAAGCATAGTCAAGAGGTAAAGGAAAGGGAGTCTGGGGAAAAAAATTAGTCTTAGTTCTGCTAGATTTGCTGTGTTACCTTGAGCAAATCATTTGACCTTCCCATACATGAGTTTACACATCTTTAAAATGGTGTGTGTGTGTGTGTGTGTATATCTATCTATCTGTAGATAGACACACACACACACACATCTCACTGGGGTGTTTGGAAACATGGAGTCCTTAATGTTTGTAAAATGCTTTGAGATCTTTGTATGGAAGACCATTTTAGAAGTCAACATAGTAGTACCTGAGTGCTGAATATAGCAATTAGGATTTGCAAATAACTGCCCATAGTGGACACTACTCCTCATTTCTCTTAAATTCATCAATGATGTTTGCAGCACCATCCTCTTTCCTATCATCTGTGAATTTAATCAATGTACTATTTAATCTTTTCTACCTCATTAACAAAGACAAACTGAAACAAGGCCCAATACGCATCCAGGCAGCTGCGACTGGATACCTCGTTTCACTCACTGACATATACTTGGATTATGGTCCTTCAGCCACTTTTCAATTCATATAACTGTGCTCAGATTAAAGCCAATTTTAATTTATTTTTTCGATTAAGGCTTGAGATACTGTACCAAATGCTCCCCTAAAATCCAGGTATCATTGCAGTCCCTTCATCCACTATTATAACCCTATGAAAATCACTGATGGTTAAAATACACATTCTGCTTCCAGCAGAACCTCACTGATTCATATTTGTGAAAGGGAGACGCATTCTGAACGTCAGAAGTTTTGAGAACTGGCAAGTTAAGTGATTAAAAAAAGACAGACAATACTTGAAATCATTCTTTGTCCATCTGTTTGATATTACAGTTTACTGCCAATTATTTACAACACTTTACTAAGTAGTAAGTGAATTTTAGTATGCATTCTGCAGTATATTTTGAGAAAGTAATCAAGTTTTAGTAATACGAGACGCCCACCCTGCACTTTATCATTGAATCTGCTATTAAATCTTTGCTAAAAAGCGAGGTGAGAACAGAGGTTTGTATATGCACATTCAGACTAGAGTTAGGGAAATTCTATTTGATTTTAATATGCAAGAAACTGCCAGTGCTGTTAGAAACCCTCCTAGAGAACTGCGATTGCAAAACGTGCCAGAGTAGTTTTTGATGATGTCATCTGAGACATGGGTTCTCAACCTTTTTTTTTTTTTTTTCCCCCCTGAGCCCCCCTGCACAACATTCTGTAAAAAAGCTCCACGGGCCACCTGTGCCACAACAACTGGTTTTCTGCGTATAAAAGCCGGGACCGGCATTAGTGGGTAGCAAGCAGGGCCCCATGCCACAGGGGCCCCCGTGAAGCTAAGTTCGGCTTCGGCCTCAGGTATTGGTGCTTAGAGCCCCGGACTTCAGCCCTGTGTGGTGTGGCTTCAGCTTTCTGCCCTGGGCCCCAGTGAGTCTAACACTGGCCGTGCTTGGCGACCCCCTGAAATCTGCTCACGGCCCCCCCAGGAGGCCCCGGACCTCTGGTTGAGAACCACTGATATAAGAAACTGCAGCAACAGCTGAACAACAGAGTGAATAGTGATTCCTGGGGACCATGCCTTTGGCAAGTAGTAGAGAAATGCTGCAGTAATATTTCTGAAATTGAGATTTCTGAAATTTAATATAGCATTTTGGAAACTTTATTGCATGCATTATTAAACCAGAGATATAGTCTCCGGGAACAAAAAGACAATTCATTAAAAAAGAAACAACTCGCATATAATCAATTCAAAGGTTTTTTTGTATATTAAAGTACTGTAAATTAATAATTTGTAAACATCTATAAAAAGTGACCCAAAAACTCCTAATGAGGCATCATCTACCAGCAAAGTAAGTATATAAATTTCTTAAATAGAAAGTCCTTATATGTGCAGTATGCAGTCGTTAAATCATGTTGCAGATATTTTAACTCTGCTCACCTCCAAACATACATTCCTCTGCATATTAAGCCTCCAAATACAAATAAAACCCCAAGCACAAAGAGTGCATTAGCTAAAGATGGGGACTAGGAATCAGCACTCCTGGGTTCAAGCCTTAGGTCTGCCCCTAATTTATCAGATTTGGGTAATATTCTTAACCTCTCAAATTTATTTTCCCACTCTAAAATTGGGATGGTACTTAGCACCAGGATGTTGCGAGGCTTAATGTTTATGAAGTACTCAGAGATACTCAGATGAATGTGTTACACATAACCCCATGCTGTACACAATTCTGAATGAAATACTTAAAGTATTGATCACCATGTAGCTGCCTAAGAATGAAAACAATTGCCTTTTGTAAATGTATCAAATGCTCTGTATTTGTTTATTTTTAATCAAGTACAATTAGTTCATGTAAAGGTATTCATCTGAAAAGATTAAACTGAAAGGTACTAGGAGAGAAGAATTTATTTTAATTTCAGAATTCTAAATAATTTCTGGCTTGAAATATTATACTTTGACGACTAACAAACGGGGGCAATGACATCTGCAAGGCACTGATGAGGCATTGCATGGATTTCTAAATGGTCTTTCCTTGTGACCTTTAAAAGATTTGGTTAAATGCTAAAGGCTTACAAAATGGGCAAAGGCTTTTTAAAACAGAACTGCAGAAGACTTTTCTTCAGCTATTAGTACCAATTAAAAGCCTTTCATATCACATGGTAGGGCCATGGGGGTAAAATATGAGATTTTCTACACTGCCTGGCTGAATGTATAATTACACTCCTTGGCCACAATTTCCTACTGATATTTATCACAAGACCTACTGAATATACATTTGCAGTCCTGACATGGATTTAAAAATCTGCACTGAAAAGCAAAGCACAGGATTGACATGAAGCATAAACTGCTCCCACTGATGTCTAACAATCCCTACTCTTCTGTATTTAACCATCACCAGCTTTTGCTGCTGCACTGTGTTTCAGTCAAGTTCCTATAGAAAGTCTCCATGTGCATATCTTTGCTGGATTCATGGACCTCACTTTTCATTCACTCCTTCCCAGATTCTGCACAGCATTTTCTTGCATGCTAATTTAAAGCATCTCACAGCAAGTAGCAAGTACAGCTCCAACCAGCCGAACTGTTGTAAATGAACTCCATTGTGCCACAAAACTAATACCCTACTATTAGCACTGCCTTTTTAGCCGTGCATTCGATTTACTAGTCGGTCTCTAAACACAGGGCCAGAAGTATATCCCTTCTATTTTGGGGTCTATTCATTAGCTTATATTCTAATAATTCATCAAGCCTACTTTGAAGATACTCCATGTGGCTCTTCTCTAGATTAATGTACACAAAGAACATTAGTTCTTCTGCAGCTCACGTCAGGAAATTTCTTGGTATAACAGAGTAAGAAGAAAGTTAAGATTTTGCTTTAAGAACAAGAGTTTGATTAAGCTGGGGTATGTATTGCTCTGTTATCTGTTTTAGATGAAAGTGAATACCTTATTGAGTGCTGAGTGTTACTGACCTCCACAACTGTAGGCAACGTGAAGGTGGCAAAGGGTGTCTGAGACTTAATTTCTCATTTCCCGACTTTTAAGGTTTTGGTTGCGTGGAGTGCATCCTGCTGTATCCTGAACTCATTAAACACACAGTTTTTGCTGTATGAATTTCCTTTCCATATATCTTACAAAATATGCAACAGTAACTAGTTACGTGTAAAATGGGCAGGAATGAGGGAGAATTCTCACAGGCTAACAAAGGAGAGGAGGCAACTATTTTGAAAGAGGTGCAGTGCCTGTCCTGCTTTGAACAAACCAACCCGCTTTACGCACAGAATTGTCCAAACTTCCCTTTTCCAAGAGTTTGGCTTTAAACTTAAAATTGCACACTTGGCCGTTCCTCAGCTTTCCCTGCAGAACCTCCTCTATGTCAGCTATTAGTTCTCTCTGCCCCCTTAGATAAGGATTGGAAGGAACAAAATCCACTTGCTTGCATGTGTCAGCAGTAAGTATTCGTGACACTGTATCTCAAAATAGCACCCTGGAAACCCTATATTCACCCCTGTGATATGATTATATGTTTTGTACAGTGCATGCCTTGTGAGGTATCATTTAAGAAGTCTTGATCTGTTGAACATTAATATCCTGTTGAATTGTACATACTATCATTGTATGTGAGGTTATGAAATATTGCTATATGTTTGTTTCTGAAATATGTGGTAAGTGGAAAACGCCCACAGCTAGCCTTTCATTGGCAACAAAAGGGCGACTAACACTGACAAGACAGATATACATCAGGACCAGCCAGACGTGTTGATGGCTCATCAAGAAGAATCTACTCTCCCAGAGATTCCACAGAGAAGGCACTACACAATGGGGGCTACCTAACCCCCACATCACAACAAGGATCTTTCTAGCACCTGCAGAGAAAGTGTAAATGAGGGTCAATTATATCACCACTTGGTCTCTCTCCTCCCCCATCTCAACACCTGGAAGATTGCCTGGAAGACAAGATCTCGAACTGGGGAGACTGGTCCCGGGCTGAGAAGGGAATTCAGCCTGCATTTTAAGAACTGTAAACTGCCCGGAACATCCAGTCGGGTGAGAAAAGCTGTTTGATTCAAATCTTGCTTGGTCTGTGAAAGTTTAGACTGCATTTCTATTTTTATTTCTTATGTAACCAACTTTGACCTCTATGTCTAACACTTAAAATCTATCCTTCTGTAGTTAATAAACTTATTGTAATGTTTTATCCTTACCACTAAGTTTGTCTAGAGAGCGTTTGGGGAATCTGCTCAGATTACGAAGGCCGGTGCATGTCCACTTTCCTTTGACAAAGTGGCAAACTAATTAATGAGCTTGCACTGTTCAAGAGAAGGTCTTGAGCAGTGCAAGATGGTACATCACAGGGATGCAAGGGGGGCGGGGGCTTGGGAACTTGGCTGGAGTCTCTCCGTGTATAATTCATGAGTGGCTTAGAAAGCATTCATGCAAGTTAGGTAGATGTGTGCCTCCACATGTTGATGGCTGACTGATCACAGCATCTAGAGGGGTTTGCCGCTTATCACTAGCACAGCATTATGAGAGCACGCCCAGGACGAAGAGTTTAAGGGGACTCAGAGGTCCCACAGTTTCAGGTTCTACCCCAGGGGTATGTCACAATATTCTGCATCTTTTTTGAAGTGTTCAAGCATTTGAATTTAGGCTGGCTCAGCATGGGAGCCTTGTAATCCTATGCAGAGTCTTTTAACCTTCTATTCTGCTACAGTGTTATATTAAAGTCAGATCATGCACTGAATTAAGACCATCACAACTATGTTGTAAGGTAAGGATGCAGTCTAACTGAAATCTCCTGCTTTGATCAATATGGTGTTAGCTCCATGTCATTTAAAAATAAATTACTGTTCCTGAAATTATAACGGACATACACAAGAGACTGCTATGTGTTTTGGAAGGTACATTTAGATGTGTGGAATTATTGTACACTGAAGACTGGACGGAAAAGCTACCTTCAGAGCCTCCTAATAACCTCTTAGCCTTTTTGTTCACTGACAAACATGACTGGAAGGCATGGATAACCTCCAATCTCAGGATCTGTTCTTCAAATGTATGTTTAGAGAATTCTAATTCTGTCAAACCCTGAATGTTATAAAAATATACAGTACTTAACTGGGAGAATATCCTTTGGATCCGCATGCCTACTGTACACATGGACCATGTCCTAAAATTCCTTTGGAAAATATCATAGAAGCAAACAAACAAGTACAGCTGTCACTTGAAGATAAAAATATGCCCATTCTAATTTACTTCCAAATCATTTTTCAAATTATGAAAAAAATTCAAAATCTTTTGTAATGCAATACAAGAGTACAAGATGCATCTACTATATCCTGACTTATTGTAACTTAAAAGAATAAACAACTATTTACTCTACCACAGAATTTATATATATTGGTCGAAAACATCGCTTATACAGTCACAATTTTATTTAAACCGTGTTTTTTTTTTAAGTAATTTTGGTGTGGCACAATATGAGAGCTCCCCCTACTGCTCAGCAAATCACTCACTATTCCCAGAATTATATGCACTACTGCCAAAAATTATCTGTTCAAGTACATGGACTGATAAAAGGGAATCACAAATTAGGTTACTCTTTGGACTTCAGAAAGCTGATACATATCCTGTACAAAGTAATTTTGTGAGAGATGTCAAACAAATCTAAAAAAAATTAATAAAATGCAAAAAGACATGTTTAGTTCAGATAAATCTGCATATTTATTCTGAAACGACTTGCATGAAAAATTATTTCAAATCAGCCAAAAAAATTATCTGTTCAGTATCTTCAGCCCAAACCAGTTTCTGGCCTACGTCACTGTAACAATTTCAAACAAAAGGACAAAACTAAGCTATTTAATATACTGTACAGTGTATTTCTGTCACCTGAATTTAAAACTACAGCTATTACAAAGAACACTGTTTTCTGACCTGTCCACAGGAAGCTTTAAAAACAAAAAAACCACACACAACAACACCACCACCACCACCACAACAACACACACACTCACTCTTTTGGTAGCACATGCTAGTTAATGAAACAAGAAGCCTGACAAGTGCAGCTGTACAGAGTGGGAAAACGCTGATCTTAAATTTGAAGTAGAAGCTGAAGAGGAGGTTAGGGTGGTATTAGAAAAGCAAAATATTGTATTTTATTACTAATTCTCTTTTATCCATTAAAACTGTAGATGACCTACCAAATCCTGGAACGCTTTTGAGACTGGATTTGAGACAGATTTTTTCTAGTCTGAGGTAGCTGTATCGCAGCAGGCAATTCCATAGGAACATCCAGTCCATTCGTGTCCGGTGGTTCATGATGATGACACTTCTTTCTCCGGGGATGAACCCATCACCTGTTATAACCACCTTTGCGCCAAACACCATCTCCAGCAAAGCCTAGAAGAAAGATTTTGATATTATGACTTTCCACTCGAGGCGGAGGGAGGAAGGGAAGCAAGTCTGTTAGTCTATTAACAACAGATATAAATTTTCATTGACTAATTTCTTAACACACAACTTCATTAGAAAACAGTGAACTTCTCTCAACTGTTTTCTTATTGAAGGTCAGTCAATTTTTACACAATAGCTCTCTGCTATTGTCCCTAATTAAAGAGGTGGAATCGATAATCAGAACTTCTCAAATAGCCACTTTTTGCTGATCTGGATATCATATACAAATACCTTTTTTGCCTAAAAATAATCTTTTTTAAAATGAGTTGTGAACCCAATAGTGTATTGCACTGGTATGTGGGAATCAAAATGCAGCTTTTAATATGATCCAGCAGGGTCTGGAGCATTGCAGGGCAAAAATTCCCTAGCAGAAAAGGGAAAGTGCCTCATGTATCATGTGAGTGACTGAACGGTCAATACTAGCATGGCATTGAAGAGCTCTAGAACGTACCAAGTCATGCCCTCAGCCAGAAGGGTCAACACGACAGCATGCTTCACTCTCATCCCCAAGAATGGCTAGAAGTGAAGACAGAAAATGAGTCTGAAAATGGGAAATCCCAGACAAACTTGAACACACTGTGATGGACTGATTTATGTCAGTTTCAAATTGTAACAATTACAACAGCCTGGTGACCATCCATTCGGGTGACTCAGCCACTTCTATTGCACAATAAAAGAAAGCCTTTTTTTAAAGAATAACCTACCACACACCTAATTACAGTGAAAAGAGCAATTTGTGAAAAAGTAAAACAACCAAAGTGGAAAAGTGCTTTCAAGCTCATATGTCCTTGATACAAAATGGAAAACTTCGGACTCAAAAAAAAAGAGGCGAGAATGCAAGATTGGGAGTCTGGAGATTCCGGTTTCTGTCTGTGACTCTGCCACTGGCGTGCTATGAGTCCTTAGACAATTTAGCTCCTGTGTCTCAGCATGCCTCATTTGTAACACTGGTACAATGCTTATATTTGCAAATAGCTTGAGATCCCTGGATGAAAAGCACTATATAATAAGTCCCAAATAGTAATGACAAGTGACTCAACCAACTATAGTACAGGCAACTTGTTGGTGTTAAAGGATAGTAATGAACAATTGTAAAAGTAGAGCAAGTTACGTGCCTCAGAGTGGAAAACAGTTAAGATGTATTGATTGCAGTGTGTGATCTTTCTCATCGCTAAAACTAATTTAATTTTCTGTTGGATGGGTTTGATAAACATATTAGATGTTGACCAAATTGATGAAAGTGTGTACATATATCACTTAAACAATAAGAGAGCTGTGTGCTCTCTGCCAGATGTTATCAGTCTTGAGGAAACCCTGAAGCAGGAGAAAGTCCCTGGGAAGTGGGGAAGAAGGGGCTTAATATAGGCTTAGGGGAGTTAATCAACAAGAAAAAGCAGTCAGTTTGACAAAAATTGTTATCCGCTTTTTCAGCTCCTTTAGGGTTCTGAAGCACAGATTGTGTTTATACATATTTTAAATTAAAAATTCATTTCTCAAAACAAGAAGAAAATTTTGGAAACCCAAGCTATTTTGTGGGTTTGTGAAAATGTTTGGGAAGGTAACACAGAAAAGGAAATTTAGCCAGTCTGCTACCATGCAATAATGTATCTGAAGGAGTCAAACAGATTATTCCCGCATCCAAAGTAATGGTCAAATTATGATGAATATTCCCTACATAGTAATATTTCCCTAAGGAAATAAGTGCCACACCATGAATTGCTTATAACTCTGAAATACTTATTAATTACTTTAAATTCTATTTTTACAGAATTAGATGAAAACACTAATTATTGGATCATTTTAAAAATAAATCATCTGAACTTCCTGCAATTAAAGTCTATGAGAAACACTAATAGTTCTCTATATCTTATTAATGAGACATTAGCAGCTTTCATTCTAAGCATTTTAAAAACATTCTAAGCAAATTACAATATTGGCCACACACTGTTCTAATAACAATTCTATTTATGAGATTCTTCTCAGACTAAAGCAGCTCTGCCACATCTGAAGAGATGTAGGATAAAATTTTCAGAAGTGCCTACGTGACTTAGAAGCCTAAGTATCATTTTAATAAGTGATTAGAAACTTAAGAACCTAAGTAGAGCTGGTTGGAACATTTTCAACTAAATGGAATTTTGCCAAAAGGACAGGTTTCTACCTTGTGTAGTCACTGGAATTCTTCGAGATGTGTCCCCTTATGGGCATGCCACTTGAGGTGTACACATACTGCATGCGCCTTCAATAAGAGATTTTCAGTAGCAGTGGTCATTTGGCTCGTGCAAACATCCTACACATTCTCCTGTCCTGTACCGAGGATATACAGGGCCACGCAGATTAAATGCCCTCAGTTCCTTCTGCACTGCAAAGCCCCAAGATGAGAATCCAAAGCAGAGGAGAAAGAGGGTGGGTAGTGGAACACCTGTAGGGACACACAGGTTGGAGAACTTCAGTTACCGAACAAGCTACGTAACCTCTTTTTCTTCAAGTAGTGTCCCTATGGGTGTTCCACTTGAGGTCACTCCCTAGCTGCACCCTTTAAAGGAAGGAGGTTCTTTGGAGCTCGGTCTAAGACTGTCTGTAGGACTATAGAGCCAAAGACAGCATCTGCTTGGGATGCATCAAGCAAGGCATAGTGTGACAAGTATGTGTGAATCAAAGGCCATGTAGCAGTCTTGCAAATTTCTGTAATAGACGCGCCCTCCAGCAGGGCTACAGATGTGGAGTACGATCTTGTAGAATGAACGATGACTTTGGGGGGCAGGATATGTTAGCATCCACACAAGAGGTGAGTATGTAAATAGAAACCCCCACTTAGAAAGCCTCTGGGTAGTCACAGCAACCCCTATAGTTTTGTTCACAACAGAAACAAACAACCCTAGGGAGGATCAAAAAAGTCTAGTCCTGTCCAGATAATTAAACCAATGCTCTCCTGACATAAAAGTTATGAAGGATCACTTCGTGTTTTGACCAGCGAGGCTTGGGGTAGAATACTGGGAGATGAATTGATATGAAAATCCGAAGTAACTCTGGGTTAAAAGTATGGATGTGGTCAAAGAGAAACCATCTTTGAAAAAGACAGCATATAGAGGATCAGTCATGAAGTGTGCCAAAAGTACATGCTGCCACATGCCTGAGAAGTTGCAGACATCATCAGATGTGACAGTGTAAGGAATCTATTGTCTAGCAATAAACTCTGGCTGTGGAGATGTCCAGCATGGCCCCTATAAACTCTAACCTCTGAATCAGTGGGAAGGAGGATTTCATGAAGGTGAGCTGGAAACCAACTGTTTAACAGAATCATAGTACTGAATGCCAGTTTGATGGTGAAGGAACATCCCTTAATAAACCAATCAGCAAGGGAAGGGAAGTCTATTACTCCCCACTTAGAAGTTTTAAAGCCACCACTGCCATGAGTTTTGTGAATACCCTGGGAGTAGTGCCTATCCTGAAGGGAAGGACCTGATATTTGTAATGGTCCTGCCCCACCATGAAGTGCAGAAATTCTTGTGAGAAGGGTGTATTGTGATATGAAAATATGAATCCTGAAGGCTGAGGATCACGAAGCAGTCCCCGGGATCCAGAGATGGGATGATGACTGAGAATGTCGCCATCTTGACTCCAAGGTATTCAGCATCCATAGATCTAGAATTGGTCTCCATCCATTCTTCTTTTTGGGAATTAAGTAGTACTTAGAATAATGCCTTCTCCCCTTGTGTGAAGTGGGAACTGGTTCTACTGCTCCTACACAGAGACGGGACAGAGCCTCTTGCTTTCAGAGAGGTACCTGAAGAGGGATGAGGAAAGAGCCATGGAGTGGAACTGAATGGAGTTTCCCAAAGTTATAACCTCCAAGACCCATCTGTCAGAGGTAATCTGCTCTTCTAAGGCGTGAAAATGGGAGAGACCATTCCCAAAAGGAGGAAAGTTGCCTGGTGTAAGATGGTGCAACAAAGGTCTGAAATCAGCACATTGTGGCCCTTGACCAAGGAGTCAAAAGGAACATTTGGCCGTCATTAGCGGCTGAGTCGAGTTTGCTGTAGCAGTTGAAGATTCTCCCCTTTGAAACGCGTTTTTTTCTTCCCTAGGTGCTCCAAAGTTCTATGGAAAGTGGAGAATTGAGAAGGAGATTATCTTTGCGCCACCTGAGATAGATTAAGCCTCTTTTTGTTTACAGGCTTATATATATATATCTATTTATATATATAAATCCAGCAAACAAAGGATCACCCTGGAGAGCTTCAAAGTATTCACCGAATTATACATGGTGTCACTGACCATGAAAGGAACCACTGAAAGGGACTGACGTCTTGATACCCTGCATAACAGCCATAACAATGGAATAAGCTTTCATATCAGCCACATCCAGAGAAGCCTGCAGGGTTGTTCTAGTCAAGAGCCACCCTTCTGCAATGGAGGCTTGGAACTGTTCTTTGTGCTGTTGTGGTAGATGTTCGATGAAAGAGCTAAACTTAATTAAATTAACGTGACTGTATTTTGCCAGAATCAACAGAAAGTTAGCAATTTGAAATTGTGAAGTAGCAAAAGAGTAACTCTTGCACCCCAATACTCCAGGGATTTGTGGTCCTTGTCATGGGGTGTAGTCTCCAAACAGTATTGCCTCTGACACTCATTTACTGTGTTCACATCTAGAGGATTTGGTTCAGTGTGGGGAAAATAAGAAGTTCAAGCCCTTTATATGGGACATAATACTTTTTGTCTGGTCTTTTTGCCATTGGGTGGTGGTGGGGAGACACAATAGCAGGAGACTGACACATGGACTTGGCAGGTTTTAATAGTGCTTCATTTATACAGAAGGCAACCCATGCTGAAGATGATGTCTGCAAGACATCAAGCCATTTGTGCGATGTTTCCTGCACTTCCTCTAATGGGATCTGAAGGGTGTCTGCTGCCCTCTTCATTGGATCTTGGAAGTATTTTAAATCATCAATGTGATACAGGGGGGACGATAGCCTCATCTAGGGAGAAAGAAGTTCAAAGGAGGTGCAGGTTCCAGGTAGTCAAATGTAGGTAGTCAGCAGAACCCTGAACAAAAATTTGGGAATCTGAAGAACCCTCCTCTTCATAGTGTGGTGGAGGAGGAATCAGCCATCTTTCATAATGTATTGGTACCAGGGAGGTAGGCAATCCCGGTGAAAGGGGGGATACCAGGATAATGCTGATTGTGGTACCAGGAATCTTGACTTCAATAGAAGAGACTCAGGTTCCTCGGAAATAAGCAGGTCCTTTGAGAACCGGAACTCTTGCGGTACTGGGTGAGCCAGCATGGTGACTTGGTAAGTCCCAGCCATAGAAGTGAGAGATACTGAGTGTTTTACTGACTGTTCCGGAACCTGCTGTACCAATAGTCTTGGTACCGACGAGGCTGTGGAAGATGTGGAGCATACTGCCTTCTTAGTACAGTGCTGAGGATCAGTAGACTCTAGTCCAAGTTTCAATGGTACCAATGGCTTCAATACTGAGTGATGGGTACTGTTCAATGGTACCAATGGCTTCAATACTGAGTGATGGGTACATTGGAAGCAGACGAGGACTTAGATACAGAAGATTCCTCAGTACCGAGACTGCTTGAAGCCTTTGTGGAAACTTTGCAGGGCTTAGGCTCCTTGGAGTCATAGACCTTTTCAAATGGCCTCTCTGAGGAGACCTGGCCCCACTCCTCTTGGATGAAGGTCTTCCAGATTTGCTTGCAGGTCTATCCCTTGAAGACCTGGGGGGACAAGTGAGCCATGGAAGTTGATAGGGCACTGCAGTTGCTCAGTGGCCGATGTCTGGGGGCGGGAGGCGCACAAGGCTGGATATGATGCAGGATGAAGACCAAGCTCCATTATATAAGGAGTCAGAGCTTTATTTCTGTCTTTCCTTAAGGGCTCTTTAAGATAGTTCTCAGCAATACTTCTAACTACCACTGCTACTATTTCCAGATACTAAGCTGCCATTCACATTGAAATTTTAATACATAATAGTATTCTAAGTTGAAGGGACATTTTAGGGAAAAAAATCTTAAAAGCAGCTATGTCATAATCAGTATTGGAAACTTTGGAGCTTCTATGGATTTCCAAACACAAAAACACCAACTCTACAATTGAATGGAAATTTGGTACCTAGTTTCTTGAGTTAGCTATTTTAAGAAATCTGGTAGACAAGCACAGGGTCAGACTTCTGACATTATTACTACCAACTGAATTTGAAACATGTCCACAAAAGATTAAAGTGGCCTATACTATTCAACTATTAACGGGAAATGTTTTTGTCCAGCTGTTAATTTTTAATTCCTGATTTTGTAGCATGGTAATAATCCTTGTAATGGTGGGAAGAATAAACAAACTATGAGCTGCACATAAAGTAGCCCAAATACTTCAAGGCAGAGAAAATAGAAACTGATCTGTACTCAATAAAGATATTAATCTTCCTATGGAGGAATGGATGCCTTGGAAGCAACAAAGTGCTGATAGCCATAGTAGCATTTTATTTCAGAAAGATTAAAAGACCTCCTGAGATTCTGTTCATTACCTGAAGGGAAAAAGCCTCTTCACAATTAGGAAACATCAAATGGTGCATTTGCATGTGCAAATGCCCTCAAAAGACAACACAAACTGAGGGAAGGGGCACAAAAAAGCAAAAGAACCACTGTACTGATTAAGCCCAGCCATAGGGACACAGCTAGGTCCTGTCCACAGTAACTTTCAGTACTGTAACAGAGTCAGAGGAAAGTGTGTTGTTAATGGGTCTGCTGACTCTTATAGCTGTAGAGTAACCAAGGAAAAAGTCACTTCTGAGACAAGGTTCCTTTTGCTGACCTGATATTATCTGCCTTTGTAATTTGGCTGGAGGAACTAAAATGCTTGTGTAGATCCTAAAAGGATTAAACTAAGAACAGCTAAGGTCACCAACATGTATCCAAGCATGATTCTTAGGAGCTTGGGGCATGGGAAAGAGACCCTCTCTAGTAAGTTCTGAAGTAAAAAACACCTGTTCACTAGTACTCCAGCCATTCTCACTAAGCAGCATCACTTACTTCCAAGCAGTTAAGTACTATATTATGCTCTGTTCTCTTTGGTTCGCTGAGCTACTCCACCATGTCCCCTCTTACAACCCTGCTTTGGGCCTTGATCAAATCATTCTTTTTCAAAACTCAAAACAGATTTTTTTTTTTAAAAAAGTCACATGATCAGATATCCACTTGCTGTTGTGATTGCAGCTGCACTGCTTTGGGGAGATTGGATGAGGGTTGGGGTAGAGGAAAGAAAGGAAGGAAAAGTAGGAATTAATCACTGAAGGATAAAAGTGCCAAAAAGGAGAGAAGCTTTAACTGAACGGTATTCTCATTGAGAGTAATACTAAAAGTTTGATATGTTGTATGTATGTACGTACAAGAGGGATAGTTCCAATACTACAAGGGAGATACTTTCCATCTTCCCATGGTTCAAAGAGCGAAATCTAGTATAATACAGTGAACTCTGATCCACAGTGAATAATACTGAATAACAGTATAATACAGTGAACTAAGATCCACAAGAATCTTTTATAATGGAAAGTGTTAGGCAACTTAAATACAGGGAAACTAACAGCTCCCCCTATAATTATTACACAGACTTTGCAACTTACCACTGGGAGTGTGAGCCAGGTGGCCACAATGCGGTCCGTGACCCAGCGATACCAGGTCGGGGAGACAAACATCAAAGGTAGAAAAGGACTGAGCATGAAAATGCTCCCAAAAAAACTTGCCAAGAACAGGGCAAGTAAGAAGTATATCCCTTTCCATGACACCATGGCTCTGAAAGACAAAGTGAGCATTCAGTTAGATAAACACTTGTAATTACTTTCTGCCTACAGTACTTAATCTTCAACCATCTCACACCTACAGTTTCAGTTGGATATGGTGCTTTTCATTTTTGTCCTAAAATATTACATAATGTTGTGATGCATTATTAAATAACTGCAATGTTCTACCTCAGATATGGCAACACTTCAGTGGTATTGAGATCAACAAACACAATTTTAAGGTGCTTGGGACAGTAAGAGAGCCATAAAATTATATCAACTTTATCTTCAATTAGTTCCTCCATTTAATACAAAATGCATTGCATTCTGAAGTCTCCTCAATGCTCTTTTTATTAAATAAAATTACAAAGAGGACAGAAAACCAGAAGGATATTTGTCCTGTCAAACACTTTTGATCAATTGCCTCTAACACTGCCAAAATACTAAGCTTATTTGATGGGAGAGGTTAGGACAGGGAGGTTCCTGCAAGGTTTTCCTATTTTCCCCCTTTGTTTTCTCTTCCAAAGTTACAATAACCCCTTTTTCCACCTGCAGAATGAATACATGTGGCTTTCTTCAGAACACATCAACACCCCAAGTAAAGATTAGAGGGATCAGTAAAGAGCAACACAAAGTGTTATTCCCCGTGACACTGTATAGGGACTAAATGAACTTCCTCTGCAACATTCCAAGCCCACTCTGGCCAACGGAGCTTGTGACCCAGTTTGAAGCTCCTTCCACATTTCTACTGTGGTCCTATCTATTATTTTCCAGATTATGCCATCAGATGAAGAGAATCATCATCAAAAGGTTGCAATGACTCACTATAGCTAACTTCTGATCTTTGCATACATAAGAGGGCCTTTGGTTTTATAAATCAGTAGTCTAGACTTAAAATATTCTAGTGTCCATGCTATTTGTTATAAATCTAAACTATATAATGCAGAGAGATTCTTAATGGATTAGTGTAGAACAATCAACGCAAACCCCAAGGGTTTCTGTTGGCTCTGAGCCTTTCCAATTTAGCAGACACCATGCTATGACAAAACAAATCTGGAAATGTTGTCTAAATTAGAATCTAAAAATAGTCTGTTTTCAGCTATTTAGGACCAAATTGTTTGTTTCTGAGATGAACGGTTAAGTAGAAGTCAGATTTCTCAGCCACTTTACTAAATTCCTCTCCAACAGGCAGTTTTAGGAATTATAAAAGAGCTCAGACAGACAATCACTTAGGATAAGGAAAACAGGAAGCTGGACCTTTCAATTTTAAAATGAGCAATGGAAAAGTAAGCCATTAAGCCTTGTACACTGCAATACACATATTTGATGTTAAGCATCTTTTCAAGCCTTATTTATATTCCATAGCAGCAATAATAATCAAACATTAAGGTTGCTCTGTACACAACCTCTAATTAAAGCTTCAGACACCTAGAACTAAACCTAACAAAGACCACAGTACAGTTGTACTGACAAAATTATTAAAGTGCCTATCTTTAATACTTTGATAAAAGAGAATTCATATTAAATGTCCAAGATATAGTGGCACTATTCTGACAGTGACAATACTGAAAGCATACAATAATGAAATGTTACAAGCTGCTACATATATCTAGTTAAGGCTATAAAATTGCATATGTTGCGTTTGAGAAAAAGTAGTGACCATGTAATTAAGTACTGTCATAAAGCATTCACAAAAGAGTGCAGGGTTAAGGTCATGCATGCAAACTTAGCTTCGGTATTTCATGGTGTTGCTCTAAAATTCTACAGAGACCAGGTTTAAGACCTTTTCTTCTGTCACCTTCAATTATTTGAACTGGACCCACAGTTTCACAGAATTTTTTTTCACTCACTCAAGCAGGCGTATTCTGGGGAAATAACTCTGAATTGAGGTTGCCTTCCTGGAGCGTATGCCCAGTCATATAACCAAGATCAATTAAAAAAACAATTTAGGATTAATTCTCAAATTTTAAACTGTTGCTGCTGGTATCACCTGAACAGCACTGTCATGCAAGAGCATCTCCCCATCTACACTGTGTTATGGAGTTTCTCTGTCTTTGAAGAAGCTACACGGGAACAAATTGAAGTAATGGTAGCGGGGGAGATGGGAAAATTAAAGAAGACAAGGGAAGTCAAGGAAGGAAAGAAAAAAAAATACAGGAAGCAAAAAAGGTTAGAGAGAGACACACACAGAGATGAGAAGACAGAAGTAAACATGCTAACTGTAGTTGGACTGGAAGAAGAAAAAGCTTACTGAATGTTAAGAGCCCTGTCCCCTGTATGGCTTAGATTCCCTTAGCAATATGACAATGAAATTAAAGACCTTGAGACAGATCTTCAGCTTTGCTACGTCTCCTGCACACTCTTCCAGTTGCGCAAAGGGTCTTAAAGCTGCCCAGAGCAGACAGATAGGGATTCCCCAAGCACAGAGATATGCCTGTGTGACATGAAGCTGGAATCAACTCAAATTTCCCCCAAATACTTAAGAGGCAGTGGCCACACTACTCTTTCAGTAGAAAGATTGCTTGGGGTGGAAACTACATGTCCCTCTCTCACCAGCTTGTAGAAAAATTCCAAAAATTCAACCATTTAAACTGCAGTTTATTTCCCATTTTCTTTAGTGTTGGAACAGGTAATTCGTTGGCTTACTCCCACCCCTTTCTAAAATTTTAGGAGAAGTCCTGAACTTTTCCATCAAAACATTTTTGGATTATGCAGATACTATTCTTGCCTTCAGGTATACTTTTCTAGATGAAGACTACAGTCAACCACTACCCATTACTGATACTGTTTTAGTGAGGATTTCACTTCTATCTACATCTCAACATTTTCTGCCCTTCAGTATGCTTCATTGTGTTTATACAGACAAAGCACACGCTGATTTTGAAGTCCACTGAAATTGCCTAATTAAAAGGGACAAAAAAGCCTTTTATTTCATTACTTGGATTCTATTTATCTACAATGTGTAAGGCCCCACCAAATTCACGGTCCATTCTGGTCAATTTCATGGTCATAGGATTTTAAAAATCATAAATGTCATGATTTCACGGTGCTGTAATTGTAGGGGTCCGACCCAAAAAGGAGTTTGGGGGGGGGGTCACAAAGTTATTGTGGCGGGGGGGTTGCGGTACTGCTACTCTTACTTCTGCGCTGCTGCTGGCAGCGGCAGTGCATTCAGAGCTAAGCCACTGGAGAGCGGCAGCTGCTGACTAGTAGCCCACATCTGAAGGCAGAGCCGCTGCCAGCAGCAGTGCAGAAGTAAGCGTGACATGGTATTGTATTGCCACCCTTACTTCCTGGGCTGTTGCTGGCGAGGCGCTGCCTTCAGAGCCAGGCTCCCGGCCAACAGCCGCCGCTCTCCAGCCACCCGGGTCTGAAGTCACCTTATAAGTAAGGGTTGCAATACCACAACCCCCCTAAAATAGCTTTGTGATCCCCCTGCAACTCCCTTTTGGGTCAGGACCTCCACTTCGGGAAACGCTGGCCTCCCCCATGGAAGTTCCGTGACTCGATTTTCATGGCTGTGAATTTGGTAGGGCCCTAGTATGTGGCAACAACATTACCAAACACGCTGTACAAAACGAGTATTGCTGCTTCTGCCCCTCACTTCAGCTGCTCCATTCGACGAGCTTGAGTCTACACCCACTGAAATCGATGGGCCTCCAGCAGGATTTGAATATGAATGGAATTTAAGATGATACGTATGTCAAATACTATGTACAATATATTTGCTGTCGTAAATCAGAGGTTTTACTCTTAGAAGTACCAAGGTATGTAGGTGGCAAAAATGTCTTATTTAGTAATTTACAGACTACACAAAAAGTGCCTCTGAAGGACAGTATTCTGCTGAAGCTTCCAAGTCAAGTAAGCATAGAAAGTTTAAAAGAAAAACTCAGACTATTCATGTTATGGTTATACCAATTCCTGCACAAAATATCATTGGAGGTTAAAATTTTGGGAAGGCTTCTCTTTCCAAATTAATTTAATGTATTAGGATGGTTCTTGGCATCTGGCTATAGCCCCACAGACAATATAGTGCAAATGATAGAGGGCAGGTAGAGAACAGAGAATTGTTTATTTTCCAAAGAAGCCTTTTGCTTACATTAGAATCCGAACACAGTTCAGAATGAGCAATCTAGCTCACAGGTTCTGTTACTACTTGCTATTGATGAAAAATAACTATGGAATCTCAGACAGTAAATTCACTTTATTCATGGATAGGACATTGCTCAAAACACCAGGGTTTCTATCTATATTTGCCTGTAGAAAGACCTTGCAGCCATACCACTTTGCTCTTTGATCTTGTCAGATCATATCAATTAAACAGAAATGGGCCCTACAATATTTGGATGGGAAGCCTTCTATATAAATATGGGATTTTCAATATTTCTTCAGACACAGAATATGAATTTCTAAGATGTTATCAAAAAGATAAAAAGGAAAGATGAGACAATGGAAGTGCTATGGTCACTGCATATTTTTACTGGCTTTACAAAACATAAAATTCTTAGATCGACAAAAAGGAGTCCTTAATCTTAAACAACATATACTAAAATGTATGGAGAAGATTCTGAAAAACACTAAGGGTATATCTACATTGCAATTAAAAACCCACAGCTGGCCCATGCCAGCTGACTCGGACTCATGGGGCTTGGCCTAATAGGCTGTTTAATTGCAGTGTAGACATTTGAGCTTGGGCTGGAGCCCGGGTTCTAGGACCCTACAAGGTCAGAGGGCCCCAGAGCTTGGGCTCCAGCCTTGTGTCCAAACATCTGCACCACACTTAAATAACCCCTTAGCCTTAGCCCTGTGAGCCCAAATCAACTGGCACGGGTCAGCCACAGGTGTCTAATTGCCGTGTAGACCTACTTTCAATCACATGAGAAAAGGTCTTATCCTACAAACCTTAACTAAAAAAATATTACAGATAAAGTATGATTGGTGCCATTACAAGGCAGAGTTAAGATCATTTGGATACCTTAATGGTAAATTTTCACGACTTTTACATGTTTGGATTTCTTCTTAGCTTAACCTTATATCTTAATTTCATGAATTTATAATACTTGTTTTTGGAGTTAGAACATTCATATGCTTTTTATCCTGAAATTACTGATATGTATGCTCACCCCAAACTCCAGTTCAACTTTCTTTCTGTATGAGAACAGAGATAGAGTACGGCCTCTTTAGATCACATTTAGTAGCAGGAAATAGGCAAGCAAGCAATAGAAAACAAATCTCTAATGTATTCCCTTAGAGTTTTGAAAAACTTCTATATTTCTTTGGTTTAGCCAATATTATCAGACTGTGTGATCACACAACAGACTATGGACTATTAAAAGAAAGACAACATAGCAAAGTACAAGAACACTAGAGAATGTTTCAACAATGGAAGTTAGAGTAGACAAGGGGAATTTTCTTTTCAGAAAGTTATAGTGCTTAAAAAGAGTCCCGATTCTCTGAGAGAGATGATGTAAGCGAGATAATATCTTTTATTGGACCAACTTCTTTTGGCAAAAGAGAGAAGCTCCACAGAGCTCTTCTTCAGGTCTGGAAAAGGTAATCAGAGGTCACAGATAAATACAAGATTGTTAAGCACAAGGAGTTAACACATGCTGCAAGAAACCAAAATGAATTGGGCAATTAATACAACTGCAGCGTAGCCCATAGAATAGGTATTTGCTAGGTAAGGCATAGGTATAAGTTAAGGCAGTAAAGTAATGAGCCTACAAGCTTCAAGACCTGTAAGACAATAGCTTAGCTAAACTAATCAAGGCCTAAAAAGCCTTAGCATAAGCAGCTAGCCACAAGTAATTCTAGATCATAAGGTATCACAAGAAAGAATACTGTAATGACTGAACTGCTGACAGGAAGATGGCACAAGATGCCAGTTGCTATCAGCTTGGGATATTTTAAGATAGCAACACCAGCAGATGTCCAACCACAAGAATGCTATGGCAACGAATTAATATATATGCTAATAAGCTTGAGGTAAAAGTTCTAGTAACCTACAGGAGAAGGGCACCCCAACATCAGTGGGGTCTGGAAGTCCAAATAAGGAAAAGGATGTGCACTAGGCATAGTTACATCAGCGTAACATATTATAAAAGCTGTATCCCGGCCTGTGTGCCATGGGAGATACCAGGCTGACAACCACTGGTGGTGGTGGTGATAATGATGATGATCGTGACAACTAACCCTTAGGTTTTTCTGCAAGGGATGATGTGAGTATATGATGCTCAGATACTCTTTGTGTATTATCTCTACCTACCTTGCTGGGCTGGAGTGTTTGTGATTTTGCTAATTGTGTTAATAAAACTACTGAAAATTCTGAAGCTTTTTCCTAAGTGTGAAGATGTTGCAACTATACATATCAGGATTCCCAATTTACAATTAATTCTAACAACACTGTGCCTGATCTTGGGACTAGAACCTTCCAAACCTCAGATTGTTAATTTGTCACTTGGGGATTCATAAGTAATCGACATAATTAACACACAATGAAAAGACGAGGCAATATAGTCATAGGACAAAGGAGAATTAATAGGTTATAGATTATTGTGATAAAACAAACTAGAGTCCTGGTCTGCACTACAAAATTACTGCAGTATAACTATGTCGTTCAGGGGTGTGAATAATCCACATCCCTGAGCGACGTAGTTATACAGACCTAAACACCAATGTAGACAGCATTATGTCGATGAAAGAGTGACTCCTGCCGACATAGCTACCGCCTCTCGTGAAGGTGGAGTTATTAAGCTGATAGGAGAACTCTTTGCCATTAGCTTAGGCCTTGTCTACACTACCAAGTTTTGTCCCCAAAAACTGCCTTTTGGTGACAAAACAGCAAGAGCGTACACACTACAATGGGACTTTTGTTGCGAAAAACGCCGTTTTGGTGACAAAAAACTTCCACCCCTACGAGAGATTTTCGTCTTTACTCCTCCCTTTATTGCCAACAAACAGCCAGTGTAGACACTGCTGATTGTTTTGTCCACAGAACTGGTTTCCATCAGTACCCCACAATGCCTGCCCTGATTGCTCTGCTCAGTGTTTTGATATCTGCTACCCTGCAGGCATGCAACCGTCCTCTTTCAAAGCTCCGTTTGGGGAACGAACAAAGAGCAAATAATTGGAATGCTCCTGTTCTGCCTTGCACTAGGAACACAGCAGCACGGAGAGCTCACAGAGCTATTCATGATGCTGCTCGCAGCAGCTGAGGGGGCTGTGGGAGAATTCGGAGAGAATCCCAAGATGGGCAGCGATCAGCTCTTCCTTCCCACAACACTGCACTGTGGGATACAAACCCAGGGTGCATTGCTCACCCTGTTGATGGTGTCCCCAATGTGGACATGATCTGTCAACAGAGGGAGCAGGTGTGAACACCCTTCGACAATTTTTGTCGACTTTTGGGTGTTGACACAAGTTTTGTCAACAAAACTTGGTCATGTAGACAAGCCCTTAGAGCAGTGGTTCTGAACCTATTTACCATTGTGGGCCACATCCAATACTACCTGTATGGCCCTAAGGATGTCACATGGGCCGCAGCTGTGCGCTGATTGGGTCGCAAGCAGCCCATGGGCCACAGGTTGAGAACGACTGGCTTAGAGCATCTTCACCAGAAGCACTACAGTGGTGCAGCTGTGCTGCTGTAAATCTGGAATGTATACCTGCCCAGAGTCTCTATTGAGTCCATGATTTTTGGTGTCTAGCAGAGTTTTGAATTTAAGCTCCCAGGCTCATCATTTGAAGGTACTATGCAGGTTTCCTTTGTAGATTAGGACAGGGAGGTCAGATATAGCATTCCACATACTTCCTAAAAATATTTTAAAGCCTTAAATATTTTAATCTAGCATTTCAAATTTCAACTATAGCATTCAGATGTGCATTTCAAAATGGATATTTTTAACCAGCCATGTGAGTTTGTGATTTTACTATTACAAGACAGAGATCTGGGATAAAATCTCTTCGACCAGCTGGAAGTGGCGTAGAGGCAGCAAGTATAAACCCAAAACATTTGAAAATGGCAGACAATCTTTTACCATTCTGCAAAGCTTCTCTGTCCAATCTAAAACCAAAACACTACACTCTCAATGAACTCACACAGGAAAACGATAAAAGACAAAAATACCATGCAACCTGTGGGCGAACACTTTTCACGAAGTGATCACTCTGTATTTGACTTATCAGTCCTCATCCTCAAAAGAAACCTGCACAACTCTTAAAAGACAAGCCAGGAAACTGAAATTCATAACTTTGCTAGAGACTAAAAATCTTGGTTTTGAAAGACACTGGCTTTATGGTTTATTACAACAATTTGTCACCCACTAAACCTCCATTTTTTCCTGTGACTCTAGGGGTGTCAATGGCAAACTTTTCCTTGAATAGCCCCTTAAAATATGTCCCTTATGCTAAACTATCTGTTCAAGCTTGTATTTAGCTGTGACACACTAAGTACCTTTTCCAGACCTGAAGAGCTTTGTGTAGCTCAAAAGCTCGTCTCTCTCACGAATAGAAGTTGGTCCAATAGAAGATACTGCCTTACCCACCTTGTCTCTCTAATACCCTGGTATGCACATGGCTACAACACACCATACAAGAAATACTAATCAAATTCTTACTTCAACTTGGAGAGGTAAGTTTACTAGGAATCTATTCTTTGGTTATCAAAATCTGATTCTCACTTACATACTAACTTCTTGCTACATTGCAAAAACAACTTGGCTACAAAAAATACAGAACTGTTATGTGCCACCCACATTTGATATAAAACTAGTAGGCAAATTCAAGGCAAAGTTTATAACCACTATTTTAAATTGGCCAGATATTAATGTGTGTTACAAAATCATGGAAAGCATGAATATCTAAACTCCCTCACCACCAAAAACCATAAACTTAAGGCATTACATTTGTAATTCTAAAGGCAACATTTCAGCAGATACTAATAAATGATTCTCCCACCAAAGGGGTTTATATGGCATAGAACAAACCTGTCAACTAAGCTAGAAAAAAGATCAACCATCTTTTTGATGTTACTTTGCATTAGGAGTCTCAGGCTATTGCATTTCTGGATTTGGAGCATATTTGTTTTCCCAGACAGTACCTGCATGGGTCATCATTATGAAGACCGGTTGACCATGCAGTCAACACAAGGCTCAGACAGTTAACATTCAGCAACAGAGAGGGGCCCTCTCTCTTGTTCTTTTTTAAAAATATATATTTAGCCCAGAGAACTACGTTACCCATCCATTTCCTTTAACAAACATCGATTCCAGATACAAAATAATGCAAAAACATCAGTTTGTAACTGCAAAACATGATCAAATAACTGTCCCTTCTGTTTTTGACTTAAGAACTAAAAATTGCAAATCTCAAAAAAAACCTAGAAAAATAATTCAATTATCATCATCACTGCTTCATAAGGAAGATGCATGCTTCATGCGTTAAAGGATCAGGAGGGAAGTTCTGTTCCGTTCCTCAGCTAAATGTTTTTCAAGTAGAAAAGTACTTTTTTATTGCTGTTGACAACCATATCTTTCTATGGTAGGAATGATATTCTCAGCACTTCTGATTTATCAGTAATGCGTAAAAGCTTTGGCTTACTCCAAAATCACTTTCCATTTGTGGGGTGGGGGTGCATGCAGAAGGACAGAAAAGGATTAGGTTACGATTCATGTCTGAAGCTGCACACTATTAGAAAGAGGCTACCCTGGTACTGGGCTTGTAATTTTTCACCTATTTTGTGGCAGAACTCCAAGTTATTGGAGTCATTCACATATTCTTGTTGTCACAGCAGAACAAAAATATTTTCTGTCTCCAGGTAACGGGCAACAGTAATTCCTAAAATATAATTTTTGTTTTATATTTCGGTTAATTTTAAACATTCTTTGCTAAGATGGGACAGAAATAACTTTCCAAAACAGTTGCATTTTTGTAAACTTCAGTTTTACGAGAATCCATTATTGAACCACTTAAGAATATTTTATGTGAACAGTGTTTTTTTAAATAATAATATAAAGCAGGGGTATTCTGTTGTGGTCAGTCTTTGGCTCATGTTTTGCCTATTAGTTACATATTTTTGTTCAAGGTACAGCTGAAATGACTGCCAAACCAGAACTTGTTATGATGATGTTTCCAAAATGTTTTAAAACAGGATTTTTGAAAAGTCTATTTTCTGCTACAAACCAGAATTGAGGCGTGAAGAATTCCATGGCTTGGAAGGGAGGAGAGGATGTGAAATATATTCCTATTATTTGGTTAAAAATAAATGGCTCATCTGCTTCTAAAATTAAAGGTGGCTAAAAGTTACACAGTAGTCAAGTCTGAGTTCACATTTCATTGCCCGTTTCTGAATGATTTGAAGTTCTTAAAGAAAATTTTTTTAAAAAAAGTCGAACAGATTAAGCTTCATTGTCTGCCAAATTCACTGTAAACAAGATTTAACCTACAATATGGATCAAGCAACACTGCCCAACAAACAGGTCCAATATCTGAAATTTCACAGTTGACAAATCAAGTTTTATTACATCACTAAATAAACAAAACAATGTTCTTTATTGCTACTAAGGCAACAATGCTAACGTGAATTCTTAACAGTCAGTATAATGTTTCAGTTTGATAGCCATTGGCAATAAAACTGCCTGCTTATTAATCCTCTTGATTCGGGGAACACTATGGATTCAATTGCATCCTTTTTTAGTCAATAGTTATTTGACTAAAGGTTATTTAATTAAGCACCCAAATACTACAAACAATTTTCAATTAAAACCAACCAGAGAGTTTGACAGCAAGCCTGGAATCCCTTTCATTAACCCAGTTCACTCTCAATTTACAGCACCTTCCCACAGAAATCTTATCCAGCAGTAGGTGAGTTAGCTACAAACTGATGTTTATTTAGTCCAGCATCTCTTTCAGAAACTATTAACTAGAGCTGTACTGGAATCAAAATTCACCTCTGATAGAGGATTCTGAATTTCTGAAAAACATCAGTTTCAAATCAGAACAAGAGGGAAATGCAATATTTTTCATGGAACAGAAATGTTAGAAAAATTTGGTTTGGAAGAAAAACAGGTTTCCTCTTAAATTTCTGGACAGTTCCATGGCCACCTGAGGGGGCAGCCTGCTCCACTCATCTGCTGGGTAGGAAGCAGGGGAGCTCAACAGCCCACCAGGCAAATGGCCAGAAAGCCTTGGAGTTTATATAGCCCAGTAATCCCAGGGAGCTTGCCAGGTGGACAATTCCAGGAGCACGGGAATTGGGCAGCCCACCAAGCGGTCAACCCAGAGATATGGGGATACTGGCTGCCCACCAACTAGGCCACGTGGGAGACAGGCAGCGAGGCAGGCTGACAAGAAACCAGCCAGGAAGTTTAAGCGGAGTCGACACGTTCCCGTGGAATGTTTCAATTCTGTTGAATAAGCATGTTCTGGTGGAAAACTGATCTGTCAGAAACTTTTTGACCAGCTCTTTTATTAACCTTGGGGTTAGAACAGGAGACTGGCACCTAGACAGCACCATGTTTTAATGTCAGAATTCCATACAACACTTTGAGAGGAAGAACTTGTTTCCATTTCAAGCTCTACTTCGGCATGTAACTTCACCTCCGTGTCTCAGTTCATATATCTGTAAAATGGATATAATTTATATGGAGAACTTGACAGACAATATTGTTTTGAGATCCTCAAAGTTCTACGATTTCAAAGTAGCATGCCCTTTTGTAAAACACGCAATGGTTTTTACAAACACAGACTGACACAGCAGCCCACACAATGCAACCAAGTTGCTTCGCAAGTTTCCTCAAACCATTTTTTTCCAACACATCTTACTCCTGATCCTGTTCTTTAAAACCTGGCCTTTCCAAAACAGGCCTACCAAGTCTGTTACCCTGTGGGGCAAACTGCTTCTGTGGAATAAACACGTGCCACATCATTAAAACTAACTTCATTTAATTTTTTTAAACCCAGGCATCAGAGATAAAAGTAGAGGATTAAGAGAAATGTATCCAGTCCTATATTTTTATAATTAACAGTAAATGTATCTTTGACCCTCTCCCACAGCATAGACACTAGCTTACATTTGCACAAAATAAAGAGTACAACTAACCTCAGTAAATATTACCTCATCTTAAAATGTATCGTCTCACTTTGATTGCCAAGACTTAATCTGACTATTATAATTCAATAAAAGATTCAACAGGATATTTAATTTGTTCTGCTAAGCAATTACATCTCTTTCCAATGGTAAAGAATTCTGGCTATTCTTTGCAATTCAGCCATTAGATGTTGTAAGTAGGTAATTCAGTTGGGAAAAGATCAAACTGGTACAATGTTTTTTCCACTCGTTTGCCTTTACTCTTCAAAACCTTTCATTAGACTAATACAGCCTTCATGAGAGCAACAGGTGGTGAATTAGGGTTGCCAGGCATCCGGTTTTCGACCACAACACCCAGTCGGAAAAGGACCCTGGTGGTTCCAGTCAGCACCGCTGACCGGTCTGCTAAAAGCCTGGTTGGCGGCGAAGCAGGACTACAGCAGGCTCCCTGATTGCCCTGGCTCCACGCGGCTCCCAGAAGCAGCCGGCATGTCCCTGTGGCTCCTAGGCGCAGGGGCAGCCAGAGAGGCTCCACACGCTGCCCCCACCCTGAGCGCCAACTCCATAGCTCCCATTGGCCGGGAACTGCAGGCAATGTGAGATGCAGGGGCGGTGCCTGCAGGTGTGGGCAGGGCACAGAGCCTCCTGGCCCCTATGCCTAGGAGCCAGAGTGGGGCCGGGGACATGCTGACACTTCCGGAAGCAGTGTAGAGCCAGGGCAGGCAGAAAGCCTGCTTTAGTCCCACTGCGCTGCCGACTGGGAGCCCGCACCCCGAGCCCCCCTGCACCCCAAATCCCTGCCCCAGCCCTGAGCCCCCTCCCACATCCAAACTCCCTCCCAGAGCCTGCACCCTCTTCTGCACACCAACCCCCTTCCCCAGCCCAGAGCCCCCTCCTGCACCCTGAACCCCTCATCTCTGGCCCCATCCCGGAGCCCACCTGGGAGCAAGGGCGGGGCCTTGGGGAAGGGGCAGGGCAAGCGTGTTTGGTTTTATGCAATTAGAAAGTTGGCAATCCTATGGTGAGAATACAACTGCTCAATTCAAAACTGATTTATGGAAAGAAGCCTATTTTTATTCTTAAATAAATTCACAAAATCTAGTCCAATCTGCATTTGACCAGCAGTAGACAGAAATGCCAAGGGAGGAAAAAACTAATCAAACACGGCTTCTAACTTTTGCTATATAAAACTGCCTAAGTTCGACAGAATCATACATGAACAATTCCAAGTATCTGTTTCACAGCTTTTGAAATACAAACCTACTCTACGCAGGCTACCCTGTAAGTTACTATGGCCTAGTGAGCTTTCATTTTACAAGCATTAGGAAGCAAGAGCCCCCTGGCTGCCCATGCATCAAGGATAGGAAGTTTAACCACAGCAAAAATAGCTACTGTACTAACCCTCAAGGTGTGTTTATTTTTAAGGTTGGAAACAGTCAAAAAAGCTCAGTGTTTACTAAATGTCAGTTCTGAGTGACCTCTAAATAACCTACAGGCAAACACAGAATGAGGGCACTTTCTGAAGTTTTATGATGTAGATAATAGAAGATCTAAGGCTCAAAGCTAGGTCCAGTCTACAGGAGGAAAAAGCTACTTCTGACTGACAGTTACCAAAAGCAAGTCACTCTTCCTCAGATGAATAAGCCCTTAATGTAAATCTAAGTTATCCTTAAACTGAAAGAGGGTTTTACAGCTTTTGCCCCCTAGACAGCTAGAGTCTGTTTCAAAATAATCATAATACATGTATATTAGAAGTAAAAGGAAACAAACTAGTTCTCATAGACGGGCTTATTTTGTACAGTGACGAGATCCCAAGACCCCAAACTAAAGCCATTCAAGCAAAAAGTCCCAATCAGAATGGAGCTTTTGAAGATCATATCCTATGTCATACAAAGATGATTAGGGGTCTGGAACACATGAGTTATGAGGAGAGGCTGAGGGAACTGGGATTGTTTAGTCTGCAGAAGAGAAGAATGAGGGGGGATTTGATAGCTGCTTTCAACTACCTGAGAGGTAGTTCCAGGGAGGATGGTTCTAGACTATTCTCAGTGGTGGAAGAGGACAGGACAAGGAGTAATGGTCTCAAGTTGCAGTGGGGGAGGTTTAGGTTGGATATTAGGAAAAACTTTTTCACTAGGAGGGTGGTGAAACACTGGAATGCGTTGCCTAGGGAGGTGGTGGAATCTCCTTTCTTAGAAGTTTTTAAGGTCAGGCTTGACAAAGCCCTGGCTGGGATGATTTAATTGGGTATGGGTCCTGCTTTTGAGTAGGGGGTTGGACTAGATGACCTCCTGAGGTCCCTTCCAACCCTGATATTCTATGATTCTATGATTCTAAGACATTAAGTTTTTCTCCTACTTTGCCAGCAATGTTATTCTACAACAAAAAAAGCTGAGCAAACTTCAAGAATTTACAGTAATTCAGAAGATTAAAACAGATAAATAATGGAACACTGACAGACTCATAGAATCAAAGGACTGGAAGGGACCTTGAGAGGTCATCTAATCCAGTCCTCCGCATTCATGGCAGAACTAAGTATTATCTAGACCATTCCTAACAGGAGTTTGTCTAACCTGCTCTTAAAAATCTCTAATGATGGAGATTCCACAACCTCCCTATGCAATTTATCCCAGTGCTAAACTACCCTCATAGTTAGGAAGTTTTTTCCTAATGTCCAATCTAAACCTCCCTTGTTGCAATTTAAGCCCATTGCTTCTTGTCCTATCCTCAGAGATTAAGAAAAAAAAATTCCCCTCCTCGTGTCATAAATATAAAGGGAAGGCTAGCCACCTTTAAATCCTTCCTAGCCAGAGGAAAAAACCCTTTCACCTGTAAAGGGTTAAGAAGCTAAAGATAACCTCCCTGGCACCTGACCAAAATGACCAATGAGGAGACAAGATACTTTCAAAGCTGGCCGTGGGGGGCGGGGAGACGACAAAGGGTTCTCTCGGTCTCTGTGTTGCCTTTGCCGGGACCAGAGCAGGAATGCAGGTCAGAACTCCTGTAAAGGGTTAATAAGCAATCTGGTTAGATGTGTGTTAGATTCTGTTTTGTTTAAATGGCTGATAAAATAAGTTGTGCTGAATGGAATGTATATTCCTGTTTTTGTAACTTAAGGTTTTGCCTAGAGGGATTCTCTATGTTTTGAATCTGATTACCCTGTAAGGTATTTACCATCCCGATTTTACAGAGGTGATTCTTTTACTTTTTCTTCAATTAAAATTCTTCTTTTAAGAACCTGATTGCTTTTTCATTGTTCTTAAGATCCAAGAGTTTGGGTCTGTGTTCACCTATGTAAATTGGTGAGGATTTTTATCAAGCCTTCCCCAGGAAAGGGGGTGTAGGGTTTGGGAGGACTTTGGGGGCAAAGACGTATCCAAGTGGGCTCTTTCCCTGTTATATATTTGTTCGATGCTTGGTGGTGGCAGCAATAAAGTCCAAGGGAAAAAGGTAAAATAGTTTGTACCTTGGGGAAGTTTTAACCTAAGCTGGTAAAAATAAGCTTAGGGGTTTTTCATGCAGGTCCCCACATCTGTACCCTAGAATTCAGAGTGGGGAAGGAACCTTGACACCTTACCTTGTAACAACATTTCATGTACTTGAAAACTTATCATGTCCCCCCTCAATCTTCTCTTTTCCAGACTAAACAAATCCATTTTTTTCCAATCTTCCCTCATAGGTCATGTTTTCTAGACCTTTAATCATTTTTGTCCCTCTTTTCTGGACTTTCTCCAATTTGTCCGCATCTTTCCTGAAATGTGGCGCCCAGAACTGGACACAATACTCCAGCTGAGGCCTAATCAGTGCAGAGTAGAGCGGAAGAATTACTTTCCGTGTCTTGCTTACAACACTCCTGCTAACACATCCCAGAATGAAGTTCGGGTTTTTTTGCAACAGTGTTACACTGGTGACTCATAGTTAGCTTGTGGTCCACTAAGACCCCAAGATCCCTTTCCGGAGTACTCCTTCCTAGGCAGTCATTTCCCATTTTATGTGTGTGCAACTGATTGTTCCTTCTTAAGTGGAGTACTTTGCATTTGTCTTTATTGAATTTCATCCTATTTACTTCAGACCATTTCTCCAATTTGTCCAGATTATTTTGAAATTTAATCCTATCCTCCAAAGAACTGGCAACCCCTCCCATCTTAGTATCGTCCACAATCTTTATAAGTGTACTCTCTGTGCCATTATCTAAATCTTTGATGAAGATATTGAACGGAATCAGACCCAGAACTGATCCCTGCAGGACCCCACTCATTATGTCCTTCCAGCATGACTGAACCACCGATGACTACTCTCTGGGAACAGTTTTCAAACCAGTTTTGTACCCACCTTATAATAGCTCCATCTAGGTTGCATTTCCCTAGTTTGTTTCTGAGAAGGTCATGCGAGACAGTATCAAAAGCTTTACTAAAGTCAAGATATACCACATCTACTGCTTCCCTGCTATCCACAAGCCTTTATGCCCTGTCAAAGAAAGCTATCATCTTTAATGGGAGACATTTTTGAAAGAACTATTAGAATAAGCAGTTCTTCCCTCTACCATAGTACCCTTAGAGCCTCAGTTCACAGCTATACCTAGTAATGGCATTAAAAGTAGCAGTTTCACCATTCTCTGTTCCGCCAGAACGAGGATTTCATTGCTAAACACACACACAAAGAAGCCCTAAAGCATAGTTAGTCTGAGGCAAAGATTTAAATTTGATGCTCAGCACATTGGTTCAATTCCTAGTGCCAAAGGTCAAAACGAATGTCCCCAAAAACAGTAAAGGATCTTCAGCTCTCCCTTACATACATTGCATCTGAGCCAGCACACATTCCTTAAGCTTGATTTAAGGTTTTGAGTTTCCAAGATTCTAATGCCTTTGCTATGTTTGACCATTTTGAATGTCTGGCTGACAGCTTGTGAAACCATAACTTGCATTTCTCCCCTTTTCGTAATGGTACATCCACGAGGAATTACTTTATTTTTAATAACTTTGCTAAGCAGAAGGTCAACAGGGTGATAGAAGTTTTGAAGCCAGTTTTGATCGGCATTCTATGCTCAGCATTATTAACACAAGAGAATTGGCGAAAATGAAGCCAGGAGTCAGAGCACAGTTCACCCAGACAGTGTAACAGACTATGAAAGCCATCAACCATCACTGAGGCTGTAATTGTGTCATGGGAAATTTTACTATGACTGCTATCATGTAGCCTAAAAGTGCAAGAGTCATGAAAATGGAAGGGAAGATTTTTGAAGGCACAAAAGGGAGTACGGCAACCTACTCAAAATGACTTTCAATGGAATTTGGGTACCTAGCTTTGCCCCTTCTGCCATACAAAAATTCAAGATCATAAACAAGTACCCAAACTGACCTTTATTTTTTCATTTTTTAATGTGTGTGTTTTAATAAATGAATAATTTGGGGATTTAGACTGGTCATACTAGACCCCACCTTTGTATACCCAACCAGCTCTCATTTACTTATTTTTAAGTCATTTGGGGAGGGATTATAAGAACACTTAAAAGAATTACTGTTAAGCAAGCCCACTGGGCTGGTCCTTTCTGATGCCACCAGCTTAAGTTCCCACTGCCTATTAATTTACCATGTGACAACAGCAATTAAACCCCAATTTTGCAAATAGATCTCTATGGGGAAACCCCTGGCTATGGCACTGAGCCTCAGTGAAGTCAATGTAGAGCCACTTACAGGATCAGGGCTTGAATGGTTTTCAATGTCAAGTAAAATTTAGAGATTGAATAGAAAAGATAACTAAAGACATCTTCACTGATCTCACAGGTCACGCTGACTAAGCATGTTGGTACAGATGGAAGTGCGTCCTGCAGGCCACCTTAATTAACATTTTCCATTATAAGACCCTATTTTTAGTTGCTTTGCCAAACACACTGTTCAGGCTGAAATTTTCCATGTCAGCTAAAACAAAACCTGAGACAGACACCCATTTCCAAAAATAGTATCAGAGGAAAAGAAATTATTTTGCCAACATTAAGAAAATTCTTACAACTGTTGCACTGAGAAGCTCTATGCTTTGGAGCAGAAACTTGAAATTTGGCAGGTGGTTGCCAGCTATTAGGAATAAGGCTCAAAAATTAAGCTAAAATGCATAATACTTTGAAACTAAAACTTGTTCCAATTTAAAATAATTTCAAACGCCATGTAAACTGCAATATTTTCCTAATGATCATTTATGCTTAAGAGGTGACTGCTCAGTCATTAGAAATGATAGATTTGTTACTTAACAGCCACAGAAGCAACAGCAAAACTTCTGAAGGAAACTCCCTGTTGCTTCATTCCCATGACAAACAGTGCTGGCTTCTTTGCATATGGTCTAAATACTGAGACACATAAACCAAGGGGGAGTTGTTGGTTTGTTTGTCGTGTGGACAAGGCCAAAACAAAATGGCCAAGAGGATGTATGGATCTGGCATTTTTAGCTAGTATTAATACTTATCTAAATGTGCACCAGTAAATGGTGAAATTTTGTTCTGTGCCTCTAAGAGTTTGTCCAGGAAGAGACTTAATGCATGGCAAGCCAGTGTGTGAATGCACAGCGCTCTAGCCTGCCGCACACTAAGTTGACGCATGGACTCTGCTACCTTGCGCTAAGTTCCGTATCATGCAGTGATATAATGCTATTTGAAACATTGGACCTGTGGGAGAAGAGGCTGTGCAGACACAGCTACAGAAATGTGGACCTCTGTGAGCAGACTGCATGGGGATGCAGGAGATGGGGCATGACAGGGATCGGCAGCAGTGGTGTGTGAAAGCAAAGGAACTGCAACAAGCACACCAGAATGCGAGGCAGGTACACAGTCAAATAGGGGCTGAACTGCAGACCTGCCACTTTTACAAAGTGCTGCACGCCCTACTTGGCAGAGATCCCACCGCCACCATGCAGACCACCCTGGAGCCCAAGACAGACACTTGCCATGTGCAAGACAGGTAGACAACTGGTGAGCCAGACATTTATATATTCTTATTGCTTTTAAAGGTATTTTTCTTTTAAACACTTTGGCTCTAAATAAATTAGTTTGCTTTAAGAAAGCTGTCTGGTCACTGTTAACCACTCCCAGATAGCACAGAACTGCAAGTACTGAACATAACTTGGACCTGCTGACACAATCATAGTTAGTACCTAGAGGCTGCAGTCCAAAGCCTGTTCTGAAAGGAGGAGAATCACATGGCTCCACTTAGAAAGAAGGTGGCAGCTCAAGGCTTTAGACATGGAAGGGGTGCTCAGCAGTGCAGTTAGTCTGGTAACAGTGACAGATGCCACTATGACTATGCCGTGAAGGTGTTGAGATAATGAAATGTGAAGCAGCTGATATCTAACTCCAGCTGATATTTGAAAGAGGTATGCCTTCCATCTTCAGTGAGACTACAGAAATTATAAATTCCCCTGAACTGACACACTCTCACTCCCCTCCCCTACCTATATGCACTCCTACATACCTTAACTCTCTTATGTATTATTACATTTGCAATGATTATCTCTAGAAGCAAGCAAGCAGCAGCAGCAGCAAGCAAGATAGCTAAGAAGAATCAAAAGCCACCACCCATCATCCCAAGCAGCACCAACCTTCCAGTTTTGCACTGCTTTTGCAACACAGCATCACAGAGACTTCACCATCCATGGTGAGTGGTGCTCGCAAAAGCACTGCCAAGGGATTTGGATTTACATTTTTCTTCTAATAATTTTACCATGATATGGACTAGCTATTCTAGTTAAAAGACACCAACAGCTTCTCCTCAAACACCAAATTGTTTAGACCATTTACTCCTGAGACATAAGCTAACCTTGATAAACAGAGAGAAACAGTAAGATTTAACGTAAATTTAAGATTGAATATTCATTAATGTGCCAGTCTCAAGACTAATCCTTGAGTGGCCTTTTTTTTTTTTTTTTAATTAAATATAACTGAAGTAAGTGTTTCTTCGGTTTTATAGTTAAAATCACTTACCTCTGCCCATTTATAAACTGTTTAGGTTATCCATGATAAACCAGACAGGAGTCACCAACCCCTAAATAAAATTCCTTAGTCCATTTATAAACTGTTTCAGTTATCTCTCTTACATTAAGACAGGACTCACTACCCATTTGGGGTTTAATAAACTTTGGTCTCAACTTGCCTTGAGAAGAGTTGCCATACCCAGTAGACCCACTCTTACAGTCTAATCTGTCAAAAGCTCTCCACAAAGATACACAGAAGGGATTGTAGTGGAAGTAACCATTGTTTAATGCTTGCTTGTTTTTGTTTCTCTGGACTGTATACTTAGTAATTTTTGTTATTTAAAATTATTTGGCACTCAACAATTTAACACCACTTTCTGCCCCACAAATCATTGCTTCCATTTGTTTCTGCTGTTGCCATATGTTAACGAGGAGGGAAGTAAGTGATGGACTTAAAACAAAGCAGAATTAATGGAACATCTCAATGCCAAAAGGAAAAGATAAAGTGATGGAAAGGCACTGGATCACAGTTACATGAAGCAGTACAATGTGCTCTTTTACACAATCAGCCTGAACTCAATTAACAGTCCAGAAGCTTAATTTATAGAGACTGAGGCACTATATAGATGAACAAAAAAAAACCATGTTCTTCACCCTTCTTTCAATGAATTAGATGAGGGAAAGAAGTGGTGGAATTGGTTGTAAAGGCATAAAAAGTGATGTGACGAGAAAGATATTTGAAGATAAATTGAGTAGAAGTGAATTACTGGTATGCACAGGGTTTCCAACAACATTTAAGATTTACAACTACTGAAAAAAAATTTTCATCATGGATACAATATTCTCCAAAATAAGTCACTGGCATTTATCAAGCAAGAAAAAGATTAGATCCTCAGCAAACCCCATTTTCACCCATCCTTGCCAACAATGATTTTAATTAATCTTTGAAACACAATGCACTTAGATACTTACACAAGATAAAATTAGTACTCTGGAGGATACAAGATTAAAACAGACATTATCTTCAGTAAAATAACTAAATGGGATCACAAGCAATTATAACCCTGTCAGATTTAAGTGGGTAATTTTGACAATTGATTTAAACTATGCAAGAGGCTTGTTTGGATTTTTTTTTTTAAAACTAAACTGAGATGGTACTTTTCAGTGATTCCTAAAATATTAAGAGGCTGTGATTAGTTAAGGGTGTTCTAAACATAACGGGGGCAGGACGGCAGGGAAATAGCTCAGTGGTTTGAGCACTGGCCTGCTAAACCCAGGGTTCTGAGTTCAATCCTTGACGGGGCCATTTAGGGATCTGAGGAAAAAATTGGGGATTGGTCCTGTTTTGAACAGGGGGTTGGACTAGATGACCTTCTGAGGTCCCTTCCAACCCTGATATTCTATGATTCTATACCCCCTATAAAAGCAAGTACAGAATAGTTGAGACATCTAACAGTACATACACACTACCCTTCCACCAACTGACACAGACTTCACTAATGTCAAATCCACTACATAGCCCAACACATCACACTACTGACTCTGCTCCTGTGAGGATCCCAGACTTTTAGTACCCAAGTCCCCATATTCCCGTTTCCCTCATCCCACAGAGGCAGATTTAAGACTGCAATGTGTGGTGTATGCTGATTGTGCTATTGAAGACTTTCTCTGAGCAGTAAAGAGAAGCAGTAAATGGTACCTACAATATGTCTTAATTGTTCATTTCCTTGCTTTTGTGGTTTATGTTACGTATGTTATATAGAGACCAACCTTAATTGATACACAATATGATGGTTTTGTATACCAATTTCCAAGTTTATCTTTTAGTTTTATCATGTTATCTACCAATGAAAACTCTTGACGTGTTCAGTCCCATCACTTCACAGAATCACTTCACCACCCAACAGAACTGCAGCATGTAAGTTAACTGGAGAGGAATGGCAGTCATTGGCTGAATTACCTCTGATGTCACAACACTACTACTTAATGAGGTAAGCTTCTGCACTGGCCCTGACAAAGTTATAAATCACACTGTTCATTATTAAGCAAAAAGTTCTGCTGGCTATTTTTTTTCCCCAAAAAACATGCCAATTCCCAGCCTTTCCACTGAATTCTAGTTATAGGGAAAGTTTGAAGAATTAGTAAGAAGTGTTAGTTTGAAGGGCCCAAAAAACCCATGAGGCTCAAAAGAGTAATTTCTTAAAATTAAAATCGAGCCCTTTAAGAAAATTTTCACTCAAACTAATTCGTACAATTACTTAAAAATATTAAGAAAATTAACAGTCGCTTATCGATTACATGCTATAAATTTGAGGAAGATTCTTCCTGCAACACAGAAGGTTCAGTCCCTGCTTTAAGTAAAAAAACTGAACCCAACCTTAACTATGGAGCTCATTACCAGCACATCCATAATTAAAAAATGGTCAGGCAAATGCTTCAGCCTTTTGGACATACTGACAGCATACACACAGTATTCATGCAAAGTTAACAAAAAAAACCCAGACCCTACCTCAGGCTTCATCACACTTCCTGCTGTCTGATATAATGCAGCTGCGGGGAAAGCTCACAGTGTAAACCGAAGGCACTGAGGTATAGAAGCTTGTAAAACATGGCTGCAGAAAACAGAAGCTAGATATTTTTTTTTTAAAAGCCTTTACAGGCATAGTTTACACAATGTGTTGGATCCAAGACAGCAGCCCAGGTGGCTGAAGATCACTTCCCTACGACTGATTCCTATCTTTTAAGGAGACAAAGTAAGGGAGTAAAGAAAAATCCTTACAGGGCACCAAAATCCTTACACCTGACTGGTAACTGCTCCTGCCCTGCATATAACTTTCTGAAAATAGTGTAGCCCTGTTTAAACCCTCTGGAAGTGTGGCGTTTGTAACAGAAATAGAGACTAAATTACAGCAGCAACAATGCAGAAAGCAGACAGTACCATCTCAGCAAAGCCACCCCAAACTTGAATGTGTTAACTTGTAAATGAACCAAGAACACCACCTTGAAACTTTTTCAGGCAAGTAAGGGTCAATGGGAGTCTATATTCAAGATAGACTGCAAATGATTCTGAGGCATCCAGAGGACAACTTGGCATGGAGAAAGTGCGAAAAGTGTCAAGAAAAGCACCTATATAAAAGAAAGATGTCCCAAAACCAAGCAAAGCTCTGGCAAAAGATTAACGTTTAAAATGTTAATAGGATAGTTCTCTTTTTTCTATAGAGGTTTCTGTTTGAGTGAAAAGAAACTTCCTCTCTAATTCTTTGCAGAAAACAAAACAAAATTGTGTGTATATATTAAGAGTTGCTCATTGTCATAAATTCTAATAAGTAATTCAAATTAAGTCTATTTAATGCAAAGAAAAAGTGACTTTACTGTAGGTATTTTTAAAGAAATCTCAAAGTTTGTTTAATCTTAAAAGAAATGTTTTGCTCTGCTCCTCAGAAATATCAGGAATGTTAGCTCTGGTCTTCCCATTTTTTGTTTCAAAGAATTGAATAACTCCTTGTACAAACAGCTGTTTCAGCCCTTAATTGAAAAGGGAGTGGTGTTGATTTTTAAGTAGTGGTTTTCTTACCTTGAATGTTCGGTCCCACAAGGGGAGTGTGAATTGCAAGGAAGAAAGGGGTGAGTAGGGATACACATAAACTGCCTTCATTGTGGTGGAATGAATCATGTGTAGGTGTGAATCATGAGTAGTGTCCAGGTTTCAGAGTAGCAGCCGTGTTAGTCTGTATCCGCAAAAAGAAAAGGAGGACTTGTGGCACCTTAGAGACTAACAAATATATTTGAGCGTAAGCTTTCGTGAGCTACTGAGCTGTAGCTCACGAAAGCTTACACTCAAATAAATTTGTTAGTCTCTAAGGTGCCACAAGTCCTCCTTTTCTTTTTGAGTAGTGTCCAGACCACTACATGCCCATGTAAGAAACAGCTTCTTCTCCAAGCTTTTATGTTAAATAAATGTTAACAAAAACCAGTGAGTTTAGAGAGTCTTAAATTTATTTCATCCTCAATCAGGTTTCACTTTTATTGGTATACACATTGCCATAATCCTACCAGGTGTCATGAGTTGTCTACAGATTCTTCCAGAGTAGACAAGATTTAAATTTTTAATATAAAAATCATAAGCAGAAAAAAAAATGAAAAAGAATGCCAGTCATCTTTATTCATCATAAGGCAACAAACATTTATGTCCCTTAGCAGGTCACTTTTGAACTATAACTAAACATCAGCCATAGGAGTCATTACTGGACTGGCAGGAGCAGCTTTGTAGTTAGTCACCTAGCATATGAATTCAGCATGTCCATATTGCAATTTGTTGATTTGAAAACCTTTCACTTTTTTTTTTTTTTTTTTTAAATACAACAACTCCATAAGCTTCACCTGCCGAAAGCTTCAGAGGCCTGAAATCCATGCTTGTTAATATTGTAGACTGAGCAAAATCTGCATTCACAATAGGAAAAGTTGAACTGATGTTCATGTCAGGGTTTCCCTAACCATCCCACCTACGTTAGAACAAAATCTTTTCAAATGGAAAATGCCATTATGTAAGTCATATCTTACAAGTCCCATCTGTTTGAAAAGGGTACCCTAACAGGGTTTCCTGTTATTGTTTAAAGGTTTCCCCATAAGACAAATGTAGCTACTGTTGCCTCACACCTACACTCTATGAACCACTGCCATAAAGACAGTTTAAGAAAATAATTGGGGTTTCCGATAACCTATTTTTCATATTGTTATTGAGACTAATTTTTGTGATCTGAGTTCTCAGAATAAGTACTGACATGAAAAGGACTTATAAGAAGTGCCAATAGCGATCTGCATGGTCTCGTCGGTTTTGTATGTCGGTGGAAAGTACACACAACCAAGTGTAGAGAGTCAGAACAGAAAACTTAACGCAATAACTGGTTTCCAAAATGAGATATTTTTGCAAAAACAGTACTCTGAATTCCTTCCAGCCCAATATTCTTTAAGTTTAATGTGGATTTGTGGTTGGCTGTCTAGTTCTCTGCTTTCACAAACAAGAACATCCTTCACCTCTCTGAATTTATGTTAATATGACATGACTGCCTGAAAAGATTTGGAAAATGTTATAATTCTAGTTGTTTATTATAATTCAGTTGACATGGGCCTACTCCTACCCATACTACTTGCAAAAACACAAAGTGAAAAAATACGAACCCTTAATACATAGCCGTACGAAAAATTATTTTCAGTTTATAAAACTGATATTGAGAGACTGCTGATGATCCTTATTTGCACTCCTGACACTTTTTAAAAAGGCATTCCTAGTTATTTAATAGATGTATATGAAGAAAACCTCTGCATTCTGCCTTCAATTTCTAATTGGCAGTTTTTACTGGATGTAAAATTTTGGTTACTACTGATAAACTCTTCATTAGAATCAGTAACCTGAAAGTGAAAGGCATCTACCTAACTGTAGAGCAGTCTCCAGAGTCATCCAGTTCCTAGCCATACATATATAATTATGTATTTGGAACATCCACCTAAGCTTCGCTTACAAGCAAATTCACAGAGTTTGAGGTCAGAAAGGACATCTGATCATCTGATTTAATCTTCTGTATATAACACAAGCCATTATATTTTATCTACATACCCCTATATTGAGTCCAAGAATTTGTGTTTGACTGAAGCATAATGTGTTTGGCTAAAGAATATATTCCAGAAAAGAAATCCAGTCATGATCTGGAGACAATGAGAGATAGAAACTAGGCACAATTTTTTAACTGCAAGTTTGATTAACCCCTGCAACAAATTACCAAAGGAAGTGGTGGATTTTCTAACTTGATTTTGTCAGGCTTCACCTTCCAGCCTCTGGTTCTTGTTATCCTGTTCTGTGCTAAATCAAAGAGCCCATTAATATCCCAGTATTGCCCCCCGTCAAGGTATTCATACACTAAGCAAGTCACCTCTTAATATTCTTTCTGATCACTGTGAAGGATTTTCTCCCGCCCTCTAATCTCTTTTCATTGCTCTCTTCTGCTCCCTCTCCAATTTTTCAACATCCTTTTTTAAACGTTGACATCAGAACTGAACACCATATTCTAGGATCAGTCTCACCAATGCTGTATACAAATACAAAATGACCTCCTTACTCCTACTCACTACTCCCCTGTTTAAACATCCAAGGATCACATTAGCTTTTTTTGCCACATTATCACATTGGGAGTTCAAGCTCAGTTATCTATTTACTATGACCCCTAAATCCTTCTCACAGTTATTGCTTGTGATACAGAGGCCTATTGATGCCAACTGGCAAAGGGTTCACAATTCTTTAACAGGTTTCAGAGTAGCAGCCATGTTAGTCTGTATTCGCAAAAAGAAAAGGAGTACTTGTGGCACCTTAGAGACTAACAAATTTATCTGAGCATAAGCTTTCGTGAACTACAGCTCACTTCATCGAATGCAACAGTAACTCCTGACAAGCCTCACAAACTCACTACATTCAACACATTGCTTTCACAGTTTTTCTCCAAAGAGGGTCAAGTGAAGTCTCTAATACAAAGATCTCTTATGTCAGTGATCCTCATAATTGTTGTGAGATGTATGTACTGATGATATTTAAGGAGTTGTGTATATACTATATACTGTGTATCTGCTATACATATATAATATGTTTTAAAGTCTGAATCAAAGCAGGGTTGTCAAGAAGGTTTTGACCAGACAAAGAATGTATATTCACCTGTCTGCCTTGGTTCACAAGAAAAGTGGCACTGTAAGCTAACACAGTGGAAGGCCATTTGCACACAGCGTCACCGTGAGGATGTGAAGGCAACATGGAGCCAGTATACCATGGGAAATCGTGACTCTGGGGACCAAACTATGAACACTGGGGATATAAGAAGTAGGCAAAACAACCTCTCTTTATCCTTCATTGAAGAAGCAAAAAAGGACAACCCCTTTTGCCTTAGTGAAAGGGGGTTCCCACACATGTCGGTGGAAGATTGTTTTAGGTGAGAAACTACTGTAGATGAGGGTTTAGCCTATTAAAGTAACTTTGGATTTTAAGAAGAGTGTTATACTTTTGTTTTATGTGTTTCTTTTTTTAGCCTTATTCACTATCCCTATTACCTTAGCCTTGGATTTTAAAAAAAAAACCTCATGACTTTTCGCTATAAACATAATCTCAGTGCTGTGATGTTATATTGGAGCTGATCCTCAGTTAAAGCAAATAAGCTGGTGTGTGCACTGGTCCTTTGGGGACAGCTTACCTGGTAATTTCTGAGTGTCCAGTGACAGGGGCTGGACACTGCAGGGGAATGATTTTAGGGGCTCTGGGGTTGGGAGGCATTTGTTGTTAACCTGCAAAGCAAAGTAAGGGCTAGCAAAGACCCGAGTAACCCGAGGAGACCCGAGGAGATTGGCTGAGTGGCTAACAGACTGCTGGTATCAGGGAGTTGGCACCCAGTTAAACACAGGCAAATCTTCCTCTCGCTGAAGGCAGGGGTAACTCTCAGTCCTGGGCACCCTGAGAAAGTGTCACACTGCTGTCCAGGATACAAGTTTCCCATTCTATAGGCATGGCCTGAATTCCTTGATCCTGGACATCAAACTCTGTATTTGGCTGTATTAAAAGGCATTTTGTTTGAATGGGCTCAGGTTATTAGGCAAACCATCTTGCTCCGTACGACCGCCTTGTCCTCATTGTTATTTACTATTCCGCCAAACTGCAAATTTTCTCAGCAGTGATTTTATATTTCCTTCAAGTTTATTGATGAAAATACTGAAGAGCATTAGGCCTAGTACTGATCTCTGTGGAACCCCTTTGAAAATACCCCCATTCAATGATTCCCCAGTGACAATTACTTTGAGAACGGTCACTCAGGTCTCAATCCATTTAACATGTTCTCTATTAATATTGTACAATGCTAATTTTTTTAAATCAGAATGGTATGCAGAACTAAGGCAACACCTTGCAAAAGTGTAACTATTACACTTATGCACCCACCTTCATCAACCACACTTATAATGTCAAAGAATGAAATCAGGTTTGTTCGAAGGACCTATTTCCCATAAAATAATGTCAACTGGCATTAATTATACTGATAGCCTTTAATTCTTTAACAAGTGAATCACATATCAAAACCCGTCACTTTTGGTAAGCTGTTATAAAAAGCTTTCCAGACCTATCATTTCATATTAAGCAACTCAGCAGTAACCAGAACCATCTCTGAAAAGCACCATCTAGACTATCAAAATTTTTTATTTGGCTATACAGTTCTATTTTTCAAAAGCAAATGTTACTTAAGAAAATTGGCTGAAGAATTAAAAATGAAGTCACCTAGAAATTAACCTGCATCCTACTCCACTTTGTGTCCTTGTCAGAAAATAATCCATTACCCACAACATCCCTAAAGGGGTCACCCAAATCACTGTCAGAGCTCCAAGTACTTTTCCACATACACATTTCATCTTATATCCTAAATACCATAGGGCAGCTATTGTCTCAAAGCAGTTTGCCACTGGGCCATCTCAAGAATGGTATTTTTAATATGATAATTCATTAAAGGGCAATATTTTACATGTCCTTCTGTGTAGGGTCTTGAGTACAATAAGACACCAGTTACTTCTACTTCTCCATGAAACACATTAATGACATAACTTTTTCCTAATTCAGCTGCAACTGCATTATCTAACTTCAGAGTATTTGTCATCTAAAATGCACAGAGTAAACACTGACGTGAACTATAAAGCACTTGGCCAAGCTGGGAAATTCCATTTGTTTAATTTAGCGAGGGACACTCCAGGCAGAATGCATTTTATTTACAAAAACTTGGCTTCTCAGCAAATAGTTACATCTGCTTGTATGTTCAGAGACAAACAGGATCATAGGTGCTGGAACTAGGGGTGCTGCCACCCCCCCTGAATTGAAGTAGTAATAACAATCCAAATACATGGTTTCCACCTTCAGCATCCCCCCAATAAAAATTGTTCCAGCACCACAGAACAAGATTGTAAAATTCAAGTTTAACAGAAGTTTTTTCTCAGATAGGATTTTTGCTTGAACAGTAGAATGTACAGCAAGCATATCAAAACTAAAAGACTGAGCTAGTTAGAGGCCTGAACATTTATACTTTACATTTAAGCAAAACCAATAATGCTTTTTTAAGAAACCTAACTAGATGGTCAGCGATTTTTGTCCAAGTACAGGTAAAACTCTCTTAAATTAAAACAGAGGAAGCTCAGCCAGCATTGTCACAGTCTAGAACAGGGATTGGCAACTTTTAGCACATGGCCCGCCATGGTAAACCCCCTGGAGGGCTGGGCCGGTTTTGTTTACCAGCTGTGTCCACAGATTCAGCCGATCGCAGCTCCCACTGGCCGTGCGGTTCGCCGCTTCAGGCCAATGGGGGCTGTGGGAAGTGGCGGCCAGCACATCCCTCAATCCGCGCCACTTAGGGATCATTTTCAGTTGCTTATAACTTCAGAGAAAGGAAGGAATCATTTAATCAAAGATTGTATTAATAATAATTTATACAGTGAAGGGGGCCAATTTAAGGTTGCACAGGCAACCTTAATTTTGTTATTTCCTAACTTTTGAGTGTTTCTTTGCAAAATTGATGTTCTTTTAATGTAGTCTGTGCATGTAATTACATATACATGTGTGTATTTAGGTAGCAGAAGACATTTTTCATTGCTTCATTTCCACATGTGGCTCATCAAGCAGGGACTACAGAAGTGACTTCCTCAGTTAGTAACAGACTCCCCATCAAAAGTAAGAGAGTAAAATAATTCCTAACTCTGAACCTATTCCTTAAATCAACCTCTGCACCAGACGACTGGCGGATAGCTAATGCAACAATTTATTAAAAAGGCTCCAGAAGTGATCCTGGCAATTTCAGGTTGGTAAGCCTAACTTCAGTACCAGACAAATTGGTAAAGAATCAGACACACAGATGAACACGATACATTGGGGAAGAGTCAGCATGACTTTTGTAAAAGGAAATCATGCCTTACCAATCTATTAGAATTCTTTGAGGGTGTCAACAAAGATGTGGACAAGTGTGGTCCAGTGGATACAGTTTACTTGGACTTTCAGAAAACCTTTGACAAGATCCCCCCACCAAAGGCTCATGCAAAGTAAGCAGTCGCTGCATAAGAGGTACGGTCCTCTCTTGGATCAGTAACAGGTTAAAAGATAGGAAACAAAGGGGAGGAATAAATAGTCAGTTTTCACAGTGGAAAGTGGTAGGGTCACCCAAGGAGCAGGACAGGGAACAGTGCTGTTCAACATGTTCATAAATGATCTGGAAAAAGGGTAAACGGTGAAGTGGGAAAGTTTGCAGATGATACAAAATTACTTAAGACAATCAAATCCAAAGCTGACTGTGAAGACTTAAAAAGAGATCTCACAATACTGAGTGACTGGGCAACAAAATGACAGATGAAATTCAAACTTGATAAATGTAAAGTAATGCACATGGGAAAACATAATCCCAATTACACGTTCAAAATGATGAGTGGTAATAGTTAATTTAGACTCAAGAAAGATCTAGGAGTCATTGCAGACAGTTCTTTAAAAAACAGCTGCTCAATGCGCAGCAGCAGTCAAAAATGCAAACAGAATGTTAGGAACTATTAAGAAAGGGATAGCTAATAAGACGGAAAATATAATGCCACTATATAAATCTATGGTACGCTCACATCTCGAATACTGTGTGCAGTTCTGATCACCACATCTCAAAAAAGATATATTAGAATCAGAAAAAGTACAGAGAATGGCAACAAAAATGATTGGGGTATGGAACAGCTTCTATATGAGGTGAGATTAGTAAGACTGTGACTGTTCATCTGGTCCATCTACACAGCAAGGTCAACATTAAGGCAGATTATGTTGACCTAATTATGTCAGTGTCTACACTATAGCCTTCCTCCCGCCAATGTAAGTGCCCTACTACACCAACATAACCACCTCCACGAGAGGTGTAAGGCTTACGTCGGTGTAGTTAGGGCAATGCAGTGTCCGTGTAGACACTGCATCTCTTACATCAACTGTTGGCTGTCTTGTCAATTTCACAGGAGTGTCAGTACAGCCACCAGCAAGAGCTCGTGGCTGCACTCTGGGGCCACCAAAAATGTTGTTGTGAGAACTCCAGTTCTAGATGCTTTGAGTGTTTTAAGGAGTTTGACCAGGAGGGATTGGTGCAGGAGCAGTGGATTTTATGGCTCTCATCATTTGGTTTAGGGGGGTTTCTGCAGTATATGCTGGGGAATGAACTGAGTAAGCTAGTATTTTGTGAAACTGCTACAAAACACAGCCAGACTGGACAATGTTCTTTCTGCCATGAAACAGGAATTAAATTAGGGCACCTTTCAATCTGACAAGAGCCAGCTTCTAGACACAAAACAGTCAGATGGAGTTTGGGGGAGTGTAAGAGAGGGATCCAACACACAGGAAATGTGTTGAAATTCCAACGGGTAGCATGAAATTAGTATGAACTGAAAACAAAATTCTCATTGAATCAGTAACTATACACTGCACTGAATTCCCTCACATTCCACATTTGCTCAACACAAGAGACTGCAAATATCAGTGGGTAATGGCTGACTTAAATGGGGGTAAAGCCCACTCAATTCCCCATGAGGGTAACAGGTGGAGGTGTCTCACTGGGACTACTTGCTCTGTGGAATCTTGACAGCAGATTTCATCCTCTAGCAACTGTCCAATCTGTACCAACAGGTTGACTGTAAGCAGGGAGGGAGTAAAGAAGAGGGCATACCCCTCCTACAGAGGATAGAGAGTAGTATCCAATCACGGTAAGTGGAAGGAGAGCAGCCACACTGTATTCCACAAAGGACCTACGCTTGCAATATTAAGGTCACAGCAGGCAGGCAAAGCTAGCTGTTTGTCACTAAGGACACCTCAGCTTAATGCACTTAATTGAATAGAAGCAAAGAGGGAGTGAGTCAAGGGGTAAATTCCAAAGAAATTTCACCTGTGAGAAGTAAATCAATGAGCAATTTCATAAACATTTCCACGCTCAAACTTCCCGCTAGGGTGTCTGCCCCAGCAGCAGAGGACAAGGAACACAGATCTTCCTGATCCAAGATGAGAAATGTAAAGGCCCCTCCTAGTTTCACATTTTGAGGCTCTGGAGATTTGACCATTGCTGATATTGTGCCTAGAACAGAAAATGCACTATATGCAGTATCATGAACTCCTAGTGTTCAAACACAGTGAGAGTCTGATTCCCAAGGGTCATGAGACTGGTTTACAACGAATAGATTAAAAATTTAAATTAAATTGTTGTTCTTCTACCCTCCAACATTTCAGGACATCAATCAGGAGACCACAGGTTTCTGACTACAGAGAGTGCCCAAGAGGGTTCCTGGACTGAGTGAGGACAGGTCTACACTACAAATTTACAGCAGCACAGCTGCACCAATGCAGGTGTGCCACTGTAGCGCTTCTGATGAAGACACTCTAAGCCCGTTGGCTTAATAACGCCACCTCCATGAGACGTAGTAGCTATGCTGATGGAAGACTTTCTTCTACCAACATAGTGCTGTCTACACTAGCGTCTAGGTCAGTATAACTATGTCGCTCCAGGCTGTGGATTATTCACATCCCTGAGCAATATGGTTATACTGAAGGAATTTGGTAGTGTAGACTAGGGCTTAGTTCCCAGGTGGCTGGGGAATGAAAAGTTTAAGAGTTCCAACAAAGTGGAACATCGTCATAGATGAGGACTGGTGAATCATCACCATTCTACACTGTCCCTGGCCATTGACATGCTGGTCCCCCAATGGTCTCTTCCTCCCCACTGTCCACACAGAGCTCCTTGGTTTTCTGACACTCAGTGCTCCATAAAGAGAGAAAAAAGACTGATTCAGACAGGATGAAATACAATTAATTCCTCAAGTCTTGTGCTGAGGCTGTATTACAGCCAAGAAAACCTTCCTATCAGCCTCCCTGATGCTGCCAAATCCTGCCTCAAGGAGCTATCCAGGACAGTAAATCATTTCATCAACCTTGAGTATCTACCTACAATCTGCAGATCCAAGCATCAAGTACTGCAAAGAGCTATCATCCTCCTTCACTGAAAAGATCACACACACTCGGGAAGCCCTCTCAAACAGCATCGATCCGCTCCGTCGGCACCCACCAAACAGCAGCTTATCTGCAGTCCCTGAGTTCAATACATTCACTCATCAAGAGGTTCTGGACACCCTAAAAGAATCCTGACCCAAAAGCTGTGAATCCTATCTCAGGCCCTTCCTGGCTCGTAAAAGAGCCATGAACAACTGATGCCCTCCTTTCCAAAATAACCAACACTTCATACAGATATAGAATCTTCCCTTCCTCCTTCCAACATGCAACAGGCTGCCCTACTCACCCTGGAGACTTCAGTCCTAGCCAACTATTGTCCAGGTGTCAAATCGGTCATTCCTGAGCAAGCTCACAGAGAATCTAGCCAAAAGCCAACTAACTACAGGCCAATGGAACTGAAGCCAAAATTGGTCAATTCAGTCTAATTTAGCAGTTCTCTTGGATTCCTCACTAATGCTGAATTCTCATATAGCAATAGCTGTTAATAATGCTTTCTATCCCTCCAGTTGGGAAGGAACTCTGTCCAATCCTGGCAGACGAAGATGTGGACTCAGTTATTCATGACTCTGTCACCCCTCAGCTCGACTACAGTAGTGCAACATACCGGGGCATGAAACCTGAAGCACTTAGGAAAGTCCAGCTAGTACAAAACACTGAAGAATGTCTCCTTAGCAACAGGCGCTACGGATAGTACATCACGCCTTTCCTCTGCTCTCTATATTGGCTTTCCATAGAATTTAGGATTTAGTTCAAGGTCTCAGTCCTTATATTCAAAGTGCTCTATGGCCTGGGCCCAAAGATATCTAAAATGCCATTTAAAGCTCCAGAATGAAGACCGTGGTCAACAACTTCACACTCTGGCACAATGGAACTCTCAACAATAAGAATAAAGCTTGTCTGTGCAGGAGTCACGACTTTCTCCAGGGCTGGTCTCAGACTGTGGAATGAACTCCCCCAGGAACTAAGGATTATCACAAACTTTACCACTTTCTGCTTCAAATGCAAGGTGCACTTCTTTGACCCTGCCTTCTCCAATATAAGCACATAGCAACAGGTATATTTAACCAACACAAAAACAAATCTAAAACCTACCACAAGATGACATTCCACATGCTTCTCCCTCTGGGGAGAAGAGGAGAGAGCAAACACCACATGACAGAGGAGTTGTTACATTGCTCAATGCACTACCAGAAGGTATTCAGATGTGCGCAGTATGAACACCTATATAAAACAGAATAGGATCCAAGTAGCTACTATCTTCATCTTCTGGCAACAAATATATTCACTGAACCACTTCAAGACCAGGCACATGCTCTAGGATTTTTTGGGGGACTGCAGAAGGGTTGGTATACTCTTGATAATTCTTGTTCCTTCTGATACAGATTATGGCCTCTAACCAAATTAGATAATTTAGAGCCTGAAGAAACACTTTTCTCTTTTGTTGATTCTATTGGAGGTTTGATAAAATTATCCCAGGGCGAAGGAAGGAGAAGAACTGTACTAAATAAACTCTTTTAAAGTATTGACAATACCCAATTCGTCCTTTGTTATTTTGGCCCATGCTGTTGATGTTTTCGGAGTTTCACTCTGGAGAAGTGAGGGAGATTAGAATGGTCTGAAGGACTCTTTCCTGGGCTGCCTCCCCTACCAGGATATGGAAGACTCTCCTGGTTGATGAAAGGGCTGATTCTGAAATTGAAATCCAACTTCTCTGTGCTTAACAAAAAACTTGTTATGGAGAATGAGGCTCTGTGGTGTCTAGAGCTAAAAGACTTGATCTCTTATGCTGTGTTGATGAAAGAAGTGCTTCAGTGGAAGTGACCTGTGGATGAAACATAGGAACTTGACTAGTGGATCAGACCAGTGGTCCATTTACTCCTCTAGTTTGACAGTGGCCCATACCAGATGCTTCAGAGGAAGGTACATGAAACCCTGAAATAGGCAGTTATGGGATAACCTTCCCCCAGAAAAGTTTCCTCCCAGGCTCCATTAGATAGAGGTCATCTTAAGCCCTGAAGCAAAATTACAGAAATGTCATTTTATAAATAGACCCAGTACCTAGAAAAGCAGAAATAAAAGGTATGGCAAATAATTACTGAAAGACTTGAAATATGAACAAAATACTAAAAGCAGATAAACAACCACATAAAAGCATTTTAAAGGTCAGATAGATACCTACAAATTAAATAAGTGATAAAAAACCTAACGTATCTTTGGTACTGAAGCTACTGGTGAGCTTTACTATTTTTGTGATTTCCGGTGAAACAAAGATGTGCTAAAACTCCTGAGGGACTCATTTGTTTATTTACTACAACACTGATATTCAGGTCATCCATAACACGTATCTAATCCCGTCATTCTCATATTTTCCTTTAAAGCAGTATTCACTCTGTCACTGAACAATCTGGATCCACAAAAAAGGACTGCCATCATCAGTATCAGATAACTCACTCACCCAGTGACAAAATCACAAAGTCTTCCCAGTGAAGGTGAAGGATCTGGTAGTACTTTGATTTTTTTTTAAAAAAGAATACTTAAGGGTCATTAGAGGACACAGTTACTTAAGAGCCCAAAGCTCCACAGTCATCTTTTAATGCTTGATAGTCAATTTAACTAAGCCCAAAGAGTCGGTGGCTTACAATGCTAATGTGCCAGAGAGAAGACTATCGGTAATGTGACAGAAGACTAGCAATGATTTTTACTTTCTGGAATCTACCATGAAAGGCACAGAGAGTAGGGATAACAAGAACTAGCATCTTAATTTTGCTCAGTTTCATTTAGTTTTAAGGGCCTCACCCACTTGTTTAAGTAAAAATTGCCATTCCTCTGGACTATCTTACTGAATGCTGTGGTGGGTCTAGCTCTTGAGTCCTCCAGATTGGCTCTAGGACAAAAGGTGACAAGAGACCTGCAAACCAGTGGATGAAGTGAGAAATAAAAGCTTTGATCTCTCATGAGGGATTTAGTTTTTCCTTAGGCTTCTTATAAGACAGAACTAGCAAGGGCAGGCACATAGGAATTGTCCTTTCAAGACAGCAAGGCCTTGTTGGGACTACTGACTGGCTTAAGTCCCAAGTGTTAAGGTTTAACCACCGATAGTGCTGAAAAGTTCCTTTCCTGTGGGAGCCACAGCAGGATAGGGGCGTGGAGCCATATTAGCAGACACTGCTGGTGTGACCTTTCAAGAGCTGTTGGAAGCTACAATCTCAAGCAGCAAAACCACAGTTTGTACAGAGTAGTAGATAGACCACGCCTGCAGTGACTCTTTGCTAACTGGTCATTCGTGGCCTTCTGTAGCTTTTGCTGCTACCACTGGGAAAAGAAAAAAAAAGGAAGCCAAATGGAGAAATCCAGAAGGGAGACGGTGCTCTGCTTTATGGGCAAACAAAGAACCTGTGTTCCTTTAGTCTGTCTCATCAGTACCACTATCCTACCTATCCTTCAGATTGGTGTGGCCAGGACATGGAATAACTCCCCAAAGTGGCTGCACAGTCATTTTCCCCACAGAATCTAGTGAAGTGTAAGAATCAAAGTTATCAGGAAACAATGGTATTTTATGCAGTATTACAGAAAATTTAAACAAAAATTAAGTTGCAATAAACCACAAAGTAAAATTAACATATCTCTGTTTAAACTATTTTCCTGATTTAAAGTTATCACCAATACCTTCAGTATTAAATAGATGTTATATGCTTTATCACTCATTTACTTGTAGATATGTATCTGACCTTTAAAATGGTTTTATGTAGTTGCTTATCTGCCTTTATTTTTTTCCCTCATATTTTAAGTCTTTCAGTAATTATTTGCTATACCTTTTATTTGTAATGTGTCTATTTATAAAATTACATTACTGTAATTTTATATACAAAGGCCCACATCATTACTCTCCTACAGTAACAAAGTAGATACATAATGCAGATACCGCTCTATCTGTGAAGAAATATCAAATGAAAAAAAAAGATATAAACAAGATGGAAGAACACAAATAAAACCTTTTATAAAGGAAGGAAATATTACTAAAACAATCTTTAAAATGTCAACCAGTAGGACTCCATAAAGGTCAAGACACTTTGAGAAGCAAGGTTAATCAAAGGTTTTACTTTGTTTATATTATTTGGTTTAATAATTCAATGCAATCTACAGCAGAAGGTTGTTTCAAGGTCAGAAAGTGACCTTTACCACATTTGTAGAATGTGCACTATCCTAGGGAGTCCTAAGTACTGTTTGAAGATACTGAGTTTCTTGATATGTTCACTGTCCAAAACTGCATCTCACAGGATTTTCACCAGGGTTAGTTTCTGAAGCCACTGCTTAGCTGCTGAAATATTACTGACGTGATCAGTTTTTAGTGGACTTGCATGTATCAAAATAAATAACAGATGGGCAATGACCCTAGAACTCACGCCATTTATTTTAACGTTATTTAATGTTACTTTTCTCAGTGTTAGCAAATGAAAATAGGTGGGGTGAATATTTTGATGTGCCAATGAAAATGTTATCAAATGAAACAAAAGTACATCAAGAAGGGCAATTAAAATGTATAGGCACTTTTTAAAGTTTACTGAATTTACAGGCACCAAAAGGCTCTATCCGGGTAGGAAAAGGAGTATTTCAGAACAGGGACCTGAAAGAGCAGCGACATCCTCACAGAAAGACTGAACAGTTTTTTCTTGAGAAACAAGTCTATAAAAGTCATGTTTTCTGCATTTCTTTGCTCTCATTCTTTAATAAAGAGTCACTGTCAAAATGAAAGCTAGCTCTTTTTTAAAACACAAATAAAGTGGTGTCAGTTACTATACTTAGTCCTAAACCCTCTATCAATTTTTGTGGTTTTATAACCACATTTTCCTAGGTTTAAGGTGTTTTTCTCTCCTTTGTTACTGTATGAAAAACCCTGTAGCAAAGCAGTGAAACTGAACATACAAGTGCTATCAAATGCACAAACCTGAGAGAAAAATAATTTTCTGCTGTAGCTGAAAGATCAGAAATCTTAAATGTCACTTTTAACAATAGCAGGTAATAAGTTTTAAAACATCATATTTTTAAGTTGCCAGTATATCTAATGTCGTTTGTTTCTTGTAATTTGAGTAACATGAAAGAAATTGCTGGAAAATGCTAATTGATCAAAACCACAACTTTTCAGGGAAACCTACAGGTTTTGATGACTCTTTCGTCAGGAAGGCTTCTCAGGTCCACAATGGAAGATCTGGTCAAAACAAGATAAGAGTACCCTAACCACTGATTAGTGTGGGGTTGGCCTCTTTTTTGCAAAAAATTTCCCAAAAGGTCTTGGTTTCGTTCCATATTGGAACGAAAACAAATGTTGAAACCTTACATTTTTTTGCAAAACAGAATTTTCACTTTCCAACCAGCCCTTGCTAGAATGGAATATTTTAGACTTCCGTAGGCATTTATTTTACTAAAGAGTCTGGAAATATTTAACCCTGTTAAGGCCTAAAATAAAGGTGCATAAAAAGGAGAAATTTGCATATGGTACTTCAAACCTCAATTTTTTAAGAAAGTGGTACATTAAAGTTTAGGAACCACTATTGTAGCCCATAATACTGTTTATGATATTGCAAGAGGTTGTTCAGGGAATAAAATGTGATGTCACAGAGGATCAGGTCTTCAGGGTGGAAATATGAAGAAATCACAGTAAAATGAGACTTTTCATTCAACGGTCACTGACAAAAAAACAAACAAGAAGGAATAAAAATAAAATACAAATAGACAGAAATGTTTCTAGTTTAAAAGCTTCTCTAACCTTGTGTGAGGTCTGAATAGTTCTGTATCATAATGCAGCCTAACAAAATATTTTTTTAATGATACTAGTTAAAAGCAGATGTATTTGTTTAAAAGGAACAGCTTATCCAGCTACAAGTGTTGCTGATTTCCTGTATCCACTGTCTGTTAGAAAGATCATAGAATCATACAAATGTAGGGCTAGAAGGGATTGTGAGTAGTCATCAAGTCCAGCCCCCTGAACTGAGGTAGGACAAGGTAAACCTCGGTTTCAGAGTAGCAGCCATGTCAGTCTGTATCCGAGACCATCCCCCACAGGTGTTTGTCCAACCTGTTCTTAAAAGCCTTCAGTGATAAGGATTCCACATCCTCCCTTGGAAGCCTGTACCAGAGCTTCACTAGCCTTACAATTGGAAAGTTTTCCTAGTATCTAACCCAAATTTCCCCTGCTGCAAATTAAGCCCATCACTTCTTGTCCTATCTCCAGTGGACATGGAGAACAGGTCCTCCCTCAGTCTTTTTTCAAGACTAAGCATGCCCAGGTTTTTAACCTTTCCTCATACATCTGGTTTTGTAACCCTTTTATCATTTTTGTTGCTCTCCTCTGGACTCTCTCCTCAGTTAATTCACATTTTTCCTAAAGTTAGGCAACCAGAACTGGACACAGTACTCCAGCTGAGCCCTCACCAATGCCAAGTACAGTGGGACAAATACTTCTTGTATCTTAAATACAACACTCCCGTTAATACACCCCAGAATGATATTTACCTTTTTCACATCTATATCATGCTCTTGACTCACACTTGATTTGTGATCCACTACACCCCCCAGATCCTTTTCAGCAGTACTAGCATCTAGCCAGTTACTCCCCATTTCGTAGTTGTGTATTTGATTTTTCCTTTCTGCATTAAGTACTTGGGCACTTGTCTTTATTGAATTTCATCTTGTTGATTTTAGACTCATTCCCTACTTCGTCAAGGTTGTTTTACATTCTAATCCTGTCCTCCAAAGTGCTTGTAATCCCTCCGCCCCCAGTTTGGTGTCATCCTCAAATTTTATGAGCATCCTCCCCACTCCATTATCCAAGTCATTAATGACAACATTGAATAGTACAGGACCCAGGACTGACCACTGCAAGACCTCCCGAGATACACCCTCACAGCAAACCATTAACTACACTGAGTACAGTATTTCAACCAGTTGTGTACCAACCTTATAGTAATTTCATCTAGACCAAATTTTTCTGAATTTGCTTATAAGAAAGCCATGTGGGACTGTCTCAAAAACCTTACTAAAAATCAAGATGTATCACATCTACTCCTTCCTTCCTATCCACTAGACCAGTAACCCTGTCAAAGAAAGAAATTAGGTTGGCTGATATAATTTGTTCTTGACAAAGCCATGCTGGCTATTATAAATCTATCATCTTCCAGGGACTTAGAAATAGATTTTTAATAGTTTGTTCCACTATCTTTCCAGATATCAAATTGAGGCTAAGTGGTCTATAATTTCGGGGTTCTCTTTTTTAAAGATCGGTACTATGTTTGCTCTTCTCCATTTCTCTGAGACTTCACCCGTCCTCCATGGAGTTCTCTAAGATATTAATTACTAACCGTTTTGAGATTGCTTCAGGTAGTTCTTTAAGTACTCTAGGATGAATTCCATCAGGCCCTGCAGACTTGAATACACTACATCTAACTTATCTAAATATTCCTTAACCCACTCCTTCCCTAGTTTGACTTGTGTTCCTTCCGCCTTGCTGTTAATATTAATCGTGTTGAATATTTGGTCATAATCTACCTTTTTTAGTGAAGGCTGAAGCAAAACATGCATGAAACACGTCAGCCTTCTTGATATCAGTTCTTTGCTCTCCTTCACCAATGTAATGTCTACTTTTCTAGACAGGTCCACAGGATATAAAAGAAACTATTTTAAGTTCCTTTTCATTTACATATATTTAGCCGTCAGTTTAAAATGATCTAAATGAACAAATACAGACAGGAGATATGGGGTGTGGAAATGGGATAAAGAAGAGATGTAACAGCCAAGAGCATGACAGGTTATATGATACATATTTTATGAAATTATGGGTTTTTTACTTGACAATATTTTCTTTTTCCCCCTCCGCAAGAGTGGATATTTAGTAATGGAAGCAGTAAAATTTTAGAAAAGACTAGGAGAAGGATAGAAGTTGTTTGGTGTACTGAAGGATAAATCCAAGATTCTAGAATGTAAGCTTTCCTGAAATCAAGTGGAGAAAACTAGTCTGGCATCCCAGTGTAAACTGCCTCACAATCTTTCAGCATCTTGACTTAATCCACAGCTATAGAGCTGAAGACAGGCTGTGTCATGATTACAGGAGGCAACATCTCCCACATCTCAAATAATGACTGCTTGTTTTGTTGGCAAACTAGAAACCCATACGTGTTTCTTAAACCTCCTAGTAACAATGAAAAAGCCTGTAAGACCAGCTATCACTAACAGTTCTGTAAATAGGTTTCAGAGTAGCAGCTGTGTTAGTCTGTATCTGCAAAATGAAAAGCAGGACTTGTGGCACCTTAGAGACTAACAAGTATATTTGAGCATAAGCTTTTGTGAGCTACAGCTCACTTCATCGGATGCATTCAGTGGAAAAATTATGATAACCAAACATGTAGTTAATAGGGAGGGCTCATGGACTGAACTAGGGGGGACTTCTAGTAATCAGGTATCCTAGGGGAAGAATGAACATCCTTTCTATAGAAATTCCTCTAAAAAAGAAAGTTGGTGGGTTTTCGGGTTTGTTTTTTTGTATTTTGTACTGCAGTAGTGCCTAAGGGTTCTAATCAGAGTCCCATTGTACTAGTCACTGAACAGACATTTTGTGCAGTGACTGATACAAAGGGGTCCTCATCCCTGATTGGGGCCCTTAGGTGCTACTGCAATGCAATTAAATAAATAAAAGCCCTTTTTAGTGGTAATGTTGTAGACAGGTCCCCCAACAGCTACGCCAGGGATATGAGAGATTTTAGATATTTCAAAATGGCAGGCTGCAGTTTGAAATTTAATGGTGAGTAATAACACCCATTTGTCACTTTTCCTGTCGCACTTAATGAAGTAGAATAATTTGTCTTTTTATTTTCAAAGTTCTTTACTTCCAAACTCTCAGATAAAGAAACCAAATATACAGATGGAAAATTACTCCAGGACATATTACATCTGACCTTTCCAAACTAAATGCAGCTTCTGTTACATATTTATTAAGTATAGGAACCAAATCTTGCACTCAAATACTTTTTTTTTTCATAGCTATTAAGGTCAGAAGGGACCATTATGATCATCTAGTCTGACCTCCTGCACACGCATTCCTGCAATAAACCTCCCACCTATGTCTGTGCTACTGAAGTCCTCAAATCATGGTTTAAAGACTTCAAGGTGCAGAGAATCCTCCAGCAAGTGACCCGTGACCCATGCTACAGAGAAAGGCGAAAAAACCCCAGGGCCTCTTCCAATCTGCCCTGGAGGAAAATTCCTTCCTGACCCCAAATATGGAGAGCAGCTGAACCCTGAGCATGTGGGCAAGATTCAACAGCCAGATACCCAGGAAAGAATTCTCTGTAGTAACTAAGATCCAACCCCACCTAACATCCCATCACAGGCCATTGGGCCTATTTACCATGAATAGTTAAAGATCAATTAATTGCCAAAATCATGTTATCCCATCATACCATCTCCTCCATAAACTTATTGAATTTAACCTTGAAGCCAGATAGGTCTTTTGCCCCCACTGCTTCCCTTGGAAGGCTGTTCCAGAACTTCACTCCTCTGATGGTTAGAAACCTTTGTCTAATTTCAAGTCTAAACTTCCCAATGGCCAGTTTATATCCATTTGTTCTTGTGCTCACATTGGTACTGAGCTTAAATAATTCCTCTCCCTGCCACATACTTCAACTGAGCAGAGCAAAGAGACTGCTCTGTAAGCCTTGCATAACTTGTAATTTTGATCTAGTTTTGTGATACAGACTGACCCTTAAAGTGATTTAAATTAACTTCCACCAGCCTTGTAGGACAGAGGCAAAAGCAATGTACAGACAACTAGCCCTGGTGCAGCTTTTTTTCACATTACGTCTCTAAAGGAAAAGCTTAAAGAAGTCTGACCAAATACAATATTTTGACTGGCAGAGACAGTTCAGTAGTCTTACTCTAATTTACTATCAGAGAAAACTGTAAAGATGATTAGTTTTGCCTTAGCTAACAACTGAAGAAAAGCTTTACCCTGGGGTCATATGAAGCACTTAGAGATGAGGGAACAAACTAAAAAAAAAAAAACTAGAGTACTTCCCTACCGTGTTAAAAAAAAAAAAATCAATAATTCTCTTTGGATTACAGTTTGAAGAACTCTCGCCCTGTTATCACTTTTATTAATAAAACTGTGTTTTGATCCATGTGTCATCTAAATTAAAATACATTCAAATCAAATGTCTGCCATTAGGCTTACCTTAACTTTCAAAGCATGAAAGATGAAGCTAGTTTGACTGGCACTAAATACACAATGAAAATGTATTCAATGCAAATATATGGTTATTAATAAATTCTGAATATAGATAAGCATCCTTCACCTTGACTGGGAAAGAAAGTGAGAAATCACTTCACTTCAGGTTCAAACAGAGTCTTGTTATCCTGGGTGGGTGTAACAGTACTTTTGTTTGAGTACCATCTTCTTTAAAACACTATGGTTGCAAAGAAATGCTTTAAAATGTGACTAAGTCACCTATGCAGTGACATCTGCCTGTTTACTCAACAAGTTTTCTTATTCCACACTCATCACCATAGTATGTAAGCACCTTCCGTTAGTGCATTAAGCAACATGACTAATATCTGCCACATATTTGTTCACTCCCCTAGTGGTGAAGCGTATGCAATAGAGTGCCTGATTTGGGGAGGGTTTTTTGTTTGCTTTTTTAAAAAATATCTGGTCACAGAGACCACAAGGCCCCCGTCCCTTTTAAAGCCCCCTGAACTTTAGAGAAGGCAAAGATAAAAAAAATGCACTTTGAGTGAAAGATGGTGAGGTTTATGATGGGCCCAGTTTTCCCATCGTTACTTATTGGGTTTCTATCTTCAGGAAGGACTGAAACCATTTTAGTCACCACTTACAACTCATTTCTGCCCTACCACACATTGCCAAAACTTCCCAGAAGACAGTGCGCTGGACAGTGGCAGACGGCACACTAGTATACCTACCCATAGTGCACCGTACTGTGCATCAACACAAGCACTCCTCATGAGTACACACAGCACAGACAAGGAGCCAAATATGTACATGCACAAGCAATACACTGACAGCAGCATCTTTATTCTAATATAACTTGTGTCAACCCAAGTTTGTAGCGTAGACATGGCTTTCGCTATTTTACTGTTCATCAAAGCATTTGAGAAGCGAGGCAACCGGGAGAGCATCATTACTTTCTCTTTTCAGGTCCAGATCAACTGCTCTATAAAGAAACCCACAAATTAGTTAGCCCTCTTCAGATTCAGTAATGGTCTTATGGTTCTTGACAATTTGTATATGCTGAAATAGTTTGCCTAACCATGCTCATTCTTTGGAACAGAGAAATCTCCATCTACAAGTTACATGAGAGATTTCTCTAGACTGATCATGTTTATGACCATTTCTAAGGCAAGCTTCCACAGAATGTTTAGTCTGAAACTGACCATTCTAGGTTCGATATACCACCATCCAGAGTTCAGCATTAGGAAACAATAGTTTTAATATCATAACACTGTGCTAACACTGTCAGCTTTAGATGGGTTTAACCTCACCCAACGTACTTGTTTTAAATTATATATTTAGATTACACACAAAAATACATTTAAAGAATATTAAGACTGAGAAAAGTCAAGCAGACATAAGAACGAACAGTATTAAGGCTTCTCTTGCCTATGCATTGTGCTACCGTCTTTAACTACTCGATCAGATTTTATTTTTTCCATAGTATGCCCACCTCATTCACGTCATAGAATGGACCACACATTTAATGAGTGGCTATTCAATATTTTGTTTTATCCTCACTAATCACACACTTGGACTATTAAAATTAGTAATTTGTTCATGTTTTACTATAGAGTTATGAGACCCATAGAATCCAAATGCTTCACAATTGTTTATTTTCACAGCCCCTCTGTGAGATAAGATGATAGAATCCGCATTTTACAGCTCAAGAATTGAGGCAGAGAGAGTAAGGTCAAAAGACTAATTTCTGATGTCCAATTTGAGATGCCTATGGCCTGATTTTTCAAGGTGCTTAGCATTATATAGCACTTAATGATCAAAATACAGTGCTAAATGACTTCAGTTGCAGCTGTGCGTGCTCAGCACTTCTGCAAATCAGACACCAAGCTCTAGAGCTGGGCACTCAGAAAATAAGGAATACACAATTAGTGATGACCTGGGAAACATTTAGTTGACATAACTTGCCTAACAACACATAAGAATTCTGGCAGAGCCAGGGATTGAATTAAATGTTCCAGTGTGGCACTCAACTGTTGGAACCAAGAAATCATCCTTTTTCTTCCTGAAATGTTGGACCTCATTCACCACACACCTTCCAACAACATCTGTAATAAATAAGGCAGGGGTCTTACAGACAACCATCTCCTTCACTACACAACCCTGATTCATCCCCAGAGCCTGGCCCATCCTGTGTAGTGAATAGAAGCAGGAGTCCTGTTGAAAAAATAGTATATGATTACAGCTGAATCATACTGCATACTGTGAAGAATGTGGGAGATGTATGTAACATTTTATAAACATGTCCATCCGTTTCATTGTTATTGTATTGTTTCATATACAATTACAAAGGGTTAATTCCAGCAGGAGTACTGGCATGCTCCCAAGGAACGGGACCATAGCTTCAGACTGCCCCAATAATCAGTATTTAACAGGAAAATGCAGACATCGTGCCCTTCAATCGCGCCCTTTAAAGTTTACATCTATTCCCGATGAGATCAACTGTCTGGCTGCTGACCCCAGTGGGAGGTCCCCACTTGTAACCTCAGAAGTGGGGAGCCTTCAAGCAGGAACATAGAACAAAGAACTTTGCACTCAGAGACATTGAAGCACAGGGAGGATGACATAGGGACCACAGAGGAACAGACTGAACCGCAGCCTCCAGAATGGGGTACCTGGGAGAAGATAAGCCTACCTAAGCTTTAGGTAAGACAAAGCAGATAGACTATTCAGTTAAAGCCTTTTTTCTTGTAATGCTTTTTTCCTGCTGTTAAGAACAAACAATACTATATTTTGAAAAACCTGTTCTGGATCACACTGGTCACAGATCTCAAGCAAAGACTATGGACAGCCAAATCCAGTCAGGCCTGCTGAGTAATCACAGTTGGTACACAAGGCGCTGCAGCCCAGTACCCTTTGAAGTGGAAGAATTGCAAGATTCCACCTCAGAAAGGTAAAAGTCTAAAACCTGGAGAAGGCACACTCAGTGATGCACGAAAATATCAGAGGTGCAGCCAGCTCTGAATTGCAACACATACAAACAAGAGTTACAAATTAAGATTCTACAAGCAACACTAATTCTCGCATCTTGAGTGCTTGACTTTGCAACCTCAACATTCTTTTAACATTAAATACATAGGATATTACGTGGAAAAATAAAAAGCAAGCTAAAAACCCAAGAATTTAATATTGTGGATCCATAACGATCCTCACACAGGTCATCAGCAGAGTCAGAACCTTTAGATTTACAGCACACGCCTCTACAATGCAAGACAATCAAGTAAATGGTAGAAGCAGCAGCAGGCTGTTATCCTGTATATGGGCCAGCCACACAGTGTCCTAGGTTCAATTCCAGGTTCTAGAGGAAATTGTACTCTAGTGGTTACAGACTATTCTGCCCCTACCTCCGACTCCCTGATCCCCAGCCAGCTCATGCCTCACTCTGTTCCTATCCCTCCTTCTCCCCGGCTCTTATTTCTTTCCCCCTTACTTTCCCCCTTTCCCCTTCTGTCCCTACTACCTCTGCCCCTTAGCCCTCTATATTCCAGTCAGGCTGTTTCCTCCTCCTCCATGCTGTCTGGGCACTAGCAGGTACAGCACTGAAAGCACAGGAAGGAGTCTCCCTACAGTCAGTTCTGCTGCCTCGCACCACAGCAGCCCCTGGTAGTCATGGGAAGGAAGTGCAGGGAAATGCCTTCTCAACCCCTTCAGCCCTGGGATAGAGCATGCTCAGTCACTCTGTGAGGATGGCGCACACACAGTTTAGTTGATGCATAGATGGTATGGGGGAGCATGTGCTAAGTGAGATTTTCAGAGGCTTATTATAACTTGGACAGATTTTCACAGGGATGGCAAAATGCATTAAACACACAGTCTTATCATGGAAAGCATTCGGAAGCCTTAACGATAGACAGCTACAAACTCTGCCTATAGTTTTGCCCTTTGTATATTTATTTTTTAAAATAAATATCTAGGTACTTACATGGGTCTCGGCACCTATTTTTTTCTCTTTATGCTTAGAATTGTACACAAATGTTTCAGTGACTGCTGCTCTACAAATACCCCCTAGAAAGAAAGCAAGCATAATTTCAAATACCATAAACATATTGAAAAGAGTAAAGCTGATCAAAACAAGCAGATTAATGGGTGCACAAACCAAACATTAAAGCTGTAATTAACCCAAAAGCTTGTGTTTCAGGCTAATACAGTGTAATTGTGTATTCAGAGTATAACCCCTTAACCAACAGACCAGACTGAACTTAAAAAAGTAAAGGAAAAAAAACAGTAAATCCAATCGTTTTTTAATATGCTTCACAAGCCAATTGTAGCTTTTTATCTAAATCCTAGCTCATTATATTTACATGGGTATCTAACACACTTTGCTATATTCTTCCGCTGCAGCAACACAATACTGCATAGTGCTATTAATTACTCTTAAGGTGCAGATTTAGACAGAAAAAAGGTAATATGATAATACTGAAATTTAATCTTCCTATTTTTTTCTCTTGTTAAAACATTAATTTTATCTTATTTTAAAACTACAAGGTATTGATGAATGCAAATTTATGGAGTTTGAGGATTAAAAGACAAAGCATTGTGACTGTTTACCTTTATGATCTTCCTGCTAACTAAAATTTTTAACCAGATACTCATTTCCTCATTCTGCTGTGTTGGGGAACCACCTCCCAATCAGAACCTAAAAGAGACAATCTTAAGAGAAAACAAAATATTTTTCCCTTAAGGAGAGGTGAGAGGAGGGGGAGAAAAAAATAAGTCCTCTTGATTTTCACATTTATGAGATTTACTTGGAATTTAAGTGACCTTGCTCCAGAGGAGTAGTTGAAATGCTTTAATTAAGCCACTTTTTCTGGACGCATACTTCCTTAAGAATATTTTTAATATAACTCAATATTGGCTGCATCTTTCTTGACAGCTGGTATTTCCTTAACAGACTGTCTCAAATGGCTTATATAAAACATTCTTTCTAAAATTCATTTCCTTTCTATGTAAGAAGTTAATACAGCAAGAGAAAACAAGAATGTTTTAGGCCTTGTGGGATATACCAACAAGTTTTGTTTTAAAACTATCTGAATGTTTTTGTAGAAATGCTCACCCAGCTGTAATTTAGTGTTTGAAAAATGGAATGCTTAACTGCAATTCTGCTTCTCTGTAGATCGAATTCCAACAGGATTTTCACTCTTAGTTCTTACCTCTGTAGCATAAGTCTGGTGGAAACCCAACAGCTCTTGATAATGTTAAACCTCGATGGGCAAACAGTAAGAGTAGGGATTTTGCTACTCTGTTACCGTTACCTATGCAAAGATAACATGTCCATGGTTTTCTACCCAACAGGGGTAAAAAGGATGTCCAGGAAAGAGCTCCCATGGTAAGATGAAGAGAGGTGCCCTCATTTCTGAGTGATCAAAGGCCAGACTCTCAACCTGATGAGCTCAATGTTGGCCATTTGCAATAGACTGGTACCTCCTGAACCAGTACGAGGTTATTGCATTCTTCTTAATCACTATCTCTCCTAGCTTTACTAAGACCTTTTATACAAGATGGACTGGCATAGAGAAGCCTTCTTCAGTGGAGGAGAAGCATTTACAGGGGACGGCATACCTGCCTCACACTCTATCCTGATATCTGTTCAAAGTTTGCTGTTGCAAAGTTTCTTTTAGAGTTGGGAAAACTCTATCAGTCTCAGTGCAAAGAAACTAATACCCAGGAGTGAGAATCCTGGCAAATGACACATTTGCAGAAGGTGGTTATTACAGTCCTTATAGCAGATGCAATTGGTAAGCTTCAGTACAGATTGTGAACATTTAGCTAACTGGCTGGTAGGCTGTAACAGTAAGATCAGTCTTGGCAGAAAGAAGAATTCCCCAACAATAAGTTAAATTTTTTTGGGTGTTGTCCCGTTGGCTCTCATGAAAACATTTTAAGTTTGTTAGATCAGACCATTTTTTCAAGTCAACAGTAAGTGGAAATTTCTCTTAAAGCAATGTTCTACAATAAAAGTCTATATGAATAAAGTGGCAAAGAGTCCTGTGGCACCTTATAGACTAACAGACGTATTGGCGCATAAGCTTCCGTGGGTGAATACCCACTTTGTCGGATGCATGTCACATGCATCCGACGAAGTGGGTATTCACCCACGATAGCTTATGCGCCAATATGTCTGTTAGTCTATAAGGTGCCACAGGACTCTTTGCCGCTTTTACAGATCCAGACTAACACACCTATCCCTCTGATATAGGAATAAAGCACATGCAATATAGACAAATGAAGCACAATTTCCTAAATTGAAATTCTGCAAAAACTTTAGGTATTTGGTTCCCAATAATTTTTTTATTTTGCCACGTAGAATGGTAAGAAAGCTGCCTTATTGTTCATATGAAAGGAGTAACTTCCACTAAATCCTAAAGCTACCAAGAAGGAGCTTTTCTAAACCTAAGTTTTCCTATTTCTTAATTAGTCAAAGATGTAATGTGCTTCCAATATTTTAGCAAAGAGCTCCCACAAAAATTCTCTTTGGCTGTTACACCCTGTGTTTCAAGATTCAGAGCGGAGAAATAATGAACATGGTGAAATTATTAATCTTAAAAAAAAAATTTAAAAAAATATGGTCTCAAGCAGAGGAAGGGGGAAAAGTCAGCACTACTGGGCAAACTTCTAAGTGCAATTTGCAGGAAAGAATGAAGGACAGTTACTTCCCCTAGAGTAACTCTGGTTCTTCAAGACATTGTCAGTGTGGATCCCACTATGGGTGCACAGGTGCCTCATGGGTGTGTGATCAGATTTGTTTGAAAGCCATGTCCATCAGTGCAAGGTGTGACAAAGTTCCTGCTCTACCTTGGTGGGTCTTGCGCTTATTGGTGGATTTGCTCACCTTGGAGCTTCACGGCAGCCTTCAGCTTGGCCGTTTTTCTGAATTCACAGTCCAGGTCGACTCCTCCTGTGTCTGACCAGGAGTTGGGAGGATTTGGGGGCAACCTGGGCCTGCCCTCTACTCCAGGTTCCAACCCAGGGCCCTGTGGAATGCAGCTGTTTAGAGTGCCTCTTGGAACAGCTGTGCGACAGCTACAACTGTCTGGGCTACTTCCCCATGGCCTCCTCCCAACACCTTCTTTATCCTCACCATAGGATCTTCCTCCTGGTGTCTGATAATGCTTGTACTCCTCAGTCCTCCAACAGTCCATGTTCTCACTCTCAGCTCCTATCGCCTCTTGCTCCCAGCTCCTCACATGCACCACAAACTGAAGTGAGCTCCTTTTTAAACCCAGGTGCTGATTAGCCTGCCTTAATTGATTCTAGCAGCTTCTTGATTAGAACACCTGCAGCCAATCAGCCTGTCTGTTTTAATTGTTCTGGAACCTCCTGATTGTTCTGGAACCTCCCCTGTTACCTTACCCAGGGAAAAAGGATATTAGCCCCAGGCTAAGTAGATATCTGCCTTCTGTTACTCTCCTATAGCCATCTGGCCTGACCCTGTCACAAAGGGTAGAGCAGCCATTTGAAGCCTGTGATAGGTGAGGATTCCAAAATGTAAGGATGGAGGGCAGGACACAGGATCTATGCTGACAACTTCTTGAAGAATTACAGTCACTGTAGGAAACAGTAACCATTCTTCCTTCTTGGAGTATATGTCAATGTAGAACCCAGTGTAGGTGACTGGCAAGCAGTAGCTCCTCATTCCCACCTTCTTCAGGAATATCTATTGCATCAGTTGAACAGTGATTGAAGTATTGCTCTTCTGGACTTGGCATCTGACCTAGCAGCTAAGTCCAAAGTACAGTGTTTAAGAAAGTTCAGTGGGTTATTCCACATTGCTGCTTTGCAGATTTCTGATACTGACATTTCTGAAACAGGTGGAGGAATGTTGCCTGAGCTCTGGTGGAGTTAACCTTGATGTTTGGTGGGAGAGGTAAACCAGCCAACTGATAAGACAAGGTGATGCATTTTGATATTCTTTGTGGTGGGATGGCCTGACCTTTAGATCTCCCAGTCCTAGCCAGAAATTGATGGGGCAACCATCTAAACGGTTTGGTACTGTCAATGTAATAAAGGAAAGTCCTGCGCATCTGATGTGTGCAATTCCTTTACTCCTGGTGCAGCGTGTGGTTTTGGCAAGATGACAGCTAGATTGACTGTTTTAGATTAAATTCAGAGAGATTAGTTTAGGAATTAATTCTGGGTGAGACTTTAGCTCCACCTTCTCTCAAAGGAATATTGTGGGGGAGGGGGGAATATGTTCCGCTAGAAGCACCTGAAGCTAGCTTACTCTTCCAGCCAAAGTGACAGGAAACTAGGAAGACAGCCTTTAGAGAGAGGTAGTGTAAGCAGCATTCTGAGAAAGGTTCAAATGGAGTTTCCATGAATCTTAGGAAGACTATATTGAGGTCCCAGGCAGGAGTAGGCTCTCTAACTGGTGGATAAGTGTGCATTAATCCTTTGAGATACTTTGGTATTGTGCTGTGAGAAAAGACAGAACATGAATGCATGGGCAGATGGCAAGCTGAGACCCAGACAAACGACCACCTTGTTTTAAATGTAGTAAGCAGAAACAATCTTTAGTACCAAGGGCTGTAGGAACAGTCTGTCCGTGGTACTTAGCCAGCCAACAGCTACACCGTCAGATACAGAGACTTCAGGTCTGGATGGAATGTCTAACTGTCCAAACCCGATTCCACAGCACCACGGTCTGGGAGCTAGATTGGAGGCTGAATGGATATCTGTAACAAGACAGTTTTAGCTGATATCTGTCACTATGAAGCTACAATAATGATTGCAGCATTGTCCCTTCTGACTTGGGAATCAGTCAAAAGGCATAAAGTAGGCCTCTGTCCCACTGCAGTAGAGGAAGGCTTCCAGCAACAATCCTGGTCTCAGACTTCCTCTGGAACAAAAAGTTTGACATTTGGCATAGTACTTAGTGGTAAACAGTTTTACAATGGGAATCCCAACTGGACTGAATGCCACTCCCATGATGGATCTGTACAAAAGCCATTCATGACCAGATCAGACTGCCGGCTAAAGATGTCTGCAAGGCTGTTGCTGACTCCTAGAAGATGAAGTGCCAGTGTGTTTACCCTGTTTTGAGAGCACCAAGTCCAGAATTCAATAACCTCCAAGCCGAGAGGTGAGTTTATTTAGTATATGGCTGTCATGTTGTCTGTGAAGATCTGCTGTTGGAAGACAGAGAATACCACCATACAGGCCAGTTTGATAGCTCCAAGCTCCAGGATGTTCGTGTGCAGTCCCATGTCATCTGGAACCAAAGTTTCTTGAATTTGTAAGTGCTCCAAATGAGCTCCCCAACCCGTCCCTAAAACAGCCGTGATTAGCAGCTTTGTTTGGGAGAAAACTGAAAAAGATACCCTTTTCCATGTGTTTGTGGGTTCCTGCCCCTAAGCCAGTTCTGCAATGACAATGTGTTACTGTGACCTTTCTGTCTGATATCTCAGAGATTAGACTAACCTGAGCCAGAGCTGAAGGAGCCACAGGTGAAGTCTGGCAAGCGGTATCACTACATGCACACCCACATATGGCCTAACACTGCAATGCATACCCATACTATCATAGCTGGTTTGGATATAACTGAAATATGCGTGTTTGTAAAGAATGGATGCTGTCCTCAGGCAGATATGTTTTCTGTGATCTGGACTCAATCAGTTCTCCTATGAACTCTATGATCTGTGATGTGGTAAGTGACTATTTTTCATAGTTCACTAGATGACCCAGCCAGATGAAAAGAGATAGAGGGCATTCCAAGCTCACTGCTATCTGCAACTGATATCTGCCTCTGATCAGCCAGTCATCCAAGCAGGGATAGACATGAATGCCTTGTCTTCTCAGGTAGGCTGCTCACACTGCTTGGCATTTTGTAAAGACTCTCAGTGCTGTGAAGAATCTGTATGACAGTACCTCTATCCAACAACCATTTGTCTGAAGTGATAGCTGACCATGTCTGAGAGGACAGGGTAAGGTATCTCCCAAAGATGGTTGCTGGTTCCTAATCAGCTCTGATGTGGCTCCCAACACGGTCATCAAGTCTGTTACCTAGTTGAAAGGGCAGATTGGGCAACAGAGAATGAAGATGGGCTTATCCTCGAATATCTGATCACTTCTGTCATTGATACTCCAGCTCTCTACCATGGCTGAGGCCATTGCTTCTGTGGGGGACTGATATTTGTAGGGATTTTTGTGGGGTTTTGGTGTACCAATCCCCAATGACCTCAGCAAACTTCATCCCTTCAAATTGAAAGTCCTGTATATACCGGATTCTCACTCTAGTCTCTTGCTATTTCAGGATTCAGGTACAAACTCCAAGGCTCAGGTTTTTGGCTCTTCAAGTTACTAATATAAGCACAGGTCCTTACAAGCTCACAAATACTTGCAACCAGCTCCCGATGTAAATATTTGTAACCAAACAACAAGAACAAACTACAAAAAAACAAAAAACAAACAAACAAAAACAGCACACACACACACACACACACAGTCTGACTCAGAATTTCTCTTCCAACCTCTTGAGGGAGGCACGCGGGTTAGTGAATTCAGCAAAGTGAGTGTCTAACATGTAATTATATAGTGTATTTTACAAGTCACCATTTAAGTTACATATTCAAACTTCTAATTATCAAGATAACATTTTCAGTATATAGTTGCTGAATTTTGAAAGGAAAAAGTAAATTTTCTTTTTTTAAAGAAGCCATATTCTCTGGATTTCTACTGCTGATGTCTAACAACCTCAAGGGATGTTTCTAAAATAAACCTAACTGAACTGAGCAGACACAGCTTACTTAATAACAGTATATTACAATGTTATATTTATACGCACAAATGCAACCAAAACAGGTGAGGTTCAACTATTATCTCACAGAATAGAAGGCTCCTCAGTATAAACACTTTACAAAGGTAACTAAAAGAAAGACATGAATAAAGACTCAGAGAGCTTGGGCACCCCATCTCAGGAAGAGATTCTGCAACAGACATGACACAAACCATTGGCATGTCTATATTAGAGCATGAAACCATAGCTAATTCAACTCGTATGATTGCACCAACATAAAGAGCAATCATGCATTGCAGAGTAGACATACTATTTCATCTACCATTCTGTTACATGTCCACAAGCACCATAGTAGTGAGGTGGACTACCTTCTGAGTATCCACAGTTTGACAGCTCCCTGAATCATTGGCTTGTGATATATTTCGAAAGGGTTTCCAGGAGGCCAAAGGAATTATGTGAGAATGGGTCAAATTCCCAAAATTCCCTAAGAAATTATGTCATTTCCACAAGTTATTTTCAAAACAGAGGATTGACTTAACAACTTAGAGCTCACTATTTGTTCACAGACACAGTTGTTTTCTTGAGGTCTTGCAAATTATGTGGCTTCAGTGGTGGTGTAAAGGGTTCTGGCAATAATTCCTGGGGATAGACATAGCCTAGAAATACATGGAATTCATGCTGCAACTCAATGACAAATGTTGTGCTCCCAACCCTAGCCTCAACCGGCTCTGTGAAATACATTTAACAAGCAAAGCACAGCTTTTGAGTGATGACCTTGATTACAGACTGTTGGGACAGAGCTGTAGTCAAGACCAGGATGAGCAGCAGTGGCTGCAGAACTTCAGAAAGAGGAAGGAGACTTTTCTCTGCCTCTCTGGGAAGAAGGTCTAAACACCGCAGTGCCAGACCACAAGGATGAGAAACCTCTCACCATGGAGGGCTGCTAGGCCTCTCAGCACTGACCATTCAGAGATCTGGTGGAAAGGACTTTCCACCAACAAGTCAGTCTGGCACAGCTGGCCAGGCGCATTCATGTGCCCAAAGACACCTAAACCTCAATTCACCTTGAAGATTTTGACTTAGTTGATGACCTACCGCTTCTAAATGGACATGGCAGTTGGACTGTAGGGACTATCTTATTGCAAAGTCTGGAGATACTAGCAGAGTGCAGGACTCCGCACAGAGGCATGGTTCAGGCTTCTATTTCAAGAAAAGAATCTCTAACATACTTGGGAACTTTGTAGCTATTCTGGAATATTCCACCATAAAGTTTCGGGATACTCAAAAGTATTCTCACACTCTACATATTTTAATATGCTACTGTACCTTATTACATCTTCCATAAGAATTATATGCTGTAAGACGTAATACATTTTAAGAGAATTTGCTAAATCTATCTTCCTCTCAAGAGGAAGGGAGGCAGAACTGAATATACTGATGGTCTACCAATACGGAACAGGATCCTTGGAATGGTGGCTAGTGAATGGTAACTAAATTAACTTTTGCCTACATTTAATTTCCGTAACAGCAAAACTACAAAACTGTTTTGGTTTCACAGACAAACGATCTCCTAAGTATCCTTCAAATTACCTACTATAACAAGGATAGGAAACAGCTGCTTAAACCTGGGCATTGCTTGCATGTATTTGTCATTCAAGAGCTATTAAGATGTGTGATTGGATATAACCATTGTTATTTCACCCACAGGCAAGACCCAAATGAAACTTCATTCAATTTAGTTATTTCATTCTCTTACAATTGGGATTTTTGCTTTTTTACTTGCTGAAGTTGACATTATTGTACACAATTACCAGAATACACCTCAACATCTGGCACAAACAGCTATTTGCACCCAGTAGAGTTTCAAAACTAAGATGTCTCTCCATGTCAAGAAATAAGTAAGACATTCTCCCTTCAGATTAGGGGAATTGCAACAGGCACCATGCCTAGCTTTATTACAAATGTAAGTGTGGAAAAAAAGTTTGCCTCTAGTTCCTATATAAATTAAACAGCTATTTTAAGTCAAGTTTTGGGAACTGAAATCCAAGATAAAACCACTGATGTCAAAGAACAAAATGAACTGAAAATGTTCATATTTCAGTGAAAATATTGCCAAATACAAACAGTGGAAACAGTGGATAATTGTCAAGTTGTTATTTAAAACTTGGTATTCAAGTGGAATAAATTTAAACCTTATGTTCTTAATAAACTAATACTCTGTCCTCTAAGCAAAACCATAATTCTGAGAAATCTTCACTCCCTCTACCACTTGCGATGGTTAGAAAGAGATGATTCTGCAGAAACACTCCTTATAAATCAAATAGACATGAAAGTAGATTTTAAGGAAACTATAGTGTAAAATCTACTTTTCTACTGGAGAGGGCAAGACATACTCAGACTGGTGCTTTTCTTAAAAATTAAAAGTCCCAAACTTTACAAAAAGATCAAACATAGACAAGAACATTAAACTCCCACCTTCCCAGACAGTTTGCAGAGATTAATAGAGAGATTAAACCAGGCCAAATACACCCCTTTCTCTAATAAGACATGTTAAATTCAGAAAGCTAACTGCTTCCCGTATTTGAAGATATGCTACATTCAACTGCTCATTGATAATAAACCACTTAATAAATCATTTAAAAGCAACCTGCAAAAGAAAAAAAAAAACAAATATGTGGCTTGTGCTCTCTTCATTCATTCATAGAGGTTAAGGCCAGAATGGATCCTTGTATCATCTAGTTTGACCTCCCGTATATTGCATGCCATTAACTTTCACCCAGTTACCCCTACATTGAGGCCATGATCATGTTTTTGACTCAAGTATAACTTGGCTAAAGCTTATCTTCCAGAAAGACTTCCCATCTTGACTTGAAGACATCGAGAGATGAAGAACCCACCACTTCCCCTGGCAGTTTGTTCCAGTGGTTAATCACCGTCACTGTTAAAAATGTGAGCCTAATTTCTTATAAGAATTTATATGGCTTCAGCATCCAGGCATCGGTTCTTGTTTCTGTATTTCTCTGCAAGATGAAAAAGCCCCTTGGTACCCTGTATTTCTTCCACATGAAAAGACTTATATGCTATAATAAAGTCACATAATCTCATTTTTGATAAATTGGACAGATTGAGTTAGTTCTTTCAGTTGTCACTGTAAGGCATTTTTTTCTACGCCTCAAATAATTTTTGTGGCTCTTTTCTGCCTCTCCAGTTTTTCCCTCAAATATCCTTTTTAAAACATGGATACCCAAACTATTCACAGTATTCCAGTATTGGTCTCACCAATATGATACACAGAGATAAAAATCACCTCCCTACTCCTACTCACTACTCCCATGTTTATACATCCAAAGATTGCAGTTGTGTTGTTTTATATTCAAGAAATCCACTAGACTTAATTATTCATTGCTACTAACTTAACAACAGTCTTTATTGGATACATACAGAGCATTTTAACTAAGGTCAATTTAGCAGCCTAACCTAAAACCAAAGCCTCTTCTCCCTGTCACCTCCCACACTCTGAAGATCCTATTTGTCCTTAAAAAGAAAAGGAGTACTAGTGGCATCTTAGAGACTAACCATTTTATTTGAGCATAAGCTTTCATGAGCTACAGCTCACTTCATCGGATGAAGCTTATGCTCAAATAAATGGGTTAGTCTCTAAGGTGCCACTAGTACTCCTTTTCTTTTTGCAAATACAGACTAACACGGCTGCTACTCTGAAATTTGTCCTTAAAGTTACAGAAACACCACAGTTCCTTTAATTTATTTTTTAAAAGCACACATTTATTCATATAGCAGAAATATCTCTTAACACTTTCTTTAAGTCTTTTTACAGGTCTCTTATGATGCAATAACCATCTAACTCCTATATTTGCTATATTATGGAAGTTGTTCTTACTACTTAGAGGAATGACAGCATTTTCATTTTCTTGCTGCCCTTCTTGCTGAACTATATCATTTCTTCTTTCAGCAGAGTCTGGTCTTGCAGGTAACAACTGCAAGTATCTTAGATTTTGACTATAGACTTGACCATTATTAGTCATGGCATCATAAGGTCATGACCTCTAATTACAGTGGCTTTCAGAGCTCATTTTGTACCATTATAAATATGTACTCTACCATGCAGTGTCAAATAAGGTAGTTCATGAAATCCTCTATCATAACAATTATTTTGACACAAACTTGACTGATATTTATAATTATTCTTTTCCTTACATCCTTCTTGAAAAAACATAGGTAATCTGTTTCTAAGCTTTTGTTAAACAACAACTATGCAGGTGATAAACCTTGTTGTAATGGCATAAACCTTGTAATTACAGGATAAACCTGTAATTTAATAATGCCATATATAAAATAGTATTAATTTCTTCAGTTTTTGTTAGTTATCTTTTTACTATTTTAACATCATTTTCAATTAGGCCATTAGATTGTGGATTACCTAGACTTGATGTAATAGCGTTGAAACCATATGTTATTGCAAAACTTTTAAAATCTCTTAACTGTGAAACTGAGTTCCATTATCAGTCATTACCATATCATTCCTTGCAAAAATTTATTTAATTTTATTAATGACTTGTTTGGCACATGTGTTTTCTAGTACAGATATTTTAGGAAAATGTGAAAAATAATTAAGAACTACAACATACTACAACATATGCACATCCTCCTTAATAGCTATGAAAATAGATCCAACCCTGCTTTAAACCAAGGTCTTCAGTTTTCTTGAATAAATGTCACAGGTTGTTTACACTGCGCATTTCTATATTTTTGAAGACGCATTCTTTTATATAATCTATATAATTTATAAACGACAGTAGAACCTCAAAGATACGAACACCAGAGTTACGGACTGACCAGTCAACTGGACACCAAGTGAAACCGGAAGTTACCAATCAGGCAGCAGCAGAGACAAAAAAAAAAAAAAAAAAGGAAATACTGTACCTGTATTGCATCTTAAAGGTAGGCACATCTGGGCTGCCTATCCTTGTCCCCATCCCCACTCCCACGCACAGGACAGCCACTTACAGCAAGATGCTGGAGCTGCCAGCCCAAGGCAGCTGGAGCCAGACCAGCAGAGTAGTGTCAGGGCTGGGATCTGCACCACTTTCAAACCCCCCGCCTCCCCCGCAGGGAGGGGGATGAGCTGTTTTTACCCCCCATCTGCCAGGTGATGCGCTGTTCTCTCTCTCTCTCACACACACACACACACACACACACACACATTCCTCTGCCAGGAGGAGGATAAGCTTGCAAACTCATGAGGGGGCTGAGTATGGAGCCTCAGCTGCTGCTGAAGCCTGGCCTGGAGTGTCAGCTGCTAGATCTGGAGCCTGAACTGTGCTTTTTTTCAGAGTTACGAACATATCAAAGTTACGGACAACCTCCATTCTTGAGGTGTCCGTAACTCTGAGGTTCTACTGTACTTGAGATCTGTCAGTTAGCCAGTTCTTAATCCATTTCATGTTGCTTTACTGATATTGTATAGTGCTAATTTTTTAATCAGAATGTCATGTGGTACCAACTCAAATGCCTTACAAAAGTTTATTACAGCTACACAGTTACCTTTAACAATCAAACTTGTAAGCTCAATAAAATCAGGTTTGACAAAACTTATTTTCCATAAAACCACATTGACTGGCTTTAGTTATATTCCAACGCTTTAGTTCTTTATCAATTGAATAAAGCATATTGAGTTTTTTACTATTTTACCTAGGTCTGTCATTAGGCTAAACATCCTACAGTTACCTGTGTCATCCCATTGCCCTTTTTGAATATTGGCACAAAATCAGCACTCTTCCAGCTGACAGGAATTAGCTCAGTATTCTAAGATTTATTAAAAAGTAACACCAGCAGGCCAGATATTACACCACACAACCCCTTTAAGATTTTTGAGGGCACATTATCCTGTCCTTTGGATTAAGGCCTGGTCTACACTAGGAATTTACTTTACTGTCGCTTTGCCTCTCGCAGTGTGAAAAATCCACACCCCCATGACACATACAGACCTACCCCACAGTGTAGACCAGCACTGGGTTGATGGAAGGATTCTTCCATCGACCTAGCTACCACTTCTTGGGGAGGTGGATTACCTATGCTGACAGGAGAAGCCATCCTGTAGGCAAAGGTAGTGTCTACATTGAAGCACTATAGTGATGCAGTTGCACCACTGCAGCGTTTTAAGGGTAGACAAACCTTTAAAATGCTTATCCCTAGCAGATGTTGTCTTAACAGTCTCCTTATTTACAAGTGGACTGGAAAGTATTTCATCATCCTCATGTGATAAAAGTACATCATCCTGCATCTTTCCAACACAAAAATATTTATTCAAAAATTCTGCCTTTTCTGCATCATTATCAACAGTTTTACCATGCTAGGATTTATTTTGTTCCTAGAAAAAAAAAAAAACCCTGTATCATCCTCAGTTAGTTTCCAACCAAGAAGGTTAGCTCACCCTCCCCTCCCCACCCCCACCCCCCGCACTTGTGAAAGGCAGGCTGCCCTGTTTGTACAGCCCCATCTCCCACTGGAATGTGGCTCAATGCTCCATCACACCAAAACCTACAGATTCACAGCAAAGTTAGGAAAGATTATAGTTGAAAATTTTGAGAATTCTAAAGCAAAAACAGAACCCCCCCGCAAGCTTTTATACTTTATTGTATCATGAAGAAAAAAGGTACAAGTCTAACTTTTGAACAATTGTTTGAAGGCATATTTAAGTGGAACAGTCAAAGGCCACTAACGCAACAATAACGCCTGCTAGGAAAGGAAAAATTTAAGAAGGGTTCCAAGAAATTTTCCAATCAATTTGTATGATATAAATCATCGTAATATTTTCTACTGCTGTAGTCAAAATGGTATCATGATTAGATTTCTCAAACAATATTCTTTACATTCTAATAGGTAAAGCAACATGAAACGGAAACAATCATGCACCTTTATTCCCAACTATCACATGAATTCCACTTGTCATTGATTGTCTGGCATTGGTCACATGCTTTCTCCAAGGACATGTTTCAAACTTGTAGAAAGTTTAAGAGCATCATATGACTTCAACAGCTATTAGATTCCGCCCAATACTATGCTTAAACCCTGAAGACAGTCCTCTTCTATACTTTTCAGAATGAGACCGCTAAAAAGGCAAAATGTTATTTAATTCCCAGTTAAAATTAACTATTTAAAATATATTAATCCCATTTGAAAGATTGTTCTGCTAGTCGCAGCATATGGTAGAACTACATACAACTGATCTCCTTGATAAATGCCACAGGAAGTTAGAGGCATTTTTCTAAAGTTAGGTCATAGACCAGATAGAGTGCTAGTTACCTGAAGAAGAGCTATGTGTGGCTCAGAAGTTTTCTTTCTCACCAACAGACACTGGTCCAATAAAAGATATTACCTCACTCATCTTCTCTCTCTAACTTACTTCAGAGAGGATCTCTATCTCCCTGATCCCATACCATCACAGTTAGGATCAGGAGAAATACTTGAGCTGAAACTGTTTAGGTATAAGTGAGAGAGGGCTGTTGGCAGGATACACTCTGGGAGGGTCCCTGGATTCACTTGGTCCAAAATAGCCTAATCTTGTTGATTTGGGGGGTACTATAAAGAGTTTCAATTTTTCCTAGTTTTGGGAAAGAGGAAAATGAGGGTGTGGTCACTAGTGGAACAGGATGGGGATTGTTCTAATTTTTATTTTGCTTGGCTATAGCTTGCTGGGAGTCAGGCTGGATTTGGAACTGTGATATTGGAACTGTGATAATAATTAAGAGAGTTGTGATTGCTTTCCAAATCCATTCAACATTGCCATCTGATTCTCTCTTGCTACATACATCTCACTCTTCCCAGAAGAAGAACACATTATATTCAACAGTATTTTTATAAAAAGTTTAGTGCTTACTGTACATTTGCATAGAAACTTTTTTTTAAGAACACAAATAATTTAATTATACACTAGCTTGTTAAAGCAGGAGCAAAATAAAAATTGAAAATTTAAGAAATGTCTTTAAGATGCTCAGACATGTTTGGAAAGAACTAGATAGGCTTCACGTTGCTTTACTTGGGGTTATAATCTGGTTTTAAGACTAGTGAACCCATGCAGTTTCTTTCTTTCAAACTTCAACAGCAGAGAATTCATGTTTTCAATCGTACTAATACAAGATTTCTAGTACCATACCAAATTATATTTTTGATACAATTTCTCAAACATTTTTCACAGAAACCATAAAGGCGCGTCAAAAGTGCTGAATATAACCTCATTAGTTTACAAACATCGTAACTTTTTCACTTTTTCATTTTGTACAAAGATATGTGCAATTATGTTCGTAATATATATTTTAGAAAGGGTATGGTTTATGTTAATTTTAACATGCCTGGAAAAGTTTGATCTATACTGATTAAAATCTATATTTATAAAATGAAAGGAAAATTTAGCCACAGAAACCATGCTTAGTTTAGAAAAACAAGCATCTTGCTACCAAATGCTGTCCCACATTTAGATGTCTTACTAAAACACTGTAATTATGAGAAACCAAAATGGATTTCTAAATGTTTCAAGATGAACTAGCCACTGAGTAATTTGCAAGATATGCAATTATCTTCTGAATTCAAATACATACAATGTTAATACTTACCATAAAAAAATGCAAATTACCCATTTCAGCTTATGCAGGTACTGAAGAAATCAGTGTAGGATGCAGGCCAATTAAAATTTTAGAATATCACCAGACAAGAGAAACCATAATGAAATCTTAGAGCAAAATATACCAAGTGATGTGGAAAGAGTGTGTTAGACAAAAGTATTTTTTTCCTGAAAAATTAGCTTTTCACTGATTCAGCCTGATGGGGTTATACATTCTTGGACATGTTAATCTCTACAGAATGGAGCCCCCGGGCACTTAAAGTTTTGTTAAAACTGCAGCATTGACCAGATGATTCATGTCAGTTACCCAGGCTAAATGTCCCTAGCTAAAAAGAGACCAAAAGGAGAAACAAAGAAGTCCAAACAGTTTCCAGCTCAAGTCCTGTTCGGGACTACATCAACATGAACTAGGTACCTTTTAGTTCACGCCAGCAGGGTCTACGTGGAGCAGTTAGACAACAACACTTTAGAACGCTCTACAATTCACATCCCCATAGTTTGGGCTGTGTAGACAAGCCCTTAAGTCTTGATCACTCATTTTAGTATATGCTAATGCCACCTGCTGGGAAAAAGGTGAACTAACTGAACATTGAGCATCTTGATTGGCTGGAATGTTCTAGAATAAAAATGGTATCTTCAAAACATTTTGATTGGCTGGAACAGCAGCAATTAAAAATAGAAGTGAATGGCTACTGATTGATTGCAATACTAGAAATACTTCATAATCTAGAGAACATTCCAAAAACAGTGAGAAATTAACAGTAGCATTACAAATTATGCAGAATCTGGGAAAGCCAAAATCATTTGTATAGAAAATTTTTTTATTAGACATGGAAAAACTGCAAAGCTAAAGCTAAGTGCAAATTTTGTTCTTTTGAATGTGTGACGCATGTAGCTAGAACGGACAAACACTTGCTGAATTCTTGTGTTGTGTCCAACTACTGTAAAAGCTAGATTACTGCAGTCAAAACACAAAAAAAGAAAAGGCTGGTCTGCATCAAAATTTGTTTTCTTCTGTACATTCTCCTTCCCCGATGTCTTCAGCAGTACTAGTATGAAGCATGCAGTCTTTCAATTAAGTCAGTGATGAGTAACAATGAAAGTGAAGCTAATTCCATTTCTTCATCTTCTAATAAGAATTTTGCTACTCTGCCTCCTTCAGCATCGAAAACTCCTACTCTTGCAAAGTCTTCAGATGTTCATCAAATTGGTACAAAGACAATTTGAACAGAACATCCCGTGACCAGAAAAATTAATTTGACCGTACATTTGCTAGAGGTATTTATAACAGTAATACACCACTTCATATGGTCCAAAATTCTTTACACGCTAGAATTTTTTTTTTTGCAAGTAACATGCAATTTACAGGTTTCAGAGTAGCAGCCGTGTTAGTGTGTATTCGCAAAAAGAAAAGGAGTACTTGTGGCACTTTAGAGACTAACCAATCTATTTGAGCATAAGCTTTCGTGAGCTACAGCTCACTTCATTGGATGCATACTGTGGAAAGTGTAGAAGATCTTTTTATACACACAAAGCGTGAAAAATACCTCCCCCCACCCCACTCTCCTGCTGGTAATAGCTTATCTAAAGTGACCACTCTCCTTACAATGTGTATGATAATCAACGTGGGCCATTTCCAGCACAAATCCAGGGTTTAACAAGAACGTCAGGGGGAGGGGGTAGGAAAAAACAAGGGGAAATAGGCTTGAATAGAGACTGGGAGTGGCTAAGTCATTATGCAAGGTAACCTAAGTTAATTGTATCCAATTTGCAAATGAATTCCAATTCAACAGTTTCTTGCTGGAGTCTGGATTTGAAGTTTTTTTGTTGTAATATCGCAACTTTCATGCCTGTAATCGCGTGACCAGAGAGATTGAAGTGTTCTCCGACTGGTTTATGAATGTTATAATTCTTGACATCTGATTTGTGTCCATTTATTCTTTTACGTAGAGACTGTCCAGTTTGACCAATGTACATGGCAGAGGGGCATTGCTGGCACATGATGGCATATATCACATTGGTGGATGTACAAGTGAACGAGCCTCTGATAGTGTGGCTGATGTTATTAGGCCCTGTGATGGTGTCCCCTGAATAGATATGTGGGCACAGTTGGCAACGGGCTTTGTTGCAAGGATAGGTTCCTGGGTTAGTGGTTCTGTTGTGTGGTATGTGGTTGTTGGTGAGTATTCGCTTCAGGTTGGGGGGCTGTCTGTAGGCAAGGACTGGCCTGTCTCCCAAGATTTGTGAGAGTGTTGGGTCATCCTTCAGGATAGGTTGTAGATCCTTAATAATGCGTTGGAGGGGTTTTAGTTGGGGGCTGAAGGTGACGGCTAGTGGCGTTCTGTTATTTTCTTTGTTAGGCCTGTCCTGTAGTAGGTGACTTCTGGGAACTCTTCTGGCTCTATCAATCTGTTTCTTCACTTCCGCAGGTGGGTATTGTAGTTGTAAGAATGCTTGATAGAGATCTTGTAGGTGTTTGTCTCTGTCTGAGGGGTTGGAGCAAATGCGGTTGTATCGCAGAGCTTGGCTGTAGACGATGGATCAAGTGGTGTGGTCAGGGTGAAAGCTGGAGGCATGTAGGTAGGAATAGCGGTCAGCAGGTTTCCGGTATAGGGTGATGTTTATGTGACCATCGTTTATTAGCACTGTAGAGTCCAGGAAGTGGATCTCTTGTGTGGACTGGACCAGGCTGAGGTTGATGGTGGGATGGAAATTGTTGAAATCGTGGTGGAATTCCTCAAGGGCTTCTTTTCCATGGGTCCAGATGATGATGATGTCATCAATATAGCGCAAGTAGAGTAGGGGCGTTAGAACAACGCTTCCTCAGCTCTCGTCCCCTAAGTCAACCATAAAAATGTTGGCATACTGTGGGGCCATGCGGGTACCCATAGCAGTGCCGCTGATCTGAAGGTATACATTGTCCCCAAATGTAAAATAGTTATGGGTAAAGTCACAAAGAAGGATTCTAGGTGGACTCCTCCTGAAGGTCGAAACAGCAGACTGGACTTCTACACAGAGTGCTTCCGCCGACGTGCACGGGCTGAAAATGTGGAAAAGCAGCATCACTTGCCCCATAACCTCAGCTGTGCAGAACACAATGCCATCCACAGCCTCAGAAACAACTCTGACATCATAATCGAAAAGGCTGACAAAGGAGGTGCTGTTGTCATCATGAATAGGTCGGAATATGAACAACAGCACCTCCTTGTCAGCCTTTTTGATTATGATGTCAGATTGTGTGGGTGGGTGGGTGGGGGGGTGAGAAAACCTGGATTTGTGCTGGAAATGGCCCAACTTGATTATCATACACATTGTAAGGAGAGTGATCAATTTAGATAAGCTATTACCAACAGGAGAGTGGGGTGTGTGGGGGGGTATTTTTTCACGCTTTGTGTGTATAAAAAGATCTTCTACACTTTCCACAGTATGCATCCGATGAAGTGAGCTGTAGCTCACGAAAGCTTATGCTCAGATAAATTGGTTAGTCTCTAAGGTGCCACAAGTATGCAATTCACAAAGTCACAAGTAGGAAATGGCTTCCGAATGCCAAAAGCAGAGGGTGTGAAAAAAGTTGCTGTTATTGCACAAGCTCCTCATGAGTCTCTAGTCAGTGTCTGATGGAGAAGTATTCACAACAAGGGTGTCATCAGTGTCATGGCGCTAACTCCACCACCAGTGTTTTGCTAATTCCAGTGCACAACTGAGCCTCACCACACATCTCAATACATTGCTGATCAGTTTAAACATATAATTAATGAATTGGGTCCACGTAAGGTTATTTCAGTTGTGACTGAAAACACAGCTAATATGAAAGCTGTTTGGCCTTAGTTGATAAAATGAGTATCCACACCTTCCGTGTTATGGAAGTGCAGCCCACACCATGCAGCTTTTCACTCGTGATGTTTAAGATCTTACAACTTTCTCCTCACAAGTCAAAAGTGAACAGCATTGTCAAGGTTTTCAAAAAAACAACCAAGCATCAGTAGCGATTTTCAGCATCATTTAGTACAGCTCAATTTCATCCACACCAACTAAGACTTCTCATAATTGACAGGCAGCTTCTATTAAATGTCTCAAAGATCTTCCAATATTCAAGAAGGCTCTACAACCAGTTGCTGTTGAAGAAGGGGTGGCCAGGTGTTGCCCCTGAGTAAATCCCATTGACATTCTTGATGGTGTCTTTTGGATGTGAAACTCAAAATTCATTTCACTACTTGAATCTGTAGCTCAATCCATTCTGAATATGGAAAAATTATAGTTCTACATTGCCTGACGCCAAGAACAAATTACTGAACATTAAGAAACATTTGTGAGAATACTGAACAACCCACTTACAAAAGTTGAAGAGAAACAGACAAATTAATATCATGGAAAAATCAAGTGATCACTCCCACACACAATGCTACCTACCTTCTTGACCATGCTTCCAGAGCCAACTTTTGACCTCAGTGACTACTGCAAATTTTAAAGGCTATAACCAACAAATGATTCTGATGGAGGTAACAAGTTCTAAAGCAAGAAGCAGCCCATTCAGTCATAAAACAATGCAGAGTGCAATCCCAGCAGTTGAATCAAAGCAGCTTGTTTTCTCCTTCATCATGGTGGGAAAGATTGTGTCGTTGCACTCTACAGTGGCACAAATTATTTTAACACTTCTGTGTACTACTACATGTGGAATGAAATTGGTCAGTTTGGGTGATCATATATTCAAAAACCAGAAACAGTCTAAAGACCTCCACTGCTAGGAATCTTGTGACCACATATCACAATTTAAGATTAGTGAAGAAAATGGCACGTGACAGCTGACTCAATATTCATCAGATGAAGAGCAATAAGGAGATACTGAGGAATTTGATGATGACAAGCACAGGTGCTGACTTTTGTTTTTGCCAGCAGGTGCTTGCTCTCCTCTCTCCCTCCCCCTGCAGGTACTGAGCACCCCCCATTTTGGTGGGAGGGGGGATGCATGCTTGAGCCCCAGAGCACTCACGGAGTTGGTGCCTAGGACGAAAAGACTAGACATCCAAAAATATTTAAAATAAATATATCCTATTGTTGTTTAATCGCGTGATTAATCATGATTTTTAATCGATTGACAGCCCTAATAGAATATAATTTAAATATTTTGGATGTTTCTACATTTTCAAATATATTGATTTCAATTACAACACAGAATACAAAGTATACAGTGCTCATTTTATATTTTTGATTACAAGTATTTGCACTGTAAAAAAAATAGTATTTTTCAATTCACCTAATGTAAGTACTGTAGTGCAATCTCTTTATCATGAAAGTTGAACTTACAAATGTAGAATTAAGTACAAAAAAACTGCATTCAAAAATAAAATAATGTAAAATTTTAGAGCATGCAAGTCCACTCAGTCCTACTTCTTGTTCAGACAATCACTCAGACAAACAAGTTTGTTTACATTTGTAGGAGATAATGCTGCCCGCTTCTTGTTTACAGTGTCACCTGAAGGTGAGAACAGGCGTTCTCATGGCACTGTTGTAGCCGGCATCACAAGATATTTACGTGCCAGATACGCTAAAGATTCATATGTCCCCCTTCATGCTTCAACCACTATTCCAGGGGACATGCGCCCATGCTAATGATGGGTGCTGATATAACAATCCAAAGTAGGGCAGATTGACGCATGTTCATTTTCATTATCTGAGTCAGATGCCACCAGAAGAAGATTGATTTACTTTTTTGGTGTTTCGGGTTCTGTAGTTTCCGCATCGGAGTGTTGCTCTTTTAAAACTTCTGAAAGCATGTGACACACCTTGTTCCTCTCAGATTTTGGAAGGCGCTTCAGATTCTTAAACCTTGGGTCGAGTGCTATAGGTATCTTTAGAAATCTCACATTGGTACCTTCTTTGCATTTTGTGAAATCTGCAGCGAAAGTGTTCTTAAAATGAACAACATGTGCTGGGTCATCATCCAAGACTGCTATAACATGAAAGATATGGTAGAGTGCGGATAAAACAGCGCAGGGACATACAATTCTCCCCCAAGGAGTTGAGTCACAACATTTAATTAACGCATTTTTTTTTTAATAAGCATCATCAGCATGGAAGCATGTCCTCTGGAATGGTGGTCAAAGCATTAAGGGGCATAGGAATGTTTAGCATATGTGGCACGTAAATACCTTGCAATGCCGGCTACAAAAGTGCCAGGCGAATGCCTTGTTCTCATTTTCTAGTGACATTGTAAATAAGAAGAGAGCAACATTATCTCCTGTAAACGTAAACAAACTTGTTTGTCTTAGCGATCAGCTGAACAAGAAGTCGGACTGAGTGGACTTCTAGGCTCTGAAAGTTTTACATTGTTTTGTTTTTGAGTGCAGTTATGTAACAAAAAATAAATCAATATTTGTAAGTTGCACTTTCACAACAAACAGCTTGTACTACAGTACTTGTCTGAGGTGAATTGAAAAATACTATTTCTTTTGTTTATCATTTTTACAGTGCAAATATTTATAATCAAATATACACTGATTTAAATTACAATACAGAATACAATATATATGAAAATGTAGAAAAACATCCAAAATATGTAATAAATTTCAATTGGTATTCTATTGTTTAACCGTGTGATAGAAACTGAAATGAATTGTCATTAACTCTCTTTAGTTAATCGCGTGAGTTAACTGCGATTAATCGACAGTCCTAGACAAGACATAAATGAAGCATTTGAAGCTGATAAAGAAAATAACGAAAACAAGATGCTTGAAGAGTTGGCCTGCTGCCTACCTAGCATAAGTACATATAAAAATGACTTTTCTTTTATATTCACTATGTGTCTGTTTTATTTCTTTAATTTCATTTTCCTTTTGTAACTATTCAGTCTTGAATGATGCTTACATTTAAATGCTAACCTAACACTGCTAAAAATGTAATTATTAAAACTTTATTTCATTGTCTTTTGCATTTTTCTGAGTTAAATAACTATTAAAAGTAACTTGGTTTTTTAGGTTTCAGAGTAGCAGCCGTGTTAGTCTGTATTCGCAAAAAGAAAAGGAGTACTTGTGGCACCTTAGAAACTAACAAATTTATTTGAACATAATTAGCCATAAATATCTAAGGCTAAACTTACTGGAAACCATGAAACCTTGCTCTTTTTTTGGTTAGTTGTTACTGTTCTAGTAAATTAATGCTTTTAAATATCTGACCAATATTTGACCAGTTATTTTTGGACCAGCTCAACCCTATGCCGACAGTTACATTTTGGCCATTAACAACTACCCCAGTCTGATTTGATTAACTTGATGAGGGGGATGGAGAGGGAAAGATGTCCAGAAAGAGAGTTAATTTGTCACTCAAAGAGAAATAACTAAATTAGAACCACACAACTACCTTAATAGGAAGAGATCCACTAGAGAAAGGACCCAAAACATGAAGTTTAGTGGAAAGCCTCCCCTCTAACTACAAAGAAACCAATTTCCAAGAGACTGAGAAGTCACTTCAAGTCTTCTGGCCCCATGCTAATTCTGATCTAGTGTGCGCTTTGGATACAATATAGGATAAAGAAGTTTAACCAGGCATCACATAATGTGTAGTAGACAAATTAAGACTTCAAGGTGGATAAAAATTGATTTGGGAAAAAACCAACAGATTTTTTAAAATGATTTTTTATTTAAATTATAATAGGTTTTTCTTTTTCAAAAAATGCTGTTTAAAAATGAAATCTGAATTTAATACAAAATATGTGAAGGCATAAAATTATTATAATCTCTTAAAACATTTAAATAAAAAATAAATATGCTGAATCCATGAACCTCTATCAAAAACTTTAACGGCTACTTTTCTATACAAAGAAAGAATCGGGGGGGAAAAACATAACTTTTGATGTCAATCTTTATCAATACGGTACAATAGGTCACGTACTGTATTAGGAGCTTGATCCTGTGGGTGGACCCAGGAGCTGTGCTTACTGGGTGCAAGAGACTGGCAAAGTCATCACAGGTGTTGGAACAAGGTCTCTGACTCCAGGAGACACCACCATGCATCTCATCAGGATCAACTACTGTAATGGTCTCTTACTCCTATTTTATAGGTTCTCTCTACCTGAGCTCTGACTGGCTCAGTTTTCAAATTATTACTATTTATGACTCCACCCCATAATTCACCATTTTCTAACATTCTAAAAATGTACAAGAAGAATCTAAAAATATTAAGTTATATAATTGCTTAAATAAATGTATATACATATAGTGTGCCCTCATAGGTAGAAAAAAAAATACACTAGATTTGGTACAAAGGCTCTACATCATTGTAAATGAACCTTTTCTAAATAGCTATATCAACCAAGGAGAATGCACTTTTCTTTAGAAAATAAATGAAGTAGAAAAATAGGAAAATTGATTAAAAACCTATGATTTACATTGAGGCTTTCCATTTGGTGATTTAGATCACCAATTTAAATCAATCCATCCTGTAAGATTCAAAAAAAGGAAGTCAAAGGAAACCAGAGCGCCACAAATTCCCAAAGTAGATTCCAATCGTGACCCAGAGATGTGCAGCTCAGACAACCTCCAAATTTTGACAGTTCTTGTCTTGCAAAATTCTGGTTGTTGTGATTTTACCCAAACTGGAGGGTGAGTACTATGGGAGGGAAGTGAAAGGCCTACTCCCATAAAAAAACTAAATAAAATGAAGGTTTTATTAAATGGAACACCATACACATGCTACGGGCACTCTGCAGACATATGCACATTTGAAACCTAAAGAGGTATTGCCCAAAATGAAAGTCTTGCAATTCTATAAATCACATACAGTAGTACTATCTACTAGTCAGGTTGACTATTCTTTTGCATCTATGATTAAATCCCAATACACTTTTACCAATAAGCATACTTTTCTGAAATTTCATGGCTATTATGAAGTTACAGTCAAACTAGTTCAAAGTTGTCAAAAACATGCTCAGCTGATGTTCAGCTGGCTAGAGAGGAACACGGAGCTCTTAAAACTTGACAATTCTAAAATCAGTTGTCCGGTCCTTTCATGTTTTGCAATACTTCTACAATTTTCCGTAATTAACTATGACACAAACTCTTGTGAGAGATGTGGGGTAGAAGTCTGGATTGTCTATTTTAACTGCAAACAGCAAAGGAAGAAACACAGGATTACAGCCTATCAAAGGCAACCGAGAAGGCACCATCTCTCTTTTCAAGTCTTTGCCTTTCAGGTTGTTTTTTCTTAAAACTGATATAGTCACAAATTGATCTTGGCGAACCTGAAGCGTCAACAATGGCAACAGACTGCTCCAGGATGAAGCTGATGTTAAAAAGCTGCTGGAAGGCCAGAACCGGGACATAATCTAAACACAGCCAAGAAAAATTATGTAAACAACATTATAAAATAATCCAAAGAAATGTCTGTATTTTAAGATGAGCACCAATGCTTTCTATTTTGCTGCTAACAACTCTTGGTAGTAAATTATTTTACAGAAAAATGTACAATCTGTTTTCATTACTTTAATCCATTCAGTTTCTTGTTTCCTACAAATTCCTTCATCTTTAAGCATGCTGATTCAATCACTAATCACCTGTCTGCAGTATGATAAGCCTTCATGTTAATAAGGTATAGAAGAGAAACCACCACCTACTGAATCCAACACTGAAAAGTAAACTGACTAGCCAGCTTTTCATTGGAGCATCTTATCAAAAATTCGTAGGGTCTACCAAACCAGTCCACAACTCCAGCTATCCATTTCTTCAGCAGTTGATTCCACCTACTAGCCACATCCTTTGCTTCAACCACTATTGACTCCACCCATTCCTAATGCCTGCTAGGCAGTTCAAGTTAACAAAAATTATTGTTTCCTAATTAACATAACAAAAGTCTTAATGTCTCACTATATCCCTTAACTTGTTAGAATAAAGTTTTCACTTACAGATGGAAATTAGAGCCTAATTTTTCTATATCAAAAACTTTCAAATATATGTTTGTGTAATTACTTTAGAGTGACCCGAAAAACTTCAAAAGAATAAAAATGTAAAGAGAACCCACTAAATTGGGTTCTCTCTTTTGAAACAAAATATAACCTTATCAAAAATGATCTCAAAACATTCTACAAACTGAAATGGATACACAAAGAAATCAAGCAGCCTAGAGGATACAGTAGGAAAGGAAGATGGTGTAGATGCAGTAACTGTTTAACACTGTACAGCAGTTTTCTGTGCAAGTAGTAAGAATCCCTAAATGCAGGAGTGAATTAAGTACAATGTAATTACCTTAATTTTATTCTGGCTATGGCTTGTCTATATTAGGAAAGTGCACCGGTTTAATTAAATTAATTTTAAAATAGTCTAGTTAAAATGAGCACAATGCCTTAATGTAAAAACCAGTTTAACCCAGATGCTAAACATGAATAGACACATGGGTTAAAACAGTTTAATGTCTCTACTACAAAGTTAGGCAGGTTACAACAACCTTGCATCAAACTAGCTGTGCATGTGTCTACACTTAAATTCATCTCCCACCAATGTAAGTGCCTCATTACAGTGACACAGTAACACCACTTCCACGAACAGAGTCACTATACTAAGATCAACGCAGTGCAAGTGCAGACACTGCATTACCTATGTCGACCCCAACAGTCCTCCAGCTGCTGTCACACAAACTGATTGCCCAGCATGGTGAGCACACCTAGCAGCTCTCCACTGTTGCATGCAGCTGTCCAGACGCACTCTGGACTGGCACAGGCAGGAGATACTGGATCTCCTGGTCCTCAGGGAGAAAGGCACAACTACAAACCAGACAGAAATGAGGACATCTGCAGGCAAACCACATGGGAGATGTAGGAGAAGGGGAGTGATGGGGATCGGCAACAGCGCTGCATGAAAGTGAAGGAACTGAAGCAGGCATACCATAAGACCAGAAAGGCCAAAAGTCAACCCAGTGCCAAGCCACAGACCTACCGCTTTTACCAAGAATTGCATGCCATACTTGGAGGAGAGCCCACCACCATACTGGAGACCACCGCGGATATCTCCAAGGGCAAAAACTCCTGCTATGAACAGCAAGGACAAGGAGAAGGGACATGGGACTAGGGGTTCCAGCTATGCTGCAAGCCAGGACCTGTTTATGACTCCACTGCAGTCCAGTCAGTCAAGCATGGTACCTTGGAGGACCCTTCAGGTAAGTGTGTAAATGCATCATTCTAAGGGGAGATACACTCAGCTACCCACTTTTTATTAGAAAAAGTAGAGGTATAACAAAGGGAGGTAGCATTATCAGCTTTTCAATCCCCTGTACAGTTAGGCAGGGAGGGCCATGTGGAGCAGCTTATGTACACAGCGATGTCCCTTGAATCTTCCTGAGAGATCTCAATGAAACTTTCATGGAGGCACTCTGCAATCCTCTCCCAAAGGTTTTAGGAATGGCAGCCTTATCTCTTCCTCCATGGTTGGACACTTTCCCATACCAGCTGGCGATAACTTTGGCAGGCACCATTGTGGTACACAGAAGAGCAGTATTTGGGCCCAGACTGCTTTGGGATGCCAGCAGAACCTGTACTTTCTATGGCTTTGTTACCCTCGGGATTCATATGTTAGCTAAAACCACCTCGGCTTATAAACAATAGTACCAGCTGCAATGGGTTGGATCACTGAAACCCCCTTGGGACTGTCAACCGATGTGCCAAGACAACTTCTGACCCTGCTTTCCCTGCCAGCTTGGGACTCCAGCACCCTGTCTCGTTGAGCCAGACATGCCAGTCTGCTCCAACACACACCCAGGGTCTGAACCACATGCCCCAAAGCTGCATACTTAACTGAAAGCAACTTAAGAAGCGTTCCTGTCTTTAACACTCAGATGCCCAACTCCCAATGGGGTCCAAACCCCAAATAAATCCATTTTACCCTGTATAAAGCTTATACAGGGTAAACTCATAAATTGTTCGCCCTCTATAACACTGATAGAGAGATGTACACAGCTGTTTGCTCCCCCCCCACCCAAGATATTAATACATACTCTGGGTTAATTAATAAGTAAAAAGTGATTTTATTAAATACAGGAAGTAGGATTTAAGTGGTTCCAAGTAGTGACAGACAGAACAAAGTGAATTACCAAGCAAAATAAAACAAAACACGCAAGTCTAAGCCTAGTACAATAATAAAACCAAATACAGATAAAATCTCACCCTCAGAGATGTTTCAATAAGTTTCTTTCACAGACTGGATGTTTTCCTAGTCTGGGCACAACCCTTTCCCTGGTACAGCCCTTGTTCCAGCTCAGGTGGTAGTTAGGGGATTTCTCATGATGGCTGCCCCTTTATTCTGTTCCACCCACTTATATATCTTTTGCATAAAGTGGGAATCCTTTGTCCCTCTGGGTTCCCACCCTTCCTTCTCAATGGAAAAGCACCTGGTTAAAGATGGATTCCAGTTCCGGTGACATGATCACATGTCACTGTTAGACTTCATTACCCACTTGCCAGCACACACATATACAGGAAGACTTACAAGTAAAACAGGCCATCTACAGTCAATTGTCCTGGTTAATGGGAGCCATTAAGATTCCAAACCACCATTAATGGCCCACACTTTGCATAACTACAATAGGACCTCAGAGGTATATTTCGTATTTCTAGTTTCAGATACATTTATACAAATAGGATGACCACACTCAGCAGATTGTAAGCTTTGTAATGATACCTTACAAGAGACTTTTTGCATGAAGCATATTCCAATTACATTATATTCACACTCTATATGATTTTATAAAAATATGCTAATGAGTGCAACGTCACACCAGTATATGTTGGATCATATTAAAGAAGTTCTGTATTAAAATCACAAATGAGTTTGATTCCCCATAGTTCAAATTCCAGGGTATTACTAATTAAGAGGTCTCTTGGTTTTTGGTACTGTTTCTCTCCCTCTATGTGTGAAACTTGCAAGCTGCTAATTGTGTTAGTACATTCTAAGACAGAGTCTATTCTCAAAGCAATTCACAGAGAGAGAGACTCAAAGCAATACTCTAACAACAGAAACAGCACCCAGAGACTTTCATGCCCTTTTGTTGTATTAACAATTGTGATTAAAATAGAGATAGAGGATGTATGTGGATGGATGCTTGGTGTGGATAATAACTGAATGATAAGGGAGGTGCCAGCCTAAGAATCCAGTGTCCATCGGCTGAAGAAGGCGTCAAGTGGAAATAACCAGAGGACCCCCCAGAGGGCAGACTGGAATCCACCCAACAGCCTCAAGAATGGGAGAACCAAAGAACAAGATAACATCTTGGAGCCGTCAGGAATGTGCTATCTGCTGATTGATTCAGCAACAGCATGATGAAGCAATTCCCATAGACTGGCATAGGAAGAAATTCCTATAAAAATAGACTCTAAAAAGTGAGAACTTTGGGGTCTGATTCTGCAAACCAACTTCCAGGAGCATCAGATGAGCATCTGACAAGGCCCTGCTCCCTCCTCATGTCCAGGCCACCTGGCCAGTGGCTTGGCATGAGCAACTCTAAGGCTGGTAACTATGATAACAACCTTGCAGAACCTGTGTGTGTGTGTGTGTGTGTATGTTTGTATGAATGAATGTGTGAATAAATATGAGATTGAATGGAATGTTATAACTATAACTAACTGCTTACTATGATTCTTTCTGTATTCACAGTAAATGTGGTATTTTGCCTTTTTCCCTTTAATAAGATCCTGCTGGTTTTTATTTTATTGGTATAACATATACAGTGCCATTATCCTATATGCATCGTTTCATGAAACCATGCAATACTCTCCTCATTTTCCTCACCCTGGCAGGCAATACTCACTCTGACTAGTGGTGAGTGGTTCAGCACAAAAGCAATCCAAAGCAGAAGCGTCAAGAAGCAGGTCTTATTTAAAACTTTAGGGAGCAAGGAAGGGAGTTCTGAACCTTAACTTTCGCTTTCCATAATGAAAAGGAGTACTTGTGGCACCTTAGAGACTAACCAATTTATTTGAGCATGAGCTTTCGTGAGCTACAGCTCACTTCATCAGATGTATACCGTGGAAACTGCAGCAGACTTTATATACACACAGAGAATATGAAACAATACCTCCTCCCACCCCACTGTCCTGCTGGTAATAGCTTATCTAAAGTGATCAACAGGTGGGCCATTTCCAGCACAAATCCAGGTTTTCTCACCCTCTACCCCCACACACAAATTCACTCTCCTGCTGGTGCTAGCCCATCCAAAGTGACAACTCTTTACATAATCAAGTCGGGCTATTTCCTGCATAGATCCAGGTTTTCTCACATCCCCCCCACCCCCATACACACACAAACTCACTCTCCTGCTGGTAATAGCTCATCTAAACTGACCACTCTCCAAGTTTAAATCCAAGTTAAACCAGAACATCCGGGGGGGGGGGGGGGTAGGAAAAAACAAGAGGAAACAGGCTACCTTGCATAATGACTTAGCCACTCCCAGTCTCTATTTAAGCCTAAATTAATAGTATCCAATTTGCAAATGAATTCCAATTCAGCAGTTTCTCGCTGGAGTCTGGATTTGAAGTTTTTTTGTTTTAAGATAGCGACCTTCATGTCTGTGATTGCGTGACCAGAGAGATTGAAGTGTTCTCCGACTGGTTTATGAATGTTATAATTCTTGACATCTGATTTGTGTCCATTTATTCTTTTACGTAGAGACTGTAACTAACTACACCAACATAAGCCCTACGCCTCTCGTGGAGGTGGAGTTATGACCTTGTAGTAGGGAACATATATTGGCAGGACAAGGCAGTACTGGTAGACACTGACATAATTAGGTCAAAGTAAGCTGCCTTATGTCAACCTAACTGTGTAGTGTAGACCAGCCCTAAATCACGTTCCACCATAATTTAATGATGCTGCATCACTTACAACTGTAAATGTTGCAATGATTAATTTGATATGTTAGATCATGTTTAATGTAGGATAGAATTGGTTTAGGTTGACACTTCTCTGCTATTGTTGATGTTAAATAAGATCTCACCTTTTTGCAAGATGGTTGATATCAAGAGCAAACTCAGATTAGAATTATTTAGCTACGTTTAAGAATGTATACTTCAGGAGAAGGGCTTCTTTGCATGTAAGTTTTCCAAACACTCTACTGTATGAAATGGGGCAAACAGCTTTATACATTCTCAAAACCACACTGCAGTTTCTTAAAGGTTTACAATAGAGTCCTATGTTTCTTAAAAAGGGAAAGAATGAAATCAAATCGGAATCCTATTTTAGAAGGTTACCATAATGAACCATCCTTATGGAGAATTTTGATCATGTTTTTGAAGTTCATTTATTGCTGCATTTCGTGTTTGCACAAGAATTCTCGCATTCTTCCAAGGCATTGGGAGTCTCAAATATGTGTCCCATACATTTCTTTATGAAAATGGTCCCCAAACTATGGGGCATGCCCCCCTCGGGGGGGAACGGAGGAATATTTGCATAGGGGCCACGTTGCGGCCCAGGCCAGTCCCCAGAAGGGGTGGGGAGGGAACGCCACCCAACCTCCTCTCTGCCCACAGCTCTGGCCTCACCCCCAGTTGCAGCGTCTGGCCCTGGTGCTCCATTCCCGGCCCTGCTGTTTCCCGGACCAGCTCTGGTAGGGAGGGGAGGGATAGGTCAGTGATTTGAGCACTGGCCTGCTAAACCCAGGGTTGTGAGTTCAATCCTTGAGGGGGTCATTTAGGGATCTGGGGCGAAAATTGGGGATTGGTCCTGCTTTGAGCAGGGGGTTGGACTAGATGACCTTCTGAGGTCCCTTCCAACCCTGATATTCTATGATTCTATGATTCTAAGTGTCAGCAGTATATGGTAACTAAAGGGGGGGGGGGTGTCTGTCTGTCTGTGTGAAAATAAACCAGAGTCTCCAAAATTAATCTTTGAGGAAGTGCTTTATTACCAAGCAGAAAGCCAGACCACGAGATTTACATGTACCCGCTGTTTTCAGATACTCTTGAACTTGTAACTCAATCTTGTAGCCTTTTGATTAGCAGATCAACTATAAAATACTTTAGTTTCAACAAATAAAGCAGAGGCAGCACATACTTACTGATTTGTTGCCCATAACTAACAAAACATTGTTTATAAATTCAACTTCCCAAACTAATGACTCATTTTTGGGATCTAAATACTAACACTTTTTATAAAATCAGATTCCAAAAGTTATTTAAATTTCTTATGAAACTAACCAAAGCCATACCTATTACTGACAAATTTGTAGTTTATTACCACCAGTTTCATAAGAAAACAGAATGGAAATAATTCTTAACTCACAGAAGGTACTGTAAGGTGTAAATTAAGTTTTGCAGAGATATAAGGCCGTATGGGTCCAATTTTCAGAGGTAGCGAGCAGCTGCTCTTACTGACTTCATCTGTACATGATGCCGACATCCCCCTGTGACTCTAGCCTGAAAAAAAAAAAAAATCTGGCCCAAACTATACAGCGAATTCATATCAAATCTGCAAATAGTTTTGGCTGATCCAAAACTGCATTTTTCAACAAATAAACTGCAAAAAATTTCACACAGCTCTATTTAGGAGATTAACTGTAATGGGCATCTAGGTTTAAAAAAATATCTTGGCCCTATTTACTACTGATGCCATTTTCTTACATTTCACTTGGTTTGAATAGTAAAACTAGCCCATTCATTTATGGTTAGTTTCACTTCATGTTCTCAAGCAGTGGAGCAGAGGTGGGCAAACTATGGCCCGCGGGCCACATCCAGGACCATCCTGCCCAGCCTTTGAGCTCCCGGCCAGGGAGGCTAGCCCCCGACTCCTCCCAAGCTGTCCCCCATCCCCCGCAGCCTCAGCTCGCCGTGCTGCCAGTGCTCTGGGCAGTGGGGCTTCGAGCTCCTACCGGGTAGTGCAGCTGACTCCAGCTGGGCGGCGCAGCCACCAATCCTGCTGCTCTGAGCGGTACGGTGAAGGGGCAGGGAGCGGCCGGGGAGGGTGGCAGGGGGGAGAAAAGCACAGCCTTCCCTACCCGAGCCTCCATACAGTTTCGGAACTCCGATGTGGCCCTCAGGCCAAAAAGTTTGCCCACCCCTGCAGTAGTGCAAAGTCAAAGTGTTAGGTCCACAAGCAGTGGTGGGCAATGTCTAAAGGTTTTGTAAATTTTGTTTTAAATACACAGAAACCCAAGAATTTTAATCTGAAGTGTTTTTTCTTCTTCATCACCTCTCCACACACCACAACACACACCCACCCACACAGAGCTGGGATACAGAGAGACCTGTGCTCCAGGAGAGCTTCTCCTCCTTGGAGAAGTCAGGGGAAGCTGACTTCGGGAAGGTCCTGAGAAGATTTCTTCTCATTTTACAAGTAATATGCAACAAGCTACCCAAGCATTCCTTAATGCCCCACAAGTCTATTGTGTCTTCAGTCTTGCTGGCTTGCTTCACACTGCATTCAGGAGAGAATAGGAAATAAGTGCATATACAGTAGAACCTCAGAGTTACAGACACCTCGGGAAAGGAGATTGTTCATAACTCTGAAATGTTCGTAACTCTGAACAAAACATTATGGTTGATCTTTCTAAAGTTTACAACTGAACACTGACTTAAGCTTTGAAATTTTACTATGCAGAAGAAAAATGCTGCTTTTAGCCACCTTAATTTAAATGAAGCAAGCACAGAAACACTTTCCAAACCTTGTCATGTTTTTTTTTTTTTAAAAACTTTCGTTTTTTGGGTTTTTTTAGTAGTTTATATTTAACAGTACTCTGGTTGGTTGGGTATTTTTGGGTCTCTGCTGCTGCCTGATTGAATACTTCCAGTTCCAAACGAGGCGTGTAGTTGACCAGTCAGATCGTAATTCTGGTGTTCGTAACTCTGAGGTTCTACTGTAGGTTTTCCTATAAAGAGTTCAATTTGCCCTGATAGGAGAGAGGTTGTGGCCTTTTTTGTTTTTTTATAATGTAGAAAAAAAGATTTTCCCTACCCCAAAAAAAACACTAAGCAAGTGCACAGTGAACGAGTTTTTACTCATAGGTACCATGAGAGAACTGTGAGCAGTGGCTACTTATCCAGAAACAACAGTGCATCTGGTCACCTTTGGAATATTTTATTCATGATTCTTAGGGCTAGAAACTTGTTTTTCAATGAAGGCTTACATTGATGGCTTATTCTCAAATTTTCCCACACCATCATTGGTGTGCAGACTTTTTTCAAGACCTGCCAAATCATTTAGAAGACAAAACTAAAACATTTTATGGACCCAATACTATGGTTCCACATTTATGGCGGCAACTGGGATGTTATGAGTCCTACCCCTCCGCTGCATACACACAAACACAAGGTCCATTGTCATCAGTAGGACTTTGATTTTATCAGGTAAAATCTCTAAAGATATTCTTGCCGAGCATCTCAAGCTTCTCTTAGCTCCTAACACTGAGCAGACTGTGCATGCACCATCCCTACACAGTAACGGACTAAGTCATCTCCAGCCCAGGGCTAATGCTGGACTTTCCTTGACCAGGATAGAGATGGACAGTGGAACTGATGCTCAGTTCCTTACCCCTTTCCCCCCAACCTCCCACCCGCAGTGTCCAGACAGCATAGAAGAAGCAAATCACAGAGTTTAATACAGAATACATAAAAGTCAGATAGCGGGAGGGCGATAGCAAATTGAGAAAAGAAGTCTCTTGAGACTTCGGGGGTGGGGAGAGAAACAGGGACTAGCCGGGCAAGGACACTGGAAAGGAGGAGGCAATAAGGAGTAGGAAGGGAAACCAAGAAGAGGCTGGGACTAAGAGCTGTGAGGGGAATCGGGGTGGAAGGAACACAGTAGGAACCAGAGATGGAGAGGCATTTGGACTAGGAACCAGCATAGGGGAACAGGGGTGGGAGAATCTTTAATTACCTGATCACATACTTACTGCCCCCCACGGGACCCCTATCTCATTCAGTGCACAGGATGGACCTTCTCTGAGGATAAATCAGTCTCCTTCACTACACCCTGATCTCTAGGCCCTCAGTCTCATATATTGCATAAGCTGGAATGTATGTGCTATTTGTTCAACTGGAGCAGATGGGTCTAGGCCCAACCATAAGTAAAGGCCTGCCCCCTCAATTAAGAGGGAGGAACCACTGTGCCCAAGCCACGATTTATTTCTTAGGACAACAAGAGAAAAAATAGGATCAGGACGGAAAGTCATACGGTAAACATCAGGGATCCAGAGGGAGACACCAAGCAGAGAAGCCCAGACAGCGCCCACTGCCCCTCAAAGGCATTCAAGGAGTCAGTGGACACTGCCCGGACAAACTCTGCTTGGAGACGTGAGCAGAAACAGGCTCTGCAGTCACAGAGTATCCCCCTCTCCCCGTCCAGGTTTCCTCCTCCTGGAGTGCTGGATGACCATCTTGGTTAGTGCCCGGAGAAGCCTGACGAGGAGTTCCCACAATTTTGTAGGGCCACAGCTAGGGTGCGAATATGAGCTGTTGGAAGGTTTGCAGTGAATGAGGCAGGAGACTGCAGGAACAGAAAGGACAGTCTCATAGGTAAGCCAATTGAATAATGCACTGGAGAACTAGAGTCTAACCCTTTCTGTGACAGAGTTCCTATGTGATGATGGGCAAGTTTCTCAAACCAAACTTTTCACAGGTAGTCACTAACTGTTGTAGCTCATTTTCTGGATGCCTAACATGAGACACTAGTGTCTGATTTGCACAAGTGCTGAGCACTCACAGAAGCAACTGAAGTTAATTAGTGGTGTGCTTTGAACATTAAGTGCTATATAATGCTCAGTGTTAGGAAAAAGTCAAGTCCTGGGTATCTCAAATCCGGTACTCAAAAGGAGTGGAAACTTTTCACCTTAATCTCTGTGCCTCAGCTCCCCACCTATAAAACAGGGATAATACTACCCCATCCTCACAGAGGAGTTGTGACAATGAATTCATTAATGTTTGTGAATCACTCAGATACTACAGTGACAAACACCACAGAAGAGCCGACAAGGAAATTAATTGAGTCTCCAGAGCAGGATTTGGATGAAGCACAGTGAATAAGGCTTCAGGCCACACACTGAACAGTGAAGTTAAAACAAAATATTCAGTTGCTGCTCACTGAATAAGGACCTTCCATCCTGTGCACAGTATAAGGGAGGGGTCCTGTGGAAAAAATAGTATGTGATCATGTAATTAAAACTGTATCGTAAGACATATGCACAAGGGGGGCTGAATTAAAGTTGCACATTAATACTGGCATTTCCTAACTTCTGAGTGATTGACTTTGCAACCTTAACAACATTTTCAACAGTTTTTATGTGTTTAACAGAAGTAGCTGTTTTAAATGCCTTATTTGTTTTGGGACCAGATTAGCACTCCTCACACACAAAAACCCAGTCAGTGGAGATTTCACAAGTGAGCAGAACTAAATGGATAACTGTCGTAATATTCAAGAAATTTTTCTCTTCCGTGTCGGTATGTGTAAGGCAACACAAATGTGGGAAACTGTAACTCATCTCTATATATACTGTAAATCATAATCAGTGCTTTTAATTCATTTGGAAGAAGAGACGTTATAAAAAAAGATTGTAAACCTAAAACTTCAATTTATTCCTATAAACTACAGTCAGAAATAAGAATATTAAAATGAAAGGGTTTTTTTTTTAATTTCATAAATATAAACTGTATCCCCATTTAATGTCAAGCTCTCTCCTTCAACATTCCTTCATTTGGTGTCTCTGTGGGTTTCAGCCTTCCTAAAGAGAATGTGCCTAAAGGAAAATATGTCTGCAGATAAGAGAATTAAGTAGACAGTAATTATAAATTAATAGATGAAAACTAAGAGGATAAAAAGAATCAAGTACCAGGGGAAATCTGGATGATAGGACATATGACTAAAATACTAAGGAAACAAATAAACTCAGCAATTAGACACCTACCTGGAAATACATTCTCTGATACTAAAGTTTGTCTGCTTATCACAGACAAACTGCTTACTGCTGTACAAAACACAGAAGTACCAGCCCCTTATTCTACTAAATTTACAAAAACCGCAAAAACTCAACCTACCACAGAGATTTAGCATGGGGTCCAAAAAGTTTTAAGAGTTTATTATAAAAACCCAGGCTGCGTAAAAACTGACGACAAAACCAGCAGTGAATACACAGTAAGACTGTCTAGATCAAGCCTCCCGCCACGGAGCCCAACTCCAGAGAGCTGTTTCCCCAGGGCAACAACACCCGCGAGTCACTCGGGCGCCCGCCAAGAGCATGCCAGGCGCGCGGCCGAATAAAGCCTGCAGCGGAGGCCAGCCGGGCCCGGGGAGACGAGCACCCGGGGGCCGGGCGCGGGGGTCTCCCGCTAGGTGTGTCAGTGTCCGCGGCGCAGCGGGACCGGGGGCGGAGCAGACGTGCCAGACCACGCAGCAGCGGGACCCCGCGAAGCGGCGCCGCTCTGGGAGCAGGGGCAGCGAGGAACGCCCCGCAGCACCGGCCCCAATTCCGGGCGGGGCGCTCCCTTACCTGCGCCGCGGCAGCGGGAGGAGGCCGCAGCCCCCGGGGCTCCCCGCCCCCTTCACACCCTCGCAGCCGGAGGCTCAACCCCTCATGGAGCCGGGGGCCTGGTGACAGCGGCCGGGCCGCCGCGGTGCGGGGGAGACAAGCCAGGCCGCCGCCATCTTCCACGAGATCACCCCTGACCTCCGACCTCTTCCCAAAGGTCACTTCCGGGTCACTTGTGCCAGATGTGGTCTTCCACTTTCCCTGCTTAAAGGGACAGCGCCCAGCTCGGGGGCCAGGCGGTCACCCACCGCGTGTTGCTAACACCCAAGTGCTGACACATGCCGAGCCTGGCCCTCCCCTCCCGGCCCCCGCAACAGACCTGGGCCTGGCTTAAAAGCCATCAAGAGACTTGTCAGAAACAACACTCCGGGGGCTGTTTATATTTGCCTTTGGGGGCCTTGGGGCGGGGAGGAGGGAGGGTGGTCACCGTTTCCTGCTTTTCTCCACAACCATCACGGGCTCCACCCGTATTTATTTTACATGCAAGTTGCGAGTCTCACGTCATCCCCTGACTCCAGACGGTGGGGCTTTAGGAAAATCACCCAACGCCGCAAGACTCCCCCTCAAATCACAAGAGTTGGCAATGCAGCCTCAGTATAAAAAACGGAGACACTGGTAGTGCCAGGGGATAGATTTCTATGGGCACGGGGGAGGAGGGGAGAGAAAAGTGTTGCCTTTCTTTCCACTCAGCAGAATGGCACATTCAGACCCAAACTTCCCTGCCATGCTGTGGATTTGATGGTCCAAACAAGCCCAGGTTTATGGATTTGGATGGCAGGGCCCAGATGCTCAGAGGCTTTTAGGTTCATAGATGCCAACCGGGCAGCCCTGCGGATCAACTCATCCCCCTCCACTCCCAGCCCTCCCGCCCACCAGTGGGCCCCACTAATCTGCAGCTCCTCCCAGCACCTCCTGCCCCCCGCGATCAGCTGATCAGCAGAGGGGAAGAGGTGCTGGGGAGAGGGGGAGGAGCAGGGGCAGGAAGAGGCAGGGGAGGGGACAAGAAGGGGCAGGGGGTGGAGTGGGGCAGGGTAGGGATCAAGCAGCCCTCAGGGAACTGGGGAACTCGGCGCCTCTGTTTAGGTTCCTAACTTCCACTGAAATAAATGGAAGTTAGGAGCCTAAATACCTTTGAGGATCTGGGCCTATGAGAGTTCTGTGAGGATATTAGGATGGCAACCCCAAGACACCAAGGGGGTGATTGCCCTTGAAATGTATATGCATTCTGAATGTTACCTATGTAGAGGGGAGGTAAGTCAATTTACTCACCAATTCTATGCTACAGAATTCCTCTGTCTGACAAAGTAATTGCACAGACCATGAATTCCTATCTGTGCAAGAGGCCGCAGATGGATTTTCTATAGGGATCACATACTAAAAGTAGATATTATTTAACAGGAGAATTCACTTTCTTTTTTTTCTTAGGAATCCAATACCAGTCTTTACCGTAAGACTATTACAAACGCACGCACGCGCACACACACACAATGATTTCAAATTCCTTTTTATGAACAATAGTACAAAAGATAACCTATTACAGCACAGCCATTACAATACACCCTAACTAGACTAACATCACTAACTAAAGATTTGTTATTTTCCTTTAAAATGAAGACCATAACACAGTGCCTAAACCTCCAAATATATACAACACCTTACAAAATAAATATATAGAGATTGGGATTTCTGACAATCGGAGATCTTCTGCTTTCACATAGGGTCGCCTTGGATATTATATTGACAATTAAATAAAACATTTAGTTGTATTACATAGCCAGTTGTTTCAGCATCCTTACTACTGAGCACAGACACAACTTCAAATAAGAAAGAAAAGAAAACTTGACAAATAGTGTAGCCGTTAGGCTCACACACATCTTTGGCGCAATGATGCAGTGCACCTCCTGAAAATATTTGGCCTTCGGTCTGTGGTTCCTCCTTTATGGTGTGTGTGTATGTCGTCCCCTCCCCCACCAGTCTCAATCTTACTGACTTCTGTAAAATTATAGCAAATCTTACTGAGATCCAACTCACAGATTCAGCCTGGGTTACCCCCGGAAGCATTAGGGCAGCTAAGCCTCCCCAAATGGGGCAAGAAATGTCAGATGCAGCACACCTCCCTTTGGAAGTATGCTGGACCACCGCCTTTGGAGCGCTGCTGACGGAAGCTCCCAAGAAGGTGGGGAGCCACCGGCACCCAGACCATGGCCCTGCCCGTGCTCCACCCCGAGGCCCACCTCCCTCTCTGCCTTTTCCCCCAAGACCCAAGCTGAAGGGGAACCCGATAATAGTATTCAGTTATGTAAAGGGCTGTTATAAAGAGGATGGTGATTACTTGTTCTCCGTGTCCACTCAAGATATGACAAGAATTAATAGGCTTAATCTGCAGCAAGGGAAATTTAGGTTAGATATTAAAAGCTTTCTAACTATACGGATAGTTAAGTCCCAAATAGGCTTCTAAGGGAGGTTGTGGAATCTCCATTATTGGAGGCTTTTAAGAACAGGTTGGACAAACACCTTTCAGGGATGTTCTAGGTTTACTTGGTCCTGCCTTAGCACAGAGGGCTGGACTTGATGACTTCTCAAGGTCCCTTCCCGCCCTACATTTCTATGATTCTATGGTTCAATGGTCCTGAGGCAGGATTTGGGCCAACATGTGGAGCCCACCCTGCAGGTACAACCTTCCAACAACAAATTAGCATGTGGATAGGAGCCATACTGCTAGGAAGCAGGGACATACCCATAGAAAGCCCAGAACATACACTGAGCTCCATCTCTGTAAATAGGACTCCGTACCCCTAGCAGACTTGTGAAAATCTCAGGGGATCCATAAAATTGGTAGGCTAAATATTACCTTTTCCTTCTTTTTTTACCACCCTTCTTTCCCCACCAGAAGCATTTAGAGGAAATTCTGTAAAGGGAATTTTGCAGAGTTTCCTGGTCCCCATGCAGGCCAATGTGGTTATGGGAGTGATGATGATGATGATGCAGGTATTTCCATGGTGGGGTATGATCTAGATCTCCATTAGGAACTACAGTTCAGATTTATGCTTCAGTGGTGATTCTATAAACAGTGAGAAAATGGTGTCAAAAAGCCTTACTAAAACCAAGATATTAGGAACAGGCTTCTAAGGGAAGTTGTGGAATCCCCATCATTGTCCAACCTTTTCTTAAAAAGCCTCCAAACACCTGTCAGGGATGGTCTAGGTTTACTTGGTGCAGGGGGCTGGACTTGACCTTCCAGGTCTCTTCCAGCCCTACATTTCTGTTATTCTATATATCACGTCTACTCCTCCCTCCCTCACCCCACCCCACCCCACCCCACCCATCCACCAGGCCAGTAGCTCTATCAAAGAGGAAAATTAGGTTGGCTTGGCATGATTTGTTCAACAGCTCCATTCCGGCTATTCCTTATAACCCTATTATCCTCTAAGTTCTTACAAATAGATTGTTTTATAATTTGTACCAGAATCTTTCCAGGTATCAAAGTTAGGCTGACGGGTCTAGAATACTCCAGGTCCTCTTTGTTCCCCTTTTTAAACATAGGTACTGTTTGCCCTTCTCCAGTCCTCTGGGACCTCACTCAATCTCCAGGAGTTCTTGAAGACAGTTGCTAATAGTTCTGAGATTGCTTCATCTAGTTTCTGAAGTACCCTAGGATGCATTTAAATCAGCCCCTGACGACTTGAGTACATCTATCTTATCTAAATATTCTTTAACTTGTTCTTTTCCTATTTGGCAAAATATGAGGAGATGAATCACATAGGTACTCAGGTGTCCTTGAAAAGTGAGTATGTCCCTTTTTTAAAGCCTGTCTCACAGTTCCCATCTCTACCTCCCCACCACCACCACCATCACTCCCTCCCTCCCAAATAAGCTACATTCCATATTTTCCACCGCATCTGGAAACAGTTTTCTTCACTAAGGGAATCACCTGATTTTTATTATCATCCCATTAAAAACAAGTACGTTTCTATAGTTTTTCATTGGGATCCTCAAACTTTATGGGCTTTGGTTTAAGGCTGAAAAGAAAATGGAACCAGTCTGGTTTCCATAAGCCTGCCAATGTAAGAAAAAGTATTGGGAATTAATAACCCTCCCTCCTCCTCATACTTTCTTTAAATTAGTTTTCAGCTAAAACGGATGGGGACCATGATTAATCAAGCCCCATAGTGCTGTATTGCGGGGGTAGGGAAAGCCTACTACTATTAGGCATGGATTCTTCCATAAAATAGTCTGTCAAGTATAAAAGAAATATAAAAATCATCATATAATGATTTCCACTGCCATTAGTATTTTAAAACAAAGTACTGGAGATGGTTATTCTTAACTTTCCCTGAAACTGCCAAAACTTTCAGATTTTAATGTACTGACCTTTAGTGCCTTTCTTTGTCCTGTGACTTAATTAACCTTCATTTATTCCTTCCATCCATCCATATTTATGTTACAAAATTAATAAATCTAGTAAAATCCAAGCAACTTGATCTAGGTTGCTGAGAGAATGTGGGTAAGTTACGTCACTTCTTTGGGCTCCAGCTTCCTCATCTGTAAAACTGGGATATTGCTACATCCCTTCTTTTGTAAAGCATTCTGAGATCTACAGATGACAATGCGGAAGTTCATATTAGTTTTGTTTACTAGTAACTGGACATTCTAGGAATTTCAGCCAAAAAAAGGGAATGGTTGGAATTCCATCTCTACTCATTTTGTGTAGGAATGCTGCACTTTTTACGACAAAATACCCATTTGAAGTCTCGGAATGCTTTCAGAGCTGATAAAAAGTCCTACCCTACACAACCACAACTCTTCCTTCCCCTGCCTGTCTTCTCTTCTCTTTACGTTCGCTCCTCCACTCTGGCAACAATGCCTGCCTCTTCAGCTTCTCACACAACCTTTCTAAATTGTAATGCCACTACCCTCCTCTTGAAGACCTCTCTGCCAAGCAACAGTGTTTGGTTGTGTGTCAGTCAAGGCTGGTTTACTAGATCAGCAGCATCTGGCGGAGCACACGGGGACCTCTTAGCAGTTTTGAAAATTCTGATTGAGTGGCCCGCCCCTTAACCATGCTCCAGACCTGCCTTCTGGGAGCACTTAGTCCTCACATTTCTCAAGAGACTGGGGCATGACTAACAAGCTGTTCTGAAAATCCTAAGTGCCTAACCATGAGCTGAGCCTCAGTTGGAGCACTCAGCAGGCCACTTATGCACACACAGACTTCTGAAAATTCCCACATAAGTGACTGTTCCTAAGATACACAGGGCCTGATTTTGCAAGGCACTGGGTGCCCTCATCTCCCTCTCAAATCACAGGGAGTTGTGGATGCTCAGCATCAATCAAGAGATGCTCGGTGCCTCACTGCTCAGAATCAGAGTCACAGTAGGATAGTGGCAGAGGTGGGAATGCCACCCAAGAGCCTGGACACCATTAGATCTTATTGTCCCTTCAGTGTCTGTTTATTGCCGAGTTAAATGCAATGTCTATTTATTGTGTAAATAAGAGTGAGAGGATGACAAACTGCAGTATTAGAAGTGGTAGAGAGAAATAGCTAGGGGAAGAAGTGGTATATACAGAATGACTTCAAAGGCACATACACTTCAGATTAAAATGCAAGTGTCAACCATTGATTACACAGGTGACTAATTATAGGCCTCCTGGGCAGGTTCAAATGTGCACCTATGGCAGACAAACTCTGCCTATAAAAAGTCAGGAACATTAAACAGTGTGAGAAATTCATTATCTAGAAATTATATTCACTTTGCATGTAAGGGAGGGAGGAGTGGGGACATTTATAATCCATATCTAAGTATTATTTTTCGTGTTTGTTAGGCAGGGAAGGTCACAGATCATCATGGGCCTGATTTGGAGTGACACTGGGTGAAAGTACTTAGGCTCTCTCAGGATCAAGCCTGTAGGACAAAACAGATCCCTGCTCCCATGGGTTAATAAATCTCTCAGAAATTGATTGCCAAGTTACTGTGTTGCTTTATGATCACAACTGTAACATCTTAACAATTGTGGCCTCTGAACACAAGGCTGGGAGCCAAGATTTCTCATGTGCTAACCCATGCTCTGCCACTTACCCATTGCATATCCTTGGCCAAATAACTGCATGATTGTGTGTCTCCATTTTCTGATCTGTGAAATGGAAACACAACCATCCAGGTACCTGATAGGAGTGGTGTCAGGATTAGTTGATGTTCATAATGTAGCTGGAAAATGTAAGGTATTATAAATGTCTTCTTATTAGAGGGCCAAATCCAAAGGTCTTGACTTGGCAAACTCCTACTGAAATCAGGATTTTGTCCATAATTGAGAGGAAAACAATTTGTCCAGGAAGATTTAAAATAACTTCTTGCTCTGTCTATCATCCTTATGGATCCCAAAGAAATGTCACACAGTTTGTATAGGTATTGCTTTATCCACCACATTGAAATGCCACCTCTGAGGTAGAACATGGCAGATTTTTAACAATTTACAGTAGCACTTTGTTACAGAAAATGAAGTAGAATGTCATATCCAATTGAAAAAGCAGGGCATGTAGGTAAGCACCTAGATGCCTTGTAAATGTATGGTGCTAATTCTAAATAATTTTAAAACTTATTAGCTTCCAATAATATGAATTAGTGCAGCTGTTGCGTTAGAAACCAAAATATCTACTCCGAAATTATATATGCATTTGTAATACCCCTATGGTTTCTGTGAAAATGGAAAGTACAATTTCTACAGCCAAAGACAACAGCGAGGGCAAGAAAAGAATTTTCGGTATTCAGCAAAAAGGAAGGATCCAACTGACTGGAAATGCATGCATAATTCAAATCGCTTTGTTGCAATAATATTAAGGTACTGGCTTCACCCCACAAATGGAAAGCTGTTTGGAGCTGAAGGGAAGCTTTAGATCTGTTCAAAGGTTAACAAATTAATGGCCTGAATCTAGGTTTAATTTTTAATAAATACATAAATAGAGCATGGTGGGGAGGGCATGTTTACTGTACACTGAAAAAAAATATTCCATGAAAACTTCTTTGGGAGGGATTTAAAAATGATCCTGAATTGCAAATTGGGCTAGCCCATGATAAATCATAAGTGAAATGGGCCACAAATAAAAAATGAAATTGACTTCTGTAGCTTCACCATCCACACATGAAAAAAACCTAACAAATAGCCTGGAAAGTATATTAGAATGATGCCCTTAGTAGCACAGGGAAGGAGAGTTTTTACACTAGAACTATTGTGTGTTTAGGTGGCACAGCGTTACAGCTTATCAAAGGGGTGAAAGGGGCAGCTGGTTTGTATAATTTTTGATGGTGCCCAGAACAGGTCCAAGTCCCGCCCCCACACACCTGCCTTGTAAGCCAATATATATATTTTAAAATAATGTAAAAATGTGAGGGCTCTGGGGTGGGGCTGGTGATGAGGGGTTTGGGATGTGGGATGGGCTCAGGCAGAGGGTTGGGGTGCAGGGATGAGGGCTGTGGGGTGGGGCTGAGGATCAGGGGTTCACGATGCAGGAGGGGGCTCAGGGCTGGGGCAGAGGGTTAGGGTGCGGGGGGGATGATGGCTCTGGCTGGGGCTGGGGTTGAGGGGTTTGGGGTGTGGGAGGGGCTCAGGACTAGGGCAGAGGGTTGAGGTCCGGGGGGTGAGGGCTCTGGCTGGGGGTGCGGGCTCTGGGGTGGGGCGGGGTTAGGGATGAGGCATTTGGAGTCCAGGCAGGCTGCCCCAGGGCTGGGGCCAGAGAGGAGGACTCCCCCCAGGCCTCTCCCCACCAGCAGCAGTGAGCTCTGAGAGAGGGGACCCCCTGTACCCCCTTGGCAGCACACTCACCTCACACCACTGTCACTGCACGTGCTCCTAGGGCCCCTTTCAGGTCCAGGAAGCCCCCTCGCCTCCCCTGTGGTGGGTGCTGGTGGGGCGAGCTGCCATCACATGTGTGCCTCCTCCCCTGCTGCTGCCCCTCACTGTAGCCTCACTGGGGGTGGGGCTGCCCCTTGCCCTTGTGGGGCAGGAGCGGTGACTGCAGGGGGAGGGGGCTGTGCTGGTGGAAGGTCCCACTGGAAAAGGGAATGGCCTGAGGTGGAAGGGCAGGGGCAGGGTCAGCCTGCCCTGGCACTAGTGGATGGGGGGCAATAGGACCCTGCGGTGGCAGTTGATGAGGGGAGCCAGCAGAGTGGAGGCAGCAGGAGCTGCAGGGGAGAGGCAGGGATGCTCTGGGGCCCCGGGGGGGCAGCAAGTGGGGGCCGGGGGACACTCGGGGGAGGTGCGTGAGGCGGCAGGCAGGGTAGGGGGAGAGACCTGGTCCCAAACATTGGTGGAGCTGGACTCCTGGGCCCTGACTATTGCTGGAGCCTGGGCACCACAGGCCCATATAACTCGCCGCCCCTGGGGTGAAACCTGAGAGCCTCAGATAGAGGACCATTCTAGCTGCAGTGTAAAGTTGCTAGCCAGGGTGAATTAACATGTTGCCCCTTGAAGGTTAGGCAGGGAAGGTCACAGATCATCATGGGCCTGATTTGGAGTGACACTGGGTGAAAGTGCTTAGGCTCTCTCAGGATCAAGCCTGTAGGACAAAACAGATCCCTGCTCCCATGGGTTAATAAATCTCTCCAATTGATTGATTACCAAGTTACTGTGTTGTTTTATGATCACAACTGTAACATCTTAACAATTGTGGCCTCTGAACACAAGGCTGGGAGCCAAGATTTCTCATGTGCTAACCCATGCTCTGCCACTTACCCATTGCATATCCTTGGCCAAATAATTGCATGATTGTGCATCTCCATTTCTGATCTGTGAAATGGAAACACAACCATCTAGGTACCTGATAGGAGTGGTGTCAGGATTAGTTGATGTTCATAACGTAGCTGGAAAATGTAAGGTATTATAAATGTCTTCTTATTAGAGGGCCAAATCCAAAGGTCCTGACTGAAGGTTTCCACTGCCTCCCCTTTCTCCATTATGTTAAATTAAATCTTGGGAGAAATCGTTGCCCTAATGAAGTAATGGGAGTTTTGCTACTGATTTCTGCGGAACCAGAATTTCACTCCTTGTTTTCACCTTCAAGGACTCACATAATTCTGCCCCTGCACCTTTTCCTCCAAACTAGTCTTTTTTTATTTTATTTTATTTTTGTCACCACCTGCTATCCCTACCTCTGGCTTTGCCAAAGAAATCAAAGATGTAAAGATGTGCCTGTGACCTGTTTCCCCCAAAGGCATCTCTGTGCCTGTTTTATACTGTCCCCTATATGTGAAACACTCTCTGTACTTTGGTCTATGAAGCCACTCTCCTCACCTTTTTAAATAGGTCTTCCTGAAAACCTTCCTGAAAACTCACCTTTTCCATGATGCCCACAATACAAAGCAGTAATATTCTCTACCCTTCTTATGTTATACATTTCAAAACAAAAGTAGTAACTAATCTCCCAGGATGTGCAAACTGAGTTATCAAATTATTGTGTTCTTCCATCCTATCTATAACATAAATAACCAACATTTATTTAACCAGTTTGGAGACATCAGAACTGACTCAAAGACATCAGCACAGCAGTAAGTAAAAAGCCATCATTGATTCAAAACAGGGAAGGCCATGACCATCCTTACTGTGCTGGAAGCCTCCACTAATGTAATCTGGTATAATCTTTCTGGTGCCAATAAGGAAGGTGCATATCTCTGGAGACACTAAAGATTGTTGTTCACTAGACCATGCATAGGAACAAACAATAAAATCCACTGTTTGTTGTACAACAGATCCAGTGACTGAAACGGGTGGGATAATGAATACACCAGAGTCTGAGAGCAATATGAGTCTAGTGCTTCTGCTGTCAGATTACAAAGGTATCTTCAGGTATACATGTGAGAGGCAGTACAATAAAATAACTGATCATTTATTTAACTGCCCCCCACACGCACACACGCACACACGCACATCTGTTAAGACAATATGGCTTAATTCAGGAATGTTTATTTGAATTGGTTCCGATTAGACTCTCAGCAAGGGCACTAAAATCCTGCACTGCCTTTTTTTAAAATAGTACAAAGACTTTACACTGCAGCCCTCTCTGGTCATTTTAAATCTGTCTCTCTCCTGTTTCAAATACTAAGAAATTCCATTTGTCATGAATCATAGAACTCTGAAGTGGAAAAGACCTATTAAGTCCTCCATGCCATCTCCCAGGCAATGCAGGATTGCTCCTCCAGTATATACATATTTTTAATGTTTTGTCCAGTCAGTTTTGAAAGGCAAAATTACAAAAGGGCTTCAAATCCAGTCTTCAAACTTGCACACACAAATGCATAGCAATTAGACTTCTAACTACTCCTTACAAAAGGCATGCCCATGATAGAATGTGCAAATGCAAAGGGTCAGGACACACAACAATTTGCAGATGCAAGTTTTGAGGCAGTTTGTTTAGTTTTTAAGTTTGATTCTCAGGTCTCCTATTGTGGGGCTTCCAACAGTCCTTTTAGGAGAATATTCGCGATTAGGTTACACCATTAGAAAATTACTGGTGGTCATATGGGAACAGTATAAAACCATTTCTGTGATTCATCATTTCTCCTCTAAATAATTGGCTGTGAGAGTGAGAACAAAAAAGTGTGAGAAGAGAGTTAATTTGGTTACAGAATAAATGGATCCATTATAATGAAATAGTCACTTTACATTTCATGGCTCAGGATCCCAAAGAGCTTTACAAATGATGGGCCAAATTCTGATCTGAAGTGACACCATTGAAGTTAATGGGAATCATTCCAGGCTGACACCACTGTAAATGAGATCAGAATCCGGCACTCGGTCACAGGAGTCAATTCACTCATCACCCAAATGCAGCCACTTCTGGCATGAAACATAGCAGCTGTTTAACATTAAGAGGTCAAGATATTGACCAGTACCAAAATGGATTATTTCTTCAGAAATGGTACAGAAGGGAAAGGGCTTCCTTCTGCAGAATGTAGATAGTTATCTAGCTACCAATAGAGCTCCACCTTCCTTAGCCTGAGACATATGGCTGGATATCACCCTGTGATAGCATGGGGATCAAAAGTCACAAACATCCTCTTTGATAATTACAGCCTGAATTTCAGAAAGATAAGCAAACAGCTGAGTCAATAGATAACTGTTGTGCATCTGTCTTTACAAGTGAAACAGTTACTGATATCGCAGATCAGGTGCTTCCAGAAATGTCATATAATGAAGCTTACTGATCATAGAGACTGGATCCTGCCACAGGACCCGAAAACAGATATGAAACTAAGACACAAAAACATTAACAAGAGATGCAGAAAGCAGCCATAGAAACAGAAAGTTCATTAAGTTCAAGAGCTGGAGAGCCCTGGATAGAAGTATAGGTGATTGGATTGTTATTACCCAAGCTCCATGACCTAGGTAAGGGCCTGTGGGTGTAGTGAAAAATTGCAATTGAATTATTATAATCCCTTGAGGATATAGCACCATAACAATAGACAGAGAAGGGACAATGGACTGTTATTGCAGAAACTGTTTCTCAAAGTTACACCCAGGAAAATAATAATACTTTGCACTTTCATAGTGAATTTGGCCCAGGAATCTAAAAACACTTCAAAAAGGTGGGAAAATGTTATACCATCATTTGACAGATGGGGAGATCTGAGGAAGGGAACAGAACCCATGGCTCTAGACCCCTCTAACCATTAGGCCACGCTGCTTCCCACATGTGCAGGTCTATGGGACACAAGAAAACTGTCATGTTGGGTGGCAAGTTAGCAAAAGGGCCAGAAATAAATCAGAGCGATTTTGAGTTGGGAAGAGGTGGTTGGTGATGTACAAAAGAGAACTTTGGTTTCCAGAGTTTTATTACCTTTGCATGATATTCGTAAAGGTGTCCTATCCAAGTTTCCAGAGAGTATACTAACAGGAAAGACAAAGCAATAACAAAGGACAAAGCAATCATGCAATAATAATAAAAATAAAAAAAATATTTTGTTTAGTCACCAGGGCAGATGCAGTGTAATGCATCAGATAACAAGCTACTGGAGGAAAGAGAAAGACAGGAAATGTAAAGTCATGGCATGCAACGGCAGTAAAATGAGATAAAATAAGGACCTAGGAAAGGGTGATTGAAGCAAGGACCACCACTAGAATATAACCAGTTCAGAACCACCTCAGAACTTCACTGCTGAATTAATGCCAATCTTACAGGTGTTTACTATCAGGAAACTTCCATTCATTAAGAACAGGTATAAGACCACTGGCTCATTTCACAAAGCCATCCAATACCTGTCTGGTGGTAACAGCTTTTGGTCACTACAGACCTGGACTGGATTAAGATCAACATCCTAGAGATGGAAGTCTGTGCATCCCATGTCCAGTCATCTGAGCCATCCTGTGCTGGTAGGCATTTAAGGAGTTAACATTGGAAGCCTCACTACACCTCAGAGTGATACAGATAGTGAGCATTGCTACTGGGTACAGTGAGACCTTCAGTGCCTTACAGCACATCTTCCCTCTTTTTATCAGATTTGCTGACAATATTTTGTTCAGTCCTCGCAACAAGCTACTAAATAGGTAGGGCAGCAGTAAGCCTGATTTATAGCTAGATTTGGAAGATCAGTTAGTGAGCCATTTGACTGTCTCACTCTGTGTGTCCATCATTATTTCTATGTAGACAGAAAGCTTCACCGTTTGCCTTCAACTGACTTCATATCCTTTGCATCAGGATAACCACTCTCTCGAGCGTTCTCACCTATCATACCTACTGCGTGCAGAAAAACTTTGTTCAGCGCAGGGGTGCTGGAGCAATTTTTATAGTGGAAGTGCTGAGAGCCATTGAACCAAACTGTAAACTCTGTATATAATGGAAACCACTTCAAGCCAGGGAATGCGGCAGCACCCCCAGCTCTCCTAGTTCCCGCACTTATGGTTCAGGGCGAACTTAAAGGGCTTTTATCTGTGGAGACCCAAGTTCAGAGTTCAGTGTTTTCTGTGTAACAGGTGATAACTAGAGATGAGCCAAAACCTCAGATCCAAATCGTCCTCAAATTTGGGGAAGTTTGGATCCAGATCTGAAGTTGATAACAGAAAACACTCTGCATCCCTCCCTGGCCTTAAGGAAGTAGGTTTAGGTGTTAATGAGATTAGCAATAAGGGGAAATACAGATCCTGGCAGATATGAAATCACTATTATTATTTTACTTTTCTATTGCCATGTTCTATTCCAGAATCTCAAAGTGTTTAACAAGCACAAATGATTTAAATGTTACAACACCGCAGCAAGATAAGTATTATCCCCATATATGAATGCGTAAGCTGAGGCACAGAGAGCTTAGAGCCTACATTTTCAAAAGGATCCATTAATTTTGGATGCCCAGCTTGAGACACCTAGAGCCTGATATTCAGCGGTGCTAATAACCTGCAGCTCCGGATGCTCCCTGGATAAAAAACACTATAATCAGGCAAGGTATAACATTATTGTTAATTTTTTAATGTACTGACCTGCCAAAGTTGCTGAGGGGGCTTCAGTAGTAGCTGCAGGTACTCAGCTGAAAATCAGGTCCTTGTTATCTCAAGCTGGACACTGAAAAAAAATGAGTCCAGTGCAAGACCTAACTGATTGGCCTGTGATCACAAAGCAAGTCCTTAGTCCCAAATCCCAGCTCTGCAAGCTCACTTATCTCCTCATACGCAATTATGCATGCAGGTTGCTATCAATCTGCTGATGTGCACAGTTTAGCCCTCAACATCTGCATTGCGCCCCCACACATTGGTGTGGAGGGGGGGCTTTAATGGTAACTATATTATTACTGACAAAATAATCTATATGGCCCTCTCTTTCCTTTTTTGTTGCTGCAGCACATCCGTTTAATTTCTGCTCCCTTCCACTCCTGTCCTCAGTCCCAAAGACCAAGTTCTGGACCCTTGCCAACTTGTCACCAGTATGGGTGCAGCAGTCTCCACCAGGGATAGCCCCTCTCTGAATAGCATTCTTGCTAGGAGGAGGAATAATCTGCACAGGATGTCTGTGGGGAGCACTGATGGGTCAGGAAAATGGTACACTGAAAACATGAAGAGCATATCTCCAAATCACCTCTCCGTGGTTCAGTTTATGAATGGCCTTTGAAGTAGACTCTGTGTGGGTTTGGAGGGGAGCAACAATGAGGCAGAAAAAGCTCCATCCATCTTTTCCCCCTTAGTCTGTGGCTTTTCTGGAAAAGCTATAAATGCAGCTGCCAGCAAGAATTTGTCCCTGGTTGTATGAAAATCTAGCTTTGTTTGGTCTGTTTCAATCTGACATCCTGAACTGCTTTGAAGGTAGTTCTGTTCTAGCTCATCTGATACAGGATCTAGTGTCCTGAATGAGAGAGAGAACACCAGCCAAGTGAGGTGCTGGGGGACTTTACAACTGCAAGCTGGCTTCAGAATAGGCATGTGGCTTTTCAAACAAACTGCAATCTAAAGCAAAACCAGCAGTTATGACATGCTGTGAGCAATAAACAATGAGCTTTGTCAGCATGTCCAGAGGAAATGAGAATTCCCAGAGTGTGAATGATGAAATTTTAACCAACATGGAGGCTTTGGATTGCACTATGGTAATGAGGCATGTGTATATCAGTGGTCTGGGAAGGGTTGTTTTAATTTCTCTCTTCTAGTGTATTTTATTTTTACCTATACCTCTATTAAAAGGTGCAGGCGAGAGCAATATTCTGCTCTCAGTTACACCATCATAAGTCTGGAATAACTGCACTGAAATCAATGGAGTTACCTCAAGATTTACACTGGTGTAACAGACCTACACCTTGGCCCTCTTGTCTCTTCATCACCTCTCATCTTGAATATTGCAGGTCATTAATGGACCCTCCCCACTGGAATTAATTCCTGTGGGAGAAACATCTAAGCCTGAACCTGACCAAATTTTAAAGCTCGTTCCTAATGAGATGTCTCTCTCTCTTACCCAGTCTTTGCACTAACTGTGAGTCCTGTTTTCCTGGGCTTTTTGAGTTAAATCTAAAGCCTAGTGAAGTCAATGGGAGTCTTGCCATAGACTTCAGTGAGCTTTGGATCAGAGCCCTAGTCTAAGGCTTTAGTTTTCTCCAACTCTGTCTTCTTTTAGTGACAACGCTGCAGAGAGTAATGATTTTTTTCCCTTTATTTGTGGAACTTTAAGTACACTCAGTCCAAACCATGTGAAGCATGTCCAGTTGCTGCAGGTAATGCTGATAATCAATAATAATAACCTAAAAAACAATCAAATTCTCTCTCTATGGGCTCCCAGCATACTGAATAACCTATATATATCTATATCTATCTTTGTTGCATGTGAAATTCTACTTCTTAATAACTTTTTCCTGATGCACCATATGAAACATGTGTAACTTTGATCTTGCTCTCCAGTGAAATGCAGCCATTCATCCTGGTTCTGTTTTAAGAAAAATGGCTTTCAATTCCATTATTCAGTGTTGAAAAGAATATATATACACCAGTGTTCTGCTAAGGCTAATGTTTTCCTCAGGCGTTTCTGGCATGTTTTTGCCATACATTTATTTTACATGTGGCCAGGAAGAATAACATCTTGTTGCATCATGTAAGAAAATACCATATTTCTTCCCTGTTGCTCATTTCCAATCTGTATAAGAAGACAGCTGAACAAAGACAAAAGGCCTGTCGTTACATAGAAGAATTCAACCCACAAAGCAATTATATGCATGAGTCTCATCTTAAAAGGCCATGGTCAAATCATTTTTATTCTCTCTTCTTCTCCCCACCACTTTTAACAGTACCTGTTTATATTTCCTTGACATGACAATATTTTCCGTTTCCTCCACAAATTGCTTTTGTCTTTTTCGCCTTTTGGCAATTTATTTTTGGATGGAGATAAAAATTAGCATTGCAGCTTCACTGAATGAAACCAGCATCTTCAACTTCTCTAACAGTTTAGTCTACAGCATAAACTTGTCCATGCTATGATGTGTCCTACAACTACAACAATACTCGATAGTAAAGGGCCAAAGACTCCCACTTACACTACTGATGCAGCAGGTCTGGGGCGGTTGCTGTAGAATACAGTGGTATTTATTACAAGGGCACTGAATTATTAAAGGAGTATTCTAAGTCTTCAGTAAGCACAGCGCTGACTCTTGTACCCTTGCTCCCTGCCCTGTCTCTTTGTCCCATTAAAGAAGCAAGCCCCCTGACTACTGCTCTCATCACTCCCACCACTATAATGCTGGAACTCATCTATTACGAGCTGGTGGAAAGAACTGTATAGAGAGAGCCATTTGCAGTGCACAAGAAGAAGTTTGACTGGGCCTACAAAACCCAAGAACTATACTCCATGTTCTTGAGCATCTTCGACGGCGCCTTATCAACTAATATATGCGGCATACTCCCGTTTATCCAAAACCCTTTTCTATGAACCTCCACATTATCTGAATGATGTCCTTGTCCCCAGCCCCAGCATGAGATCCATGCTGCAGCGGACATGTAGCTCATGCTGGGGGATAAGGAAGGGATTTGGATATTGTAGAGGTTTGGATAATAGAGCAGAGCCAGGACTGTGAGGAAGAGAAAGACGAGTCCCCAGCTGTGGGGGAGGCCACCTTGCTGCTGAATGTTTCCTGCGCAGCACAAGACGTCGTCCTTAGCCCCACTGTCACGGAACCGAGTGAGTGGGTCTGTGAGAGCAGAGCTCTCCCTGGACTGCTGCTGGCCTGGTGATGCCCAATCCCTGGAGGCGCAAGGTGCAGGGAAGGCTGCCGTCTCAGCAAGGGGTCTCTACTCTGCCCCTCCAAGATCGCAGTCTCTCTCCCACACATTGTGCCTGCAGCAGCATAGGCTGCATCCCTCTGCAGCCCTGCTGTTGGGGGCTGAGCGGGGGAGAGGAGAGATCCCCAGTCAGGACTGTGAGGAGGAAGAGGAGGAGCCCCCAACTGCCAAGGAGGCCACCTCATTGCTGAATGGCTCCTGCCATCTCAATTGTTGTTCAAACAAAATCCACATACCCCGTGCTATTCAGATAATCAAAAGTCTACTGTAGAGACCCAGAGCACTCTCATAACAATGTCCCACCCGTCAGACCATTCGCCTCACAATCACCTCCCATCTTACATTGCCGCCACTTCTGGCTCCATGCCTCTTCTTCTCTTGACCCCATTCTCATCTCCTGAAGCAACTTTGTCTGGTTGGGAACTGAGAGGAGGGTAAGGTGGGGCACGAGGCGAGGCAAGTCCCAACCTGCTGCATCTCCTAGCAACCAGAAAAACTTCTGCATCAGCACACCACTCTTAGCAGAAGCTGATAAAACCTAGGAAATTAGCCAGCTGCAATTACTGTGACTCTTCTGCCAGGTGGTTAATGGCAGCAAAAAGAGCCAGGTTCAAAATATCTAGGTCCCTCTTGACAAATAACTAAACTCAAACCTCCACCCAGAAACCTAGGAACATTAACCACACACCCTTGGGGATCCTTACCTGGCAGCACGTCCCTGCTTGCAAGCATTCCAGCCGTATACAAACATGTAAATCGTTATTAGGGGACAGGAAATGGTGTCAGAAACTTGGGAAAACACAGCAACAGAATATAAATGCAAATAGAGAGTAAAATACCTCCCCTTCCACTAACTTCAGCCACAGTCCATCTAACTGCCTTCTCAGCTACCAGGGAGAACATCCCACAGATAATAGGGCCTTGGCCACCTCACCCATCCACCAATCCCCATATGACAGAGTGCTATTAGCAACACCTTGATCACTGAGGTTGCTACATTGTGAAGAAGACTGCAACCTCAGCTGCGGGCAACTACACACTTTCTGTTGGGGGATTATGAGCACCAGCATGGTAATCATTGGGCGAATGATGTAACTGGGGGATATCAGTAGAAGGAACAGGTAGCAAGGGGAGCTCATGGGGGAAACTCAGACGGTGAGCTGTCCTGAGAAGGAAGGCTGCATGGAAAGCTCCTGCTACAAGATGCCCATGTTATGGTCTGTGTGTAAAAGTGCAGAGGAATAAAAGATACACACGGTGGAAGGCAAACAGCCTGGGCATGTTTGTGAGTGTGAGGCACCAGAACAGGACTAGGCAGCATGGCACACCGGGTAGCACCGGGGGCACTTTGTGTCATCCCACTCACAGTTTGGATCAGCAAGTAGGAGTACTCCAAGTGTCAGTCTCCAGTCCAGTCACAAGGGAGTTGCTTGCTTGGACCTGCCTGGAGGCACCACCACTGAACCAAGCTTAGTGGTGCAGCTTTATTAGGGTGCTGGATAAGAGTCCACTGAATGTAATGCCTAAGAGTCAGGCAGGTCAAAGGGCAGTCCCAAACAGCCATTGAGTTCATACAAGTCATTGAGTTCATGCCAGGCAATCCAACCCAAGGGGAAGGTACAGCCAGGCAGCTGGTGGGGTCAAGGTCAGACAACAAGGCAGGGGGAAGCAGGTATGAATAGCAACTAGCAGGCAACGACTTATTGCTCAAACAAAGCCACAAGGGAAGCAGGAAGTTTATATATAATCATCAGCCAATCAGGAAGTGGGTTTCAGAACCCTAGAAGTTGGCCTACCCATGTCTGTGAATTCCCTGGTAATCCAATGTGTCCATGTGGCACAATGACCAGGGCTACTTCCCAAAAACCCAGTGAACCTGGTTTTAAGAGCTGGTCCTGATGCTCAGCTCTATGGCTATCTTCTATTCTTCCTTTCACAGCAAAGTTGTTAGTCTGCATTGTCTCTTCCCGTGGAGTCCTCTGTACCATCTCTCATAACAAAATCCTCAACCTGCATTACCTCCTGCAGTAAAGCCCCCACCAAAGGAACCCAAGAGCACCTACAACCCTGGCTACTGAGAAATAAGCTCTTCACCATAACTTATAAATGCCTCTCTGGGAGCCCACAGCCCACAAAATTCTAGTTCATGTATAATTATGGTGATTCTCCAAGTGTCACTAGAGAAATTGTGGGTAGGCAATCTATGTGTAAGCCGTGTCAGGATGAGCTCCACCCTGACATCTGGTGGTGAGGTGTGGCAAGTTGTGGAAAAGAACTTCAGGGGCTGATCTCATTTGCATAGGCACACCCACCACGCCTAGAATGAGACCATAGCTGCCCAAATGGTCACTTTGGCTGCTGTGGGATCCCCAGTGTCTCTGTTACTGGGGCAGGAAGAATAAATTGTTATTACCCTGATTATGGGAACTGTGCTTGGAACTGTACGTGGCCTTTTGTTATGATGGAGGGATTCACCATCAACTAAGTAGCACTCGCTAGGCAAGGGTCATGGGTTCCAAAACTGTGTGAAGGGAGAGAGGCTGGGGACAAGTATTAATACTTGGTGGTATGGGCCCCTTGGTGAGGGCCTTACATGCTAATTGCACTTCCTCCTCTCTCCACTGTGGAATATCAGAGCTAATTTTGATTTCATTAGAAGTCTAGTTATAGGCTGCTGAGCTCACTTTGGGCTGACAGTGCACCAGAACTGGGGCTCCCCTACTACAAGCTGAATTCACCTAAGAGCTGAAATCACTGAGTGTTGTGTTAAGTAGTGGGGGAGCCTGAAGATATATTGTGGAGCAGTTTGCGGGACGGCTGGAGTGCCTTGCGGACCGGCTGGTGAAGCAGTTCGACGCGGAGCAGTTTGTGGATGGCAGGAGCTGCTTGTGGGCCGTGGAGCTGAGCAAAGGAGTTCGTGGGGCGGCTGGCGGAGCGGAGCGCAGCTGAGCGAAGGAGTTCGTGGGGCGGCTGGCGGAGCGGAGCGCAGCTGAGCGAAGGAGTTTGTGGGGCGGCTGGCGGAGCGGAGCGCCGCTATGGAGCTATGGGGCGGTTAGCTTCAGATCATGTAAGGTGCCTCTTACCCCCATCCCATTTCCACCCAGGTTGGGAGGTAAAGCTCCGCAGATAAACTTTCGAACTCTGGGGCTGCCCTGACCAGGGACAGAGACTTTTGGGGCATTGGACTTTTGGGACTTTGGGTGATTTGGGGTTGCTGGACTCAAGAACCAAAGGGAAAAGGGCATGCCCCAATTTGCTTGGGGTGGGTTTTTTTTTGCTCATGGGTTGTGTTATGAATCCTGTTGGTGGTGTTTCCCCAACATAATGCCACATTGTTTCTCTCTGGTATTAAAAGGCTTTTGCTACACTCAGACTATGTGCTTGCGAGAGGGGAAGTATCGCCTCTTGGAGGCGCCCAGCGGGGGTGGTATATATTTGTCCCAGGTCACTGGGTGGGGGCTCGAGCCAGTTTGCATTGTGTTATTGGAATGGATCCCCTAGATATTGAACCCGGCCCTTGTTGCTGCCAACTCTGACTGGCAGAAGGGTTACATATGCAAATGAAACTCTGTATGGCAGCACTTTCCCCTTTTCACCAAAAGGGTTACTGGAGAGCTTTTTCCTCTCTGGAGTTTATGGTCATATGTTTACATAATAATAGTTTGTATTTAATCCCAAAATACCTTATAAATGTTACAAATACCAAAGTCATTTACCCACCCCTGCAATGGAACCAAAGGGCAGTTTAATAACACAGAGTAACCCTACACAACACTCTTTGGGACAGGCCAACTGCAGCATTCAGCTGATACCGCAAGGGGGATTTAGGTAAGCAGAATGTAATTAAACTACATTGGTCATTTGTTTTAGCTAAGGAATATGGAAAGCACCCCTCCTTTTTCCAAATATTGCCATGGAATCTTTAATGGCTACAAGTCGAGCAGCACAAAGGGGACACAGTGGCCCCAGGAATCAGACCTACTATACGCAACATTTCAATAGTTGCATTTCATGAAACATCTGTAGAGCAATTCAGCTTGTGTAGGTAGGCCCAGTTTTTCATGGTGTGTGATTGTGATGTTGTCTCATTAGAATGTACCATTCAGGATGTGTTAACATATTAGGATGAATACTGACTATCCATCAGAGAGAAGGTACGGCCATGTTGGTACACTTTGGAGGCACAAGGGTTTGAAAGGCTTTGGGAACTCAGACAGACAGATGAGGGTAGCGGTAATTGCCAAGAGTGTTTTTATTATTTTTTCCCCATTTGTGCTTGACCAGGAGGTTGTATCTTTCCCTATCCGCTAGGGTTTCCAACTTTCTGATTGCAGAAAACGGAACACTCTTGCCCCTTCTCTGAGGCCCCGCCCCCAGGGCCGCCCAGAGGATTCAGGAGGCCTGGAGTCTTCGGCGGCGGGGGTCCTTCCGCTCCAGGTCTTTGGGGCACTTCACCGAAGACATGGAGCGGAAGGAGCCCCACTGCCGAATTGCCACCAAAGACCTGGAGCGGAAGACCCAGTTAGTGCAGAATGGGGTCTACTTACTAAGCAGTATTTCCTGTAAGGAGCACATTACACCTGTGCCCTATGATTTACGATTACTTCCAACGGATTTCCAGGGAAAGAACAAGGTTTTGCTTTCAACTCAGAGCCCCAAACAATCTAACCACAGAGACTGAAGGGTATTTAGCCATGGAGTGAAATTCCCTTTCTCCCTCTCCCCTACCCGCTATTCGGTCCACCTCATCCCGGATTTAGAGTCTGATCCAAAGCTCATTGAAATCAATGGGACTCCGTTCTCCTGGCTGTCCAAACACATTTGGTGATGTGTTTAAAGATAATAGGATTTAGCTGGATAATTTCAAGATTCATTTTCCCATCCATACTACGCTATTTGTTTTTATTTCTGTGGATTGTTAACAAACGTTTTTTTTAAAGGCACGTATCCAAACAGCCCTACTGTACTTGCCTGCTGAGCAATGATGCTGTGCACTATTAAACTGCTGCCACGTTCCATGCTGGTACAGCGTGTCTGCAGTAGTTAAAATGACTCTTCTCTGTGGAGCACACGTTAATGCTTTGAGAGCTTTTAGACTGAAAAGGTGTTATGTAAATAAAATACATTTTTAATTTTGTTATGCACAAAGGGAATGATGATATTGTAAATTTTGATTGTTCATCTCTTCTGAAGTCAATATACTGAAGTCTAGAGCAAGTTTAATCTAAGCAAGTATGTATCCTGACTAGCTGTAACTGCTAAGTGAAAAGTATTATTTTCTTTCAATGAACCAACAGCTATCATTGGCACATTTTTGCTTCCAACTGGATCAGAGGAGAATAAACATTTTTTCTTCATCTTTTTCTTCATTTTTTTCTTCATCTTGCCCTTAGTACATTAGGGTTTTTTGCTTATATAAAAAGCTGTTCTATGTTTGAAATTCATGTCCATAATGCAGAAAATCTTCAGATCTTTCTGATGAAAACATTCAAAATATATGAGTAAACAGATATATTGGTTTCACAGTCCTGTGAACATCTTAATTTATTGTTACAGGTAAACATTGTCTGGTGTCAGTATTTATCTCTCAGGGCAACAAATCTTGTTGTCCACATTAAAGGAAATTAAGATAATGTTACATAAGCAATACTGGAATTTCTATACCATCTCTCACTGGTACCATATATGCTGAAAAATCAGAGCTGTGTGCATTCCCTGAGATATGGCATTCGCTATACAGAAATGGTCTTTGCTAGAGCTGGTCAAAAATAAGTATGAAATTTTGCAAGATTTTTTCCAATTTTAATGATTGTTCAAATTTTGTGATTCTGACATTTTTTGAAACGTCAACAAATCTTTTCGATTGTTGAAAAACTTCAACCAGCTCTATAGCTGGCTGAATGCCCCCCCCACCCCCCGCCAATATTATAAAAATTCAAAATTTATAAAATTTTGACCAGCTATAGTGCTTTCCTAGGAATTAAAAGCAAGTCAGGGAGAGGAAAAGAAGGATGTATCCTCAATATTAGGCTTTTAGGCAGCATGTGCGCATGTGGGCCTTCATCCATAATATATATAGTATATACATATTTCTATACATGCACACTCACTTATTCAGCTGGGCTCATATTTGGGTGTGTATGTGTTTATACATACACATCTATATACACATCCATACAATAATATGCACAGTTTTTTTTGTGCTTATATTGTACTTTATAATGCCTTTTAACTAAAGATCTCAAAGTGTCTGCAGACATTTAATATCACAAGTATAATCCATTGCACACTTATAATCATGGGGTAACACAGCGTTTCTTGTCTCATTGGGAGTTTCATGTTTTAACAATTTTTTTTATTGCTAGTTTGATCAATTCAACACAATTCTGTAACTATGGTAGGGATCAGCAATACAGCCTAGGCTATGTAACCTGCCTCTCACCATGGCAGAAAGCTGTACTAGTGGCCAGTTATACCTGTAGTATGGACAGGCTCTTACTTAATTTAGCCTCTCAAAGGCCCTATCAGATAGTCCAGTATTATTGTATCCATTTTACAGGAGAGACAAGACAAGGGGCTCTTCCAAGGTCACATTGTTGAGGCAAAGCTAAGACTAAATATCAAGAGCTCTAGCTTCTAGAATCCCTGCTCCAGTTATTAGAATGCAGTCCCTTGCTAATGGCATGATCATGTAGTGTGATACCAATCTAGGTTTTTATACCATGCTCATTGCCCTGGTATATAAGAAGGTAAGTGCTGAGCATCTTCAGCTTCTGGGTTGGTGCTTACTCAGCACCTGTCAGGAACAGGCCCAATATTATTAGAAACAATAGGCATGCAGTGTGTGCAGAAGTGGGAGAATCTCCCTGAAGAGAAGTCAGGAATGAATGTTGGGCACTGCTATTGGTTGGCAAGAGCCACCACTATTTGAGGTCCATTCAGAACTTATCAGAAAGAAATAAAAGTTTTCAATTAAAAAGTAAATCCTCATCCAGTTTAATTTTTTGAGGGGTGGAGTCCAGCTGGATGCCCTGCTTCTGGGTGATAATTTCTAATGCTTACTCTGCAAGCTAGTGCAATATAAGGTCGCGACAATTGTGTGCAATATTTTGTGTGCTACTAGTGTGATTAATCCATTGTGAACAGGAGTCGTCAAGCAGCAGGGGTTCCCTAAAACACACAACCCATTTAAATCAGGGATAATTTCCTCTACTGAATCCCTAATCTTAAGAACTAAGACATGATGTGAAAGGCTCATGGGAGCTCATGACAATGGAGCATTTGACTTTGGAACTAGCGCAGGAAGTTGTTATGAGCATGAGATGCATTCAGATGAAAGGGCAGATTCCAGTCATCTTCTGATTGCAAAGAGCACTCCCTCCTTGGAGCTTTTGAGATAGATGGAATTTCAAAACAAACAAAACAAAACAAATTTCACCCTTCCCCTCAGTTCAGTTTTTCCCTCTGATATTTTCAGCTGTTGTGTTGTAGGGAGAGTGAGGTTCCTTCATGTTGTCACTTCCCCTCTTTTATATCTTCTTCCAACTTGCTGGAAAGCTCTTTTGTTGTGACCTGGGTCAAACAGTCTCCATTGTATAGTGCTATCTCTGAGAGGTTTCTATTGTACCCAGTTCCTGGGGTAATCCTTGTGAGTGTATGTATTTCCTCAATAGGCCATCAACATTGTTTGGCCTTTTTATTGTTGTACCTGAAACAAAACAAAGATCCTACTGAAGGCCCTAAAAATAGAACTGAATCAATAGTAATTTCCACAAACTCTCCTCTTTTACACAACACCTCCCACCCAGTTCCCTGTGAGGTAAACAACTGGACAGAATTATGACATTTTGCAGATGTTGGAAGCGCAAGCCGTTCCGGGACTGGTGATGGGGGAGGGGAAGAAGGAGGGAAGGAGGGGGCGAGGCAACTGAAATTCATTACTTGAAAGGGTTTGTGGGGGTCAGTGACAGCGGTGCTGAGTGGCTTTTTCCAGCCGTTCGAGCTGAGATTTGTGCTCTGTAATCTGAATGCTTTTATCTGTTTCTGAAAATAGACAGGAATGTTTTCCACAGGCTGCTCCAATCTGGCCATTGAGATGTGTGGAAGGATTACTGGGCTAGATTCAGATTTTGTCAAGAGAGCAACTAAACGTAGGAAGCTTTCTTACAAAACACACAAACACACACCCCCTAAGAGGAAAGACACACACACACACACAACCCTAAGAGGAAAGACACACACACCCCCACACCCTAAGAGGAAAGATACATCCACTCATGAGACAGATGTAAGGGTTAAGAACGCCAAGGACTGTTCACGGCACCTAACTCCTGTTTTGGTGTTTTGTTTGTTTTTCTAGATAAGCTATTTTACAGGATCACTTATTGGCTGAGAGCTAGTACACCCGGAGACATAACTAGTTATGCTTTCTATGTTATGCTCACGCTATTACACAGCTTTGCTGCAGCTAAGCTGCCCCTGTTACATAGTCAGGTCCTCTTCATGCAGTAGGTTTCTTTGAAAGGATTTCTAATTCTAGAAGCTTGCTGGTATGGAGATGCCGTGGGGGGTATATTTCAGATGTTCCAGAGATAGGGTTCTGATACTCATCCAACCATCTGGATTTTTATCCAAAGTTTATCCTGATCTATCTGGAGTAGAGCTGGAACAAGGAAATGGTGTTAGGATCTGGCTTAGGTTTAAGTAAGAGATGGAGATTTGGGTTGGCGGCCAAGGCATGGGCTTGTGTTCTCATTTAATGGTTTCAATTTCTTGTGAGATTTAAGCCCAAAATGTTGGTATTCTCCCAGTATCAGGTGTTCTCGCAAGATGTTGCCATTTTGGGTTGCATGTGGAAAACAGGATCCACTCCAGTTTTAGACTCAACCTGCCTCATCTTAAATTAGAACCTCTTTAGTTGGAGAATCAGGCTGGGAACCTGAGAACAGGGTCTCTTATGGTACTGCCACTGCTGCTTAGCTTTAGCTTTCACAGACACATCCTAGAACAACCCACCTTACCACATTTCAGGAGTTCCATTTCAGCAGCAGAGCAGATGATTGCAAAATACATGGGGGTTCACCCGCATCCTTAATGTAACAGTGCAATCTAACTATGATCCCATCTGCAAAACAGCTATTTGCCTGAGTTCAGAGCACAACCAGGATGAGGGTTTAATTTCAAGTCACCATAGAAGACCCATCAGGCAGGCCAAATTCATTCCAACTGTATTGCTCTCAACAGCGGAAGGGGCCTGTTAACTTTCTGAGGTACACAAGTGCTGTGTGGCATATGGCAACTACTGAAAGAATCAGTGGTCCAAGATAATCAAAGGAAGAACACACATTCTGAATGTGTGACAACACTTCTGTGGAAAAGGGTTGTGTACCTTTAAGGAGGTGGAGCTCTGCAATTTTACCTAGTTGCTAAGCTTAATACAGCCCTGCTGATGAGGCAAGAGCAGATGGTGTGTGGGTTACCTCTGAGAGTCAGGGGAACTGTTATAAATGCAGGCTAGATCTTCCATCTTGTGGAGGACGGACCACAATTGGAGCCTGCAGACCAGGCTAGAGGAATGTGGTGTATGCAACACCTATGAAAGGAATAGTTTGTGTAAGCCTTTTGCCACCACAAGCAGCCAGCAACAATGTTATACCCTCAAAGTAGGAGCAGCCAATGAGGGGTTTGATGTAATGCTTTTAACTTGATGCCCTCCTGGAGAGATTTGGGGGCAGGTTTCTATGGAATCAAATATAACTTGAATTCTTCCTCACAAGGTTATATTTAAGACAAGAGCAGCTAAACTCATCACTTTGAAATAAAGCCACTTATCCCTCTAACTGATCTCTGGAGCTTTAGATGTGTTTATTTCCAGTGCAGCAGGGACAAGTGGCGTATGCAAGTTTGGAGCATCAAAATCCCATCTATGTTACAGGAAGGAAGAGTCTTTAAAAAACAACAACAAGCCAACAACAATTCAGTGTTATTCAGTGGACTTACCTTTGTAGGACAGTTGATTTCTAAGGATCTAAGACTGCATGCAGGGTCAGAAAGACTATCTCCCCCAAAACCCTCCACTGACACACATGGTGTGCATGTGATGCCATCTATGACAGTGAGTATGTACTCCACCCACAGCAGCGAGGGATAAGATAATACTCTATTGTGTGGCATTTCAGAAGCACTGAGGGACCATCTGCAACCCCTGTGAGTGAGTAGCATTCAAGGGCATCGGTCTGTGTCTGATGTGTTCTTAGTACACCCTGGCTGTCCTCATCCAGTTGCAGACCTACGTGTTGAAGCACAAGGCTATGCAACTTCCCCAAGGACTTGGATTTGTACAATGGGTTTCTGTAACTCCCTCTACAGTTAACGTCAACATTTTGTATTTCCAGTAGATCCAATACATCCTACAGCGTAAGGTCTGATTGGGTGGAATTCCTTGCTGCCTTGCACCACGTGCAGTCCTTGACACTGGAGTGATTTGGCAGAGTTTTGAAGTCACTTTGCACAAGGTGCCATGCACTGGTAAATATAGTTTTTGGTGGCTTCTGTGCTTTTTTTGCAGTGATAAAGTATCATGCGCCATCATTAACAACCCCCTCATTATGAACCCTTGCACTGTGCAGCTCTGATGCTTGCCTAACAAGGGCTTCACCCCCTTCTCCCCACAAAAACTGCTACAAATAAATGGAGAAATGGATATTCTTCTTATCTGCTTTTGAATTCAAACCAATCATGTCAGCAATAATTACTCTATTTCTATATTTAGAGATCATCAGCACTTCCTGAATATCAAATCGTGCTGTTATTATCTCCAGACAATATGGGCCAGCTTCCTATCAGTGTAAACATTTAGTGCAGTGATTATCGGGAGAACTGTTTGAGATCCCAAAATAGACAGGGTGAGCAAGAGCCTCTCATTATTCATTTAGCCCTGTAGGGGGAGGCGGGCAAAGTGGAGGTTTAATACCACAAAACAGATTCTACAACTGGGAGAAATCCAGGAGTTATGGGAACACAGAGACTCCAAGTTGGCAGAGCTGTCAGTTCCTCCCTAGGCAATTTATTCCAGTGCTTAACCACCCTGACAGTTGGGAAGTTTTTCCTAATGTCCAACCTAAACCGCCCTTGCTGCAATTTAAGTCCATTGCTTCTTGTCCTATCCTCAGAGGTTAAGGAGAACAATTTTTCTTCCTACTCATTGTAACAACCTTTTATGTACTTGAAACCTGTTATCATGTCTCTTCTCAATCTTCTCTTCTCCAGAATAAACAAACCCGATTTTTTCCAGTCTTCCCTCCTAGGTCATGTTTTCTCGACCTTTAATCATTTTTGTTGCTCTTCTCTGGACTTTCTCCAATTTGTCCACATCCTTCCTGAAATGCTGCACCCAGAACTGGACACAGTTCAGCTGAGGCCTAATCAGCGAGTGTAGAGTAGAGCAGAAGAATTACTCCTCGTGTCTTGCTTCCAACACTCCTGCATGTGGCCGAGAGCCCAAGTTCCAGGAGGGAGTGTGGTCAGATCAACTACAGAGTCAATGTTTAATGTGAGGAACGCATTTTTGATTCTCTTTTTCTGATTAATTTGTTGAATAATTTTAGGGTAACACCCAAGGGGTGCTGGGCACCCATAACTTCTATTGAAACCAATGGAGCTGTGGGTGCTCATCACCTCCGAAAGTCAGGTTGCTGATTTAGGTTCGTAAATGTAGAGTAGGCAACTAATTTCTGACTTCCAAGTTTGAAAACTTTGACCTTAACTTCTCTGTGACTGAATTTCCCATCTGGTAAGATGGAGATAATATCCACTTCCCAACCTTGAAGTGGTGCGGTGAAGATTAATTGGATAATATTTATGAAACAGGGCGTCTCTGCTTATCCATCTGTCCAGCTATAGGCATCTTTGTAACTAGTTTCAAATGCTTATTAAACGAAAGGGGGGAAAGCTGTAATGATCAATGCAGACAGCACCCCCGCCAATAGGTAGTGTTGTATCTTTTTCTTATTGTTAGGTTGTTGTCTTGTTTTGGCATGATGTTGTTTTGATTTGGGGAGGAGGGGCTAGGAGGAAGTCAATTCTTGCCTGTGTGTGCTTGCATTGTTACGTGCAGTGTTCCAATAAATCCTCCCATTTCTATAAGCGAGTATTATAGTATCTGTGCTACCGTGACCTCCACAGAGCAGAACTCTATGCCATTCTGAATGCTGTTTGGGATCCTAAACATCAGAGTTATCCAGGATCTAAAATTGAGTGTTGTCTTTCTCCCCTACCCTGTTAGGAATCCTAGTCCCACACCTAGTCCCACACCTCTTGCTTCCACAATTGACACAGCGAGATACACTTTGACCTTGACCTTCACCCCCACAGTGGTGTACTAATTCAATTTGACAAAGCAATGGCCAGTTTCTGTCGCTGTAGAAAAACCACATGGACTGTGGGCAAATCAGCTGCCTACGAAAAATGAAGCCTGCAGACTAGATACAGAGAATGGCAGCAATTGCAGATTCAACTCTGTTTTTGTTATCAGAATGACTTTTTGGCACTTGCTTTCTGAATGAGAAAAGGGGAAGGCGTGAAACCCGCACTCAAGCCACAGGCTACCACAGACTTTGGCTTGTAAATTGCTAACTCTGAGCATGTGCCTTAGAGCTGTAATATGTGAATCAATTTCTTTATTATGCAGTTGTGTAGCCTCAAATGTGTGCTAAGTAGTGAACTAGACTCCAAATTTATCAAAGGCTGACAGAACCTAGTGTTTGCAAATGAAGCTCCATTTGGATCACTACAGTGCACAAAGAATGTAATTATGCAGAGGCTCCGTTCATCTTGTGGTCCTTCTCCTAGACTTATTGGGTGGGTTTTACTAGACAAGAGAGGAGAGGATAAGAAAAAAAATGAGGGAAGGAAAAAAGATGAAGGAAGGAGGAGAAGAGGAGAGAATAATAACAATTAATAATAATCATTCTTAGAATTTGAATAGTGTGTAACATTTTCAAGTTGTTATGCAAACAAATATTCACTGATCCTCACAGCTCCCTAAAGCTACTGAAACGGGTTGTTGTGCTACATTTGTAGAACCGGAAGGGATCAAAATTTTGACAGCAATGTACTGGCTCTTCCATGGGCAACTTTCTGGGTTGGTAACTATGGTTATGCCACTTTTACAAATGGGGAAAAAGAGGCCTGGAGAGGTTGAGTGGCTCGCCCAAGATCACTCAGCAGGTCATCAGCAGGGCCAAGATTCGAACATAAGAGACCCAGCCTTGTATTCAGTTCATTGCTTCCAGAAGGGACGGGTTTCTTGGTTCCATTAGTCTGCGAGTTTCACATCACTTTTCTCCAACTGTATTAGCTTGCATTTTCCCCAAGATGAATTTCATTTGCTTTGCCTTGGCTCTATGTCAATGAAGCAGGAAAAGCCAAGTGACTGTGATCAGTCTGGCATGACTACCTAATGGTCACAGTGACCTTGATGCCGTTTCAGACTCAAATACACCAGGTCAACTCTGACAGCAAAAAAACACTTTAGACATTTTGCTTAACTAATGAAAGCATTTTTTTTTAAATTCTTGAACATGTGATAAAGCAGGATGAAAACTGGTAGATGATCCTGATGCTGAGCCCTTGGAAAAAAGCACTGCCATGGCAAAAGAAGATCAGAAATAGCCAAAGATCTCATTTCAAACGTAGTTCACACTCTACCTGGGCAGCAACTCTTTGCACGTTGGGAGCTTTCAGGAGCTGGAAAAAAAAACCAACCAGCTGCTGCTTCCTCAGCCTTTGCTCTTCGGCAATGTGAAGATCTTCCAGGCAGGTGACAGTGGAGTTTGGGTGGCACTCTATCCAATGAAGGGCGAAACTCAAAATGTGCCCTTTGGTTTACACAAGTAACCTCAAGTCTGGATGCTTCTCCACTAATCTGGGATCTGCCAATACACAGCTTTGCGTGGCAAAAATGATCACATTCTCCTGGGGCAGTATTTTGAATTTGGCTAACTGCCCTATTTTCTCCCCATCACCAAAATTCAAGATTTTGCTTCCCATATTTAGATTTTCCCACAAAAACATGTTTTTTGCACCACTGAGATCAATGGTGGGGTCACCTTTTCAGGAGGCTACTTGGCCATTGATGTCCATAGGTACAAGATAAGTCACCTAGACCACCACATCCAGAATCACGTTGGGACAGCGGTGGTTCTCACCAAAACCATTTCTGCGCATCTCCGACCTAAGTCACCACAGCTTTCCTCCACTTATATAAAATCAAAGGAATACTGGCATAAAACTGGAGTAACACAGCCAGCTGTGAATCAGGATGATTTTTTCTAGCTCAAAAGTTCTTGTTCATCTAGTCCTCTCCTCCCCACAAAATGTGTCATCCTTGTTTCTGCATAGCCATGGGTGTCAGGGGCCTCTGAGTCCTAGAATAACCAGGAATCCTTTGTGTTGTCTGCAATGATGCTTCTTTTGAAGCACAATGCAAAGGAGCTTCAGTGCATTTTGGAGGCCGAAATGAGACCAGGGGTTGGGTGGGTTGGTGAATGGGGACTAGCAGGGAACACCAGATCCCCTTTTCACTCAGAGTACCTAGGATGGGACCTACCTTTTGTCATGAACATGAAGGGAAAGAAGTATATCAAGGACATATCTTAGAATTTAATTGAGGGGTCCACTTGCTGTTTCGAGCAGAAGGGGAGGGCAGTGGAAATTATCATTGTTTTTACCTCAAATCAATGTGTCCAAACCAACTTTCATAGCTATCTCCCCTGATAGCTTTTTCCATTTCCTCTACCTGCAACACTCCCTCTGGAATGAGTGGTGGAAACAATCCTTGTAGGTCATGAGAAAGGATCACACCTCTAAACATGTTGTTATTCCTGTTTTCCAGCTCCAAGAGCTCAGAAAAGCAGATGATTTAATAAAGCAAGCAGCAGACAACTAATCCAGCTCTCCTGGCAGACTTTCAGAAGGTACAAAGAATTTGTTATAGAGTTCTAATGTCAGAACTGCTACAGTAGACATTTTCCCAGCTGAGAATTTCTTGTTGTTCATAATACTTAAATCACTGCAGGTGCTGCAAATAGTCATCATCAGCTCATCAAAAAAATCCTCTATTGCATTTTTGTCCAGACTGATTACTCAGCTGTATTCTGCATACATTGCCCTTAGGCAGGTTTATGGGCAATTTATAATCTCTCATACATTATATAGATAGCTCTTTGAGGCAGAGATCATGTCTACCTCTGTGTTTGCACAGAGCCAAGCACAATTGTCCATGATCCTGATCAGGGCTTCTGGGCACTGATAGTAAGATAATAATAATAAAAATATACACACACTCCCTACAGTACATAGCTTACGGAGTATATGAAGTCATAGGTACTATCTTGCCCTCTAAAGTCAAGGGAACAGGGTTTTTGTTCCCAAGATTAGACGAGTGGAACTAGTACCATTCTCTATAGTCCCCAGGTCTATGAAATCACAGATGTAAGAGACACAAAAGACTTATTGAGTCATCCAGCATATGCCCTGCCAATGCAAAATAGTTCCCTTCAGTACACTTACTAGTAGTTTTTCTTCTCAAACATTTAGGGCCATTATGGCTTTATTATTTTCACAATAATAATGTATTTTGTGGAACACATTTAAAAAACAAAATCTCCATGAAAATGTGAAATTTTGACTTTCTACCATTTTTTTGCTCACAATGCATGCATTAGAGAGAAGCCTGAAATACAAATATGATGAGCAATCCATCTCACTGAGGCCTTGTCTACACTTGCAGCAGTATGTAGAGTATGTTTAGCTACATGCCATAGTGAAAGGCAGACTGTGTCCACATTGCTGTGGGCAGCTGCTCGTAGCAGTGAAAGGCTCCGGCAGCTGGGAAAGGCTCCCATTGGGAGTTACTGGAGCCTTTCCTCGCTGCCTTTCCATTGCCAGAGCCTTTTGCCTCTGCTGGAGTCTTTAACTGAGGCAGGGAAAGGCTCCAGCAGTGGGGAGGCCACGGGACACCATACTGCTAAAAACAGCAGTGTAGACAGGCAAGACATGGCTTGGGTTTGTGGAGAGCCCCATGAGGTAAATACCCTAAGGTTCTGGTGTCACTTTATTCTATTTGCCTAAGCAGTCCCTCACCGTCTATACTGCTGTTTAGACATGTGCTAGTTGGACATGCAGTGTCTATACTGTACATGCTGCCATAAGTGTTGACCTACCTTGCAACAACAGTGGAGTGGGAGGAGAGGAGGCAGATGAAAGAAGGGTCTTGATTGAAGCCTGCTGTGCCTTCCCTTGGATTATTTCATGCTGAGCCTTACAGGCCACATTACTTTAATGTGATGTGGGAAGAAGGGAAAAGAAAACACAAGAATGTAGGAGAAAGAGGACCTGCCTTTCCTAAAGCAATAGCACTCTTTGCTTGGAGGAGGGATGGCCCCTTTCTTCTACACGTCTGTATTTTCTTTAACTTCCTCCTCTTTCTGCGCCAGGTGTTCTAGTCTGCAGGGCAGATCCCTTGTTTCAGTTGTTTGCTGAAGATTAAACCACTTATAAGGCAGGAAATTGAATAGTTAAAAAACGCAAGGACTTCTGAGAAAGGGAACCTCCTCTGGTTTCTCTGGATGGATGGGAGGATAAGAAAGGAGTATTTGGTCCTCTCCCCACACTTCTGAATAAGTTCTCCTCAGGTCAGGTAGGTTCTGGATACCCTTCTTGACAGAGACAAACCTCTGGAGACAAACGTGACAGACTTTAAAGTAAGAGTATTTCAGAATAAAGAACTGTCCAGCTAAAGAGTGAATGAAAACTCTTGGGGCTATTGCCCTAGAGATGCTTTGTATTCAGATAGGCTGGCGTTAGAGCAGACATAATCCTCCCTCCTGCACCCCCCTGCCCTTGGGAATTTTCCCAAATGAAAAGGCCCATCCACATGTCAGGTGCAGAGGCAGTTCTGGGCCATCTCCACAGCAACCTGAGGCACAGGGATTATTCTGGGATGCAGGCAGAGCAGAGAACGGTGCAGGTGGATCAGAGTGGAAGAGCATGTGTTTCAGGGGCAGACTTATGCCCCACTGATTCTGCACCCTGGCAATGTCCCATCAGGGGCAATGAAGCAATGGCACAAGTTACAACAACCCTCAGAGCTGCACTCATCTGTGGCAGGTACTGCACCTGCCTCCATTAGTCTCCGAACAGAGAATGCACAATCTGTTTCCCTTCTATCCCTCTGCCACTGCATCAATGCAAGGACTATACCACCTCTGCTTTCTTTCCGCCATTCTGTTAGGAAGCATTTCTAGTTTGGTTGATGCTGGCCATGAAAATAAGTGATTATGACTGCAGTGGTGCCCCATTACAATTTAGCATTTTGCTCTGTAAGTACTGGCACTATTTTCTGTGGGCAGAAAATAATCTCAGGCCCTGGTCCTACAATCTGAGCTGCTGGCACAGAACCCCTGTGCCCTTAAGGTTCCGCATAAGGACAGGGTTGGCACTATCAGATCAAATAGCAGGGGCAGGGCCCCCATCACTAACGTGGGGATTGAGAAGAGACCAGAATACCAGTAACAAAACTACCAGCACTCGTGCCCATGCAAATGAGTGGGAATCATGCTGGATATTATTACAAAGGATGACTTTTTACAACATTTTTCTTGCTGTTGATTTTCCTGTGGTGATGAGGTACAAAGAGCCGAGTTATACATTGGATAAACAATAAAAAAATATATTTTAAAATAAATGACTGGACCTATGACATGTGACAGGAGTCCATCTTGATTAATCAAGGTCTAGAAATAAAGGTGAACCTTGCAGCATTGGTGCTGTGAGATTGTGGCTAATTCCCTCGTGAGAGTTATATATGATATCACAAGGCTACCTGAAAATCCTTCACTGGAGTCTGCCAAATTATTCAGAAACAATTCAGGGAGTTGAGCCAACCCAAGTATCTGCTGGTTTATGAGACTTATGGACCCTAAGGCATGTGCTTTGCTGCTATACACTGCAATGGATTGAGACTGGCTCTCTGTTATCTATATTTGTCATTATCCCCTTAGGAAGTGCTTTGGCAGGATTTTGTAATGAAAACTCTGCCCAGAGCACTCTTTGGCATGCAGTGGGCAGCCTTTAAATAGCACAGTGACATACTGCAATAATTACTGATATTAGCATTTTTCTTTGTATTGTATTCTATGTCACATTGTCTGCGCCACCTAATTTAGTCCATTGCACTGTGCATGTCATGAGTTCAAGAAAGAAGTGGTCCTACTCAAAAGCCAAAGTTCAGATCTGGATTAGATTCAAACTCTTCTGGAGTTCAGGGGATTTTGGATCCAGGTTTTTGTTTCATCCATTATAAAAATACAGGCCAGTGCCAGGGTTAAGATCCCTTCCAGATCTGAACTTTACCAAAGTTTGGGGGTGTTTGGATATGACAATTTGTTTCGGACCCATCTCTAGTTCAAGGGTATTGACTGAGGTGCAAAAGAAATCAAATATAAAAAAGCCCAAACATAGAATAATTGCATCAAGACTCTGGATGTGATATGCTTTAAGGCTACATAAGAGTTTCCATTCAAACCCACTATTTTCAGTTGTTCATAGCTTTCTGAAACTTTCACCAATTGGTCTAAAACTTTCTGGTGTCTGACATAGGTATCTTTTTTTTTATTTTATTTTTTTTTATTTTAAAGTATAAAGAAAAATAGCTCATCTATTTTTCCATGACAAGAACCTGGGGAGGAAATACAGCTCTCCAGCTAAAACTGCTGGGAGTTGAAAGGCTAAGATTGGGCTGGAAATAGGTCTTACTGCAGAGCAGTGTTCTTCCTTGTTCTAAGAGAAATTGGTTTTGATTTGACTGCATACTTAGCCTTTGAAAATGACATACTGGGCATATGCTGTAGACTTTTCCCATTAACCCTTTAAATCATATGCCTAAACAAGAACTCTCTGCTCATTCCTGCACATCTATCATAGCTATAACTAAGGACTTGATCCAAAGACCGTTGACATCAAAAGAAAGATTCCCATTGACTTCAATGGACTTTGAATCAAGTCCTAATCCTTCTGCCCCTTGAGTTGCTCCAAACTGACCAGTACCATGGTGCAAACATTTCAGGGAAACACAGTCATACAACAGTCATGCAGTTGTGAGAGTCAGGACCCCAAACAGATATTAGTAACCACTTAATTACTGCTTTACAGGGGAAAGATAACACTATAATCCTTTATGCATATTGTGAGAGACAGACAAGTTACAGCATGATGGCAATTGCTCATTTAGACTCATATTTCTTATCAGTGATTGTACTATCCTTAAAAGGGTAATTAAGGCCTACTTATATGCAATCTTTAATTTTCCAGTGTGTAGTCTGATTATTACATAACAATGTCTGATATACAATTTTTGCTTTTGCTAGTAATTTACAGTTCCATAGTGTCATCCATCTGAGGTGCTCAAAGCAGTTTCCCATCATTCATTTAGGCTCCAAATGCCCTGGTGAAATAGTTAGTATCACTCAAATTTCACCTCTTTTGTAGAGATAAGGAAACTAAGACAGAAACTAATAGGGAGATAATTGTCCATCATCATACAGGAAGACCATGGCAGGGGCCTGGAACAGAATGCCAATGTGTGTCTTCATCACAAGACTTTCCCTTCCTTCTTTGCCACCCTTCTATTCTTTATAATAGGACAGAATTGAAAAAAAAAAAACAATCAAATCTAAAATAGTGAGACTAGAAGAAGAAATCTTTCTCTGTAAGGTATGCTTAAAATGACTCAATCCCACACAAACGTGGTGCATTCTATCATATTTAGACCTGATTCAATTTTTGCTTCAGTGTGTGCTATTCAGTGAACTTTGGGTTCATCATTGGTTCATGAATCATTCTCATCATTGCAGTCATATTAACTGCAGACATATTCCGTATATGGCCATATTCGCTAAATAGTATGGACAAATAATATTCAGGCTATGGGTTGTTGGGAAAACATTCACTTAAATTATTAAAGGTCATATGATATTGTTCTTCTCCCTATTTGGATAGATAACTTTATTTATATTTGGAGTGAGGGGACTATACAAGGGTCACTAGTTAGCAAAGAATAGTGAATAAGGAATAAGTCGTGGGCTGGTTTGTTTGCAAACATTTTCAATGACATCCTTCTGAATATTCACAAAGAACAAAGAGTATGACCCCATAAACAGCAGCAACCCACATTTGAGCAGTTTAATCGTAAATCTATTTGATGATTTTTTTTTCCATTATACAGCTAGTTTGGATCATGTGCATTAGTGAACGTGCTCAGGAACACTTTAACATGTTATGATTCTATGGAAAAATGCTGTTCCAAGAAAGCGCCTGATGAAATATGGCAGACCTCCATTAAGTTGATCCTACACTTTTGTAGAGCCACAAAACATCTGTTAGCATATACCGATGCACATTTTCCAAGCATCATTCTCTAGCTTGTCATTAAAGCCACCCTGAGAGTACTACTTTGCACAGAGCAATGCACTTACAGAGCAGTATCTGAATTCGTAACAGGACAGGAATCTGCCAAATATATCATCACCAGCAAACAATGAAGTAGATATGTAGTTTTTTTTTTCCCACTCACCCTCTTTTAAACTAATTCCATGGCTTCCCTGACACTGGGCCAAGGCTATTTATGTTTGAAAGAGCTGCTCACTGGGCAATGAACACTAACTTCTCGGGAGATTTTTTTTTTTTTGTAAGCAATAATTAACCATGATCTTCCATTAACTGCCTGTACATACGTGGTGCATTAGCAATAACCAGTTTTGATGTAAATACCCAAATGCAACCAAGTGAGGCAAGACTTATATATTAGAACCACAGGAGACATTTTGCATGGCGACCTCTGTGACCCTGCTTGGCATTGTCAGTAACCTTGGGGATAATATTTTCAGTGGGCCAAATCATGAAGTCCTGACTCAGGAGGACTGTATCTTGACTCCAGTACTTGGAATGTACTGAAGTGGTTGCAGGACAAACTGAGGATCAAAGTATGACACTGTCAACTGTCTAGCAAGGACTTTTCCTAGCATAACTTCAAGGCATGCATGTAGGGAGGTGGGATTTGGTGGCATAGTTCCTAAGTTGGTCACCTGAGTTTAAATATCATCTTAGGAAACCTCATTTGTTGAACTCATCCTAGTCCTTATTTGACAAAAAACTTTCATAATTCAGCATGACTGGTGGACTCTGCTGAAAACAGGGGATGTGATCGATCAAGACTTGAGGTATTAGCAAAGCTGAATGGAAATCCTGGAGGGATCTGTATCCAGGAGCAAGCCTCAGTCCTGACCTGCTAATTGACACAGCTATGCATAGAAGTTTGCAGAGCACCTGTCTGCATGGTACCAGGCCTTTTCCAGAGTGACTAGTCCTCCATTCTCCTGGGCATGTCATTTACTTATGAAAAAACAGACTTTGGAGAGGGCAAGATTATAGGCATCTAATTTCCATTTCACCTATCCAACCACTTCATCAATGGTTAGGACAGAACTATGGGGCAGCCTTCTTGTGTCTCATACACAAGGACTGGATCTTTAAGCAGCTAGTACATTGTTGTTCCTCATGGAGTGGATGGAAGCAGCAAATGACAGTTAGATGGAAGAGACTAGTTTCCCCCCTGTGTGCCAACATCGGCATGAGAAAGATGTAATACTACTACTAATAATAATAGTTTTCACCAAGCATTCAGAGAGGTAACCCCCAGTCCTCCTCAGGAAAAGCAGTGCTAAGGGCTGAGATTTCATTGGCCGTGGCAATACACTACAGGGCCTTTATGAACAGTAGCGTCCCTTTTTCTGGTCAGTCCTGTTTATGAGCGCCTCTCTCTCTTTCTTTGTTTAGGACAGTGGCATGTAAAGTATGCGATTACACTGAGTTTCTGCATCTCAACTCCCTCAGCTGCTGCAAGAGTCATTCCATGTCAGGTTCACCAGGTACACTGGTAGGGGAGGGTGATCAGATCAGAATCATGGAGAGGCACTAAGCTGATCTATAGACATAGCAACCTATCCTGCTTACGTTTTTGTGTTGGTTAGATGAACAGGGTTTTCTAGATATGCTACATTTCATATTACATTGTTTTTCCACTACTGGGTTCAAGTTATACTGCTGTTCCCTAGAAGCTCATAAAGCTCCCTTTAAAAGCTCATAAAATTTCACCTATATATGTTTATTGCCCTCAGTATTTGACCTAAACTCATTTGGTTTTGCTATATTTACCGTTAGTGAACTTTACTCTCTCTTTCACTGCACAACCTTTTAAAAAAAATAAATAAAACAGTAAATTCTCCTTTCACTTGCCTTATTGAACTCTGCTTTCTTATGGAAACCAGAAAAATAACCAGAACCTTCTCCTGTCACTGGAAGCCTGGCCCCGATGGTAGAAATCTGGCTCACAAGCAGCAATGAGACAGCCTCAGAAGGTTCTGAGATTGGTTTTGGTGTCAGACGGGCATCCGAAAATGGAAGCTCCTCTGAAACTCCTGGTTCTGAAAAATAGGACTGGACTTCCTTTGGCCTTGTCTAGATTAGGAAAAGAAGTCTGACACAATGTTAGCCAACAAGAGGTCAGACATGATTTTGCCTCTAGTGCAGACAGAAGTTAACACCTGCTGATGGTAACACTTGTTAGAATGTCATAAATTCCATCTCCATTAAGGGCATTCTTTTTTCCCGATCTAGACAAGACTGGCAAAAATGCTTTTGATCTCTGGCATTTTGATTTCCTTTTGTGGCTGAAACATGAAGTGAAGAAACAACTTAGAAGCTCCAAAAATGTTTGGATTCATGTTTGGTTATAGAGATGACTGGATTTTTTTTTTTATTTTTATATTTTTGCTGGAGGGAGATAGAATTTCGTTTAAGGCGGTGCTTACTTTTCCCTCTTCAACACTAGAGCACCTATCTAGTGCAGTGATTCCCAACTGTTGCTATATCAACCAGTGCTGGCACTTCTGTTTTTGTGATTAATTTCCCCAGCTGTTTTAATGGTGAGTCTTTGTGCTGGGCTGTGATGAGCTAATACCGTGTGATAGCTTGTATTTAATTGGGAGTCATTGAATTGGCCAAGGATGCTCTTGTGATTTTGAAAAAAACTCATTATGGGTTAGACTACAAATGATTGAATGGGAAAAGGCAAGTCCTGACTGACATTAAAATAGTTCAATTTGTTGGAAACAGTATGTTGGAAACAAGAGGTGGGCTTCAACCAAACCCCCAGATCTGAACATCTCTGAAGCTCAGAGGTGGGTGTGGATTGAAATCTGAACTCAGCTCAGATTCTAATTTTGCAGGATTTATATGGGACCAAAGAAAAACCCCAGATTCCAACCACTCCTAAAACATGGGAAGTCTTAAATCCAGAGTCAGATCTGCATTTTGCAGCCTGGTTCTCTCTCCACTGGAAGCCATGGACTTTCAAATTCCACTTGAAATGTGCTGCTTCTTCAAAGCTCCCAAGCACTAACCTACCTCACATATTTTAAAGCGGGAGGGGAATAAAACATTCCTGTGGAACCTTCCTTTTATTTCCTCCTGTGTCTTATGTAGCAGACCATGCTTGAGGTAGCTTGTTAACTGAAGTCCCTTCTGCTCATTGACTGTTCCAAACATCCCATGATCCGCTTAGTAATTAGTTGAATTAACCCCGGTGCCTGGGCCAACAGCCCTGTATTCCCAGAAGTCTTTGTGCAGCTCCAGTATGAACACAGCAGCGGAAGTATTGTTTCACAGTAGTACCAGCGCTCACTCAAGAGAAGTAATCTGAGTGCAGATAACTTGAATTAACTCTGCAAAGAAGACATACTGTAAGACCTCTACTACTTGAGCTTAAGGAGATCTCCTAGTAGTACTGCTAGGTCCCTTACCTCTTTAGACTGCAGAGAGAGAGAGAGAGAGAGAGAGAGAGAGAGAGAGAGAGCGCAAGCAACCGTGCTCTACAGTTGCATTACTGGTATCTTTGCCTTGTAAAGCACAGTAGTATTCCTTGAGTTGGAAAGACATTTTAGAAAATCTGATTCTAGTCTCTCCATTCACTTTGTTGTTCCATTCCTCCTCTCTTTATTCTCAGCTATTTTCCATTGGGGAATCATGTGAACGTGTAACAGTGGTGAAGCAGTTGCTTGTATAACCAGAGTTGCTTAGATACAAAAAGAAAAGGAGGACTTGTGGCACCTTAGAGACTAACCAATTTATCTGAGCATGAGCTTTCATGAGCTACAGCTCACTTCATCGGATGCATTCAGGGGAAATGCATTCAGATACAAAAGTGCTCTTCCTTTCACTGTCTGAAATCACCTTTAGATGACGAAAGCCTTCTCTCTGCTCCTCTCAGTGGAAACTTCTTTGACAAGTTTAGATTAATAAAATCTATGTGATAGATCACTTATCTGCCACATTCCTATTTCCTATGTACTTCCCTGTCTTCACAGCTTCCCTGGCTTAAGACTGATGATAGCCTCTAATGGTGCAGGAGCTCAAGAGTACTGCTTGGAGCATGTGCGTATTGTTGCCAGTAATTAGGGCTGGGATCCTGTGATTTTCCTGAGGGGAAGGCCAGTGGGCATATGCTTACATGCAGGCAGCTCACTCACTTTGCAATATAGAAACAGAATTTAGGACCATAACATCAGAGAAATGTAGGGATCTCAAAACCTCACCTAGTCCTCCCAGCTGCACTGAGAAAGGATTAAATATACCTGTTCTAGACCACCCCCTAGAGATGTCTGTCATTCATTCCTGTTCCTTAGAACTCAGGTAGCGGCAGGAGCAAGAAAGGCCTTTAAAATACAGCTTACCCCTGGAACTGAATGGGGGACAGTTTCAAACTAATAATAGTCTTTAATTGTAGAACACTTTGCAGCCTGAAGGGCCTCAAAGCACTTCACAGGCTCTATTCAAACAGTGAAACTAAAACACAGTCACCTCTGGGTTTGAGGGTAGCACGGAGCCCCTGCACTGCACAATAGTGTGGACCAGGCCCGATGACAGGGGGAGAAAGGGAGCAATTGCCCAGGTGCCTGGGCAATTTAAAAGGGCCCCAGAGGCACCCGGCTGCCAGTGCCGCAGTAGTGGAGGCGGGAGCCCCAGGCCCTTTTAAATCACCAGGGCGCGCTGCAGGGCTCCTACGTGCATGCAGGGTGGTACCGGCAGCAGCGAAGGCAGCTGGGCGGGCATGTGGAAGCCCTGGCCGTGCCCATTAACTGTTCTGCCCTGGGGCCCGGAATTGCTGTCAGTGGGCCTGGTGTGGGCTGTAGCAGAAAGAACGCCTATCATTATAAAACGGGTTTCAGAGTAGCAGCCGTGTTAGTGTGTATTCGCAAAAAGAAAAGGAGTACTTGTGGCACCTTGGAGACTAACAAATTTATTTGAGCATAAGCATATGCTCAAATAAATTTGTTAGTCTCCAAGGTGCCACATTATAAAACAGAGAGCGCTCTGAAGGGCTAAGTTCCCACGGTCTCTTTGGATGCTACTGGTGTAAACTCTGCTGGAGAGATGCAAGCAGTGTTATGTGAGAAGGGGCTGTGGCTAGAGCATGTCAAAAAGGTTTGGGAAAAAACTGTCCCTGATTTTTGTAGCAAATGTTCAAAATGCAGAGTGAAATCCTCTGGGGTAGTGACACGCATGATTTCTATCTCCACAGGGCCCCTGTTCGAAAGAAAGGAGACTGTTTCGAGAAGAAACTGAATGTTGTGAGACTTGCGAGATGGCTGGTTTGAGGCTGCCCCGCTGTGGAAGCTGCAAAAGAGAAGGAAGTGCAGAGATGCCATTGCTCACCTCTGCTGGGAGTATCAGATCCACATGAACAGCAGCCACACGGACAAAAACAACGAGGAGTCAGGTGGCACCTTAAAGACTAACAGATTTATTTGGGCATAAGCTTTCATGGGTAAAAACCCACTTCTTCAGGTGCCACCAGACTCCTCGTTGTTTTTGAGGATACAGACTAACACGGCTACCCCTCTGATACTTAGCCACATGGACATTAACTCAGCACCCCAGGAAGTGATGTGCCACAGAACAAAGTCACAGCAGATCGCTGCTCGTAGGGACAGGAGCGGGAACGGAGCTATGAGGAACATCAGCCTTTACCCAGGAGACAAAATTACTTCAAATTAATCCAGTAACACTTCCACATCTCCTCCCAGCACTTCTCACTGTGACACCCAGCCCAACTCCCCTCCCCCTCCGTGACACCCAGCCCTGTCCCTGCCCCTTCCCATCCCCCTCATTGTGTTACTGACCCCCCACCCCATCTCTCATCACCCTCACTATAACAGTGATGCCCCACCCTACCATTAGCCTTCCCTTCACTGGAACTAGTTTGCACCTTTCCTGCTTTTACACCTCATCTCCCCTTTTATTCCCTCACTATTTCTGCTCTGTGTCTTTCCCTTCTGTGCTCAGAAGGCTCCATAGCACTGAGCTCCGCTGAGCCCTTCTCTCTTGAATGCTGTCTATAGACAAACTGTATTGCATTATAGCTTAACAGGGTAGAGCTGCTGGAGGCCTGTTTGAATTCTGCACGTGTCCAATACCCACGGCATGTTGTTTCTTGCACTGCTCACTTTGCTTGTGACAGAGGCTTTTCATTTCAAGCAACTGATCATTTAACACATGTCGTTAAATCCATCCCTGTATGAAAGGGGAACCGTTAAAACGCCGGGCCCTAAAAGCTGTGGTTGGTGACTGCTTCACAATGACATCTGATTGGACTTCTTTAATTTTTCTTTCCCTTCCACTCCTTTCGTTTTCTGTCCCAAAGGGGGAAATGGGAGAAATGACCAAGAATGAATTCTAAGCAACAGGAAGTCATTTTCCAACTGGTGCTGTCACTGTAACACATGTTAAACTTTATAATAAACAGGCTAGCAGGAAAAAACAGGTTTCAGAGTAACAGCCGTGTTAGTCTGTATTCGCAAAAAGAAAAGGAGTACTTGTGGCACCTTAAAGACTAACCAATTTATTTGAGCATAAGCTTTCGTGAGCTACAGCTCACTTCATCGGATGCATACTGTGGAAAATACAGAAGATGTTTGTTTTTATACACACAAATCATGAAAAAATGGGTGTTTATCACTACAAAAGGTTTTCTCTCCCCCCACCCCACTCTCCTGCTGGTAATAGCTTATGTAAAGTGATCACTCTCCTTACAATGTGTATGATAATCAAGGTGGGCCATTTCCAGCACAAATCCAGGTTTCTCTCCCCCCCACACCTCTCCCAAACAAACCCACTCTCCTGTTGGTAATAGCTTATCTAAAGTGATCACTCTCCTTACAATGTGTATGATAATCAAGGTGGCCCATTTCCAGCACAAATCCAGGGTTTAACAAGAATGTCTGAGGAAGGGGGCAGGGGTTAGGAAAACAAGGGGTTACCTTGCATAATGACTTAGCCACTCCCAGTCTCTTTTCAAGCCTAAGTTAATTGTATCCAATTTGCAAATGAATTCCAATTCAGCAGTCTCTCGCTGGAGTCTGGATTTGAAGTTTTTCTGTTGTAATATCGCAATTTTCATGTCTGTAATCGCGTGACTAGAGAGATTGAAGTGTTCTCCGACTGGTTTATGAATGTTATAATTCTTGACATCTGATTGGTGTCCATTTATTCTTTTACGTAGAGACTGTCCTGTGCAGATAAGCTAATTATAAATAATTAGCTAAGCTATTACCAACAGGAGAGTGGGTTTGTTTGGGAGAGGTGTGGGGGGGGGGGAGAGAAAACCTGGATTTGTGCTGGAAATGGCCCACCTTGATTATCATACACATTTTAAGGAGAGTGATCACTTTACATAAGCTATTACCAGCAGGAGAGTGGGGTGGGGGGAGAGAAAACCTTTTGTAGTGATAAACACCCATTTTTTCATGATTTGTGTGTATAAAAACAAACATCTTCTGTATTTTCCACAGTATGCATCCGATGAAGTGAGCTGTAGCTCACGAAAGCTTATGCTCAAATAAATTGGTTAGTCGCTAAGGTGCCACAAGTACTCCTTTTCTTTTTTCAGGAGAAAACAGGCACCTTTCCTGAGCATGTTTCTAAAGCAGAGATGGGCCTAAACCAAAACCCCAGATCTCAGCATGCCAGAATGCTTGAAAGTGCTTGAAATCCAAACTTAGATCTGGATTTTTCTAATGTCCTCTATTGTTCCAAGGGGACTGAACCAAAACTCCAGGCCTAAACAGCCCGAAACTTTGGAGTGTTCGAAATCTGGATCCAAATACTGTAGCTTAGGGCCATCTCTGTTTAAAGTAAAAGATAAAGCCTTTCTCATTTGGTTCTGTTTTTTCTTGGTATCACACTATCCAACACTTGCAGACATAGATCAAGATAAAGAATAGCAGCTCATGCAGAAATCTCTCATGTTACTTTACGTGGTCTAGTTAGTTTGAAACTGGGTTAGCAGTTTTAGATTGCTAAGCAAGAACAAGATAATAGGGTCAGCCACATCTTAACAGAAATTTTCTTTGTCAATCTCCTCCACTCACATTCGTGATCACATGGACCTACCCCCACCTATTTGCAATCATGGGAACACATGCTCCATTTCATTTTAATAAACCACTTTCCTTGCCATTTGTAATCGCATAACACATCTGTGGACAACTTCAACAATTGCATACGTGGAAAAGTAACAATGGAAAAGTGTTCATGTATTTTTATGGGTTTAGTGAATTGGGGGGGGATCATTTTTGGACACCCAACTAGAGAGATCTGAAAGGGGACTGATTTTCAATGGATTCACTTTCTGGAAATTGTCCCTTTAGGAGGTTGTTTGAATATAAACTCCAAAAAACTGAGGAAATAAAAATTTCTAGTCCCTTTTGTTTGTTTCATAATGCAAACAGTGTTTGAAATACCTCAAAAAGAAAAGGAGTACTTGTGGCACCTTAAAGACTAACCAATTTATTTGAGCATAAGCTTTCGTGAGCTACAGGTATGCATCCGATGAAGTGAGCTGTAGCTCACGAAAGCTTTTGCTCAAATAAATTGGTTAGTCTCTAAGGTGCCACAAGTACTCCTTTTCTTTTTGCGAATACAGACTAACACGGCTGTTACTCTGAAATCTGAAATACCTCAGTTTTTGCCTCTTGTAAGAATAGAGTGGAAAAGAGTGATACTTCCAAAACCATTATATGGTAATTCTTGTCAAATCTTAACTTTTTAAAGGTGACCCACAAAAGGGGGAAATATATTGGGCTTGTGCTACCCATTCCCTTTAAAAATTATTTACAATGAAGTCCTGCAAGTTTAATTTCGATTTTTTCCGACTTTTTTTAAACTATCAAAAATTCAGGTCTTGTCTATCAGCTCAGAAAGATTCTATGACAACTGCAGAACTAACAGAATGATGACATAAAAGAGCTAAACTAAGAAATTGGGAGGGGAAGTGATTTTTCTCACTTTTGTTTAAAACACTTTGGATTTTGTTTGGCATAGTTAGGAACTTTTTGACTCAAATGCCTAATGAACATTTTGGGGGAAAGAACATCTTCGGCAAAGATTCAACTTACCTGTCCCTTCTATTGAAGTGCATGAATTCATAATAAACTTATAATAACTCCAGAAGTGTTCCAACAAAATCATGGAATGACGCACTTGATATTCCTAATATTTCTAAGGCTAAAAACAAGAAGGAAAGAAAAACACAAAAACATTTAGACCTTCTTTATAAATAATAAAGAAACACAAAAGGCCGCAAGTCCAGTCTTTAAAAAATAATCCTTTGCATGTCATCTTTAATGGCAGCCCCTAGATTTTGCCTATTTTTTTCTCCCTTGGTTGCAAATGCAACAATGTTTTTTCTTATTTTTTTTCCAAGCTAACCAACTGTAGAAGTCTCTTCCTTTTTAGCAGACAGGTATTAATGACTGCGGATTTGGGGAGGAGAAGGGAAATCAAATATGTGGCTTACTGGAATGACAGTCAGTTCTGTTGCTGTGCACTCTGATGGGGTTATCATGCACTCACTCACTCCCTCACTGAACATTGCCATGCCGCTGACATCCTACTGCCTCTATTAGTAATGGCTGTTGCCATGGCCACTGAATGATGAATCACTTTTTGAGTCTGTCGTATGAATCTCTCCCAACAAAGTTGGGCTCAGACCTGTAATGCTGGCTATTTTTAGCCACATGCTGCATAATGTAGGAGCTGATGAACATTCACGGGTCTTCATTAGTCAGCCATTTCCAGCTGAAAGGAGGTGGCGTTAATCCGGACCATGGTTAAATGAGAACAAAATGGGAGAGCTGGAGCTCTCAATAAGGCTGGGGACAGGAGCTCAATGAGGGTATCTGCTTGATGCACCTTCAATTCAATTCCACTGAATGCATCCGAAAGCTCATGCTCAGATAAATTGGTTAGTCTCTAGGGCGCCACAAGTCCTCCTGTTCTTTTTGCGGACACAGACTAACGCGGCTGCTCCTCTGACACCTTCAGTTGAAGGGCTCAAGCTTGGGTCTGCTGAGATCAATGAGAGTTTCACCACTGCCTTCAAGTAGATCAGGATTTACCCCAATGCAAAGGAAAGGAATCAGCTCCTTCAAACCACAGCGTCAAACCCCATTAGGGCTGGGTCAACCCTACTCTTTGGAGATAGATAAACTGAGCCCCATGTAGTTTGGGGGTGGGTGTCTGTCCGTTTGCTGAGCCCTTACAAAACAAAGACATTTAAACCACCCAGGACACAACTTTTAAGAGTAGGGGGTTCTCTCCAACAGTTCCCCTCTCCACTTTTCCCTGTACCTTAGAGGTGGCTGCATTTCAACACCATTGTATGGTTGAGAAAGTGCTTTGGGTTCTGCTCGTGTCCACAAAGTTAGATGAATTTGAAGAATCTCTCCCTGCACTTCCCCCTTCCCCTGCCCAGTTTCCTGCCGATTTGGTCCCAGAGTGCAGGCTGTTTGCAGCTGTTCTTTTCCTTGTGTGGCATTACATATGCGCATCATGACACAGCCTGATATCACAAAGCCAGACATGAACATGAGGTGCTGGGAGTTGGTTGAGCCGGCTCCATTGTGACGGCTTTGGGCTGGGGGAAGGGGCGTAGGATTTCCCTGCTTCCACGCGTCCTTCTCCTTGTTTTATGCTCTTGTTGTGCCTGATGTGCAAAATTCTGATCCAGACAGGGAGGCAGATCTTCAACGGGTGTAAATGATCATAGGTTCATTTCAGTCAATGGAGCGCTGGACAGTTTACACAAGCTTAAGATCTGAGATCAAAAACACCTTACAGTTCAGGGGGTTGGTATCGCTCATAGACAAACAGCTACAAAATTCAGATCCAGATCTAGGTTCAGATTCTGAACATGCCCCAAAGGTCAGGCTTGTCTGGCTCTGAGGATAGCTCAGGGATATTTCCAGTTTATTTGTTGACACCTCTGGGAAATTTTCACAAATGGAAGATGGGAGCTGGGTTTCTGGTCTCACCCATGAAGCTGTCTCCTCCACCTACCAGAAGGGTGAGGTTCTGGCTCAGAAAACTCAGAAACATCAAATGTAATTTAAAAAACCCCAACAACTTTGTGTCTTGTAAATTTCAGTTTACACATGCTGAAAAATTTCTGCATCTAGGCAACTAAGTCGGACTGAGGACAGCTGTCTTTCTCTCTCACTTCAGAAGAGAGTGTAAAGGCAACACAATACAGTAGCGTGACCGTTTGGAGTGACAGTTCAGATCTATATGCTTTGACCCAGCAAGACAACATTTGCCATTTATGTAACTACTATACTCAGTCTAGAAAAGTGAAGGTTCCTGAAAACGATGCTGGTTATAGGTCACCCAGTACATACACGATGGCTCATCCTAACCCAGAGGAATGGGAGAATGTAATTATTTTGCTGATTTTCATCGTGAGGCACAGTTTGTGGGATATATATTCATGGCCCCTTCCCTGGCACCACAGGAAAAGAACCAGCCCCACCGCTCATTTTCGCTTTATGTTCCCGGCTGGCAAGCTGATGCCTCTGAAAGAGCATAAAGACAGTGGCCATTCAAGCAACTTACTCCCCCTCCGTGCCTCCTGGCCATCGTGCAGCATAGATACAGCAAAATAACATTTTTGTGGCCCCGAGACAGATGTGATGTGTCCTGCTTTCCTCCTGCTGTACCACTACAGAAAGCAAGATCAGTAAGGAGTGGGGGGGCCCCGTAGGGCACCTGTGGGGTTAAATAGCTATAGCGAGGTCTTTTCACAGGCTCTGTGTTTAAGATCCCACATGGCTGGATTTTCTTTTGACCCATTGGAGGCCTGATCTTCAGCCGGTGTACATGAATGTAGCTCCATTGAAGCCAAAGGCCCCATACCAATTTACGCCAGCTGCAGAATTGGCCCTAGAAGTGATGTTGTCACAGGCACTTTGTCTTAATCAGTTTTTGCCAGTGGCTAAATCAAACCCAGGGGAGGCTTTAAATTAAGACAAGGAGTACTTGTGGCACCTTAGAGACTAACCAATTTATTTGAGCATGAGCTTTCGTGAGCTACAGCTCACGAAAGCTCATGCTCAGATAAATTGGTTAGTCTCTAAGGTGCCACAAGTACTCCTTTTCTTTTTGCGAATACAGCCTAACACGGCTGTTACTCTGAAACCTTTAAATTAAGACGTTCTCATTTAGATTGAAGGGAATTTGTGTGTAGGAATAAAGGAATCAGCATGCCGGATTACACCAGGGGTCCATGTCATCCCATCTCTAGCAGTGGCCAGCCAGCATCAAATGTTTTAAAAGAGGGTGAAAGAACCCCTAAAGCAGGCAATTATGGAACAACCTGCCCGTAGGAGAAGTTTCCTCCTAATCCTAGCCCTGAGTGGTTGGTTTATGTGCTGAAGGATGAGTGTTTATAACCCCTTTCATGTTTTTGCTCTAAATAATGTAGCTGAAGCTGTATTCCTTCCTTACACTCCGACTCAGTGAGCCAGATTCAGAGGTAAGGTGTAAAGGGGGGGTGTAAATTACATATTGGGGAGTTGAGTGTGAATCTCAAGCGAGTAAGGCAGTCAATCTAGTCTAAAGGGTCTAAGGGCTTGTCTACACGTGAAATGCTACAACAGCACGGGTGCAGCACTTCAGCATAGATACAATTTACACCGATGGGAGGGTTCTCCTGTTGGTTTAGTTAATCCATCTCCCCCAGAGGCAATAGCTAGTGAGATGGTAGAATTCTTCCACTGACCTACCAGTGTCTACATGGGGTATTAGGTCAGTTTAACTATGTCGCTCAGGGGTGTGCATTTTGCACAGCTCCGAGTTGTACCAACCTAATTTTCTAGTGTAGACCAGGCCTAAGCCTAACAGGCATCTACATCAGAGTAACATACACATTCAGAGGGCTAGAAGAAAATGTAAGTCATGCACCATCACAACTCTCTCTAGCTCCACTTAAGGTATTGCTGTCCCCACACCAAGCTCAGTCCTTGGCCTCTCTACTGAGACTATCATGAATGGTGGCAATTAAATGGTCATTTTTGTGTTCTAGCAGGAACCCCACCGACAGCATCGAGATTATTTCATATGAGCCACTAACCAGCCATTATCAGGTGGTCCTGACTTCCAGCCATTACCAGCAGGGCCAGATTCAAAACAATGACCTCCATGAGAAATGAGACTTTCTAGCTGTAATAATGTCCAGCTTCTACTGACACAGGCCAGGTGTAAATCAGTGGCCAACTAGTCAATAATGTTATAATATGTTATGTTCCCACTCCTGATGATCTGCAGTTGAACCAGTGATCTAGAGGTGAAAGGCATTACAGCCCATAGACATCCCTTGAGCCGTCTACTGTACTCCCCTTAAGCACTATATGTGTGTGTGTGTGTGTGTCTACGTGCAGAAACCCAGCTCTGACTTGCATTTAACTGTACTGCAACTCAATTCCTGGGACCTCCTGGGCTCTGGCTAGGAATGTACACACAGCAAATGAGGGTCTAATAGCTGTATTCAGGGGGTTGACAAATTTGGAATGGCGCCTTCACTATTGCATGTTGGAAATGTTTGTTTATCTTCCTACTTCCTCTCCCAAACAATTCTTCCCAGCTGGGGCATAAATAAAGGAACAATAGCTACATATTTTTATGATCTATCTATGAATCACTGGTAACTAGTTTTTCCATTTTGTCACCCGCATGCTTTCTTGTAAAGAGTGGGGTTTTTGTGTGTGTTTTTTTTAGAAAGAGACCTGTGATGGGGCAGAGTGGCCCCGCACTGGTACCGCAGGAGTTAACCGTTCCTTCCTAGCAGAGGAAGACATGCCCCGGAAGCTCTGCTGGACATGCTCCAGCTGGAGAACAGGTATAAAAGCCTGCAGAGCTGCTCAGTCTGGGTTGAATGCTGGAGGGGGAGGAGGTATGTTGCTAGCTCTTGAGGTGGAATGGCCTGCCAGCGCACCAGGATACAGAGGCCAGCTAAGCTGGGATGCACCCTGATGCCCCGAGAGAGGACTGCCTGAAGCGGAGAACCCAGTGTTTATGGTAGGATGTGACCCAGGGGAACTTCAGAGGCAAACAGTGTTAGAGCCACACAGATGCTTGGCATGTTGTGGGTGGATCCCCTGCTGAGCTGGTGGCAAGGGGAACTTGCCACTATCTGGGTTGGGACCTGGTGAAGAGGGTGGGCCTGGGTCCCCCTGCTGCACTGTGGGAATCCTATGGACTCTGGCTGCTAGGCTGCACTACCCTACTTGTGAGGGGATTGTATGTACTCTGGCCATTATGCTGCATTGCTCCCACATGGGGTGTGATTTGTATGGCCCTTGGCCATTGGGCCACACTGCCCTGATGCTAGGGAGTGAGTTACCTGGACTCTGGCCACTAGGCTGCAAGACCCTGCTTGCAAGGGGATCATATGGACTCTGGACATTAGGCTACACTGCTTCCACATGGGGAGGGCTTTATATGGACCCTGGCCATTGGGCCACACTGCCATGTTGCTTGGAGGTGAATTACCTGGACTCTGGCTGCTAGGCTGCACTACCCTGACCAAGGGGTGATTGTGTGGAAGGAGGCCATTAGACTGCAACTGGCTGCCCACAGAGGCGGGGCTGTGAACTTGTGAGTGATAAGGTGTGGATGCTCCATCCAACCCCCACCACAATAGGGTGGTGTGGAACCAGGCCTGCCACAAGACCCTATAAAGGAGTTTAAGCTGAACTATACATTCCTTTTTTAAAAAGGTGTCTTAGCGATAAGCAACAAAATGAGCCTGTTTTTCAGAAGTCGGGAGTGCCTAACAACTTCAGTTGCAGTTGATGGGATGTCTGTGTTCAGTACCTCTGAAAAATCCACTTCAACAGGATTTTTTTAAATTATGTTCTAGCCACAGCATGCACACCTGGATTTTAAACCTCTGACAGTGCAGGGGCAGTTGGCCCTTGAGAGTGGGGGAGGGAGTGCTGCCTGTTATAAAGATTTGGGGGTACCTGTGCAATTCAGATCCAGGTTCTGATTTCTAGTACCCAAAACCTGTGTGGTGATTGGATTTGGGATCCTATCCAACTCCAACTGAAGTCCATTGACTCAAGTGCAAGCTGGAATGTGCCCCATTCTGGTTCCAGCTCTGTGACTCCATTTTTTTCATAACTTCCTTTTTTAAATGTCAAATGGATTTTTGACAGCTGTTTTTTTCTCTTCCAGCACAGCATCCTCCAGCACATTACACACAGAAATTCAAGGGCTGTCAGAACCATATGGTTGGTAAATGTTTGGTGCAACAAGTGAGCTTTATGCTCACTAAGACCCACAAACTGATGATGCAAATCTGTAACCTAAATATAGTGTGCAGCAAAAAGTCCCTGTTCGAGCATGCAATAAGAGACCTCAGGGGATGTCGGATGCAATTACAGCACAGATGCACAGGAGCACAACCAAAGGCAAATAGAGAGCGTGCAATGAGCTTTTTGGCCCAAATCTGTCTCACTCCCCCATCCTGAGGGATCTGAGCACCTTCATTAAAACCGAAAAGTCTCTAGCAAAGGCTGACAAGAATAAACACGTAGTAACTAGATCAGATCTTTTGTCCCTTATCTATGGGGAGGTCCATAACAGAAGATGCAGCCCAGGGGAGTGGGGCAAAGGGAGTTTTAAGCCACTTTTGTGCTTCCCAGGGTATGCCTATCGCATGTATAGACATTCTCAAGCTAGCTTTGATCTGGCCAGCTCAAATAACAAGAGCAGTGACGCTACGGAAGCACAGGCTAGCTGCTGGAGTACACATCCAGGGTCCTGGGTGGGATTGTACAGCCCATGCTGCCACAGTTTCACTGCTATTTTTATTTGAGCGAGCAAGTGTGGGTTATGTCTACATGTGCTGCAGTCACACCTCTGATTGCAGTGCAGACATACCCTCAGATTCCAGGCTGCTATTCGGTCCAAAACAATCCTGGACATAACCTAAAGCAGCCCCTGGGGTTGGTTTAGCTTAGAATAACCACCTCAGGGCTGCATTGTGGATCACAGTCCCCCACAGAACTCCATGCTATGGCCACTGCCCCTCTTGCCCCCAACAGATCCTATAAACTGGGGCTTGCAAGGGAGAGGGTAGCATAAGGCCAGCGCTCCTGCACTGGAGGCGTTCCTCCCTGTCCCCTTGCAGATCATTTACAGACCTTACAAAGCAGGGTCTAGCGGCCAGAACCAGGAGCAGAATTGGCCCCCATAGGTTCCCTAGACATGAAAAGTAACTACACAGAAGCTAACTTAAGGTGGCCCTTGGGCTAGGGCTATGTGGTCAGGGTAAAATCAAGGGTATATTATATATACTTTGATAAATTGCTGCTGGGCTGGGCTTTCCTCTCCCGCTGGTGGTCTCCTCCTAAGTGGCAGCTACTGGCCAACATTAATGTATTAAGCCTCACACCAATCCTTGCAGGAAAGTCTTAGTGTCATTTTATACATAGGGAAAGCTGAGACAGGGGGGTTAACTTGTTCCACCTTGCACAGGAAGTCAGCGGAAGAGCTAGGAGTGGAACCCAGCTTTTGTGGCTGCTAGCCCTTGATCTTAACCCTCTCACAAACCTTGTTTGCCGCCAAGCTGACACTTTCAAGCACTCCTTATTCTCTAGTTTGTGTTCTTCCGCAATGTATTACTCACTCATTAGTACTTTTGATGATTGTATATGGCTGTTGAAAGATTCATGCTTTATCATTTCCTCTCTTCCAGGCAGGGACTGCTGGGCTCAGATTTGCGTGTCTCCCCCTCATTCAACCCTCCTCCCCCAGTTCTCTGGCACATTCATATTTAATATGAATCATTCCTCTTTCAGGCTCCCACAGATAGAAATGTTTCCACAAAAATACTATTGGCTCTCAAAAGGTTCTGTTACTCATGTCTTTCCCATATTATCTAGCACGTTTCTCTAAGGAAGTCATTCGGCACTGCTTCCTAGGAATACATTTGTATGATCTTCAGAATGCAGTGCAGGGGTGAGGGGGACGGGGGGGGGAGGATACCAGGGAAATGATTTGGGCAGAAACTATAGTAGACTTGATGCACTCATTTCCCAGCAGGTCAGACTTGGGAATTGACATTTTTGAAGACAAATGTGTGGAGATGACCATGGGTGTGTAAAGTGGGGGAAGGTTATGAGTCTGCCCATATGCAGAAGGGTTCAGCAATGTATGTAGGTGCACGTCTTTATATGTAATGTGTATGTACATGCCACATCTCTAGATTTGGCCACTCTCCCTATCTCTCTTGGTTTCTTTTCCCCCGACATACTTAACCAGCATTGGGTGGTATCTCCCTCACAGGAGACTGGTTACCCTTAAGGCGGGAGTGGGAAACATGACTGGATCAGCTATCCAAGGCTTGGCTCAGACTTGTGCCTTTGTGAGCAATACTACACTATAGTAGCACCTACTAGTTAATAGGAAAGGAGTGAACCCTCAAACCCATTTTCACAGGTTCATGGCTTTCTGAAATATTCACCCTTAAGGCTGAAATTTTCCATTTTTGGTCTTTGCCTGGAGGTTGGTTTGTTGTTTTGGAAAGTTTGAGCAAACTCCCTTCAGCTGTTTGAGTAATTGGGGGGGGGGCTGGGGAATTACACTTTCCCATTACCAAAAATATAAAATTCCATCCTTAGGTATATTTTAAAAACACAACCCAAAGCAGGGCTACAGGAAAAAAATGAGCAACATGTGGAACCTGGCCTGGAACTTGTCCTCATAAAGGATGTTTGCTTTGCATACCCCTAATAGGAAACTTTATTACAAAAAAACCCCACCTAATTTAAATGGGGGGGTGGGGGGGAAATCATTCTGAGCAGAATTGGGTGAAATTTTCCAACAAACTTTTTTTGGGAGGGAAATGTGTTTTTCTCCAAATTGTTTCAGTAAACTAAAAAGTTGACATTTTCAAAACATTTCCTTTAGAAATCTCCTGTAATTAAGCGTTTTTATTTTTTTAAATACAATCTAAACCATGTTTTGTTGGACCTGAAACAATTTTTTTGATTCAGCAAAATTTTTTAAGTGAAATCATTTTCAGAATTGCCAGCAAACCAAAAACCTTCTTGTTTGCACAGCTCTATTTCTGAGTGTAATACACTGGCCTAATTCAGGTGTCCCCCTAGTAGTATGGACACAGTAATTATAACCACCTCCTACTTGCTCTCACCCTAAGGATCTATTTTAATTCAGATGGTAGATCCCGGACACAGGTGCCGACTTTCCAAAATGGGGGGGGGGGGTGCTCTGCCCCCAGTCCACCCCTTACCCCATGGCCCCAGCCCTGCCCCACCTTTTCCTGCCCAGTTCTGCCTCCCTCCCCCTGAGCGCTCCACTTCCTTGCTCCTCCCACCCAGAGCCTCCTGAAGGCTATGAAACAGCTGATAGTGGTGGGCAGGAAGTGCTGGGAGGGAAGGGGAGCAGCTGATCTATGGGGCCTGCTGGTGGGCAGGATGTGCTGTGGGGGGAGCCAATTGAGGGCTGCTGGTGGATGCTCAGCACCCACCATTTTCCCCCTGTGGATACTCTAGCCCTGGGGCACTCAGAGTATGATCCCTAGTTCAGCTCTTCCTGATGAGTGTAAGGCCTGGTCTACATGCGGGGGTGGGGGAGCGATCTAAGTTGCGCAGCTTCAGCTACGTGAATAATGTAGTTGAAGTCAACGTACTTAGATCTACTTACCACGGTGTCTTCACTGCCGTAAGTCAACAGCTGATGCTCTCCTGTGACCTCCTCCTGTGCCTCTTGCCCTGATGGAGTACCGGAGTTGACAGGAGAGCACTCAGCAGTCGATTTATCATGTCTAGACTCAATGCAATAAATCACCCCCCATCCCCCCGGGATCAATCGCTGCCTGTCAATCCAGTGGGTAATGTAGACAAGCCTGTAGTGTTCATGAACAAGGTTTGTTACACAAGCATGCTCAGTGGGCATCTGCTAAAGTTTCTTCAACAGAATAAAGCCTGCCCCTTTGGAACATCACTGCATATACTTCCTGCCAGACCTGATTAAAGGGCAGAGACAGACAGTGGCTGCTGCTGGGACAATTTGCACAGAGATTATGAAAATGTCTCCTGGCAACACAGCCAAATCCTCCATGGGGGAGATACTTTTATGTCAGGAATAGGTAGAAATTGGGGCATAGGAAAAATTGCAGATCCCAGGATTTTAGTTTCTCTCCACGCTTTTTCTGCATTTTATAGTAATCTGCAACATCTAAGCTTCCAATTTTAAAGGCCCCACGATCCTTTCAATTTATGCACACAGAGGGAGTTTTACCTCAGCAACATGCTCCCCTTGGCCCTGTGGAGCTGAAAGCCAGGAAATTTGATCCATATTCCCAATCCTCCCAAAGCTTTGGGAGTACAGCTGAGCAGGAAATAATCCATTTGACACTGGACAAAACTGAGACCTTTTGAGATTATTTTATTTAAAAAAATAAAATAAAACCCACACCAGAGACACATTCCAGCATAGCTAATACCCAAGTGATTAGGGAACTCATCTGGTATCCACGATGTCCCACTCCAACTCAGAGATGTGACTATACTGTGATGGATATGGATCTCTCTCTTTCTCACCTGGATTAGAGAACCTGTCCAGGAAGAAGTTTCATTGTAACTAGTACATTCCCATAAAAAGTTTGAGCTGAATCAATGAATCACCATTTTCCCTTGAAAAACAGGGTTGGAAAATTCCTGTCCTTTTCAATTTTGGAGTATTCAGCTCTGGGCTTTGTCTAGGGCCCCCTCTAATATGAGAACATGCACAAACACAACCTCCACATACCCAGCCCTCACAGAGCCACGTCATACTTCTGTTAGCACGTCTCTGAAAGGGCTTCTGGCTAGGCAGCAGGTTTTGCAGCTGAGTGATGCAAATCCCACTCTCCTCTCATGCCCCAGGAGCGGAGAGCATTCTGCCTCCTCTGCCAAGCTCTCAGACCTGCTGGCTAGGAAAGCAAGAGCCTGAGTCTGGTCCCTCCTTGATATCCCACGAGTCATCCTTCCCTCCTGCTGCTGCTGCTGCAGCAGCCCCTGAGCCAGCCTTGTAGAATGATGATTTACAGCCTCCTCCTCTAGCAAAGCTCACCTTAGGAAACCTCATTCTGTTTGTTTCATTTAGACTCACTGCTGCCTCTTTTATACCTTTTTTTTTTCCCCTTTAGCTTCTTGTTGAAGTCATAAAATAGTGGGTTAGCGGGTGCTATTATTTGAAGGAAGGTTTTTTTTTTTAAAGACCTCACACACCTCTCATATTTTAAGTGCAGCTTCTTAGTGCGTGTCTGGGCCCCTACATGCCATCTTACCTGTTCGATCTACAGGACTGGGCCTTCTGGAGCCTGGGAGTTACATAGACAGAAGGGATCCTCGGGATATGGCTCTGTGGTCTCAATTTTGGGGAAGCATTTCATTCATTTCTGACTTTAAAAGGAAATCAGAGTTTGCCCCTTTTAAATTGCATCTAACCTTCCCCCATGTTCATTTTAGAAAGCACAGCACGTTTGATCTGATTTTAGATTTTGGGGGCCCAATTTTCAAAGCCAGGCATGCAAACACAAATGCACAATTGTGCACCTCCGCTATGTGTGTGCAAATTACTGAGATAGCATGCACCTACTGGCTGTTGGCATGTGCAAATAGACAGCTATGGGCCTGATCTTGTTCACTGTTACACCAGGGAAAATCCAGTCATTTCACTGATGGGAGTTTGGACTCTAGAATGATGTGACTGGATTAATACTGGTGTAGTATAAAAAAACCCTTGGGCCTATGGACCAAATTCTCAGCTGCATGGCTTGAGTTAGTTATAGCACCTCAGGATCTGGTTCTGTGTGGTTTGTGCATGCAAATACCTGATTTGCTTTTCCTTAATCTTCAGGAACTTTCTGAAGCAGCCCATCAAATAGTACTAAAGAACAAAGAGTAAATAGAGTGGGACACAATTACCTTGTCTCTTGTGTTAATGTCAGTGATCTTTTGCTTACGTCATGCCATTTTTTATGCTGACAGTAGCTGGAGTGATTTTTAGTTTGTGGGTACAGTGGGTGTAATTGCAGCTGCAAATCAAGAGCTCGTTTTTACACGCTTAAGGACTCTCACACATTTGTGAAAAATGAGGCCAGATGCATGCAGAGAGAGGTGGAAAAAACCTAGTGGCAAGAGAGCACCTAATTTGGAGGTACAATTGCCACTACTGTGTACACAAACAACAAATCACTCAACATAGCAGCAGGATAAAAAGCAGCATGACAGAAGCATGTGATTAATGGCAGTAAAACAATACATAAGGTGATCATGAACAATCATTGTGTTCATTGTTGCTATTTGGTGGGTTACTGAACTGAGTACCTGAAGGTGAAGGTAAAGCAAAGCAAATATTTACATGCTGAAAAGGCCAGTTAGACACTTAGGGCCAAATTCCACTCTCAATACCATTCACAGTACCATTCCAATGAATATAGTGAAGTCACTCTGGCTTTATGCCAGTATTACTGAGAGCAGAACTTGTTTGTTTCTACTGTGTTTTGTGTAAGGTGCCTAAAACATTTAACAACCAACCTAAGACAAAGTGGTCATCATGATGTACCACTAAATACTTGTTGAGATTTTCTCCAAGTTTATCTCAAGATCCATTGTCTGCAATTATGTGAACAAGAAGACCATTTGTGGTTATGCTGCTAAAGTGAGGGTAACTAAATTCCATGCTTCAGGGTGTAAACTAGTTGCCTGCAGGGGTCAGGAAGGAAATTCCTCCCAACTCCTTTTCCCCGTGTACAATATGACATATATAATAAGATGCATGATGGGGTTTTGTTTTTTGTTGCCTTCCTTTTGTAATATCAGATTAGATGAACTAATGTTTTGATCCTGTATGATAAATATGCTGTCATATATTTCTCCCCTGCTCTCTTAAAAGTGCTGACATTATTGATAACGAGACTGAGGCTGGCAAAGTGCAAAGCTGTTTCCTAGTTAGGCCCCCAATATCTTTGCCTCAGGAGGTCTCTGTCCCAGCTTCCTAGGTTCCCTGTCCTATTCATTCTCTCTCTAGTAAGTCTGATTAAATACAAACAAAGGTGCAAATCCTCAAAGATTTTTAGGCTCCTAACTTCCCATAGCCCCAGAAGTTGCCTGGCATTCTTATTAGATAGGGATCATTCTACTTAGATCTTAGGCATTAGAGACCAAATCTTTAAGTCCTCATTTAGGTAAAACCCTCCTGGAGACAGCTCTCTAACATGCAACCTTAATGGGTCTCACTTAAGGTTAACTAGGCCAGCTGTCCTGTCTAACTGAGGGCTTGTCTACATTACCTGCTGGATCGACGGGCAGCGATTGATCCAGCGGGGGTCGATTTATCGTGTCTAGACTAGACACGATAAATCGACCACCGAGCGCTCTCCCGTCGACTCTGGTACTCCACCGGAGCAAGAGGCGCAGGCAGAGTTGATGGGGGTGTGTCAGCTGTCGACTCACCTCAGTGAAGACACCACAGTGAGTAGATCTAAGTACATCAACTTCAGCTATGTTATTCACGTAGCTGAAGTTACGTAACTTAGATCGATCACCCCCCTCGGTGTAGACCAGGCCTGAGTCAGCAAAGCAGCTCAGCTTTTCTCCACCCTCATCTCCAGACAAAAAGGAAGCAACTCCCATCTACTCCGAGGGATTCACAAGACTTGACTAGGCTCCAGATTAAATATAAATCCCACCAATCAGACAGGAACAGCAGTGGGGTAATTGTGCATCTCCTACAGCAGCCACCTGTAAACCACCTCAGCACTTGTTTAAGGCTCACGGTGGTTTGCCACAGCATGGAAACTCGGTGAGCTGCTTCTGCTGACCCCCAAAAGAGCTTGTACAGTCCCCTCCATATGTACATATGGATCCTCTTCAGCAAATAAAAGGGGCAGCTTCTAATCCTGTAAGGCAATTCCAAGATCCCATTATCAGCATTTCTTGAACGGTCATGACTGAGTCTAAGACTGAGATGGTCAAAGATGCCTGAAATTCTTTCCTAAGCCTCGCCATTTCTGACCCTTCACAGATTTCTCCTGTGAACTCTTGAAAATGCAATTAAAATAAAATTTAAAAACCAAACAGCTCATGTCTGAAATCTCTGATTCAGCCAGTCTCTCTGTCTATAAAACATTCATTAATAAAGCCAGCCTTCTAGGACACTGATTCAATAGAGGCAACTGTCTGCCTCTATCCCAGTTCATCAAAAGTTCATTAGGTTTCTGCTCTGTGAGTGCAGCGTTTAATTCTGAGCTGAGCTCTTTTAGAAGTCAAGGGGACATCTCATTTAATGGTTTAATGCCCTTGACAGTGCCATTTGCTAGGTTGACAGTGCAGTTCAGCAGCCCTCCACGCTCATTATGCTCCTCTATAGAGAGACTTATGCCAGACTCCCTACTGCTGCAAACTGGTATGACCTTATGAGAGTCCATGGAGCTCCTGCCAGCTGAGGATCTGGTCCTTTGCTTTATTTCTGTTAGCTAATCAATCAAAGCCTCCTTTTGCATTGCTGCAGTGTTCTGGATTCCAGTGAGTACCTTGACCAGACATTTCAGCTTGGCTATCTGAGTGCATGTGTACATACACACACACACCTGAAATTTGTACTCACTACCCCCATACCTAAAATATATCCATAATGAGCCATGCGAGATCTAACAGGTTCCGTGGGAATGATATTCTTCTTCACACTGTGGCCTGAATTACTGCACGATACTGTACTCTTAGGGCTTTATCCAAAGCAAACTGAAGTCAAAGAGACTCTTTCCATTGACAGTGAGGGCTTTGGATGAGCCTTAAATCACTGCTGCATTCCACCTCAGAAGTTGCTAAACTTTACAATACTTTGGGATCACTTCAGCCCTCACTGAAACAATATGAAGCCATGTTGGAAATTTGTGATTATCACTAGAACTATTCAAACTTCGGCATTGGCTACATGTGACATGGAACCTAAGTCTTGTGGCAATGCAAAGATCATCTGCATAACTGAATCTTCACACACCAAGGAATTCTGGTTGGTCATTTGTGCGTACATTAAACAGCAAGGGTGATGGCACTGAGTCTTGGGGCAATCCATTCCACTTTTTCCATCAATTTTTTCCCACCATCCATCTCAACTCAGAAATGTTGATTCTCAGACAGGAAGGAGGAGTCCTGGATTATCTTGCTATTTCTCTGAATTCTTGCCAGTTTCAGTAGAAGTGCACAATGGTTCACCATGTCATAAGCAGCTGACAGATCAAAAAAACACAGCCCCTGCAACTTTGTAGGTTTTGAAACCATCTTTGATGTACTGAGTTAGGTTTACAACTTAGCCACAGCATAAACATCTTGGAGGGAAACCAGCTCAGTCATCAGTCAGCTGCCTGTCTGCTAATGGCACTGTTCTACCCATTATCATGTACTCACATTGCTTGTAAGCAGAGTGGAGTAAAGATATTGGTCAGAAACTCTTTGCAGAGTTAGGGCTTTTATGTGGTTTGAGTAGTGCAACCACTTGGGCCTGTCTCAACAGCCTCGGTATCAACTCTTGCATGGATGCAGTGCGAAGTCAAGCAGCCACTTTTGTGCTCTTGTCCTGAAGTGTAATAATAGTTCATTAGATATACCATCAAGTCTGACTGCCTTTCCACAAAGCCCGTTGCCAAATCTGTCCACATATCTATTCAAGGGACACCATCATAGGATCTAATCACATCAGTCACACCATCAGAGGCTTGTTCACCTGCACATCCACCAATGTGATCTATGCCATCATGTGCCAGCAATGCCCCTCTGCCATGTACATTGGCCAAACCGGACAGTCTCTACACAAAAGAATAAATGGACACAGATCAGAAGTCAAGAATTATAATGTTCAAAAATCAGTCGGAGAACACTTCAACCTCCCTGGTCACTCAATTACAGACCTGAAAGTCACAATACTCCAACAAGAAAACTTCAGAAACAGACTCCAATGAGAGAGTGCAGAATTGGAATTAATTTGCAAACTGGACACCATTAAATTAGGCTTGAATAAAGACTGGGAGTGGATGGGTAAAAGTAAAAACTATTTCCCTGTGCTAATTTTTCCTCTACTGTTACTCACACCTTCTTGTCAACTGTTGGAAATGGGCCATCCTGATTATCACTACAAAAGTTTTTTTTTCTCCTGCTGAAGTTGCGTAACTTAGATCGATCCCACCTTAATTGATTAGTCTAGTTATAGTTGGTATGGCAACACCCATTTTTCATGTTCTCTGTGTGTGTGTATATATATCTTCCTACTGTATTTTCCATTGCATGCATCTGATGAAGTGGGTTTTAGCTCACAAAAGCTTATGCCCAAATAAATTTGTTCGTCTCTAAGAAAAGGAGTACTTGTGGCACCTTAGAGACTAACAAATTTATTTGAGCATAAGCTTTCATGAGCTACAGCTCACTTCATCGGATGCATCTAACAAATTTATTTGAGCAAAAGCTTTCATGATTAAGTGAGCTGTAACTCATGAAAGCTTATGCTCAAATAAACTTGTTAGTCTCGAAGGTGCCACAAGTCCTCCTTTTCTTTTTGCGGATACAGACTAACACGGCTGCTACTCTGAAATTAGTCTCTAAGGTGCCACAAGTACTCCTCATTCTTTAGAAAAGTTAGATGTTTTCAAGTTGGTAGGGTTGATGAAATATCTCCAAAATACTTAAGGAACTGGCTGAGGAGATATCTGAGCCATTAGCAATTATCTCTGAGAACTCGTGTAGGATGTGAGAGATCCCAGAGGACTGGAAAAAGGTGAATATAGTAACTCTATAAAAAGGAATAAGGGAATTGCAGGGAATTGCAGACCAGTCAGCTTAACTTCTCTACCTGGAAAGATAATGGAGCAAATAATCAAACAATCAATTTGTAAGCACCTAGAAGATAAGGTGATAAGTACAATCAACATGGATTAGTCAAATCATGTCAAACCAACCTAATATTCTTCTTTAACAGCGTAACAAGCCTTATGGATGGGGGAAAATAGTAGATGTCATATCTTGACTTTAGTAAGACTTTTGATACTGTCTTACATAACCTTCTCATAAACAAACTAGAGAAATGCAGCCTGCATGAACCAGTATAATGTGGGTGCAGAAGTGGCTGGAAAAGTGTACTCAGAGTCATCATTGATTGCTCACAATCAAGCTGGAAGGGTATATTGAGTGGGGTTCTGCAGAGATCTGTCCTGGTTCCACTTCTGTTCAATATCTTCATAAATGGTTGGAATAATGGCATAGAGAATACATAAAGTTTGCATACGATACCATGCTGGAAGGAGTTGCAAGTGCTTTGGAGGATAAGATTAAAATTAAAAATGATCTGAACAAACTGGCAAAATGGTCTGAAGTAAATAGGATGAAATTCAATAGGACAAATGCGAAGTACTCCACTTAGAAAAGAATAATCAATTGCACACATACAAAATGGGAAAGGACTGCCTAGGACAGAATAGGCAGAAAAGGATCTGGGCATTATAGTTGATCACAAACTAACTATGAGTCAACAATTTAACACTGTGAAAAAAGCAATCATCATTCTGGGATGTATTAGCGGGAGTGTTGTAAGCAAGATGCAAGAAGTAATTCTTCCAATTCACTCAGCACTGATAAGGCTTCAGCTGGAATATTGTATCCAGTTCCGGGCACCACACTTCAGGAAGGATGTGGACAAATTGGAAAAAGTCCAGAGAAGAGTAACAAAAATGATTAAAGGTCTAGAAAACCTGACCTCTGAGGAAGGATTGGAAAAACTGGGTGTTTTTGGTCTGGAGAAGAGAAAACTAAGGGGTGACATGAGGACAGCCTTCAAGTACATAAAAGGTTGTTATAAAGAGGAGGGTAATTAATTGTTTTTCGTATCTACTAAGGAAAGGACAAGAAGCAATGGGCTTAAACTGCGGCAAGGGTGGTTTGTTGGACATTAGGAAAGACTTCCTGTCAGGGTAGTTAAGCACTGGAACAAATTGCCTAGGGAGGTTGTGGAATATCCATAATTGGAGGTTTTTAAGAGCAGGTTAGACAAACACCTGTCAGGGATGGTCTAGATAATAGATAGTCCTGCCTCAGTGCAGGGGACTGGACTAGATGACCTATCGAAGTCCCTTCTAGTCCTATATGTCTGTAAGTGACAACATCAGGTCTTGGTTGCAGTTTTGAAGTGATAAGCTAGAGGATGATGACCTAAGTCTTGTGATGCCGTTTCTGTTACATGCAAGGGCAGGAGTTGGGGAGGGAAGGAAGGAGGGACAGGAGTAGAAGAGTTTTTAATCACTAGAGAGTACTCCCCTACAGAATCTGGAACTGAACCAAGGATTCCTGAGCCTCAACTATCCTTGTTGTCAGCAAACATGTATATGAAACCAACTAGCAAACCAACTGCCCCCTCTAGGGGCAGGTTCACATAGATAACAGCCTTCTACTGCTACCAAAAACTCTGTTATTTCAAATAGTAGAGGACTGTGCTGTGTATCTGAAGATCCCAACTTGCTGATGACCCAAGTGGAAGACCAATGTGGTTCCGCATAATGGAATTTTTGTTTTTTTAGATATGTACATTTTCAGAAAACCTAGGAAATTAAATGATAAAAAAGCAAAGTTAAAAGCACATTAAAGTTGCAAAATCAAGCATTCAAAAGATATGAAATGCTGGAATAAAAGTTGTCTATGTAGCCTCCTAAAACTGTAGCTTACAAGCCTGTTGCACCAAGTCACACAGAATATGCATGAATTATACTATATATAGTGTGTATATATATATACACATACATACACATTCCCATTCCCAAAAGGGCTAAAAGTCAGCCTTGCTGGCTTCTTTACCCAGTTACTTCTTGAATCAAAAGCATCATGGCTCCATAGTTCATCATCTCCCCACTCCCCTGTGCACAAGTTGGTACCTAATGTTTTATTCAGCCAGTATTAATCAAGGTATCTCCTAGCGTACCGTAGCTTGTAGGTGCTCAGCATGGCAGTGCAGCATCCTTGTAGTGAACACAGGCACTTACCTGGTCTTTTTTACTCTTATGTGAAGAAGCAACATGAGCCAAATATTGAATGACCTTCTTGGTGTTCTCTGTCTTACCAGCTCCTGATTCACTTCTGCAAAGACAGAGCCTGGGATTCATTCATTCTAATTTCACATAAATAATGCTTCTTACGAACCTTGGGACCTTCATAATAACTCTATAATCCATAATGGGCTAGAAGGGGATCAGTATGAGGAAGTGTATAGCAACCAGCCTGGTTTTTCTGCTTTTTCACTAAAGCCTTTCCTATCTTTGAGTGGGTTTGCATGCTTTGGACTGGGTGCCAAAGCTGGAATGGGATCAGTTCACGCTTGGAAGATCAGAAAGGTGAATTTTTGTTCTCTAGTGCAAAAAAAAGGGCTTAAGCTGAAACAGGAGGAAGGTGGGTTAAAGTCTGATAGGAAGCTGTGAATAGATGGTTTTTATTTTAAATGTTTCATCCATCCCTTCTCTGTTCTTAACTTTCCTCCCTTGTAAATTTCTCCCATACCAGACAAGTCCATACATCATCATCCACCTTGAAATGCCACGTGAGGCCTGGCTGTGAGGGGCTCCTGCAGCTCAGGTCACCAAGTACAAAGCCTACAACTTGATCCCTAAGGTAACATTATCCTCTTCTGTTTAATACCATTAAACAAAACCACTTGTGTTTGTCCACTTAAGTAACCAGAGAATGTATTCTGGCAAAGTTACAGGATATCCAGTTCCAGCGAGGCTCTGTTTAGACTGTAGGGTAACTGGTCCCCATGAAAAAATCCATGTGCCAAAAAAAAAAAAAGAAAAGAAAAGGAAAAAGTGCTGCTGTACCCATTTGGATTGGGATTTTCTCCGCTTGTTAAGCAGAGCTGGTCTCGATCAGCACTTGGAAGAGAGACCGTAGAGGGCCTGTAAGAAGTGTCAGGAGTGACTCAGCAACCAGAATCAGTACTCGCTGAACCAACATAGTGAATGTGTGGGCCACACTTGGCTACTGCAGGTGCAGCCTTTGGAAGGGGGTATAAAACCAAACGACACTTCAGATTCTGCCCCACGCATCTGAATTTCCACCGCAACGCTGGACCTTCAAAGTGATGTGCCTGGTAGGCAGGGCAGCCCTTGAATGTGGTTGCCTTCTGACACAAAGCCTGCAGTGGAGGGCAGCAGCTGGAGGGACAAAGCAATGCAACAAATGGTGGATTTTGGCTTGGGGGATGTTTTGGACATTTGAGATTTTAATGGTTTTTTTTATATACGTTTTACCAAAAGGGGGGACTAAGCACCAAGCTGAATACATTGCTCTTTCCCGCAGCGTAACTGGAGCGTGGGGGGAGGGAGTGCAGAGAGAAGCCCTTTACAACAAAAGGACCACTTTTTGCCCTCAGATTGGGATGGGGCGGGGGGGAATCAACTTTTTGACAGACTATATTTAGTAGCAGCACTTGCAGGGTGAGACTGAATTTGAAACTTTATTGTGCCGAGTATAGTACAGACATGTGGTAGGTGACAGCCCTGCCTTATAGACCTTGTAATCTAAATAGACAAGACAGAAGAGGTGAGAATGGAATCATTAGTTATCCCCCTTTTACAGATGGAGAACGGAGGCACGGAGAGATTAAGAACCTTTGAGGAACTGGGCCTCAAGTGACTTGCCCAAGTTCACTCAGTAAATCTGTGTTAAAGCTGGGAATGCAGCCAAGATCTCATGAATACCAAGCTTGTGCCTCAACCACAAGATTGTTCTTCCAAAGGAGAGTTTCCTTGTTAAAATGACTCTTTTCCCAAGGATACTAGGATCCCAGGTAAAAATCTTCAAAAGTCCTGAAGTAACTTAGGGCCTAACTCCCATTTTCGAAAATGACATAGGCGTGCAGGAGCCTAGGTCTTGTTGAAAGTCAGCGGGAAAGCCTACACACGGTGGGGTTGTTTGGTTTTTTTGCTTAACATGTAGTTTTTTTAAGAGTCCAACAAAGGGAACTTTTCCTCACAGCTCAGGTAATGCTCCCGACTATGAGAGACTATTTGGCAATTGCTCTAAAATGGGGAGAAAACTGATGAATCACAGAAAGGTAAGGCTGGAAGGGACCTCGAGAAGAAGTCATCCAGTTCATCCCCCCTGCGCTGTGGCAGGACCGAGTAAACCTAGACCCTCCTTGACAGGTGTTTGTTCAGCTTGTTTTTAACAGCTTCTAATGATGGGGACTCCATGACGTTCCTCGGAAGCCTATTCCAGAGCTTAACTACCTGTACAGCTAGCAAGTTTTTTTACTAATATCTAACCTAAATGGTAGGGCCAGATTTCTAAAAGGCATTTAGGCTCCTAAAGATGCAGTTAGGTGCCTAGTAGGATTTCTGAAGTGCCTACAGTTAGGCGCCTATGTAGTTTTCACAATCCCGCTAGGCACTTAACTGCATCTTTAGGAGCCTAAATACCTTTAAATGTCTGCCCCTTAATGATTTAATAGGAACAGCAACACATTTAAAAAACAACTCATCAACAGACAAATGGTTGGCTTGGCAGCAGTGGCTTGAGCGCAGACTGAAGCCCCTCAAGGCTGCAAGTTGTCCGCACCAGGAATTCTAGTTCTAATTAGTTAACCCAATGGCAGTTTGAAGCAGAAAGTTACTTCTGAAGAAACTCATACTCGGTCTTTTAATTCTGTCACTTACCAGCGCCATATTTCAAAAATTCCCTTGAACCCAGAGAGTCAGTATTATATCAAGTTAGCTTTTATCTGTAAAGCATTAGACTGGCTTAAAATGATCTTACGGCCGTGAAGGGGATGGTGGGGAAAAGCATCCACAAGTGCCTCTGCTGTTTGTTCATATGCTTTCTTGCTCTCTTTTCCCCGGACATTCACACAGGTGTATTGTGCTTTCATGGACTTCTGGGGAGCGGCTTCAGAGATGGATCCTGAGCTGGTAAGTCAACAAAACTTCATTGAAGTCAATGATGCTACTTGATTTACATCAGCTGAGGATCTGTCCCTCTGTTCGTAAGAACATGGGTGCCTGCTCACAACTGAGAATATTCATGCCAGACATGTTTACTTTAGGTCATTCAACTTGGGAACAGAAACCATGCCATGTGACTTAGTTAACCAATCACCGAGCTCCAATACTGGACATCGAATTCTGCATGTATCACTTGCTATGACTACTTCTTGAAAAATCCAATAGGATGAAACCTGTTTGTAAAAATTATACGAACAATGAAATTGTGATCAGCTTGTGGAGAGTTGAAATACAAAAGAGGGCTGAATCCAAGGTATACAGGGCTGATCCAACCAGCTGTCATTATGACAATGTACTTACCAGTCCAAACATGTATCTTCAATCTAGACAAGCTTCATTTGTGATTTAAAAAAATACCAGCAAAGAAAAAAGCATTAAGGACCTGATTGTGATCTCATTTACACAAGCTTTTGGGGGGGGTGGGGCATCACTATTGGCGTCAGAGGAATTACATTAGTGTAAGAGCAGAGTCAGAAATAAGTTCCCCATGAGAGAGAGAGAGCACCATGTACAACTCACTCTAAAATACACTCTTATCTTGAGCTGCCTCCAAGGCACTGTCCCTGCAGGCGACTAGAGAACTCCTCTACATTTCAGAGTGCAGTATATAGAAATAAAATCACAACATAGCTGCATTATACTTACATAACTACTGACTTGCAACAACCTTTTGTGGGGTACTTTGGCATTTCTGTTTGCAAGCCTGGCAACAACTTGAAAGTGCAGAGGAGAATGAAAATGTAAGAAAACAACCTTTAGAAAGGAGTTGTTTGAACCTCAACAAAGAGCACTAAATATATTCTCATTTTGGGTGATTCAGGTTGGCTCAGATTTTGGCCCAATCTGTGGCAAAAATCCTATTGATTTCAATGGGAGCCTTGCCTGTGAAAGGACTGCAGAATCAGGCCCTTTATTGTGCATCCCTCATTCCACCATTATAGTCAATAACTGATGCCTGCCAAATGTTGCAGAAGGTTAACAGAGAATCTATTTCCTGCCACTGGTAGAGTTGCTTGTGCATCCCAATAGCCACCTCCAGCACATAGTGTGTCTGAAACTTATGGTGTATCACAGTCAAGTTAACAATAAATATATAGTACAAAAACCTGGGGAGATCTTCCAAAGGGTACCCAGGTGCAACAGGGAAAGCTTTTTGAAAAAGACACAGAAATAGGAAGGCAACAATGATCAATTCAAGAAGTAGCCGCATGTATAATATTCCCTTGATAAGGTGAGAGATTAGTGATGGATGAACCTCAAGAAGTTTGAAACTTTGAATAAGCAGCCAACAGTTGAATACTTATTCCAATCTCTTGAATCTCGACAACTGGCCTGGAGGTTGTACAAGAAGAGGCTTTTCTTGGGAGATTGCTGCTCCTTCTTCCTTCCACTTGGGCTGGAAATACCACAGGGACAGCATCTCTCTCCCAATCTATTAGAACTACCACTTCAGGCCCCCCGCACAATTGGCATTATCTAATGCATTCCCTTATTGATTCAAGGGACGTGGACAATGACCTCTGGTGCAGGTCTAAGGCACCATTGTGGGGTGGCGAATGTGGAAAGTTCCACTGTCATGGCATATTCTGTACCTGACTCACAAATAGAGGATTTCAGTCTTCAGCGAGGACAATCTAGCACCTCTCATTTAATAAAGAAAGCTGATAATCTAACGGAGGCTCAGACCCCAGCAACTAATGAAAACAGGTTTGAAATTCCAGTCTCTGAAACAATACTTGTAAGTTTGCCATGGCAAACTTGGTATAACATATGTAAAATTAGGTACACTGAACATATCAAAAACACTCAGGTTAAAAAGTAGTCAATTGTATTGCATCTCGTGGAGCTGGACCATTGTGCATTTCTCTTCTTCAGAGCCAATAGCCCTATTTAACATGCAACCTGGTCACTTAACATTTGCAAAAATGTTCTCTCTCCCTTTCCTCTTAACTAAATGAGTCAGATTTGTTGTTTGCTCAACCTCTAAATCCTCTTGTGCAAAGATCAGAAACACGCAGGCAGCATATCAATCACAGCAGCCACAACTGGAAAGTACAGTGCTGTCTTTTTCTCTTCGAACAACTGATATATCAATTCAACATCATGTTTTACAGCTCTTGTGCGTGGATGGTAATGGAAGTTATGCTAACCTTAATCTTCAATACCAGGCTATTACAAGACTCAGCAGTCACCATGTGAATTCAGGAAGACAGGAGTCTTATTTCACTCGTTTTCAGATTGATAGTGAATTTAGGGGCTAGGGAAAGGTGCCAGACTGACAGCCCAGCCTCTGACCACTGAATAGGGAGAGGGCCTGTGATGGGTTGGACCCCTTGGGAAGCCACCTGAGGTGCTGAGATACCATTGAGTCTTCCTATTCTGGCAGTATGGGTCCACTTTAACCTGTCTTGCTGAGCCAGGCTCTTAAAAGCTCCTTTAACACACAGACAGGCAGGGCAACACCCAACTGAGGATCAGCTCTGGGAGGACTCAGCTTAAGGGCTTTGCTCCAGCATTCAGATGTCCACCTCCCTTGGACTGCAGACCCAAAGATATACTATGAAATTCACTCCCTCCCTCAAAGTGGAGAGAGGTATGCACACTTCTTATCCGCTCCCACTCCCCCTGTTAGAAATTACAGAAACTGGGTTTAATAACAAACAAAACAAATTAACTAAAAAAGGCAGATTTTTAAGTGGTAAAAGGGGTAACAAACAGAACAAAGCAGATTACTAAGCAAATGAAATCAAACAAGCAAACTAAGTTTCATTAAAAAAATTGGTTACAAATAGTATTTCTCTCCCTAGATATCGTTGCAGGCAGTTTGCAAAGTTTCTGTGGTTCAGAGTTCCAGTTATATTCCTTTTCAGACTGGACTCCGTCTCAGTCTGGACTCCCCCCTTGCCTTCCCTTTTGCAGTCTTTCTTCTTGGGCAGACAGGCCATGGAGAGGAAAAGTCTTGTTTGCCTTCCTCACCACCCTTAAATAGGGATTTACATAAGGTGGGAATCCTTTGTTTCCCAAACTTGACTCCCCCTTCCCTTACAGTGGAAAGTTACAAGAAGTTCCAGGTAACGTTTTAATATCAGGTGACAGGACCACCTGACCCTGTAGTATCACAGCATCCAGGAGTCAGTGGCAGTATGGAGCGTCCACAGGAAGGCCAAGCTTTTCACAGCTCAGTGTCCTCGCTGATGGCCAATCCGCCCTGTCTGGCTTTTCCATTGTTGTACCTGAAGTGTTAGCAGTGGGCGCCTCCCAAAGTAGCATAGTTGAAATACAGATACATAGTCCATATTCCTAACTTCAGATACAGAAATGGTACAGGCATACAAATTGGATAATCACATTCAGTAAATCATAACCTTGCCAATGATATTTCACACGAGCCATCTTGCATACAGTACATCTCAGTTATGTCATATTGATATCATAAGCATATTTTCATAAAGAATATGGAATGACATGTCAGAGGGCCAATGTAAATTTACTCCACGCTGCCGCAGTGTTCTTCTGTAGGAACTAGTTCTGGGGTTGAAAGAGGAATTTAGTCTCCATATATACAATACTGTCCTTGAATTCTCTGCTATCCTTGAATTCCTTCCAACAAGGTCACTGACTGGTGCCAACAACTTAGATGCTTGTCCAGAAGAAAGTGGACTATAAAGATCAACTCACTTTCCTGTCAGTTAATGAGGACTCTTGGTCATATTCCAGCCTCATTGGTTTTGAGCCAGCAACTTCAAGAGGTAATGATCCTTAGCCTCCAGACCATATCTAAACTATCCCATCCTAAGCTTTTCTTTGGATCTGTGTAGGTTTAATATTATTGATATTAAGTCAATCTTGCAATTTTTTACATTACAATAATGGAAGGCATGATTTTTTAGAGTAGTTTTACTACTTTTCACTTCTATAGTCCATTTTCATTCAAGTCTGGAAGAATTTCATAAACCATTAATGATGCCCTTGGAAGGAGGTAGTTTCTCCATTGTACAAATGGAGAAACTGAGGCACAGAATGTGTGACCCACATGGGAATAGAACTCAGGAGTCCCAATTCCCAGTGTCCTTAAGATGCAGTGACAGCGAGAGCTTACAGAGCTGCTTTTTTGAGGTTTGCCTGTTTCACCCATTGTTGCTTTGTTACACATGCCAGGCGATGAGTATAATCAATAGTAAGCAGGCAGCATATTAATTATCCTTTACATAATGCAAATGTGACTGTATTAATCTGTGCAAATCAGGCAACTGTATCGTGTAACCTTTAATTACTCACACAGCTCATCCCATTCCTTTCTGTTAGAGTTTGCTTCACTTTTTATTATCTCGCTGGGTTGTCATTCCCTGGAACCTTGCAAAGTAAAATGCTTAGTGTAGCTTTGAATGAGCCACGTCTGCCTGAAAGCCCTGCACCTATTCAAAAGCTATTATATTTATCTCTCCCCATTGTGCCATCCAGTCGAGAAAGCAAGTGCACATCTCAAAAGCACATGGGAGGATATAAGCATCAATGTATGCGTGTGTGGAGTGGCTTCTCAGAAAACACATTGCATTCAAAGAGCCATTTGTACGGAACCATCTATATTATAATGATGACAGAAGAGACTAACAGCTGCTAGTCACATTGCATGAGGCCAGAATCTGCAAAGCAGTTAAGTACGTGCATACAGCACTTAGGAAGAGCTAGTTGAAAAAAGTTTCAATAGGAATGATTTTCCAGTGAAAAAATGGCCATTTGGCAAAAGCAAATTTTCTTTGAAAAAAATTCAGTTTTGGAAATAAAACACACTTGATTTTCTCCTGGGAATATCGAAATGACAGCTCTCGGCTGCCTGCCTTTCAGTCAGTATAATTGACAAATGCTTGTCTGGGGGGCCCTTCAGACTGCGCACCCCGACTCTGGGTCTCTCAGCCCCCCACCAGCTGCAAGGTTGGAGAATCCCTACCTCCCCACCAGCGTCAGGGACAGAGAGGAAAAGGTGTGGGGGCAGGCAGGGAGACTCAGTACCTGGGCTCAGTGCCTCTCCACCTTGGCTAGAGCTGGAGGGGAGGTGAAGTGACCTGGTGTGTTCCCTTGTGAAACTGACAACTTCCCTCTAGCAGGAAAGCTGAAAAAAGTCTGTTTGGGTTTTTCTGAAGTGGGATTTTGCTTGAAAACCTATCCCATGAAAAATGTCATGTTTTTGACTTTTCATCCTGGATCAGAACAAACTTTTTTATTTTTTACGTGAGAATCATCACAGGAAGGGATTTCAGTTTTCCAGCAAGCTCCACATGTAAGCACAATTTTCTTTTGATTTGAGTTAAGCATTCACTTAAAATAAAGCATGTGCTTAATGGCTTTGCTGAAATGGGGCCATAGGCCCTGATCCAACATCAATGAAATCAATCAGAGTTTTGCCATTGACTTCAATAGGAGCAGGATGAAGACCTTAGGCCAGGTTTTTAAAGTTATTTAGGCATTGACAGGCAATGGGATTTAGGCTCATAAGTGCCTAAATCACTTTAGAGAATGAGACTTAGGCATTGCAATGCTGAGAGCAGCAATGCCTCAATACTTTTTTAAAAATGTGGGCCTTAGTATTTTGCTGGAAGGTGCTCTGTTACACAGTGATAGATGTTATTTAAGAACCTGAATAGACAAAGTTAAGGGGAAAGAGTTCTGTGTTTCTTTCCACCTGCATATTGTCTACAACACTGTCAATAACACACACCAGTGCTCCATAAGGTATCTCCAACAGATACCAAAAAGCATTGTGTACCCAACCTTCATCAAATGTGTGCTCAATGCAACACCTTAACAGTGATCGCATACTCACTTCTATCAATTGTACCAACAGATCAACACACCTGGCACACATTCCATGTATTCAGGATGTTAGGGCATGTCTACACTACAATCTTAAGTCGACCTATGTTAGGTTGATTTATAGCCACCGCATCCTCACGAGGAGCGCTTCTGCCGACTGAAGAGAGGCAGTGTGTGTGTGGGTGAGGAGGAGGGAGGGCTGAGAGCCAGGGCTCTCAGCTCTGCCCAGCTCCTGCCCCCCTCAGGGTTTCTCGCCTCCCCACTCGCTCCAGCAGGAACGGTGGGGCAGCCGCCCAGGGCTTCTCACCTCCTGGAAGCTGCAAGATGCTGCAAGCAGGACCGGCTCTAAGCACCAGCAAAGCAAGCATATGCTTAGGGCAGCACAGTTCCAGGGGTGGTATTCCAGCCATCTTTTTTTTTTTTGCTTGGGCAATTGTGCTCTTGGAGCTTGGGGTGGCAAAAAACCTAGAGCTGGCCCTGGCTGCAAGCGGAGAGTCCAGGTGGCAGCCCAACTTGGAGCAGAGACCAGGAAGCAGCCCGGCTGGGGAGCTGGGAGCCAGCTTTCTTGTCAATTTATGTCAACAGCCATAAGGAACGCAGTGTCTACAGAAACACTGCATCACCCTAACTACACTGACATAAGCCCTACGCCTCTTGTGGAGGTGGAGTTATTATATCAGTGTAGCAGGGCACTTACATCGGCGTGAGCAAGGCTATAGACACTGAGGCTATGCCTACACTTGCAGAGTTTGTGTGCTGTCAGTTTCACAGGTGATAGGGAACTGGTGAAAGAAAAGCACCGGTTTGTGTACTCACTTACTTCCACAGGCGTCAGAGACTGTTTACATTTGCAGCATTTCCATCACTGATGACAGCAGCTAACGGAGGGCAGCTATCCCACAGTGCAGCTCTCTCCATTGTGACAATAGGTCTTGTGGGAAGGGGGGTGTCCAAGCGGGGGATCATTTGCTCCATGGAGCAGCCATGGTCACTTGGCCAGATGAGTACTTGCAAACAAAACAGGAAAGGGAGTTTCAAAGTTCCCAGAGCTTTGGGGGGGGGGGGGGGAGTGGACGTCTGTTTACCCGGCATCAGAGCAGCAGAGCTGCTGGCCAGAGTGGTCACCTTAGGCACTGTGGGACATCCTCCGGAGGCTAAAAGCTGTTTACACAGGAAGAACGTGGCTCCCCTTGCACATCACTGCAAAAGGATCTTCGGGAAGAGCTGTACACCTCTCGCGGAGGTGGTTTTCTGTTGGTGGTGAAACTTCTGAGTTTCACCGCAAAAAGACATTGGCAAGTGTAGACACTCCCATGGTTTTTGCGCAAAAAAGAGACTTTTTGCCCTTTAAATGACAAGTGTAGATATGCCCTGACATAGGTTGACATAAATTCCCTTATGTCAACCTAACTCTGTAGCAAAAAGAAAAGGAGGACTTGTGGCACCTTAGAGACTAACCAATTTATTTGAGCATGAGCTTTCGTGAGCTACAGCTCACTTCATCGGATGCATACCGTGGAAACTGCAGAAGACATTATATACACACAGAGACCGTGAAACAATACCCCCTCCCACCCCACTGTCCTGCTGGTAATAGCTTATCTAAAGTGATCATCAAGTTTGGCCATTTCCAGCACAAATCCAGGTTTTCTCACCCTCCGCCCCTCCACACACAAACTCACTCTCCTGCTGGTAAACGACGTGCACGGGCTGAAATTGTGGAAAAGCAGCATCACTTGCCCCATAACCTCAGCCGTGCGGAACACAATGCCATCCACAGCCTCAGAAACAACTCTGACATCATAATTAAAAAGGCTGACAAAGGAGGTGCTGTTGTCATCATGAATAGGTTGGAATATGAACAAGAGGCTGCTCGGCAGCTCTCCAACACCACTTTCTACAAGCCATTACCCTCTGATCCCACTGAGAGTTACCAAAAGCAACTACAGCATTTGCTCAAGAAACTTCCTGAAAAAGCACAAGATCAAATCCGCACAGACACACCCCTGGAACCCCGACCTGGGATATTCTATCTACTACCCAAGATCCATAAACCTGGAAATCCTGGGCGCCCCATCATCTCAGGCATTGGCACCCTGACAGCAGGATTGTCTGGCTATGTAGACTCAGACTCAGGCCCTACGCTACCAGCATTCCCAGCTACCTTCAGGACACCACTGACTTCCTGAGGAAACTTCAATCCATCGGTGATCTTCCTGATAACACCATCCTGGCCACTATGGATGTAGAAGCCCTCTACACCAACATTCCACACAAAGATGGACTACAAGCCAACAAGAACACTATCCCCGATAATGTCACGGCTAACCTGGTGCCTGAACTTTGTGACTTTGTCCTTACCCATAACTATTTTATATTTGGGGACAATGTATACCTTCAGATCAGCGGCACTGCTATGGGTACCCGCATGGCCCCACAGTATGCCAACATTTTTATGGCTGACTTAGAACAACGCTTCCTCAGCTCTCGTCCCTGAAAGCCCCTACTCTACTTGCGCTATATTGATGACATCTTCATCTTCTGGACCCATGGAAAAGAAGCCCTTGAGGAATTCCACCATGATTTCAACAATTTCCATCCCACCATCAACCTCAGCCTGGTCCATCCACACAAGAGATCCACTTCCTGGACACTACAGTGCTAATAAACAATGGTCACATAAACACCACCCTATACCGGAAACCTACTGACCGCTATTCCTACCTACATGCCTCCAGCTTTCACCCTGACCACACCACACGATCCATTGTCTACAGCCAAGCTCTGCAATACAACCGCATTTGCTCCAACCCCTCAGACAGAGACAAACACGTACAAGATTTCTGTCAAGCTTTCTTACAACTACAATACCCACCTGCGGAAGTGAAGAAACAGATTGATAGAGCCAGAAGAGTTCCCAGAAGTCACCTACTACAGGACAGGCCTAACAAAGAAAATAACAGAACGCCACTAGCCGTCACCTTCAGCCCCCAACTAAAACCCCTCCAACGCATTATTAAGGATCTACAACCTATCCTGAAGGATGACCCAACACTCTTACAAATCTTGGGAGACAGGCCAGTCCTTGCCTACAGACAGCCCTGCAACCTGAAGCAAATACTCACCAACAACCACATACCACACAACAGAACCACTAACCCAGGAACCTATCCTTGCAACAAAGCCCGTTGCCAACTGTGCCCACATATCTATTCAGGGGACACCATCACAGGGCCTAATAACATCAGCCACACTATCAGAGGCTCGTTCACTTGTACATCCACCAATGTGATATATGCCATCATGTGCCAGCAATGCCCCTCTGCCATGTACATTGGTCAAACTGGACAGTCTCTACGTAAAAGAATAAATGGACACAAATCAGATGTCAAGAATTATAACATTCATAAACCAGTCAGAGAACACTTCAATCTCTCTGGTCACGCAATCACAGACATGAAGGTCGCTATCTTACAACAAAAAAACTTCAAATCCAGACTCCAGTGAGAAACTGCTGAATTGGAATTCATTTGCAAATTGGATACTATTAATTTAGGCTTAAATAGAGACTGGGAGTGGCTAAGTCATTACACAAGGTACCCTATTTCCCCTTGTTTTTTCCTACCCCCCCCCCCCCCAGATGTTCTGGTTAAACTTGGATTTAAACTTGGAGAGTGGTCAGTTTGGATGAGCTATTGCCAGCAGGAGAGTGAGTTTGTGTGTGTGTGTGTGTTCCGGGGGTGTGTGTGTGTGGGGGGGGGGGGGATGAGAAAGCCTGGATTTGTGCTGGAAATGGCCCACCTTGATTACCATGCACATTGTAGGGAGAATGGTCACTTTGGATAAGCTATTACCAGCAGGAGAGTGAGTTTGTGTGTGTGGTTTTTGGAGGGGGGTGAGGGGGTGAGACAACCTGGATTTGTGCAGGAAATGGCCCACCTTGATTATCATACACATTGTGAAGAGAGTGGTCACTTTGGATGGGCTATTACCAGCAGGAGAGTGAGTTGGGGGGGGGGGGGGAGGGTGAGAAAACCTGGATTTGTGCTGGAAATGACCCAACTTGATGATCACTTTAGATAAGCTATTACCAGCAGGACAGTGGGGTGGGAGGAGGTATTGTTTCATGGTCTCTGTGTGTATATAATGTCTTCTGCAGTTTCCACGGTATGCATCCGATGAAGTGAGCTGTAGCTCATGAAAGCTCATGCTCAAATAAATTGGTTAGTCTCAAAGGTGCCACAAGTACTCCTTTTCTTTTTGCGAATACAGACTAACACGGCTGTTACTCTGAAACCTGTAACTCTGTAGTGTAGACCAAGCTTTATTTTGCCTTAATGCTGCTGATGTGACTGTCAAGGTTTTGCCTTTTATTTTCTCTGTCTCAATGCATTTTTGAAAATCAAATCACCACGAAAAACTCAAATAGTGCTCGCAGTTGGTGTTCTCTATTTAGGTTTTTGCCATCTCAGTGAGATTTCCACAAAATAAAGATTTAAAGCTCCTGTTAAAGACAGAACTCTGTAATGCAACTTTAACGACAGTGCAGCTACCCAATAGAATAAAATAGCTCCATGGAGAAATTTTAAAATATCAGATTATGCCTGGCTCTAGCCTGGGTCCATGGGGGGAGGAGGGGAAACGGACAAGGATTCTTCCTTCTCCACAATATTCGCACCGCCTTAATCAAGGCTCAGACATAATTCCATAGGATCTTTCTTGAATTTCTGCCCCCATTCCAGTCACTTTTTGGGTATTTCTTTAGTACATATGCCATAGATTATACAGAAAAATAAAAGTTGGTTAAATAGTTATAGGGCATTTTAAAAATATAAAATCAGTGTATCAGTGGCTGTCAGTTTATTGATTATATGCCAGTGTAACTCCAGTGATTTCAACAGAATTACTCCTGGTTTACACCTCTGCAAGATCAGAATCAAGCCTATTACTTTGTTTTCTTAAGCATTTGTGAGGCTACCTGCAGGTTTTTTTCCAGAACTTTTTAAATGCAATTAGTTCTTCTAAAGTCCCTCCTGGGGATTGTTTGGTTAAATAACAACTTACTGTTACTTTGCTTTACAAGATTAGAGATTCATTTCTGTATGTTAAATTAACGCTTCAAAGTAAATGAAGTCAGTTGTGGAATAAAGATTTCTACTTCCTAAAAGGTCAGAGATATTAGGGTTTATGGGGACAGATTATCAAACCTGGATATGTAAGAATTGCCACACTGGCTCAGATGAGTGGTCCACCTATTTCAGTACCTGTCTCTGACACTGGCCAATTCCAGATGCTTCAGAGGAAGAAATCTTGTTGAAGGCAGTTCTGGCTAACTTTCCCCCAGGGAAAGTTTCCTCCAAATTGCCAGTAATTAAGGTTTGCTTATGCCCCACAGTTTAAGGATTTATACCCCTTTGAAAGATCTTAAAATGTTTACTGCTATAACTCTGGTTGTTCTTATTACTCATAAATATTTAATCCTTTTTGGAATCCTGCTTGGCTCACTCTTGTGGCAATGAGTTCCACATACTAGCCATGCATGGGGTGAAAAGATATTTCCTTTTATTAGTTTGAACTGACCACCTTTCAATTTCCTTGTAAGTCACCTTGTTCTTGAGACAGGGAGAACAAATGCTCCCAATGTGCCTTCTCTCTATTTTGCATGCTTTTATCAAGACCCCTCTTATTTATCTCCATTCTAAGGTAAACAGTACCAATCTTTCCATCTCTGTTCATATGAGTTTTATCATATTCCTCATCATTCTTGTGAGCCATGTCTGAACGCCTCTATTTCTATTATCTTTGTTCTTAAAATAAAAAAAAATAAAAAACCTAGTAGTGTGGCCAAGGCCAGAGGCAAGGAAAGGGGAGTGTGGAAAGTGTGTACTTCCCCTGAGGAGAGCATCACGTTGCTTAATGCACTCCTGGAAGGTGCTGGCATACTACGGTGATGAGGGTGGTATAAGGATCTAAATAGAATAATGCTAAGTTTTGACGAATACAAGCACCATGGGGGTATAACTAAGGACAATGGGATGAAACTGAGCAAAGAGATTTTTGGCTCAATGTATAAAATCATGGAGGAGTTCAGAACCCTAGCTCAGAGAAAGAGGGGTGGTAACCAGTAAATGGAGTCACTTAAACTAGCCTGGACAGACTGAGAATACAGCCTAGAGAACCAATCTGCATGGGCTCTTGGGGACTGACTGCTTGATTTAAGGGGACAGTGTCAGATTAACCACGTTTAGTACAATACAAAATAAGGAAACAATTTTCGCTGACTATATTACAAACACCACCTTGGGTAGTTACAGCTGAAGATCTTTAAAATGTATTATTCCACGACTTAAAATGAACATAGGGGAAACTGGTTGTGTTTGCTGTTGAGGGAAAGAGACTTGCTCTGAATGACTGCTCTGTCCTCCTAATCATCATTTTCCACTGCACCAATCTTTGTGTCATCTGCAGATTTATCAACAGTGATTTTATATTTACTTCCAGATCCCTGATGAAAATGCTGACCCGTGTTGGGCCTAGTACTGATCCCTGCAGAACTCCACAGGCAACCTCCCAATTAATGATAATTCCCCCTTTTTTTTCTTTTCTTTTCTTTTTTTTTTTTGGGGGGGGGGGGGGGGTGACTGTCAGGTAGCCAGCTCTTAATCCATTAACATGTGCCCTGCTGATAATGTATACAGTTAATATTCAATCATAATTACAGGAATCAAATTGTTACATACAAATCATAGACACTAAAGATGGAAAGGGTCTGTTAAAAGGAGATGTTAATTTGTGGCAAAATATAAGTTTTGTAAAAATAAACTTTTCCTGAACTTACTCCAACAGAAAGGTTTCCAGGGTGTCCTTTTAAAGTTTCAACTGGCTTTTTTAGTAATTAGCCTCTTACTCCACTTTTTCATGCTCTCTGTATGCATATATATATCTTCTTACTAGATGTTCCATTCTATGCATCCGATGAAGTGAGCTGTAGCCCACGAAAGCTTATGCTCAAATAAATTTGTTAGTCTCTAAGGTGCCACAAGTCCTCCTATCCCTTCAAGGGTTAGCATCCCCAACAGGGGGACATTCTGCCAAGGTCTCATCCTGCTCCCATTTAAGCCCCGGGGGAGAGTCCCATTCACTTCAGTGGGAGCAGGATCAAGTCTCTAGGGTACAGGAGCTGGAATGCAATTATGGAAAAATAGTGGTGGAGTCTCCCTCTTTTAATGTCTTCAAATCACGACTGGATGCTTTTCTGGAAGTTACATTTAGTAAAATATAAATTATTGGGCTCAATACAAGAGTGACTGGATGAAAAGTAATGGGCTTAGATATATAGGGGAGACTGAATGACCTAATGGCCCCTTCTGGCCATAAACTATGAAACCATGAATAATTCTCGTTACTGACAAAATTAAAATGACTCATCTAAGCTTATATTATCAGTCAACCCCCCCCTCCAAAAAAAACCCAACTTTTTATAAAGACAAACCATTTCTTCAGATCTGCAGTGCTAGAAACTACTGACTTGAAACTAAAGGAGATCAGTCTTTAAAAGGAAAGATATTTATAATGTTTCAGAAACTAAGAAATGTTACTTCTATTCACTAAAATATGGGAGGAACCCTGTGTGTGATTTCTTCTCATTACTCTGAGCCCTGGTGTGTAAAGATGGCCCCCAAACAAAAGTCAGGATCTGAACATGTCTGAACGGTGGGGGTAGGGGTTGAAGTTTGCAGCATGGGTCCGTCTCTGACCCTTAAGTTTGACCCCCTAGAAATATCCAGTGATATTCACAGTGCATAGACATAATAATCAAACTGCAGGGAGCCTGCTAGTTACTCACTCAAAGACAATCGCCATATGCACCCCAGGAAAACGAAAGGTATAGGAGTATAGGCCCACGTTAGACATGAGTGAACTATCGGAGATTAGCATGAGCAATAGGTCAAAAGAAGTGACCAAAAAATGAATTCCTGAGGGGAAAAAAAGGATGGTTTATGTGAAACTTGTAGAGACCCTTTGGAGTAGCAGTGTTGTCATATTTGGGAAATAAAGAAAACATGGTTACTTGGGCCGCAGGTTCAGTAAATAATTGGTTAGAAATGCTTAGTCCAGTCTTTGGGAAAAAATATGGCGAAGAGAGCAGAGTGTAGCTCTAAATGGCTTCAGCTGGCTTTAGCTAAGGTCCAAGAATCAGCAATGACACCACTTGCTTGTTATAGCCTATAAAAAAAGCGAGGGTTTCTCGGGGTTCTTTATCAAAGCTTTTCCTTACCTCTCTGGAGTCATGCCGCGATGGGGAGGCATCTCCCAGGCCTGAACCTGTTGAGAGAATTCAGCCAATGCTTATAACTGCATTGTTGCTAGGCTACAACATAAAAAGGTGTTTATGCTTACATTGACATTTTGGGTGTGACCAACACCACATGGAATTTTGCAGTAATAAAAGAATGCTTGTGTGGAAACAAACAGTCATCACAGTAAATCTGAATCAACTTCTTGAGAATTACTTCCAACAAAAGGTCTGTTTAAAGAGGGTTTTCTTTACAAAAAGTGCAGTTGTCTAGTGTTTACAGCCAGGGATGGAGGGTCGAGGTTTGTAGGTTCAACCACTGGCTGGCTCTGCATCCCTGGACAGCTCATTTAAACTTTCTGTGCTTCAAATTTACCCATCTGTAGTATCATAACACTGTTTGCCTACTTCACAGGATCCTGAAAGGTTTAATTAAGGTGTTATTAAAGTTTTTGGAGAACACTTCAATCTCTTTGGTCACTCGATTACAGACCTAAAAGTGGCAATTTTTCAACAAAAAAACTTCAAAAAGAGACTCCACCGAGAGACTGCTGAATTGGAATTAATTTGCAAACTGGACACAATTAATTTAGGCTTGAATAAAGACTGGGAGTGGATGTGTCATTACACAAAGTAAAACTATTTCCCCATGTTTATTCCCCACTCCCGCCCTCCTGTTCCTCACATGTTCTTGTCAACTGCTGGAAATGGCGCACCTTGATTATCACTACAAAAGGTCCCCCCCTTGCTGGTAACAGCTCACCTTACCTGATCACTCTTGTTACAGCGTGTATGGTAACACCCATTGTTTCATGTTCTCTGTGTATATACAATCTCCTCACTGTATTTTCTACTGCATGCATCCGAAGAAGTGGGCTGTAGCTCACGAAAGCTTATGCTCAAATAAATTTGTTAGTCTCTAATGTGCCATAAGTACTCCTTTTCTTTTTGCGGCTTTAACACAGCTGCTACTCTGAAACAGATTAATACAGTGATTAGTTAGATTTGTGGGCTGTATCATCATAATTAACTTCCATAAACTAGCTGATAACTCACCATTGTGATCATAGGCCTGCATGTACGTGAGCTTTGAAAGATGAAATCTCATGCATCCTCTTGCCCTTTATTCACTTAGCAAGAGGAATCTAATGCTCAGAATACTAGTGGCACCTTTCATTTTGCATGTAATTAAGTGAATTATTAACTTCTGGCACTGTAAATATGGTATTAAGTATTCTGTAGTGTTGCTCTGTGCTGTTAAACAGCTCCTGGATTTGAACCCAGAGGTGGCTGCATTTCAGCAGCAAGCGAAGTGATCTCTCCCTCCTGTTTGTATATTAGTCCAAAAGGCCTATATGAATGTAAAATACTTTTCTTATTTTTTTCCCATTACAGTAAGTGCAGGAAGCAGGATAGAAAATTCACACCATAGCTCTTGCTGCTGTAGGGAAGAGCAAAGCACAGTTCCAAACCAGAGCAGATGAACTTCTTCTCCTTCTTTTAGTTTTAGGGCATTAAAATCCTTCCTTGCTTTTTATCAGTTTCTGATATAGCATTTATTGCAGCTTCCCTCAGAAGAAATACCAGTCCAGAGGCGAAACTACTGCCTAGAGAGAGCTGAGCTTCCAAGGTAGTGCTAATTAGTCCCCGTCTGAGAAATCTGGTTAAAGCAAATGAGCAGGTGTCGCTGAAAATTGGAAATAATCTGTACAAACATGTTCTTTTCCTATGTGACGGCTACACTAATTACACCTCACTGGGTCACCATTCCTTTCTACATAATCGCTCTCTGCTGAGCACGCACACTGCCTCGCATAAACATCACCAGTGGAAACACTGTCGCACTTGGGGGCAGCAATGGATTAACTCATTTCTGTTGCCATGGGCTGAGACCTAACCCACTCCGCCTAAGGGCCTCAAGTAAAGTTAGCCTCCACCCCTTTAGTCAGCATAGGATACTGGCAGCAAATAGATAAATGGAGTACATTCAAGAAGGCCTGGTGGATATTGAAGTCAAAACTAGGGAGCAGCTCTGAAATACATGACCGAGTCACACAGAAAAATCTTTTCTATTAAACTCTATAGAGCCCTTTTCTCTCTTTTGACCAATGTTGTCCTGATCCTTGGCCAGGACAGAACATAGTTGAATACATCACTGCTTGGAGGCCAGTCCCATAGTCCCTAAGCAATGCAAGAAAGATTACAACAATGTGAAAAATGCACCCAGGGGAGCTTCCACCCAGAGGAGAGGGCGCTCAGTGGTTTGAGCATTGGCCTGCTAAACCCACGGTTGTGAGTTCAATCCTTGAGGGGGCCGTTTAGGGATCTGGGGCAAAAAAAAAAAAAAAAATGGGGATTGTGCCTGCTTTGAGCAGGGGGTTGGACTAGATGATCTCCTGAGGTCCCTTCCAACTCTGATATTCTATGATTCCCTACCACATTATAACCTCTCTACCCTCATTTAGGTTCAGCCCTATGTCAATGTAGGAATGGTTTATTCATGCGATATTCTATATTCCACGTACATCACCTCTAATCAAAGCATTATAACCTCTCAGAAAACAAAGGATCCCCTAGAGTGAATTTGTAATTAACATATTAAAAGGGATTGATTCCACCAAAGGTTTTAGAGGTAATCATGGGGGCTTATTACCTTTTATGCAAGGTGTTTGTGTTCAGAGCTTGACAGGCACAATGGACTCATGCCTTTGACTTGATCAAAGGATTAATTTTAAGGATGAATACAGAGGAATACAATTTGGGCAAGTGGAAAGACATCATTCAGCATAAGCTGGTAACAGAAGAAGGAAATCAGGTGTGCGTTTATTTGGATGTGAGTAACAGACAGAAGTGAGGACCTACTCAAAAGGGGTTGACTTGCCTCACCCCATACACCAGTTTTATACAAGCATAACACCTGATTTACATCCACAGAAGTGTGAGAAGAAGCAGGCCCAACATTTCTAACAGGAAGATGTGATGGTAGATCTGGACAGAGAGATGAAGTGGTCACCCAGGCTATATTCTGCACTAGGATTACACCTGTAGATCCGAAGCCCAGGATCATCTCAAAGGGAAGAGGTTTCTATATATTGAAGAAGATTTATATTCACGCAGATTGTGCCAGATTTAGAGATGATGCAAGAGGACATAAGTCTGGGGCTAGGAGAGTCTAAGTTGTTGTAACATGCCCACATAGTGGCCCAAAAAGAGCTCCACCAGATTAGACAACTCTAAATTTGGACCATCCTCTCAGGAGCTACTTGCTTTGCCATAACTCTGCCGGAGGTCAGAATCAGTAGGTTTGGATAAACATGAAAACCTTTGGGTGGTTAGCTGAACTGAATCTGTGCACTTTTCACAGTCAGCCCATTGCTATCTGCTACATGCCCTGCTACTTTAAACTCAACTCCATCAGACCACAAAGTGCTTGTAAATTTCAGCCACAAGCCAGTGGGTGTCTGTAAATGCAACAAAAACATACAAGTATAAAAGTAAGGGGAGGAAATCCAACATCAGTTCAAAGATGCACGAAGAGTGATGTCCTCCCCCATCCAAAAGTCCTAGGATGGCAGTCCCATAGCAACCCTTTAGGATACGGCATCACACATAAAGTTTGGATGGGGTCTCAAATCTCTTTTTCGGTGACTTCCTGGGAAGGTTCTAGCTGTGTTTTAGCCCAGAACTATAAAACAGCTTATGAATCCAAACAACCCATCTATGTAGAATAGCATTCATGAACCCAGCCCCTGATTGGCATGACCCTCCAGTCTTGAACCTGTGTCTGCAGGCACAGCAAGGCTTTAGCCCTCTGCTTGGCAGCCTGCTGACGTTCACCTACCTGGGAACCTATGAAGCCCAGTCCTAGTTTGAGGCTCCACCCCTACAGTCCTATTGGCGGAGTCCCAGAGCAGCTGACTAGATGGCTGGCCCTACTTAAGCCAGCAGCAGAACCAGGAAGCTATCTGAATGACTGGGCTCCACCCTGTTCTGGACTGCATGCCCTATGCGCCCTGCTCCTTGATTTCTTGGCATTCTGACTTGGCGTGACTCCCAGCATCTGTTTTGTGGTTCTGACCTCCAGGCTGTCTCCAGACTCTGCCCTCCTGGTATCCTGACCCAGCGGACTCCTAAACTCTTGTCTTGTGACCATGGACACTCAGTCTGGCCGCCTACAACCCAGCTGTGACACTGATGAGGCTAACACAACTTTTCTTGCTTATTCCCAACCCTACTCTTTACAAAATGCTTTTTGGGTTATAGTTAGCATTATATTAGCCCCTAGAGGCTTCAACTGAGATCATTCTGCCAGACCCTGAACACATACAGAGCAAAAGGGTACCTGGCCTGCAGAACTAACAATCTAAATAGACAAGACAAGGGGAGGGAGAGAAAACACATGCACTAAGAGGTGAAGTGAACCTAGCTGTCCTGGTCACCAGTCCAGTGTCCTAACCGCTGGCCCATACTTGCTCCCTTTTGGAGAGTTTTACCTTGCTAATCATAACAATTCATTAGTAGTTTTCATCTCAGCCTCCTTCACAACCTCATCAGCAGCATGTGCCACCTTGGTAGGATTACTAGCAACACCACATTTAAGGGGGATTTACATTACCAAGGATTCATACCATCATAGATGGGAAGGGTTCCTTTCTTCATATTTTAGCCATGTGCCAAGAGACAGGATTCCTCGCTTCTAGGCTCACTTCTATCTCTGACTCACTGTGTGATCTGGAGCAAATGAAAATTTTTGTGCCTCAGGTTACCCATTTTAAGATGGGGATAATAGTCTCCCTGGAGTGTTTGAGTCTTTTACAAAGCACTGAGGAAGCTCTTCAAAAACCTTTGGATGAAGGGTGCTATAAGAATTCGAAGTGCTGTTGTTATATCTGGCAGGGGCGGGGGTGGAATTTACAAGTATAAGTTTCTAAAGTGTCCAGCATTGTCTTTTCCAGGTCCAAACAGCAAAGGTTCAGTTTCCTGCTATCTATGATTCTCCTAATTCGATCCAGGCAATGAACCACTAGGTGTACTCTTCTCAATGTCAAAAGTATGCCAGCAAGTTTTGAAAGAGTTTCAATGTTCTGCTTTTCAAATTGACACTTGCTTCTAACTTTTTTTTTAAATCAGGACAAAGAGGCACCTGTGGCCTAGAATGCATTCTTGCCGTAGAGACAGTCTGGTAGTTCCATCTGGTTATATATAGGATAATAAATGGGGACAGATGCAATGGCTGAAGTTATGATAAATCAATTGAGGGATCTAAATAATCTAGTGACAGCCAGAGCGGTAAAGTTAGACCTGGCATATTTCAGCCCAAAGGTGAAACACAGATTGAGGAGCCTGGGGCTCTAGCAGGTTTGGGAAACCCAGAAAAGTTCCTTAATATATGGATGATGGAATTCAAGAAGATTTGTCCTGATGGCAGCATCAGTAACCATGGCACCTGGACAGGTTTTATACAGCTATAAATAGGATGTCATATGCCTCATTTGCTTTCTGGGGGTGAACAGAGGACAATGCAGCTCAAGGTGTCACCCTTAAGGACAGGGCTTTTGCTAGTGACACTACCCTCTAAATTTACAGCAATGGCTATAGTGCATATGAGCCTATGCACTAGCGAGGGACTTGAACCTACAGCCGTCTAGCCCCAAAATGGAAGATTTGTCCTGTGAGCCGTAGACCCTGTACACAAAGCAGTCACTGTATTTGCATATTACTAATGAAAGTGTACACTGGTGTTTTAATGGAGATTTAAGATCGTAGGAAGCCTCAGAAAGCCCTCACCCTTAATTATCAAAATGCCTCCTCTCTGTTGCTGTTTGCTTTCTCCAGTAGCCCTTAAATGCCCATCTGAAAGCAGTAGACAAGTGTGCGTGCTCCGTGATGCAGCTGTGCCCTTGCAGTTGGTCAGCGCTTTCATTGTCCCAGCAGCTGCTGGGAGTCACGCTGGAGCGTGGGCTGCAAATATGGAGAAGAAAGAAAATCCTTCAGCAAACAGAAGTCCTTTGTAAAGCTGAGTTCACACATACTGTCCTGCAAACGCATCTAGCGAAAAAGTCAGTTACAGCTCATATGGCTAGAGCTATTACGAGGTGAGAATCAAACTGTTGATTTAGTGGCAGACGCATAACTTGGGCTGGTATTTAAGCTGCTGCCATGAATTATATCCCTATATGAAACTTGTATCAAATCATATTTTCCTACTCTGTGAGCTAGTCACCTGTTGACCAATTGCTCTGGCAGTTGTTCATTGTTGTCTCCAGAGGGAAATAACTAAAGCTGACACACCATTTCTCTCCCTAGCTAACACAGGAAAGAGCCCACACTGTGACTGACTCCTCCTAACGTGATTGCTAAGCCTGGACCCTGAGTCCATTGGAGTCTATCTAGATAGATCTTTTAGGTGTTTAGCTGCTGCCCATTACTATAGTATCTGACCTGAGCACCTCACAATCTTTAGTGTATGTGAGGCAGGGCAGTGCTATTAGCCCCATTTTACAGGCAGGGAACTGAGGCACAGAGGCTCCACTACGATCCACAGAACTCCTGCCTAACACTGTAGGTGCCCAAACTCCCTCGGCACCTACGTTTCTGCCTCTAAGTATGCATATTGCTGCAACCCTCTAAGCATCCAGCTGCCTATCTCCCACCTAAGCCCCAGTACTATACACATCTGGGAAGACAGGCGTTCATCTGCCTAAACTGCATGCAGGGCCCCTGTGCACACCTACCAGATTGGGTCCCATCCCTAATCCGGCTGGAGGGTGGCCACCTTGTAACATGACTCCAGGAGCTGAGTCTTTAAGAAACACACCAATTATGGCAGGACTCACAATAAAATCATGTGAGTTGGCAGCACTGTGAAGGCCAGTCCAAGGCCTAGGCACCACGTAAGTCCTGCTTAAGCCCTGAGGGTTTAGATGGGGCCTACGCCTCGTGCCACAGGGAAATTTCACCCCGGGGGATTAAAAAGAACCCACTGCCTCCACAGGCAGCGACTGTGACACCATGTGACACACAGCATGCTTCTCCAGAGGCATTTTCTTTTGTAAAATGGGATACTGCTCTTAACTGTGAGGCTTAATTAGCTCATCTTCACTCTTGGGACTGTGTAAGCAAAGTGTCCAGTTCAGAGTCAGCAAGTCTTAAGTGAACAGTTGGGTTCTGCTTGGGAAAAGCTCAAGGGTCTAACTCTGTTTTTCTCTTAGCGGGAGAGAAAGCGTAATTGCGCATATACTTTCTGGTCTAACCTCTGCCTAGCCGTTTAATTCTGCAGCTGCTTAGTTTGTCAGCATATTGATGGGGTACACTGAAGCCTAAAGGAGAGAACTCTGAAAAGTGGGTAAGACCCTGTGCTGGATTTGTGCTAGGTCCACTTGGATTAAAGCCCCAGCAGTTTAAGAAGCTCCCTTACTTTCTTTCATAGCAGGTCCAAATAAAATAAAAGCAAGCCACACACACCCACTCCTGTTCTGCCATGTTCCAGCTGTGAAGAAATGTGCTTTCCTCTGATGCTGTTTCAGCTTGCAGAGAAGTGTTGCTAACATATTCACCCGCTGACCGAATAGACTTGCGGGATAGTTTATGGCACCTTCTGTGCTCTCATCTCAGAGCTGTAAAACAACCTCTGCTGAAGCTACTGTGAAATGTTTGGCTAGTACAACCACATCCAAAAGTATCCAGCAGGGGAAAAAAAGAAAAAAAAAAAACCCACAAAGCAAATTGAAAGACACACACAGATCAGGAAGTATATTATAGATCTTGGTTTGAGGAAGGGAAATTAAATACCCAGACCCCTACTCACTGTATGCCCCCATATATATTTGTCTGATCCATTTATTATCTGAGTCCAGTGTAATTCACAGTGGGACATGCTCTGGTCTTCACCATGAAAAAGTCACACAAGACTCCATTGCTAGTTTACTGCTAGGTTTCTCTGATTTGGCAGTAGTACAATTTTCTTTTTAAATCAGACTGGAAGCTGTGGGGCACAGTAAGCATAGCCTTTTGTTATATTTATAGCATCCTGATGTCAGAAGGGAGGCAATTCATTCACAGGCTGGTCTTCAAGATGATGGTATAGAGAATGCATTGTTTTGAATGGGTTGCCTTTACTAAAGGTATATTTCACGTGTGCATTTCCAAGGCACTCGGTTTTATTCCTCAAAGAATTTAAAAGCAGCTGTGGGAATGACACGCCATACATGGAAAGACAGACATGAAAGGGAAAACGTTACAACATTCCATTACTGATCAGGGACGTCTCTTCGGGAAGCCCACATTCCAAGAGGGGCCAGATTCTCAGCCTATCATACAATGCAGGGACACTGGAACAGTTTTTATAGTGGGAGTGCTGAGAGACATTGAACTAAACTGTAAACCATGTATATAAGAGAAACCATTTCAAGCCTGGGGGTGCTGCAGCACCCCCACACCCCTAGTTCCAGCAGCTACGTACAGCTGCTTTGTGCTGCTCAGCACAGGTGCTGGAACTAGGGATGCTGGAGATGCTGCCGCAACCCCTTTCTTGATGTGGTTTCCATTATATACAGGTATCAGAGGGGTAGCCGTGTTAGTCTGGATCTGTAAAAGCGGCAAAGAGTCCTGTGGCACCTTATAGACTAACAGACATATTGGAGCATAATTTTTCTTGGGTGATTACCCACTTCATCAGATGGATGTAGTGGAAATTTCCAGAGGCAGGTATAAATATGCAAGCAAGAATCAGGCTAGGGATAATGAGGTTAGTTCAATCAGGGAAGATGAGGCCCTCTTCTAGCAGTTGAGGTGTGAACACCAAGGGAGGAGAAACTGTTTTTGTAGTAGGCTAGCCATTCACAGTCTTTGTTTAATCCTGAGCTGATGGTGTCAAATTTGCAAATGAACAGAAGCTCAGCAGTTTCTCTTTGAAGTCTGGTCCTGAAGTTTTTTTGCTGCAGGACGGCTACTTTTAAATCTGCTATTGTGCGTTTGAAGTGTTCTCCTACAGGTTTTTGTATATTGCCATTCCTAATATCTGATCTGTGTCCATTTATCCTTTTAAGTAGGGACTGTCCAGTTTGGCCAACGTACATAGCAGAGGGGCATTGCTGGCACATGATGGCATAGATTACATTGGTGGATGTGCAGGTGAATGAACCGGTGATGGTGTGGCTGATCTGGTTAGATCCTATGATGGTGTCACTGATGTAGATATGTGGGCAGAGTTGGCATCGAGGTTTGTTGCATGGATTGGTTCCTGAGTTAGAGTTTCTCTGGTGCGGTGTGTCGTTGCTGGTGAGAATATGCTTAAGGTTGGCAGGTTGCCTGTGGGCAAGGCCTGGCCTGTCTCCCAAGGCCTGTGAAAGTGAGGGATCGTTGTCCAGGATGGGTTGTAGATCACTGATGATGTGTTGGAGAGGTTTTAGCTGAGGACTGTATGTGATGGCCAGTGGAGTTCTGTTGGTTTCTTTCTTGGGCTTGTCTCACAGCAGGAGGCTTCTGGGTACATGTCTGGCTCTGTTGATCTGTTTCCTTATTTCCTCATGCGGGTATCATAGTTTTGAGAATGCTTGGTGAAGATCTTGTAGATGTTGGTCTCTGTCTGAGGGGTTGGAGCAAATGCGGTTGTACCTCAGCGCTTGGCTGTAGACAATGGATCATGTGGTGTGTCCGGGATGGAAGCTGGAGGCATGAAGGTAGGCATAGCGGTTGGTGGGTTTTCGGTATAGGGTGGTGTTAACGTGACCGTCACTTATTTGCACCGTGGTGTCTAGGAAGTGGACCTCCCGTGTAGATTGGTCCAGGCTGAGGTTGATGGTGGGGTGGAAGCTTTTGAAATCGTGGCAGAATTCTTCCAGGGTTTCCTTCCCTTGGGTCCAGATAATGAAGATGTCATCAATGTAGCGTAGGTAAGCGGACGAGAGCTGAGGAAGCATTGTTCCAGCTCAGGATTAAACAAAGACTATGAACGGCTAGCCAACTACAAAAGCAGTTTCTCCTCCCTTGGTGTACACAACTCCACTACTAGGAGAGGGTCTCATCCTCCCTGATTGAACTAACCTCATTATCCCTAGCCTGATTCATGCTTGCATATTTATGCCTGCCTCTGGAAATTTCTACTGCATGCATCTGACAAAGTGGGTATTCATTCACGAAAGCTTACGCTCCACTACGTCTGTTAGTCTATGAGGTGCCACAGGACTCTTTGCCGCTATTATGTACAGGGTTTACAGTTTGGTTCAATGGCTCTCAGCGCCCCCACAATGCAAATTGTTCCAGTGCCCCTGCTGCTCAGGCAGTGTGAAGCTGGAGCAGAAGAATCCATAGGGGACATATGACATGATTTCTGTTAGGCCCCCTATGTGTGGGTGGGTGGGTGTCAATGTGGGAAGGAACATGCCTCTACACTCTGGCAATCCCTATGGAACTGTTCCAGCCAGTGAACCTTTGGCAACTCTAAATTATGCTAGGTCCCAAGATGGACTCGAGGTGACCCCAGGACTGGGAAAGCAGAAAACCTCTTATGGGGCAGGGCTGTTCAGCTGCACATGGGGTTCTGACCCACCCACAGGCTCTCTTTTTTTAAATTATGTTTAGGTCCTGTCCACATTGGGACCAGAATGGTGCTAATTTCAAACTGGGTTGAACACTCTTGATGCTAGTGGGGCTTTAGTACCGCTTTCCTTCCTCCAGGCGGGATTGCGCTATTAAAGCATGGCATGATAAATTGCACAGAGGGAGAACCTGGAGCACACTTTGGTTAGCACAGATCACAGGCAAGATAGCCCATCTTCACACTGGTCAGGGAAATCATACTAATAGCCATCTAGGAAACACACGGACCGCACCCTGGGGATGACTCGGCTCTCTCTCTCGCCTTTCCATCACACGGCAAAAGCCCCATATGCCGGATCTCTCAATATGTAGCTGAGACCATCACCTTGATGAACTGCAACTGGCTAAAGCTTAAAGCCGGCAAGACTGAGGGGTTGTAAGATAAGGCGCAGGCTTGGAAGGAACTGGTCTCCTCAGTAACCTCCCCTATTATCAAGGGCATCGGCCTCAGACTGTCAAATCAACCTGCAGTCTTGAGGCTCTTTGGGACTCAGTGCTACTGGATGCCCACAAAGCCAACCTGGGGGGAGGAAGCTTAGTAATCATTGCCATCATTTTTATAGGAGCTTAACCCAAATGGAGGAGCTCCTTCTGCTTGTTCAATGCATCCAACTCAAACTGCAGGGCTTTGCAGAACGAGCTTTTATTAATAGCCTGCCTGTCCCAAGCTTCTATTTTCCCGGTTCTCACGAGTTATTTTTTCTGCACAGCTTCCCATAATCAGTCAATTTTGGGAGCTGATTAGACCAACTGGTGGGATAAATCCCCACAGATGAAAATAAAACAAACAAACAAAAAACAACCCAAAAGTGTTTCTATAAAAAGTTTAGAACGTGTGCAGTGCATTGTGGGACGAAATGTGACCAAGCACGTAGATTTTTCCCTTGCTGAGAAAAAGCTCAGTTACACGGGGCTTTTAAAAACAAGTTTGCTGAATGGTACCTCAGCAGTTGTCTACAGAGCAGATTGAGATTGGTTGAGAGATAACTGCTAGGTCCTAGGCCCAGTTTGCCTAAAGGGCCAGCCAGCCTGAGACAAGACCCCAATCACATGGAGCATCTTCCTTTCCTGTGGGGAAGTCTTCTGTCAGCGTGTGTCATAGGGACAGGCTTAGTAATTGGTGCACTATAGGACTCCAGTGGAGAGAGATTATTTTTGAGCACTGGCAATGTGATCGGTGCTACGCACACAAGATTACAATCTAATTCAAAAGACAGACATGTATGTACTTGGTGATGGTGCAAGCTCAAAGCAATAGTGACATCTGGGAGAGATCACCAATGAAAGACTTTACAGAAGATTTGCCTCCTTTACTCTTTGTCTTGCTTCCTTGCAAGCAAGGCCTAAAAACACATTCAGTGATGCATGGAATGGCATGAAATTTTGAGCATATGACCTGAGCTCCCAGGAAGGCGCAGATCCTTGTAAATCCAGCAATTTATACACAAGCACACAGAGCGAAGATACACTTTAAAAAATTCATACATCTATATTGTTTATACATGCACACATGTACCTAAAATATACCCATCCAAATAGATACATGTGTGTACAATTATGTTCATGGATATCATTTATGTGGTGCATATAATCAAACCTCTATGTAAGGTATCATGTTATGATATTATACATATCATATTACACCCAAAAACAACATTAAAAATATTATTGAGGTTATGAAGTCAAGCATTCAAAAGTTAGGAGATGCAAGAATTAAGGTAACCTGTGCAACCTTAATTTGGCCCCCTTGTGTGTATGTTTATGAGACAGTCTTTAATTACATGATTGCATATGAATTTTTCCACTGGACCCCTGCCTCATTGAGTGCACTGTACATGTAATGAGCAGCTATTCAATATTTTGTTTTCTCCTTATTGTTCAACATGTGGCCAAATGCCTTGTTTACTACTCACCATTCAACCGTGCTCTGAAGACAATTATTAATTTCTTCATAGGCTTTTCTATAATGCTCACAATTATAGTCTCTGATTGCTTCACAAACAGTAATGGGTTTATCTTCACAACACCTCTGTGAAGTGAGAGGGTGGTATTACCCTCATATGGCAGGTAGGAAAATGAGGCACAGAGGGATTAAGGTCAAAATTACCCACTAATTTGGGGTGCCTCATTTCAGTCACCTAGCACTTTATATGTTCAAAGTACAGCTCCCATTAATTTCAGTTGCAGCTGTGAGTGCTCAGCACTTCTTAAAATAAAACCCCACGGTTGCAAGTTGGGCACCCAGAAAATGAGGAACACACAATAAGTGATCACCTGGGAAAAGTTTTGTTTAACCACAAAGAACTCTATGGCAGAGGCAGGGATAGAATCCAGTTCGACACAGTGGTATTCAACTGTCTAAAAACCATCCTCTCTTTCTGCAGTCCTCCTGTCTCATTCACTCAAACAACGCCCCATCCAACTTTTGCAGCAAATGTGGCAGGGGTCCCTGCACACCATGGTCCGCTTTGCTATGTAACCATGCTTCATCCCCAGAGCAGGTCCATCCCGTGCAATGAATGAGTAGGGTTCTGTGGAAAAAATAGAATGGCTATGGCTACACTAGAGAACTTACAGCGATACAACTGCACCGATGTAGCTATGCTGCTGTAAACTCTCTAGTGTAGCCACTCTAAGCTGACAGGAGAGAGCTCTCCCATCGACTTAATTAATCCACCCCCAATGAGTGGTGGTAGCTATATTAGAGGGAGAAGCTCTTCCACGGATATTGGGCTGTCCACACCAGTGCTTAGGTCGGTGTAACTTATGTCACTCAGTGAGGTGGCTTATTCTTAAAGAGCCAGTGTCACCCTGTGACAGCCCACATTACCTCACAATCTTTAATGGATTCAGTCCTTGCAACATGCCTGTGAGGGAAAGCAGTGCTATCTCCATTTTAGAGATAGGGAACAGAGGCACAGGGTAGATTATGTGACTTGCCCAAGGCCACACGGGAAGCGTGTGTCTGAATTGGGAACTGAACCCAGGTTTCTAGAATCCCAGTCCAGTGTCCTAATCACTAGCTCTTCCTTCCTCCCCAATATTACGTGGTGATACTTTATATATCATATGTTTGTGGACAGATTATTTTTAATCTGGAACACCCATATGGCTAAAGACATGAAAGATACATATGTGGGTGTAAGAGAGAGAGATGTGACATATGATCACATACTAAGGAGATGCCCTGAAGGGATAGAGAACTTGAAAATTTTCCACTCATTGTCTTTCATGTCTCTAGCTGTATGACAGTTCCAGCCATGTTGTCCTCTGCACTGGAAATAAATCTTTTCATAAACACACTGCTGTAGTCTCCTGTGGCTGAAGACGACTCCTAATAGAATCATTTGTAGGCTTTCAGAATACAATTTCCCATTTATCTGACAGTGGAAAGTCAGTTCCAGGAAGTTGTTTTTTCTCTCTGAGGCTTTGAAGTCTCCAGAGTTTAACTGTTTGAAAAGATTGCTTAATGAATACATTTTGTGGACATGGATCACCGATACAGAGGCATTATGAAGCTGCTTGTTTTCATGAGTTATTCAGAGACAAGCAAGTTAGCCCTGGCTTTCTCAGAATTAATCAGCATCTCAACAGAACATTTGTTCCTAGGTGCCCCCCTCTCCCTCCCCCCACACCTGCTGCCAATACCACCACCCACCATTGCATATTTCATGGACTTGCTGATTGCCATGTGTATTCCAGCCAAGCTGACATTGCCCCTGTCACCAGAGGACAAATAAAGAGGTGCTCTGAGCAACGAGGCCCAATGGAACAAGGAAAGAATAAAGCGCATCCCATGATGGGTCTGAACTTTGAACTACTTCAATAATTACTGTGTCTGGTGGCCAGCTTCAGGAAGAAACTTGTATGCACAGTTTTGTTGGGGAGTATGTGTTATTTTTTATTGTGGTCCCTTTCCATCTTGCACTGTATTGAGAAAACAAAGGTGTTCAGTGGATCAGGGCCAAGCAGAGCAAACCTGTGCTACTGCAACACAGTGTTACCTTTGGCAAACAAATTCGTATCGCCTACCTGCCCAGGCTTGCCCTCAACCACACACAGCTCTGCTGCCAAGGGAGAGCTGGAGAGAGAGGGGATGGTCTGACATTCATCTCCAACCACCACTGCTCAAAGTGCAAAGGGGGAAAAAATGAAAGCCATTCAACCTAAAGTTCCCTCTTTATCTACAGAACAAATCCAGCGCAGGCTCTGCCAGTGCAAGCTGTGAGCAGCATGGGGACAAGTAGGCCTCAGTCCTACCTACCCAGCTGGGAAGGGGGTTGAACCTCCATGCCATTCAGCTCCTGGGCTTATGGCAGAGACTGGTAATTACACTGGTGATGCGGACAGGCCTTGTTTGGGAACCAGGCTGCATGACATGGCCAGCACCGAAGGCCGCAGAGGAACAGGGATTGGGTTTTGTATGTTTGGGCACTGATTCTGGTTGGGGAAGAGCCGATCATAGTAAATAATAGTAATCTACTCCCCTCGCTCCCTGCCTACGAGCAGTGGACAATTGGGAAGCATAATGTTAGCTCTACACCACTTAGTTTGCTTGTGTGTGACCCAGATACATTGCTTTGGACTTTACCAGACCCATTCATGTTGTTTTGACCGTCAGCTCTTCAGAGCTAGGCCACTGGTCTGCAGTTAACGCCATTTACCAAGTGCAGCGAGTTCTGCGTAAACAAAGAGAAATTTGGCTTTAATGCAAGCAGTGTCTGATCGGATTGACAGCCCTCTTCTCCAGAGGAGCCTGGAGAGTTTAAAACGTGGGAGTTTTGTAAACCAGGCTGTTAAGAAACTGGATCGCTATTTCTGTCCAAGGTTTAGGGCTGTGTTACATAAGACTAAAAATGCGAGAATAAAAAGTTAAAAAAACTTGTTATTTTTCTAAGACCACATTAAACTGTCGTGTCCTTTCCCCTCTGTTTCCTTTTCCATCATTGGCAATTGCCAAGGTTTTTATGTGCACTAAAGAGAACAAGGCTTCTCTTTTATAGCTAGCTGCCTCTTCGCCTCTCTCTTTAACCATTGTGACACTGCAATCCAGAGCTTATGACACCACCGTCACCACTTCCATCATGATGAAATGTAATGTTCCCAACCCTAGAGGCAGAGGGGGTGGTGACTGAATTAGTCGTAAAGGAGGAGAATAAGGATTACTGCCACTCACCGTAAAACAGAAACACACCCAGAGCCCACTAGCGTCCTCCTTGGCGGGACAGGTGAAGAGCCCCAAATTGATTGTCGTGAAGTCTTCTCGGTGTGACACTGCAACAAGGTGATAGTGTGTCCTCATGTAACACTCTCGAGGATAGCTGTACTGTTTCTTTAAAATTGTACCAGGAGAGGGTGGAGCTGAGGGAAGGATCTAAGCAAATGGGGAGGAAAGCAAGGAAGCTTGAGATATATTGTTTTCTTTATTCTCATAAAATTCCTTGTACAGTGTTTAAAGAAAGTGACCTTTTCTGTGATCCTTTACCATTGTCTCGTAGCAGCAATTAGAGATGCTCTCACATGTAATAAATACCAAAATGAGAATAAGAATAAGCAGGAGAGCAAATAATTCCCAACCAACAAACTATTTGACAAAATTTATCCCCATCTTCCGCATGAGAATATCCATGAGGAGATCACCATTTGTTACTCAAATCAGTTGGGTGAATATCTGTTTGAATTAAAACACAGACAAAATACGGACTGACTATTCGAAATTGGAGCCATGGTCCTTAGTTCCGATTGGTCAGATAAACCACATGGTCGTTTCCGTTCCCTCGGTGTATAAATATACGAGTGTAATAGCTGCCTTCATGGGCCACACACTGGAGGTGAAACAGGGGAAAGCATGAGCTGCTACAGCTTGAGCTAAAGCAGCAACAGGCCCTACTTGGGGCTGTACCAGACTCATCATCAGTGAATCGATGCAGAGAGGGGTCAGCAACTCACCCTTTCCATTCGGTTACACAAGCACTTCTGGTGAGAATACTGAAATTAGTTTTTAATTTCACTTTCCACCAGCATTTGTGCTAGTAAAGCTCGCTGGCAGGCGAGGCCTCACTCAACTCCATTGAGGATTTAACCGAATGCTTGCAAGTAAGCATTGTCAGCATTATGTAGGCGGCATGGCGGGGTGCATCTTACCCTACAAACATTAATCAGTCCTCACCACATCCTTGTGAGGTGAGTAAATGTTGTCATTCCCATTCTGAGGGAGTTACAACAGAGGGGTGAAGTGACTTGCTCCAGGCCATAAAGCAAGAGTGGAAAATCCAGGATTTGAACTAGGGGGGGTTCAGTTTTGCAAAGCCCTTTCTGTGCAGAACATCCTGTGACTCTAAAGTGACCTCTACACATGTGTCTCAGGACTGGCTCCATGCTCAGCCCAGTAGACCACCCTGCCTCTCTCAGGGGCCCTGTAGCGGTCAGGACTCACCCCTGTGGCGCCTCCTGCTGGTCATCCTTGGGAATTAGCTCTTTCAGCTCCCAGAGCGCCCTCTGCAGGCCAGTGTCTCGCTTGCCACTGGTCCCCATGTCCCTCCCAGATCACGGTGCCCCTTTACCTGGGGTGCTGCCCCCTGCAGTACCCCCCACAGATCTGGGTCTCCCCCTCCCAGGGGAACCCTCACCCACTGTCCCCACCTCGCCTCAGTATATGGCTACTGCCCAGTCACCATCTAGCCCCCATTCACTGGGGCAGACTGCAGTATATAAGCCAATCATCACAGGCAAGGGGGGTTTGTACCTGCTGCCTCTGCCTACCCCTTGGGCTGCCCTCTGCAACCCCAGTACCTATTTGGCCTTCTACTAGGCCTGCAGCCTGGGGGTTTCCAGGCTGGAGCTCCTCTGGCCTTCCCCCAGCCCTGCTCTACCTCTGGTACACTCCCCAGCAGCCAGGCCCATCTCCACAGCTAGAGGAGACTCTCTTTGCTTCTGGCTCACTGCCCTCTTATAAGGGCCAGCTGGGCCATGATTGCACTGACTACAGCTGTGGCTGCTTTCCCCATCAGCCCAGCTTTTCTCTGGCACAGCCCTCTCCTGGCTGCTTTAAGTCCTTCCAGGCAGAAGTGGGGTGACCACCCCGCTACAGGCCCATAAGAGCTTGCAGGGAATCTTTGTCCAAAATTCCAACTGAACCTCTAAGGCATAATCCCCTCCATTCTTCCCACTTCCTGCCAGTCTCCACTGCTGGCTCCCGTTCCCCACCATTCCTTGGCCACCCTTTCTGGGAGGAGAGTAGCGGGGCATCATGCAGCACAAGCTCCTGGGCACCTGGACAAGCTCCAGAAAGCCCATGCAGGAGTGTAAGTGCTTCTTTTCTCTTAGTTCTCTGTGTTGGCATATAGTCCAAGTCCAAGAGAGGAAAGATGGTCCCTGGTTTGAGTGCAACCTGGAGACATGTTCAGTTCCCTGCTCCACAGCAGACTCTGCTGAGACCTTGAGCAAGTCACTTGGCGTCTCCATGCCTAAGTTCTCCATCTGTAACAAAGGGATAACAGTCCTGCCCTGCCTCACAGGGGTCTTGTGCAAATAGATGCATTAAATATTGTGAGATGACCAGATACTACAGTAATATGGCCCATGTATAAGGTACAACTACGTCACAATCTAGCCTTGTGAGTCTACATGGGCCAAAGAAACTTAGGACTGAGTAATCATTGCATAAGGACTGTGGGCCCTGTATTTTTTCAGTGCTTGGAAATCAACCTCTGAACTTTTTGAGGTTTGCCTAGCATGAGTTAAAAACTTCACAAAGTTAAATGATACTTGCTAATTCTGGTGCTCTGTTTGGTCCAGATATCTATCCACAGTGGCAGGTCTAATGATGATTCCAGCCTGCACATGCCATGGTTATTCATTGGCTCTCCTTTTTTCCTTTATGTAAATATTCAGCTCAGTCACAGAGGAAATGAGAGAATAGCTATAAATAAAATGCAAGTGGCTATTTCGGGGAAAAAAACTTGTGAAAGTGCGTGTGTGTAAACATGTGTTATCTTCCACATTTACTTTGGCTTCTCTAATCTCTACAACAAATCCCAAAGCTCTTTTAACAGCTTAGTCATTTCAATCAGTCTCTCCAAAGGGTTCCATAAGGGTCAGGTTCTGCCATCCTTACTCACGTGTTGCCAGATTTTCAAAACATCTCAGAAAGTCCTCGTTGTAAGTGTCCATCGGAGCTGAGCACTTCGGAAAAATCTGGCCCTTGGAGTAGTTCCTTAGGCCCTTATCCTGTAAAAACTGACACCTGCATTTAACTTCATACACTGACGGGAATCCCAGTGAAGTCAATGGGGTTACATACACTATGTGAAATTAAGCAAGTGCATCAAACCTGGGAGTTCTTGGTGCCTCACTCTGTGAATAGACCCACTGATTTCAGTGGGACTATTCTTGGAGCACGACACTACTCACTGTGAGTAAAGGTGGCAGAATTTCCCTAAATTTAGAGAAATAAGCTACACCAGAGTAAGGCCCTTTGTACCGTATAACTGTCCACACTTAGGGGGTTGTGTCACTTTAACTAAAGCTATATACACACACATATAGTTAAAGTGGTGCAACAACTGGGATATCCCTCATCTCCAAGGATGGCAGAGCTTCCTCTGAAGCTCCTCCTCCTTTGAAGGTCAGCATGAGCTTCCCTGGCCAGCGGGAAAGTAAAACCCATTCAGTGTGGCACTCTGTCACCCTCAAGTGGTGGCTGGGCGTTAGCTACAGGTCCATGAGCCTGGTGCAGCTTTGCCTAAGGGAACTGGGGCCTTTAGCTCAAGCAGTAGAGGCTTATGTATTTCAGTCCAGCAATTCCAAGTTCTATCCTCACCTTTGAGGAATGGTAGCCAGCCAGAGTTCTCCACACAGGTGGGGCAATGAGAAGTGGCAGCATAGACCATTCCCCGGAGCCAGCACGGCCACTGAAACAACAAATGCCAGAAGCCCTTGCACCTGTTCAGATAGAGCGCTCCACTGTAAGCCTGTCTCTGGAAGTTATTAGACGGCAAGGAAAATTCACCCAAATCCCCTCATAAAGAGGTGAAATAACGTAGGCAAGGGAAAGGATTTTAGACTCCAATAGCTGCTCCTAGGAGGAGTTTTTAAGAAAGGAGAGTGAAGCGTATGCAATTGCAGACAGGGGAAGGCAACAGCTGGGGAATAATCAAGGCAAGGTGGTCTAGGGAGCAGAGACAAGCAGCTAAAGGCAGCAGAACATCCCTGCAAGACAGACTATAGCCTGCATGTTATTGTGCATACTGATAAGAGATAGGAACTTCACTTGCCAGTACTGTTGACAGCTCGAGATGGGTGCATAAGCAACATGCTCTGGAAGCTGATAATGGAGGAATGTCAATACTGAGCTAAAAACCTCTCTCACATGCTGCTTTAAATACTCCCCAAGCACCCAGAGGTCAATTTATGTGGATCAGGCCCAAAACCCAGGGAGCCATCTTTGTTCCAGTTTATGACGTAACTCCCAAAGCTGGCCCACTGTCTAGGAAGGCAGACAGAAGAGAGGAGCCTGGGATTTGTTTGGTGCGTGTCAAGCCATTTTCATTAGGAACAGACAGATACACCAAGTAAGGGGTGTAGGGAGGAGGCAGGGAAGAGAGCTGGGTTTCATAAGGAGCCATCAGGCACATACATGGAAGGAGCTTTCAGTGGAAACCACTGAAAATGAGAAAACGCAGAAAAACAACAACATAACTTCTGATGTATTTGCTGAAATTCTCGCCCTGTTGAAGTCAATAAGAGTTTTTGCCATTGCCTTCAATGGGGCCTGAATTTCTCCCAAGGTCACACAGGACGTCTGTGCTAGAGATGACTCCCGCCCTGGGTGATGCCGGCGTGTTGGAATCCAAGCAGCCAGCTGAAATGTTGATGTGCAGTGCACAGATGCATCTGCTCCAAAGGGAGCAAAGAGAAGAAGAGGTGACTGGATAGTAAGTGAATAATGAATGAAGGGCTGAGGGAAAGTCTCAGAAACCCCATTTCTCACCCTTACCCGGGTTGAACCCTTAGGTCACTTAATCATTGGCTGGGGTAGGCCAGGACTGATAGGTCTTGAGTGTAATGGTGCTTACAGGTGAAAGACTAAATTCTTTTTTGAGACGGATGTCATTATGGTTGCACGGATGTAAGTTAAAGTAGAACTTAGCCTTAAGGGTATAAGGGGAGGAAGGGAAAATTCTTTTTAAAAGGAAAACAAAACACAATGCAGTCATTCCTTTAAAAAGCCCTATGCAACCATATTCTACAGACATGATCTCAAGCCCTGCAGTAACCCTGCCATTCACTACAGGTCTTGGACTGCTACTGTAGAGTCCTGGGCACAGATTCTAGGCTGGTCTCAGTTGAAGTAAGTCAGTCGAGCTATGACAATTTACACCAGCCTAGGATCTGCTCTTGGGCCCCCACCCTCCATATAAGTTTGACACTTAGGGCTTGTCTACACTTGGAATGCAACCCTGGCACAGCTGCAGCACTTCAGTGTAGACATTACCTATACTGATGAGAGGGGGTCTCCCATTGGTATAGGAAATCCACCTCCCTGACAGGCAGCAGCTCGGTCAACAGAAGAGTTCTTCCGTCAGCGTAGTGTTGTCTACACGGGGTTACATCAACATAGCTATGTCTTGCAGGGGTGTGGATTTTTCCTATGCTGACGTACGTGCCCGGTGTACATCAGCCTATGGATCTCTGTAACTATCAATTGCTGATATAGGCAAATGTGATTCTAATTTCCCATCACCCCAGTCTCTCTCCCTCTCTGCATCCTTCTACAAACATCACAATGCACTTCTATCATTGTCCGAAGAAACACCATATCAAAGCCAGAACTTTCTAAGGCAGCAAAAGCCAAACTAACCTAGATTTCTGTGCATTTCCACAAAGGTTTTTAACACCAGTGCTTGACTCCTTTATGACTAGAATGATCAAGTTATTTTTGGGTTGATTCCCCACTTTCCCACCCTACGCTCTTTTGGTCAGTAGTTCTGGGTGGCTTTTGAGTGTCTCTGAGTTGGGCATTCACTTTTAGGACTTGGTCAGTTGATTCAATCCCAAGATCAACACTATTTGGTAGTTTTAGTAGTCAACAAAATAAAATGAAATTAAGTGTCTACCTGTAAAGTGTTACTAGAACCTGGAGAGGAAAGGGAGAGTGCATTTGCAAGGTGGGCAAGATGGTGTTGAGAAAGCAGGAGAATTTCCAGCAAAAGGTATAACTACTTTAGGGCAAATAATTCATTGCCTAGCTTGTAAAAGCAAATCCCATTCACTGTTTGTTAAACCACTATAAAATCCTTGCCCCACTGACTCACAAAGGGACCAAGACCAGATGGTTTGGCTCTGCCAACGTTTGTCAGTTCCCTGCCACCAATTCAGAATGCGACGAATGGACGAGCATCACCACCTCAAGTTCCCTGTGTGTATGCTACACTCATTCTTTTCAATTGGTGCCTCCTGTCGTAGTCTGTTCCCATCAGAAAATTTGAGCTTCTAAAGGTTTCTGGCAGGCTGCAAGGAATCTAAGTGAGGGATGGCTGGTTTTATTGTTACTTTGGTGTCCCCAGTGCAGAAAACATGAAGTCTAATTTTGTGGCAATATTTTCATAGCTGATGACAGTACCTCACAATAATGGTCATCATACTGTTACCACCCTGTTGGCATTGCTGTGAAACCCATGACACCTAAGACATCCAGCATGATAGGTTAAAATGTGACATGAGTACCCTCATTTTGTATTTCTGTGTTTTGGTAAGCAGCCTTCTAACAAAGGAAATTCTTATCACTGGGGACCAGAAGTTACTGTTCAGTGACCTATGTGCAATGAGTTAGTTGTCTCAGTCCAGCTGGGAATGAACAGATGCTCCATTGACATCACCGCAGCAGACTTAATAGGTAAGCCAAGGACTGAATGCAACTATCGTCTCTCATTATAATGGGAAAAATGCCATCGCTGTGCCTGGAGATGAAATTTTCTATCTATCCCTGACAGTTCATCACCAGCATGATTCCACAATGATCTAGAGAGATCATTTCTAGGAGTGACGGGATAGTTCAGCCACCATGCCCATTCAATCTTTGGCATCCTTTTTATGGCTGATTTAAAGTTATGAGAGTGGTTGCTAGGGTGGGAACAAGTCTCCAATAGAAACTGGATTGATGTCTGTCATAAACATATAGCTAAGGGTAGCATAAAATCCCTCCTTTACCTGTAAAAGGTTAAGAAACTCAGGTAACCTGGTTGGCACCTGACCAAAGGGACCAATGAGAGGAGAAGATACTTTCAAAATCTGTGGGGGCAGGGGTTTGCTTTTGTTCTCTTCGTTGTTCACTCTGGGGTCAGTGAGGAACTAGGACAGGGAAAATACATCTCCCTAAGTCATATCTGAACTAAGCATCTAATCTTACAGAAATAGTAAGTAATAGCAAGGAAATGCGTTAGATTGTCTTTTGTTTCAGCTTGTGAATTTTCCCTGTGCTAAGAGGGAGGTTTATCTCTGTTTTTGTAACCTTAAAGTTTTACCTAGAGGGGAAACCCTCTGTGTTTTGAATCTGATTGCCCTGTGAGATTATTTTCAATCCTAACTTTACAGAGGTGTTTCCTTTATTTTTCTTTTTAATAAAGTTCTGTTTTCTTTAAGAATCTGATTGGGGTTTTTAGTGTCCCTAAAAACCCAAGGTTGGTCTGTGCTCATCTTGTTTATTCTCAAGCCCCCCCCAGGAAAGGAGGTGTAGGGCTTGTTGGGGATATTAGGGGGGAGATAGGGTTCCAAATGGCCCTTCCTAAATGTTTGTTTGAATCACTTGGTGGTGGCAGCATTTACCTAATACAAAGTACAAAGGGAAATTTGTGCCTTGGGGAGTTTTTACCCTAAGCTGGTAAAAATAAGCTTAGGGGGTCTTTCATGTGGGTCCCCGCATCTGTACCCTAAATTTCAGAGTGGGGAGAGAACCCTGACAATGTCATTGCACGATTCCACATTGGCCACCAAAAAGCCTTCAAATGGTGTTGACTTTCACTCTTTTTATACCTAGACTGGATTCAAACTGGCAATTTAGAGGTGAAAGTCTCTAGATGCCATCACAAACTCCTGAGCCAGCTGGTCCCCTCTAGCTGATCATGAAGTGCATACATGACTCTGTGGTATCCTGTGCCTCCGTAGTCATGTCTCTCATGGTAATGAGACTATTTCAGTGTTTCAGCAGCTATGCACATATGCTATAAATATACCTTGGGCAATTCTCCTAAGACACGACTTCAGGGAATGGTTCTTAGCCTGCATATTTTCTTTGAATGCAGCTTTAGTAAATGTGTGAACCAGTGTCTAAGAAGTGTAAAAGATTTTTACAAAATTAAAAACCCACTTCTAACAATTGGCTTGAGGTCTACTAGGCCAGGTGCACACAGAATGATCAGTGGACTGAGTGGTCGAGGGATGATGAGTTATTGTGGACACATTTCCAGTATCATCAAGAGCTATATGTGTTCTGAAGTAGCGAAGGACTTGCAACAGCCTCCCACGCTGTAACTTTAACCATTTCAGGAATCAGACTGTGTTTATACTTAGTCTTAGGCACGCGAACAAGACTGCCGCTGCCACCAGACCAATCGACCATCGAAGTCGAAGGCCTGATCTAAGAACTTGCACTTTCTTGCTACAGTTTAAGGGCCAGATATAACCAATTTTCCAAGCCCTCCTTTTTCAGCTAAGTGGATGCAATACAGGAAGATCAGAGCACTCATGTCTCATCAGATAACTGTCTTCTCGTTATTCACAAACTCTAAACCAAGACATCACACAAAGGATTCAGGACTTCCAAAGACCACCTGATCCCTTCTCTGATTCTATATTTATTCCGTGGATTTTAAATCCAGATTCACTTTTGTGTTAAATGGAAAAGCTAAAAATATTTGCTCCTTTGTACCTGCACGCAGCAATTCACCTTATTAATTTCCTCTTGGTAAGGGAAGAATGTATTCTGCTTTACAGACCATGATTCAGAGATTTACTTACTAAGTTTTTATTAAAGCTAAACAAAATTGTTGACAGTACAATTGTTTTTACCCAAATATTAAAAGGGAAAGTGACAAATACAAAAGTTAAAGGAATACTGCAGAGTTGAGACAGTATAGGGTTAGAAACGGATTTAGTTACATTGATGCCACTCCTTTGCAGGATGCTCTTATTTCAGCTGAAGAGTGTCAGTTTAATTGATTTCTCAACAACTAACTCAATAGATTATCACTTTCTAAACAGATTTAGTTCATTTAGTACTATGTTCTCACTCATGTACAAGGCCTCAGTCGTCTGCAAATGGATACTCTCCTCATTCTGTCTGTTCCGAGGAAAAGACGGGCTAGTGAAGGAAAAACAGAGCTCAGGAACAGGTTTTCAGAGTTGAAAAATGAAGAAGGGGCACAGCAGGTGGTCACTGAAGGTGAGAGGGCAAGGAAGAAGAGAAGAGCAGCTAGTCCTACAGGAAGAGGGGAAGAGTCAATGAAGATAACAATGCCAAATATGAGCCCCAGGAGGATACGGGGTGGGTTGCAGAGGATTGTAAGGGATAATAGGAAACGAGAGGATTTGCAGCCAGTGGGAACAGGGGATAGACCGGAGAATCGCACCATCATCAGGAAAAGGCAGGTCTATGTGATTGGGGACTCCTTACTTAGAAGAATAGACAGGTCTGTAACCAAAGCTGATCCAGAGAACAGATGGGTGTGCTGTCTGCTGGGTGCTAAGATACGGGATGTGGACCTGAAGCGGCTCCTAACGGGAGCGGGAAAGAATCCACTGATTGTCCTTCATGTGGGAACAAATGATACAGCTAGATTCTCACTGGAACGTATCGAGGGAGACTATGTCAGGCTGGGGAAGACGCTTAAGGAAATCGAGGCTCAGGTGATCTTCATTGGGATTCTGCCTGTTCCTAGAGAAGGGCAACAAAGGTGTGACAAGATTATGATGATCAACAGGTGGCTCAGGCAGTGGTGCTATAAGGAGGGTTTTGGGATGTATGGCCACTAGGAAGCATTCATGGACAGAGGACTGTTCTCTCGGGACGGACTTCACCTGAGTAGGGAGGGAAATAGACTTCTAGGATGGAGGCTGGCACAACTGATTAAGAGAGCTTTAAACTACGAATATGGGGGAGATGGTTGGGAGAGGTCCAAGTAATCTCCACCCCGGATTTTAACATTGAGAGGGAAGAAAACAAAGTAAGAAAGGATACAGCCGTGGGTAGGAGAATGGACGTAAGGAGGAAGGGTAGTGTAGATACCAGTCTACTAGGTGATACTGGCGGTAGAATGTCTGTGCCTAATCGGGTAAAGAATGTGAGTGAAGCCAAACAGCAAAAATTAAGATGTTTGTACACTAATGCGAGGAGCCTCGGTAACAAAATGGAGGTACTAGAGCTACTGGTGCAGGAAGTGAAACCAGATATTTTCGGGGTAACAGAAACATGGTGGAATAGTAGTCATGACTGGACTATGGGTACTGAAGGGTATGTGCTGTTTAGGAAAGATCGAAATAAAGGCAAAGGTGGTGGAGTAGCATTGTATATCAATGATGAGATAGACTGTAAAGAAATAAGAAGTGATGGAATGGATAAGACAGAGTCTGTCTCGGCAAAAATCACATTGGGGAAGAAAGCTACTAGAGCCTCCCCTTGGATAGTGCTTGGGGTGTGCTATAGACCGCTGGGATCTGATTTGGATATGGATAGAGCCCTCTTTAATGTTTTTAATGAAGTAAATACTAATGGGAATTGTGTGATCATGGGAGACTTTAACTTCCCAGATATAGACTGGAGGACAAGTGCTAATAATAATAATAGGGCTCAGATTTTCCTGGATGCGATAGCTGATGGATTCCTTCACCAAGTGGTTGCTGAACCAACAAGAGGAGATGCCATTTTAGATTTGGTTTTGGTGAGTAGTGAGGACCTCATAGAAGAAATGGTTGTAGGGGACAACTTTGGTTCAAGCGATCATGAGCTAATTCAGTTCAAACTAAATGGAAGGATAAACAAAAACAGATCTGTGACTAGGGTTTTTTATTTCAAAAGGGCTAACTTTAAAAAATTAAGGAAATTAGTTAGGGAAGTAGATTGGACTGAAGAACTTGTGGATCTAAAGGCAGAGGAGGCCTGGAATTACTTCAAGTCAAAGTTGCAGAAGCTATCAGCAGCCTGCATCCCAAGAAAGGGGAAAAAATTTATAGGCAGGAGTTGTAGACCAAGCTGGATGAGCAAGCATCTCAGAGAGGTGATTAAGAAAAAGCAGAAAGCCTACAAGGAGTGGAAGATGGGAGGGACTAGCAAGGAAAGCTACCTTACTGGGGTCAGAATATGTAGGAATAAAGTGAGAAAGGCCAAAAGCCATGTAGAGTTGGACCTTGCAAAGGGAATTAAAACCAATAGTAAAAGGTTCTATAGTCATGTAAATAAGAAGAAAACAAAGAAAGAAGAAGTGGGACCACTAAACCCTGAGGATGGAGTGGAGGTTAAGGATAATCTAGGCATGGCCCAATATCTAAACAAATACTTTGCCTCAGTCTTTAATGAGGAGCTTAGGGATAATGGTAGGATGACAAATGGGAATGAGGATATGGAGGTTGATATTACCACATCCAAGGTAGAAGCCAAACTCGAACGGCTGAATGGGACTAAATTGGAGGGCCCTGATAAACTTCATCCAAGAATATTAAAGGAACTGGCACACGAAATTGCAAACCCATTAGCAAGAATATTTAATGAATCTGTAAACTCAGGCATTGTACCGTACGATTGGAGAATTGCTAACACAGTTCCTATTTTTAAGAAAGGGAAAAAAAGTGATCCGGGTAACTACAGGCCTGTTAGTTTGACATCTGTAGTATGCAAGGTCTTAGAAAAAATTTTGAAGGAAAAAGTAGTTAAGGACATTGAGGTCAATGGTAATTGGGACAAAATACAACATGGTTTTACAAAAGGTAGATTGTGCCAAACCAACCTGATCTCCTTCTTTGAGAAGGTAACAGATTTTTTAGACAAAGGAAATGCAGTGGATCTAATTTACCTTGATTTCAGTAAGGCATTTGATACGGTTCCACATGTGAAATTATTAGCTAAATTGGAAAAGATGGGGACCAACATGAAAATTGAAAGGTGGATAAGGAACTGGTTAAAGGGGAGACTACAACGTGTCACACTGAAAGGTGAACTGTCAGGCTAGAAGGATGATTTAACTGGGAATTGGTCCTGCTTTGAGCAGGGGGTTGGACTAGATGACCTTCTGGGGTCCCTTCCAACCCTGATATTCTATGATTCTATGATTCTAAGGAGGTTACTAGTGAAGTTCCTCAGGGATTGGTTTGGGGACCACTCTTATTTAATCTTTTTATTACTGACCTTGGCACAAAAAGTGGGAATGTGCTAATAAAGTCTGTGGATGACACAAAGCTGGGAGGTATTGCCAAACAGAGAAGGACTGGGATATCATACAGAAAGATCTGAATGACCTTATAAACTGGAGTAATAGTAATAGGATGAAATTTAATAGTGAAAAGTGCAAGGTCATGCATTTAGGGATTAATAACAAAAAATTTTGTTATAAGCTGGGGATGCATCACTTGGAAGTAACAGAAGAGGAGAAGGACCTTGGAGTATTGATTGATCACAGGATGACTATGAGCCGACAATGTGATATGGCCGTGAAAAAAGCTAATGTGGCCTTGGGGTGCATCCAGCGAGGTATTTCCAGTAAAGATAAGGAGGTGTTAGTACCGTTATACAAGGCACTGGTGAGACCTCATCTGGAATACTGTGTGCAGTTCTGGTCTCCCATGTTTAAGAAGGAGGAATCCAAACTGGAACAGGTACAGAGAAGGGCTACTGGGATGATCCGAGGAATGGAAAACCTGTCTTATGAAAAAAGAAAAGGAGTACTTGTGGCACCTTAGAGACTAACCAATTTATTTGAGCATGAGCTTTCGTGAGCTACAGCTCACTTCAGACTAACATGGCTGTCACTCTGAAACCTGTCTTATGAAAGGAGACTCAAAGAGCTTGGCTTGTTTAGCCAAACCAAAAGAAGGCTGAGGGGAGATAGGATTGCTCTCTATAAATATATCAGAGGGATAAATACCAGGGAGGGAGAGGAATTATTTAAACTCAGTACCAATGTGGACATAAGAACAAATGGATATAAACTGGCCACCAGGAAGTTTAGACTTGGAAATTAGACGAAGGTTTCTAACCATCAGAGGAGTGAAGTTCTGGAACAGCCTTCCAAGGGGAGCAGTGAGGGCAAAAGACGTATCTGGATTCAAGACTAAGCTTGATAAATTTATGGAGGAGATGGTATGATGGGATAGCCTAATTTTGGCAACTAACTGATCTTGGACTATTAGCGGTATATATGCCCAATGGCCTGTGATAGGATGTTAGATGGAGTGGGATCTGAATTACTACAGAGAATTCTTTCCTGGGTGTCTGGCTGGTGAGTCTTGCCCAGATGCTCAGGGTTTAGCTGATCGCCATATTTGGGGTCAGGAAGGAATTTTCCTCCAGGGCAGATTGGCAGAGGCCCTGGGGTTTTTCACCTTCCTCTGCAGCCTGGGGCATGGGTCACTTGCTGGAGGATTCTCTACACCTTGAAGGCTTTAAACCACAATTTGGGGACTTCAATAGCTCAGACATAGGTGAGAGGTTTTTCACAGGAGTGGGTGGGTGAGATTCTGTGGCCTGTATTGTGCAGGAGGTCAGACTAGAGGATCATAATGGTCACTTCTGACCTTAAAATCTATGATTCTATGATTCTGTAGCCACAACTTTACAATGAAAGCAACCATGCTCTTCTGGATGCTTTGCACCATCTGTCATTCAGATGAGTCCCCTGAGAATTCCCATTCCTCCTCTGTCTCTCAGAGGCCTTGTCTATACACAAAAGTTGTACCATTTTAACTATGCTGGTGTAGTATAGACATAGATATTAGGTTTCAGAGTAGCAACCGTGTTAGTCTGTATTCGCAAAAAGAAAAGGAGTACTTGTGGCACCTTAGAGACTAACCAATTTATTTGAGCATAAGCTTTTAAAGAGAGCAATCCTATCTCCCCTCAGCCTTCTTCTGGTTTGTCTCTAAGGTGCCACAGGTACTCCTTTTCTTTTTATAGATATTAGGGTTGCCAACCCTCCAGGGTTGTCCTGGGGCCTCCAGGAAATAAAGATTAATCTGTAATTAAAGATTAGGTCATGTGATAAAACCTCCAGGAATACAGCCAAACAAAATTGGCAACCCTAATACTTATATAGGTATAAGTGGGCTTATGCAGGTATAGCTATTCCCATGCAGGAAGAGGAATAAACTATACCAGTATATTAGGCATCTTTATAACGGTGTGCATGCAGACGTTATACCTATAAAACTATTTTCGGCAAATATCACACTCCAAACCAAATCAGTTCTATCAGTACAAAATCTGTGTGCAGACCAGGCCTAAAATCTTGCCTTGCCTCTACTTCCCCACAGTGAGCTGTGCTTAGCTCAGTTCTTGGTCCAGGGACACACTGAGTCAAGCAGAACTGGGCTGAACAGTGACTTCCACACAGGCTTCAAACAGCTACTGAGCATGCTCAGCAGTTATCACCACCTAGCTTCTGAATTTTTCTGGGTCCTTGGAGTTGTGTTCCCAGCTCAGCTCTCTGCATGCGAATGGAAGTACAGATGTTTCCATCCTTCTCTAGACTGCTGCTGCTGCTCTTCCTTCTTTCCTTAAATAATAACATATTTCAGTAGAAAAGCATATGGCTTAGACTTGTCTAAATTATTCCAGAATGGCTATTCATCATTAACTAGTCCTGATCAACTCCATGTGTTGATGCTTTTATTCTGGGATAAGAGGGAATTAATCAAAGAATACCCATTCCACTTTACCTTCACGCACTCCCTTAAGCCGAAATAATTTCTCAGTATATTCAAGCCCTTACATTTGTATGCAGGAGGACAAAACAGAGATTTTTGCCTGCCCCCTGCACAGATCCCCATAGGATTAGAACTAGAAAAGACCCACTAGAATGATTTTGCAGCCCAGTTCCCTGACAATGTTGAATGGAATTGTTCTCTACAGAACATTCCCAAGTGTTTTGTCCATCCCAAGCCTGAGTAAACCAGTGCAGGGGATTCTGCCATTTCCCCATTTCACAGTCTAAGTGATCATATTGTTAAGAATGTTTTCCTGGTATTCAGCCTACATTTCCCCTTGCTCAGTTTTATCCCACTGTTCCTAGTGATCCCTTCCTCAAGGGGTCTGTTCTCTTGCTAAGTGCTCCCTGCAAATTGCTGATATATACATTGCTAAATACTTCAAGATCAAAGGTTCTACTATTTATATAGCACTATTAGCTATTATTTACATAGCCTCATTAGTGCACATAATGGTTACTCAGGTACCACTCAAGTGTCCCTCATTTCTTAGGGTTTGTCTACACCAGAAACTCTACAGCGGCACAGCTACCTGACTGTAGTTCTGTAGCACAGACACTTGGTACAGTGACAAAAGGGGTACCTCTGTTGGTGTAGTAAACCCACTTCTCCGAGAAGCACTAGACAGGTTAATGGAATTCTTCAGTGGACCTAAAGCAGTCTACACAGGGGCTTAGGTTAGCTTAACTACCTTTCTCAGGGATATAAAATTTTCACACACCTGAGCAAGGATAATTAGGTTGACCTAAATTTTAGGTGTAGAAGAGGCCTTAGTTCCGAACATAATGACAGGTTTCAGAGTAGCAGCCGTGTTAGTCTGTATCCGCAAAAAGAAAAGGAGGACTTGTGGCACCTTAGAGATTAACCGATTTATTTGAGCATAAGCTTTCGTGAGCTACAGCTCACTTCATCGGATGCATCCAAAGAAGTGAGCTGTAGCTCACGAAAGCTTATGCTCAAATAAATTGGTTAGTCTCTACAGTGCCACAAGTACTCCTTTTCTTAGTTCCAAAGTTATCTATGTGCCATACGCATCTGGTGTCCTACCACTTTACTGCTGAAAATTAGTTACCTCAGAAACGCAAAATCATAGAACTGAGGATACCTAAAGAGCCATTTACACTAAAAGAGTGAATCACACAGCATTTTGAATTTCCTGCATGAATCATTTGTTTTGTGTCTCTCATTTTGGATCTCAGTCACACACTGTGCTCCACATTTGAGCCTTGGCTGGTTGAAAGATATGTGCTTAATAGGCAAATAAAAAGCATGGTATGAATACTGCTTTCATGTAGCTGGGTGAAGTTACAGTGATGAAAAGGATGTGAGACTTTAATCCAGGGTCCTGGACCCAAAAAGCATACAATGTCACAGTCTGATCTTGCAGACACGTACTCGCAGACATATTGCTTACTTGGTTGAGTAATCCCAATGAGGTCTACTCACAGGAGTAAAGGTTTAGGGCCGGATCCTGCAAATGCCACCATGTTAAGGCAACACTTGAGTGATGTATTCAGAGAAGGCTGGGTGAAGTTAGCACAAGGATTTCTAAATATTATGTTAGACTACAGCTGGCTGAAAACTGAAAGGCTATTTTCATAAAAGGTTTTGAAATTTCAAAGAAGTTTCCATTTCAGAGTAATGGAGCCATTTTTCATTAATTCCTCTCACCCCCACCCCACCCAATTTTTTTTTTTTTTAAATCACAAACATTCTCGAAATGGTTATTGACCTGTTCCGTTTACCAAAAACCACTGCATATGGGATATCAGGTAACATGAGAAAAAAACAAAGTGACCCATATTGTTACTAGCACAGAACTAATCATTACAGAACTCCACAGGTCTCATAATCCTTTAAAACTTGTAAGAGAGCTCATTGCAGATCAAACTGCATGTTTGCATTCCTTTCACAGCTGTGTCAAATCCAGCCCTCGTGGATTGCAGAGGCTCATGTGAGCATCCCACATTTTATTCCCTTTCAGTCATCCTGCATTTCCCCTCAAACCTTCCCTTTCTCCAAAGGTTCTCACTGAGTTTCAGGTTCGAATAAATCAAAAACCCCTCGAGGCAAAACTCAGCCCAAACCACCACAATTTCAGCTGGTTTCGCACTGAAAGAATAAGTTTCAATGCAAACCCATAATCCAACCTGTGGGACTTTCAGAAAGTTCACAATCCTGAGACGAATTTCAAGTTGGGAACGAAACCCAAAAGCAGGGAAGTTCTGGGTTTCCTTGCAAACATCATGCAATTGCTCTGAATCCTTCCATACCAGAGGTGTGCCTGTTTTCTAATGAGGTTGTATGCCTGCTGTATGCTACACCATCCTGGAGAAGACAAGGAGGCATCAGAATAAAGATGGGTAACTGACCAGAAGTCTTGGGCATTCAGTTCCCAGCACTGCTACTGACCTTGAACAAATTACTTAACTTGTGATATTGTGAGGCTCAGTTAATTAGGGTTTTTCCCGTGCTTTGAGATCTGCAGATGAAAGGTGCTGCTGAAGTGTTAATATTGCGGCGGGGCGGGGGAGAGGGGAAGAGTCTAGTTGTAGCTGCTGGGGGTTTTGTTTGTTTTCCTCTCTCCCCTTTCTGGTTCTTTTCTGAGCAGGTCTTTATTATGTAATGGGAAAATGCCTAGCTGATGGGCCTGCACATCCCTCTGATTGCTTGGGGCTATGGTGAAGCCAGTCAGAATGTGTCTTTTATCGTTAAAAAAAAATCTTTCTTCCACGACAGAGGAAGACATTGCCAGGGGCCTTCTATATTCTCAACCCTTTCTATTTCTGGCTCTCCCTTTTCACAAGACTTTGTTTGCTAAACCCTGCTCCTTCCCCTCCAGGGACATTAGTGAGGTTAATATGTATCTCAGAAGCAGAGTACAGTGGAAAAACAAGCACTCCTGGTATAGCTAACCCTCACTTAGCCCTGGAGAAAAGGGGCACCGAGTCTCACTTTTCTCCCTGTCTTACTTGAAGGGAGTCTGCTGCAGCTAATGGGCATGGGGTTTGGTTCACACTCTCATTAGCTACCACTTGCTTGTCAAGGTAGGAAGCAAGGTGGGTGAGGTAATAATCTTTTATTGGACCAACTTCTGTGTTCAGCGTATTTGGAGTTGTATGTAGCGGTGAGAGTGTTACAGATGGTGAGACCTCTGGGGATGATGTTTTCTTTCTTGCATGTGCTCCACAGAAGTTGGTCCAATAAAAGATATTACCTCACCCACCCCATCTCTCTAATGTCCTGGGACCGGCACAGTTACTACTGCCCTGCATACAAGGTAGAAAGCAGTAAATGATCCACTTCTCAGATGGCCAGGTTTGGAATGATGACATTGATGAGCCCTACAACAATTCGAGAGAGGAGCTCTGGTACTTGTGATGATGATGCGGGGCCAGAGTGAATAAACAGCCTCAGTAGGTCAAGAAGATGCCCATGGAACCTCTTGATGGGTTGTCAAGCGAAGTTGAACTGGTCCCCTGCTGCAGAGTTCTAGCAGTTGATTTCCGTTGATGGTATTAGCACAGCAACTCCAGATGACACTGACCCCGCTACTGAGGGCAGATGTCAGAGGTCACAGTGTTGCCTGCCCCAGCGGGAAGGTTTGAGATCCGGCATGCCGCTATCTGTTAGGGACATGGGTGAAGCACTGGTCTGAACTCCAGAGTGACTGTCTTTGCTCAGGGTCCCGATCCTAGTGTCTGCTGCAGCCTATGACTCTCGGATCTGCCCCCTACAGTCCCAAGCACGGCCTTCCCACATGGAGGAGAACCTCTGATCTCCGCAGTTGCACCCTACAGCCATACACAAGAGATGTTCCACACAACCAGAAGCTCAAAGTTTAAAAAGTGGCAATCCCAAGTGCCACCCCCGTATCTCCATGTAAAACAATAATTTCAGAAATGCAACTTCCAGGAAGCTTTGTCTCTGCCTCTGCTCAGATGATGCTCACTGGTTTAATACCAAAGGCAGGTTTGGCAGGACGGAGCTCATTTTAAGCATGTAGCGAGGAAAAGATCCTGGTATTACCAACAATACAATAGAAGTAATCACAATGCTTCTCTCTTATATAGTGGTTGCCATCAATTGACCCCAAAGTGCTTTACAAAGGAAGGAAAGTGTCACAATCCCCACTTTACAGATGGGGAAACTGAGGTGCAGAAAGGTAACATCATATACTTGAAGGTCACAGAGCAACAGCAGAAATGGAACTAGAACCCAAATCTCCAACTCCCTGTGCAGTGCCCTGCCCTCTAGACCACACAGCCTTCCGCTGTGACGGTTCTGAAAACGCGCCATAGTTCTGCACCCTCTGAATTTCAAGGGACAACACAAGTCATGGTTTCTCTGTTGATAGTGAGTGCTTGGAGGGTTTGTCTAGCTCGGGAAAGAAGGTTGAGGTTAGTTAAACATGTGTTAGCTAACCCTGACCTTTTCCATCAATGTAGGGTACCACATTTTACTTCTGCTTAGCTGGTCAAAGTCAACTCTAGGAGAAGCCAGTTATGTCAAGGTAAAAGATATCAATCTACACACCTATACTAAGGAATAGGTCATGGTTAGCTGCTAACCCCGACCTCTTTGCCTAATCTAGGCAAACCCGGAGAGCTGCTGCCTCATGAACACCCTGGAGAACAGTCACACCCGGGAGGTATGTGCATGTGAATGTGACGCTGCAGCCCATCACAGTCTCAATGGAAACTATGCAGCTACTTATATGCTGGTGCCTGAAAGACGAGCTGCCTGCACTGGGAAGTCCTACAGACAGGAACGCACTGTTCTGACGTCATTATCATTGCTCTCCTTGCTCTGGCCAGGGGGCTGCCAAGTTCTCTCCCTCAGGCTCTTTGCGTCAAAACACAGCAGGCAAGCAGGCGCATTGCCTGAGCTGTCTAACCACCTCATTAGTGCCCTAGTCTTCACTCTTCAGGGACCTCTTTCCAATCCATATGCTTTCCACTTGGGAGTGAATGTCACAGGCAGCTGGCTTCAGTTTTGGACACAGTCCCTGTCTATAGCTGGAGCTCTCTGTCAAGCATAAGTGATTTTCTTATGGTTTATTATACAATTTATTATTATTGCGCAACACAGATTAAGAGACAGTTCCTGCCGCAAACAGCTTACATTCTAATTGACAAGACAGACACGCATGGGATAAATTAACTGCTATTATCCCCATGTTATAGATGGGGAACCGAGGCTCAGAGAAATGAAGTGATCTACCCAGGGTCACACAGGAAGTTTGTGGCAGAGACAGGAATTAAACCCAGATCTCCTCAATCCCAGTCCCATGCCTAAACCCCAAGCTCACCCCTCCTCTCTGCAGCACTGGTTTTCAAACACTCAGCACCATCCCTTCACCGTACCACTGACTGACACAGACTCAGCAATTCACTGAGCCACTTGATGGCCAAAATTCAAACACTAAAACTTCACCGCTGGATAGAAAGAAAAAGAACAGATGGTCCACGAGGAACGAAGCCTTTGTTTAATCACAAACAGGTATGAAAAACAAGTGAAGAGCGAATGGATTTCCCTGAATGCACAAGGTATTTGAAAGCTAAAATCCCAGCTGACAGTCCTGCTTTAAGTCAAGGCCTGTTCCAATGAGTACAGCCGTGAGACACCCAACACATCCAGATGTGCTTCAGAATACTCCACCAGAAGCCAGGAACAGCACTTCACTAACATGCAAGGTGCTTCCTAATCTAATGTTCTATTGACTTTAGTAGTTGCTCCAGTACAATTGTTCTGAGGCAATCGGGGTCCAGCAGGAAGGAAGAGTTCACGTGACAATAGCCCACTGTTCAGTGTGCAAAGGAAAACACATTTTGGGAGGGGGGCTATCTGCAGGTTAATGTAACACTCATGAAAGTGCGAATGAGGAGCTATGGCTAGAGCTAGGTACAGGCCAGGCAGGCCCTGTACGACCTCCTGTCAGACAGCTCTGCCCCATGTCCCCCAATATTCCTGGCTGTGTTCGTTTCTCAGTTCCCACACAGTCCTACTGAGGCACCTCAGCCTTTACCCTGCTGTTCCAATTCTCCTTTCTTCCCAGCTCTGCCAACGCATCTCCAGACTGTCTCACAAACCCGGCTGCTTCGTCAGCCCTCGGCCCCCGGGCAGCTCTGCCAATGCCCCTGCCTCACGCCGTCCCCTGCTGTTTCAGTCCGGTGCTCCCACGCTGCTCTGTGGCAATGCTCCTTCCATTCCTGCATTCTTGCACCCAGTTGTTTTCTCCCACATTTGAGCGTGTATGACTCACTCGTTTAAAAAAAGAATCAAACAGCAGGGGAAGAGTTAAGCTAGGCCACTTGGATTTCAAAGATTCAGTTCTTTGTTACCAGCCTCCATTTAGGAGGAACATGAGAATTGCATTTCTATTCCGGGGTGGTTTCCACCTCTCTTTTAGTGTGCATCAAAGGGGAATTATTTTTTTTTTGTCGTGGCAGCGCTCATCACCTTATTACATTGTTCTAATCTGTTCGGGGGGGGAGATGAAGAGAGCACAAAGCATCCCACCAGACCACATTGCCTCAGGCACCTTACCTAGGATGAGGATGTGCTGGGAGGCAAAGCCAAAGGGATGACAGTCACTGTCTCCACCCTTTCCACCCCTACCTTCCCAACTAGTCACTTAGAGAGATAGAGAGCTTATCGAACACTTCAAAGGTAGTTTCTTACTCCCCTGGGTTTCCTTTCAGCATGGAGGAGGGGAGGAAGCAGAGAGGGAGCTTTCCACTGGAGTCTCTTGGTAGCATAGCCACATTCCATGACCTTTACAGAGCTGGCGCAGAATGCTTTGAGTCTGTGGAAAGTCAGCTTTTCTATTCATCCAAAGGGCAAACAGGGCATGGACAGCTCCCACAATCTCCCATCCATAGCAACCAGGCTTCCTAATGCCTAATGATCCTAATGATCACACCAGAGGAGAGTGCAGTGCTTTACAAACAATCTCCAGGGAGCTTAAAGCTACAGCAAGGAAAGATGGACAAAGGGATGTGTGGTGGGTACAAAAGGAAAGATCCATGATAATCAGGGTTTTGTGGCATACACATCTTTCAGGTTATATATATAATGTTTGATGGAGTTCCAAAGGGTGCAGGAATGGTGCAGCAGAGGTCAGGGCTGAGAGGCTGAGAGGAGTGAGTCTTGAAAAGAGATTTCATGGTAGACCTGGAATCTGGGACCACATGCCAGGCATATCAATCTGAGCAGACATGCCAGGCATTTCATGGGGAGACTGAGGAAAGGTAAGGAGTCACTTGTGAGAGAAGGAGACCACTCCCCTGCAAACCCATGAAGAGTCATTGTAACCGTGAGAGGGAGTTTACCCCACACAGCTTGCAAAAGGGTTAATATGGGCCTTAGAGGCCAATTAACCAGGTTGGGTGCACTTGGAGGATGGGGCAGGCCTAATTAGAAATAAAGCCTAGCTAGGGGATAGCAGGGTTGTCTCTATAAATAGCTGGGTGAACCCAGTTGGGGAAAAGAGACCCAGAGGAGAAGAGAAGGGAAGCTGCCTGACAAGAAGGCTGAGAAGGAGCAAGGGGGAAAAGATCAGATAGGGTTTGATAGGGGCAAACTGGAAACCTGCCAGAAACCATGAGTGCCAGTCCCTGGATTGGGGGTTGATTGAACCAGGGAGGAAGAGGAGGAGGAGCAGCAGCACAGCTGTGCTGAGGTGACTGCCTGCTGAGCCTAGTGGGACTGCAGATTTGGTTTGTATGCAAAGCAGATAAGATAGAACAGTGTGGTCCTTCTGCAGTCTTGGGTCAAGCTGGTTAATAGTGGGAGAGGAGATCTTTCTGGCCAGTTTACTCTGACAATGGATTTTGAAAGCCCTTCCAATTTGTGCTCTAGCTGTTATCTCCAGTTTGTGTGCTGTAATGGCTGCCAGCACTGTTTCTCTTTGGATTAAGCCTTGGCCCTGGTCTACACTAGGACTTTAGGTCGAATTTAGCAGCGTTAAATCGATGTAAACCTGCACCCGTCCATATGATGAAGCCCTTTATTTCGACTTAAAGGGCTCTTAAAATCGATTTCCTTACTCCACCCCTGACAAGTGGATTAGCGCTTAAATCGACGTTGCCGGCTCGAATTTGGGGTACTGTGGACACAATTCGACGGTATTGGCCTCCGGGAGCTATCCCAGAGTGCTCCATTGTGACCGCTCTGGACAGCACTCTCAACTCAGGTGCACTGGCCAGGTAGACAGGAAAAGAACTGCGAACTTTTGAATCTCATTTCCTGTTTGGCCAGCGTGGCAAGCTGCAGGTGACCATGCAGAGCTCATCAGCACAGGTGACCACGATGGAGTCCCAGAATCGCAAAAGAGCTCCAGCATGGACCGAACGGGAGGTACGGGATCTGATCGCTGTATGGGGAGAGGAATCCGTGCTATCAGAACTCCGTTCCAGTTTTCGAAATGCCAAAACCTTTGTCAAAATCTCCCAGGGCATGAAGGACAGAGGCCATAACAGGGACCCGAAGCAGTGCCGCGTGAAACTGAAGGAGCTGAGGCAAGCCTACCAGAAAACCAGAGAGGCGAACGGCCGCTCCGGATCAGAGCCCCAAAGATGCCGCTTCTATGATGAGCTGCATGCCATTTTAGGGGGTTCAGCCACCACTACCCCAGCTGTGTTGTTTGACTCCTTCAATGGAGATGGAGGCAATACGGAAGCAGGTTTTGGGGACGAAGATGATGATGATGATGATGAGGTTGTAGATAGCTCACAGCTAGCAAGCGGAGAAACCGGTTTTCCCGACAGCCAGGAACTGTTTCTCACCCTGGACCTGGAGCCAGTACCCCCCGAACCCACCCAAGGCTGCCTCCTGGACCCAGCAGGCGGAGAAGGGACCTCCGGTGAGTGTACCTTTTAAAATACTATACATGGTTTAAAAGCAAGCATGTGAAAGGATTACTTTGCCCTGGCATTTGCGGTTCTCCTAGATGTAGTCCTAAAGCCTTTGCAAAAGGTTTCTGGGGAGGGCAGCCTTATTGCGTCCTTCATGGTAGGACACTTTACCACTCCAGGCCAGTAACACGTACTCGGGAATCATTGTACAACAAAGCATTGCAGTGTATGTTTGCTGGCATTCAAACAACATCCGTTCTTTATCTCTCTGTGTTATCCTCAGGAGAGTGAGATCTAATTCACGGTCACCTGGTTGAAATAGAGTGCTTTTCTTCAGGGGACACTCAGAGGAGCCCATTCCTGCTGGGCTGTTTGCCTGTGGCTAAACAGAAATGTTCCCCGCTGTTAGCCACAGGGAGGGGGGAAGGTTGAGGGGGTAGCCACGCGGTGGGGGGAGGCAAAATGCGACCTTGTAACGAAAGCACATGTGCTATGTATGTAATGTTAACAGCAAGGTTTACCCTGAAAGAGTGTAGCCACTGTTTTATAAAATGTGTCTTTTTAAATACCGCTGTCCCTTTATTTTTCTCCACCAGCTGCATGTGTTTCAATGATCACAGGATCTTCTCCTTCCCAGAGGCTAGTGAAGCTTAGAAAGAAAAAAAAACACACTCGCGATGAAATGTTCTCCGAGCTCATGCTGTCCTCCCACACTGACAGAGCACAGACGAATGCATGGAGGCAAATAATGTCAGAGTGCAGGAAAGCACAAAATGACCGGGAGGAGAGGTGGCGGGCTGAAGAGAGTAAGTGGCGGGCTGAAGACAGGGCTGAAGCTCAAATGTGGCGGCAGCGTGATGAGAGGAGGCAGGATTCAATGCTGAGGCTGCTGGAGGACCAAACCAGTATGCTTCAGTGTATGGTTGAGCTGCAGCAAAGGCAGCTGGAGCACAGACTGCCACTACAGCCCATGTGTAACCAACCACCCTCCTCCCCAAGTTCCATAGCCTCCACACCCCAGACGCCCAAGAACGAGGTGGGGGGGCCTCTGGCCAACCAGCCACTCCACCACAGAGGATTGCCCAAAAAAAAGAAGGCTGGCATTCAATAAATTTTAAAGTTGTAAACTTTTAAAGTGCTGTGTGGCATTTTCCTTCCCTCCTCCACCACGCTTCCTGGGCTACCTTGGTAGTCATCCCCCTATTTGTGTGATGAATGAATAAAGAATACATGAATGTGAAGCAACAATGACTTTATTGCCTCTGCAAGCGGTGATTGAAGGGAGGAGGCGAGGGTGGTTAGCTTACAGGGAAGCAGAGTGAACCAAGGGGCGGGGGGTTTCATCAAGGAGAAACAAACAGAACTTTCACACCGTAGCCTGGCCAGTCACGAAACTGGTTTTCAAAGCTTCTCTGATGCGTACCGCGCCCTCCTGTGCTCTTCTAACCGCCCTGGTGTCTGGCTGCGCGTAACCAGCAGCCAGGCGATTTGCCTCAACCTCCCACCCCGCCATAAACGTCTCCCCCTTATTCTCACAGATATTGTGGAGCACACAGCAAGCAGTAATAACAGTGGGAATATTGGTTTCGCTGAGGTCTAAGCGAGTCAGTAAACTGCGCCAGCGCGCCTTTAAACGTCCAAATGCACATTCTACCACCATTCTGCACTTGCTCAGCCTGTAGTTGAACAGCTCCAGACTACTGTCCAGGGTGCCTGTGTATGGCTTCATGAGCCATGGCATTAAGGGGTAGGCTGGGTCCCCAAGGATACATATAGGCATTTCAACATCCCCAACAGTTATTTTCTGGTCTGGGAATAAAGTCCCTTTCTGCAGCTTTTGAAACAGACCAGAGTTCCTGAAGATGCGAACGTCATGTACCTTTCCCAGCCATCCCACGTTGATGTTGGTGAAACGTCCCTTGTGATCCACCAGAGCTTGCAGCACTATTGAAAAGTACCCCTTGTGGTTTATGTACTTGGCGGCTTGGTGCTCCGGTGCCAAGATAGGGATATGGGTTCCGTCTATGGCCCCACCGCAGTTAGGGAATCCCATTGCAGCAAAGCCATCCACATGACCTGCACATTTCCCAGGGTCACTACCCTTGATATCAGCAGATCTTTGATTGCATGGGCTACTTGCATCACAGCAGCCCCAACAGTAGATTTGCCCACTCCAAATTGATTCCCAACTGACCGGTAGCTGTCTGGCGTTGCAAGCTTCCACAGGGCTATCGCCACTTGCTTCTCAACTGTGAGGGCTGCTCTCATCTTGGTATTCATGCGCCTCAGGGCAGGGGAAAGCAAGTCACAAAGTTCCATGAAAGTGCCCTTACGCATGCGAATGTTTCGCAGCCACTGGGAATCGTCCCAGACCTGCAACACTATGCGGTCCCACCAGTCTGTGCTTGTTTCCCGAGCCCAGAATCGGCGTTCCACAGCATGAACCTGCCCCATTAGCTCCATGATGCATGCATTGGCAGGGCCCATGCTTTCAGAGAAATCTGTGTTCATGTCCTGATCACTCACGTGACCGCGCTGACGTCGCCTCCTCGTGCGGTATCACTTTGCCAGGTTCTGATGCTGCATATACTGCTGGATAATGCATGTGGTGTTTAATGTGCTCCTAATTGCCAAAGTGAGCTGAGCGGCCTCCATGCTTGCCTTGGTATGGCGTCCGCACAGAAAAAAGGCGCGGAACGATTGTCTGCCGTTGCTCTGACGGAGGGAGGGGCGACTGACGACACGGCTTACAGGGTTGGCTTCCTGGAGCTAAAATCAACAAAGGGGGTGGCTTTACATCAAGGAGTATTTCAGGCAGGACTTCACGGAGGGTTCCAATAAGAAATGGTGCACCTAAGTTATTGTTCTTATTGGAACAAGGAAGTTAACCTGGCCTCTGATTGATACATGGCTAGATTTACCTCGCTGCACCTTCTCTGTGAGTGACTGCAGTGTGACCTAGAGGAATGAGTCCCCTAGACAGGGGAGGAGGCAAATGAGTACAAAACAAATCTGGTCTATTTCTTGTTTTGATCCACTCCATCTATCTTTTACATCTTTGGCTAGCAGCAGACGGTGCAGAAGGACTGCATGCCATCCACATCTCATGGCTGCTCAGCAGAAGATGATGTAATAGGACTGCTAGCCATCCGTAACGCCTGCCTGCTCACCATAAGACAGTTCAATAGGACTGACTGCAGGACTAAAGAGAATGACCTGGTCAAGTCACTCCAAATTTAGTCCCTGCGCCCATGTCTGCCCAGGCACTCCCAGCCGACGTGGCCAGGAGCACCTCGGACATGATGAGGACGGCTACCAGTCGTACTGTACCGTCTGCTGCCAGAAGGCAATGGGTTGCTGCTACTGTGTAGCAATGCCGTACCGCGTCAGCACCCAGGAGACATAGGGTGACAGTTACCTGAGTGGGCTCCATGCTTGCCGTGGTATGGCGTCTGCACAGGTAACTCAGGAAAAAAGGCGCGAAACGATTGTCTGCCCTTGCTTTCAGGGAGGGAGGGAGGGAACGGGGGCCTGACAATATGTAACCAGAAACCACCCGCGACAATGTTTTAGCCGCATCAGAGTGCTCCATTGTGACTGCTCTGGACAGCACTCTCAGATGCACTATTGTTTGCCGTTGCTCTGACGGAGGGAGGGGCGACTGAGGACACGGCTTGCAGGGTTGGCTTCAGGGAGCTAAAATCAACAAAGGGGGTGGCTTTACATCAAGGAGTATTTCGGGCAGGACTTCACGGAGGGTTCCAATAAGAAATGGTGCACCTAAGTTATTGTTCTTATTGGAACAAGGAAGTTAGCCTGGCCTCTGATTGATACATGGCTAGATTTACCTCGCTGCACCTTCTCTGTGAGTGACTGCAGTGTGACCTAGAGGAATGAGTCCCCTAGACGGGGGAGGCGGGGAAGCAAATGAATACAAAACAAATCTGGTCTATTTCTTGTTTTGATCCACTCCATCTATCTTTTACATCTTTGGCTGGCAGCAGACGGTGCAGAAGGACTGCATGCCATCCACATCTCATGGCTGTTCGGCAGAAGATGGTACAGTACGACTGCTAGCCATCCTCATCTCTTGCCTGCCCGGTAGAAGATGGTACAGTCCGACTGCTAGCAATCCGTATCGCCTGCCTGCTCGCCATAAGACGGTTCAATAGGACTGACTGCAGGACTAAAGAGAATGGTCAAGTCACTCCAAATTTAGTCCCTGCGCCCATGTCTGCCCAGGCGCTCCCAGCCAACGTGTCCAGGAGCACCTCGGACACGACGAGAACGGCTACCAGTCGTACTGCACCGTCTGCTGCCAGAAGGCAATGGGTTGCTGCTACTGTGTAGCAATGCCGTACCGCGTCTGCCAGCAACCAGGAGACATACGGTGACGGTTACCTGAGCGGGCTCCATGCTTGCCGTGGTATGGCGTCTGCACAGGTAACTCAGGAAAAAAGGCGCGAAATGATTGTCTGCCCTTGCTTTCATGGAGGGAGGGAGGGAAGGGGGGCCTGATGATATGTACCCAGAACCACCCGCGACAATGTTTTAGCCCCATCAGGCATTGGGATCTCAACCCAGAATTCCAATGGGCAGCGGAGACTGCGGGAACTGTGGGATAGCTATCCACAGTGCAATGCTCCAGAAGTCGACTCTAGCCTCGGTACTGTGGAAGCACTCCGCCGAGTTAATGCACTTAATGCACTTAGAGCATTTTCTGTGGGGACACACACACTCGAATATATAAAACCGATTTCTAAAAAACCGACTTCTATAAATTCGACCTTATTCCGTCGTGTAGACATACCCTAAGCCTCTGCCAGTGAAAGGGACACAGGCAGTTAGGCTTGAAGTCTAGGAAACGAACCAAACAAATGGTGGCTGTATTAAGGGCTAGAGGGTGAAATCCTGGCCTCATCAAAGACAATGGGAATTTTGCCACTGACTCAGATGACTTCTGAGGACTAGGTAGCTTGGAACTGTGAAGCTTTTATTCTTTGTGTGCTGCCCTATTAAATTCTAAGAACCCTGCCTGTAAGCAGAGCCAGCAGTCACTTTGTTCTGATTGTTGTTTTAGTCTTTTACAAAGAAGACAAACACACTGTGCTCTGTCCTGGAAACTTGACTCTTGTTCTTTTTTTGGTTTGTTTTCTTTGACCTAACATTAATGCCACTTTAGAGTATTTGTTTTGATGTGGGTCTGCAGAAACAGAAGTGTACTCAATGTGAACTGAAGATTTTGTCCCAGTAGGAATAGAAATATTTTCACTTCTTTAAAATTTCATTAAAAACATTTTTGATGTTGTAAACACAAATACACAACAGCATTGCACAAGTGCATGAGAGCCAGAAAGGGAAACTGACCATTTAGTTTCAGTGAAAAGCAAAACAAACCGCACCAGCTGATTGTTTTTTATTTATATTAAGATAGTGGGTAAATGCCCTGATCAGGGCTCTTTTATGCTAGGTGCTATGTATGCAAAACAAAGGCCCCCTTTGCCTCCCAAAGAGCTTACAAACTAAGGACCAGATTGTAATACCCTTATGTACGCTGAATAGTACCTTGCTTGCATCATGATGATGATAATTATTTAGTATTTGTATTGAGGTACTGCTGCTCTTAGCTTTCCAGGTATCAAAGCTCATGTGGCAAAACACTATTAGAACAGATGTTTTAATGGCATTGTATTTCCTTTCCAACCCTGTTATATTTCCATACACAAAGAGCAAAACACATTCTTCCAGTCTAAAATTACTTTGGTTTAAGAACAAAATTAAAAAGTCTCCCGGAGAGAGCACAGTGTATACATCTCCACTGTAACATGCTACAGGCACTCCGAGAAACAAAATGACTGTCAAGCTCTGTGTGCATGAGGGAGGTGCTTAGGTTTTTAAAGAGGCAGTACACAGGAAAACTGATGCATCACAATTTCATAGACAGAAACCTAAAGCAAGGAGGACAAGAAACTTTGTGACTAAGCTTATTCTTCCTCTGGAAATCAGTCTTTTGAAGATTTGGTTAAAGCTAAGTAAGGTTCAAATAAACAGTATAAGCTTTAGATCCTTATCCAATTCTAAACCAAACCTAAACTTTCCATAGTTTATCCATCCTTAGACAAAATTATCTTCAGTCCGTCCATAGCCCTAGGAGAGCCATAGCTCTGAGAAATGAGAGGACTGGTACAATTGCTTCATTCATGTGATTGAACAAAGGCTAACTGGAAGCCATAGGATACAGGATCCTTGATGTGTCAGCCCAGCCCTAGGAGAGCCATAGCTCTGAGAAATGAGGACTGGTACAATTGCTTCATTCATGTGATTGAACAAAGGCTAACTGGAAGCCATAGGATCCTTGATGTGTCAGCCCAGCCCTATCAGCTATTGTGAAGATTTATGGGCCTTATAAAAACCCTGTGACATTTTCTGAGGGGCAAAGGGGGCTTTGTTCATAGAATAACTACTAACTGAGTTATGGGACTGTACTCCCATCTAGGGGTCCTGGTGGAGTTTGAGTCACTAACACCCTGGAGGTGAGTTTGCAGCTTCGCAATTCAAAATAATCTGTTTTTTCTGCTTTAGATAATACAACTAGATCCACGTTGTGGTTGGGACAGGGCACTTGGCCATAGTCACGCAGCAGGCCAGTGACAAAACTGGGAATAGAATCCAGGTCTCCAAAGCATCTGCCAAGTCACTTCACTGCTCTGTACTGCAGACCTCCTCTGTAAAGCACTTGGAGACCTATGGATAAAAGCATTACATAACAGCTAGGCATTAATTACTATGAGGAGTGTTCTCTCTCTGCCCCCGTCCCTGTTCCTCGCTTACCTTTCTCGTCTCCACTAAACCAGAACACAGGTTCCTGCCTGGCCCTGGAGAATCAGTTCCTTGCTGACTCCAGATCCTGGAACCCTGACTCACATGAGTAATACCTATACAAAGTGTTATTGAATTCAGTAGGATTACTCATGTGACTAAAGTCTTCGCTATTCTACTAGCATACCTGTGTTTTTGTAACCACAATGTGGTGCTCTAGTCTGAGCTAGTGTGACCCAGGAGCCTCTTAGCGCCAACTGGCCAGGGGCGCAGATCAAGTGCCCAGGGGCTACAGGAATCTCCTGAGTCTGGTACGTATTTTGGAGTTTACCAAACAATATCATGTGATTTCTCAAATGAAAGCCAGCGTGTCATTGGTCATCAATGTCTTTGTGAAACAGGCATGTGCGTGTGTGCATATGCACACATAATATGTTCTTAAAGTCTGCGTCCAGGTACAAATCTGCAGCAAAGGTGAAAATCAGGTTTTCTGTCAGAAGAGAGGTTTTGCCATTGTCTGTTTATGTGTAAACTGAGTATTGTCCCATTAGAAGGGGGCTCCTAGCACCAGTCTGACCTGAATACAAATGGAGGATTGTCAGAACTTCCAAAAGAAACTAACAGGAAGAGAAAGAAAGGGGGAGAGAACTTAATCTTGAGGTGCACTTTCAAGGCTTGCTCCACTAGAGTTGGGGGAGGCAAAGACGATACCCTGGCACCCTTCACTGAGGAAGTAAACAGCACATTTGCTTTATGAAAAAGGGTCTTAACCAGGCTTGACTGAAAACCCTGGAGAAAACTTTTGGTGGGAAATGTTTTTGTATGTAACTGTTGGTTTCCAATATTCTTACTCACCATTCCTTGAATCTGTATTCTTTGAGGCCTGGTAATTCTGTGAGTTTTCAGTGGATAAGGGGCTACAAGGCCCTGGAAAATCATGCTTGTGCTGCCAGAGGCTGGTGGTTTCAGGGAACTGAGCCACAGCAGGTTCAGACAAGACTGCTGCATGCTAAGGGCAGGTGGTGGTGAGGTGCCACACAACCCTGAATATCCCTGGGAAGTTATACGCAGTTATAACCAACATCCACAATGGAGTGGCATCCACAATGCAGTTTTTCACAATATGCCCCATCTCAGTGTTCGTGCATCCATGTCTGCAATGCTGCGTGAGCATGTTTTTACCTGTGCTTTGGGGCTCTGCCATAGTGTTTCAGCAGGGGTTCCCAGAGGGTATGTGCACAGATCAGACAGATTGAAAGTGCTCAGCAGTAACAAGTGGGGGCAGATCTTGGAGCTGAGCTCCCATTCAGCCACCTAAATAAGGGCCAGACTTTCAAAAGAGCTGCGATCTCAACATCATTCCCCACTGTGACATCTATGGTCAGATTCTCCAAAGAACTCTGTACCTAAAATGTGGCCCAGAACAGCACCTTCAGCACATGCACTCTGTGATGTCCTACTTCACAGACAGATGGAAGGAAAACCAGGTTACTCAGGCTTGTGTAACAGTTTCTACACTGAGCAATAATAGTGGGCTGGATGGAAAGACAACCAAGTAGGGGCTTAGGGCACTGACAGAGGCAAAACACACAGTTGCCAAGGCTGCTAATCAAGCAACATGCATGTTGTGTGTAGACTCAAATCATCCATAGGGTCAACCATGTCACTACGATGAAGAATTAAATTACTGGTTCAAATAGACAGAGTAGGCAGGGCAAACCAACAGGCTTGGAACACAAGATTGAAAGGCCTATTCTACCTCTGGAGCAATGGCTACACTTGAAGGCTGCCCTCTCTAGTGGATCATTAATGGGGCAAGGGACCGGTGTTATCAATCCCAAACATGCAACAGTCATGAGCCTGGCCCCCAGAAACTGAGTTTTAAAAATAATGATTTTTTTAAAAGATCAGTAAATATTGGGTTCTTTCTATTTGGTTTCTGGTTCCCGAGCCTTCAGCATGTACTCAGCTCACCTTTTCAAACTCTTCTAGGCTACCATGAGAGCTAGAACTTTTCCTTTTAAAATGGAAAGCAACAGACTGATTCCCCCACTCGATTTTTAGTGTTTTCCTTGAATTGGCAACACTGAAGTGGTGAATGGTCATGAGTTTGTTTGTTTTTTTCCCCCCTGTGGGTTTCATTGTGTTTAACACTAACTATTTAATATGCCCCTTTGCATGGAACTACATTTGCCTTTGTTTCTCTGTGGTTCTTCTTTTTTCCTTTCGTTCAGCCTTGACACAGGGCCAACATTCCTGAAGACCAAGTGAAAACCCTCCCAGGCTTTACAACTTGAAGACCTTGAAACAAATGAGCCTTGACAAATGATTGTAACATTACAGGGACCAGGTGATGCTGAATTATGTTACAGCTTTTAGCAGGAGCTGTTCAATGGAGGGGTCTGGGAATGATTGTTTGATTAGTGAATAAAAAAAAACATTTTAAATAACAGTATGGTGACATCAGTTGAGAGGAAGGAATGCAATGTTTTAGGATATAGCCCTCTGTCCTCAATATAGCAATGTAACATGAAATAAGGATGGAGATTCAGGCAGTGGTCTCAGTTTTCTGTAGGTTTATCAGTCAACTGATTACATTATGTGCCAAATGCAGAAGTCCTTCGTCATTAAATATTTGTATTGCAGTAGAGGCCACAGCTGAGACTGGGCCCCTTTGAATGGGGCACTGTCCGTACACACAGTGAGAGATAGAGCTTGCCTTAAATCGCTTGGGCTCAGATCCTCAAAGCTACTGAGGCGCTTAAGCCTCACTGAAATAAATAGGAGTTAAGTGCCTAAATACCTATGAGGATCTGAGCCTTTCAGTCCAAGTAGACAAACGGTGGGAGAAAGAATAAGAATACTGTGATGCTGTCTAAAGAGGTTACCAGCTCGGTGTCGCAGACAGACCAGCTCAGACCAGAGCACCAGGGTGATTCACTTGTATCTGAGGGCTTGGCTACACTTGCGAGTCAGTGTGCATTAAACGAGCCCCGGGTGCACTAGCTCACTACCCGTCCACACTGGCAAGGCACGTAGAGCGCTCCGACTCCGCGGCTAGAGCGCTCCTGGTACTCCACCTTGGCGAGTGGAATAATGTTTCCTGCGCTCCCGCTGGAGCGCCGTGGTGCCAGTGTGGATGCCCTGGTCTGTTAGTGCGCTCTGATCGCCCTCCAGAAGTGTTGCCTATTCTAGTCACTCTAGTCACCACTTTGAAATCTACTGCCTGGCCCTCAGGTGACCAACCGTCAGACCCGCCCTTTAAATTCTCTGGGAATTCTGAAAATCCCCTTCCTGTTTGCTCAGCCAGGTGTGGAGTGCTCTCAGCGCATCTTTCCAGGTGACCATGCCTCCACGCGCCAGGCGATCCCCAGCATGGAGCAATGGCGAGGTGCTGGACCTCATCAGTGTTTGGGGGGAGGAAGCTGTGCAGTCCCAGCTGTGCTACCACTACCTTTGGGCAGAGATCAAGGGCCATGATGGAAAGGGGCCATGACCGGGATGCAGTGCAGTGCAGTGCAGGATTAAAGTGAAGGAGCTGCGGAACGCCTACTGCAAAACCCACAAGGCAAACGGCCGTTCTGGTGCTGCCCCCACGACCTGCTGTTTCTACAAAGAGCTGAACGTGATACTTGGGGACAACCCCACCTCCACTCCAACGACCACCACGGACACTTCCAAGGCCAGTCCAACAAGGCAGGAGGAGAAGGAGCAAAGCGGGAGCGAGGGTGCTGAGGTGGAGGAAGACACCCCGGAATCCCTAGATGCTCTCAAGCCAGGAAGAAGGCAGCTAGTCGCGGCGCCTGGTGCTTGGGGAAGGACAAACACCAGAGGAGGTTCCTGGTAAGCAGCTTTTATTTTGGGAAGGAAGTTATTCGGTGCGGGTGCTTGGGATGAGGAGGCTTAGGGCTGCATGCATGCCTAGATACTTAATAGGATGTTGATGTGCTCTCTCACATCATGGTAATCGGCCTCAGTGATCTCTTCAAAGGTCTCAGAATGTGGGCAATGCGCTTGCGCAGGTTTCTGGGGAGAGCCACTGTGCTCCTTGTCCCATTTGTGCAAAGCCATCCACAATGTCACACATGTTACCCAGTGTCACGGTTCTTCTGAGCAGGATGCAATTAATGGCCCTGCAAACTTGCATCAACACGATTCCAGCGGTCAACTTCCCTGCTCCAAACTGGTTAGCGACCAATCGGTAGCTGTCTGGAGTTGCCAGCTTCCAGATTGCAACAGCCACCCGCTTCTCCACCTTCAGGGCAGCTCTCAATCTCGTGTCCTTGAGGTGCAGGGTGGGGACGAGCTCCTCACACAGTCCCATGAAAGGTTTCAGAGTAACAGCCGTGTTAGTCTGTATTCGTAAAAAGAAAAGGAGTACTTGTGGCACCTTAGAGACTAACCAATTTATTTGAGCATAAGCTTTCGTCCCATGAAAGTGGCTTTTCTCATCCAAAAGTTCTGCAGCCACTGCTCGTCATCCCAGACTTGCATGACGATGTGATCCTACTACTCAGTACTTTTTTCCCGAGCCCAAAAGTGGCGTTCTACAGTGGTAAGCATGTCTCTGAATGCCAAAAAGCAAACTCGTGTCATATGCGTTACTCAAGTCGATATCATCATCTGAGCCCTCACTGTCACTTTGGATCATAAGGAATAACTCGACTGCCAAATGTGACATGCTGGCAAGACTCATCAGCATCCTCCTCAGCACTTCGGGCTCCATTCCCACAGACCGAAAGGGAAGACAGAGCACGCAGTATAAAAAACGTTGAAAGATGGCGCCAAATGTGGACGGAAGCACAGGGATTGCTGGGATGCGAACCGATGCATCACGGGGCGTTGGGACAGGACCCAGAATGCCCTGCAATCCCCGCCCCCTTCCCACAAGCCACAGCGCCAGAATGGGAAGAGGTGCTCTGTGGGATAGCTGCCCATAATGCACTGCTCCCAATGCCGTGGCAAGTGCTGCAAATGTGGCCATGCCAGTGTACTTGCAGGTGTCGGTGTGAACAGACGGCAGCGCTTTCCCTACTGCGCTCTCCAAAGGCTGGTTTAACTCAAAGTGCTCTACATCTGCAAGTGTACCCATGCCCTGAGTATCCAAGAAGGGCTGAGTGGGTCAGCATGTATTCAGGGCAATTCACTTGTGCTGATAGAAATCAAGAGAGATGTTGATTGCATTGTTTTCATCTGTCCATGTCCTGTACTTAATTAGCCTGAGATTGAAATGTGTGTTAGTGTTTAAATGTGAATTAACTTGATGTGTAAAGCTGCGGAGAAGTGTGAGTAACAAACGGGGCAGGGGAAGCTTGGGGGAAAAGGTGGACCGAGGGCAGGAAGAGGAGCAGCGTGGGCAGGGTCACAGGGGAAGAGCAGGACGCAGGAGCGGGGCCGTGGGGCAGAGCAACGGCAGCACTCCAAAGGCAGCAGGCTGGCGGCGTGCCTCCAAAGGGAGGTGTGCTGTATCCTGTTTGGAGAGGCTTAGCCTCCCCTGGCCTATTATACCCACTGCCCATGCTTTTACTGGTCCACCTGCTGTTGGTGAGAGAGACAGGCTTTTGAGCTGCACAGAGTTTTCCTTCTGAAAGCCTGTCTCTCTCCCCAACAGAAGTTGGTCCAATAAAAGAGATTACCTCACCCACCTTGTCTCTCTAGCTCTTTCATAGTGCTGTTCAGCCACAGATCTCAAAGCACTTCACAGAGGAGGCCAGTATCATTTTCCCGATGGGGAATTGAGGCATAGAGAGGGGAAGTGACTTGCCCCCCGGTCACACAGGCAGTCTCTGGCGGAGCCAGAAAAGGAACCCAGACCTCCTGCATACCAGTCCAGTGCGTTAATCACCTGAGCAAGGACTTCAGAAGCGACTGCCTTGTGAACTTCTATTGATTTCAACAGGGATTTTCTTGCTTCAGAATTGAACAGGATGTAAATAAAGGTCTCACTCCCATTGACCTTATTACTAAACACTTTTAAGGAAAAGCAACAGCAGTAGAAAGAATGCGGTCAGCATAAATGTTCATTATAATAATCACATTGCATTTATCCAGAGCCTTTCATCTGATGTTCTCCTTGTGCTTTACGAAGGTGATTCACTGTCTCCATTCTACAGATAGGGAAAATGAGCTAGAAAGAAAGGAAGCAGCTTGCCCTAGGTCACTCAGTGAGGCAGAGCCAGGAATAGAATCTAGGAGTTCTGCCTATTGGTCTTCTGCTCTCATCACTAGCAACCCTATCTTCCTGCCCACTTCTGCTAAAGTTAGCTGTGCAGTAATCAGATAGTTGAGGGGAGGTGGGAGAGAATAAATTTACTCTCACATCTGGATTTGTCCTCTGGCCTTTGATATTAGTATATGGATACCAAGATGCAAGAAGGAAAGTGGGTGGGGGACCTGGCAATGAAGGAGAACTGGAAGAACTGGCAGAAGTGAAGGATGTGAAGTAATCCAAGCAGCCCTGGGCAGGGCTTTGTTGGGTTGAATGTGAGCTGAGTGGAAAAGTCCCATAAAGAAATTCTACATAAGCATTAAGGTTTAGAGGGCAAGGCATTTCCTAGGGATTAGGATCCAAAAGGAGGAGCTGGTGGCCAACGTAGGCCAGGCATGCCCAGACTTTGTTGGCATGGGTTTGGAGTGGACACATTACGTAGGAGAGAGAAAGTTTCAACAACCACGCTGTTTATGCGAACAATAGAAAATAGCTCCGTCGTTCTCAGGGAATCATTATGCCTGGGATCATCACGACTGTATCAGAACACAGAATCCAAGTGGGGCATGGGTTATTCAGGAGGAATGAGCACAGGGGCTTAAGTCAGCAGGTTGTATCCTTTCCTTGCTGCATGGACTTTTGAGCAAGTCACTTCACCTTGCTGCCTAAATTTCCCCATCTATAAAATGGGAATAACACTTGCCTGCCTGCCTACCTAATGGACAACTCTAACTTGAATGGTCCCTTCCAATATGTACTAACTACTTATGCTGAACAATGCGTTCCACCTTGCATGCTGCTGTGACACTGGGAGTGCCTTTCCCAGACCTGAAGAAGAGCTGCGGATGGCTCGAAAGCCTGTCTCTGCCTCCAGCAGAAGCTGGTGCAATAAAAGATATTACCTCACCCACCTTGTCTCGCTAATATCCTGGGACCAACTTGGTTACAAGCACATTGCCTACCTAACTCAGTAACGTTGCAAAGATTGATTAATGTCTGTACAGCGCCTTGAACACAAAGCACACAATTGTATTAATACACACACAGCACACAGAGTTACACAGATGCTTGTCTAGTAATTTACATACTAAAAGGCCAGACCGTGCTGAGCAGCTGGAAGATGGGGTGCAAAGAGCCAGGACGAGGCCCAGTTCTTGAGCACAAGGACTAAGGGCCTGATCCTGCTCTACTGAATCTGTGGGAACTTTGCCATTGACTTCAAAGGGCATCGGATCAAGCCCAAAGTGAAGCTAGTGCCTACAACAATGTTAGAGTCTCCAAAGGAGCCCGGGCATTGGCCAGATTTGTCTATCTGAGGAGACACAATGGCTACGTCTATGTTACAACGTACATTGGCATAACATTTGCCGCTTAGGGGTGTGAATAAATCACACACGCTCCCCGAGTGACATAAGTTACACCAACATAAGCACTGGTGTGGCCCGTGCTACACGGGCGGGAGAGCTTCTCCCTGCTGCTTGTGGGGGCTGGTGTAGTTGAGCCCGTGGGAGAGCTCTCACTCATCGATATAGAGCAGTTCAGCGGCATCGGTGCAGCTGTGCCGCTGTAAACTCTCTAGGGTAGCCGTGCCCAATGTCTCCTGGAGCTCCTGTGGGGCAATTTCTCTTGGCAAGGCATTCAACGCAGGGCTGTGCCTTAAAGACATAAATACATACGCGCACATCATTCTAGAAATGACCTAGTTCACTGCACAGGATGGACCTGCTCTGGGGATGACTCGGCATTGTGTAGCAAAGGAGACTGTTGTCTGTAGGACCTGTGCTTTATTTGTTGCAGAAGTTGGAAGGTGTGTAGCAAATGAATTCTGGAAGAGAAAGGACAGTTTCATGCTTAAGGCAGCTGAATGCTGCCCTAGAAAGTTGGATTCTATCCCTGCCTCTGCTGCTGAGTTCCTATGTACTGCTGAGCTAGTCACTTAAACCAATTTTTTTCCAGGTGGCCACTTATGTTCCTTTTTTTCTGCGATTCCCAACTTGAGCCCCTGGGGTATGATTTGCAAAAGTACTGAGGAGTCACAACTGCAACTGCAGTCAATAGAAGCTGTGCTTTGAACATATTAAGTGCTATAAAATACTAAGTACTCTTGAAAATCAGGTTTTAGGCATCTCAAACTGAGCATCCAAAATTAGTGGATAATTTGGACCTTAGTTTCTCTGTGCCTCAGTTCCCCATCTGTAAAATGGGGATCACACAACCCCTCACCTCACAAGGGTTTTGTGAAAATAAATTGTCTGGGAAGCTCTCAGATACCACAGTGATGAGCAGCACAGAAAAGCCCATCAGGAATTAACAATTCTATCTTCACACCAGGATGGTGTGTAGTAAATAAGGCAAAGGGCCACACATTGAACAGTGAGAAGAAAACAAAATACTGAATAGCTGCTTATTAAATGCACAGAGCACTGAATGAGGAAATAATAGTATGTGATCATGTAATTGAAGACTGTATTATAATGCATATGCACAATGGAGCTGAATTAAGGTGGCACGGGCAACCTTAATTCTGGTATTTCCTAACTTTTGAGAGCTCGAGATTGCAAACTTAGTGTTCTTTTAACATCATTTATTTATTTATTTTTGTTAAACAGCTAAAGTGCATACACCTCACTCACGCAGTCATATGTGCCTCTGCACACTGTATCTATGCAGAGAGACAGCTGTAAGAAATGGGCCAGAGTGCCCAAGTCACAAAATTCAGACCACACATCGGTTCAGAGGTGTCTTGATCTAGTCTTCCAGCTCAGGGCCATCTCTTATGCATATACATACACTAATGACAGGCAGCTCTCCTGCTCCTAGCTATGAGCCAGAACTGAAACCTGGCCAATTATAAGCTAGCTGAGGCCTTAAATTACCTTTGTCCTGATTCTCGCTGTTCAGCGTTTAAAGGCAGGTGTCTGTTGTTGTTGTTGACACTGACTGATAAGTGGAGACATATTTTCCAGTGGAAAGAATCTTAAGAATTTCCAAGTTCTTTTAATTCCTTTTTCCTTCCACCTCTTTTCAACAAGCCCTTTGTTGTAGGGCGTGGAATTGGCAGTGCTGTGGCAGATGAGCCCTTAAGCACTTTTTTCAAAATGCGGTTTCCCTCTGCCCAGATTTAAAGTACACACAATCCCATCTTCCTCCCCCCTCCCACCCATTGTCATCCACTCAAGCCCTCTTCCCCTTCCCCACCACCACACCAGTCCCTAGTGGCTCCTATGCTGTTCCCCTTCCTGCACGCACAGTCCTTGATGGCTCAAACATCCTCCCTCCCCCACAGCCACCAGCTTGTGTGGGCAGACAACAAAAGAGGCCACCATTGCAGTCTGCTACTCCCCTGCTACTGCAGCATGTCCTCACACCTCCGGGAACTGCAGAAGGACAGACAGCAGACACCCGAATGAAGGGCTTGCAAGTGAAGAGAGCCGCCGCCTTTGGTGCCTGAATCTGCTGCCTGTAACAGCAATGGCTGCTGCAGAGTTCCCTGGACTCATGGCAGCTCATGCACGGCAGAGGCAGGATCTATACCCATGCACTGAAGCCTGATTTCATAGCTCAGCCCTCATTCCCCATGGTAAAGTCTGTTTCCTTTGCTTCTGGGCAGGTAATGAGATGGGAAAGGAGTGATACAGCCAGAGCCTAGGATGTGGAGCGTAAGAGGGCTTCATACCTAGTTATAAAATGATGCCTCCGAACGGAAAATGAGTGGGGGAGAGACCATCCTGCCTCCTGCTCACATCACAAAACTGCCACCCAAACCTGTCACAATTCAGCAGCTGATCGCTAGACTCTGCTCACCAGGCCCAGGAGCGGAGTAAGCAGAAGGAGGTGCAGGGTAGCAGAGACACATTGCCAGGTTTGTCGGGGGTCAGAATGAACTACCCAAAGGAGGAGTGGATCGCTTTCAGAGCCCAGGTACATTTGCAGAGCTGGGTGGTGATGAGCCCAAGAGTGGAACAGCAGGGATGCTGGAGGTCAGAACTGAGGTATGTTGACAGAGCTGGTGTTTGGAGTAGGACTTGACTAATAGGGGGGAGCTGTAGACCTGAGATCCATTAGTTCTGCCAACCTGGGTGAGGAAGGACTGGCAAAGCAGGGGGAGCTGTAGATTAGGAGTGAAGGGGAGTGGCAGGGCGGGGTGTGGAACGTTTGTACAAACTGCCTGAAGTAGGCCAGAAACAACTCTGTTCTCATCTTGGGTCTGCCACTGAAGCAGCATGTTGCCTCTGGCATGTCACGCAGCCTCTCTGTGTCTGTTTTTCCATCCATAAAACGGGGATAATACTGACCTACTTTCTGGAGATATTGTGTGGATCACTTAGCTGGTGTGTGCACCATGCGCTGAAGCCATAATATGCTAACTATTATTATTCTCTCTCCCGAGCAAATTCATCAGTGTTTGGTTACCATGCGTCTTCAGCTGATCCTCTGCAGGGCCAACCTGTGCTAAAAGCTATGGTAAGCTAAGCTGGCAGAGGGGTCCAAACAACTGAGCTGTCAGAAACACAAAGCACCTCTGGGGGATGGGGATGGGGGAGAGGGACAATAGAGATTTCAAGCAATAATCTTAGGGAACTCTCCTTCCTTGTGCTGGGTGAGGCTCTCTCAGCCTCTCTGGGTTGGGAACCTCTCAGAGCTGCACAGCAGGGCTGGGAATCTCACCAGGACAGGTTTTCCCAGGAAGTCTGATGGTCTCCACTCTGAACCCAGAAGTTGAGATGAACAAAACCTTTTTTGATCCGTAAATGTGGTCCAAGTTAGAGTTTAGGGCAAAAGTTCAGGTCAGTTCTTATATTATCCAAATGGTTTGCGAGTCTCTAATAGAATCCAGGCCTCACCTACTCTAACATTTTCCGAGAGTGCGTGCAAATTCTGAGATCCATTAGCAACTGCACAAGCAGGTACACGCATGATGCACATAAGCACAGATGCGCCCAAAGAAATGCACACACAACTGTATATGCATGTAAACACATGCATCAGCCTGAATACTCTATGGGCTCAAACACATTTGCACAAAACCAAACATGTCCATATGCACCCACCTGGCACCTAGGCCCTGATCCTCAAAGGTCATCAGGCAGTGAACTCCTAGTGGGGTTTGGACACCTAAATACCCTTGCGGTCTGAGCCCTGCATACTATGGGGAAGGCACTTTAGAAATAAATAGCTTCATAAACACACTGATGCACATGCACTCACTCACTAATGTGCCTCTGAACACACATGCTCATATGTGCACATCAGTGCTTAATCTGTCCCAGGGCTTGCCGGGGTTAGCCCCAGCACCGCTGGGCGTGGCAGTTCATAGCCCCGGCACCTCTGGGCTTGCTGCTTCGGTTATGAATGTAAAAAAATTGCTTGAGCCTTGAAACCATGGACGGCAGGTATAATAGGCCAAAGAAGGCTAAGCTTTCCCTGGTGCAGCCGCCTCCAAGGGACACCTGGGCCGCAGTAGCCCCGCGCCTGCCCCAGGCCCCCCCACCCACCGCCTGCTGCGGCTGCCACCTGCCTACCTGCACTTCACCTCCCCCCAGGTCCATGCTGCTCGCTGCGTGGCTTCTCCTCAGGGGTGGGGGAGTGAGAAGGGACACTGTGAGCAAGTGGTGGGTGCGGGAATGAGGCGGCTCGGTCGGGCACTGGGGCAGCTGGCTCAGCTCGACACTCGGGGGCAGGAGGCCCGGCTCGGCACTCGGTGGGTGGAGTGGCTCGGCCTGGTGTGGTGCACTGGGGGGAGGGGTGCAGCTCGACCTGGCGTGGAGGGAGTGGCCTGACACAGCGCTCGGCTCGGCCTGGGATGGGGGGCTGGCACAGGGTGGCTAGGGTGGGTGAGCCGGGGCTCCTCTGTCTCAGGGGCTGCCTCAGGGCTCCCCTTGTTATAGGGGGCGGGTTTCGGAGCTCCGGCATGTGGGTGGTGGAGCCTCAGACAGAAGGGGTGGGGCCAGCAGACTAGCTTCCCCAAAGAGAGGGTTCGCCTGCTGCCCATGCCTGGCACCTCTTTCATTACACATTAAGCACTGCTGCACATGCACACACCCAGAAATGCAAGTAGGCCCCTCTGCCCCCATTTGCACAGGCTTTTCTCGGACTTTGCTGGAAAGCAGAAACGTTGATGACTCACCTATAGCCTTGTTTGTGGCCAGGGCTGAGAGCACATCTCTCTCGGGGTGATAATGATGCTTCTCAGGGAAAGAAGCAAAGCGAATAAGGAGGCTCCTGCCCTGCCATATGATGGAAAATATAATGATATAAAAATAAAAAGAAACACTTGATAGAAAGTCAAACAGAAGGTGACTGCACTAAGGGGTCGGGGGGGAAGGGGAAAAGGGGAGGTGGGAGAAAGACACACACACACACTCACTCAGCAAATTCAATAGTGTTTAGTTACCCTGCAGTTACTAACTGCCTGTGTCTTCAGCTCCCGTCCATAACTATCATCACAGCGTCACTCCCTCTCTCCCAGAGGTTAGAACACCACACAGCAGTGCTGAGAGTGAGGGACCGGCTACTGGCGTGGAACCTGCACAACGTGTGTGTTACACAAGGCAGTACACCCGTGTCCTGCTTTCATGTGAACCTTGTCCTTCCCCTGCCCCCTTCCCCTTACCCCCTTGGGCTGATTATTTTAATCGTTCAGTTTGATTTGTAGTGATACCACCAGGAAAGTACCTCTCCGAGGCTCAGGGCACTGCCTGCATGGATTAAAACCCACAATGGTCCGAACAAGAGTAACAGTCACAGCCTGCCCCCATCCAAAACACAAGAGTCAAGCCCAAGCCGTACCTCACCCCATTTTCTCTCTTCTTTTACCAGGTCACACAGAAGGGCCAATCCTGGAGGGGCTCAGCACTCCCCACTCTGGCCAGCTTTAATGGGGCCAGGACTGGGCCCACAGACGCAGAGGATTTGGTTCATAGTCTTAACCGTCAATAAGCTAGCCGTTCTCTTATTCATTCATCGTGTTCTCAGCCTCTAATCTTTCCAGGTCAGGAGCTCGGGATTTTCCTTCAGGGCAGCAGCTGAATGTGCTTCACATGATACACACAGACATCTGCCCCACACACCCTGCCCTCCACACACCTCTCCCCTCATTACACACACATGGCAGGCTTCTCTGAGGTCACTACAGCATGCCGAAATGACACGTCAGCTCCAGATCCTGGTACCTTCAGGGCATCCCTGCCATCTTCAATCAGAATGATACATGCACACACCAGTTCTACACAGCCTTACAGGCACACACCAGAGGTCACTCAGGACAGCAAAATATTAAGGCCAGCAGAGCGTTCTTGGTACCTGCTTTTGCAAGTGAGTGTAAGCTAGTGGGGGAGGACACTGCTGGCCTGCCTAGGACTGCATGCCCAGAGTCAGCCTTCCAGAGCACTTTGATTGTAAGCATTTCGGGCAGAGACCATCTTTTTGTCAGGTGTGTGTAGTGTCAAGCACAATGGGTCAAAAATCTAACTGACTGGTACCTCCAGCCTCTGTCACAATGCAAATTATAAACAACCGTTCTGTCCTTCAAGGAAACCCAGCTGATCCCCCTCAGACCAAAGAAGATATACACAACCAGTGTGTGCTTCATTCACATCCGGCCCCACCTGTTAGGCCTTTGCCAGCCCCAAGTGTTCAAAAACCATGAGATTATTAAAAAACAAAACAAAACAAAACCAAACACTCATGATTTTTAAGCCAATTATTGGGGGTTCTTTTTGTTCGCCTTCTGGGGTCATTTGTCAAGCTTTTCTCTGCAAATACACCGGCTAAAAATGCTTTTATTTTTCAATGAAAGATGAGAGTCTCATGTAATGACATGACTCCTCAAGGCAAGGCTTAAAGAAAAAAAAAACCAAAAACACCAATCACCACAATACTCATGATAGTTAGCCACACTGCAAGTGTCACTCAGATTCAGCCAGAAGTGGCACTGAAATATCTGCAGCCCCTCAGTCCCTTATGCTCAGATACATTCACCCACTGCTCAGGCCTCCCTCCTTCCTCCTCCCCCTCCAGTCACACAGGCCAAGCAGAAGTCCACACAACACGCAGAAATCCTGGATCATTGGGGAGATCAGTTGTATTTCTCATTCCTTTCTTCAGAACAGAAGTGTTTTTCTACTAGATGACAGAGCTAGGCTGCTGGCCCCAGCTAATTCTCTCTTCCTCCACTTCAGACCCACTTCTGGCAGATGGATCTGTTAAGCCATACAGCCCCATGGAACAGGTGGTATTAGTCAGACAAATTATCCCCTCCCCCACCGCACCCCACCCCACTCGCAGTAAGGATCTTTGATGTGAGTTCAGCTCAGCGTACTTGACATCTGTATCGCAAGGGTCATGTCATTTCTCTCTCTGACATCAAAAAGAGCCATTCTTCAAAAAGTGCTTCCCTAGGTTCCTGCCCACATCAGAATGGGCTCATTGACGTCTTGTCAGCACGTCCAGTCTATGACACTAATGGCATCTGCAAACTCTCTCTCTCCCAGGGCCACCTTCTTCTCTCTCAGTTACACCAGTGCAAACCTAGAGTAACCCTCTTGAACTCCAATCGGGCTCCTCTTGCCGGTAACAATAACAATACACGTGTTGCAATGAAGGTTTGAATTCAGTGGTGTTACGTGGAGTTTACAATGGCATCAGTGAGGGAAGAATCCAGCCCACCAAATAGCTATCATTTTACTAGGAGACTAAATTGAAAAGAAATACCACCTTGTGATGCATCATCTTCCTTCCCCTGCACGTTTTATGCAGCTTGGGGAATTTTTGCTGGTCTCCATGGCTCATCATCCATTGTCTTGTTCCAATGGACAAATTTCAGCTGCTTATTTCTCCTGCAGAGCATTTAGCTTCCTATCCATCAGTGGTGGATGGGCAGTAATAGAGCTGTGTGGCTAAACCCTACCTAGAATTTGTAATCTGCTTATTCTGGCGATCAGAATTTTTCATCCCTCTGTGTCAGATTCTTCAGGGGTTCCCAGTCACTTGGGGGAACATCTTTACATCAAAGCACCGGGTCTTGAATAGTCAAGTACATAACTAGGAGCTCTAATGAGCCTGCCAGAACAGTGCATGGATATTACACACAGCACCGGTTAAACTTTTAAAGTCCTGTCCCAGCGTGCACTGGGCTCAGTGTAGCACCTGGAATGGAGTCTATGAGGCAGTCTCTCCATCAGGTATTCTAACATCCTGGCCAGGAATCTGGAGTGGGTGGCTGCAGGATGTTAGGCGGAGCACCTTACATTGAACCACCAAGTATGTCAGCAGCAAATTGACCCAGTTTGAACTTTTCCCTGCTAATGATATTGTCAGCAAGTGCAGGGAGAGCGGCTGGGAGGGTGGCCTAAGTGGAGTGAGTGTGAATAGCAGCGATCTCAATAGCCTACGTACGCGGTAAGAATCTCACTGCAGGGCTTGGTTCTGGTAGGGACAGACAAGCCAGCTTATGCCCCACATGAAAATAGTTTCCTATGGCTTGAGTTTCACTTTGTAACAAAACATTTCACACCACTCTAATCAGGACACCCTGGATGCTCTTCTGGGCTGTGCTACAGACTCACTGTGTGGCCATGGGGAAATTACTTGACCGCTCCATCACTCAGTTTCCCCATCTGTAAAATTGGGATAATAATGCCTGCCTCTCAGAGGTGCTGGGAGGCTTAAATAATTAATTTATGAGTGTGAAGTGCCTTCTGTGTGAGGATTTCAAAGTACTGATACTTATCTTCTAATCTGCTCAACCTCGTTAGCAATGTTATGGGTTGCTCCCTCTGTAGTCTGTATCCTTCAGATTTTATTCCCATGCCTCAGAAACAGGACAATAAAATGACTGGGAATGAGCAACTCTCAGATTTCTGGCAGCTTGGATTGGCTAAGGACCCAGACATTTGTTTGTTTCCCTAAGATGCTCCAAATTATCTGAATCTTGGGCGCGCAGAACTGGGCTGGAAATCGCACAAGATACAGAGGTGTAGAAAGACTTACAGTGCCAAACACTGCCAGGTCACTCTTGCAGGATCTTGATTACACAGGGAATTCATGGGGAAGTTAGTGCAAAATAGCTAGGGTGTGAATTTAAAGTGCAATAACTATTCCACAGTAGTCACCATAGGTGTGGGAACTAGGGGGCAGGAGGTGCGGCAGCACTCCAGATTTTATGCGGGGTTGCTGGGCCCATGCCCAGGCCTCCCCTCCCCAGCCTGGAGCTTGGGTCCCGGCCACCGGCCCTGCTCCCTGGCCCCATGCCTGGGACTCCGCTCCCCAGCCCTACGCCCAGGACTTGGGTCCCAGCCACTGGCCCTGCACCCCGGCTACTGGCTCTGTGTCCAGGGCTTGGGTCCCAGCTGCCGGCCCTGCTTCCCGGCCACTGGCCCTGTGCCCAGGGCCGTGCAGCTGGCCTCCCACTCCTGGGGCTCTGCTCTTGGGGTCCCAGCTGCAGGTCCCCTGTCCGGGGCTCTGCTCCTGGCCCTGTGCCCGCCCCCAGCCTTTGCCCCCTTGCCTCTGTCTGGGTCCCACCCCCACCTCGGAGACACAGCACTGCTCCCAGCCCCAGCTAGGGGGGCGGGGGGCTGACAGGGGTAAGGGGGCTGGGTTTCAGCACCCCCACTATTAAAAGGGTTCCAGCACCACTGGTAGTGACCCATGTGGACACTCTTATTCTATAGTCAGGGTATGTCTGCACTGCAAGTGATGCTATGATTGTAGAACCTTGTGCTACCTTTATTCTAGCTAGCATCAGTAACAATAGGAGTGTAGATGTGACGGCAAAGGCTTCAGTGCAAGTTAGCTGTCAGAGTACATACCCAGGGTCCCTAGCGGGTTTGTACTTGGGCAGCTAGCCCATGCCACCACGTCTGTACTACAACGGTTACCTGAACTAGGTAGATTAAAGCTAGTGTGGGTATGCCGACCTGTGCTACAGGGACACCTTCACTTGCTGTGTAGACATACCCCAGCAGAGTGCCTGTGTGCGGGTTCTGTTAGTTCACATCAAAAGTGAATTAAGCTAAACTGCAGAAAGGCACTTTTCCATGTGGAATAAGGGTATCCGCCCTGTGAGCTAGTGAGGAGTTGTTATTCAGCAATAGCTATTCCAGTCTCTTCCCCCTCCCCTCCATTGACAAGCCCTTAGGGTCTGTCTACACTACGGAATAAGGTCGAATTTATAGAAGTCGGTTTTTTAGAAATCGGTTTTATATATTCGAGTGTGTGTGTCCACTCAGAAAATGCTCTAAGTGCATTAAGTGCATTAACTCAGCGGAGTGCTTCCACAGTACCGAGGCTAGAGTCGACTTCCGGAGCATTGCACTGTGGATAGCTATCCCACAGTTCCCGCAGTCTCTGCTGCCCATTGGAATTCTGGGTTGAGATCCCAATGCCTGATGGGGCTAAAACATTGTCGCGGGTGGTTCTGGGTACATATCATCAGGCCCCCCTTCCCTCCCTCCCTCCATGAAAGCAAGGGCAGACAATCATTTCGCGCCTTTTTTCCTGAGTTACCTGTGCAGACGCCATACCACGGCAAGCATGGAGCCCGCTCAGGTAACCGTCACCGTATGTCTCCTGGTTGCTGGCAGACGCGGTACGGCATTGCTACACAGTAGCAGCAACCCATTGCCTTCTGGCAGCAGATGGTGCAGTACGACTGGTAGCCGTCCTCGTTGTGTCCAAGGTGCTCCTGGCCACGTCGGCTGGGAGCACCTGGGCAGACATGGGCGCAGGGACTAAATTTGGAGTGACTTGACCAGGTCATTCTCTTTAGTCCTGCAGTCAGTCCTATTGAACCATCTTATGGTGAGCAGGCAGGCGATACGGATTGCTAGCAGTCATACTGTACCACCTTCTGCCGGGCAGGCAAGAGATGAGGATGGCTGGCAGTCGTATTGTACCATCTTCTGCTGAGCAGCCATGAGATGTGGATGGCATGCAGTCCTTCTGCACCGTCTGCTGCCAGCCAAAGATGTAAAAGATAGATGGAGTGGATCAAAACAAGAAATAGACCAGATTTGTTTTGTACTCATTTGCCTCCTCCCCCGTCTAGGGGACTCATTCCTCTAGGTCACACTGCAGTCACTCACAGAGAAGGTGCAGCGAGGTAAATCTAGCCATGTATCAATCAGAGGCCAGGCTAACTTCCTTGTTCCAATAAGAACAATAACTTAGGTGCACCATTTCTTATTGGAACCCACTGTGAAGTCCTGCCTGAAATACTCCTTGATGTAAAGCCACCCCCTTTGTTGATTTTAGCTCCATGAAGCCAACCCTGTAAGCCGTGTCGTCAGTCGCCCCTCCCTCCGTCAGAGCAACGGCAGACAATCGTTCCGCGCCTTTTTTCTGTGCGGACGCCATACCAAGGCAAGCATGGAGGCCGCTCAGCTCACTTTGGCAATTAGGAGCACATTAAACACCACATGCATTATCCAGCAGTATATGCAGCATCAGAACCTGGCAAAGCGATACCGGGTGAGGAGGCAACGTCAGCGCGGTCACGTGAGTGATCAGGACATGGACACAGATTTCTCTGAAAGCATGGGCCCTGCCAATGCATGCATCATGGAGCTAATGGGGCAGGTTCATGCTGTGGAACGCCGATTCTGGGCTCGGGAAACAAGCACAGACTGGTGGGACCGCATAGTGTTGCAGGTCTGGGACGATTCCCAGTGGCTGCAAAACTTTCGCATGCGTAAGGGCACTTTCATGGAACTTTGTGACTTGCTTTCCCCTGCCCTGAGGCGCATGAATACCAAGATGAGAGCAGCCCTCACAGTTGAGAAGCGAGTGGCGATAGCCCTGTGGAAGCTTGCAACGCCAGACAGCTACCGGTCAGTTGGGAATCAATTTGGAGTGGGCAAATCTACTGTTGGGGCTGCTGTGATGCAAGTAGCCCATGCAATCAAAGATCTGCTGATATCAAGGGTAGTGACCCTGGGAAATGTGCAGGTCATAGTGGATGGCTTTGCTGCAATGGGATTCCCTAACTGTGGTGGGGCCATAGACGGAACCCATATCCCTATCTTGGCACCGGAGCACCAAGCTGCCGAGTACATAAACCGCAAGGGGTACTTTTCAATAGTGCTGCAAGCTCTGGTGGATCACAAGGGACGTTTCACCAACATCAACGTGGGATGGCCGGGAAAGGTACATGACGCTCGCATCTTCAGGAACTCTGGTCTGTTTCAAAAGCTGCAGGAAGGGACTTTATTCCCAGACCAGAAAATAACTGTTGGGGATGTTGAAATGCCTATATGTATCCTTGGGGACCCAGCCTACCCCTTAATGCCATGGCTCATGAAGCTGTACACAGGCAGCCTGGACAGTAGTCAGGAGCTGTTCAACAACAGGCTGAGCAAGTGCAGAATGGTGGTAGAATGTGCATTTGGACGTTTAAAGGCACGCTGGCGCAGTTTACTGACTCGCTTAGACCTCAGTGAAACCAATATTCCCACTGTTATTACTGCTTGCTGTGTGCTCCACAATATTTGTGAGACTAAGGGGGAGACGTTTATGGCGGGGTGGGAGGTTGAGGCAAATCGCCTGGCTGCTGGTTACGCGCAGCCAGACACCAGGGTGGTTAAAAGAGCACAGGAGGGTGCGGTACGCATCAGAGAAGCTTTGAAAAACAGTTTCATGACTGGCCAGGCTACGGTGTGAAAGTTCTCTTTGTTTCTCCTTGATGAAACCCCACGCCCCTTGGTTCACTCTACTTCCCTGTAAGCTAACCACCCTCCCCTCCTCCCTTCAATCACCGCTTGCAGAGGCAATAAAGTTATTGTTGCTTCACATTCATGCATTCTTTAATCATTCATCACACAAATAGGGGGATGACTACCAAGGTAGCCCAGGAGGGGTGGTGGAGGAGGGAAGGGAAATGCCACACAGCACTTTAAAAGTTTACAACTTTAAAATTTATTGAATGCCAGCCTTCTTTTTTTGGGGCAATCCTCTGTGGTGGAGTGGCTGGTTGGCCAGAGGCCCCCCCACCGCGTTCTTGGGCGTCTGGGTGTGGAGGCTATGGAACTTGGGGAGGAGGGTGGTTGGTTACACAGGGGCTGTAGTGGCAGTCTGTGCTCCAGCTGCCTTTGCTGCAGCTCAACCATACACTGGAGCATACTGGTTTGGTCCTCCAGCAGCCTCAGCATTGAATCCTGCCTCCTCTCATCACGCTGCCGCCACATTTGAGCTTTAGCCCTGTCTTCAGCCCGCCACTTTCTCTCTTCAGCCCGCCACTTACTCTCTTCAGCCCGCCACCTCTCCTCCCGGTCATTTTGTGCTTTCCTGCACTCTGACATTATTTGCCTCCATGCATTCGTCTGTGCTCTGTCAGTGTGGGAGGACAGCATGAGCTCGGAGAACATTTCATCTCGAGTGCGTTTTTTTTTCTTTCTAAGCTTCACTAGCCTCTGGGAAGGAGAAGATCCTGTGATCATTGAAACACATGCAGCTGGTGGAGAAAAAAAAGGGGACAGCGGTATTTAAAAAGACACATTTTATAAAACAGTGGCTACACTCTTTCAGGGTAAACCTTGCTGTTAACATTACATACATAGCACATGTGCTTTCGTTACAAGGTCGCATTTTGCCTCCCCCCACCGCGTGGCTACCCCCTCAACCCTCCCCCCTCCCTGTGGCTAACAGCGGGGAACATTTCTGTTTAGCCACAGGCAAACAGTCCAGCAGGAATGGGCTCCTCTGAATGTCCCCTGAAGAAAAGCACTCTATTTCAACCAGGTGACCATGAATTATATCTCACTCTCCTCAGGATAACACAGAGAGATAAAGAACGGATGTTGTTTGAACTCCAGCAAACATACACTGCAATGCTTTGTTGTACAATGATTCCCGAGTACGTGTTACTGGCCTGGAGTGGTAAAGTGTCCTACCATGAAGGAAGCAATAAGGCTGCCCTCCCCAGAAACCTTTTGCAAAGGCTTTGGCAGTACATCCAGGAGAGCCGCGAATGCCAGGGCAAAGTAATCCTTTCACATGCTTGCTTTTAAACCATGTATAGTATTTTAAAAGGTACACTCACCAGAGGTCCCTTCTCCACCTGCTGGGTCCAGGAGGCAGCCTTGGGTGGGTTCGGGGGGTACTGGCTCCAGGTCCAGGGTGAGAAACAGTTCCTGGTTGTCGGGAAAACCCGTTTCTCCGCTTGCTTGCTGTGAGCTATCTACAACCTCCTCATCATCATCATCTTCTTCGTCCCCAAAACCTGCTTCCGTATTGCCTCCATCTCCATTGAAGGAGTCAAACAACACGGCTGGGGTAGTGGTGGCTGAACCCCCTAAAATGGCATGCAGCTCATCATAGAAGCGGCATCTTTGGGGCTCTGACCCGGAGCGGCCGTTCGCCTCTCTGGTTTTCTGGTAGGCTTGCCTCAGCTCCTTCAGTTTCACGCGGCACTGCTTCAGGTCCCTGTTATGGCCTCTGTCCTTCATGCCCTCGGAGATTTTGACAAAGGTTTTGGCATTTCGAAAACTGGAACGGAGTTCTGATAGCACGGATTCCTCTCCCCAAACAGCGATCAGATCCCGTACCTCCCGTTCGGTCCATGCTGGAGCTCTTTTGCGATTCTGGGACTCCATCATGGTCACCTGTGCTGATGAGCTCTGCATGGTCACCTGCAGCTTGCCACGCTGGCCAAACAGGAAATGAGATTCAAAAGTTCGCGGTTCTTTTCCTGTCTACCTGGCCAGTGCACCTGAGTTGAGAGTGCTGTCCAGAGCGGTCACAATGGAGCACTCTGGGATAGCTCCCGGAGGCCAATACCGTCGAATTGTGTCCACAGTACCCCAAATTCGAGCCGGCAAGGCCGATTTAAGCGCTAATCCACTTGTCAGGGGTGGAGTAAGGAAATCGATTTTAAGAGCCCTTTAAGTCAAAATAAAGGGCTTCATCGTGTGGACGGGTGCAGGTTTACATCGATTTAATGCTGCTAAATTCGACCTAAAGTCCTAGTGTAGACCAGGGCTTAGTGGCAGGGCTTGGGACCGTTACCATAAATACTACAGGTATGTTTTAAAAGGCAATGGTCCTGGAAAAGCTTGGATCCAGCTCCAACGCTGACCTTGAGAAACAGGCCCTGCAAATCCAGAGATGCCCAGACATTCCATTCCAGCATCTTAAACCCACCTCTTCTTATCAATGCAGCTGGAGCCCTGGGTGCATACAGGGAGCTCCTTCTTTTTCCTGCTTTGCAGAACAGTGTGGAAGCGTTGGCTCTGGGTAGGAGGGGGCGAGTGTCTATAATCAGGACAGGGAGGGGTGGTTAGAACAAAGGAAGAGTAAAAGAGGTCAAACCACAAAAGAAACAAACCACTTTGGGAGGGGGAGCAGGAGAATTTGCAAAAAGCAGGTAATTAAGTTAGTCACCCAGCAATGAATTACAGCCCCAGTCCTGCTTCAGTCTGACTAAGGAATCTTTCTTCCTCCCCCTCTCCTCAGTGCCTGCCTGTTTATGATATGGCCTATGACAAAACAACCCATTAAAGGAATTATGCAATTGTGTTCCTAACCCTTTTTATGCTGGAGTTTTCCACAGTCTTGTGCCTCGCAGCGATCTGTAACTGCACTCAAGATACTAGCTACATTACTTTACTCACATGGCTCTTTTCTTAACCAGGGCCTCAGCATCTTTATTGCTTTATTGTGAAAGCCCAGTCACATAGATGCAAAAATAACCCAGGAAAAACAAGAATATAAATGACACCAGTTACATGGGGCTGTTCCTGGGAGCTAGCAATGCACTGGCTCTGGGCCATCATCTCTGGCCTCCGAAAGTTCTGCTGGTGAAAGGATTCAGCTCCCTGTATCCCTTGCTGATAAACATCAGGCACGTGCACTGAAGTGTGAGTCCTTTACAAGAGAAGTGGGGAGCAAGAGGCATTGACCGGTGCCAATGGCACTAGAGGACATACTGAAGGGCTTCCCTGCATCAAGGTTTGTAAAGTGCCTTGAAAATGGGATGTGCAATATAAGTCCTAAATATCCCAGGCCACATCCGCGCTGTTGCAAAGTGGCTTGTAAGTTGTCTTCAGTGGAAGTACATCAATTTACACCAGCTTAGGATCTGGCCCTATGATTGTATATCGTCATCAATGTGCCGGGGGCTTTAAAGACAAGGAGTGCTTGCCTACACAGGGAAATTTACTGGCAGAACTACACTGGAATGAGTTATGCTGTAGTTATTCCAGTACAGCTCCCCATCTAGGACTGGTCTACACTGGGAAATTACATTGGCATAGCTGTGTCTCTCAGGGGTGTGAAAAATCCATGCCCCTGAGTGACATTGCTATGCCAACCTAACCCTCGGGATAGCCAGCACTAGGTGGAGGGAAGAATTCTTTCTTTGACATAGCTACTGCTTCTCGGGGAGGTGATGAGAGGCCCCTCTCTGCTGTTGAGTAGGCAGTGTGAACACTGAAGTGCTGCAGCTGTGCCGTTGTAGCAGTTTAAGTGTAGACATACCCCTAGACACCCTTATTCCAGTATAAAAGGGCCTGTTTCTAGTGTAGTTTATTTCACTTTAAAAACGGTATATGCTACACTTAAATTAGAGTACCTGCATGGGAAGTTATAGTGGTATAATTAGAGTGGTTTAATTATATCAGTCTAGTTCTGTCATATAGACAAGCCCTAAGATATCAAGGTCCCTGCCCTGAAGAATTTATCATCTAAATCCCAGTCCTGCAAATGCTTCCACACTGGCTTCAGTCAGACCACTCACATGAACGAAGTTACTCACAAAAAGAAAAGGAGTACTTGTGGCACCTTACGTGTGTTTGCAGGATCAGGCCCTTAATGGGAACAAGGAAGCAATAGAAAGAAAAGTGGCTGAATGCTCCAGCTAAACATCTTGTTTGATTTTTGCTCTTTGATATTTTGCACTGGCTAGTTTGTTGATGCTTCTTTTCAAGGGGAAATTGGGGTTTATAGGTTTAGTTTCACTTTCCTTTGATCATGGTTTCTCTTTACTATTGATTCGAATGTTTAAATGGTTGTTATTCATGGTTAAGGACAGTCAGCCCTGTGCTATACCAGCAGAAACACCTTTATTCCAGTACAACTGTGTCTTATTCTACCTTGCTGATGTAAGAATGTTGCAGAAAAATTACACACCTAACCAACATTACTAGACTGGCAAAAGTTTCTACTGTAGACCTGGCCTCAGTCCCACCTAAACCCATATTTGGTGCATAGGTCTTGTGCTGGTCCTCTGCACAGAGAAGATTTTCACCCAGTTAGAACATTTCTTTTATGCCCAGAATATATATACAATTGTACTGCATTTTGGTAGCACTAAAAGGCCCAGTCATGGACCAGGACCCCATTGTGATAGGTGCGATACAAATGCAGAACAAAGAGACACACTGTGAGGGGTGAATGAGTCAGACAGACGGACTGACCCTAATCTGCTCACCGCGCTGTGAACCAGCCCAGCCAGAAACTGAGACACATTCAAAGTTCCAGGGTAGCAGCTGTGTTAGTCTGTTTCTGCAAAAAGTTCCGTTTACTCATTTGAAACTTTGCTGCAATTTAAGCCTTACCCCCTCAAAACACAACCACCACCATCTCAGTTCAGCCGGTTCACCAAACCCAGAGTCAGCTGGGTCTATAATAATAACTGTTGCGCTTTCCGAAGCATCTATGTACATTCATAATAAGTAATATAGTGTATAAAATATGCATTTCTATATAATTAAGAGTAGTTGGAATAATGACTCAGACATTCCAGTAAGCTTTTCTCTTGTTGTTGGTGTGCGAAAAGTAATTTTAGTCATTTTTTCCGATGACTTTGGACTTAAAAACAGTAATTAGCAAAGTCAGCTTGTTATCAGCTCTTGTCAGTAACCTCTTCTCATGCCAGGCCTTGCTCTGTTTTGGTCACAGCCAAAAATTTGGCAGTCAGTTCCCAGAGTTTGCTTTTCTCTGCATGAATGTGACAGCGGATTGAAACAAATAGGCCCCAATCCTGCATACACACACAGAGTAACTTTAACCATGTGAGTAGTTTCACTGAAGTATCTGCAGGATCCGGCACTTGGGAAGGAAGCTAGATAGAAAGAGGTGAAATAAAATTTCAGAAGCACTGTTATTACCTCTCTTTCTAGTTACCGATATATGAAGTGCCCCTCCCATTAATGATGCTACCGCCTTGCTATAGTGCCTTTCATATTGTATGAGAGCAAACTGCTTTACACATCACACACAAGGACTTTAGTTTCCACTCCTGAATCTGCAGCCAGCTGAAGAGTGAATGAAAAGAAGTTGTTTATTATTTATTTATATTACCATTGCCCCTAGGGGACCAAGTTATAAACTGGGACCCCACTGTGCTAGGCATTATACAAACACAGATACTTGTTTTACCAGTTCTTTACCTACCTCCAGGTGGTATTGCAAAGCTTACATTAATTAAGGGCTAAATCCTGTTCTCATTAAGACAATAACAGTACTCCTGTTTTCTTCATTGGTGGAGGATCTGGCTTGAAGATCATCTGGCAATAGGCTCTATGACAGGGGTGGACAAACTTTTTGGCCCAAGGGCCACATCGGAGTGCAAAACTGTATGGAGGGCCAGGTAGGAAAGGCTGTGCCTCCCCAAACAGCCTGGCCCCTGCCCCCTATTCATCCCCTCCCACTTCCCGCCCCCTGACTGCCCCCGTCAGAACCCCTGACCCATCCAACCCACTCTGCTCCCTGTCCCCTGACTGCCCTGACCCCTATCCGCACCCCTACCCCCTGACAGGCCCTGGGACTCCCACGCCCTACCCAACCCCCCCCTGCTCTCCGACGGCCCCAGAACCTCTGCCCCATCCAACCACCCCCTGCTCCCTGTCCCCTGACTACCCCCTGGGACCCCCTACCCAACCCCCTGACTGCCATGCACCCATGCCATCGCCGCCCCCTTACCATGCCACTCAGAGCGGCAGGAACTCACAGCCCTGCTGCCCGCACAGCGGCGTAACTAAGTGGGGGAGGGGGGTGAACAGTGGGGGAGGGGCCATGGGTGAACCTCCCGGGCCAGGAGCTCAGGGGCCAGGCAGGATGGTCCCGCGGGCCGGATGTGGCCCACGGGCTGTAGTTTGCCCACCTCTGCTCTATGAGAATGATCCAACAAGACCTGCTGCAAAGGAAAGACTCTGACTGACCTCAGTGGGTTTTGGATCAGGCCCCCATATAAGTGTCAGGTATAATTAATAATCCAGAGGGGAATCTATTGATGGTGGATTAATACTAAAGAGAAATATTTACTTAAGGCTGCAGCATTTATGTATTCAGAATAAGAGCAGAGAGGATAATTCCTAGTGAATAATTTATTCAGTGAATTTCCTCTCAATAGATTTGTGCCATTCTGCCATTTGTTAGAAGTGAAACTCACCTGTGTGTGGAGGGTCAACAAAAGGTATTTGCTCCACTCAAGCCCACATACACCCATAGGCCTCAATAGGACTATTCAAGTGAGTCAAGTCATGTGTGTGCCCATGCAATGGTTTAGACTTGCAGGATTTAGTTTGCAGGATTGAGCCCTTCAAACCTATTGTATCTGGAAGGAGGGGAGTATTTTTAATCTTCATGGACCTAACTGATCTTCACAGCTTGGGAAGGGAGAACCTCACAAAGTTCAAGGGTTCACAAATCTTTCCAGCTCTTGTTGGGATCAGAGGTTCACTGAATGAACCTGAGTTCATGAACCTTTTCTTTCTTGTACTTAAAACTAATTTATCCCCGAGGGAATTTATATTTAAAACATATGTTTTCCTAGCTAGAGGGAGGCCTTTCCTACATGGCTCCAGTTCAGGAAAACATACCTATTCAGGACAGCATTCAAGCACACGGTGAAGTCAATGCAATCTAAGCACATGCTTTAAGTTATGCATGTGATTAAGTGTTTTCCTGAATCAGGCCTGTATGAGGGATTCTCCCTCCCCACCAAATTGAAGATGGTACAGGAAGGTACATGCCATGTGTATTTTGTCATTGGATTTTCTCTCATCCCCCCAATCTGGTCTTTATTTCAGACACTTCCCTGCTCCATTCCCCCCCCCCCCCCCCACATCCTCTACCCCGAGCTGTTTAACCCTTCCCCTTTTTCCACAGTGGAAAATGAATCTGACAGCTTTTGAGCATGAGTCGAACTTTTGGACGCAAAACGCAGGGGTGTGTTCAGGCTTCGGCTAGATGGGTTTGCCCAGCACACTGCTGACAATGTTGATCCCCATCTGCAAGATGGGATGAAGCCAAGGCACCAATTCAACAAAGCACAAGTGGAGGTATGTCCTGAGGAACTCCTGGCCTTCTGCAGAGAAGGTCACCCCTTGCATGTTTAGTTTTGAAGGGGGGTGGTTTGTATAACTCCCATCCATATTACCTACTTTGCAGACCAAGATCACAGGCCCAAGTTCCCCCTCCCCCATGTACCCCCAGATTGTACACCCAGCTATGATGAATCCCATGAATCTCTGTCAAGACTTCTGAATTATTTGGAAAACTCCATTTTAATTCAGATTAACAAGGTGGGGGGAGGGGGGTTGGAAGAGCCTGGTCACAAGAATGGTAACTATTTAAATTCCTTCCCACTCAGACATAGGGATAATAAATCAAGGTTTGGCTGGAGCGACAAGCCCCCGCGTGTCCTATGAGAAGAGCTGCACTCTATGACATACGTAGCTCACACTGTGTTCCACCTCCTACCCCGTCCTCCCTTTCCATCAGGCCACATTTAACAGTCTAAATCCTGCTCTAATTCTGTCATTAATTCCCCTCCTCACAAGAGTGTCACAAACAGCATCGGCTGGAGCATTAATGGATTAAACTGACCCATTAAAAATGTGTCCAGTTACTTAAGAGGCCAGGGGAAGGGTAAAGAGCTGCCTCAGAGTTGGAACATGAGAGACAGGCCCTCTGCAGAGTGGGGCTTGTGACCCTGTTTGAAGAGGTTTCCAAAGAAACACATTTGCAACACAGTTTGCACCCACAAGGCACTCTGTTGCCGGCCGAACGAATGAGGCACTCCCTGCACTGCAGCTACAGTGCACCAGGTACCATGTCATTCAATTTGTCAGCGTATTCAAGGCCTTCCCCCTGCTAACTGCAAAATGGATATAATGGGCCTCTTGAAGTATAGATGGGGTCTTACCCCTCTGTAGCATGTCCAGAGATGACATGGCAACCATAATGCAACTGTGCTGGCATCAACCATGATGGAAAACAGTGGCCAATCAGGGTTCTTGAGGAACAACCACCCGTCATGACAGAGCAGGTGATTGCAGTTTTGTTGTCCACTAGTCCAGCTGCAACATAGCCCGAGTTTGAAGTGTAGACTGGGCCATAAGTGAGTTTTGTAATCAGATTCCTTCCTTCCTTCCTTCCAATTTGACTGCACCTTCCTGGTACAGAGGTGCCCAGAACCGAACATCGGGTGGGGGGGAGGAAGGGGGCAGAACCGCAGCTGGTATCAACTGATGCTACCCCACTGAAGTCAATGCAACTGTGCTGCCTACCCCCAGCTGAGGATCTGGCCCCTGGTGTTTCTCTTCCTTCAAGCAAGCAGGCTGCAGCCCTCGTTCTGGGGGCATTCCCTGCTCATGAGAGTCCCACCAACTCCAACAGGGTATTTTGCATGAATGCCTGGAGTCAGGGAAGCACGTAGGTCATACCAATGTTTGGGAGAAGGAGAATGATAGCATTACACACGTACAGACCGATTCTGCAGGAAATATCGGGCTTCATAAACAAGTCAAGTGCAGAAGAAAGAAGGAAGTATTGAAAATAAAACCAAAGCTGCTGTGACATTTTCATGCTTGGCTTATGACATGCTCTCCTCTTATGCTCTTTACTTCCTTGGTTATATTTATCAGATGAAGCTGGTGGTCGCTGCTACGGTAACACTGTGTGGTTACAGCTCTGGTAGAGAGCAAGTGCTCAGCATACACTTCCTTTGTGGCTTTCCTCTCCCCACCACCATGTTCCTTATACTGCTCCCACTCCACTGTCTCACAAACGGGTTTATGAAGCTTGTATCTTTTTATGACTTTTTTCTGCCTTCTGAACCTTTTCGGGATGAGGTGGTCCCTTCTCCTTGCTGACTTTGTGTATTCAGAGGCCACCTGCTTCAGAGGAGACGTACACACTGTGCTCTCTCTCTCACACACACACAGGGACCTTAGCTTTGTACTCTTTCACTGTTTTCTTAGTGCAAAATAGAGGTAATTCTGACCCGAAGACTATTGCTGCTCTTTGTACATGGAAAAAACCACACCACAGCCAAAGCTAGCAAGGCACTTACAACAATGGGGTAGTGGAGAATATTTGCACTGGTGGGATGAAGCCTGATTCACAACCGTAAAAACAATACCCATCCCTTCCCCTTGTAGATTGGTTGTTCTGTTTATTTGGATTTCTTGCCAGTGAGAGGTGCTGGCTTAGAGAATAAAGACTGGGGCGCACTTCCATCCACTGGAAACTGTGGTGAAATTGCCCATTTATTTCACAAGGGTCATCAAACAACCATCAGGTGATAAAGTCACTCAGTTACTACTGCCGTGCCCTGCCCTGCCATGAAACTGGTGACCTAATGGGGAGAGGCTCTGGAGCCTATCACCCTCTTCCTTAAATCTTTCTGGAAAAAAACATCCTCATTGTGGTGAATGCTTCTTCTCAAACATCTGTGGTATGGACCCCTCCCAATTTTTCAGTGAACAGCTATTCTACTTCACTAGAAAGCTCTCCACCACTGTGGCACGTTGTAGCAAACATCAGGAAGTCAAGAGCTCAGCACCGAGCCTTAACAGACGCCCCATTCAACGCAATTCATTTATTTCAGTGGAGTTTCACCCAGCATGAACTTGGCCCATTATAGTCTTTCAGTTTCTCCCTCAAATAAACCCCCACATCCCACACTCAAGCTGGTCAATCTTCTGGTTTTGAGCTTTCTAACCACATCAGAGAGTTAAAAAACAGCTGTTAGTATTTTCTGAATTGTTTCAAGTATCACCACAAGTGACCATGCAGCATTATGAACTGCACTTGCATCTGAAACCAGGGCTAATTGACCCCTCCCTCCATCCCCTCCACACAAACTTTCAGCTTAACTAAAAAGAACATTGGAAAGACTAAATAAATTGTCCTGAACAATACTTTGTAGCCTCTGTGTGCACTGGATCACTGACATGACATACCCCTGATTAGGGTTGGATGAATCTGGTCAGATACAATAAGAACCTATCTGGACCTTCACTCACATTTGCACGGAATCAAGGTTAGAATTTTCTGTGGAGGATTTAAAACATTAACGCTGCTAGGGCTTTTTTTAGTTTTTCCAGGTGCTAAGGTAGAACTGAAACAACATGAGAAAGATCAAAGTGTGTGTGTCACTTCTAATATATAGCCCTGCCTTCCATCCCCAATGTCTCCTTTCCCCCAAAGAAAAGCCCAACAAGTCCGGACAATCTCCTTGCCTTGCCAGCGCCATTTCCAAAGCATAGGGATATAAGAAAGTTCAAAGAAGCACCCAAACTGAACCACCAAACCTTTTGACATTCATTCCTGATACTGTATGTATAAAACAACACTCATTTCCCACTTTATTGTTCTAGGGCAGCTCTCAGCCTCCCTCCACAGTAAGTCTGGACATAATTGTCTTCATAAAGCACTCAAGACAAATTACATTAACATGATCTCTAGATTTGTAAACTAACAGACTCTAGCCACCATTTGCAAAACTAGCCTCTGAACTCATCTCACTCCCCAGCTGTTCTGCCTTACACCAGGTTGAGCACAAAATCTTTATACACTCAAAGGAGCACTCACAAACTTTCACTTCTGTTATTACAAATTTGCACTTACCTACACCTGGTCCCTTTCATGCCAGGATCTCAAACTTCCTTACAAACGTAGGTATTATCCATAGCTTCACGACAAGAAAAATGAAGCACAGAAAGATCAGAGAGACTAGTGTTGGGACGTAGGCAAGGATAATGAGCACAGGCAGGCCCAGGTGGTAGCAGCACAAGGTAAATGCTTTATTAGCAATGACCTGGAAATGCCACAGAAGGGTCAGTGCCCTACACTTCTGAGTGTAGTGAGTGGACTCTTAGAATACCTTCCAGCAGAGTGACTAATCCAAGTTCACACAGGAAGGTGGTGGCCTAGCTAGGAGAAGAACCCAGATCACCTGTTTCTCTGTCTACAGCTGATGCTTCCAGGGCATGCTGCCTCCCAAAGCTCTCTTGGCTTCCATCAGGGGTTCAAGCATCTGGTATTCATGATGTACCACAGTACCTGGCCCATCAGTGGCACCTTCCCACCTGAGCATCTCAATACCTGTCAGTTATTTGTTGGTTTACCCTAAAGACCCCTTTGAGCTTGGTTTTGAGCAAAGGAAGGTAAGGCTGAGATCCACAAAATAGTTAGGGTCATCACTTCCATTGTAATCACTGGAAGTTAGGAGCCTAAATACCTTTGTGTCTCTTGGCCTAAGTGACTTGCTGAAGATCATACAGGATGGCAGTGTCAGAGCTGGGAACAGAGCTCTCATCTCCTGGTCTTTATCTAGGAGAATCTCTCAGACACCAAGGTGATGTCCTTATAGAAACTTAGAGATCTATCTCATATATGATGGCAGCACCATACACCCGACTTAGCGACAGCACAGAAAGACAGCTATGCTTGTTTTTTAAACTGTAAAACATGGATACATATCTCTAAACTGGGAGGGGTGATAAATATTACATAAGTGTCAGCTAATATTTATCCTTGACAAGCAAAATTACTCTGAAATATCATGCACAGCTGTGGTGGGATGGTTCGGATCAGATTTGTGCATAATTAAACTTCAGTTAAGGGAGCCAGTTTCAGCTTTTAAACTTTTTATTTTCTCACTGTTGTTCCTTTCCCATCCTGCCAAACATAAACAGAAAGCAATCACCCAGTCCAAATCTGGAACATGCCAGAGCTGAAAATAAAAACTCTGAAAAGGATTGAGGGTTTAGTAGTTGCTCCAGTTTACGTATACAAGTTGGGTTTGTTCGATTGCTTTGGAGAGCTTGAAGCATGTCTATTAAAATGCATTGCTCCTTGGCTTTCATTTAGTTGCAGATTATTAGACTAAAGTATTTTTTTAAATTGTGTTTCAAGATCTGCCAAAGCAATGCCAAGGCAGTATGGGGATGTGCTTCTCAATAGCTCAAATACAAACTTTAGACCATTATGAACTTTTTGTCAAGGACAGGAATTTGGGGTTATCCCCTACTCATTACCAAAAAGAGGGTATTAGCTCTTTAAGTGCTGCTAAGTAGAAGCCTGATTCAATGCTTCTTCTATACCACAGCAGATATTGTTACCTGCACTAGCAGGCTATGAACCCCTGGATGGTGGTGAAGCAAAACTGCTTCACTTTACTGACCCAAGCACTTTGCAGGGGCCAGGTGCACACAAAAGGGAGCAAATCTAGTGGAAGTTCATCTGCTCAGCACCGCATTGGAAATGCACATGCCACTAATTTCAAAGATGGGGCAAAATGAATGCATGATAAAGGCCAAGACAAGGAATAGTGTTTGTTAACTCAGTGGTATATAGCTATTTGCTTGCATTGCCTTACAGTTAAATGCACTACCCTCAGAAGAATTAATGCTTCAAGTGGAAATGGTAGCCACACAGGGCATATTTACACAGAAATTAAACACCTGTGGTTGGCCTGAGTCAGCTGACTTGGGCCACGGTGCTGTAAAATTGCTGTGTAGACATTTGGGTTCAGACTGGAGACTGAGCTCTAGGAACCGGCGAGAGGGGAGGATCCCAGAGCCCAGGCCCACAGTGCAATTTTACAGCCCTGCAGCCCAAATCCTCTGAGCCTGAGTCAGCAGACACAGGTGTTTAATTGCTAGGTAGACCTACCCATTGTTTCCCCTTCCCTCCAGAAGGAATTAAACCTTTAAACAAAAGGGAAGAGGGAGAAGCAATCACTGAGTAGCTTTAGAACATGCACTCTATTTGTAAGAAAGCACCAGCATGATAAGGGCCACCCATTTGACAGCAGGCCAATTCTGTTTCCATTTGGTGGTGCTCGCACAAGGAGGACAGTGACCACACTGGCTAAAGCCAAGCACCATATAATAGACTTCCTCCCCCCCAGCATAGTTCTGCTAGGCCCATTTTAGTTTTGACTTCAGCCAGGTCAGTTCTTCTACTCCAAATGATGTTCACCCGATCAGATTGACAGACCACCTTTTCGGTGCTGGCAAAGAATTAAAATGCACCCTTACGGAACAACACACAATCCAGGGTGTTCTAATCTGAGCCAGAGAACAATTTCAGCTCATGTGCACCAACATAGCAGGCAAGCACATTCATTTGCTCCCAGCTCCTTCCTCCCTCATTTCTAATCCTTACCAGCTCTGCGCTTTGCCATCAGAGAACCAATATTCTGGTGCAGGAAATACAGCTTCCCAAGTAATCTCACAGATTGCTGCAACATTGCTATAATGGAGAGAATTTGAAGGCCTAAGGAGAGGTGAAAAACTAAATTAAAATGGGGCACTTCGGAAAGAGGCTTAAACCACAGTCCCATCAGGAAAGAGCAAACTTGACATTTTTCCACTAGAAGCACTCACGCAAATATCCACATCACAGGAGCAAGAAAGCATTAAGCATCTCTAAACTGGGGTTTAGTTCTAAGTGTGTCCTTAATTCCTAAGCATTTAATTTTAGTGTCAGGTCCCAAGTTAGTATCTTTAAACCAGTCTAGTGTAAAGTTAATGCTCCAGTCACAGGCCAATTAGTCTGAGGAGATTTGGTTGTAGTCCATTATATACCCAGCCAATAAAACTACAAATTCCCTCTTGGAGGAATTAGACTTCAGAGGGTGTTTGGCCCTTAACACCTGGATTTCCTAGTGCAAAGTTTAGCCCCATTAAGCACAGAGGGCCTTCTCAGTTAATTGAGCCTGGCAATCTGGTTGTAACCTACCTGCAATTAAAATGTTCCGATACAAGAAAAGCTGTCTAAAAGAGAGAGATTCCATTTAAGGGTCCCAGCTCAACAAAGTCAGACAGCTAACATTTTTGGATATGACCAAGGCTTTAGTCTGGTCACAGAATGATTAAGGTGGAGTCCGTGCTACACGTTTTAATGGTGTTGTAGCTGGGTCAGTAACAACCATATAGTAATATAGCAGGCCTGTTGAATTTGAAGGGTCAGCACAGCTGACAGCCCTAATCTTCAGCCAATGCCTTCCTTGATTACTGTCTCTGTAGTCCATGTGTGTGTGTTCTGTGGCCTTCTTAGGGTAGTGTTGCTGTGCTTTGAACTAAGCAGCAGGGGTGAAAGTGTAACATACAGGTATCAGGACAGACTTGGGTAAGGAGATGGATTTGGCTTTTACACTTACAAGCAATTTGTCAGTCAGTAAGAGCACTTCAGATTGTGCCCAGTTCTTGACTCTCACTACTTTGGGGTGGATGTCCCAAGAGTGTGGGGTTCAAGTGTGGGGTTCAACTCAGACTTTCAAGTGCCATTTGTGCCTCTGAAAAAAAAAATCTAGGGTAGAATCCACAAGACTACTTAGGCACCCGAGTCCCCCACTATGGTCCACAAAAGTCATGTCAAACCAGCTAGAGGCCACAGTTCCCTCAGGCCAACACCTACGTTTCTGCCTCAGCACAAGCACTGCTGGCTCACTCTAAGCACCCAGACACCTGTCTCCCCACCAAGCCCCAGCACAATCCACAAACCCTGGGGAAGATTGGGTGACTTAAGGGGGTGAACACAAACAGCCCAATCCAGTAGGTACTCTGAGCATGCTTACCAAACTGGGTCCCATTCAAAAGCCAGGAGAAGACTGGTGGTGCCCCCACCTGGGAACTTTTAGCCCAGCTGGGTGCCTTGACCACCAGACTGCAGAGTGTCTTCCATGAGCACACACTTGTTTATCCACAGAGGAACACTCATTGGGTGAGAGAGAGAGGCTGTAGTTGAGTGATTAGGACACCACTTGGAAGGGGGAGACCCCAAGTCCAGGCCCCCTGCTCCAGTCACTCATTTATCCACAGGGGAACAGCCTCAACAGGAGAGACTGAAGGAGCCCCACATCAGAATATCCCATAGTGATTAGAACACTGCCCTGAGAGGTGAGAGACTTCAGTTGCAATCCTCTTCCCTGCTCTGGTAGAGGCAGGTGGAAATTGAACCTGGATCTCTCACATCCCAGGAGAGTGCTTAACCACCATGTTAAAGTTCGGGAGCAGTAGGACCATCACCACCACCTCCTTGGGAGTGAGGCAGGTACCTAACTTGTTCCCACAAGAAATTACACACTCATTCATGGATTGTTAGCAGAGCTAGGCACCTGCTTACACCTTGACATCCATCTCTGAGAAAGGGGCAGGGCTTAGCACATGGGCATCTCCCATTGGTTAACTTAGACATGGAGAGGCCTAGTATACTGGCTTCTAGACTGTGGATCATGTTCTTAGGCTCCTGTCTCTCCCCATTTGTTGGATTGGGACACTAGGTGCCCAACTCAGTTTTGTAGATCGCAGTGTTCCTGTGATTTCCTAGGTGCCCAACTTGCAATGCCCAAGTCCCTTTGCAAATTCCCCCACCCCTTAGTTCTTTGCAGAGGTGCAAGGCAAAGAAGAGTCAAGTCCCTTGATTTCATCCTTTCAAGTGATTTAGGTGCTAGCTCAACAAGCCCCTTAAGAACTATAATTACCGGGTAAGTCTAAACATATGCTTAAATTATATCAGCTTTACTGGGACACATGCCTAAGTGCTTTGCATAATATGGCCTTGCTTTTAAAGTGAAAGGTTGCTTCCAGTACAGATTAAAGCTCTGGGAAACCTGAAATCCCAACCCACTTTTCTGTAAGCAGAATTTAAAAAAGCCACCAAGTTGGAAAGCATTTTCAAACTTTATTTACAACTGTCACAGTGACAAAAAAGTAGTTTGAAAAAAAAAAAGCTAGCTTCTCCCTGAGGCTCAAAAAAGAATTACAGAAATAGAATGTACATCAGACAACAGGAGTTTTACTGGAGTGCTTTGTTCTTCAAATACATTTGACAAATAGAAATATACACAATACCATAAAAAAAAGAAGAGGATGCAGACAGGAATATGCCAGTCTTTACGGCAGACACTTCTGCTCACATCTGGGGGATAAGGATTTCCATCCTTTTGCTACCCACGTAGTAACCTCTGTTAACAAGTCTCAGCATGATGGCACAGATTGGAGACTAGTAACAGTTTAAAAAAAAAAAGGAGACTGGCTGGTATACAGGTGTACAAGTTCATTCCATTAGACAGCAAGACTAGAACAGATGTTCAGATACAAACAGCTGGATCCATCAGTTTAAAAATGATATCACTAGATCATGATGAGAGGTCAGTGATGACAAAGCATCCACCAAACCTTGCGGGGGGGGGGGGGGGGGCAAGAGAGACAGAGACAGACTGGTTCTTTGCGGCTAAAAAGGAGGAAGAGACAAGCTGCATTCTACATAGGTACTAGTCCGAACAATGCAAAAAAGAATCAGTCTCCAATCCCTCAGGTCTGTCTGAAATCGTAACAGAGCTGGTAAGTTATTGCCATTATCTTTAATCACAAGCAAGACAAAGACTAAAACAATCCTGCCGATATGTTAAAAGCAATCCCCCAACCCCCACCAGCGTTTAAACTACTCATGAGGTATTAGATACAAATATATATATATACACACACACACACATATACACACAGTCCAAATATATTTTTAATTGAACCAGTTATTAGCAGATGGGATGCACTGGGTTTTATCAAAATGTCTGGTTAAGGCCTTAACATCGGTCTTTCTTCCTTTAATGTCTCCAGACTTGTTTTAAGGTGGAAACTACCAGCACTTTATTCTTAGACTTGTCAGCTCCCCAACAGATGCCTTGGAGCCCCCTGGAGCTTTTCCATAAAGTTGCTGGATTGCCACTTTTGTGGAAAGTGGCAAGTCAGCCTGCCTTTCAACCAGTTCCCCTAGTAGACAAAGGTCAGGTAGGACAGACAGAACTCAGCACTGAACAAGTTGCATGGGATACCTTAGACCTTACAAACCAGCTTGCCCCTTATTAAACCCTACTAATACTTTGTTACAATCAGAAGCACATCCTTTTGTCCAAAACACTCCAAAGCCATGAAATACTGTGAAGAGAGGAATCATTTCCCCACCCCCATCTTATCCTTTCAAGTCAGCTATTTGATTTAAGACTGCCTCTTTGATTTCACTTTTGGCAACATTCTTCTCTGACTTTATGCGAATTTTCAATTTCATCCATTCTTATGCGGTTGATTTTTGCAAGCATCTTGGTCTGCCAGCATTGCCAGGTCTTGGAACTCTGGTAAAGCACTGCTGATAAAGAAAACCCAAACCTACCAATTCCCTGCAGATTCTCCTCATGTCCCTCTACTCAGAGAGTTTTGATCAGACTGTTGACCCAGCATGTTTGAGATTGAAACCATTCAGCCCCAGAATCATCTAGAAGGCAGGTGGCCCCTTCACCTTGCAAGCTTCATGCACCATGAGTTGTCTCTTCCTACAGCAGTCTCAGCTAGCAGGAGAGAAACATCCTAACTACTTCTAGAACAAGATCTCGGGTAGATTTAGATGTTGCGAAATTTCTTTGTTACCTCATGCTAATCCGCAAGAGGAATGAGGATCTTGCAGAACAGATGGAGAGTAGCAGAACACACTGACCCTGCCAGCTGAGTTGTTCAGCATTACAAGGATTAAATGCAGACAGAAGAGAAGGAGAGAAAATATCTTCTGGGCAAAGACTGGGATCAGGTTTGATAGTTAACACAAGAAATTCATTACTCTTACACATGCTTGTGTAACTTCAGGAGATGTGCAACTGGGCAAAGACTACAAGCCCCTTTGCCTCTCTATGCCACCCAGCAATTGTCAGCAGAGCATCCATTTGGGACATGTCACCATACATTTCCCCTCCACTCCAGATACACAAACAGAAGCTTATAAGAAAGGAAAATTTAAGAGCTGAAGACTTTAGTCTCATGCTTTTGTAGCCAGAGGCAATTCCTTGCTCAACACTGCTGCAATTTACATTTCGCTTTATTCCCACCCTCCCCACAACTCATTAAACAACCCTGCTTGTTCACCAGCCACCAAGGGCCTTGGAATTTCACTGCTGCCTCTCAGTCTTAAAAAAATTAAAAAAAAAAATAATCAGAGAGTGATCTTGAGAACAGCAAACATTTTTCTCTGCATGACTTCCTTCCTCAGAAGGTCTGGAGAGTCTGTCACATCGAGGGCTTCAGTTCTCGACACAGAGAATATGAAAAAACCTAAGATCTTGCAGGTGCAAAATTGAACTTTGTCTTTTCTTAAGAAAAAAAGACCTTCAGAACAGGTGTGGCGCTTCCCTCAAGACAATACAATCCCTTGTATTTTCTTCAGCTGCCATTTATTGCTCTTTGTTCTCTTTCTTTGCCTCTTCACAGTTTTCTTCCTCCTCCTCCTGGACAAGGAATTCCTCAGGTGGCCATCTCAGCTCACCGCTCTCCACGTCCCCCTCTGTTGGCTCCACCACAATGGAAGGCAGGCGGTCCTTCAGCTTACAGTAACGGTCAAAGTCTGAGGGGTCAGGGAAAATCTGAAACAAAAAAAGGAATGCCTCATTAGTACCTTTTAGCGTTTTGATATTGGCTAGCAGCTTACAGAGCATCACAACTATCAAGAGCCAAATCTCAAGAGGTCTGGTTCCAAGGGACAGAGTCAACCATAAATGAAGTTCTGAAGACTCCTGAACTTGCAGGTTAGCTTCAGGAAAACTCATGAGCCAGGCTAGGACCTGAAGAACCAGAATGCTGCCCAAAAAAAAAAAAAAAAAAAAAAAGGGGCCAGGGCAGCTGTCTGAGGGATTCCAAACTGGACAGGCTGCTAGAGTAAAGTTCAAGATGGACATCTCTATACTTTCAGATACTTATATCAAGTAAGCCTCCCAGAGATTCACTGCTTACTGCCAATGCTCATGAATTTGCAGCCAGAGCTAAAAACCTTGCTATGAGAATCTGATGTCTGCATTTCCTGCTTTTGGTCAGGCCAGAAATATTGTGAAAACAGGCTCTGCTATTTTAGCTCTTCTGCTTCTTGGTCTTTTTGCCTCAAGGGTTTGGACCTGCTATTTAAGACTGCTTGTTCAGAGTCAACATGGAGAAAGTGGCTCTTTTACTGAAATGTAAAAATAAATCCACCTAGAGAACATTTCCAGGATTAGGAGACAGTATGCAGGAGTCATAGGATGAAATTTAGAGGCTAGAATAAACTATCCCTCAATGTTTATGGGGTTTGTTTCAGATTGTCCTACAAGGCCAGTATTTTCTATTGCTCTGAAAGTTCCTGAGATGCATTTCCCAGTCCTAAAGCTGATTTGGACCTCCTGCTGTCTTCCATTTGGATCCCACCCTTTGATAACCCCAGCAGACCACTCAAGCCCAAATACTGGTGCCATTTTGGTAGGATAATGCTGGAGATGGGAGAGCACCCAGGTGGTTTTCTAGAGCAGAATATACTGTCAGTGCTAGGTGTCAAGGCAGAAACTCAACCTAGGAAAAGCACCCTGCTTTTGTAGTAGTGTATTGCAGGAGTACTTGAAGTTAGAGACCAAATGGCAAGTTTACTGAACCTTCAAAGCAGGAAAGAGGCAAGAAAGTACTATTGCTTGTGAGCAATACAGTGCAACTGGGGGTTACCAATGGATGTCTTTAATACCCCCCAGTTCACACAGACAAGAATTTGTAGTAGAAAAAGAGGGACAACTACCAACTCTGATTATCCAGTGGATAATTAAACAATTAGCCATTTATCAAAATTTCCTGTCCTGTTTACAACTAAGCATTTACCTGCGCATCATTAAATATAAAACCTAGTCTTTAAAATATGATACAGCAGTCACTACTGCTACTCCATTTTCCCGAGGCTTGCAGAGGAGATGAGAGTAGTGCCTCACTTAGACACCAATGCCTACATTTTCAGAAGCATCCACTAGTTTGGAATGCCTCATTTTTTGAGAGGCAAGGCCTGTTTGTGTTTTTTTAACAACACTTAGCATTTGCCACTACAATTGGAACTGCAAATGCTCAAGTCAGAAGCCTGAGGTGTTTCTTGTGAGTTTGGAGCAGGAGCAAACAATCTACCTAATTTTAAGATGGAGCTTGATAAATTTATGAAAGGGACTATAAGATGGTGTTGCCTGCAATGGAAGGGGGCTGGACAAAGTGATCCAAAAAGTCCCCTTCCAGTCCTAGCTTGGGCACCCATACCCAGTAGACATTCTTGGAAAATTTGGCCTAACCTCTTCAATGGCACTACTAGAGATATGCTGTAACATGGCAGTCAATTAACCCCTTCTGCAGATCAGTTTCCATTGAGTATTCTGAGATTCACTGCCAGGACTCAAGAGCCAAAGGAAGCATAGTTCAGAATACTCAGGGTTTCACAGGATTTAAGCTGTGTTATTCTTTAGATAATGGAAAACTTTTTGGGACCTAATCCTGAGTTCCTGCCAGTTTAGTAGCAGTTAAATGGCTACTAAAGAAGGGAGGGAAAGGAAAGACTAACTTTGGGAGAAGATAGTGAAGTAACAGCCTCAGTATGGCCACTAGAGACTGCCAGTCAGGGATGGATCAAAACAAAAAGCCACATTTCAGACAGGCAGCCTAGGCGAGCAGTAGGCAGGAAGGCAGAGGGGCGTCTAATTCCAGCTCTCCCACACTGCTCCAGGGCACCTTAGCCAGGTCCTTCAGTGCACTGCTAGGAAGCCAAGAGGAGTATAGTATGGACAAGGCCTATGAATGCTGTGACGTTAACAGGTGTGTTGCAGTTGCAGGTGTGTGCTTCGTGCTATTACTCATTCCCAGAGCAAGCCATACAGCAACCGGGTCTCATACAATTTAGTGGCTTCAGCCAGGCCAATCCCAGACATCCAATTCATTGCTTAAGAGCTGTAGACAGAACTGAACTTTCAGTATTAACTCCCCAGACTTGGAATACAGAGAACCTTGACACTGTATTGTTTAGAGGGCTGCAATAGAAAGAAAGTGTATTATAGTAGGTTATATATGCTGATAATGCCACTAAAATAGCCTACACTGTAGGAAAACAGCTTAATTATTATACTGCTAACCTTTGGCTGCTATCATTTTAGCTGCATTAGATCAAATGGAGTAGTTTTGAAAATAGACTGACAGATTGGGTCTCTCAGAGGCCAAGGAGCGAGTCATTTCCTCACAAACAAACATCCCCAAATGTGGTGTTCAGCTTTATTTTCTTACTAGCACAATCTTATCTTGAACAGCTGCACGAGAGGCTGAACTCAAGGAGGTCAAGCTTTTTTTCCACTAAGTCATGCTTTTTAATCAGAGGCAGCACAAAAAAGGAGATGTCGCAATTACCCTTTCCAAGGGTGTGGACAGTCAATGGAAAAAGCGTATGAAGCCAGATTTCCTAGCATGTGACAGATAGCCTCGCTTATTGCCCTTATTGTGGGAACTAAAGAAAAAGGTTTGTCATAATAAGACTGCCACTTACATTTAGGGAACAGATCAGGCAAATTACCCCATGTACTCTGACCCCTAGCCACTCCAAAATGAGAGGCAGATTCCCAGTCACTGTACAGAAGAGAAGAATCACTTCTTTACCCACCCTCCTCAGCCAGAACTCTGTATGATCTGAAATACAGCATAGGCTGAAATAGCCTGAGGGGGATGTCCCTCCAGAGCAGGAATGGGAAACAAAAAGGGAAATCTGCACCCACATAACTCACTGCAGGTTTTATGTTGAGCTCATGGCACTCAAAATCCTGTCCTGAAATGCAGTGTGAATGCTCATACAGTGTGGATATTAAAGCTTGTACTTACATGCTTCACTAGAGAGTCTTGGAGTTAAAGAGCTAAGATCAGCGTGGGACATGAGCTTTTGGCACCTTCCACCATCCAAAAATGCTACAGAAGAGCGTTTCTGATGGGCTAACTTTCCCCTGCCATCTACATGACTGCATACAACTTTGAATATGCAATCACAGCAACTGTGGTCACTGAATCACAAGCCTTGGCTTCCAAGCTTTATGCAAAGAGCTCTGGGACACATCTTTGCAGGCTGCAGAGGGCAAGTAATAGGTTTGCTGCCTTAACTATGACATGCAGCATACTTTGCCTTCTCAAATCCAGACTTTGTTCAGAGGTCTTTTGGCAATCCCATTCTGTTCCACAGTAGATTCAGCACCAGCTCTGGTACACGCAACCCGAGTTCTCACCTTTTGCCTAGAAGGTGAACTGAAAGGCAATACCAGAAATTGAAGCCCCAAACTTAAGGTCATCCATGTAGATCTCCATGCCAGGTGACCCAAAAGTGACTTCCTAGATTGAGAGCTTGGCACAGAGAATGGAAAATATTTAACACCCCTGGAAAGGCAGATGGTGCCAGAGCCCTTTCCCAGCACCCCAGAGCAGCGGAGCTTTGCCATAATTAAACTAACCTTTGGCTGCTAACTTCATGCAGGACTGCAAGAAGCTGAGAAATGCTAATAAAGAAACCAGATACTACTGGACAGTAAGATGCAGTGTCGTTAACAGTACACGATGGGCTAATTATTGTCAGTACAAAACGAGACAGCAGCAGCAGCATGAACATCCTGCTTTCTGGGAGGGGAATGGGAGACTTGGAAGGATCACAACATTAGATACAGAGGCCCATATTCCAGTCAAAGTTACGCTGGTGTAAATCCAGAGCAACATCCATTGACTTAGAGGGAGTTAACTTCGGATCAACACTGGTGTAACAGAGATCAGACTCCAGCTGCTGGGTCTTTTCTTCCCCAGACACCCTGAAAATTGTTGTTAGCAAGAATGCACTGGTGGGAGAATATAGCTCCCTCCAGACACAAAAGATACTCCCAAATGAAGCCAGTTGCTGCCTTGGACAGAGCCATACATGTCTAACCACCTATGTTATATGGACACCAGTTCTAGGAGACTTATGTTCTGACGTTGGCACTTCAGTCTGCATCCAGTGGAATATCCTTCACTACTGTCACAGCAGAGAACCCAGTCTAATGGAATTCAAGGGTGCATACAGATACTACCATCCTTAGAGGTAGAGCCATGATACTAGAAGCTAGATGTTCTTAAAGAAGCCCGAGACCAACTACATCTTATTTCAAACCTGAATGGACAGCGGTCAAGGGAAAAGTTAACCCACTCTCCCATCCCCAGAAGCAGAACATACAATAGCCCTTCTGAGAGACAGGATGAAAGTTCACATTGGATTATCCTTCTCTTTAGAGGTAAGTGATAAGAAACGCTAGGGCACCTGTTACTGCCATGACTACTCAGGATAGCATAGACAAGTGTCCAGACTGATGAAAAGTGGTAAGGAAAGTGGTGTTTGTGGGTGACGTTGCCAATCAGGAGAACAGATCTCCCCTTGCAAAAGCTGCATAGGGGAGGGTAAGAAATTCTACATGGAGGTCTTGAGATCAGATGGTCCCTTTATCATCCTGGGTTTCAGTTTAATGCTGTTCCTTGGTTTACAAGAAAGTTACCTTTAGTTCTAACAATTCCATCTCTATCCTTTTTAGCTCTGATCATATTCGTTAACATTTGAAGCACTACTGTGCTCCTAGGCCTAAGTGTTTAGCCTGATCTATGCAGTAGACATGTGTCAGCACATGCCAGTGCAACTTCCTGAGCCACTGCCTGTACTATGCACAGCTGGATTTGAGTAACAGGTGAAGTTCTTTCATCCAGGCTTTCATTTTATACAGTGGAATGAATCCCTTCCGGGGACAGTTTTACACAGTCCACAGATATCAGTTCCAACACAGGATTGCCTCAGTACAGATATGGCCTTCCTTACTTTAGTATAAAGGTGTCTTATAAGACAAGAGATGAATATGAAGGCATACTAAGTGGAGTTACTCTGGATTTACAACCCAATCTGTAACACTAGTGTGACTCCCTATATGGAGTCAGCTAGCAACACCCAATATTGCCTTTTCCTATTGAAAATCAACTTTGTTCCAGCAGAACAAAAGAGGAGCTGGCTTCCACGGGTAGACAGTGCTGTGAGAAGCCCTAGTCTCAATGAGGGGAAGAAACCTCTAAGTCTCTGCCATGTGCGTGAGGGTTACACATATCAGACAGATCAGATCCCTAGCCAGTGCTAGGATCCCACCATGAGAATACCATGACTGAAGGGGTTCGAGCTTCCCAGGACCACCAGAGCAGGGCTGATGTGACTAAGCCAGCTCAGTCATTGCATGCCTACCCCATTTAGACATAAATCAGTCACCTGTCCAGGGCAGTTAGTCCACAGGAAAGAACTCTTGGCTCAGAGTTTGGCACACTCCTTGCTCAGTACAGCTGCCTCAGGCATCAAGATGTTTTCACTGTGCTCAACCCCAGCTACCATTCCAAGAAATTAAGAGCGATTCAGGTCAAGGCACTGTTTTGACAACAGTGCAGCAAAAATGATTAATTTAGTCTTGAGAGCCTTGTTCTCACCCACATCATTTGCGCTGCTGTGGAATGACATTAGGCGACGGTGAGCCAGCAGAGAGGTGGCTATTAGGCTTTTTCAGATAACCAGCCCTTCTCGGGGCTGGGAGAGAGAGAAGAAGGGGTCACCGTACATTAGCTCCAACTGGCTGTAAAGAGACAGGACTCGCACAAGGCTGCCAGACTGGAAATGAATGAAACTCTTCATGTGCACATTTGTCTCCGTAGGAGGGGCATCTTGCTCCATCAGCTGCATTTGAATGAGTTACTGTGTTAATATTCCCACAGGAATTATGGGACAGCCATTAGGGATCCAAAAATAGCTCTTCACTGCAGTCACAAGACCCAGTCTGACTTCATTTTTTCAGATATATTTTGCCCAGGCTTCCCATAGGGATATGCTTTTATTGTGCCAGACTCCTGCTCTGCTTTCACCACCTGCTTCTATTCTGGCCCTTCAAACCTGGCGGCTGAGCCATCTTCCTGGCTAGGTAATGTATTAATAAAAACTTTGTCCTACAAGGAAAGAGTTTTAAGTGCATTAGCTTAAAACTCTCCAAGACGGTCTATTGGCTGCATTTAAGTATAGTTCCATGCTAGCTATCATTAAAGCCAAAGGAACAGAAAGTTGACAATTGAGATGTGTTTGTGTACATATAATTGCATACAAATGGAGAATTGGGCCAATGTGAGTACAACAGCACATGCAAAGTAGGTATAGACATCTACAAAAAGACCATGCTTGCCTCATCCTTCTGGAAGTCAGGCCTTCACATTGCTAATTTAAGAGCAAACTTACCAGGATACGTTCGTTTTCCTGACATGCACTGGACTCATGAGGTACATTAGTTCAGTTGTATATCTAGACAGAAGCGATACTCTACTGCCAGCAGTACAGAAGAGATCAGTGTTTTAAGTCTACAGAGCACAACAGCTGGTGCAGGACAGAGGCAGGAGTCTTACAATAAAGTTTAGAAATCACTGGTTAATCTTTCCTGCAAAGTTCTGCTGAACTCTAGGTTTACATTCTCTTAGCACAGAGCCTTTTATAGTTTTCCAGTGATCACAAGAGCATTTCAAAACAGAGCTGAGTACCAAATCTATGCTCATTTACTTTAGGATCAAGGTTCTGATTTAAGGGCACTAAAATCTTGCAAGTTAGTTCATGAGTTTTCTACTGGTAAGGGCCACCTTCCAAAGAACAGTCCCCTTCTAGGATCAGGATCCAACTAGGGACCAGTTTAAATGCTCAGGGATCTAGAGACCCATGGTTAGATTTACAACTCCATGTCAAGCTCATCACCACAATCCAAAACTAAGTTGAACACTGGTACAGAAGAGTCATGCTGAAATTAAGGGACTGCATATGTCCACCAGCCAAGAAAATACTAAAACCAACAGAGCTCCAATTCTGGTTTTACAAGTCCTTGCCTCTTATGTCCAAGTGCTGCGGTTCTTATAATTGGAATTCAACTCTGCAAGATGGGTAGAAGAAGATTTTGTAGCTTAGAACAATGTTGCTTGTACTGCAGGAGCATTCATGCTTCATTAGCCCTGTCCACTTGTAAAATACTAAGCTCAGGCACTCAATAGACTAGTGTACAGTTTCCCATATAGAAAATCTTTCACAATCAGCAGGAGGGGTGGGTCAGCCGTGCCAGTCACAGAAAGCAGTGAGCCTAGTAATTTTGTTTGCATCCTGTTAGGGGGGTTTCTCTTTCATTCTTAGTGTTTGATTTTACTTTAAACTGTACAAGGCTGTTTTATTTTCTATCACTGTTCACATTTAGTAATCCAAACCACAATATGACAAATAGTTTCCATCCCAGTGCATTAGTGGGAGGGCTACAATCTAGACCTTCATTCCCCATTGTAACCTGATTTACAGGGAATGTAAATAAAGCAGGACACTTGTGTACATTGTTCATATAACAATTTGCTTCTGAAGATTGCCAGCATGTTGCTAGTGTCCTACTAAAAGGTGACCACCCACTTTTCACTCAACCCAGCCAGCCAAGGACTGTATGCTAACAGAGGGAGAGAGTAGCTTCTTACAGTCAACTAGGCTGTCAGTTAGGCCAAGCAAGTGTAGACACACCAATAAGAAGCTTGCAGGCATTTGAATAGGACCAGACCACTACAGAGAAGCAAGAGCTCAGAGCCAACACCACTTTGCTGTTACAGTAATTTGCAATGCTTAGTACTAAATGCAACTTGCAAATGTGAGTGGAACTCCCAGCAACTTGAATGCTGCATCCAACCAGTTTACATCCCCCCCCCCCCCCATGTTAGGGTCTAAATAGAGACACTTACTAGGGCAGGTGTACACTACAAACTTGCATCAGCACAACTGCACTGCTTCTGATGAAGATGCTAAGTTGACAGGAGATTGCTCTCCAGTCAGCTTAATAATGTCAACTCCACAAGAGGTAGTAGCTATGTTGACGGGAGAAGCTCTCCCGCTGAGACAGTCCTGTCTACTTGTGGGTTAGGTCAGCATAAGGACACCGCTCAAAGGTGTGGATATTTCACACCCCAAAGGAACAGTTATACTGAAGTAAGTGTGGAGTGTAGACCTGGGTCCTAGTATCGCTAATGCTCATGCAATATGGTTAGGACAAACAGGGCACCTAGATTCTGACTAGTTCTCCAAAACCTCCAGATCTGTCTGGACAGTTTAAGAGGAGCCTAGAGGAAGGGAGTTATTGGCCTGATTGGCTGTTTGGTTTCCTGTGGTGACCTATTAACATCATTATTGCCATGGCTGGTTGTGTGCTACCATGATGAAGTGGGGTTTGAAGACTCTTCTTGTTGAAGTGTGCCTACTCTCTAGAAGCCCCAACTCACTCATGAGCATCCTTACAACCTTTAGAGCCACTCAAACAGCTATTTCACATACAGACATGTAAACAGAGCACAGCACGTGGAACCAAACCAAACATGCCACGTTTTCCCTGTCCAGAGGGTTGGTTTAGGTTGGATCCAACATGTTGATGCACTCTATGCTAGTATATTTAAGGCCCTTTTCAAGAGCTAGGCGTGCAACGGTGCACCAATTTGCATGCATACTTAAAACCTACACATACAGTAGCTGTAACAGCATCTGCAAGTGCAAAGTTATTTTTTATAAACTGCCCTGTTATGCACAGATCAGGCACACACATAAGCCAGCCACTTGCATGCACAAGCTCACATATCAAACTTTAATAGTAAGTTTCCCACAGGGTAGTTAAAGGGTGAATAATCTCCATTTGAGAGGACTGGGAAGGTACAATTATTCAAATGCTCATCCTTTGCACATGTAAGGTGATGCAGAAAATAGATTGAGACAAGCATTGAAATGTTGGTCAATCAATAGGCTAACATCAAGAGTCATACAAGAGCTCACCACCCCACCAATATTGTCTTAATGGCTCATATATCAGAGCTAGTCACTAGAGCCGGTTGAAAGTTTTGTCAAAAGTTTCACATCTGAAGATGCTGCTTAAGCGGAACCAAAACATTTTGCAAAATTATATCAATTTTGATGAAACTTTGCTTTGAAAAACTGAAGTTTCCAGAAACAGTGAAGCAGGATGTTGATATTTTTGGAACAAAAAGTTTAGATTTTTAAAATTTGTTTTATTTTCTAAAAATTTTTTTAGAACCCTGTTATTTGGAGGTTTTTTTATTAATTATTTTACACAAAACACTTCACTATTTTGGCTTTTGCAATTTTTGTGGGATGGAAAAAATCCAGTTTCCAGCTAGTTCTACTAACGCAGTCATTTTAAGTTATAGCCTCCTACCAAAGGTTATTGAAGTGCCAGGAGCTTATATCACTGAGTATTCATATTAAGGGTTTTTGGGGAGAATGGGGAAATAGACTGTCTCATAGGGCACATGCAAACAGCTTAAAATAGCCTTATCTGCTCAGTATAAACAAAGAATTATCTTGAAAGACTGAAGTGCCACAAATAACTCCTCCCATCTGCTCTAGGCAGACTGCTTGTGTGCCAAGTTGCAGCTCTGTCAAAAGAAACTCCAGGGTTAGATTGTCCACTAGGGCTATCCAAATTCCTGATTAGGAAACTTCCCCCTGGCATAACCCCTCCCCCTCCAAGAATGCTACATGATCAGGATTATGTAAAAAACAAAGAGGTACTTGGTTAATACAATCAGATATTAAGACTGAAATTAAATTTTGACAAATTGCTGCCAAGCAAACATTCTAGACCACTGACTTGTTCTCACTACGGCAAGATTTATTAGCTCAGATATGGAAAGGTACATTAGGCTAGAAATTTTCAACCTAGCTTGGACAGTTCTTACCTAACCAGCCAACAATGCTGTCCAGTCAATAGAGACCTTACCTGATATGATAGGCCATCCTTGCGGGGGCTTAGCCCGATTTCATCCATAGATGTAGTATTCATCATCACCTCAGTCATTTCAGCTGATCTCAGATAATCAGGGCTGGAAACAAAGATAGAGATATTTTTTCAGCTCTTATGGAGCCATTAGATCACAGTTGTCCTTGAACAAAATTATGTGGTATCTAAAGAACTAAAGCTTTATACTGCTGCAGAGCTAGTCACAGATATAAGAACCTAAGTGCTAAACCACTGAATCCTATTTCTGTTCTTCCCCCATCCCCTTCTTCATAAGGGATCTAAAATTATTCACCTAAAGAATCAGTACACGATATCATGCACCCAAAAAGTAGTTTGCAGGATCTCTCACTTTGAGCAACACAAGATTTCACCAAGACTGATAAAGTTTAACTCCACTTCCTCCAAGTCTATCCTTAAGTGTAGGTTTAAAAAAAAAAAAAAAAAAACCAACACCCACCACACCAAGCACTAGCACTTCCTATTTCCCCCCACCCAGCTTTAAAAATTAATCCATTTTAACCCCTACTGACTTATTTTGCTACCTCAGGTATTTAGTTCCACACTGGTTGAGTAAGAGATATGCCAATTCCAGCTCTGCTTTTGCAGTCATAATGAAGTTTCCAGTTCAACAATTTGAGAAAGTGAAGTTGATTTTCACAGCTTGTGGTTCCTCTATTTTACGTTATGCTATTCTTTAAGCCTATTTATAACCGCAGTACTTTGTATCTGCGCACACAAGTCAACTCACATTTGTCACCAAAATACTGGCCATCTGTTGCACCTTGCTCCTATGAAGTCACTTCAGACTAGCCCTCCCAACGCCACTCCAGCTTACTATGCATGAACCAGCAGACCTAAGGCTTTCAAAAGCATCCCAAAGCACAAGATACACGGATAACAGATCTAGAATGATAAGCACAGACAAGGGCTTTGTTCACATTGGCAAAGTGAGACCATATGATGCACCAGCTCTTGGAAGTAGCAGCAGTGAAAGCTGTAGCATTAGAGTTGATGCAGGTTTCACTATATCATATACCCCACTCAGTCATGACAACTGGTGGAGCTGCACCACCGTAGGCGTCACCCATACAGTAACTGGTAGAGAGCTGGAAAAGACAGTGTTCTTTTCCAAACTTTCACTAAGCGGCACACAAAGAACCTTGCTGATGGGAGATCTCTGCAAGTGCACTGCAGATTAGTATACAACCTCCCTAGCCTAAGCGAATAGTAGCTTGTGTACTTCCTAGCCTCTGCGGCAACACACCAGCCCTGGGAGTGAGAGAAGTTACACAGAGCCATTTGTTTGATGAGCTGGAGCTCTCTATTTTCCAACTCTAAATGGGTTAGAAGGATACTAGCCAGTCAGCACAGGATTAGTAAAAACAAGGGTTTTTGCAAAATCCAGTATCTACATGCATGTTTCTAGGACGGTCTTAAACTGCACTAAAACAACAACATTTGCCTGCAACCATTCCCCCAAAGCGTTTGCAATCCAAACTACTGCAAGAGCCACAGTGTCTATTTTCATCGAGGGAATCAAAAAGAAAGGAAGTGAACAAGAGTGTTGGTGACATGTAGTCAGATGTTTAGAACGCTCAGCTCTAAGAATACAAGGTATTAACAGGGGAGGAAGGCTTCTTAACTCAAAAAGAAAAGGAGGACTTGTGGCACCTTAGAGACTAACCAATTTATTTGAGCATAAGCTTTCGTGAGAAGTGAGCTGTAGCTCACGAAAGCTCATGCTCAAATAAATTGGTTAGTCTCTAAGGTGCCACAAGTACTCCTTTTCTTTTTGCGAATACAGACTAACACGGCTGTTACTCTGAAACCTTCTTAACTCAGTGTCCTTTTACAACTCCCAGAAGCAACATTAAGGATATTAAGTAGGGTGATTTTTAATTTGGAAAGAAAGGTTGGAGGGGCAACATAAGTGCCAGTGTTCTGACCTGAGCAACCCCTCTAATTCAGCCCAAATGGAGGAGAAGAAAGCCATAAGCAACTGAAAAGCAGGGTTTTAGGACCTCAACTTCAACGTACTACTGCAAGGTAGCCATGGGGCAGCTAAAGGTGACAAGCTCACTAAAGTTCCCACACAATCTGCTTTAGCTCTAGTCCAGAGCTATTCAGATTTCAGTCCTCAAATGGACTTGCACACTGATTGTTCAAAGGATGCACTTGAAAAGGAGTGTACAGGCAATACGGGAGCCTGGCCCAGCCTGTGCCCGCAGTTATATAGGTGTAAATCCACAGGAACCCGCAGTGAGGCCAATGGGCTAAATTCATCACAGGAGTAACTGCTGAATTCAGTGGTTTACTCTGGCATAACAGAGCACAGTCTGGCCTTGTGGATTTATTGAGGTGGGGGTGAGGGGAGGATGCAGGGCAAGGGCAAGGCTGCTCCACTGTCTCCCTAGGGAAGGAAATGGGAGTTAGGATGAGCAGCTGCAGCCAAGGTGTTGGTCACTTTCTGCAGCTGACCTGATCGCCTCTGCCCTCGCTGCTGGTCCCAGCGCCTGACGCTGGCCAGGCTCAGCGCAAGGAAGATGGTAACCGGGTGCGGGATTTGCAAACCGCCTAGCAAGTTCCAGCTGCTGGACAAACACACACAGGGAAAGCATTTCCGCCTGCCTTCCCCGGCGTGATCCCCGCACGGTCCCGCCCGCGCTCTTCTCCCAAGCCAGGGAGAGGATGAAGAGGAGCTAGCGAGCCACCGCGGGGTGTGTGCGCGTGTAAGGATGGGACACTGCAGCCGCTACAGCATGTGCGATCCACGGCAGCCAGATCGCTTCTGCAACACCCCTTCCTTTCCCACGCCCCTGCCAGGCTCAGGCCCCTGCTAGCGCCTGTTGCAGCCCCAGAGACTCCCTCCGTGAATGAAACCCCTCTCCCCGGCACAGCCCTGGCGGCAGCTCACGCATCCGCTCTCAAGTGGGCTTCCAAACCAGCCAACGCCCCCCCCCCACCCCAGCACAAGCTCCAAGACCCCCTAGATTTTTGTGACTGGGGCGGGTAGGAGGAAGATCAGGCCACGTCTTCTAGCCAACCTCCCCTAGCCCTTCTGCACGCTTTACTGCGGCCCCCAAGCCCACGTCCTTTGTTTCCTTTCCCTCACACCTCCCCCTCCCGTCACAACCTTGACTGTGACTTCTGCCTGCAAAGCCATTGCAGGACGAATGTTCCCCCCCCCCACCCCTTCCAAAGCCTTAGCCAAGCGCCCCCGGGACCCGCGCCGGAGGCTACTCACCAGTGAATGGGGAAAAATACAGACATGAAGTCCTACCACCAAGGCTGACACGCGTCCTTGGGATGCGAAAGCAGGGAGCGCGTCAGGGCCCAGTGGCTTTCCCTGAGAGCAGTGCGAGACGGCCAGGGGCAGAGCAGCCCGGCGGGGAGGCTACGCGCTGATCGGCTTTTAACCCACAAGACAAAGGAGACGCCGCCAGCCGCCACTACAGCCCTGAGCCGCCCCAGCGGCCCGGGAAGGCGCTTATATAGAGGAAGGGGCGTGGCTTTGCCCAGAGCGCCCGCCCCCTCCCTTGGGTGACGTCACCAAAATCATGAATGGTGTCGAGCTTCCAGCCCCGCGGCGAGCGGCCGCTCTGGGAGCCCGGGCTGGCGAGCGCCGATTGGACGCAGCTGGGCTTCGCTTCGCTTCCATGGCCTCAGCGGGGCTCGGGCTGCTGCCGCAGCTTGTTACCCAGCCCAGCCCCGCTCTCGCTCGGGATGTGACCGAGCCCCTCTCCCCTCTCCCCGGGCGGCGTTTCCGAGCGGGCGTCTTTGGGTTTGCAAGCGTGCAGCTCTGCACAGAAACCAGAGATCGGGGCGGCTCCGCATGTGCTAAGTGCTTTGGTAGTGAGTCTGCGTGCGACGTTTACACTCTCACTCCTTTAAAAAAAAAATCCCATTCATTGAAAGGGTGGCTGGCAGCACAGGCCCACGAGCTAGTCAAGCACAGCGCCATCATCTCTGTCCGGTCCATCCGCCTGGCTCTCCACCAGACTGAGCTGTTAGAACCAATCACAGCGGCCACTCCACCTCCTTTCAGCTTTCTGCCTTACTCCCCTGCTTTCTTTACCTTGCTGCCTCCAAGTAGACGCTGAAGAGAAGAGAGCACTATTGGTTTCTATTTTGGGCTGCCTAATCTGGATAGGAGCAAGGTTTAAAATAATCCATGGGAAGGTGGGAGGAGGAAGAGCTGCGTGATCACAAATTGCTGGGCTGAGTTTTTGTTTTTTTCACCCTGGCTCTTTATGTTGGATCTTATTTTTAATGTGTTATGCTTCTTTGTTGGCGGAAGGAATCGTTGCTGGTGCTGGGTTTTTTCCGCTCCACGTCAATGACACTCCCTCACTCATACACACACAAACACAAAGGCTGGGCCAGACTCCGCTCTTGGTTACCTGGGTACCAATCCACAGGCGCTAATGGAGTTACTGCATTTACACCAGTGTGCTGAGAGTGCCATCTGCCCACTAGTTTCCAGAAGCAATGTGACTGTTTTAAGGTAACAGGAGTCTGAGGTAGGGCTGGCACTCTGTCCATAACACATCATCTCACTTTCGGTGAACTTCACCCCGAAACAGAGGGCCATCACATTGCCTGTGCACCACTTAATCTCCCTCGAACCATAAAAGGAGATATTAAATAGGGTTGAAGTGGCTCTGCACAGGGGTGAATTATACCCCCTGTGCCTAAACACCACTATTTACCTTACGTAAAACTACATATTGCTGGAGACCTCTGGGATGCATAGGCAAATTGGGGTGAGATGAGAATAGTGTGTGAACCCTAACTTTGAATTTCCTTGCCGCTGTCAGGTTAAGCTAGAGAGATACTGACATTGATCATGACAATAAAGTATTCCCAGTGAAAGAACATTGGGTTTCTGCCAGCTCCATGGACACTGCCTTCCCCCCACCTCCCAAAAAAGAGACACAGAGAGAGAAACGATCTCTAACTGATCTCTCAATTGTTGGGGAGGATTCTCTTGTTGGCGGGTTACCCACAAGATAGACAGGGTATGCAAGAGTGTCTGCTGCAGGCAAAGATTGATTTGTGAAACTTTTAGCAGGAGGGAATTGAGCAGAAAGCCACACAGTGGGCTCCAAACTCCCAAATGAGGCAAATAATGCCAAGCCATATTTATAAAACAAGAATACAACCACAACAAAGTACAGGAGGAGGAGGTGGAAAATACATTGCCTGCTTGGGAAAATTATAGAACCATTAGAACAAGGTAGCAGATAGTTTAGGTGAACGGGTAAATTTCCCCAGCTTTCCTCTTAAAATTAAATCACTGGTGATGAAAGTCACCCCTGGGCAGAGCACCCCAAAAGGCCTATGCTCGTTAAAATATCATTTAAACCCTAGGCTGTGTGCATAAACTAATCCCATGCACTACAAATCCTTCGGCAATATCGGAGCAAAAAAGAAATCACAAGGGATACAGAGTAGGTGCTACTGTGTGGGTCAAATCAGCAGAGGTAGATCCCGAAAAGCACTACTGTCAGTCACTGGTCCGGCTGGGCTCCAGAGACTACTGACCTATACAACACGTTTTTACTGTTACCCTCCCTTCCTATCCTCCATCTCCCGACCCTGTCCATCTGTTCCCGGCTTTTTATGTCTTCTTGTAATCCTGGAGCTCACAGTCTAGGGCAGGGAGTGTCTTTATTTTACCTGCTTGTAACACTTAGCACTAGATTTTGATCCTCGAGTTGGTGCGTTAGTTTCTACCATAATACAAATAAGAAAGAAAGACAAAGTTGGTTCCTAAGCAGCACTCACAAATACCGCTATGGGACTGTTTTGCCTGCAACAGGCACCCAGATACTGTGCTGACAACACCAGCATCCTATAAATCCTCAGACAGGCAGCCAACTTCGTGCCAGCAAAACGGGTAATTGTGCATACAAGTTGGAATGGTGCTTGTAGTAGTTGTCCATATTGCTCCTTCAGATGAATGTTATGCAGGGAAAACAGCTGCTCATACAAAAGCTGAAGTGGGTACGTGTTAAACTCTAATTTTTGAAAGCTGGGTTTAAAACCAAATGTTGCCCCACCCATTCACCCCAAAACCATAGGTGTGCGTGTTTTCCACTGGGCCCGACAGACAGCTGAATAGCCTAGTTTAATATTATATAATGGTCTTTTTGCATCAGGAGCCAGCAATCTCTCCTTTGTGCCAGGTTAAAGTAAATTATGAGGAACTGATCAAACCATCCCAAACAGATTTAAGTTCTGGTGGGTGAAAAATCACCCCTGTGCAAAAGGGTAGCACTAGGCTTAACTTAATTAAATGGGACTTAAGCAGTGCATAGACCTCATGCTGCCTGTCTCCACACAGGTGAATTTCACCCTGAAGTGAATATAATCAGTTTAACCTTTATCACCACCCCCAGAACATATGGGCACCAGTGAAGGTCAGCAATAGGAATCCAACTGATTTCATGAACAATGAATAAGATTTTGGGCCTTGTTTGTTTTTTAAATGTTGGAGCCAATGAGTTGAGCCGACTAAAACAGGTCTAAAACAGGTCTAAAACAATCAAAAGGTCTGATTATGCAATCAGCGCAGGCGAGCAATTCCCATTCAAATCAGTGGTGCTCAGGATCAGGCCCACGCTCCAATTGCTCCTAACCAAATGGTCTGATAGACAGATGCAATTCTATAGTCACTGACTTTGTTCACCCAGGACCCAATCTAGTGAGATTCTAAGGGCCAGATTTTTAAGGGCACTAGGTACATAAAGATTCAGGGAGATGGCCTAGTGGGATTTTCAAAAGTACTGAGGTAACTATAATAAGAGTTAGGTGCCTAGGTGCTTTAGAAAATCCCATTGGGTGCCTGACCCTTTAGGCATCTAAATACCATTAAAAATCAGGCCCTAAGTGCCCTGATCTACCCTGGCCTCCAGCAGGAGCTGAGGACTCTCCATATCGGGCCCTTTCTCAATTGCCTCTAATGGATCGTCAGAAATTTCTCCCTGCCTCTCTCATACACACATGTAGAGTCTGGTTTTGTCCATTTGTATGGAGTTGTCCATACATAACAAAAGAAGAAAAGAAGAAAAAGAAAGTGTCCCATTTAAACCAGACACACTGAATTTTCTGTGTCAATAATGCTTCTTTAGTTAGCAGCACTTCAGTTCTGTGGCTTCCCCCTAATCCTTCTGGGCCTAGCTCCCATGGCAGCATCTGATTGAGGTCTTTTGTTCTTGATTTCTCAAGTACCAAGCTGACTGAGGACTGTTTTGTGATTAATCTAACTGATTGACTCTAGACAGAGGACAAGGCTGGAACAAATAATTCAATCCAGCCCTGACTTTTTAGAAAGCAGTTTCTCCTCTCACTGGCTGGGTTGGTTTTTTTGTTTTTGTTTTTTTAATAGAAAAAGCAGAGCAGGGAACCCCAGGCCTTAAGTCAGATTAGACTGGGCCTGTTCCACGCCATAGGTACAGGGATCTTTAGGTAGCGTTTGGTTCTAAGGGGGTTGCCAGGGGCTGGGTCTAAGAGAGCATGGACCACTAAAAATATATATTTGTGTTGCTTGATGAAAACATATACTTAAAAGTTCATGTCAACACATGAAGTTATTCAGGAATAGCTATTGCACATTAGATTCACACCCTACTTTAATCTGCGTAAATTTCCAAGGGTAGACAAGCCCTTGCACTGACACCATCAGGAGTTTTGTCTGAGTACTGACTTCAGGATTTGGCCCCATATACTCAGTAGGTAGAAAAATCCTGCATAGATATTAAAAGCCATATATATCCTTAGGGTTCTCTACGTGGAACCTCTTAGGAAAATGAATCCAAATTAACTAAAGGTGTGAATTTAAAGCAAATTCATTAAACCTCTGTGTGAACACTCTCATTCTGCATTAAAGTGGCCTTCCTTCAGTTTAGTTTTAATTCAGTTGAATTAAACTAAACCATATTAAAACCATTGTAATTCTGAATGAAAGTTAAAGTGAATTAAACTAATTCCACAATAACTCCCTGTGTAGACAAGCCGTAACACATCAATTAAAAAAAAAGAAAGGCCTTTAACCCTTCCATTGCTCAGTAATTTCCTCACTTTTTATTACATCCTTGAATATGATTCTCCTCCCACTTACGCTAGTGTAAAACAGGAGGTGCTCCAGTGAATGCCATGCCATTGCACAGGAGTAAAATAGTATTCAGGGAGAGAAGAACCAGGCTCAAAGAATTTTGATTTACATGAAAATGAGAACTAAACACAGTCCACCTCCCATGTCCCAGTGATAAACATGGAATACACCTTAACAGTTCCATGATTTGACTTTGGTGGACAGGCAGTTCAAGTAAAGGGAGCCTGACATAGAAACATTTTCAGTTCTTTATTCTTTGTCTAATCATGGGCTCCCAGATTCCTTCATCTCATTGTTGCACTCCTTTAAACCCATGGGGCCAGATCCTTAGCCAGTGCAAATCAATGCTGCTCAAATCCTCAGTCAGTGTAAATTGATTTTTAATGTAACTCTATTGATTTATACCAGTAAGCTCTAGTCCCTACTGTTGCTGCTTTGATAATTTAATTTAATTTGATCAATCTTTACAATATTTTGTTTTTCAGGAAAATATAATGCAACAAGACACAAGCAAATACAAACAGGAATTCCCCATGATGTTACAAATCAGTAACAATCGGCCAATAAAAGGATCACGAGAAACATGCCAGAAAACAATGGCTAATAGTATTCCTGTGTAGAGCATTTGTAGAGCCGAGAAATAAAAGGGGCAAGGTCAGGTAGTTTATTCAGACTTCAAGTTTAGGATTTGTTAAAATAAAATCCAAAACTTTATCACACCTTATATTATTCCAAGTGTTTTCATGACATTTACAGTTAAAATGTTAATGGAAACAGACTTTTTGGATTTAACTGTTCTTCTAATGCAGCAATATGTAAGTCTGTGGTAGCCAGAAAGTGCATTGACCAGGAAATGACAAATGATCATAATGAATATATTACTGGGAACTCAAACATTAAAGCTTAGATTGCAAACGCTTTATGAAGGTACACTTTATAAGCTCCATTTTAGAGATGAGGTGAACAAGGCCCAGAGGGCTCCCCAGACTTGGGAATGGAACTTGGCATTTGTGTCTCCCAGTCAGGGTTGCAAATACTGCAGGGAAAATTTCTTAGTGAAAAAATAAACCCTTCAGTGGAGTTTAGAAACAAAATCATGAGTCTGGGTCTTTTGTACAAAGTTATTTTAACAAATTTAAATTTGGGGCCAGATTGGACCTGCCAGTGTCCTTCTGAATAGTTGAATTAAGGCCACAGAAAGAGGCCGCATCAGGACTGGGATTAGAACTCAAGAGGAGTTCCTAACTCCCATTCTTGTGTTCAGACTGTTAGATCCTCTCTGATCAGACCATGGATCATCTGCTTCTCTTTTACTCATTTCTCTAGTATCATGGGAGAAAATAACCATAACCCTGTCATGCAAGTTGCAACTGGCACTTTGAAGTAAGCATATAGCATGTTTACTGTCTCCACACATTACAATATTCACGGTTTGCCCTACCTGAGTTTGTCCCAAGGCAAACGTTCCCCTTCTTGTAAAGCTCCTCAACTGCAGAGTGCGTCAAGCTATATATCTCCCTGGAAAAGCGGGTCTTGTGGCTTGGAGTGCATCATGTTTCCCAGTGACTTCCAGATGCTGCTTGAGTGTCACTGCAGCCTGCAGAAATTTAAAACAAGATCAGCGTTTGGACATCCTTGTTGTATTTCAGCCGGCGATCACGCGGGAACAGAATCAAAAGGTGGATAGAGAGAGTGTTATTTCATGGCCTGGGTGAGGAATAAGGCAAGGAACGTAATTCTGGCAAACCAGAGTGCCTTGGTGCTATTTGGTGGCAGCATCTGTAGTAGCTAGAGATGCTACTAAGGGGACAGAAATAAGAGTCACTTTTGTAACCAACCCCTTTGCTTTGTTTTACACAAGTAAGTGAAGAATACAAGGCTGGAGGCTGATTCTGTAGCCCTTGCAGATGTGATTAATACTACTGGCTATGCAGACCAATAAAGTCCCTTCAACAAAACCCTGATTCAGTGAAGCACTTAAGCACATGTTGAAAGTTAGGCATGTGCAGAAATGCTTTGCTGAATTGAGGCCATACACACCACAGCGATAGTTACTATAGAAAACCCAAGAGAGATGACCGATAGATGTATGTGCAGGATCAGGCCCCTCATCTTGAAACCTAAAATAACCCTGTGCTCATCCATTTTTTAAATTGATTTTCCTTTTGTTCCATCTTGATTGTCAAACAAGTTTAAACATGTTAGTTTTGCTCCCTGTGGGAAGCTCTATCTCCTCCAGCGTTTCAAAGAAAGCCGAAACCAAACACGGCTCTTTTGATTTGTTCCCTTGCAAGTGCCAGACCGTTACCGAGGAAGTCAGCAGCACGGATCCCTGGCAAGGGTGTGTGTTACTTACCTGCTACTTTCAGATCCAGCAGAGGGGGCTTAAGAGCAACACATGGATTTATTTTCTACACTATAAAATAACTGTTTCTTGGGGGTTTATTGATTTCTTGGAGGCCAAGGAGTGGTGGATTGAAACACAAAGAGCCTGATTCCTGGTTGCCTGGAAAATACTGTGGTCATTTGCACCAGCACATGGGGAAGGCACAGGGCCAGATCAGAACGGCAGCATTTCACACCCACCTTCCACGAGTGCAAATGATGACTCGCAGTGTGAGAATCAGGCCTGGAGCACAAGAAATATTACACACTCTTTGACTGGGACTTTATACACTCGTACTTACAGTTAACTCACTATATACTATCTGCCTACATTTGTGTGTGTGTATTTGTCCTCCCTCAGTATGTGTCACCAGGCTTACTCAAACATGCATCATCACATCACTTTTCCGTGTGTTACAGTATATCTACGCAAGCTGCACTGCTGACATATCTAGACTGTGTGGGATTGCATCACTCTCCTATGGCGGCAGCCTCCAGAAGGTTTAAGCCCCCAAAGTGCTGCAGCAATGTCCGGGTTACTGCTTGTGTCTATCTAGTCATCTTATTATTGGTTTAGTTACTATAGTATTGTAAGTGTAAAAACTGCTTTATATTGGAGCAAACCTACTTCTCTGCTCCCTGTGTGCCACTCAGCTAGTAGAAAGGGAGAAGAAACACCTTTTCCCCAGCTGGTGATTGCCTGGCATAGAGGAGTCCCCAGCAGGATTCAGAGCCTCCAGAGCTGTCTGCTGTGCCACCCCTCCTGTGCTGCGCCAGGGAAGAGAGCGTCTCAGGGGAGGGCTACCTGTGGCTGCAGTCCTTTGGGAACATTGCCAGATGCCAAAGCTGGTGCTGGAGCAGGACTGAGCAGAGAGCTCTTCATAGATCTATAGAGTCTTAGGCCAGAAGGGACCATTGTGATCATCTAGTCTGACCTCCTGTATAGCACAGGCCAGAGAACTTCCCCAAAATAATTCCTAGAAAAATGTCCTGTCTTGATTTAAAACCTGTCAGTGATGGAGAATCCACCATAACCCTTGGTAAATTGTTCTAGTTGGTATAACTGGCTCCCTGAGGTCCCCCCATCCTCTGCTGCCCCAGACAGATCTTGACCACAGCAGATAATCTGCTGCATAATGGAGAATGGACCAAAGATCAGCATGTCTGTCCCATAAAGCTTACAGTTTAAAGTCCCAGTCCTGATCCCAATGAAATAAATGGAAATTTTGCTGCTGATTTCACTTGACTGTAAGTCACATAATACTTAGCACTTGGATAGCATCAATAGTATGGTGAGAACTTGAGAGATAACAAGGAAAGGTCCCAATCCCTGAGCTAGCAGGAGGTCAATGCTAGCCAGACTGGGCCCTAAATGACACACAAAATATAAGGAGAGATGGAAACCAGCCATGGAGGAGTGCAAACCTGGGGAAAAGGTAAAGTGGCTCTGGGGAGTTGCAGCACATAAAGAATTCAGACCATTGAGTCATTCTCTATTTCCTGGTCTCCGTTTATTAATTAGGAGGAGGAAGGAAGAGAGAGAGCACACTGGAGCTGAGAGCAGGGAGGGGGTGGTGCCGAAAGAAATGGGTCTCAAGAAGGGACCTGAAGGAGGAGACAGAGATCACCAAGGAAACTGGAGGAGAGAAGCTCTTCCAGGACTAGGGAACAGTGGAAATGTAGTGCCAAGTTGCCAGTAGCAGCAGAAGAAGCCAAAGGGCGTGTTACACAGAGAAGAGAAGGCAGAGCGTAGAGCCCAAGGGGGAGGGTTGGAAGAAAACAAAAGCTGAGAAGCAGATGAGGAGCACGTGGCAGCTGCAGTTAACGATTTTCAATACATATATTTTTCCTTTGCGACCCGTTGGCTGGGATGATGGAGAATAAAACAGCCTTTCCCCACCCATCAGTGGACACACTTTATTGTCCATGGACAAGCACGATATGAATAATGTTTGCAGCAGCACGGTTCTGACACTGGGGAGCGTTAGTCAGCTGCTTCCGCCCAGCCAGTGAGCGAGTGAGTGGCAGGGATGGTTCTAGGCTGGGAAATTTTGATCCAAATCTGGACTCAAATTCCTCCAAAGTTTTGGTATCTTTAGATTTGGAGGTTTTTGTTCAGCCCATTATAGAAGTAGGGACCAGAGGCAACGATTGGATCCCAGAGTTTGGGATCCTGGGGTTTGGTGGGGTCCCATCTCATGTATGTGTGTTCATGCATGCACTGGCAACGAGGCCAATAGTGACAGAGGCTAAAGTTCCCTCCACACTTAGTGAAAGGTTCTTGCTGGGGTCAATTAATGGGAACTATGATGCCTAACAATGACCTTCAGCCTAATGTAGAGGGATCTACCTTTGTCAGGGAGGCAAGAAGTAATCCAGTAAAATCCTCAGCTTCCTGCTTAAAAGAATAGGCCAGTTAACTGCATACCCAGCTGGGAGAAGTACGCTCTGATACCATAGTGATGATGACTGTGGCATAAATACCGAATCTGCCTGTCCAGAAGAGATGAGAAAGGCATGCTGCATATGCAACATCTTTACCAGGGATGGAAGTGCACAAAAACCCTTCCTCTTTGCAGGTCTGGATTTGTATGCTGTGACTGGGGCCATTCTCTAACCTTGATTTAGCTCTACCAACCACAGCTAACTCAGGGCTTGTCTGCACTTGGAAGGCTACAGTGGCACAGTTGTAGCACTTCAATATAGACACTACCTGCTCAAGAGAAGTGGTTCTCCTATTGGCTCAGGTAATCCACCTCCCCAAGAGGTGGTAGCAAGGTTGACAGAAGATTCTTCTGTCGACCTAGCGCTGTCTACACTGGGAGTTAGGTCGGCTTAACTACATTGCTCAGGGGTGAGGATTTTTCACACCCCTGAGCGACATAGCTGGATCTACCTAACGTTTTACTGTAGACCAGGCCTCACACTTACTTCTGTGCTCATGTCGGCCTTTCACGCCCACAATCTTCAAGTCCCAGAAAATAGGGAGCAGCTTATGAGTTCCATCAACGTAATGGCTATCAGAAAGTCAACAGCCCCTCTGACTATCTGGCCAATGGGGCCCTGGAAATTCGGCACCCATCGTTCTGGGGATTGCTGTTTTTCCTCCTCCCACCCCCAGAAAATTGTCTCTTTTGCTGTGTAAAGTGCAATGATGAGTATCATCAAGTACTATTCTATAAAGAGAATGCATGCTGTTTGGCTGACATGAGGGTTTTGAACCTGAAATCACCAGTGTTAAATGCATACATTTCAACTCCTTGAGCTAGCCAACTATCTTCTCTAAGGAGGGAGTGGGGGCAGGAGGGCTATTCAGGACCCATAAAACCTCTTGTGTACACCAGCCACTATGGGTGTGTCTACATGGCAATGAAACACCCACAGCAGGCCCATGTCAGCTGACTTGGGCTCATGGGGCTCAGGCTGCAGGGCTATACAATCGCACTATAGATGTTTGGGCTCCAGCTGGAGCTCTAGCTCTGAGGCCCTCCCCCCTTGTGGGATCTCAGACCAGGGCTCCAGTCTGAGCTCAAACGTCTGCACTGCAATTCTATAGCCCCACAACCCAAGCTCTGGGCCAGCCGCAGGTGTTTTATTGCAGTGTAGACATAACCTACATGTTTCAGAGTAACAGCCGTGTTAGTCTGTATCCGCAAAAAGAAAAGGAGGACTTGTGGCACCTTAGAGACTAACCAATTTATTTGAGCATGAGCTTTCGTGAGCTACGGCTCACTTCATCAGATGAAGTGGTTAGTCTCTAAGGTGCCACAAGTACTCCTTTTCTTTTTGCATAACCTACATGGATTACATTAGTACAAAAACTCCCTCTAGTGGTGAGAACAGTTCATTATCTGTGTTGTTACTCAAAACACTAGAATAAAGATGTTCTCAAATGGCTCCTTCTTGAAAACAATGCAAGGATGCAGATCATTAAGCTGGGCTGGGTACACCAGGCGCAGCTCTCCCCTTGCTTGTGCAGGGCGGGGGAGCAGTGTGCCTCCTCAATGGCACTTTCTTTGCACTGTGCAGACGCCCCTTTCCTGGGTTTCATGTGGATGGAGCTTTGCTGAGGTCAGAGGACAGGGTGGGGAGGAGGGGGGTACAAAGCAGAAAAGGTGCTGCTCTTGTCAGCACCCTCCCCTGCAAAGTCTGGGGATTTCTCTGTGGGAGCCTAGGTGGGGAGTGAGACAGCTGGGAGCTGCATTGCTTCCCTCTAGTTCCCCTCTGGGGCTGCCATGGGTCTAGGGCACGCAGTGAGGAAAATAACACATGATTCTTCCCTTGAAATGCAGCTTTGGGGGGCTGCCTCTTGTCCCATTTACACTAGCTGGACATCAAATTAACGTCACTGAAAGCCAACAAACTTTTCCCTTGATTAGTTTGGTGTTAGTAAGATCAGGATCAGGCCCTTAAAGCTATAACTGCTGTTGAGAAATTCTGCTTAAGACAGACCGATCAAGCCTTTCCCCTGGTACATATAATGGGTCAAATTCTCTACTAACATAACTCCACTGACTCCAGTGGAATTATGCCAGCATAAAATTTGGCTCTTTTACCAGTTTATCTTCTCTTTGCAAACATTGGTGCATTCTAACATTTTGCTGCAGCAGCCTTGGATGGCAAGTGTGTGCCCCCTCCTGGGGAACATGTGGCTTTGCAACAACTAGGATGATTTGGTTTAGTTAGAGTTTCACTATATAATCCATTCGCCAGCCCTCCTGCCTTGTTTTTTTAATCTAAAGGACAGACCAATTACATTTTGGTGCTACAGCAGAAGTGCGTTACGCACCTGACCAACAGAGCAGGTTGGCCATTTCACAGTGATGGACAAGTTGAGAGTATCCAACGCATCATCAAGGACCTACAACCTATCCTGAAGGACGACCCATCACTCTCACAGATCCTGGGAGACAGGCCAGTCCTTGCTTACAGACAGCCCCCCAACCTGAAACAAATACTCACCAGCAACCACACACCACACAACAGAACCACTAACCCAGGAACCTATCCTTGCAACAAAGCCCGTTGCCAACTGTGTCCACATATCTATTCAGGGGACACCATCATAGGCCTAATCACATCAGCCACACGATCAGAGGCTCGTTCACCTGCACATCTACCAATGTGATATATGCCATCATGTGCCAGGAATGCATCCGATGAAGTGAGCTGTAGCTCACGAAAGCTTATGCTCAAATAAATTTGTTAGTCTCTAGGGTGCCACAAGTCCTCCTTTTCTTTTTGTACAAAAGATACACAGTTTTTTTGACCAAATGGGAAACAGAAGGATTGTGGTTGTGGGAAGGTGCCCGCACCTGTGGCTCAAAGTCCATTTTCAGTGATGTCTTAGAACTAAAGTAGATAATTTTAGGCTAAAAGGAAAACCACCTGCATTCTTCACCTGAAAAGAGCATTTGGGGCTGGAAGTTGAAAAAGTGGGCTGTGAACGTATAGTAACAACAGTTGACACGGATATAAAACCATTCATCCCACAGGATGCATTGTAAAAGTGATGTATGGATTGTGTACATGCTCCTTTCTCACCCACCAATGAAATGAAGCCACCTCTGAGAATAAATTTGGTAGGTGGGGGAGTAGTTCCTCCAGTTGAAACCCTTAGAGGAATTTAGGGAAGCCAAATAAATAGTAATTACCTTATTGGCATTTGGCCAGGGCACCAGGCCTGCCATCCGTACTCTTGTGCAAATAGTCATGGGATCTTTACGGGACCTTCGTTTTACATCTCACCTGAAAATCGGTCCCTTTGTTAGCATAATGACCACTGACACCACACTGGGACACCGGGTCCTGTACTGACTCAGAGGGGAGAGCACCAGCATAACCACCATTTCTTGTAGTATCTGGTGTTCCCTGAGGGCATTTGATGCTATGGCCTGGCCTGACCTTGCTCAGCTTGTGAGATCTGATTAGATCACAGCACTACATGACACAAAGACAAAGAGCGTGTCTAATACACAGAAGTGGAATTCCCATGTCAGTTGGGGGCAGGGGAGGAGGAAGGAGGCAGAGAGAAGAGGAAATGGGTGGCCATTCCTGATAAAGAAAACAGTATGGCACAACTTCTCATCAAGGGCTGCAAAAATCTGGCTGCTGATCCTAGAAGGCCAACACAGGGGGACCCAAGATAAACAAATCTGTGCATCCACAAATAGGAAATTGAAAAGCTCTCATGTCCTGATTCTGTAGCTTGACCAGCTGTTGTTTGGTGGGATTCTTACTTTGGGGCCATTTGGAATAGATCATTTTGTGCCATTCCCTATGTCTAAAGCCTTTAAATGGTGCCCAGGTTTTCAGCGTGTCCTGCTATTGGCTACCACGGCCTGATGGGAAAAGGTAGCCGCAGTGTGCAGATGGCTATTGGATAGGGTGACCATATGGCCTGTTTTGGCCGGGGCAGTCCCTTTGTTAAGCCCTGTCCTGGCCGTCCCGCCTTTTTTTTCCAAAAGGAGGCATTTGTCCCGTTTGCTCTTGTTGACATGATCAGTTGGCAAGAGCAAACGGGACAAATGCAGTGTGGAGGAACGAGATGCCAGCCCTCCACAGCACGGGAGGCAAAGCTGGGGAGGGGAGACAGCGTTCCAGCCTGGGGGCGGCAGGGTTCCAGTGATGGCCGACAGGCCGCTGAGGGCCTCCCCCGCAGGGTTCTAGCCACAGGCAACCAGGGGAGAGAAGCAGGGTTTCAGCCACGGGCAACAGCCTCACATTGCGGGGGGAGGGAAGGCCTCAGGTGAGTGGTTGGGGGTCTTCTGTTTTCTCTTTGGAAAATATGGTCAGCCGTATTGGAGGGTCACTGGTGTTTAGTGTGCTCATACCAAATGGAACAGGAAGCTTGGTCAGTTGCCATGTGTTTAAAAGAGAAAACTGGATGTGATATTACCTCTCGCATCCCCTGCCCTCCTCTGAACCTAAAGTGTTGTTGTGCTTTCCTGTGGTGTAGAAGTGAAAAGGTGCCACAGCCCATGTAAAGACTTTAAGATGGACCCAGAGAGTTGCCCCCTTTCCCTTTTTAATGGGTTTCTTATGGTGGGATGAATAAGCACTATGTTTTCATCACAGCTGGCTAAAAGACTAGGCACATTTGCCTTTTTGTCCCTCTTTCTCTCATGTGAGATCTAAATACTGGAGATGGACACAGGGTGAACATCTGGAGCGGAACGTCCATAAATGTCAAGGGTGTTTGACAGCAGGGATGGACCCAAACCAAAACATCCTTCCTCCAAGCCCTCAATCCAGGACTCGATCTATGTCACAATATATTAGCTGACTCCTATCTATATACTGGGAAGAATCAAAACTTCTGATCTGAGAGTCAAACTGAAGTTAATTTGTGGAAATCACAGGCACAAGATGTTGTGTGTGAATCCAGGTCAGATTTGCACTTCCATAAAATGTAAGAGTCTTAAGCACTGTGAAAGTTGAGTTCCAAGCTGCATTTATACATATCCTGTGGCAGGGAGTTCCATAGGTTAGCCTCAGTGCTATCCCATTTCAATGAGCACCATAGATTAACTTCAGTAATATCCTGCATCAGTGAGTGCCACAAGTTAACCTCAGTAATATGGTGTTGAAATGAATTCCACAAGGTAACTTCAAAACATGCTGCAACAGTGAGTTCTATGGGTTAATCTCAGTAATATCCTTTACTATGAGCCCTAAATGGTCTCTAAGAGTGTGTTCCATGGGCTAACTTTATTAGTATCCTACAGCAGGGCATTCTATACGTTGACTCTGATAATTTCCTGTGGCAGTGAGTTCCATTAGATAATTCAAGAACACTATATAAAATGTTTTTTGATTGAAAAAAGGCTTAAAGTGCTGCTATCTTCCCTCCAGCCACCACTCTGTGCTGATCAGAGTCATCTCAGTGTGGGGCACATAGAAGAAAAGTGGGGAGTAGACAGCTGACCGTACGCAGGTAGCTGGCCTAAGGGATTGAAAAGTCAGTCTGGTCACTGCTGCTAGCCAATTGTCTAACAGCAAAAACTCCCCTCCCCACCAACAGTGAGCTCAAGTAACACCTGGTGGACACACCTGCTCAGTTAAAAGGGCAGATATAGTCTTCACCACGTCTTCCAGCTACTTTCCCCATCCTATGGTAGGCGCATGTTATCCAGAGTGAGCTTCAGCCATGCCCCTCTTGCCTCGCACTGTCCACTACCATTCCTCAGCTGCTTGCTTGTTAGGTAAATAGCTGGGTCCATGTACAAATTACAGAAGGCTGTCAGGGTGGGAGGCGGGGAAGGATGAGAGCAGATCGGAGCCTGATGTGTGGGGAAATGTGACAAGCACCTGCTTCTTACAAGGGCCTGCAAAACCAAACGCCAGCCTTGCCACTGACATCAAACAAAGACCTTGTATGCTGGGAGGCAGTGTTGTCTAGTGGTTAAAGCCCATCACTTGAAGACAGTGCTTTTGGTTGTATTCCTAGCATTGCTCACTGTGCCACTTGGGCCAAATCCCTTGGACTCCCAGTCTCTAAAATGGGGGTGATAATACTTATGCACTGGTGTAAAATTATGTTAAAATCTTCAGCTGGAAAGGGCAACGCTTCCTTATTATTACACATGGAGAACAGGCCCATCTCTAAACATTCACTGTCACACCATGGACTGCAAACTGTGCTGTAGCAAGCAGGTTCAAACAGGTATTATTAGTTACACAGCTCTCCTGTCTCTATAGCTGAGAGTACAGTACGTCAGAGACTTGTGTATGCTCAAACCTATCCTGTGGGGGAACCAGTGAGGCACTAAGTGGCTGGTCCTGTGGGGACCTGAGAGTTAATGAGCAGTTTCGGTAACATGCTCAGCTTTTTAATGACTCTAGTGCTAATTACTAAATGGGGAGATGAAGTGTTTCCAAAGCAGCTGCTCATCTCTGCATGTATGCCAGGGAAACTTCATTAAAGTGACACTGGCCTGGTTTGCAGGGCTGCCATTTGACTTACCTCCTGTCCTTTGGAAGGGCATGTGGATGGCCTCTCCCCTCCTCTCTGGGGGAGCAGGGAGATCTCTGCCCTCATTCTTAGGGGATAGGGAGTCTTTTTCTCTGGGAAGAAGCAGGATAATTCCTCTCCATATGAGGGGCAGCAGGGAGGGCCAATCACATGAGCAGCTACCTGGCTCAATATGCAGTGAGCTCAGTGGGTTCTGTGATTGGGGCTGGCAGCCTTAGTCTAGCAGAGACCTGATTCCAGAATAGGGAGGAAGGAATCTGAGCTGGCCAGTTGTCTTGGATTTGGCAGGCAAAGAAATCAAAGCCACAAAAGCTTGGAATGGTGCTGGATTTGTGCCTGTCGCCAGTTAGGGCTAGCCAGGAGTGCAGATCAGGACACCTGATCTGAAGCCTTGAGGAAGTTTGACTCAGGATCCCAACTACACAGCATGGGCCCATCTCTATAATGGGTTTAACTGGAACCCTGAATCCAAACCTCCCCACAGGCTGGAGAAGCGTGGGCTTGGCTCTGGCTCTGGCTCCTAGCTTCAACGCTTGGGCTCATCTCCAGGAGGCACTGAACCTGCAACCTTGAGCTGAGCTACTTGGAGAGTTTGGTTTGGAGTTGCTGCTAGCTTGAGTGAGTGTACATGGCCTAGTGACTAGCACACTGGACTAGCCTATCGGAGGCCTGGGTGCTATTCTCGGCTCGGTCAATGGGTGACCTTAGTTAAGTCACTTCCTCCCTGTGCCTTGCTTTCCTATGTCTGTAAATTGGAGATAATTATACTAATCTGCTTCATAAAGGGGTTTGAGACCTACTGATATATAGGAGCTGAGAATAATAATAATTTATCATTATCATCATTATTATTATTGAAACGTCACAGCTCAACCTACTTTTCAGACCTCTGGGAGTGACTCTGTTTCTGACGGGGCAGCTCCTCAGGGACTGTGCGGTCTTTGTTTCTTTACATTTCTTTTCTTGCTCGCTTCAGCTGTTTTATCCTAGTGAAGTTTGTCTTCAGGCAGAAGGCTCAGGTTCAGATCAGTTGACCAGAAGATGCCCCAAGCCCCTGCCCTGGATCAGAACAGCGTTAGCTGCAGCAGCATGTCAACGTGGCTGTTGCTAGCAGGGTGCTGGCATGCTTTCCCTGGTCAGTTTGGACAGGGTTATTGTTTGGAGAACCATGTTGTCAACCAGTCTTATGTGGCGGGATCTGTGCAGGAAGTCTACCTAGCATAGGTCTGACTGGTCAAGAGAAACATGCTGGACAATAATACGCAGCCCTCCATGTTCTCAAACCACTAAGCAACCTAAACTAATGAACCCACAGAGGACTCAGCACAGAGAGATTAAGTGGCTTGCCCAACAACACAGTGGCAGAGCTGATTAGAACTGAGAGGTTCCTGATGCCTGGGCCTTGGTCCAGTCCACATTGCGTCTTGGATACCAGTTAAATCCTGCAGATCATTTAAACATGACTAGCCGGGTTGTGTTCCCACTGTGTACGTAGTCAGAATCTCTTCTCTATCCTGCAATACCAACCATGGGGTTAATGCAGAGCTACCTCTTAAATTGTCTGCTGCCTCCTGACGTGAAGATGAGACGAGCATATATTCAGTATATACCACAAGGGCTGCTTCCTTGTAGGATGATGAACAGGATAATTAACTGATTCTTATTCAAAGGGCCTCCCATATAACAGTATCTGGCCTCCTCCATGGAGATCTCTCTCCTAAATCCAGCCAGCAGCAGTGTGAGCTCTCATTACCTTCTTTCTGGGTGTGGCTTCTGTAGAGCACAGCTTTCTCTGGGCTGTTTAAAGGTAAAGTCCCTCCAGTTAAGGAAGGCT